>NC_051194.1:24052500-25510000 GCF_015220075.1 Falco rusticolus
AGGAAGAGAAGCTGATCTAACAGTGTTTTTTAAGGCCTGGAGCAACATAGTCAGTATTTCTGATCCTTGCTTTTCTTTCTTATTTTCTAGAATAAAGTATATTTACAGTTAGAGAACAACAAAGTAATGGTCACCCCGACCATCATTATAAACTCTATATTTATACTGTAATGTACCGCAGGATCAAAAATATTCTGTGTATATTTATAAACTTATAACAAATACTTAATAGATTTGGATACCAAGTCTCTGCTCTGGAAAACAGAAAGTTCCAAGTTTAAATTAAAAAAAAAACAAACACCTAAGTTTTATCAGTAAAGTGGAAACAACTTCGTATCATTAACCTTAATTGACACACTTAAAAAGGTTATGAAATTCTGCATTCATCCAGGCAATGCACTTCATCTCTCTCATGCTTTTCAGTTAGATCTTTCAATATAAAAGATTTCATTATTACAAATATTCTCGACTTTCAAAGCCTTTACGGAGTAATGAACCCTTTTTTAGAATAGGAAAAAACTAACTTCTATGCATCTGTAAAGACTATACTTAATTGAATTTTATTTCACAGTAAAAAGAAAAAATATTTAGCCATAGTCACACGTAACAAAGACTAATTTGAGTAATACACTGAATGTATTTTCTCAATACCAAAGACTTGTGGTAGGGTTATTTTTTTTTGGAAATGGAAAGATTTCTTCAGGAAGAAAAGCACTTAAAAGTGCTTTAACATCTTTCTTACTGCTACATGCAATACACCTGAAGCCATACGCTTCTGTGCCTTCCCTAAGAAGCCTCACAGGATGAGATTACTATAATTTTGCATCTGTCACAACAAGATGTGGGCATCACAAAAAATATCAGTTGTTGCTTCAAGAAAAACTACTGACAACTTCAGCAGTGAAGCAAATACTACTTACGGTCTAGTCTTATTTAAAAAAAAAAAAAAAGAAATCAAACCTCTGACTTGTTAGCAATGACAAATTAAAAAAAAAATATATATATACTCGTTACCTGATTCAATAGCTGTTTTTACGTATCCATTTAGGTCCTTCCATATAACATTCAGCATATAATCTACAAGATAGCATAACATTTTTATTCAATTTGTAATAAAACCACTAAACAAAATTGCAATTAAAATACAAACTATGTCAAACAACAGACTTTGACGTAAGCCAAACCTGACATAAGCTTTCAAACAAAGTCAGACCAGTTCTATTTAATGTAACACTGGTATATTACAGAAAGTGTTATTTATTCTTACATTTTCCAGAAAATGAAGTGGGCAAGGGAAAGAAATCAAACTTCACCACTAAATTCTTACCAGGAACTTCTTTTCCAACTGCAATAAAGCCATCCTGAACTGCCTTTATAAGCGTGCTGGCGTGCTTACAAAAAAAGGAAGGGCTACTGATCAGTGGGTACTGGAGAGGCTCTAGGAGAACAAAAAAATAAACATTCCATAAATCTGTTATTTTGCAGTCTATTGGTAATATAAGCCTTAAGAATGATCAAGTATATATATGCAATTGCAGCATTTAACATAAAAACAACTTCTAATATTAAAGATGACAACTAACAGTAATGTTTAAAGCATTTCTTTCTAACAGACATCTTTAAAACCAACAAAATTTGCAATTTTAGATTATGCGAAAGTATTTCAAAAAAACGTAATTCATTTACCTAAACTAAGTACAAGTTTGTTTTGCTTAGCAAAATCTAAAACTTCCGGTCCCATCAAGAAGTGAAGCAGCATTTCAATTCCTAAAAGCTGAATGGAAGGCATCGCCATGCCTCCGGCTATACTAGAATTCAAGTTCATCCTTGGTGTGACTGGACTTGCAAATGGGTAAGGACCTAAGTGAGGGGAGAAAAATAACAGTGTCTCATAATTAATTTGCAAACATGTGAAAGGAAAGATGCGATAGACCAAAATCCCAAAGTTAACAGGAAAAGAAAAAATCAGACTAGAGTTGGCTAAAAGGGACCTCTAACAGCCAGCGAGGTATCTAGCATGCACTCCTGTTAAGTTGGGTTTAACATCAGTCATAACCCCGTATTTTGCAAGTATAAGTATCTTCCGATGATTGCAAAGTCTCAGAGGCCAATCTTTATTTTGGCAAAAAAAGTCTCCATGGAAGTTGTGGCTATAGAGCAGGTATGTGCTATGCTATGTGCTAGTTATACAGGGACTCTACTGCTATGAAAGACTTTCCATTAAAAACTTTTACACTGAACACAAGTTTAATAAGTCTCATGTGCAAAGCATTTTGACCAACCTCAGTTATGATCCCTACAGAACTAAATTTATTATTTTTTTTTTTGAAAGGGAAAGAAAGGAAGATCTACACATCCAGGACACATCCACATTATTACCAAAATTATCGATGTATTATGATCACTGGGTTACTATTCAGGCAGAAACTAAAAATGCTGTAGAGATGAGAATTCAAGCCAAAGTTTCCTTGCAAAAGAGAACACAATTCAGGACATTAAAGCTGGTCCACAGCACAATCTGATTAACACAATTTTGTAAACTTGAAATACTGACTACAACAGCCTCATTTTAACCAACGTAAATCACTACCTCTGAGCTCTCCAATGAGTAAGCAGAGAAAGTACTGTTTTCAATAATACATTGCAAATGAAAGAGCATAAACATGTTAAACAGAACAGATTGATTTCTGCATCTAGAACATAGCTGGAAACGGGTTTGTATTTTAATACCTGATTTCTGCGCAGGGGTTGCCGAGCCTGAACATTGGTTGGCTGGTACACGTGAGGGAGTTCCTTGCAACGGAGCAGAAGAATCCAGACTTAAAGTACTTCGGATTAATGGTACACAAACCTGCAAAGATGTCAAATCTCAGTGAAAACAGGCCATACACATACAAGACACAAAACATACGCTTCAAATATCACATAGATGGTACTGCTGTTCACGCACCAGTGTTTTCAGAGTTTCTGGGTACTTATAACAATATTTTTAAGATGCTGTATAAAATACGCATACTGCTAGGTAAACTACAAATGGCTAGATTAAACAAAAACTCAAGTTAGAATGATCCAAGCGTTCCATGTCTAAAAAGGTAGATTATTTTTTTCTTTACTCCCATCCTGAAGTTTAATTTAATGAAATTCAGAAGCCTAACAGAAACATCATATTTGTTCCAGTTACAATGCAAGTAGTAATGAAATATCTGGATCACTTTTCTCTCTGTGTGTCTTTCTCAGTATTTTGTGGTCTTTTCAGTATGTTTTCTTGTCAGTATGTCAGACTTTCCAAGACATACACCTGCACAGGGAAAGGACAAAGCGGTCCCTATACAGGTGCTTATGTTTATTACTGCTGTGCACTCACTGGAGGTTTTCACCAAGATGCTCACAGGTCATGCAGGTATGCTCTTAAATCTTTTGGAACTTTAAAAAGATCGCACGTATAGTCCTGAGCGCACCTGCTATATGTAACAAGCACAGCACACAAATACACAAGTCAGATTCAGTTCCTTAAGACAGTTTTGGACAGGACAAAGCAGGTACAGAGTAAGTTACTGTAACAAAGAGGTGACTTTGCTTCACACACTCAACATAGGCCAAGTGATGATGCTATGACTCTTTTCAGTTGTGTTACCTGTTCAAAGTTTGCAGGCAGCTGAGGTCCCAGCCTCATGAGCAAATACCACCAGACCTCTAGTTTTGTCAGTGCCAAAGCCTCTGTTCTCACATGGATCGAGCACAGCGGCTGCATGAGCAATTTCAGCCTTTTAGCACTGCACAATATATCTTGAAGACCAAAAAAAAGCATATTTTTAGGCAACACAAATAATTAAACCATAGTACAATAAAAAAGGAAAATTTTTAAACCATTAGTTTTTTTCCTAATAGATTTTAGCTTAAAATTCAATTAGTGACAATTTGCAAAACTGAAACACACAGCAAATGCACCAACTTTTCAGACTATTTTACTGCTCTAACTGTTGTCTAATATAACCCTGGAAAGGGCAAGTATTTCTTTCCAGTATCGACTGAAATGAAATCTACTGAATGCCAACATAAACAGGAGGAAATTCACTCCTGCTTGCTATATTAAGCCCCCTATCTGCCACAGTAAAAGAAAACCCAAACAATGTATATGTGCATTACTACTGGATGAGAATGAGTGATCTTAAATACAGTATTCTGGGGCTGTGAGTGATCATTTACCACTGAAGCAGAAATAGCACAGCGTGTCTGGACAGAAGCTTGCTCAAGCCTATGCAAGTGTTTTAAAGAAGAGAAAAAATTTTAGCCAGCTCAGCAGCATCAGAACCTGTCCACCTGCAATTCACAGGAAGCTGCTGACAAACTACTTTTGCAGTGTGCAGTCCTTACTAGGCATTCTGGAACATGCACAACGAATGCCAACTGTGCCATGGATTTTATCATTTGACAGAATAAAATCCCATGTCAATTAGTTTCTGGGAAACAACAAACAGAACAAACGACCAGTTAAGAAACAAATTTAAATGACAATTTCAGTTAAGTTCAGCTAAACTAAAAAACATCCACATTTAGCTTTCTCTTCAGGACACACAGTAAGGAGAAGCACAGTCAAGATAAAAAATAAATATTCTGTGTTTTGACACAGGCTAGACTTAAAACTCTTGTTCAGATCTCAGTTACAGCTTTAAAGCAACTTTTTTCAACTTCTCTAGAATCCCGAAGCATTGCTCTTCTCCAATTAATCCACATACTTCAGAATAAGATCTACAGAATGTTTTATTTTTTATTTCATTGCTGTTTGGATCAATTAAAGCATTACAAAACAGAAGTTTGTTAATTTTATCCTATTCTTTTCTCCGGGTAGAAAAACTAAGATAGAAGTACTGATAAAACTGTCACTTTTCCTTAAAAAAAACCCCAAACTGAAAACAAACAAAAACTCCACTGGATTTTACTTACACATATATACAGAGTCCATACCACTATATGTATATATACACATTGCAACGTATGTACCACAGATATACTAAGTGTATATCCAATGATATGTACCATAGTATCGACCACTATTAGACAGAATATTCTCTTCCAGTTACATAAAATGACAGTAGTCAAAACAATTCAGGTCATCTTTTTTTAATCTACCTGGATTTAGAGCAAAATTATCTATTAGACTCTTCCATGCAATGAAGGCTATTTTCTTTACCACTGGTGAGCCACTACGAAATCCAAGTTCCTCCAGCTGCAGCAATGAGTTGATAAAACTGCCACTACGATGCAGAGTCTGAAAATAAAGTTCAGTTAAGATATTTATGTTGTCAAAAATACCTTCCCTAAAGATCCATGATTGTAAAACTTAGCTGCTTTTCTGCTTACCTTTCCAAGCAATTTGACAAACAGTGGCCACAATTTTAATACATAAGTCTCGTTCTTTGTAGAAAACAATTTCTGAAGTTCTGAAATTAATTTCTGCAGACAGAAAGAAACGGAATTTCTACAAGAAATATATTCAAGTATTCTACAACCTACATACTCATATCAATGTCTGGAGACACAACCAACCTGGAAATACACTAATTTTTGATCAGAAGGATTTAATTCTGTACCACATAGCATTTGCTGGTAAATCAGTCAAATGTTGCTACCACCCAATTACTTACTTAGTTGAAGTTTAAGGTTGGTTTCAATTACTCTGATAGTGGCAACCAACAAATCAAAATCCATTTCCTTAAATACCTGTAGTCTCTAACTCTCAAGTCAAGACACTGTGACCCTAAAAACCACTTTGTTTGAGGTTTTTTGTAAATGTACTTAACTTCAGCAGTGAATAAGGCAAAATATATAAGCCTACAGTTCTGAAAGTGAAGTGGAACATGAAAAGCTTCATCACAGAGACCAAGAGGGCTGTTGCTGAATACGGCGAGGAATCTTTCAAAGGACATGGAAAATGCTGAGTGTCCTGGCTTTGGCTGGGATAGAGTTAATTCTCTTCCTAGTAGCTAGTGCAGTGCCATTTTAGACTTAGTATGAGAATAATGTTAACACACTTCAGTTTTCAGTTGTTGCCAAGTAGCATTTATACTAAGTCAAGGACTTCTCAGCTTCTGATGCCCTGTCAGCAAGAAGGCTCGAGAGGCACTGGAAGCTGGGAGGGGACACAGCCAGGACAGCTGAGCCAAACTGGCCAAAGGGATATTCCATACCATGGAACATCATGCTCAGTATATGAACTGAGTGATTTAAACCGGAGGGAATTAGCCAGGGGGGCAGGATTGCTGCTCAGAGACTGGGTGGCTATCAGTCAGCAAGTGGTGAGCAACTGCACTGTGCATCACTTGGTTTGGTTTTGCGGGCTTGATGGATGTTAATGGTCAATCCTCGAGTTTTATTTCTTTCTCTTTTTGTTATCTCCCCTTCAATTACAAAGTATTAGTATTATATTTTACTTTATTCCAATTATTTGACTGTTCTTGTCTCAAGCCATGAGTTTTCCTCCCCCTCCGCAGCCTCTCCTCCCCATCCCACCAGGGGACTGCAGGGGAGTGAGCGAGCAAGCAACTTTGTGGCTTAGTTGCCAGCTGGGGTTAAACCACAACACTGAGGTACTCAATACCTTACTTGCCTCCATCCTTACTCAGGCCTCCAACATCTGTCTTCCACTACCTTTGCTGCTGGGCACAGAGGTACTACCCATGGTAGAGAAGAACAGAGTTGGAGACTAATTAAGTAAACTCAACATACACAAATGCATCAGACGCTACAGGGTGTATCTGAAGATGCTGAAGGAGAAGGCCAATGACACCAGGAGGCCACACTTATTTCTCGAGAGTCCACTGCAACTGGTAGAGATCCCCAATGACAGGGTAAGGCAAGATTTTTAAAACTTACTCGAAGCTTAAAAAAAAAAAAATAATTAAAAAAACAGCCCAAAACAAACAAGCCATGAAAGAGAGAATCTGGGAAATTACAATATAAGCTAGCCAATCTCACTCCCATGGCTGGAAAAGTTACGGAGCAAACTCCCGTGGAAGCAGTTTCCTGGCATGCAGAACAAGAAGGTCCTTACAGACAGACAGCTTAGTTTTACCATGGGCAAAACCAGCTCTTCCAATCTGACCACCTTCTACGGGGAAACGCCTGGTTCTGCAGATGCAAGGAGTACAGCAGATGTTCTCCACTCCAGCTTTAGCAAGGCTTTGACACAGTCTCCTCTAGTGTCCTTGCAGCCCAAGCGGGGTGACACACACCAGGCGGTCAGATTACAAGGTGTGTAGCTGAACTAGGCTCAAAGGTTGGTGGTTAGCAGTTCAGAGCTCAGTTATGCATGCAACTGTGGTGGTGCATTAACTCCCTCCTCTGGGTCGCTCTACAATCTCAGGAATCACCATGAGGCCTTGGCCTTTGTGTAACGAGGCAGGCAGTTAAGTGTCCCTCAACTATACCGGCAAGCCTCACATGGCTAAGGTGGGGAAAGGCACAGACCGTACCAGGAACTGCTGTTACCGGGCCAAGGTGGGGAATGAAAGCAGGGATAATCAGCCATCCCCTGACAGCCTTGGAACATTATTTACCTGAATCGTAGCCCAAGTGGAACGGTACCATTGTTACCGGAATTCTGAAAAATTACCAACCCAGACTGTGGCCAGGATGGAAATTTACAGATGACTAAAGCCAGTCACCTTGTGAGCCTATAAGCAGTTTCTTAAGTGAGACCCTTTGAGCTCTCCTGGACCACAGCAGGCTGCAGCCAGCATCTCCCTCCGAGTGGGACACCTCTCAGGGCTTGCAAACTCTTAAGTTTGTGAAAATTGGAGGACTGTTGCTGAAAGCTGGTGATGGGCCCTGGGCCAAAACCTTCCCATGCCTCGAGGCTCAACCCTCGCCCACTGAGAAATGCTGAGACATCTGAAGCAAGTATTTCACTGAACAGATACACCTATCTTTGTGCACATGTGTGTTAACCGATTTCGATACCCTACAGCAAGTATAGTACAAATGTTGCCATCTCGGATCTATAATTAAGTTACTGTTACAACTGCAGTAAATTCTGTTGACTGATATTGTAAATGTTAAATTAGACAATTTTAGACAAGCTAAAATCTTGTGATCTACCTTAGATATAAGCTGTTGTCCAAGGCTGAGATTAAGATTGGACCTGGCTACACCCAAGCTCCATCAGGAGTTTATAAAGCGAGGACTATTCTGAACCTCGTGACTCAACAGGAGGGGTACCCTTCTGCATCTCCAGCCTCTAGAAATTGTTCTAGCCAGATTCTAATCCAATTTTCTTCTGTGTGTTTCATTGTTGTACCAACAGAGTGAACCTTGCCATCAAACCTTGTTCAGTCACACTTATACCAATTCATATTAAACTGTTTTTCTAATATCTTTGATGGTGATTCTTTAAGCAACATAAACCACTTGTTTGCAACAGCTATTTACAAAGGGTTGACAAGGGCTAATACGATTTAACACAATTGATGATGGGAGGGAAAAGCGCCCGTCGATGTGCTGAAGGACAGGGCTACCATTCACAGGCATCTTTACAAGCTTGAAAAATGGACTGACAGAAACCTCACACAACTTGAAGACAAAGTCCTACATCTGGGATAGACGAGCCCCATGTACTGGTACCCACCGAGGACCCACGGGCTATGTAACACCTCTACAGAAAGAGGTGGGGGACAAGAATTTTCATGTTGTCAGGAATGTGGCCCTGCACACTGGACTGCACTAGTGAAAGCACAAGAAACAAGTCAAGAAAACTGACCCCTCTACTTGGTACTCGACAGATCATCTCTGGAATGCTGTGCCTAACTTTGGGCACCAAGTACCAGAGCCACTAGTGAACTGGAGTGAATCTGGCAGAGGGTCACCACTGAAATGTTTAGGGGACAGAGTTGATGACAAGAGGAGCGAGGCTTGTTTGGCTTGGGGTGGGAGGGAACATAATTGTAGTCTTCCAGTACTTATAGTTGGATTATAAAGAAGCCGGCAGATGCTTCAAAGGACTACTGAAAGAAAGGACTGAAGGCAACAGACAATTCAACATGGCAAATCCCATTTTTACCATGAGGGTGGTTAAGCACTGGAACAACCTGCAGAATTTCCACTCTTCTAACACATTCAAATCTCAACTGGACAAGACCCTGAGCAACTGGGCCTTAACTTCGAAGCTAGCCCTGTTTTCAGTAGGAAGCTAAGCTAGGTGACGTGAGTTACTACCACAACAAGTTCTTCTCATTCTACTTCAGTAAGCAAATTCTCTTCAAGAGATAATAAAATTTTAATGATATTTGAGTTAATGCTATCAAGACAGGTGCTTAAACGTCACTTAAAAATGGCAAGTTCTCTCCCTGATCAATAATTCTTGTCAGAAACTTGAACTTAATTTTTATTTTTTTACAGTGGTCCTACATTTACACTGCTGTTACATTAATTTTTCTGTCAAAACTACTTCATCAAGAACTTGCTGCCAATTCACAGTAGCTTCTTGCCACCACTATTCAGACTGTTGTACTAGGCCTGGCTGAGCCCCCAGCAACCCTCCCAGAGCTGCTCTTTTATCGGTAGCTAGAAAGGTGGTGGTAACACACCAGTGTCTGGCTGCTGCTGAGCAGTGCTCACACAGCACCAAGGCTGTCTATCCAACACTACCCCTCACCCGTAGGCTGGGGAGAGGCAAGGCTGTGGGAGGGGGCACAGCCAGACCCCAAATGACCCATGGACATTCCATACCATGTGACATCTGCTCAGATATAAAAAGCAAGGAGAAAGGAGGAGGAAGTGGGGGGCGTTCATTATTTATGGACATTTGTCTTCTGAAGGAGCCGCTATGCACACTCTGAAGCCCTGCTTCCCCAGGAAGTGGCCAAACGTTACTTGCAGATGGCAAGTGAAGAACATCTTCTGTCTTCCTTCACTTCTGCACGTGTGACTTTTGCTATCCTTTATTGAACTGCCTTTATCTGGGCCCACAAGTTGGGGTTTTTTCCCCCCACCTTATTTTCTCCCCCTCCTTGTTCTGCTGAGGAGGGGAGTGATAGAGTGGCTTGGTGTACATCTGGCATCCAGCCAAGGTCAACCCACCACAACTGTAAAATAAAATAATTTAAACCCTCCTACCAACAACCCCAATTACTATTCCTGTTGCCTCTAGAAAAGAGGCACAGCATTTCCACTTACTGTGGTCATGAGGTGCTCAGTGACAGCTGCTACCTGCTGCTGCTTCTGGAGGAGCAGGGGCATGCCCATCTCCAGGGCAGTGGCACCTCGTAACTGCACTTTGTGAGCCGAATGGACGACCAGAGGAATGATCAGTTTTGCCCACCTCACAGCCTCTTCTCCCATCTGGGCTGGAGTTTGTTCTATTAAGCTAGAACCAGAAAGCAAATATAGGCATTACAAACCTCCGACAGTAAGGTTTTATTTGAGTGAGCAGTATGTCTATCATTAACAAATGCTTTAATTCAATGTATGATTTACAGGAAACCATTCTAAACAATTCTATTTTTTTATATTTCTAAGCAATTCTATTTTGGCAGTTCACTTAAAACCACTATGCTGAACTGTTATTTCAGATCAACTTCTACAAAGGCAGAACAGACTGATATTTACAATTGTCCTTTCTATTCTATCATGTTTTCAGCCAAACAAGCTGACCTGAGAGCCTGAAAGGAACACAACATCACTTCCTTATCAGTGACCAGGTAGGTTTGCTTATTAACCATTCCTTGTGTGTTCTCGCAGTCCAGGCCAGCCATGTGTGCTGAAAACAATACATGCCTGCTTTTCAAAAACAATTCAAATCCTGAAGCAGCACATGTTTGCACAGACTCAAGATATATTAGCCTAGTCATGCATTCTTATTTTATCCTTCTATTACTGAGCTTTTAAGAGCACAGTATGACAAATAATTCCATATGCTTACACCATCCCACATAAGCTGACAAGACTTTCAGAAATGGGAGTACCCAGCCTGTATTCAGACTGGCCTGCAGGAGCAACTAGTCTGCAGAATTCATGGAATTTTGCCAAGCACCCTCTTTGGCACAGGTATGTCAAATCCCCATTGCTACAGCTTACAAAGGGTTTGCCATACAAAGGAAAACTGCTCCCTTTCAAGTAAATTCATTAAAGCCAGAGGACAAACACTGCTTAAAAAATGGTTTTCCATTACATCTGCAGGCAGTCTAACTTCTGAACAAGAGCATTCTTATCACTGCTGTCAATCAGTCTGAGACCCCGGTATCTGTTTATTTTCAGACAGAACTACATTCTTTTTATATATATTAATGCTATATGTCACTATTATAGCAATTAAAAGAAACCATTTAATAAAATGTAAAATTTTCCAGAAACAATTGTCTACTGAATCTCACATTTGCAAAAGTAGAATTGGTGTACTATTCACCAAATGCAAGGAGTTGCTAAATACTATTAAATTATAACATCCAACTTCCCTGCTACAGAAAACAGATTTTTTTTACAAATCTTTTAAAAAAGAAATTAAAAATCAGTTTTTTTAAAATAGAGATAAAATGAGCAAATAATTGTTTTAACTATTTCACTTTAAAATGGGCCTGTAGTTCAAACCAGATACAAAAAATTTAGAAGAATACTTTCATAATAGTAAAAATACAAGCTCAACATGTTTACTAATATACTAAGTAGAGATAAAATTTGACTATTTAACACTGCTGACCAAAACAACGCACTCATAGTGTTGGTCCTAAAAAGTCACCTTTGGAATTAAACAGTAATCTCAACAGTGTTATGAGAAACATTGCAGTAAAGTTTGTAAAACACCTGAGAGAGACATTTTAAATTAAAACCCCATATAACAGCTGAGAATTTCTCAACCAGGTAGGTTCTGAAAACAACAGCTAGAATATTAAAAACATGACTTGTTAAGCACACGTGAGACTTTGGAATTCCTAAAAAGCAATTGTAAATGAAAGCAATGAAAGTTTATCTGAATACTGAATACCTTCAGCATCAGAATCATTTGTCATATTATTATTAAAGGAGTATTTTGCAAATTAAGCTGTTCAGGAGAACCACTGGCAAAGACAGAAACAGCAACAGCAGTTCACACAATTCCACTCTGTTTTCCTATGGTGTTTTGTGTTATGGTCAGTAGAACAATCTTGAAAATAGTAAGCAATTTGAAGAGTATTTAAAAAAAATTCTTTAGTATACTTAGTGCCACTAAGATTTTGTATCAATAATTTTCTAAAAAAACTAAGCATCTATTCTAACAATTTAATACTGCAGCACACATACCGTATAATAACATTAAGTGCTTCATATTCAACCACCATAGACTGTACATCTCCTTTAGTAAGTATAGTTTCCAGGGTAGAAATAATACAGGACACCTGAGGAAATAAGAGAAGAACATTAGGAGTATTTCCAGGAAGAGCTGGAATTATGAAACTGGGTTTCCCAGGACCGTGCCCTGCATTTGCATTATGCTAGATCTGATTTTAAGGTTAGAGCTCTGACCAAACTGGAGTATTCAGAACATTTCGCCCCTATGCTGCTTCACTAGTATCTAACAGAATTGCTCACATTGCAGCTTCTCCCTTAAGAGAAGAAATATTTTGTTGGCTCTCTTCCCTCTGTAGCTGTCCTTACAATTTCTCCAAGAACTTGGACCTATACTTGGCTGTCAAATTTGATGGAAAATGACATTCAGATTCAAAGGCTACTGAGTGGAAAGTGACCAAGAGATTGCACAAGCCTCATTCCCCTAAGAAATCAGGCCATCAAAAAAAAGTGAAGAAAACTTACCTCTTTTTTAACAATTTCAGAAGGGAACGCTTGCTTAGAGATCACCCAAAGTGCCCGACTCCGAGTGTTTTTATCTGAGGCTTTTACAGCAACAGTGTTCAGTACTGAAAGCAAGTCTTGTATTTCAGTTGCTGAAAGCAGAATGCACAGCGCTCAAATTCTGTTCATGAAATTCCAGTCAGCTTCTTAGCAAGTTTCAGGTCATTGTTCTCAGTTAACATTACTAAGATCCATTCAACTAGAAGTCCCAATGCACATGATTTAATGTCTTAAATATTTTTCTGGCACTTTTGAAATTTCTCTCAAAATAAACTAGCAAAAAACCTCAAAATATATTAACATACAGATGTATTATATTAATAGTATCTGTATTACCTTTATAAGAAACCACAAAGCTAGAACGCAATTTTACTGGAAAACACTAGAGCAAGAGATTAAATATTTAATTATTCAAAACTTCTTGGATATCAATAGCAGCATTTTGGTCAAGTTCACTGCTACACCAACAAACAAACTCATTTTAGGGTCTACAAGGGTCTTTAATAATAAAGAAGGTGGTAAAACTGAAACTTTGGTAGCAGTGAGCTCATTACACAAAAAAAAAAATTATATGCAGTTAGGAAGACAGATGGAGAATTGATGTACTCCTTTAAAACTCAAAAAACTAATGAAACCTGATTTCTTACAAATTTGGACTTTGTGAATAAATGATCTCACTATCAGAGAAACATAAGCTCATATATACTCCTTTCCTCAAGAGTATACATCCTTTTTGTCCTCTCTCCCCAACCCTCCACTGTTTTCGGGATTTAATGGTTTCTGAAGCCTGACATTCCCTACCAAAACTGACTGTCATTAATCAACTGGTTAAGAAAAAGTTATGGGGGGAAATGACCACATAGACATTATTATAGATGCTTAATTCTCACAGGAAATCAGGCTAAATTTTAATAGGAAAGCAGTACATACTGAAAAATTGAGTAGAAGAACTGGAAGAACCAATTTCAATAAACAAGATGGCAGCATCACATGAAAAAAAAAAACCCCAACGCTCTCTGAACACCCACACATACGGTTTTGTCCAGTCTTGCCTGAGATTAAGTTTCTCTCTAGTAATAGTCATTCCAGAACATTTGTCCAAGAATATTTCTTTAACATTTCTCAGGGGATATAATAATTCAAGTATGCCATTTGTTATTACCATTTGCAGAATCACTATAGACTCCCACACCATCAAGACACCATGCAACAGCCAAATTGCAATACATTTCCCTGCGTGCCCACAAAAAGTAGCCTTAGCTTAACCACCTACCACCATCACACAACCTGTGTCAGACACAGCTGACTCCAAGAGGCTTTGTGTTATTGCAACTGGATATAACTGGATATGCCTGATGCCTGAAATGTGCAACAGGTACCTCCCAAGGACCAGCCGAATTGGGACATCAGCTCTCCCCTGCTACCAAAGTCCAGTGTTTTTACCTTGATGCACAGCCTCCATTTCTCTACAGTAAAACTTTTTGTTAAAGGGATTTAGTGCTTTCTAGGAACATAGGACATAAGGTTTTGGATTACTTTAAATTAGCTTAATTTGAAATATTTACCAGCACAATATTTGTGCTTGGACTACACGACCTTTAAAGGACCCTTCCAACCCAAACCATTCTATAACAACCAGGAATAACCAGGTAAAGGCCGGAAAATGCTGAAAAGCACTACTACACACACACAGATTCTACAACCCAAAACCATTCCTCGTTCTTTTCCCACCTGGACATCTTTTTTGGCTACCAACTCCACAAAACTAACTAAGGGGCCTAATTGCTACGAAAGCATTTCATGGAACTAGACATTAGCAAAACATATTAGTGTAACAGCTTGAGAAATAAAACCATGTGATTTGATTTTAATTTTTTTTTTTACAAGATAGAATTACTGAACTGACCACACTGCTTGTACCAGAGACAAAACCACTGCACCACTTGAACTGTAAGCTTTGACAAAAGTACATATACACACACTACCAGCATTCACACTGAAGTTTGTTTGCTTACCAGATAACTGAGATGCAGTACTTGCATTAAAGACGCAGAATCCCAATGCCTGTAATGCTGCATTACTTAGCTCTAAGTTTTGACTAGAAATGTGCGCCTGAAAAATAAAAACCATACAGTCTCAGTTTACAGAAGTAGCTGTGAAGTACTGTCTCAGAACCAATGCTTCTGCTCAAAGGAGAGAGAGCTGTCAAAAGTACTTGATTAAAACAACACAACACCCATGTAGGAAAGCCTCTCTGATTACACACACTCCAAATCAATAAAGTATTCTGAAAACATTTTTGCTCTCTGTAATTTAAATATCTTTAATGAATTAAGTTCTAAATAAGCAAAGAAGAAATTTGGGTGTTATGTACTACCATTTAACTCTGCAATTGTTGTTAAACATCTAAAAGAGAAGGGAGAAAAAAAAGATGGCTAAGAACAATCTTTACATTAATCTTCAAAAAAAGTTTTGACATTTACTGCATATTCCAAATCCCCAAAATGTTTTTAAAGGCAGACTGAACACACTGTATCTTTTCTGGCTGGAACATCAGATTTGACTGCATAAACACTGCCCGAACACATCCAAGATCCTGCATTTTTTCTGCAGCAATTTCCAGTAACATGGAAAATACATTTTGCCAACAAACCCTAACTGCTATATCACTAGGTTGAATTCTTATTAAATGAACTCAAATTCAAGCCTTACAGTTGCCACTGACCTTGCTCACGTAAACATATCCTTCTTTACTGGTGTGCAGAAAATTAAATGGAAGAGAAATACCTTAAACACTTTGCAAAGTTGAGGGAAGTGTCTTCTGACATCTGCAGAGAAGTCTTTGCCATTCTCACCCGTCAAGCGACTTTAAGTAGCAGAAGGGAAAACAAACAATATTAACAGGTTAAATGCTATAATTGACATAACTTTACATTTCTAATACACAATTCATTAGCTAGTACAGAATCAGTTTTCTGGGGAAAGAAATTTAACACAACACTGAAGAAGTGAGAGCAAACATGCCAGTCACCACATGTTTATTCTGACCTAGTAGCAGAACATTGTGTTATAAAGTACCTACGTCCCAGTATACATGAAAAAGTGCAGTGACTAATGACCCATTTGTGCCTCTGCAGCATGAAAAAAAAGAAAATATATCTTAAGGGCTTTAATTTTTTGTCAACTTCTATAAAAACATTAAAAGTTAATATGCAAACTTTAAATGACTGCTGAAAATTAGATAAACTTTCTATAGAAAGATGTGAGTTTAGAAAGCGCATTCCTCAAAAGCAGCTCTAGAGTGCCAGTTCCCTGCTCCAGGAAAATTCTGGTTTGACAGCTAGCAGCAATGACTTTGCACATAGCTGAAGAACATCCATGCAGAAGTTATACGTATATAAAACGTCAATAACCAGTTTCACATAGCAAAATTCAACCGTGTTAAGTGCAATCATCCAGAAGACAACCTAAGAAATCTGCTGTTGCTTAGTATTATCTTAGGACTTTTTTTTTCTTTCCATTACTACTAGAAATCTGTAAAATCTTACAGTGTGATCAGTATCGCTGCGAAGTTGTTACAGTTTTAAAAGTTATTGCAATGCTGAAAGACAGAAACTCAAGGGAGACACTAATGGGAAGAGACAGTGCCTTTATATATGCTAACAAACTCGAAAGATTCAGGTGAAAGATCATCACTGTCAAGTACCTTTCGGAAAGAAATGCAGTTAAAAGACGACCATTCCAAAACCCGAGAAAAAACTCCCACCACAAAAACCTTAACTTTTCCCATCATAAAGCTGAAACGCAAGTCTTTTTCAGTTAGAAAAGTTATTTTTTCCCAGCGTTCCTTCACCCACCTCCGCAGCCTGCCCAAGAAATGCAGGAGGCTCTCGGTGAGCAGCCAGCGAGCAGAGGCCCGCCCGCCCGCCCGTTCCCGCGATCTCCAGCCCGCGGCCAGGCAGCCCAAGCCCTGCCGCGCCCCGCAGCCGTCCCTATCTCGGGCCGGGCAGAAGCTCCCCTGCCCGCCCCGCCGCGGCCGCCCGGGGCTCACCCTCCCTGGCCCGGGACAGGCGGGCCGAGCCCGCGCTGCGCACCGCCTCGGCTCCCCGCCGCCCACACAGGCCCCGCAGATAGCCTGGGCCGCCCCCTCCCCTCACGCTTCCCCCGCGGCCCACGCTCACTTCACGATACTAAGGTGCACGTCGGTGAGCTCTCCCGGCGGGGCGGCCGGATCCTCCAGGGTCTCCAGGAGGGGCTGCAGCCTGCCGCTGGCGACAGGAGCGCTCATAGTGCTGAGGGCCCTGCGCGGCGGACGGGCATCCCAGTACCACCAGCGCCGAGCCCAGCGGCCGCCCACCTCACGCCGCCTCCCGGGGCTAAGATGGCGGCGCGCGGGACGGGCGGCCCAGCCAATGGGAGCGCGGGGAGGCGCGGCCGGCGGCCGAGCCGGAGATCATCAAACGGCGTCACGCGTGTTCTCCGCGCGCGGCGGAGCGCGGAGCGATGGATCGCTTCCCGCGCCTCTCGGGCACCGCCCCCGGCAGGCACCGCCCCTCGCCGCCCATTGGTGGAGGCGGCGGCGCGTGCGCTGGGGGCCGCGAGGGCCTGTCTCTCACCTTAGGCGGCGCTCGTGAGGGGCCGAGTGAGGCGCGGTGCGGCTGTCCTCGCCTGGCAGCCCCCTTCATCTACAAGTCAGTTGTTTCTGACTGCAAAATAATGGCAATTGATGTGAATAAGCTGTAAATAATATGGTCAAGTTTGTATTCATAAACCAATATTCATTTTAATGCATAAATAAGCTTGTAATTGTATAGCGACAAAGGGGTTAAAATGTCTGAAAGATCATATAGACTGTTCTGGCAAGAAAGTTGCAAATCTCTGAAAGGGGAGCTGTCCTCCTTATCTGCAAAGCAAGCTGCCCTACCAAGGAGATAACGGGACAGCAGGATGGCCTTGAGTAAAATTACAAGGGGTATTGTAAAAACCCTGGGAAAGATTTCTACAAGTCTGCCAACTCATCACTTTTGAGACCTAAGGTGAAAAGTACACCATGAGGAAGACCTACGGCCTTCCTCCCATAGACCACTGCCCACATTCTAAAGACCCCGGCCCACAATTTTTGGAAGAATCTGCGCAAGCGTGAAGGACTGATAAGCTAATTAGCATACGAAGCGAGGGTAGGCGGGTTCAGGTGATGAATATGTATAGACGTTAATGGAATATTCATTGTTTCATTATATAAATATAAGATAATCTGCCCCTCTGGGTGTGTACGATTGGTGGAAGGATCCCCCGTACACCCGACGCCGACAATAAAGAATATTAATCACTAAGAAATTCTGAAGACGGTCTTTGAAACACAAGGCCTCCCAGGTTTTTTGCTGTTTTGCTCCAGCTCCACAGAAACCTACCTGCATAAACCTGAACTTCCTTAAGACCCAAATACGGGAGTCTGTGCTGTGAAGCATGTAGCCCTGCAGCCATTTTCAGTTGGGTGTTTCTGATGGTCATTTAATGGGGGGGTCCCCAAGTAGGTGTGGGGTTTCTGAACGGCAGGGAAAAGTGAACACAACAGAAAGTGTGCAGGGTCTTTGCTCCCCATGGTGGCTGTAGCACCAAGTGCTGCCCAACATTCACTGCCATCGTCCTCAAACGTGCATGGTATGTCCCACCTCGCGGTGAGCTGCTGAGAGGGGATGGGTGTGGGATGTGTGGAATACATCAGGGCGTCTGTGGGTGTAACATGGAATAACAGCAGTGGCAGCAAATCTGGAGTGTGAGGAAACCCTGTTTCTCAGGGATAGAGATAGGCCTGAGCAGTAACGTTAATGGCTGAGTCTCAGTCACCTGCAGGGACGATGTACAGCGTCGGAGGTGCTTGGCAGGAGGGCCTGTATACACCTCTTCATTGTGATCCGTATCAGTTCAAGACCTGTTGCTTCTCAGTTAAAGAAACAACAAAAAAACACCCTACGGCATAAACAAAATGTTAACAGTTCTCTTCATGCATTTTCCTAATTAACAAACACTTCTGCTGATCTTGGAATGACATTTTATAACAGGAGGATGTGAAGTTTATTCAGTCCATGAGGTAGGAGGATTAAAAAGCACCAGTAGATTTTAGGCGCAGCTTGATCCCATTAAATACAGTGATATGAACGTTGTTTCCTGGCACTCACATGAATCATGAATAAAGTGTTGGAAATGACAGGGAGAGAAGCTGCAGTGCTAGCTGCAACATTGTTCTCCAGTACAGCCAGGAAGCAAGACTATATTCCCAGTGACATTACAACAATAAAATCTCAAATATTAAATGTATTTAAAGAACCAAGAATTAGAATAAATAAAGATGGGTCTGATTAGCTTAAGATCCTCCTCCTCTTGCACAAAACTTTCTGAGAAATTTACAATGTTCCAAACAAATAACTGACAGGAGGATTCTCAGTGAACATTAGACTTCAGCAGGTCTGGACTCAAGAAAACATTCGGACTGAAAGAAAGGAACTCTTAAAAAGTATTTGTTGCTTTAAATTGAGAAAAATGTTTCCAAGCGTGAAAAGTTCTCAAGAAATAAGAAATAATTAACTGGAAACTCCAGACATGACTAAAACAGAGGTAGCTTTAATGCTGCTTCAGACTGAGGAATTAAAACTGAAGTTCAAAACATATGAAGAATGATTTATGTTCATCAATTCACAACAGTACACTTTTCTTAAAACCCGTGTAAACAACATACAGCATCTTGACAGGATCTTCTGAACGGATTTGCTGATACTCGGTTAGGAATTTCTTCTGATGCTTCATCTCACCAGTTTTATTATCATTACCAAGTCTTTCATTTGATTCTTTACTAAGTGAAATCACAGAAGTGAAAGGACTTGGAACATCACTTCTCTGGATGAGGAAACCCTGACAAAATTCATTGAGTAGTTTCTGATTCATTTTACAAGAAAATTATGGTAATAATATAACTGATTCTGTGCTGTTCATGCTGCTTCCCAATCTTCTGACTTCAGACAGTTACATGGGTGGCTGCTAGGCCGTCCACAAGATGAATTTATATATCTTAGAAATAATTTTACTCTAAAGGCCTTTTGAGTTCAGGACAATGAGTTAATTAAAAAACAAATTGTGTGTAGAGAACAGGAAAAAACAAAGCAACAATCTAAAAAATAAATATCTGGAAATAAGGAAAATATAGATAAGACAGGAAACAGGATATCAAATTTCAAAATAATTGGAACGGTCACACAAAATGTTGAAATGGTGCAAGAAATGAGGAGAAGGAGCAGTTTACATAGAAAAATAATTTTAAAATCTTTGGTAACAATGAATTCTTCATGTTTTTACAGCACTTGTAATCTACAAATAGTCTTCTATTATACATGTAAGTATATTTTATAATTTATTCCCTAGTGTACTTTATTAACAAAACTTATATAAAAGCAGAAAATAAAAAGTCAGACAGATATGAAGGAAATGTCTTATCTGAAGAAACAGATATCTGAACTGGGTTCTAAAACATGTTTCTTAATGAGTGTATCTCATTACTCTGCTCACATAATACCAAATTTTCCAGATAAGAAGTTTGTTTTTCCTTGGGTTGTTGTATTCTTTCCATCACTTGACTTTGAAGGTATGTCTATAGTTATATATCTAATTTGAAAACCACCAGCAGTCACTGAGGCATCTGTCAAAAACTTCAAGGTCATAACATTGCCTGGGGACAAGAGAAAAAAAAACACCAAGGGTTATTTTTTTGGGTGACATAAAAATGTGATACTTCAGAATTATTTTTAAAGTGGTGTTGCTTGCTTGCTTCTGAGATCTTTAGAATTATCCACCTGATCTGTCTGCTTCTAAGCTATGGCCTGGGAGGATGATACTTCCATTAGCCCCATGGAAAATCAGGCAGATTTTGATCAGTTTTATTTGCAGAGCCTAGAGGTTGATGAAGTTTTGCTGTAGCCAGTACTTTCTGCAAAGCATCCCCTGTTCTGTACAATGCTGCTTTGCTTCATTCTACCTGTGAAATGTCATGCTTCGTGGGTGAGACACATCTCGCATACAGCCTCACACATCTCCACACAGGTGACACAGGGGTGATGTTGCTAATCACTCTCCCATGAGTGTCATTTGCTCATCTCCACCAGGCCTATGTAAACTGGGAGGTCAGGGATGGCACAAGTCAACTTTTCTGTCCTCTTTCTGCTGATGACAGCTGTGGGCTGGCATGAGTTTCTGCACAAACTATCCAGAGACTATCCCAGGGGATGTGGCTACTTCCTTGCACAGGTAGCCCCATGTGATGTCTGTGCTACAGCAGCTTTGCAACGCTTAAGTAAAAAAGAGGTAAAAGTGGCTTTGGTTTACATGCTATCAGACCTTGACCTGTGGTTTAAACCGACTCAGAGCATTATGTCTATAACCAGCTTTGGAAGTGTTCTTGCAATCTTGAAATGGGAAAAATGGCTGCATGAACGTTGCGTGCATAAGTAAATCTGCTCTGTCTTTATGCCTGTGTGAATTAACGTGCGCCGGTGTACTACCTCTGTGAGGCCAGCAGGATGCACCCTTGTTATCTTCTGACTTTTACATTTAATCAGAAGTAATTGCATCGAGGAAAGAGCAGGCTGGCAATTTTGAAAAGCAGTTTATGACATGCTGGCCATAAAGCAGAGATTGTGTCTTTGGACATCTTTACCATACGCTATTAGAAAGTAGGAACAAACGGTGAATTTGGCTGATTTTTACTTTTTTTTTTTACCATAAAAGGTGCAAATATATTACCTGTGCTAATGATATCATCTGGTAACTCATCTCCACAAAACCTGGAAGAAAACATAAATGGTCATGACTAAACGACACAGCCAATATGCCATACCCCAGCCATATGGGGACCTGTGCTGAGAGGTGGCTCTCAGGCCGTACTCTCCTTCGGAGCTGTGGCTAAACTGGTTATAGGTATTCAGTGTATGTAATTCTCTCCTATATGTTAAAGCAATTGCCTAAAGAATTTTTGTCATTATCTTACAGTAAGGCTTAGGGGAGGGAAAAATGCAGGAAACATTTTTCAATATATGCAGGAAATCAATGATGCAAAACAAGAAAAAGAGCAATTTAACAAGGCACTACGGAAAAGAACAATGGCCCATGGCTAAGAAAGGAAGCACATTGTCAAGAAAAACCTTTAAAATTATCTGTAAAGGCAGAACAAATAGATTATATCTTTGCTTTGCTACACATGATTTGTAGAGAGGATGTGAAAAGTAGCAGGAATTGGGAAGGTATTTTTATCACTTATTCTGGTTTATTTTTTCTTCTGGAAAGTGGAGGCACTTCATATCCAAATATGACTGCTAAAGGACAAGCAAAACTATGACATCAAAGAAAAGAAAATGAGAATTAAGCAAAGAGGGAAACTACATCTAGTAAGAGAGATGATATATAACACTTGTACTGTTCTGATACTATTAGAAATAATTTTACTTCTGTAGTGAATAGTAACTTAAATATATTTTTGCTAACAGCTTAACACCCCGCCTCCCTCCTTTCAATTAAAGCAAATACAAAATACTGTTTTGAGATCGCTAGGAGTTCTTCCTGTAAAATAATAGAGAATTAAGATTATCAGCTAACTAAACACTGTTGCAGCTCTCTTTCATGTAATTTAAGAAAGCAGAAAAGGGCAAAGCACAATTCTCTGAAACTCTTTACAGGCCTCTGTTAATGACAGTAAATTGCCAGGCAAGGTAAGTCAGGTACTATTGCTTCAAGTATTATAAGTGTATCAGAGGTGCTAATTGGATAAGGTAGTACAGTGTTCTTCTGAAGTAATATTCTGGGGGGGAAATTAAATAGTTTGATTCTTTGCATATTAACACTGGAATTGCTTTACCTGCCCACAAAGCCATTGATATCATCATAGCTATCATAGATTTCCAAGTAATCAGCCATACAAGCAACGTCGTCTTCAACATCAAACTCTAGAAACTGTAGATGAATACGTTGTCCATACTTTACTCTGATATGCCAGTAGCAAATTTGCTCATTTTCATACTCATTTGGATAGCCTGGTGACTTAAAAACATGTCTTGAATCCGTGAAGACTCCACCACATTCTTTTCCTAAGCGAAAAATAAAAACATTAGAGTTTTCAGTATTCATTCTGGATACGCCTATGGTTTAAATCTTTGTGCACTTTGACCCAGCAGATCCATAGAAAATCATATAGGAACACCCAGCGTGATAGCACTTTTCATATATTTAAATACTCAGCATTCACAAGAAATATCAGTCATTAGGTTTTGCAAGCAGATATTTTGGAGGCAGGAAGCAAGATCCCAAACTCACTGAACTCAGAGGAAAAGCTTTCATTGACTTCAGTGGATTTTGGGCCAGAGCAAAGTGTTTTATGTAAAAGGCATTTGGGGTTTCTGGCAATGTAAAGCTCTGAGTTTTACAGCTGGACTTGCAAGTCGCCCTAGCATTTGGTGTCATCTGTTCTTCCTCAAAAACCTCTTGAAAGTGTGTCTTCTACATAAAAACCTGTAAAGGCTAGTGATCACATACACCACATTGTACTCCTGTTACTGCTGCAGCTCTTCACGCCTTTTGGGCAAAAAAACACTCATTCCAGTTTGTTTCAGTGGCCGTTTGAACTTTACCAGACAGTGGGACCAACAAGTCTGGGGACCTCGCAGTGCTGAGCTTCAGGATTTGTCCTAGTTCCCCAGGTTCAGACCTGGGGGAGAGGGAGGTAATTTCTAAGGGTGATTCTGGGCACGTGAGTTAGGAGCCTTAAGCTGGATAGTGTGTGATGAACCCTCCTAGTTTGTACATTATCCATGAGTCCCAGTCCAGTACTTTTCAGCTCCAGGTCATTGCTAGGTTAGATGGACATTTCATGCTAAGCCTTCCAAAAGTCCCTCCTGACATCTTTAGCTCCTAAAGAGCATCGGTTCGGTTCAATCATTTGTCCTTGCTCACCCAGGCTACTTGTCTCCCACCTGCAGACAGACAACTCTGCCAGGCTTCGTAGCAGACTGTCCATCAAGCGTGAATACAAACCCTTGTAATGGGTGAGACTGCTGAGTCTTGGCAGTTCTGGTTTCCTTTTGTCTTCTAACCAAACACTGCATTTCAAAAGTAACTACTTCTCAGCCCAGAGGAGAAGGCTGAGAAAGGAGAAGGTGGGGCCAACAGTTTACATGCAGTTAATAACGAATGCAGTAGTCTCTCTTGCAGTTCTTTTTGAATGCTGAACATCTGTGACTGTCCCCCACCCCACAGAGCTATTTGATTAACAACTGCCCAGCTAACATAAACAAGCTCAAGCCCTGTGAGCAAAAACAAAATGTGCACAGCTGTACAGACATCAGGGACAACTCCAACTTTTGGCTCTGCCAGGCAGGGTAGTACACTTGGAATAGTAGGAGAGCCAAGCAGTGCACAAAGTCAAGCTTTGCTTTTCTTGTGGTGCCTACTTTTTCTGTCTTCCCTGCTACGTGAAGTGATACCAAGCTAAACCAAAACAGCGGCCATGTCAGTATTTCAGTCATCTGCAGCGTAGTGTGTGGAGGGAATGGAGAGCTGTCCTCTACCTGGTGAAGTCTTTTCAGTCATGTTTGAACCATGTCTCCAGATCTGCTTTGGAGATTTTGCTTTTCTCCATCTAGTTACACATGCACACACACGCCTACACAAGGCACTGCTGGGAGCTGGATCTGTCAGGTGTTTCAGTCCGAGGCATGGCATTCATTTTTAGAAGTTGTTCTATCTCAGGCACAAGAGAGAAGGGATAAGGGTTAACACTAAATCTAGCTTGTTTACAGGAAAAATATCTGGAAAATGGTTCCAGTGTTGAACACCTCAGCTAAGTTATTTAAATGAAATCATAGGCTAAATGTAAACACTCATGCAAAACAAAGACATTCACACATCTCATTGGAAATGTTACTTACCTTTTTAATCAACAACAGCCTATTGTTACATTTGTACTTTCTGAAAGGACTTTGCCTAGGCCCAGTTACATATGGTACAATGCTGTGCAGAGACACTGAGCTCTGGGAAAGCCAGATCAGCTATAGGTAAGAGCAGATGGGGTTTGGTGCGCAGCTCCAATTAAAGCTGTATCAATACGCCCCCCTTCTCAGGTATTTTTTGGTATTTTTTTATGGTATTTATGGTATTGAAGCTAACTCATTCAGAGCCTGGGTGCCTTCATGCAGCCAGATAGCATGGTGTGCAGTCATAATCTCAGACCCAAAGAGCAATAGGGTTTTTTTAAACACACCATTAGGGTTGTAGCAGTAGGCATCCCATCTCTCACTTCTGTTGAGGCGAATCCCGTAATCAACAATACCAGTTTTTCCAAAGCCACAGTTGGCTCCAGCTTTTACTATGGGGTAACCGACTCTGCCCTTTGCCATCCATCCAGCAGCACACACATGGAAACCTGCAAGAGGGAGAAAATGAGCCATGGATGTGATAAATCAAGTCTTACTCAAGCTGATCAATTATTTGGGTGCAACCAGCCTAATAGAAATTAAACTACCAGAAAGAACAGTACTTTGAGAGGATAATTTTAAACACAGAATATAAAATTGCATTGTGTTCTCCACAATGTGATTATTGGTTCTTCATTTGAAAACAAAAATCAAATGCAGATGGACCGTATAGTTTCCCGGGTAGTGAGTTTTAAGCGCTGTACCAGCATTTCTAAACAAATTATACATTGGATGAGTTATACAAGTATGTTCTTTGTTTCCCTTTTGAAGTCATACGGATTTACTCAATCATATCTTAAGAGTTTGCAGCACTAAGTTCTGAGAATGAATAAAATACAACATACAAAACACAGCTAAGAAAACAAAGTATTTACTTAAAATATTTTCAATTTAAATTTAAATACCTGAAATACCTCAAGTATTTCTTGCTAAACAAACAGATCCTGCTAATGCATTTTGTGGCTAACAACTTAAAAACAATAGCCAAAGAATGCAATGTTATCCACTGTCTGGTAGAGACCAAGTCAGTGTTTTCACCGAGACGAACTGGAACATATTTGTGGCATCCTAGGACTATGAGCTACTCAGAAGAGACAAAAGTACCCTTTTTACATGTGTGCTGGTGCTGAGAGCCAGCTTCTGACTCAACGGCGTAGCCTGCAAATGTCTAGAACAGGATATTTTCCATTGTTTTCCCAATGCTCTGAATGAATTAATGATTTATTATTAGAAGTCAAATAGAAATACAGTAGAGGCTTCATTCTGCTCTGCTTTTCACTCCAAGCACATCACTCACTCTCTCTCAGAGCAAATATGGCTGGAATAAACATTACGAAAACATCTTGACTGATGATATGAAAAATAGCAATGCACGTTTCCTACAGGAGCTCCCTGGGGATAAACACTTTCCTCTGCAGCTCCCTCCTGGGTGCTGTAGCTGGGGAGGTACCGTTGCTTCCCAGCTCAGCCCGACAGCTCTCCCCTGGGTGATGCTGGTTCTGGGACTGTGCTGCACCCAGAGCTCAGGGGGATGCGTAGCACTGTGTGCAGATGTTCTCTCTCACAGCTCCGTAGATAGCGCAGTCATGCTGTTACTGAGGAGGGAAACTGCATGCAACTTGGGCAAAAATCCAGGGAGTTTAGAAGTCTCTCAGTCCCAGAGTTCATAAGATTCATGAAAATACAAGACTGGCAACATTATGAATGAGCAATGTGAAAAGCAAACAGACATGATTTTTTTTCGAACCTATTTTTCTCGCCGCCTCCAGCTGCTGATACGTGGCTAGATGTCCTCCCTCGTATTCACAGACTGCTTTTGCTTCTGCATAGGTGAGCTGGTACTTCCCAGAGCGCGACTCCCTGTGATACACTCCGGCTGCTCGCTCTGTGGGACCAAAGCAATTAGATGATTTCAGTATTATGTCTCAGCTGGCCCACCTTCTGCGGTGCTCTCACCACCTCCAGCAGTTTCCCCAAGGCCTGCACTTTGAGCTACTGTCCAGGTGAGAAGAGAAATAGAATGTCTGGCTGGTAGCTTTGCCACTGGAAAGTGTCAGAAAATATGTCCCTCCCAAGCCAAAGGCATGTTTTGGCAACCCAAAGGTATGATTTTGTGTGGGAGAAGTTTTGAACAACAGAGCTAGTCAGAGCTTGGTGAATTTTTGAACAACAGAAAATCAACAAACACAGGAAAAGACTCCCTGAGGAGCACTCAGAAGGCAGTAGTTATGGGAACGGTCGGCTGGTGTCAGCATCACTAATTCCATGTACCCTATCTGACTGAGGGGAAGCTCCTTCTGGATTGCTATCACAGCATTCTTTTGGATCTAACTTTAAGTGCCTTTGTAAGATGAATCAGAGCTTTGTTTTGAATCTCCAGAGAAGTTAAGTCAGAGCTACTTGGACAGAGGAGAGGCAAAAGTTAAAGGGAATAAAAATGTGAAATAAAAATATCTGAGCTTGTGTCACAAAGGGCAGGACCAGAACAATTGCTGGCTGACATTTTTGCTATGCAGAAAATTAATACACTGTCTTCATTATTGGTTTATTTGCTGTTGCAAATACAATGTAAGGCAGGTTTCCAGGGAAACCTAGAAACTGTCAGTACTACTACAAGTTTTATAATCTTTTCATGTTGCACGTGTCTGATGCCATATGCATGGAAATCTGTCTCAGAACCAATCTGTATATCTAATCCGAACAGTGTTTTTGTTCAGATCTGTCTTATATTTAGTATAATCTTAGAGAAACGGCTGTCTGTAGCTATCACTAGTCAACATGACTGGAAAAAGACACAAAACAGGAAACATTTTTTACAGTAGTTATTTGTACCATGGGTAAAAAAAGAACGTCTTTTCTAGGAATGTACTTAAAATCAGTAGTTTTGGCTAGGGTAGGGTACTTTTTAAAAAAACATGGTCACCACTGAATTGTGGTTAGCAATGGTGAGATCCCTTACTAGATAAAGAATAACGTTTGCCAATGTAGTTTTTGGACCCACAGTCACTGGCCTCACGCCCAGTGAAGTAAATGATGTTGCTGACAATAGTCTCAGAAGACTGAGAGCCGCTTTCTATAACATCACTGGGAATATCACTGGCATGGGCATTGGATAACATATATTCCATGGAAAAATCTTTATGAAGAAGCCAGGTTCATTGCAAAGAAGAGTCATAACAACTAACCACTGTGGAATAATGGTATGTTATATTAAAAAAATATCTATTTTAATCAAAAATGTATTCATAGGAAGTATAACTTTTCATTCATTCAGTAGTCTGCCATGTCTAACCTGGTAAATCCACTCACCACTTCTCTACAGTACAATTGTATTGGATTCAGTATGTATACACTGAAAATCAGTGCTACAGAAAATACCACGCCATTTAGCATCACTGCACTCAGGGGACAACCTGGAATTGACATTATTGCTCACTGCAGCTCACAGGGAAGGCAACTGAAAAGTGAATTTAAAAACACAGCCTGTAGTCCCTGGGATTAGCCGAGCTGCCCCACTTACACTGAGACAAAGAGTAAGGGCGGCTGAATTCTGCCCTTTCTATAGTCACCTTGACAAAGGTGACCAGTCACAGCAAAAGGAAGAGCAGTCTTAAGGCTTATTGTCAATTATGTTAGCCAGTAAAAGCCCCCATCACTCTGGCAGCCACCTTTGCAAGACCCATCCTCCTCCTTCCCTAGAACTCCTGCTGGATGTAGTACCAAGGATTTGGGGGAATTGTCACTGCTCAGAGTCATCGCTCCTGAAGCTGACAGTCAAAATTTATCATTTTTAGTTGTTCTCCTGCCTTTTTCACTTGGCAATATTGTTTCCAAATCTTATCCATCAAAAGTTATTTACCCCCCACTTATTGATGCTAAAATGTCACTATGGACAGGCATCATGTTTTTCAGACTATTGCTGGAAAGATCTGCTCTTCACAGTTTCTGCAGGGGCTGCTCTACCAACAGCGGCACCACAGAGTCTTCATGCAACATCCTGGTGGGTGGTGTTACCCTGCTGAGAGCAACCACTGATCCGTATCTCTGTTACTCCTTTGTAACATGACAAAAGTCACCTTTGGAAAGGCAGACCACACACATGTACTCCACCAAGCTCTGAGATTTGATGCTTGCTGGGTGTGTCACAGTTTAATGACACAGTATTCTGTAACAGTATATCCTAATTAACTGATCAGATCTTTCCAGGGCATTTTTTCCCCCTCCCTCTTAATTACATTACAGGCTGTGCAGAAAGATAAAAATGCATTGGCCAAAACAGACCTAGCATTGTACTTATGAACTATTAATATACATTTACATATTAATGTATCTTAATGTATATATCTGTATATACATATATCCACATATTCACAGTCATACGTGAACACACACACACGCACAAATTACTATCAGTCTTCACAGAGGCAGTATCATGGCCAGGTAGATAAACCCGTATGAAATTTTGTTTTCACTTGCAATACAAGTGCGTGCCTACCACTGTAAATGTGTACCATTCACATACCATGGGGCCAGCACTATGGAGTACAACATGTCCCAGCCTCAGCTGGACACCTTCTCTGATGGAGGATTCTGCCTGAAGGCTGCTCTCCGTCTGACCTGCCTGAAATCTCCTCTGCCTGGACAGGAGCGAGGACTTGTTTGTCCTTTGCATGAAAACCTGGATATTGGGGCTCGTGTCTCAGGGACTTCACCCACTTTTCTTCTGAGGTTCTTACTCAAAAGGTCATGGCTGTCTGGACATGTTTCTTCGAACTCACATTGCTTAAAAACTCTCCTGAAGCCCAGAGACAGCAGGATCCTGCACGGACAGTGACCCTCTATTCACCCACAGCAGCAGCAGATGGTAAAATGTAGCCAATCTCTTCTTGTAGCACAAGCAGAAGCAGCATGAAATTTGGCCTAATAAAGTACCCTCAATATGCATGACACAAATCCTAATACTAAATAAAAAGAAATGTTTAACTTTTAAGCAGAGGATGGCCATGGCGTGGCTAATGCACATGGTTGTACTTGGAGCACTCCACCAAATGGGTAGGTACAGCCCCTAAACCACACTGACACATGGTGTGTGCACGGGCATGAAATTCTGAACACAGAGTGCAGCAGCTGTCCTGGGAAACCTACTCAAATAAGAGTATGAGCATATTTAGGCAAGACTGTTCCAATCCTCTCATCAGTTTACACTAAACCTTTGGTTATAATGTGCTTGTGTCAAAACCGAGCAACAATAAAATTTCATTCACACAAGAAAGACGTTAACAGGAAGGTGATATGGTTAGCTGCAGCAGAACTGCATCCTTTCTGAGAAAACCAGATGTTTTCTATCAAGAAAAAAGGTAAAAGACAAAAGCATTTCTAGACTGTCAGTAGTTCAAGATTTTATATTTGTGCTAATGATGTGTTGAGGAAGAAAGGTAGAACAGAAAACTCCCTTCATTTTCAGTTTAGTCTTGGTAATGCTTTATCCGAAGAAGCAGAGATAAGCAAAGCTTGGATGGCACTGCACACTCCTAGGTTTTATTCAAGGGAGGGAGTCTTGCTTGTGTATACTGAGTGTGAGTTTGAGGTTAGTTTTACTGTTCAAATTACACTTTTTCTTTTTTTTTTAAATACAAAGATGCATAAATTGCATGGTCGTGATTTTGCCGATTTTTTTTTCACTTACATATGCCACTGAATTCCATTGGTAATTCAATTAACTGCACTTGAGGTTTTTTCAATGGTTTTATTACTGTGGTTACACTAGATGGTGTATTTCTAAAGGCTTCCACAGAGTCCTGTCCTAGAGATAAGAAAGCAGAGTGGTTATTTCAAAGTTGCACACTGTGCTTCCAGATTTGCATGTTTTTGTCTAATTAGAGCAAGCCATCAGTTTTTACCACAATGGTTTATTTTTATTTACTCTCAATGGTAAATGCTAAAGGTGTAGCAAACCAGAATTTTCTTATGCATTCCAGCTGACACCTGGTTTCTTCATTTTAAAGAATGAGAAATTTTTTTTCTTCACATTGACTTCAATTCATAAAATTGCTCAAATGATCACTTGTCATCACAAATTCACATTTATGTTGTAGAAGCCCCTAAAGGCTACATCCAGCGTGGCTGGTTGCCGCAGTCATGGATACACCACTATTTTCAAGTAAAACACCCAGGACCCATTCTCTGTCCATGAGTGCAAGTGGCATGGTGTGAGCCTGAACCCTCTTCCCCCTCATCAGGGTGGTCTCACCGAGGGACAGTCTGTGCCCCAGACCTCCCTGGCACTGCATTGGAGTACTCTTTAGAAGACCACTGGGTGACTGAAAGCAAAACTGTGCCAGGTAACACAAGAATGGTTAAACCAGAGACATGACGTGTGCGCGGCCACATGCTGTTCACTTGTGCATGGACAGCAGCCAGCCCGTACCGGCCCGCTACAGATAAATAAGGAGCCTGGCTCAGCAAGCCCGTGTGCTCCCTGCCCTGCCCACATCCCTTCTCTACAAAAACACCCATCACAGCCTGCTGCAAATTCAACTTCTCTGCCCCTACTATCAGGGCTTAGCACAGCCTCAGTCCTACTTATCTTTAGTGTCTCCTTATTGTTATTCCAGCCAAGGATACAAGCTTTGCTTCTTTCTCACACAAACATTTTCTCTGTCATCCTTTTTTTTTTTTGAACAGCAGCCACTTGAGCTGGTGCATGAAGCTGCCAAGCGGTCCTCCCTTCGAGCTGTCCCCCACCTGAGCACCTTCAGCAACTGTGGGACACAGCAAGCACATTTCAAGTTTAGAAGGAAAGAGAAGTCACAAAAAATGTGCGGTCAAATGGAAAACAGTATAGATTACTTTTCCTTCTCATTTATGTTACTGTTAGTTTACATGGTCCTCAGAGAAGGGACTGGAGTCACGTGATTGCTGCACCAGCTAATAGAGATAGCCCCAGTCCCTCATGGAACATCTGCGCACAACATCAATGTGGATTGGCTACAGGAATTCCTTAAAATCCTTAAAGAAATACACAACACTCTAGAGAGGATAAAGGAGTTTGTAAGTATTTGTCTATAAAATGGAGAACTTGATGCGTATTTTTGTTTTGGCATCCTTTACTTGACTATACTCTGAATACGTTTTTCTTTTGCATTGGATAATTATAAAGATCTATAAAAGAACTCTAAAAGCTATTTAAACCTACTTGAGGTATAAGAAACTATTCCCACAGAATGCATTTTCTATAGTCCTTTTGAAATTTCTCCACTGTTTAATGATGTGAGCAAACCAATGGCCAAAATGTATACATTTCTGTACTTTCTTAGAAACCTAGGAAATATTATCGCTATTGTTTCCAGATCATTTAGTTTCATATGTAGGACCCCAGGCATCTGAAGTATGTTCATGCAGAAAGTAATTCATTCCTTTGGCAAATGTTTCTCTTCATACTTGTATTCCTTCATTAGAAGCAACTGTTATTTAACGCTGTTTTCACTTTACCTCATGCTGTAGGAAAATACATTCAGATGAAACATCCCATAACTACTTTTTCCTGCACTTCAGAGTAACAGTAAAAAATAGTAAGCTCGTAAGGACAAAACTTAGTCATGCATCAGATAAAATTATCAACAAATTCAATGCAGGATTTTTCTCATATTAATGCATAGCTCAAGTTTGAATTGCTAGGTGCTTATCTTTACACTGTTAGACAAACACAGTGACTTTTGCAGCAAAACATTCACAATTAGATTATTTCTTACCTAACCAAATAGAGTTATGCAGCACTCCGTCCTTGAATCCCCATGCTTGAGCCTTGTCCCACAGCAGGGCAGAAAAGAAAATTAGTGCAATCATCTCTTCTGAACTATTAGGCTGTAAATATCTCCTGTTAAAACACTCAGGGTAACCTCTGCTAGCAGCTGGCTAGATCCTATTGGAACATCTGGTAGCCAGATCTTAAATAGTGCTTTCAGCTGTGAGGTCAGCAAGCCTGCTCCAATTGTGCTTGCTGTAGTATTATTACACAATTAAATGTGATGTCTGCAGTCGTCCATGTGACTCACTTTTGGCTCTCTCGATTCCCAGCGTGTCCAAGAATCCATTCTATCCCTCACTACTGCAGCACAAATGAACACTTTTCAAGCCAAAGACTGTTCATTCTTCAGCACTCACTGTCTTCAAATTCCATAAAACAATAAAACTAATACCCGGGGTTTTTTGCTTATAGCTTTTTTAATCACACCAGTTACAAGACCAAAGAGAATCACACATACAACCTACCATTCTCATTTAAACATTCTTTTCTTTCATATATAATTCAGATTTAATTTCACATTCGACCTAATCAATGAAAAAACGTAAGGAGAATATTTTGCACTGGCTATTTGAATTCAGTTTCCCTACGTGGAATCTGTAATTGCAAGTCAAACTCCCAGATCAGCATAAAACTGCAAGTGTCAAAAACAGATGCTCTTTGTTCTGCAACTGGGAAATAAAGCTAAAATCTTCCTCTCCAAACCACAGTTTCAAATCTGATTCATCGTGTGACAGCTGTCTGCTTGTCTTCCCTTCTGGCTGAAAGGGAATACTGCAGCTGCTGCTTATGGATGAGTGGGAGAGCAGAAAGGGGGAAAGATGAGAGTATGGAAATTGGTCTTGTGTTCCACACTTCTGAGCAGCCATTGGAAGACTCTGCTCTCCAGTTCTGATAACATTGGTAACAGAATTCTGAGTCAGGAGCTACAGAAAAAGATGTGCTCATGACCATGAACACAATCAAATTAAAATAAATGAAAAGGAAAGGGTGGAGGACTCAGTGCCTACTCACATCTATCATACACAGATGACCTGTACCAATGAGGAAGATACTCTTTATCACTCCAGCTTTAACATAAAGTGAAGAATGCCTAGCTACAGTGTATATACACAGACACATACATGTATTCCTCCCACCAGATGCTGAAAGTGAGAGCTGTCAGGAAATGAAGTTGAGAGAGAGCCTTTCCCCTGCATCACAGTAGCAAGGCACCTTCTGCAAAAGTCCCAATGTCTTGACCTGTCACTCTTCAGCACTCACTGATGACAGCAAAGCTGTTCTTCCAATAAAGTTCACCTACATGTACATTCCTGTTGCCTTACCCACTCAAATTCAAACCTTCGGTGTGCAGCAGGAGGTGTACAATGTACACGTGTCTTCTTGCTCCTGACAAAGCTCACGTGCACTCTGGTGGCAAGGCCTGGCACTGGGACTTCCCTCTCAGGTATCCCTGAAAGGTGATAACAGCCTACTGGCTCCTTCTGGCTAGCCTGGGACACTAGGGGCACAGTGGCTTATCGTCCTCCTTCCTGCCAAGCTAGTGAGCTACCACAGAGCGGGATGCTGCGAGCAGGGATACTGCCGGCCAGTTTGTTCACGAGTCTCCACCATGCTGATCATCCCATCACACTTGAAGGCTCCTCTGACAGCAAACCAAGAAAGCATTCGAGGGACTTGCCTCACTGCATACAGGCAGGAGCCCTATTCTGTTTCTTCTTTCTAGATTTGAGGATTGGTGCTTTATTTGTACTTGCTTTCTACTTTAATGCTCAATAGATAAGAGTCCAAGATTTTTGAATGAGACCTAATTCAATTTTATTCTGTGAAAGCATATAGGTAGAAGTCTGTTGTTTTCTAAACAATCATATCCAAGACCTGTATCTGAGGTGACCTGGGATGTCAGTTGTGAAGATGCCAGTATAAACTTTTGGGGGTGGTGGTGAATGGAGGAGAGAGTGCTGAGTGTGTTGCTCTGGAGCATTCATTTCTTATTAGCTGAAGGAGATTGGCACTCAGCTTTTGCTGGATTGGAGTTGTGACATATTAATGGTATTTTCTGGGAACTGGAAACAATAGAGAGGCATGAGGGAAGGAATGGAAACCAAAGGAAAGTGAAAATTCAACAGCAGTGTCATTCACTGGTAATCTAAAAGACAAATTACTGATTCAAATGAAGAGAATCCTATTAGACTGTCCTAAGTTTTCTCCTGAAGGAAGTATGATGTGGATGCCTTTCTCTGCACAGGACACCTTTTCTCTCTGCCATTCCATGCAAATTTCTCTGGATGACATTACAATGTGAGTTGATAGCTTAATGATCTTAGATCAGAGACAGATGTCTATACCACAGGGAACTGCTCTGTTCTGTGGTAGGTGGGTGCCAATCCTACAAGATCACAAAAATGTGTTAATAGTGACTAACTCATGAAAGCAGGGAGTGCACACCAACTTGGAGATGATTTGTAATAGACCACCATACTGACATTCTTGAGCAAGACACTCATGCAGTAGTTAATGAAAAAATATTTTTTTCCTGAAGTTAACTGTTAATGGCCTCCGTTAGAAAAAGGAACTTCATAACTTTCAGTTAACTGAAAGGCCTCAGTTAGAAAAAGGAACTCCATAAAGGACGTAAAGTATCACACAGTTCTAATAACGAGAGTAGCTGAGAGCATCTCTTGAAGGTCTAATGTTTGAATGAATATATTCCTCCCTGGAGGAACAAGGCTATCTGTTAATAAGTCCGAAGAAATACAATGGCTTATGAATCACAGAATCACAGAATAACTGAGGCTGTAAGGCATCAAGAGAGGTCACCCAGTCCTGAAGTCAGGATTCAGATGTCTATTTTAATATCCTCTGAATAATCCCTCAAATGAATAAACTCCATCTTTGTCGGACAGTAACAAAAGCTCTACAGGGTTCAGCATGTTTTACAGGGAAGAGTAATTTGGTATGGTGAATATTTTGATACGGGAGGAAACAACTTAATGTTTGCTATTGTGTTGCATTAACATAAGACATACGCTCCAGATTCAGCCTAGCCATAAGTCTGTGCAACTTGCAATGTCAATAAAGTAACACATTCAGTCCTATACATCTGCCTCCCAAGCGAGCTGGAAATGGAAGTTTTTATCTGCGAATCCTAGCAGAACCTCTCACCAACAAGAAGATATTCCACAGCTGTACTTGAGCACTTTGAGACATTCATCTGACAGTATTTTCTTACGTTTTTTTCCAAGTTTTCCACATTTAAATATATCCCAGACAAATCTTATATAAACTGGGGCGGCGCGGGGGGGGGGGAAGCTTTGCTTAACTCTTTCCATAAATACACATGTTAAGAAATACTGTTTGAAATTTATTCTGTTATTTTGACTAGCATTTGAAGTGGACACCTAACATGGTAGTTCTCAAACTGTGGTCTGAAGCCCACAGCAGTAACAGACTAATAGCAATGACAGAGAGAAAAAAACAATCCAGTAGTTTAATGGATGAACCACTGAGGATGAAGGAATTTTTCAAGACATAACAGTAGTGTATGTGTGTCATGAATCTCTTTTGCATTAATTTAAATATTAAGCACCTAAACTTTTCAGTTTTCTTCCATTTATAAATGTTGAAAACAGTGAAAATATTTATAGTTTTTGTACTCTAAGACTCATATATTACTATCGGTGATACAGAATATATCCCAATTATATTGTTTATAATTTTGAGAATGATACCAATGATGTATTTGAAAGGAAAGGCATGGAGTGAAAGGCCTTTGATTGGGAGGTTTTTTGCAAGAAACTGTAATCTCATTCAGAAAAAAATATTTGGTGGGAAGTGTAGGAAAAGAAGTGCAGGGAAAGAGACAGTGAAAGAATTAAGGTTAAGTTTGTCTTACAAGAAAAAGATTAAAATAGCTGATGTGAAAGGGGCAAATATGACTGCACTGACTGAATTTACATTGTAAGAAATCTGAGCATGGAAGAACTATTTAACCTAAAGAAAGAATAAAGTTAATCCAATGACAGTATCAGCCCAGCCCAGCCCATCTACAGTTTAATTTAGTCTGAAAAGCAGAAAACAATTTCAAACTGTTAAGTCCAGAGAAGTTTTAGAACAGCCACACAAACAGAACACATAATTATTCTGAGATTATGTTTGAGGAGGAGCATGGACTTGATGTTCTTTGAAAGAAGATCACTTCCAGTGCCAACTTATTTTTATCTGATTTTAAACAAATGTTATTTTATGTTAAACTTTTTTTTTTTTTTCATGAACTGAGCTGTCAAGGTACAAGTTGAAGGACTGTCCCACACTCCAGGACTTCCAGGGAGACCTTAAGAACCATCAGATCCCAACCATATGCCATGTGGCAGAAATAATTACACACGAGTTATTCCTGGCAGATACTTGCATAGCCTGTACTTACGAGCCTGCAGTGGGGACAATCCCACAGCCTCCTGGTGCTTAACTCTTCCTATCATTTTAAATACCTTCATCAAAACAACTTGTATTACTAAAACCTTTCCTGTTGCAGCTTCAGCCTGTTTCTCCTTTTTGCTTCAGCAGACTGAAGTAACAGATTCTTTACTGCCTCTGTAGCAGAAAACCAGTTACAAATGTTATTGTATCTTGCTTCAGGTCTTTCTTTAAAAATAAACAGGCTGTTCTTTTCATCTTTCCTGTAGGTCGTATTTTCTAGACTCCTGATCATTCTTGCTCCTCTCCCCTGTACTCTTTCCAGGTGGCCTGCATCCTTCTTGAAGTGCCATGCCAAAACTAAACATAGTACTCCAATGAAACACTGCAGTGTCAGATAGTGCAGAATTGTGTCATATATTTTCCAGATGACATTTTTCGTTTATACAAAATCCTAGTTTGACATTTGCTGTTAGTGAAATTTCCTTTAAAAATAGCAAGTAAGGTTTTAAAAATACCTACTTATTTTAAAATGCCTTTGACAAGAAGATACTTTAAGTATGAAAATGCATCCAAAATGAAAGAAACCAATGAGATTTGGTACGCCTACCTAAATATATTAATCTGCTTTTCCAATCTCTCTTTGCTTGTATGCTTTCTCTTTCAGTGAAAGATGAAAAGAGTTACCAAAATGGTCTGATGTGGAAAAGAATTGATGAAACTCTTATATCTAAGTTTTGGGCTAGTGAGAAACTCATTTCCCAATGAATTTACAGAACAGGTTTTCTAATTTGTCACACATTTGTCGTATTTAAAGGAAAGATGGAAAGAATTTCTAATGAAACTTCCTAACCTTTTCTCCTATATGCTTCAGATGATGCAATTTCAGAAAAATTTTATAATGTGAGAACTTATTTGGCCAATGATTTTACTATTTATTGTCACAGTGTAAGTTAATATTTCAGAGAGTGTTTTGTCTTATAACTAAATATTTTAAAACTTACTCTGCTTTGTCTTATAGTCTAATTCTCATTGAAATCAATGCCCATTTTTATCAGCTATATCAATGAGATAAGAATCAACCATTCTGTGTAATGGTGCTTTAGTTCAAAAAAGACAAACAAAAAACTTCATGTGAAAATAGAACCAACCAAAAACATTTGGGATTATTAAGAGCAGATGTTAGGAGAGTATAATGGTTTCACTTATAAAAAATCTGAACATTTGCCAAGTTAAAATATTTGCCAGTTGAAGTCCTATAGCAACAGTATTTCTAAGTGAAATAGCTGAACCTATCAAAATTAAAAATATATACAGATACAAAATTTAGGAGTGTCTTATGGATGTTCTTCTATGTTTACATTTTACAACTACATAAATATATTTTAAAAATCACAAAATGCTGTAAACACAGGTTTTAGAGTATGATACTGAAGAATAGGTAATATCGTAGGGGAATGCCAAGACAAACAGGCTCCAAAGATTATCAAGAAACTACTAAAAGAAAAAATAACTTGCAACTCCAGCCATTGCAAAGCAAACTACAACAGTTTTTGGTGTGTATGTGAAAAATTTAATATTCAGTTGCAAAATTAATGTATACATAGAGTCATACGTACAGAATTTAGTCCCTTAGAACCATAGTTAGGAGACTTGAATTTTGTTCCCTGAACACTAGATGTCAAACAGCCAATGTATGAAAAAACATCCAGGCCACCTTCTTCCAGCATTTTCAGAATAATGCTTTTCTCCTCCTGTTGGATACAAGGAGTATTTAGCTTTTTAGCCAAAGTGGATCAGCTTAAAGGGAAACACTAAGAGAGAGTTACCTCAAAATATCCATGGGCTGCTGATTGGCACATGCCTTTGCAGCTAAGCTATGCAGGTTCAAATATCCTCAAGCAGATGGAAATGTTGAACCTGTGTTCTGGAAGCTGTTACCCAGCAGTGCCATCACAGAAAAGTCTTCCTGTCTGCTGGGAAACTGAACTGGCTTCAGTGCCAGGAGGAAGATCCTAGGGAGGGTTCCCTGCCTGAACCACGGGTACAGAGACCTGTTCCTCCATGTTCCTGCAGCTGGTAACACTGAAGTCACATCTGACCTCCAAGACAGTTTGGTACCCAGAAGAAAGTCTGCCTACCAAAATGCTGTTTTACCTAATCAACTAAACATTTATGCTATGCTGAGCACCAGGATGTGCTCAGAGACTAGGAAGATTTTGAAGGTATGTACATGCCCGTAATACACACATTTAAAAAAGACCTAATAATCAGAGGTTTAAAAGACAATGTGCTTCTTTTTAATAAACATGTCCATAAAGATATTACTGTCTTGCAAACTTATATATAAAACATCTAGTATTTCCACGACAATACTTTTTTAAAACACAGTATATTAGCTACTTTTACATTGGTGAAAGCCGATTAGAGTCAAATAATTGGTGACTGTTCAACCACATGGAGACAATTTTTGCAAGAAAGACTTTGTGTTCAAGCAGTTTGTGGAAGTAAACATTCCTGTAAGCTTGTATGCTTTAAAAACTGGGTAATTCTAAGAAATCCCCCCATGTGTGGAACAGTAGAGATGATTATTCATGCCTACAAATGACAGTTAATAAGCTGCAGTTAATAATCACTTCTCCAGAATGATCCCTGCCCTGGCAACAGTTAAAACACATCAAGTGGACAGAATGAATTAACAACTAAAGATCACACTAAAAATTCACATTACTCACATTACACTTTTGGTGAAATACTGCATCAGTTGTTGCAAAATTGGCAGAGTATTTCCCACAAAGCAAACACTTATCTTTACCATTTTAATTTTTTTTTCTTTATAATTAAAGTAACTAAGCATTCATAAGGGCTTGTTTTAATCTGCTATGTTTATAATTATTGGCATACATCATAGCAGACGTATTCCCACTATTTAACTCTAAGCATCTAATTTAAGTGTGTGAATTAAGAGCCTTTCCATTAAGTGAGCCTCCAATAGGCATTCAGAACATACACATGCTGAATATCTGACCACTGGTTTTTACCTGTTTTTCTTTAAATCCCAATCATTTGTCCATCTCATAACAACATAGATTTTAAAATCATCATACCTAAGATGTACATAGGTAGGTAGTGAATTTTCAGAAGCAAAATGGTCCTATGAGTTTATGCACAAATACTTGTGAAAATGTTGCCAGGTACCTAAATCCTTCAGAAAAATTGCCAAAACGTCATCAAAATGTCTCCTGCTCTGTGTTCTTAATGCATTGCTTCTGATCAATATTCCTGTTAGATTTTGGTAGATAAAGGAATTTATTAGAGCTAGGGTAGAACTGGATAGCTCAGGTTTACATCACTCCTCCCTAAACTCAGCACTTTGGAAGACCTGAAGGCCACTGAACTCATCATGCATTTTGTCTGGTGGCTACAGAAATACAGCTTTGTAAAATGCATAAAGAGTCTGGGGACAGTCCTAGAAGCCAGGGCAAAGGAAAATCCCTAAATCACTAGGGGCTACCTGGTCAGGCTCTTTCTTCCACTGTTTCCTTCAAGACTCCTTGAGTCTAATGCCTTTTAATGCCCTGGGTTGCAGCATTACCGCACCACCAGCAGCTCATTTTACAAAACACAGGCTAAGATCTGCTTTCCTATTCAGAAGCACGCCTGCCCATGCCTACTTTGTGCCAGGATGTCCACCCCTCACTAGGAATCCCACGTGGACAGAGGTCACCTGGTTAGAACTGCAGACCAATGCCCTATATCTGGAAAAGGTGTTTACAGTTTCGGACAAACCTCCCCATGCTGTGTCCTAAGCTGGTTTGCCTGGAAGCTGGTCACCAGGCTCGCCAGGCACTAGTACTGCCTTCAGATATGCGCTGGAGTCAAACCCCATCACTCTTCTGGGCAGCTTCAGCATTCAGCGCTTCCCTGTTTTCAAAAGCCATCAGCCATTATTTACTCCTTCTCTTCATTTTTCCCTCTACTACTTTTCATTTGCTTTGTTATTATCTCATTTGGTGTGGTATGTTGGATTTTGTAATTGAATACAAGGATCTCCCACAGGGATGTCCTTTGGTAAACCAAATGTTAGCTTACCATCCTAGACCATGGCATGGCAGTGGCAGTACCTGTCCCTGGTCTTACAGTTGCCTTGTTAGCTCCAGGATAGTCCTATGAAAACCACACACATTAATCTGCTTTGCAGTATTATGCTCAATTCCTTTCTGAAACCCGGTCAGATGAATATCATAACATACTCAGTGGATTAGCCTCAGCAGTTATTGCTTAAGATGTCCTTTTATGTCTGCAACACCAATTTCCTACCCTGCTGCACATTCATTTTCTCTTCTCCCTCCTGCTGTCTGCTTCAGCTTCTTAGGAAATCAGTTTTCAGTCTTTTCCTAATGCCATGGTGACTCAGTATTTTACCAGCTTTTTTTGTGTCTTCCTTTATTTTGTTTAGTATGATATATCAGATCTCTGTCACCCATTTTCTAACCTTCTGTAACAAGTTAGGCTATGGATTTGCCTATAGGCGTGGGCATAGTTCACATCCTGTGAGCTCAAGAAAAACAAGCTGGTGTCTCTGATCCTTGCCTTAGGCATGCAATACCATGATTACAGCATTCAGTAGGGTGCTAACTAATATTCTTGGCATTGCGTCATAACCCTGGAAATGCCCAGTTGCACAAGTTGTCTGGAAATGGTTTTATAATGGTATGGATTATTCCTACTCCTTCTGAAATAAGGAATGCTTGGAGTCTTTCCTCTAGACAGTCACTGACAATCACCATCAGCATCTTCATTAAAGGCATGACCCATTAGCAGTCTAGACCTATAAGAGGCAATCCCCAGCTTTTGCAGTCTGTTGTACAATACTAGTAAGTCATTTACTGTGGATAACATCACACTTCCCTCTTCTAATCATTCTATGTTTTGTGTATTTACTGATTTCCCATGGCTGTGCACCTCTGTTTACCTCCCAGATTATTCTGATGTACATGTGCTTTTGTTTTAAGGTATATTTTCTTTGTCATCTTTCTCATTACAAAAGAAAATGGACTATCCTATCCCATAGTAACATTTCTCCATTAAGTCATTTTTACCTGATTGTGGTCTCAGCCTCCTCCGCTTCACATGTTTATGAAAGTGCCCTTTTGCTTTGTTCACATACTTGGCAGATTGTGGCTGATCAAGTTTCATTTTAATTGTATTTATTTGTCCTTGTTTTTCACATTCTGACTCCTCCATTCAGTCTGCCAGCTCCCAGTTTTGGGCCATCTAGCACACCATTAGAATACTTCACTCCTAAATAGCAATTAAAATAGGCAAAGCAATCCCTCTCTGGAGAGATTAATGGAATTGTGCAAATACGTCCATAAACTATAGTTCTTTTGAACCAACATCATATACAATGTGTCAAAAATGGATAAAAATAACTCGGCTAATTGCTGTTAAATGTGCTTAGCAATTCTGAGGTTTCAGCAGCGTTATAGCTGCTGCTGTGTTTCCCTGTTATTTACAATATAATTGATTTGTATTTGTTTGATTTTTATATTGCTAAGAAAGAACTGACAACAAATATTACTAAATACCACTCCAGGCAATGAAGAAAAAAATATCAAAATGGGAATATAAATTAAAAACTAGCATTTCTTGCCACTTGAAAGTGAAAAGATAAAAAGGGAATTCTTGCAGATGTAACGAACAAATAAGACAGAAAGATTTCTTTTCTCAGTGTAAGGAGTCTTTAAATAGTATTGCAATTAAGTGCCTTACTGGCATATGAATTTCTGCACTTAAAGATGTATATACATGAGTACACAATTTTAGAAAAACTTTGCACTATCACAAACCCAGTGTTGCTGATCCAAGTGACAAAACTGTAATCTGCATCTGGGCCAAAAGTGAGATGGATCTTCAGGCTGTAATTCAGTATCTTTAAGTATACAAACTCAGCCTGCAGGAAAAAAAAAATCAAAGGCTGTCCTTGATAGCGTTGCCACCATGGATTACTCTAATGACAATTAGGCTAACTTTTGTTTGCTGCTTTGTTACTCAAGCTTTCCTCATTGTTTTCATATATGTGCTTCCATATACGTGGAATGTGTAGGTTTTGATACCCAATTGTTTGCAGAACAGCTCCAGGTATCTTTTGGAATTGCAGCCCAACATTAGCAGAGTATTTTAAAAGCTATCCAGCTGGCAGTGTAAGCAGGACTGCCAGCTGTCATTCCATGAACTGTATGCTCTGTTCTCTCTGATTATTAACAGCTGCATCAAATAAAAAAATCAATATACCAAATTTAGAGCACTGTAATGAAACTGTAGAGCTGAATGAATCATCTTTCCCCAAAAGCTAGGATGATACAAATCTTACCGAAACTTCACTGCATGTTGAATATCCTGTGTTTTGATGCAAGACCATTATTGCCTGCACACTCACACTGGAAAAGGTAATTACTGAGAAACGTTCATGCAGAGATCCAAGTAAAGAAATAAACCCCACAAATTTTCTATTTTCTGGCCAAACATAACAAAGAAAAGATAAAAAGGAATAAAGTTATCTGCGATTTCAAAATAGAAAGTGATTTTCTAGTGAAACAGACTGATTTTGGGTCAATTTTTTTATTTTGTTTGATTTAAAGAACTTAATTTTCATTTCAGGATTTTAAAAAACTTAATTATGAAATATAGCTATTTTCCAAAATGTCTGAAATGAAAAATGAAATGGCTTAATTTTGAAAGAGTTGAAATGAATATTTGACCTCTTTCAATATATTTTCTTTCTTTCTTTCCATGACTGCTTTTTACCCAAATTTATTCAGTTTTCTCCTCCCTACAACTGTTAGTCAGTTTTCTGTGGTGAAATAATAAAAATACAACTTTGTTCACTGTATTCTAAGGCTGCCTTCAGCTGTGAGTAACATCAGACTAGACATTTTTAATGTTGATTTAACATGTAACCATGATAACTTGTCAGATCTAAAACAGAGTATCAGGGAATACAAGCCACTTATTTAAGAGCTGGACACAGCAAAGTATCTTCAGCCAGAATCAGTGACATAAAAACCCTGCAAAAACTAAAGAGAACTCTTAAAAGAGTTTGTAACACTTCATTTGGAAATGAGGTGGGCTAACAGCTGTTGTGTCTTTATCTTCAAAAGTGCACTTTATGTGCATGAGCACAGGAAGTAAAATACAAGTTCACCCCAAACAATTAAATCCCAGGTTATTTTGAAAAAAAAAAAAAAGAAAAAGTAAAAAGAAAAAAAGAAAAAGAAAAAGTAAAAAGAAGAAAAAGAACAAAAAAAAAAGGGAAAAAGAAAAAGTAACAAAACCCATGAAATCTTATACATATATACATATACTCTGGAGGGCCTGTCTGTGGAGGTATCCCTGTGGAGAAGGAAGTGGGATTTCCACAGAAGAGTAAGAAACAGCCATTGGTTAATCCTTGGCTTCACACTGAGCCTTTCAATTAAAAAAAGAGTAAAAGAAAATGAATTACATACAAATATCTGCAGGCAGGCTATTCAGCATTCTGCAACTTGGTCTCTGTTAAAAGACTTAAGTAAGGATGGAGGCAGAAGTTGGAAAGAGAAGTTGCATTCTCTAAAAATGTGAGCTTTTTGTTTTTACTTGATTTTCCCAGTTAGGCTAGGTTTGTTAAAGCTTACAGAAGATAAGACTTGGAATATCAGTATACAATTTATAAAATCCTAAGGTTTGTGTGAATTGGGCATTGAGGTGAACTGACCAAACCAGTGGTGTTAATAAACTAAACCTAATACATTCAATTCTCATTAACAGTTTTTCAGGGAAAGTGAACTTCCTTCAGCATTTAGAATTCTGAGTTTTTTCAGTAATACAGTAAGGCCAAAGCTATATAATACTGGGATTACTTTACTTCCCAGAGATATCCTCTACATAAGCAATTCTCATGTTTTAATTTACACATATTTACTTCTTAATTTATCTCATCTGTACCACGTCTTTCTATTTAAGACAGAACCTTATCTGCTTTACACTCAGTAACTGTTTCCTTCATGAAGAATGGTCTATTTTAAATAATTTTTGGAAATTAAAAAAAGGAGGAAACCTCAAAATCTCTTTCAAAAAGCATTTCCAGAGACTAAGGCACTTATTTAAGCATTCCCCAAAAGATTATCTCAATAAAGTATTTGTTCAGAAATCCTGCTGACTCCAAAGTTTGGCAAGAAACGGAAAGGATCTTTTTTTCATACGGGCAATTTCAGAATTGGTCATTCAGGCCAGAGACAGACCAAAGAAACACTTTGCCCTCTGTTACAGTCTACGCCATGTCCAGTGGTTAGCCTGGGACACACCTGGGATCTTCAGAGACAACATTTTTTATTCCTAAGGAACATAAACTATCGATTTCTATTCATTAATCAAATCACATAGAAGCATAGAATAATACTATTGACAGGCACGTCTCCTCTACCCTCTCTCTTACTCTCCTACTCTCATTTATGTCTTCTCACTGTAAAACGGCCTGTACACTGGAATTTATTCTGCCTATATAAACCAATAATCCTCACTAAAAAATGTTATTTGAAAGAAGTATTTCATTAACACACAGTGATCTATAGCCAAAGAACTGGAATGTGATTCAAGCCTAACAACATGCATCTTAGATGATTCCTTCTTCATTGTTTGCTTTCTAGCACTCGTGCTGGGACTGTTTACTAAACCACTGCATTGCCTCATAGTACTGTGTTCTGGGACACACATCCTCGGGAAGCTGAAACATTCCCAAGTCTTGCTGGACACATTTCAGAGCCCTTCCTGTAAGGAATGTAGACTGGTATATTTATTTAATAATGCTGCTTGTGTTGGAAATGATCTTGTACATTTATAAGAGGCAGATACTTGACATCTAAAGCTGCTGGATGTTCGTTGCCAGATATAGTTTTCTCTCTTGCCTTGCTGGAAAAATGGACTGAAAGAAGGACTATGTTTTGTGATGCCGAAAATGTAGGCCCCTTGAAACAAAATCTGGAGCCTCCTCTATGGCACTGAAGCACCCTATGCCACATCAGACAATGAGGCTGTATTTTGATGAATGCTCTAAGCTATGTCACGCTGGCAGCACCACTGAAATAAGTTGTTATTCACCCCTGCTGAGACTACTGACCCTGCTGCATGCCACCCCCTCCTGGGATGGCACACTGTTTTTTGACCACAGGATGAACTGGACTGGAGAAATAAGCCAGCTAAAGCCAGCTTTGCTCAGGGTTAGTTTTTAAGCTGGTTCATTTCCCAGTCTAGATTGCCACGTGGCTGCACAAATAGGCAGGATACAGGAGAAACAGGGAAAAGAAGGGTAGATAGGACAGTTTCTTTAGAGACACCACTACACTATCTGTGTGTTCTTGGTGTCTCTTTGGCATCAGGGTTTGATGAACTACAGACTTTGGCATCTCAGCAATGTGACCTGGAACTATTCTTGTGGTGATTTTCAATGCTGCTTAGAAGTCTGTGCACTGGACAAGATACCGCCTACAGTTACTAAGAATACAGTAAATGTAAGGTTCAGATCTGCTCCTCTCCAGGGCCTGGCATTGCGCCAAGGATAGAAAGAAGAAATTTTTATTTGCCCAGGGTTTGTAGCATGTTTTTTTCCCCAATAACTTTGTGGGGATCACTAAGGATGGGAAGTGGTACAGCAGTCATCATTCCTTCTAGGTAGGCTAGCTGCCAGACAAAGTGCAAAGGACTGGGGCACCTGGGTTCACTGGGCTCACAGAGGTCAAACACATTTCTCCTGGTTGCTGGAACAGTGCTTTTACCACATGATGCTAGTTGCTGTGGTACATGAGATCTTTGTTCTTAGAATGTGTGTAAACTTCCCAAAGAACTCAGGAAAAAAAAACCAGTCATAAACAGGAATCATGATTGTACCCTGCTATTATTAGGGGAAGTATTTGTGTGATAATGTGTGAACAGAATACCTAAGCCGGTCCTTGAAGAACAATTTGAAATTTTATTTCTTTTTTTTTCCAGGCACTAATAATAATCTACAAAAGCATGAACCATTCTCCAGACTCTGCAAATCTTGAAGACAAGCAGGGAAGGCATCACTAGCCTCTGTTGGCTAGGTTTTGAAAGAAAGCACAAAATAAACTGGATAGTCATGGAACATTATTCTGTCTGAGTATGAAAGTAACATACACGCCATCAGAACACTTCCGTGGCTGAATGTGGCTTCTAAGCATTATCAAGCTAAAGCACTCAGAACTGCCAACATTAAGATGCTACTAGATCTGTTTGAAGAATGAGACTCCTTTGCAGCTGGGGTACCTCAAGGATCAGACGGGCACTGAGCAGGATTTTCATTACGACAGTTATGATCTAAGTACCTGTCCTGGTTTCAGCTGGGATAGAGTTAATTATCTTCTTAGGAGCTAGTACAGTGCTGTGTTTTGGCTTTGATGTGAGAACAATGTTGATAAGGCACTGGTGTTTGTAGTTGCTGCTAGATAATGTTTATACTAAGTCAAGGACTTTTCAGTTTCTCAGGCCTTGTTAGCAAAAAGGCTGGAAGGGCACAAGGAATTGGGAGGGGACACAGCCAGGTCAGCTGACCCGAACTAGCCAAAGAGGTATTCCATACCATGGGACATCATGCTTGGTATATATACCTGGGGGGGTTGGCTGGGGTGGACAGACTGTTGCTTGGGGACTGGCTAGGTATATGTCAGCAGGCGGTGTGCAGTTGCATTGTACACCATGTGTTCCTTTCTTCCTTTCCTTCTGGATTTTATTCTTCTCTGCCCCACCCCCCCTTTCATTATAACTATTATTGTCATCATTGTTATTATTGTTCTTTCATTTTTATTCTATTTCAATTATTAAATTATTCTTATCTCAAGCCTTGAGTCTTACATTCCTTTCCAATTCTCCTCCCCACCCCTCTGGGTGAGGGGGGAGTGAGTGAGTAGCTGCATGGTACTTAATTACCAGCTAGGGTTAAACCACAACAGTACCTAAATTGCATTTATTTCCTTCATTGGATTGGTTCTAACTTTAAAAGAACCAAAATACTCTCACTCTAAAGGTAATGCCATGAGATTCTTAACAGTAACTGTCCAGAAGCTGCGGGATGGTCAAATTGTTTTGGTACTGATAAAAGGTAAGTGTATGGCTGTAAACCTTCTTCCAGCTTAAACAGTATTTCCTGCTGCAGATGTGTCCTAATCCTGTGCTGCCAGAAGGGTCATGGCTTTCTTTTGAAGTTGCAAGTTCAGATTTCTAGGCTCATCAAGACTATCATTTTCCGACTCCTGAAGAACAAGTTTAGTATCAATGCAGACTGCTCAGAGAAATCCCGAGAGTTTTAAAGGTCCTTGTAGTTTATGCTACACTTCTTGATTTTGCCTTTTAGCTAGATTCTTCAGTTAGGAAATCAATGCTTTTCCTTTTATTCTGATTCATATGTGGTTAACACCAGAAATTCACAGCACAGCAGAAATCAATTAACATATCAACTCTGAGTCAACTCCATTTCAGTTAAGGAACCTGGCCCAGTTCAGTATCTCCAAGAAATTTCCTTCACCAAACAAGCACAAACACAATCCTAAAGCAGGCCATATAAACAGATTGGCGTGGCCGCATTCCCTGGAGCTCAGAGAAATAAGGCTCTTTCAGATCAGCAGTGACTTTCCCACATGACCATGGTTACTGGAGAACAGCCTGCCACTCTGACATTTAAATCTGAAATCTGATGTACTTAGGTCATATCATAATCACCTCCTCCTCCCTGGCTACTCCAGCTAAACCTCTCCCTTTTACTCATTAGTAACCAACTTTGTGTTTATAAAGCAATAGTAAACATAGTTATCCATTGTCAAAGCAGAGAATGATTTAAAAAAAAAATCTCGAATACAAGGTCATCCACTTATCTTAAAAAACATTTGAAACTGCCATAATAATTACACCATGGGTAAAATTGCCACTCAATTCGGTGGCACAAGGTGATTGCTATCCAAGCTGAGTGCAACCCCAGACTCCCTTTGTATAGTCAATGAAAACAAAAGTTCTGAAAACCTTGAACTGGCTGTTCTTGTGCCGGCCTCCTCAAGTGTGCATGCAGAGCCCGACCGATTCCACTGCACTGCTTTCCTGCTATACAGCCCTTCCTGCTCCTTTTGAGGGTAACATTTAAAAGAGTAGGCAGCTTAGTTTTAAAGGAAACCCGAAAGCAGTATGCTTTATTTTTTGCTTGGCCTAGGACATAGACACTGCCCAAATTTTATTCATGACTGCAATGCATCTATGATGAGTACCTAAATAGATAGTAAATCTTGAATTTAGTCAACTGTGTCAGACTGATTGTCTAGAATCTTGGGTGCATTTTGTGCTCCTGAATCTAAGAGCTATTAGTGAAAGACGTGGTACTTTCACCCACCCATGCTGAAGCCCACACACTTCATACCTGCCACCTGACAGCTCCCATCATAAGTCTTGTCTGTCCTAGCAACATGATCTGTGCAACAAAATGTGTCACAACTCTCTCAGGATGCGTAAGACTCTTTCCTTTAGTTACCTACCTGAAGAAGGATCAGTCAGTAACCAAAGCTTTTTCCCCTCCCCTTCAATGAGTTGCCAGTGCTCAAACTGATCATCACAGAAATAAAAATATTTTTTCCCCAAAGCAGCTCTTCCCTGAAATCTCTTTCAAAAATGAGTGCCCACTGGCTAACACAGCAAATGCTTGCAACCACAAGTCACTTCATACCAGTCCACATTTCATGACTTCTCTAAGCTGACTTGCATCCTAAAGCTCTCCTCCCTTTCTTTCTCTGTGCTGGAGGGAGTTGTCAGTTTGGTTCCCCAATCCAACTCACCAAGCACACACTGTGGTCAGCCAAAGGACTTGAAAAAAAACTCAAAGAAACCTTAAACACTTACTGCAGAATGAAGTTGGTGTCGCCTGTAGACTGCCCATCGATGACTTTGTTGCCTGATTCTAGGTGTGTCTGCCATGAAGCATTTTTACGACTCTATATACTGAAGGGTTTATACATCAGCTGTGCTCCCCTAGGAAGGTGGATGAAGCCCTCTGCTTGGTAAAAGATGGCTGCCTGCCCCTGGGCCCTCACCCCCTGCCCCATGATGGTGGGCTCCCTCCGAGATGGTGGGCTGCTGCTGTCCCAGGGAAAGGGCCACATCACCACCATCTGCCACATGGTATTCCAGAGTTTGTCCAGAAATTATTTCTTTGAACGTGGCACCTCCATCACCAAAGGGCCTTTCTGTCACTGCACGCCTTTTGCCACAGCCTGGTAAGAAAGACCTCTTCCTTGTAATAGAAACATGTAACTCCAGAGAATGTGGCTTAAAACAAACAAATGAATAAATGAATGAAACAAATTTGCCAGGATTCACTTGAGGATGCCAAGTCTTGATCAGTTTACCTCACAGAAAAACCCGGAGGCCAAACCAGAACCTTCCAGCTGAGTTCAGAGATGGGTGAAAAAGAGGTGCAGTGGAGTGAGGCAATGGCCGCCTCGAAGCCTTCCTGCCCGCCCTGAAGGCCCGGCACCGGGCAGCCTTTCCCAGCACCCCGCCGCTCCCCACCTTTTCTGGGATTTTCCCCATTTTCCGTCGAACGCCACCTGCGGGTGCTGCCCACGGGCTGTCCGCCAGGGCTGCCTCAGCGCCCGCAGCCGCGGGGTGGCGGGAAGCACCCCGGCGGGACGAGGGAGGGCGGCAGAGCGCGTCGCCGCGGGCGGGTCCCGCCGCTGAGCGGGCGGTGGCGCACGGCGGCCGCCCTCCTCCGCGTGATTTCCAGGAAGGCGGGAGGCGTCGCCCGAGGGGACGTGGGGCCCGGCAGTGTGACAGCGCGGAGGGGTGGGGGGCCGGCCAGCCCCTCCTCCGCCAGCGGCAAAGCGAAAGCGAAAGCTGCGGGGAGGTGGCCGGGTAGGGAGTGCAGGGGCTGCGGCGAGCCCGGCTGCGAGCCGAGGGACGTGTCGCCGTGCGGGGACCCGCGGCTACTGTAAGGTGTGTGAGCCCCGGCTGGCCGCCTGCGCCCGGGGGGCCGCCGCTCCCACCCGCTGGCAGCCGGCGCGGTGGCTCTGGTGGCGCCGGGCTGGTGCGGCCTTCCCCGCGGCCTCGGGGCGGCAGCGGCCTCCCCGCACGGGAGAGCGGGCTGGGGCCGCGCTGTCGCCCGAACCCGGGAGGCGAGGGGCTGCTGCGGCTCTGAGCGCGGCCCTGAGCCCGGCCTGCGGCCTCCCGGAGCGCCGGGACAGCGGGGTGGTGCGGCGGAGGCCGGCCTCGGCTGCCGGCCGGGCGCTCGGGGGGGGGGGGGGGGGGGGCAAGTGAAGGTGCTTCTCAGTTACCCAGCTTTACTCACCTAAATCAGGAATCGGTACCTAAGTCAGGACATTTTGGTTACTTAATGCAAACCAGAAAGGGATTCCTGGCTCCTCAAACCAAAGATGGCCTCAATTTTAAGCCTTGTTGTTGAATGCGGTTGGTGATGTCAGGTAAAAAACCAAGCTCAGAATTACCAGGTGAGAGCGACAGAAATGTCCCGCTGGGTCAGGACGAGGGCTGGCTGCTGCTCACAGCTGGACAGCTGTGCGACAGCATTGCCGGAGTGCCTCACCCCTGGCATGCTGCCCCGGCATCCGTGGGCTCCATTTGCTTGGGCACCTGGGTGCCTTGGCATCAGCGGGCCGGGAACGGGCCTAAACCGCTTTTTATCTGCCTCCACAAAATGTGGCAACAGATTCCAGATTTTACATGATCTGCTGTATAGAAGAAGTGCTTTCATTGGTGTGAAGCAGGTTTAAGGGTTATAATCACTGAAGCATAGGGCATATGGGATGCTAAGCATGTGTGTAACAGTACAAAAGTAGCATAAAGGTATGTACATAGGTTTCGGAACAGAAAAATTTAAGTTGTGCAATGCAGAATTCCTCACATATGTCTCTGGGTTTTATGCCTAGTAAGGAAGGAAGCTTCAGGTATCCAATATATATCACTTTTGCTTATAAAGTGAGACAACATTTACATTTAAAAATTCTTCTAGCGCAACACAGCTTCTGGTGCACCTTTCTGGTAGTCTATTCTGCTGGGAAAAAAAGTGCCAATACATGCAATATTATGATTTTTTTCTTTCCTGTTCCCTCAGGTTTCAATGGATTTAACAAGTCCCCCACTATCTTTAAAAGATAATGGTTTTGTAAGTATTTCCTGATGTACTGCTTGGAAAAAAATATCTGTATTTGACAATAGTATCTCTGAATGAAGGTTTGTGCAAGGACTGTTAGGGCAGTGCTTCTGAAACTTCTTGTCTCACTTTCTTCCGTCCTGTAGTACTTTGGACATTCCTTATTCCTGCCTCCTGTTTGCATAGGGAGAGGCCCATTCCAAAGTGTCCATTACAGATTCTGTTAGACTTTTTCTGTCCTACCTCACTTGCTCATCTGTCTCGGTGGAGGTTTCTCAGGGGAATTTCCTTTTTCCTGGTGCCTCCCTTGACTCAGTTCCTGCAGTGCGGCAAGTGGTTTAGATGGGATTTTCCCTGGGTTTTCTTGCATTCTCCATGTTATTTTTTTTCCTGCTTTCAGGTTGAAAACTATTGTCTTAGACCATTTTTCAGTAAAAAACAAGGATCCTTTCTTATCAGCTTCCAGCTGCAGCACGTGCATCCTTCTGCTTTCCTGCACTCAGTCCCTTGAGCGAAGGAATTTTTTTCTGGTTTTAAGTTATACGCAGATGGAGATTTCGCTGTTGCTTAATAGGTGTTTGAAACTGGACAAAGTCGTGGAAAAAATTATTTTATATTTTATTGTTTTTAGGAAATACCCAGCATTACCAAGAGAATTGACAAGATTATCTAATTTAGACCTTTTCCATGCCTAAATTTCGTGGTTCACATTCAAGTTTTATGTAATCTTAAATAAAAGGGAGGGATTGTTTCAATAGGTCTCTTTGGATTCTTTTTTTCTTTTCTGCAGAATATTGCAGCCATAGAAACAAAACAGAACAGAGAAGATTTTCTCTCCTCTTGGGCTTTATCCAATTGTAGTTTTCCCATGCTTGTGAGCTTCTGCAGTGAAGTACTTAAATTCTGAAGTGCTTCTTTTATCGGCTTCCTCCTGCTTGATGTTACCTTTCCCTGAGCCTAGTTTTGAAAATTTTTTTCTGTTTGGCCTGAATACTCTATACATTCTGTTAGAGGAACTGATGAGAAAGCATATAGATAAACATCTGTGGGTTTGATGGGCTTAGTTCCCTGTGGAAGAACATAGAGGCAACTTGTTTTCATTATTTATCAAAATATTAGCCTGTGAGTTAGGCAAATAATGATTACTGACCAGGATCCGTTTCTTACATTCTTGTCCTGTCCAGCCATTAAAATAGTTCAATGATTTGACCTAAGTGCCTGAATGCATTTTTAAAAATTATGTGATATGTGCTATCCTCTGGCATGCAGGTTCTAGGTTCTAGGAAGATAGAACTACAAAATATAATTGATCTCTCAAAATGTTTGACTTACCACAAATCTTGCCTGCATGTTTGGAGAAAAACAGCAAATGGGCACACAGGCAAAATACATAGGACTTTCATTAATGGACATACATTGAAAACTACTATGGCAAAATTCTTCATCCAGCTGCAAAGGGTTTTTTTGTTTGTTTGTTTTGAAGACTCATTTGAATTGTTTTATGTGTCTTAGTTACTGCCTAATAGAGGGAAAAACTAGTGTGTACCTCTTCTTTTTTCTCCAGAATGTGACAACCCCTGACCCATCAAAAGATGAGATGGAAAGACTTAAAGAAGAACTGAAGAAATGGAAGGCAAGTTCTATAAAGCATATAGAATTGTGAAAATTAGCTGAAAGATACTTGGAACGCCTTTAGTCTGTCCTTCTAAAATGAAATAAACTCTCCCCCAATTATATAACATCGTTGTCTAACTTGTTCTCTATTCTTCAATGCTACCTGCTTCTGTTGATCTCAACAGTAACTATACTTGTAAGTCTAAGAAAAATATTTACCCAAATATTAAAAATAAATAAAGGGCTTACTTAAGGTTTTGTATGTTACCATGGAAGAAATTTTTTTTTTCTTTTTACTATCCAGGAAAGAGTTGAAAAAGCTGAAAAAACAAAAGCTCATCTTCTTTTCTGTAAATTAAGTGCTGATAACGAGTATGATAAAGCAGAGGAGGAGCTGAGAAAGATAAAGGACCTTCAAGAGAAGCAGCATAAGGACATTATTATGCCTAGGGACACTTTTGAGGTATGGAGAAGCCTTACTTACAGCTGTTAGCATTTGTGGAGTTGTGAAGGAGGTGTTGATTAGATAAAATAAGAGTAATACTGCCTTTTCAGTTTAAACAGCTTTACAGGTTTGCAGACTGTATGACCAGCATGTTCTACACATAGTTTTTCAGTGACAGATTAAGAACCAGTGCAAGAAAATAAGTCTTATGGCAATGTTGGAAGAGCAAAGGCAAAACTGAGACCTGTTTTGTACAGAGGGTGAAGACTGACAAAACCACTCTTCCAAGATTCTCCACTAACAGATGAGTTACAGCTTTGTGTGATGCATATAAAATCGAATGGCTTCATTCCAGTGCTTTGGCAACTCCTAGCCCATCTTGCAAGATGTTACAGCACCCAGGGGATTAACATTTAAGTGAAAATGAGTTGGGCAAGAGCCAGAACCTGTTTGAAGAGGGCACTTCTTTCTAGAAATAATTGGTTCTAGAACTGACTGGTCATTACCTCAATGTGCCACATGCAGTTGGTACAGTAACAGGCTAAGTTTGCATAGGCTGTCAAAGAGGTGGTTTCAGCAAAGTTTGGTTTGGTCTGTAAATCACTAGTGAGAAATTATGGCTTCAATATTGCCAGCTATTACATATAATTAATAGGTTAAGTACATTCAGGTTGGTGTGAGATTTTTCTGAAAGCTGGCTTTGGTTCTGCAACCCTAAGTGTTTGGATTTTATATCCAGAAGAGATCGTTATCATCATCTAGCTTTTGGTTACATTGTCTCCTACTGATGGGAACTGGTCTTGTGATGTTCCCAAATGGGAACATTTGTCTCACATGGTTGATGACTTTAAAGGAGCCATCTGCTAATTGTGGATGGTTGGAGCTGACTAAGTCTGTGGTGTTTTGTTCTCATTCAGTTGTGTTCCCTGACCAGGAAATACTGGTTTTAGTTACATAGGCTTTGTGCCCATTTAGGATTCACTGGTGTGGTAAAAGTATGTAGCAGATAGGAGGCAGAAGAGGTGTTACTCTTCCTTCTTTATACTCCTTCAGCGAGGAAAAAGGCCGAGTGTATCAGAACTGTCCTCACCTGGTAAACTTTTCAGAAAAGGGAAAAACTTTTACTAAGATCACACATGGTACAAAAAATAAAATGTTTGTGTGTTGACGTAGGATCTGACCTTGCATGTGTAAGGAACTGATGTAACTATGGAAAAGCACTGTGCAATTTATGGTACACTGTATGTGCTTGGAAACACTAATGCCTCTTTTCAAAAACCCTCTTACTGTAATGTACTTTGACTGAAACTGTTCCTGGGTGAGTGAATTTACCTTGCAGATAGTTAAAGCTATGCAAAAAGTGTATCATGCATGGCTGTCATGTAGAATAATTAAACGTTGAAACTGTTTTTAATGTCTAGAGGTTTTGTTGAAATATATTTTTGTCTTTTGTGTGTTTAATTTTGCCTTTAATACTCTGGGCTGTAGGAAGAACTCTGTCTACTAAACCAAGAAAATGCGATGCTTAAGAAAGAAATTGAAAAGCTCAAAGAAGACCTTGCAGAATGTAGTTTGGTGCCTTTGCGGGATGGTCAGGTAAAGTTTGAAACATTTTGCAGTTTGTCTTTTGGAAGGGCACATTTTCATTTTGCCATTCTAGACTGTTGGGACCAGTCTTCAGCATTTGAACCTCTACTGATTTCAATATGAAATATAATCTGAAGTTTTATTTTCTGATTTTACCTGGCAAGATAATGTGAGGTAGGTAAGAATATGGAAATGAATACAAGCATATGAGATCCTTAAAACACGAGAGGAATGAAGACAAGCAGAAAACTTTTAAATGGAAGACACTGGAATAAAAAACCCACATAGCATTAGTAGTTGTCAAGTAATCACATTTTATATTTCTTGGGCAAGAGGATGGCAGAAAGGTAATAAGTCCATCATATGGCAAATGTAGCATTTATTTTAGCCTATATTGAGCTGGACTTGATTATAGTCTCTCTTGCGGTACTCCAAATCAGAAGTAACTCAATTTGCCACCAGATAAATATCAGTGATACTAAATAGATTTAAACTCAGGATCCAGAGTGTCTTTTGGTGAAACTGCTGCAAATTCTGAGGTGTTCAGGAATTAGAACTTCTGTTATGGAAATTTCAGCTTTTAAAAACCTGTTTTTATTTTGAATTGGAACAAAACCAGATATTTTGGGGACTTTACAGTAAAGTGAAAGCTGATTTTTTTTTTTTTTTTTTTTGTTTATACAGAGATTGAAACTCTTATAGAAGTGTTACTTTATTTAATGTTAACAATATTACAGTTTAGTTTTAGCTTTCTAAATGACATTTCTAGGTTTAGGAGATGTCAGTTAAGTCTGGCCTCCTAAATTTCCTAGGCAGTCATTGGGCTGGGCAAGGCTATCGCAGAAGGAGATTGGGTGTAGACCGGGACCTACACCCAGTGTCTGAATTATCTTTAGGAAGAGTGTCTCTCTTACCATTGGCACAAGAGGAAATGGAAAGAAAGCAGGCTTACAGATAAGATGCTAGTTGTGAAGATAAGTGGCAGGAATGCTTTAATTACTCTTGTTATTTTATCTTGAGACAAACCAAGATATTTTTCTTCTACACAGGTTTTTATTTTGAAGTTATTATGTAAAGGCGAAAAAAGAGTTATCTAAAACTCCCTAAAGTCTGTCAAAGCAGCCTTTCTTAACCAACATTTTAATGAACAGTTCTAATTTATCCTAGTTACAAAATATGTGGATATTCTTACCTGTTTTACTAAGATGGCAACATACAAAGCTGTTTATTGGCAGACTTCCCATTGCTGTAGAGTAGTGATGCAATTAGGCAAAAATAAATGGCAACACAGTGACTGATGACTTAGCTACCAGAAGTACCTTACTTCTGTAGGTGGAAATCCCTGTGGTCTTCAACTGAAAATTTACTGTGTAAGGTCACGTTTCAGTTCAAAGTTAATTAAAGGGGAAAAAAAAAACCCAATTCACATCTCATTGACAAAAATAGACAAATACAACTAGTCAGTTCATTAGAAATACCTGTTTCACCAGCCATGACTTCAATCTGCTTGACTCTTAAATTTTGAAAAAAAAATATATATGCAGCACTTCAAGAAAAGACTATCGTTAACTTTTCTGTTCTGCAATATATTACAGAAATTATTTTTTTTTCATTCTAAAATACTAGATTAAAAAAAAGGTAGCAGAAATGAAACTGAAGTTTACTCACATGGAAGACATGAAGGATAATTATCAAGATATGAATACTCACTGTGTTTTTCGTGTAACTACAAAAATCCCATTCAGACTGAATCAAAACCAGGCACTGCTTACTTTTGAAGATGAAGAAGGTATGATGCATATTTTAAGTATAAAATTAATGTGTCTGATGTATTTCATTGCCAAAGTGAAAAGATTTATATAAACTTCTTTGGGGAAAAAAAATCAACAACAGCCAAAGAAAGAATACACAGAGAAGCTTTCACTATTATGATACCCATCAGTAGAAGAAAATTCTTGCAGGCACTCTGCATGTTTTTGTTGGATTACCAGATTTCTGCTCTCAACTAATGCAAACAGTACTTGGTGTTTGAAATTGGGAATGTTTCTACCTCACAGAGTATTGTCAAGAATGATTCAAAATGTTTTGACAGCAGAATTTGGTTATTTTCTTTACTCTGGGCAGTACCTTATACTGACAGCAGTTATGTTGGTTAAGTGTACACATCAGATGATGGGTAGATGTGAGACAACAGCGGGATGGTGCAGTCTGTAAGTTGCCTGCTTCCCACTGAGATGCTTGCTCTTTGGACAGCCTGGTGCCTGCCTACAAGGAGCCTGCAGGCAGTCTGGCTGTGCCTGCTCGGTGGGTCACTCCATTCCGCAAGTATATTCCAGATACAGAGCTCGTGTCAGACACATTTCTTTCAACTAAAGTCTAACATTGCTAATGGGCATTTTCTGCACCTGGTAGTGATGTGTCTTTGATCCAAGGATATTTTAAATGAAATATGAAATGTCTAATATTAATATTTGATACAATGAGAGCATCTTTTGACAGTATAAAGATTTTGCTATTCTGTACTACCCTAAACATAGTGTAATATTTTACCTGTTGCCTATAACCAGTGAAATTTTATGGAAATAGACATGCCTGAAGACATGTATAGTGGGATGTGGTTGCTTGTTATTTGTTTCTCCTTTATTGTTGCAAAGGGAGATTTTACTTAAGAGACTGGGGAATAATTTTGGTTTTATAATGATTAAACAAGGCTTTTTATGTCTGAAAACTTGTGATTTTCCTTAGTTGCCCAGCGACTAATAAAAATGGGTAAGCATTCTGTGAACATGGACAACAAAATAACAGATGTGAGAGTGAAGCCTTTTACACTTGAAATGGGAATCAAATTTGAGGTAATCAATTGAAATATGAAACTATAAAGATATGAACTTGCAGTATTTAAAAAGCTTTAGGTTCAGGTTTTTGGGTGTTTTCAGTCACAAAGTGCACAAAAATTTTATTTCTTAGCTCCATGTCACTGTTTCTGGAAAGAAGATTAATGTTTCAGAAGTACCTGAGCTATCCATTCCTGAAGACTGGATGAGAGATAAACTCGAGTTGAATTTCTACAAATCTGAGCAGGGAGGAGGAGGGGAAATAGAAAATGTCGACTATGACAAGCAGTCTAGAACAGCTGTTATTACGTTCCTCAGACCTGGAGGTATAGTATGTAATTTTTTTAGCTAGATGTACAGGCCTTACTGTCCATTCTGTGTTCCATTCCATATTACATTCTATGTTAACTTAACCACCACATGTAGCAAATTCTTCCTGTGGAGAGTTAAGCACGTAAGGAAAAGATGTGGGTTTACCCACACATCTATACGTAAAGCAGTATTTAATCATATTCCTTTTTGATTAGACAAGACCTAATATGCTCTTTGCGACCTTTATTTTGTTCTTAACTTTGTCAAAAATCTATTTTTTCTTTGCATTGCTAGACATTTATATTGCAAAAAGAAAATTAGGAAAATGTGTTTGATTTTAGTTTCATGACAATGAAGTTAGACAGGCATTCAAATTGCCCAACTGTATGAAATTCTATGAAGATCCGTGGAGCCACATCCATTTAGAGCAGCTGCTTTAGATTTATTTCAGAAATTTTTGTGGGTATTTAATGATTTTGGAATTTTCTTTTGGAAATGCCAAATAAACTTTTTTAAAAATGCATATGAAGAATCTACAAGTGTGCTATCATATATTATCATATTTCTAAATCCATATAAGAAAGATGAGTCTGTTCTTTGATATACTTACAAAATACATTTTTGATTATATTACTCTTACTCCTCTTTTTCTCATTCTCTGTTACAGCAACTAATGGCTTTGTGAGATGTACCAAACATCCTTTCTTTGTAAATGGAAGGTGCTATAGGGTTTCTGTTTCCCCAAACACCGATGTACACTTGGAAAAGTTTCAGGTAAAAGAATCTAGTTCAGACTAACACCTAAATAAAAAAGATCCATGGGAAATATGAGATACGGGCAGAATTTTCGGTTCTGAGGACTGCAGAAGCTTTTGTGACATGCGCTTGGTGAAACTTAATAGCAAGTGTGAGTCTGCAACATGCTGCTCTGCTGATAATCTTGTTTTGCAATGTGAAAGCTGTAATTTATTTTAAAAGGGTGTGCGTGTCTTTCCTTGATCAAATTATATCATTACTTTACCATAATGTCTGTGCTAGACAGGAGGCAGATACTGAATTGTTTGTGAAGTAGGTTAATAGTAGATGCAACAGTGTTTTTCCAAGTCACAAAGCACTGTCATACTCACCCCTAACAAAAGGCCTTGTTGATATTCTCAGCAGAGACCCTTGTTCTGTGAAACATTTGCTCATTCATTTTTTCATTCACTCATTCAACGCAAATAATAATTTATTTTCCTGTAAAACCAGTCTGCTTGCTAATCGTATTCTCACTGAAATTGTCTTCTACTTTGTATGAATAGACTGTAATCAAGTCAATATTGTATATATAATCAGGCCTTTATAATTAAAGCATTGACTAGAGTGTGTGTGTTTATGAGACACAGCAGCATCTCTGCAGGTGTATATCATGTATTGGCATGGACTTTTATGGAACGATGCTGTCTGGAGTCATCAGAGATCCCAAAATTCAGTGTCTCTGCACATTAAGAAGTGTAGGACACAGCAGTTAAGGAGGCTCGGTGCATTGCCAATTGAACTCGGTAGTGTATGACAGGGTTCAGAACTGCTGCTGTTTTCAGTGACACAAATATACCACACTGTCCAAAGTCTTAAAACGTAATAAAAAATCCTAGCCATATCTGATCAAGGGTACTTTTGTTTCCAGTAACTGCCAGTTCCTTTAGATGTACATGCAAGAGCAGATGTGCAATACACATTTGGTTTTCTTTCCTCAATAGGTCTATTGTGGGATTTCTAAGAAGACCATTCTGTTGAAAGGAATTCAAGAGACGGAAGAGGATGAGGAAAGCGTACAGGACATGATTGAAATTCATTTTCAGAAGCCTAGTAATAGTGGTGGGGAAATAGATAAAATCAAGTATGTATCGAAAGGAGTAACATGGGTTTGTTTTGAGGAGGATACTTAGAATGCCATGTAGGAAATTGTAGACTGAACTCATGAAGATCTGGGTTTTCACTTCATCAGAGGCATTGAAATTTACATGGACGTTGTGCTTTAACATTCTGAAATTTATACTTGGAAAAAGAGGAGCTACCTGTCTTTTTGATTGTAACAGCACAGACTTTGCATAGAAATTCAGTAAAACTCACTGCTTTGTGTTCCACAGGTTCCTGATGAAAGCCATAGAAAACGCCTTTGCCAGCACTTGAAACTTAATCCAGGATTGCTTTCTGCAAATTACTGGGTTTTCTTTCTTGCAAAGTTTAGATAGGTTGCGTACTCCCAAGTCGGATAAATCTATTCCTTCTTGCATTTTGGTTACAAAAGCCATATGTAATCCCAATCAAAAGCCTCTTCACTGACTTGCTGTTTTAAAGTGCCATAGCTGCAAAAGGTAGCTCTGACAGAACTCCAGTCCTGCTGAGCCTGCTGTGTGCCACCACAACTTGCATACCTGAAAGCAGTTATTGTGTAGTTTCATAAAATACGCCTTATCAAATTATTGATAAAATTAGAATAGAAAAAGGGAGAGTACAAAAACATCACAGATTTACTCAAGGAATTGTACCTTTTAAGAAATGCCATGGCAGTAATACTGCTTTTAGCTGACAAAATACTGTTACTTCTCTTAGGATCTGATGCGAATTCTGCTGAGTTTCTGTCAAGTTAATAGTGTGGTTAATTGTTTGATTTTTATATTTGTTTCTACAATTAGATTTTTCCTCACTTTTGTTCATGATTTTATTTCCTTTAAAATATTACAGTTAAGAATTGAGATGATTGTTTAAAGCAATTGTAACAGTGCTGGGGAAACAGTCCGATGGCGAATGCTGTGTTTGAGGCATCTATTTCAGTGTGTGTGACTGGGCAGGCTCCTGGCTCTGGGAGGGTATGGGGAGAAGAATCAGTTGGGAAAAGGTGTATTGAGTTCAGGGCAAATTAATTTTTCAGCATGTAAAGTCCCCCTTTTGCTTGCAGTTTATCCTTCCAGTTCTCATTCCAAGAGAACTTTGAAATAAAATGGAAGTGCAAAGTCAGAGGAGGATTTCTTTTCCAAGGAGGAATGTTTTTCCTTTTCTGCTGTCGTCCTTTTTATTTGCTCCCCTTGGGGGCTGAAATGGTTTGGCAACCCTAACCTTAATTTCAAAGCAGCATGGGTCTAACATTGAAAATAACTTATTTTCATAGTATTTGACATCTTAGTATGCAGGAAAAAGACAGTGCACCAAACCAGTGCAAGAAGAGCACGACAAATACACCTCCGGTATTACTATTCTAGGAAACTGTTAGTGGGCAAATAGATACAGTTGAATATGGGAAACCAAAAGGCTGCTAGCACTGCAGTTGATTTTTGATTTGCTGCTGGCTGAGGTACGTGTGACTGTAGCACCTCTTGCTGTTTAGCGCATGCAAAGGCATGGATTGATTACCTGCCAGTATGGAATAAATTAAAAAAAAAAAGTAGTACTGGAGTATTTATGGAGTTTGTGTACTTTTGCATGGAACGATCTTTAAGATTGATGTTGGTAAGATCAGATGCCTTAAAAATAAAGGCTGGAAAAACCTGATGAAGGTAATAAACACTTTGGATTTTATCTGTACCTCACTAACAAATGTTGAGAAGTAAATCCTTAGAAAAAAAGTTTTACATTTTCCTAGGGTATCACGGTGCATGGGAGTAGTGAGAAGCTATAGGTTTTAAATCAATAGGCTTTAAATCTATAGGTTTCAAATTGAGCTATAGGTTTTTAATTGAGCTATAGGTTTAAAATCAAGGTGAGATGTTAAGAGACGTTGTAAAGCAATCAGTGTTTGCAAATATCTCTGTTTTCTCTCTGATGATGATGGTGTTTCGATGTTAAGAGCAGCAGTGGTGCCATATGAAGGCTGGAGAACAGTCTGAGGGATGAAAAGCATGCGGCAGGGCCTGGGTGCCCTTTCTGTACATGCTCGTACCCTTTGCCCGCCCTTCCCTGCCCCTGGAGGTTGGACGAGGCGCCGTGCCCCTCCGCACCCGCAGCAACACCGGGTCTTTCCACGGCTGCAGCTCCCACCGGGAGCCGAACCCGGGGGCCAGCGGGCGGGCAGCCCTCCGCTGCGGGGAGGGGCGGGACAGCGCCCGGGGGCTTCCCGCCTCCCGACGAGCCCCCGCGGCGGGGCGGCGCGGAGCAGTCGTGTTCCCCCGGCTCCGCCGTTTCGCTTTCAGTTTCAGCGGGGTCGGCCGGGCCCGCGGCGGAGGCGCCGCACAGGGCCGAGGCGGCAGCGGAGCGACGGCTATGGCAAGTGTCTGCGCGGCGGGGCCGGGCCGGGCCGTGAGGGGATCGCCGGCCGCCCCTCTGCGGCCCTGGCGGCGGGAGGGCCCAGCCTTCCTCCCGCTGCGGGCGGGCCCGGGGGCAGCCCCCGCACAGCGGCGGGCGTAAGGGCCAGCGAGGGGCGCGGGGCGGCGGGATGGGGGCGCGGGAGGCGCGGCGCCCCTCACGGCAGAGGGGAGCCCTCGGCGCACGGCCCGCGCCCCCCGCCCTCCAGAGCTCTGCTTTCCCTCGCACGGCTCTTCAAAATTCTGTTTCTTACTAACGGTGAGGACCGGTGAGGCCTGTGGGTAAGTCTCCATATCGGATCGCTTTGTGGGCGGCCATCCGTGTAGCGGTCTTACCGAAAAAGCGCCGAACGGGTGCCCTGACGGGTACCGGTGCCCAGCCCAGCACAGCTCCTCGCCTTGCCGCCGAAGGCAGCCTTGACTCGCAAGTGATTCAGCACAAACGAACTGTGTGTTCACAGGGTGGTTTTCTTTCTTTTTTTCTTTCTTTTTTTCTAACCCCAGTAGTAGGCATGAGAGTTGCTCCAAAATACCAGCTGGCAAGGTGTGAGATGCTGTCTGGCAGTTGAGTGCTCCTGCTCGTGCGCGGGCTGCGCAAAGTGTGAGAAAATCCTGCGTATAGCTCCGTCAGTCTCAGAAGCACCCTGTTTATATTCTCTTCATGTTGTCTCATTAGTGCAGAAACTTGCTTTCACATGAACGTTACCACCAAAATAATTGCCCGATACAATTAAAGCTCCTGGCTCTTTAAATTTGATGGGTGATAAAGGCCTCATGTCTTTATGAATTAAAAGCTTGCTTGGTTGCAGTGTCTCATTGAATGTGGCTCCTCACTCCCTTCAGAAACACTGCTATGGTGGTCCACGAGGCTTTTGATGCACGTCAACGAAGCATTCGCCCCCAGCAGCGCATTCTGCAGACTTTATAACTGCTGTGCTGGCCCTAATGTATTATGCAGCCCAGGTCCCAAAGAAACTTTGTAAGGGATGTCTGAAGAATTTAGATGGAGCGACTGACCTCAAGTACAGCCACTGAAGTTACTGACCATTCCCATGAACGCTGCCACGCAGACATACTAAATTATTTACTTTCTTCCAAAAAGTCAATGGGCTGTTACAAAATTTACTTGGTGGTCCACCCTTTACAGTAACTCTGCTGTGATATTCCCAGTGAAATATTACTGTTTATGTCTGTGTAATGAGAATGGAAAGAAAACATACTTTTCTTAACAGGACATGGATGCAAATCCTATTTAGGATGGGTTTTGTGGTTTGCAGCATTGGGAGGTTTTGCTCTGATGAAAATCATGTGTGTAGTTAGTTGTTTTACGCACTGCGAGTCTCAGATGACTGGGATTATGTTCTTTCAGTTTAACAAGGTTATCCATTTAGTAAGTGGAGAGAGATGAATCGAGCACAACCCCTAGATCCCAGCTCTCATGAATTTAATAAGTAAGGACAGTCTGAATCTCACCCTTCCACTCTGAAAAGACAGTCCTTACTGAACAGTACATGCAATTAAAATTTTCATTCTCTTCAAATTTAGGATATTAGTATGAGAGGAAACAAACTTCTCAGCGTGACACTGGACCTTTCATTTGAGAAACTGTTAAATTAAGTTCTTAATTTTACTGGTGTAGGAAAAGAGGATACAGAGGAGGTGTAAATTGCACTTCAGAGTCAGGCCGGGTTTTTTACTGCACAGTCATTAAAGGTGCCTGAGTGAGTCTGGCGTTCACTGGAGTCTGATTCACCGGTCTTCTTAATTACCTACTAAACATGCATGTTGTCTGTGCAAAAGGAAGGGGAGTCGCTTCAGCGATGGAGGTGAATCTGGGTAACCTCTAAGGGAGGTCACTGGTACTCCTTGTGTTTACAGCATGCCATGTTTCTGTGTGCAGGCGACGGGACAAGCTGCTAAATCGGCAAGGACGGTTGTCATCACTGGTGTTCCAGATGGCCTTCTGCACAATGATGTCATGACTGACATACTGATAATTCATTTCCAAATGTCAAAGAATAACGGTGGAGATGTGGAAGAAGTTATGTATCCAACAAAGAAAAAAGGAGTTGCATATGTAACTTTTGAAGATCAAGAAGGTATTTAGATTAATGTACTGTAGTAAATACAGCTGTCCCCCAAAGAATTAGCCCTAGAATGTTAACCCTAAACCAGATGATTTTAAATTGTTTACTGGTACTAGGGTTCTGTAGAACTGGGAGGCTAACACCTCTGTGTTAGTCAAAGTTTTTGGATGTTATTTTTGTTCATTGAAGTCTTGAGTCTACACAGGCTTCATGCAAAGCATTGTTGTTTGTTTTGAGGAATAAATTTATACCATGCATAACAGATACGACTTTTATAGTTGTGCTTTTGAGAATAAATCTCTGCCAATTAACATTCTAAGATGACAGGCTTCTGTCTCTGAACAGTTTTGGCTAATACATAAAATATTAAGCAACCATATGGAATTGTCTGCATGTATGTATGAGAAATTGCAAGGGAAAGCATCAAGAGAAAAACACCCATGAAGTGTTCTGCCATCAGACTTGCAATGACGCATTATTTTACTGCTCAACAAGTGAAGCTGGTTTTCTCTTTAGTTGTAGAGAGTGTTCTAAAGAAGGATGAACATCGACTAGAAGACAAGAGACTGTCCAGATACTATCCGCTGAAAGTAACCCGTTACTGTGAAAATGTAAGCTTATATTTAATTTATCTAGTTGTACTTTGATTGCTATGTTAACCATTACATAACTTCTCTAATTCAAAATTCTAGGTCTTCAGCTCTGTCACATCTGTCCTCAATATGTCTGTTTTCAAAGATCAATTTGTTTTAGAAGATCTGATACAAGAAATTAAAAAGAAGAGCACAGCTTTGCACTTTGGTCCTTTGCAATCCAATGGGCATATTTCTGTTCAAGGGTCATTTCCAGCAATCAAATTGCTCAGAGACTTTCTCTTACTAAAAGCAAAATCCCTTTCAGAGAAGAACAAAAGAGAAGAAAGTCAGTCCTGTCAGAGACGAGGGAGGAGGCTACAGCAACACAGACTTACCATGGAGATGAGTAATTTCGTTCGTGATGCGGAGGGGGAAAAACAAATGGTTGTTCTTGACACAGATATATTTCACTACATGAAGTACTGTTTCCCCAGGACATTCCTAGTAAATGATGATGTTGTAATTTCTGACATCACTGATGGTGATATAACTACAGTATATATTGAGAATGCTGGAAGTAGGTCTGATGTGAGACAGGTATTAAAAGTCAAAGAGAAAATTGAAAATAAGTTTATAAAACTCCATAACTTTTTACGTAAAGAAAGGATCTACTTTGAGGAGCACACCAGAAATGAAAAGCAGAGATGTAAATGGGCATGTGAAAGTCTAAAACCCCATTACCCTTATGTTTTGGTCATTCCTTATGATACTCACATTGATGTTATAGGAAATGCCGCTGAGATTTTTGCATTTACAAAGGAAGTGAGCAAGAAGATTCAGAGCCTGTTTCAAACCAGGTAGAAACTTAAGTATTGATGTTGATTACACATTGTGCTTCTCACACGGACTGTCCTGGTGCAACCTGTGCACCTCCATGTCACTGCAGATCTCCTGTGTTTCTCCCACTCACAGGCTGGGTAAGTTTGCACATAAGATCTCTATCTCTCCTGAGCTTCGAGACGAAAGAAGTTAGGCTTTTTCTGCCCAGATACAGCCACCTTTTTTCCTTTCATTAACTGCGTTCTGGGCACATGCACACTCATTCTGTCTTGTTGTCAGGGAGCATATGACAACAGAATTTTTTTAAGAGTTCTCAATTAGCATAAGAACTCAGACTGACAAAGCTGGGTGAGCCAACCTGATAGGAAATGCTGCATGGAGGATGACTTATGTTTCTTTGTGCAAAGAGATGACCACTGAAAACAGGAATGGTGTCCTTTTTCTGTTGCCTTTATCTGCAGAAGGAAGTTCTCATCATTGAGATGCACAAAGAAGATCAGCCTTTGGCACCTGAAGGGATTAAACGCTTATTAAATTTGCAGGCTTGTCATGTCGTGATAAAGACCTGAGAAGGTGGCATTGGAACTTCTTCACAGTAGAAAATAAGTGAGTTTGTTTTCATAGGAGCAATAACTTTTTTTTTTCCCCAGCTGTAACAGCATCAGCAGCATCCCTTGACAGCATGTTATTTAGACAGGAAGTTTTCATGTGGAAATCTTGGGGTATTTAGACTTTTGAATCAGTTTTTTGATTATGCAAATCCGATTCTATATCCATTACAGGGTCCGAATACCTATCCTAATTTAGGTGTTTTAGAAAATGGATTTAGAAAATAACATCTGTTTTGTGATAACAGTGTGTTCAGAATACTGTCTCAAAACATGCAGTGGACCAGCTTTTTTGTTGTATGTGCTGGAAAAATTTTAAGTTTTTGTCATTAAAGAAACTAGTTATACAAACTATTGCGTCCATGTTCTATTAACCAACCCCCAGACTTCTGGTTGGAGGCCCAAATTAATTCCTGAGAAAGGCTTTAGGCATTTTCTTGTCATGACTGATTATCCATTGCAGTTATGCCAATGAAAGATAAAGTTGTTAAAACCGTGCCAATGCTGTGTATTAAAATATGCAGTTGAAGTGGGAAGATGATGAGCTTAAGTACTTTGCTGAATTGGAAGGGGAGGAGCAGTATTTAAAGGCTTAATCTCTTTCAAGTTCTGCTGGAATCCATAGGTTCACCGAAGGGGTCAGAGATGGGGTGGAAGACGGATGCCCAGAGGCAGGCCCTGGAAGAGCCCCTCTTCCGTACCCTGTGGAGCGCAGACAGCTCTCTAGTGCCGGGCTGGTGGTTTCAGCTGCTCCTCATAGAGCTTAAGCAAAGAGGGAAAGTTTTTCAACCTTATAAAAGAGAAAATCCTGTATAAAGGATAATCCTTTAATGAAATTAGTGAGCTTTTCTAGTGTCTTGATTGGTCTTCCCTTTTCTGAAAAGCCTGGGTTTTCTGATTCCTAACAGTATTATTTCCTGTTCACTTCAATAAATATTTAGGGCTAGACTGGTAAGCAACTGGCATTGATGTTAGTTTGAATCCTGACTGGTTACTGCTGGCTGGGTGTCGCTTTTTGAGTCAGGTTTGACAACAGAACAGCTTGCAGCTCCAGTACAGGTGTCATTCGGGTCTGGCTGGCAAGCAGGCCATTTTTACTGGACGGTTTTCAGTCAATAACTTAAAATCTTGAAAACATCACATTTGAATAAGATTTTATTGTTGAATCCTGGTTCAGTCATGACAGCCTCTCTTCAGATTCACTCCTCAAACACCCCTTTGCCACAGTGGCCTTGGCAGTGCCTGGCTGCTGAGCGCGGGGCCTTTCTCACCTGCTAGCCAGCATTGTCTCATTGTTTCCCCAGCGCTCTCCCATCTGCTGTCTCTGGTCTCATACTGAGGATGTCATTTCTTTAGACAAAAAGAGCTTTGCCATGGTTGTTTTGTTTATGGAGTGCCTAATAAATGGGGGTCTGGGTCCAGGGTGGATTAGTACATAGTAGCTATTGTTATGCTCCAGGCTTTCCAGGGCTACCTTTTCATGTCAGATTTGCATCGGCATCAGCCAGAAACACCCCACCTTTGTCACCTTCGATGGTTCCTTGTAGCTGTGCAAGGACAGGGCAACACAGGGTCTTTACTAGCAATAGTAGTGAGGCTGTGGCATGTACGGCCTGTGACTGAGCTACTCTAATAAGATTTAGCTGTAGAGAGGAACCTGCTTTCTGTAGTGAGAAAAAAAGCTGTGATACACCAGGACAGACTGGTGTTTACTGTAAAAATATAAACAGCATTTCAACAGAATAACATTGTAAGTGAAGCACTATTTGTTCCTTCCTTCATGATGTAGATATGGTGGAAAACAATAGATGTTTAGCAAAACAAACAAACAAAAAAGTACTATTTTGTCATTACCATGAATACTCAAATACAACAAAACAAAACAGTATTAGGTCTGGTAAGAGACTTGCCAGCTCTCAATCTCAGTTATTTTTACAGCAAGCAAAGCACTGCTGTATCTGTTAAACTCCACTTGAGAAAGGCATTTAGTATTTGTGTGTATTGGATAATATCCGGGAAATCATATCAGATGTTACTCCTAGATCTAAACCACCGTTTCTCACTCAGCATTCTCAGCGTCAGGTTTGCACTTCTAATTTGCATAATTTGCTTGTGGGACCTCAACAGAATATTTGTCCTTATTGCTGTGCCGATGCTTGCTGCCCTTCACCAGAAGGGGATATGTAACAATTCATGTTGTATAAATACAAAGCCCAATTCTGACTTCAGGGACAACGCCTATTGGCAAAGCCCAAAAAATAATAAAAAAGGTCACAAATAACAACAGAACCTGAGTGCAGTTCCTGGCAGCGCCCCACTACAGTCAGTGGCCTAAACGCCATTTCCTGTCACCTGGAAACCTGAGGATTTGCGAGACGATATGACATCCCTTAGCAGGGAAAATATTACACAATTCAGAGGCAAAAGGAATCTCCTTGTTGGCTGGAGGGGGTGGAGGAGGTGGATGGAGGAAGAATGATTGACTGGAGACCTTTCGCTGACACAAAGGGCTGCTCTGGGCAGCAAAAGGAGGACAAAGCCTTCTTTAGTCCCCATTGTACCTGTGCATTTAATATGCAATGTAAAAGATGCATTCAATTCCTGCAGGAAGGAGGTTGTTCCATTAGGAAAAAACCCCTTCTTGCAGGTTTTATTGTCATCGAAACTGTCTGTGCCACCTTTGAGTTGCATTGAAACTTTCTGTGTGCTTGTTAAAAAAGCACATGCTACAAAAGACCTGTCACGTCTCCTGAAAGACTGCAATGCCAGAGTGACATTTCCTTAAAGAAGCACTTGCTACTTTTGAGATCCATGTGTCTTATTTAAAAAACAAAACAAAACAAAAAAGAAAACGATGTGTAGGAAAAATAAATAGTGTTACTAGCAAATAACTCATCGTTTAAGACAACTTTTAGGCTTACATCTTCATCTGGCCACACTGGAGACTGGAGCATAAAACCCAGATGAAAACAGATGATATTCATCAGCTGAGTGTGAGCTCAGGGCGGCCGGTGAGTCAGTACCTGCAGCCCACTGGGGTCGGATGGGGACATACTCCCACCGGGAGAGGAGATGAATTTAGCAGTCTGTGTATCCGGAGGAGCTGTGGCTCTCGCTTGGCTCTCACTTGGCTTCGGTTCGGCTCTCAGGAGGCTCCCGTAAACAAACACACACATTCCTGTTTTGTTGCACATCTACAACAGAAAAGCAGCTGTAGAGCCAGGCCAGGCTAACGCTGGGGCAGTTCCTTCTCCAGTGCACAACATTTCTGTTGTGGCTTCTTCCCTCGCTGGTGGGTGTTCATGGGATACATGACTTCTACCCAATTTAATCCAAAGTAACTCATTTCTTATCCTTTGGGCTTCTACCCTTCAATCTGCTGCAGTTACTGATGAAAGGACCTTTTCCATCCCTCTCTTTTAAACTAAGAGTGTAGCGAAATCACATGTAGATACTTTACCATTTTCATCTACCATTAGAGGATGGGAGTCTTCCCTGATTGCTGCAGCAGGCTGCCTGAAGAGAACCAGACAGTTTGGCTAAGAGAAAATAAATAATTCATTACAAATTTTAATTAAGATTTTAAAAAACAAACAAACCAACAGAAAAAATGAGTCAAAACTGCACAACAATTCAGAATTGACAGCACCTGGTCTGGTTGTACTTACTTTTTCCTTAGCTATAGCGAGCTGTGGAACATCTGCTGGAAACAAGTCCCTTTTTCTGCTTCTCCTAACACAGCTTTCCTTTGTCTCCTGACACCCATTACTGACCTTTAAAGAAATCTCCTAAAAGTAACTCAGTTAAGAAGAAATACTACCTCTAAAGGCAGCAGCCACTGCTGCTGGAGCATTACATTAAAGCCATTTTTCAGGTGTATTTCCCCCCTCGTTACTGCTACTACCTTTGTAACAGGAGCAGTATGGATCAGGACCTGCTACACAGAGTACTTTAAAAAAGAAAAATAATAATCTGTACGAAATAGGGGAAAAACAAAGTTCTGTTATCTTTGCACAGGTGAAATCGTTTCATACTCCTTAAATTCCTGACATGGTGGAGGAGGAAGCACATTGCATGCCGAGCGATATACGCACAGATGGCAGCGCTGTCGCTTGGCCCAAAGCGCGCAGAAGAAGGGTGGATCTCCTCCAAGGTAGAAGGTATGGCTGACAGTCACAACTCGTCCTTGATCAAGATATAAGCAGCAGGCTGTGCGTAGTGCATATGGAGCTGCACAGCCTATTCCTGAGCCGTGCTCCAGGAACAGCTTGATATTTCCTGGCAAGCTCAGGGGTACCAGAATACAGAGATGGTCCGTGTCGGGTCACGTCTTGACTAACAACTACCGATGCGATCTGCTTCTCGGGCTGGACAGGAGCAGCTGAGCAGGGGCCACCTCCCGCAGAGGGTTCCACCAGCAAGACTTTGTCCCATCCGACTTCTCCTGCCATAAACCCGAGGAGCACAAGAGGGAGCCAGATGCTTTGGAGCTGAAAACCCAAAGTCTCTGCTGGGGTCCTGCCCAAAGGCACCCGGTGGAAGGAGGAGATGCCAGAAGCAGGTCCTGCTTTGCCCCTTAGCCGGTGGAAGCAGAGCCCAGATCACATTTGCTTGGAGCAGATGTTGGGAGTGGTTGCTTCCAGTCTTTCATCGCTCACGAGGTGCTCTTACTTCACCTTCTTTCAAGTTTATAGGAAAACGGGTAAGGAAATTGAGCACTTACTGATTTCACACTGAAATTACAGATGGCTAAGATGACCAGAAGCCCAAGCACTGCTGTAGTTAATCCCTTCTTAAACACTATTACTGCAGCCTGCAGAGCCCTGAACCAGGCGAGCACAACATGGCACCACGCATGGCAGATCACCTTGGTGTGCCCAGGAGCTGGCGGGGACAGCCACCCCATTACCGCTGCCCTGAGACAGAAGGGAGTTACCAGAAGGAGGAGGAGGCAAAACCCAGCAGTTCTGCTCGCTGGGGGTGATTCTCCCTGCTAACCCCCATCCCTGAAAGGTGAGGACCTCCTGTGGAAAGCTGTGCTTGAATCCTGGCTTGCCTGCACTGCTCTTGGGCTTCTGGTCTCCTCCAGATCTCACCACGTATAAGAGCTTTGGTGGAGAGACACCACCAGCTTGCAGCCACTGCTCCATTGAGGAATTTAATCCTTCCTGCATGTAAGAATAACCCATCCCACCTCCTCTTGTCGTGGCTGGGACTGAAGTCAGTGGGCAACACTGGGATACAGCCATGGGTTTGATTTTCAGTTAAGACACCCTTAAAAAAAATTACAAAATCTTCACTTCCATTTTGGCATGGATTCTGACAAATTTTTCCTAGTAGTATGATAAAAGCAACATCTCTCCTTGGTGTTGCAAATAGATGTGCTCTGCCTGCCCTGCACACGGGGACTTATTTTGCAGAAACTCACCATTTTTACCATTGTCTGGGTGCTTCTGTCTATTAGCAGATAGCTCTTGTGCAGATACAGACAGTTCTTAACAACAGGGAAGTTTTAATGCACACAGTAAACACCCCCATGAGTACTTTCCCCCACCCCCCGTCCAAGTTATATGAACGCTTCCCCCATGAGTTAAGGGATTTGGCATTTCTCTCAGGCATACTTTACATTTTCCAAACTTTCTGAATAACACATTGAGAGACTTAAGCATCTGCACTGCCAAACCAAATGAGAGAAGAAACGATTTTGCAGGCTCATTAATGCCTAGCACTGACAGGCCTGGAGGGGCTGCAATTTTATTTACATAGGGTAGAGACAGGCCTTTAGGGGAGTGCAGTATTATTTACATAGAGAAGAGATGTTCCTTCAGGGGTGGGGTCTCATTTAGATGCAAAAGGGACAGGAATGGAGAGCACAGTCTTACAGAGATATGGTTTTACCTGTGCTTCCAAAAACACACTTAAAACCAGTCATAAATGCTGTTCTTGGTAGCAGCTGGAGTATTTCACCCACACGTGGAGCTGTTAAGAGTTCAACTACATCAGCTATCCCACTGCTGGCAGAGCCCCTGAGAACAAACGGGAGTGAATCAGCTGCAAAGGAAAGAAACAGAGAACTTAAAGATGGAAAGATTAAGAAAACCCACAGAACAACAGTGTGTATAACAACCCAAAGTCTCCTGAAGTCAAAACCAAAATAACTGCATTTATCTAGTCGTGGGCTTGATGCTATTTGCAGAGCTATCCCCTGCCCCCCCAGTGTGTCTAACCAACATGCTCTGAGGTTGCCCCGCCACATCGCAGCCTGCCCACACCACCCACCTCCCCTCAGTCCCTCTCCCCGACCAATGTGGTCTGGTCTTCACCACCCCGGAGTCATCCTCCCAGCCTCCTCGAGAGCTGATGATTAATCGAAGCCAGCTGCTTGGCTCCTGCTCCTTCTTCCCACACCACTTTGCATTCCTCTTGGAGCACACGTGCTGCCCCAGAGCTGCTCTTGGTTGGCTTCCTCGCGCGCGCAGCAGTGATGCTGCAGGAACAAGGCCAGCTTTCATAGCGCTCCTCTGTGGGCTGAGCCGTGTGGGTACCAGCTGTCCGCAGTGGTGAGCTCCCTGTGCAATGTCATCAGCTGCAGAGTCACGGATTTAAAGTCTTGCTGATTTGGGGCCAGTGTTATGTTTTTAGCTTTTTGTGTCGTGTTCTCGGCTTTTTAATGTGGGTAACCTTGAAGAGCCTCCAGACTTGCAGTGCTGCCATAGGAATCACGTAAGGAATATCTAATCAAACAAAATATCCTCAAGAATTCTATTTAACTTAGCACAATTTAGATGCCTGGTGTTAAGTCAGTTGCCTGAATTAACTTTGTAGTTTTTGGGGATAGCAAGCCTCCTTGGAAGAGTAATTTACTCTGCTTTGGAACAGGTGATGTGCAGTGCTGCCTACAGACAGCAGCCGCAGCCTTTCTTACTGTACAGGGTGCCTAGAGCAGAGTGTAGATGACAAATGTAGGTAGTCTTGGATTCTTGTTGCATATTTTAAGGAAGTCCTTTGCCTCTACTTAACTGTCTGCTTTGTTGTCCAGTTGGGACTAAAGGGCTCGCAGTGCCTCTCCTGCAAGAGCCCTCGCTCAGCCTTGCTTGCCACGCGCATCCAGTATCACCCAGGTCAGCCCTTGTGTTTACAGTTTCCATACAGTGTATTTGCTGGGATTGTGGGCTGGTTCATGCATTCCTGCTTAGCATTCTTCCAAGTCTCCCGGTATTTAGAGATAAAGGAAAACCTTCACACATCTTTCAGATCTCTTTCAACTCTAGGTCAAGAGCTGAATGCAGATATACAGCCTAGGTGAGGCATGATTTAGTTTCCCGAGCATTTCAGGTGCCTGGAGCCTGCAATTGCCCTGGTATCTGATAACAGACCTTCCCAGTCAGGTGTCAGGTGCCTGTGCTCCTGACCTCTTTTGCTTGGGGATGAATTCTGCATGCTGAGAGTGCCACCAAGCTGGAGCTTTAAAAACGAGCATGCTGGAGGCCTTGCAAGTGAGCTGCACTTGGTTTGCTTGGCACCTCTGCCTGAGCCCATCAACTCTTGAGTTCTTATCTTCATGTCAACTGATGCTTATCCTGCCTCTATATTAGCCAGTCCCAAGGCACATCCATCACCACTCTGGAGCTTTGCACAAATACAAACAAAAGTAAATAAATACCTGGGTCACAGCACTAAAGAGTTAAGAAAGCCGTGTTCTTCCCCAGGGGAGAGCCTATTGCAACTTGTAAACACTTGCTGTCTATTTCCAGGTGGTAATTAAAACAGCTTCCCCTCACCAAGTCGGTATTACATCAAGAGGCTGACAATTTCCTGGAGAAAACAGCTGTGTTTCCACTAATGAGCCTCAAGATCAGCAAAACGCAATGCCTGTGCACAGTTGTAGCTGCAGCTTTGGCACGTGAGACCCGAAGACCCTTTGATAATTCTTACTGGTATTTCGTAGAGGGTTTTGTTTCTCCTACTGTTGTTATGCCAACTTGCAAAAGTCTGCTCATCATGCTGTGAAGTTTTTTCTTTTAAATATTTACTGTGGGCTGTTGCTAATTCAATCAGGTGATGGTGACACATGGAATGGGCTCTGTTAGGAGAGGGCAAATAAACCAAAGCAGGAGAGGGAGGAGTGTAGGGCAGTGTGTTTCTGGGTTGCTGGAAGAAACGTGTTTTTATATCGTGCAGTTCAATGAAACATAGATTTTTTTTTCATGGGGTGAATTAATTTTTGCACGTCTGGAGCAGGCATGGGAGTTTGAGAAATGGTTTCATTCCCTTCACGTGGCATATTCATGCTTTCACAAATTACTTTGCAAAATCACTGGTGTTCTTTGATAGGGAAGCTGGGCAAAATAAAGCAGAATTGTCAAATATTGCTCCTAAGTGGCCTCTGCAGATTCGTCACAACCATAAAAGGCTGGCAACAGCTAAAAGTGAAGAGATAAAATAGTGATGTTCATTAATCTTAATGGTTATATCAGTGAGTAGATATTAGTAGTCCTGCTATTGGGCTACATAGATCTGGTTTGCACATCCATGTGTGGTGTTGCTAATGGCTAGTTTATGAATTGTGTTCTGCACTGAATTTATACTTGAATTTGTGCTGTTGTATGAATAGGCAATAAATATAGGTATGGCAGGAGCATGGTGACAGCAGCAGATTAAGAGCAAAAGTCCATCCTTCCTGACTCTAGACTGCTGCTGAGGTCAGCCCAAGTTTCCCATCACCTTGAAAGGAGTTGGGACTTCAGGACATGTGGGCACTCAGGGCAGCACGTGAGGCCATGCAGAGCTGTGTCAAACACAGGTAGATTCATGTGAAAAAGGTCTCCCCATCTCATGGGCCAGCTGCTTGCTGCTGGCTTGTACTGGTCCCAGCTGCACAATGATGGGGTGCATCTCCCAGGAGGGCGCAGGTTGCCAGGGATGCAGCTGGATTCCTGAAAATGAGGTCTTATGTGAATTCTTGGGGCTTGGTCACATTGAAGCAAGCAGGAAGACTCATGCTTTCATTTTTACCTGATGTGGATTGACTTGGCACCTCCACCAGTACCTCCTTGCTCCCTTGGGAGACTGCTCTGAAAATAATCTCTGTCACCTCTGTTTCTTGGTCTGTTTATCAGTAGTTTCCCACTGCCCTCATGGTGGAGGAGCCAAACCCCCTCGGCTCAAGCAAATCTGCTGCCTAGAGGAGGTTTGGGAGAGGCTGAGTTTTGCCTGTCCCAGGTTGCATGGAGGAACGATGCCAGACTGCCTGTTTGTGGTGGATCTGCAAAGGCAGAGGCACCCAGTGATGGCAGGTTTTGTATTAACTGCTCTTAGTATGGGCACTGCTCATAAGGCATGTGCTAAGGCTGTGTTCCATACCAGTACCAGTTCACCGCCGCTCAGGAAACCAGCTGTACATGTTTCATATATTAAAATATTTCCATAGATTACTAAAGGGAGGACTCTTTTCTTCTGGGCAAGATTCAACCACAGCTGAATAGATCAGTCCCGCTTTTGGCCCCTTTGGGAGAGCGTAGCAGGGAAAGCTTGTGCTCGTTGCGTTAAAAATGAGTATTTTCACTATCTAGACAGAAGCCTTCAATCTCCAGGGCCATCAGTCTGTACCCCTGACAAAGACTGAATGAAAGGCAAAACATAATTACTTACATATTACTCCATCTGACATCTTAAATATTAAGACATCTATCTAGTCTAAAATCATTCATATAAATGTGTTTGTGGCACCTTAGGCTTAGGAAATTTTCGATAGATGAAGTGATAATGTTCTTTGGTTCATTTGGGCTCCTGGTGTAATAGGATTTGGTTTTCCTCAGGTGCAGGGGGTTTGCTACAGCCTCATGCTGTGAAGTTTTGGTTCCACCTGCCATGAGCTTTATGCTATTTCTGTTTGCCTTTGGAGGTATTTTCCATGATAGTCCAGCACATTAACATGAAATTTGAGGCAATGCATCCATTTTTTGAAAAGTAAGCATTATGTAAAATGACTATAAATGCCATGTGTTTTCATAACTGTCAAAGTATTGTAATTCCGTTGTTACTTTATGGATTGAAAAATTGAGGCAAAGAGGGCAAACGCTTGCCTAAGGGTACACATTCAATAGCAAAATAAAAATTGACAATAACACACTAAGGTCAGGCCAGAGAAATATTAACACTTTGTGAGCCTCAAGCACTCGGGAAGCGTGGGACAGGAGACCCCACACCACGTTTATGTTCCTAAAGCCCTCCGCGTCAAGCTCTCTGCCTTTTGAAGGTGTGTATTTGCAGCCCTTTAACTGACAAGCAGATTAAAAAGCCTGAAAATGAAAAGAATTGAAAATTATGAAAATAAGGACTGCTGAGAATCTCTTGTATGTGCAGGAATTGACATTGGCATGAGAACAACAGTAGGGGATATATCATGGCTCATGATAATGCCTGAGCTGGAAAGCGGTGTCATGTAGAGGAATGAAGCTGGGTTAATTATCATTGATAATATACAGCTGTGGGCTGGCTTCAGGGGTGGTGGGTTGGCTGATGTAGATAAGGTGCAGCTCTGGCTTGTTCTGGTAAGTGATTGAGAGCCAATGAAAAGAGAGCAGCCGAGGAAGAAGTAGGGAGAGGAAAGAGTGGGTTCTGGGTGAGATGAGAAGGCAGTAGAGGGGCTGGCATGAAGAGTGTGTTGGTATGAGATGGTAAAGGACCTTGTTGCAGTTTGCTAGTTTGGAGAGTGCTGCGACAATGACCTGCTGGTGTTGAAGCTGGCTGAGTGTGAGCGGGGACACTTGTACAGATTTACCAGGTGCTGAATTTGTGTGTCCACATTCAGACTTTTCCTGATCCTCTCTCCGTAATCAGCTCTGTGCTTTTGCAGTCCATGCTTTGGGCCATTCACAGAGCTGGAAAAAACTTGGTGAAAATTGCATAAATTGAAGAGAAAGAAGAATTTTGAAAACTCTTCCCTAGACAAAGAAGTAAAACTGACTTAGCAAGCAAGACTTCTTCTTGTTTAGGGAAAATAACTGCTATGTTTGACATGGTCCCTTGTGAAATCTGTTTTTATGCAGTACGCTATATATGCCATTCCCAAAACTTGCATGTTTTGTAGCCAAATCACAGAGCATGTTGGTTTATTTTGTGTAATAAACCATATTTCTGCTCTTCTTTGCCTGAAAAAAGAATTAACTCCAAAAAAAAGAAAACAGGGGAATTGAATATTAGAAAGTGGAGGTGTGAAAACTTAGGGGACATGGGAATAATTAAAATTATTTTACTACCCACTGGTACTTAATGTGAGCTACGCTTCAAACATACACCATTTAAATTACCTCTGTAGCTGTCAGTAGTTTCACGGTGCCTGTGGAAGCTGTGCGGAGCTCGCTACATCGGCCTCTCATAGCCCTGAATCCGGGGGATTTGTTCATCTTCCAGACCACAGAAAAGGGCTGTCCTGTGCGCTAATGAGACTCGCTGGCATTTCAGGGTGAGTGGCTGGAGTCCCGGGGTCCCTGAGTATCACAACTCGGGTGCGGGGCTCTTTTTAAGTCCGATTTCAGCCGCTGCTTGCCATGGAGGCCATAAGGTCAGAAAAGTGACCTGCCATCAGCTAGGGTGGGGGTTGTACATCTGTCTAGGTATTTGTGTTTGATCAGCGTCACAGGGGCTGTAGCAATAGGGGAAGCTGGGGATGGCCCATCTCAGCTCTATAATGTCATTTTAAAAGCTATTATTTTGATGAATTAGATGGCAGCTAATGAGGTAAGCAATAGGCTTTCACTCCTGGCTCTTCCCCGCTGGGGATGGTGATGGTCTAAGGACTTTGCAGGCAGGAAGCAGGAGCATGGATACATACACCTGGGGCACCATGTCCTCTGGGTATCATTCCCGGTGCCCTTCCCAATGTGACATCCCGAGGCTTCAGGACCCCCTATACACAGCTTTACAGAGCCTGGACGTAGTGAGCTCATGTATAAAGCCAAGAAACATGTCTTTTTTTTTCTTTTTTTTTTAACCTCCCCATCAAGAAATGCTAGAAAACAACATTAATAGCACTTCCCAGATTTGTTAGCTGCCACGCTCCTTACTTTCATCTCTGGCAATAAGCAGCTCATTAAACAAATCAAAGGAGTTTTTATGAAACTGCCTTCATCCTGTGAGCCGTGCTTCACCCAGATGCACACACAGCGTGTCCCTGCTGGGGCACTGCGGGTGCCCTACAGACAACAGTGCTGGCACAGGGAACAGGACCATGGGCTTTGTGCCTGGGAATATGTGCTTCAGCTGAATAACTTCAGGAGTGGGGTTTCCAGTAGGTCCCATGGTTATGCTCAGGTACTACCAGCTGGCCTGGTTTTCCTCTGTTTGCCAGGACGTATCTGTCCTGATAGCCTGTGCCGCTAATGAGAGCAGGTAAGTGGTTTGCAAGAGCCGTCCTTATTGGGGTGAGACCCACGTGAAAGGCAGAAGCAGAGGGAAGCAGGGCTCGCTGTTCCCCATCTCGAGTTACCCTTAGCCCGTACAGGAAGCGCTGGTCCGTGGGTGATCTTATACGCCATATGTTCTGCGGTATGTGCTACAGCAGAGAGGCACAAAAGGGTGTGTTTATATTGTAACTGTTTTGTTTTTATTGTTCTTTAAGGTTTATTTTGATTTTTTTTTAATAATGCATTTATATTTTCCTCCATGGTGCTTACCTTTAGAGTTGAAGCTGTTAACTGTAGCCAGATATTTGGCAGCGATGCATCGTTTTGTACACTCACAAAGACCACTAACGTTTGCTCAGAGATCGTTGCCACATTAATGAATTGCAGGACGTGTATGCATGGGTAAACACAGCCTCAGCTCAGCCATAAGGTGGGAACCAAGATGTTCCAAAGAGCTCTACGAGTCACTGGCGCCCTTTGCTGATGCCAGAGCATGGCTGGTCCCAGAGCACATGGTGAGTGGCAGCATCTGAGGGGTTTTAGTTTGCTGCACGTACTATAACACGGTACGGTCACCAATCAGGCTCCTGCGAAGGAATGGGTGCCATGTGAGTTTGCACGGGTAGCTTGGAGCTGCCCATGCATGGAGATACGCCCGGGTGTGCTAGGGGAGGGCTCTGCTGAGCCATGGGGTGAGGAGCCAGCCCTGCCACCTTACGCCCATCACCCTTTATGGGGCTGGGATTCCCAAATCCCAGGGGAGAACCACGGAGTATAGATGGCATAGCATCCTGCTGGTGTACGAAACCATGGCAACACCATTTTAAGCATTTGTAGGCTGTTTAATTTGGCCTAAATGCTTTACAGGCTTTTTTTCCTTCAGCTATTTTTATTTTTATGTGGATTTTAATAGACTAATCTAAGTGAGATCTTTGTCCCTCCCTGCAATTGCCCCTTAAAGGCAGCCTTATGATGTACTTACTGTTAGACGTTTCTTGCTAAAAAGCCTTGGGTAGAAAATAGCTTGGCTTGCCAGAGCATCAGATCGCCTGCATGGCATTTTGTTTTTAACCTCTGAAATTGGTTTAAAAAAGCTCAGACTAAGACAAGGGCTCTGGCTGGTGCCAGTGGTGAGGACTCGATGCTTCATTTTTGTGGGAGCCTGCATGTCCCCCCCTGCCCTTAATCACAGCAAAACTGGTGTGATACTCAAGTCGACTAATTGTCGCTATTAAAGGAAGAACAAGAAAGCTCAGACAGTTAATATGGGAGATGGCTTTTGACTTCTGCAGAGGCATTTTTTTTTTTAAGATTACCTTCAAGAACAAGAGAGCCCATTTAATTTCAAATTTAATGACTTTCCACCATACCTAATTCTGCCATTTCCAAGTACATTAGCTACATGATCTCCAGATTGTTAGAAAGATGTCGTCAGATACCAGACTGAATGTCAGACATAAAAGCTTAATAAGTGACGTGCTTTACATTTTTGGTGCAATCGAATATAAAAGCATCCACTCAGTTAAAATTACCAGAGGTAATTTCAACAGAGCTGTCAAGTCTTTTTTCCTAGAAATTGAAGTTTTTCCTAATGTGCTTTTACTGAGATTGAGAGAAGTCATTTCTGATGTAATTTCTTTGTATGCAGGTATTATCGGAGAGAGGTGAAGCTTGACATTTTTCTGAGAAAGTATTTCTCTGGTCGTCCTTAGCAGAATGCTGCTGGAGATGCCCCCCCCCAGTTCAGATTGGGTCTGAACGTGTGGAGCTGAGAGCTGAGGCTACTTGGGGCATGCTGAAACCCATATATTCTGTTAAATGATAGATCTCTCTCTTTTTTTTTCCTTTCTTTCTTTCTTTTTTTTCTCCTGTAGAGGTGTGACAGCAAGGAACTGCAGTCCCTGCCTGAAATAGTCCCAGATGGGTGGCATGGAGCACTCCCAAAGCTGCCTTTTGAAGGCAAATGAGTCATCGGTGGGACCTGTGCTGTAACTCTGCAAACCTGCTCAGGTTTACCATGGGATGTGGTGGAGGAAGGTCTGAACTACTTTGTATCTACAGAAGAGAAAGGGGGGGGGGGGGGGAATCAGTGCTTTCAGCTCTTTATTACTATCAACTCTTCATTATTATTGCAGAGTCAGGCATGGGAAAAAGTTATTAGTGCTGAGTTTAGGATAACAGAAAAATGTCATTTCCATGTTAACAGGCTGCAGTTGAGTCTGCAAATGCTCACTCAGCCCTGACAAAACAGGTGCTTAACCCGAAGTACTTTGCTTAAGCACTTTGCTGGTTTGGGGGCTTTATCAGTATTGACTTTTAAACCAGATGATGAGCCAACCTGAGAGCCACTCAGCTGCCATTGTGGCCTCCAAAAAGGCCTTTCTTTTCAATGGGTGTAGCTTTTTGAGATGCTAATGATCTTTTAAAGTCCACTGTTGAATGTTGCTGGGTCCCTCTGAGCCCCAACTATCCTTTCAAACAGTAATAGATGCTTCATCATCTCCAGATGTTTGTTTTGCTCTTTTAAAGAAGGGATGGGGTGAAACTGTTGTTGTTGTGTTTTGGTTTTGTTTTTTTGTAGTTTTGGCTCTGAGGAACCTGCGTTTGGACTGCCCAAAAGCTTGGAGGGAACAGGGATGGGAGGGATGGGGGTGAGCATCAGGGAGAGCTGGTGCGCTGCTAGAGATGGCAAAGCAGGAGGAATTGGGGGCAGCTCCTGAACCCCAAAGCCTTGCAGGAAATGTGGGACAAGGCTCCATCCTCTCCTCAGCACTTGGCAGCACAAGATGAACCAGGAATGGGGGAGGGGGAGAAGGGTGATGGATGGTCCAAGGGGTCCCTGCTTTTGTGCTTGGGGTGATGCATGTGCCCCAGGCCCCCTTCCCAGGGTGGCAATATCTCTGCATGCTGTGAGAAACCCACCCTGCAATGTGACACGGGGTGGCCAGCGGCTGTGGATTTAATGGGTGGATTACGCACGTGTTGCCCATGAGGGACCCTCGGGAAGCAGGGACAGGCACTCCTTCAAGGGCTGGATCCTCAGCAGGCACTTAGGGCAGTGCGTAGCCCATGGGAGCCATCGAAATGAGAGGTCAGGACACAGCACCTTTTCAGACTGCTTTGTGCTCTGCAGCTTTCCAGAGCCAGCTGGTCCTTCTGCTTGGCTGTCGTTGAAGGTTTCCGTGGTGATGTTGATGTTGATGTGTCCCAAGAACTTGCATTCCACCTCAGCTGTGATATCGGTGTATTGTTCTAATGGGCAAAACACTTGCTAAGATTTGATAATACACTCATCCACATACCTTCTAATTCCTCCCAAAGCACAATGCTTGCATTCTTTTTTTTTTTTTTTTTTTCCCCAAACAGTAATCAGGCCATGTGGTTTTCCCAGTTTGTCAGGGAACTCGGCAATCTATGTAATCCCATCTTTCCTTGGATTATATCTCGTTTTCCCTTGGATGATATCTCGTTGTCCTGCTCCTTCCCCTTCAAATACAACTGGCAGTGATGGGGATTGTCCTTTCTCAGCTGCATGGGAGAGCACTTGGGTGCTGCTTGTCTGCTCAAGCCCCTGTTTCACCCTTGACCTGAGACAGGGTCTGGAGGACAGACTCTCATCTCCCCCTTCTCCAAAAGCTGCTGCATCTATCCCTTATTTCAGTGCTCTTTTTCTCTTCCAGGGCTGCCTTAACTGTTGCCTTCCCTCCTGCAGCAGACGTGTTGTGGGCTTGCAGCTCAGCACAGCCCACGTGCGCTGCAGGGACCTTTTTACTGCCTGACTGAGCCCATCACCAATAGCCAGGATGAAATCACTCTGCTTTTTATTTCATCATTACAAGCCCATAACCAGCTTTTAGGGCAAAGGGAGTATTTTCCTCTAAATAGTTGTAAACATTAGCAGAATGCACTTTAAAAGCAAGAGAAGAGTGAAAAAGCACAAACCCAGACCTTTGTCCCTCATGCAGGAAGAGTCCTACCCCAACACTGCACCTTGTTCCCTTTATGAGGTCTCTGAACAAAGAGGTTAAAGCATAAAACTCTTCAAAATGCAATGTTTATGTGCCATTGGGAGCAAGGAAATAAAACCCTGGGTGTGCTCTGACCTATAGTTTGGAGACAGAGGAAAAAGAGGAAAATCTGAATCACAGCAAAGAGCCTTTTCCCATATGGTTTGGTTCAAGGAGTGAAAAACTGTACCCGGGTGTGCCAGCTTGGCTTTTCTCGCTGACCCTGGCTGTCCTTGTGTTCTGCCATCTGAGGGTTCTGGTGCTCTTCCAGCTCTAATCACACAAGGCACACACATGGCCTTGCAAATAGATTTTCCCTGTTTTTCCTTACCAAAAGGGACTTCACAAGAAAAGCAGAGGTACATTTGATAAGGTTTTGTTAAATTCAGTATTTTCAGGGGAGAAAAATATTGTGTGGAAGCCTTTCTGCCAAGGGCAAGCTCTTCCCTCCAACCATCGCAACAAGGACCCACTGGGCACGTGCCTTCCCGAGGAGTGGCTGTTCCTGATGGGTGAGTCAGCAGCCCAGAGCAGCATCTCCCCGGTTCTCCATGTTGTACAGCTATCTTGGCTGTGCAATGGAGGTCATTCTTTCATGACATTTATCTTCTGCCTTGCTGTTTCTTCTCTTCATTGCTATTGCCTTCCAGCTCATGCATGTAGTAAGAAGTTGTAGATGACCAAGACCATAACCTGTTCCGGTTCAGCTGTGGTTTGATTTCCAAAGAGCCAACAAAGACTGCTGAACTAAGATTATTTCCTTTTTTGCAACCCTGCTTGTCCAATGTAATCCATTACTTTCTCTTCATGAAGATGAGAAGATGGGTGAAGTTCAGCTGTGGGTGTGCTCCAGGACAGAGAATACTTGTGGGCTTTGGTGGTCTCTTGGGAGAGGCCAGGAGGGGACCTGTGGGCAAGGTGAGGCCTTGAGGCTCTGCTGTTCCTCCCTGAAGGGGGAAAACAAGAGATTTATGAAAGAAACTGGGTAAGTTTTGGATGGTGGATTCTGTCTGCGCCTCCCATGTCTTGGCCTTACACATTCTGTGTGCCTCTACTCTCTCTCTGGGCCACCATATCTCCAGCAGGTCTCTCCTTCTCCTTGGAACTACCAGAAATTTTGGTCTTGTAAATTCTCTGGCCCTCACAAAGTCTGCACTCATCTTCCTTTCAGCCTTCAACACGTTTTGGCCTCCATCTCTCTCTGGGCCACAGCTATTTGGAACAACACTCACTGGGCTTCCCACTGCTTGTGTCATGTCTGGTTGTATGGCAAGTCCTGGGACTGGTCCCTCAGCAGGTGCTGTGTTGCATCCCATGGAAGCTCTCTTTGGACCTCTACCCTTGTTCTACAGCCTTTGCTTCCTTTGCTTGTTCAACCTTCAACTCAGTCTCAGCCTCCAAAACAGTTTTGGCCACCCCTACTTATTGGGCCTCCAACTCTCCTTGGTCTTCTCCTCCATGCATCTGCCAATCTTTTTTTGCCTCCTTAAATTCTCTGGGCCTCCCAAAATTTGTGTGCCTGCTTCTCAGCTTTCTCTGGGACTCCACTCTTTGAAGCAACAATTTGGGGGCCTCTTGGTCTCATGGCAGGTCTCAAAACAGGTCCCACAGTGCTGTGGGAGGTGCCACTGGGCCTCCCACTCTCTGATTCCCACACTTTTTTGATCTCACACATTCTCTGGGCCTCCTGTTTTTCCTTGGCCTCACCTTTTCCTAAGTCTCCCACTCCCTGAGCCCATCAGGTCCCACAGCAGGTCCAATGACCAGGGAATGCCACTTGGCTTGCCCTCTCAGAGGTTCCCACCGTGGGTCCCATGGTGTTCCCCAGCAAGTCACATCATGGGTCCAGTCATGGTTTAACCCCAGCCAGCAACTCAGCCCCCAATGGAATGGGGGAGAGAACCAGTAGGGTGAAAGTAAGAAAACTCATGGGTTGAGATAAAGACAGTTTGATAGGTAAAGCAAAAGCCACGCACACAAGCAGAGCAAACAAAGGAATTCATCCCCCAGTTCCCCTGGGCAGGCAGGTGTGCGGCCATCTCCAGGACAGCAGGGCTCCATCACGTGTAACGGTGACTTGGGAAGACAAACGCCATCACTCCAAATGTCCTCACCTTCCTCCTCCTTCCCCCAGTGTATGTACTGAGCGTGACGGTCTATGGTATGGAATATCCCTTTGGCCAGTTTGGACCAGGTGTCCTGGCTGTGTCCCTCCCAATTTCTTGTGCTACTCCAGCCTCCTCACTGGCAGGGCCTGGGAAACTGAGAAGTCCTTGGCTTAGTATAAACATGATTAGCAACAACTAAAAGCATCAGTGTGTTATCAACATTATTCTCCCACCAAACCCAAAAGGCAGCGCTGCACCAGCTACTAAGAAGAATATTAACTTGTGCCCCAGTGGAAGCCAGGACAGTCTCATCACCAGCCCAGCAGTGGGTTCCCCTGTGGGCCCTCCTGCAGGTCCACTGGTGGGACCCACAGGGAGCAAGCCTTCCCTTTTCTGGGCTCATCCAGGCACTTTTTAACCCTTCTGGAGTATCCTCCTAACCCTGCCACCCCCCAAATAATGTTCATTGAAATAATTATAGAAAAACCTTTAGGGATTTTAAAAGAATATTTTTGTTCCTGTTTAGATGAACTAAATGCTGCACCTGATGCCAGTGAAACACACTGTCCTCCAACACCAGAAACCAGTACTCGGGGACCAGTCAGCCAGTCCTAGGCCAGTACACCTCTTTTTTTATGACCTTAGTAGTTTATTTTGTTTATCAGTCTTACGCTTCCTCAGGGAAGGCAGCCCCCGGCCTACAGCTGATGGCCCAAGGACACCTCTGTAATTGTCTTTAAGCTCATAAAGGACGAGACAGTCACAGCCCGCTGTGTCTGCCATCCACAGCACATGACGTGTGGCACATTGCCTCCGTGCTGCCGTTGGCTGCTTTTACAGAGACCCAGACCTCAAGGCTGAATGGCCTTTACTGCATTTTCCTGAGATCTGAGATGCTTGATTAAGGCTTTCTTTCGCTTCCTAGTTAACGAAAAGGAATTTGTATCGTGAGGTAGTATACGTCACTGCTGGATGGCTTGAGTTCAACGCAAGAAGCGTTGCGGGTGAAATCCTGCCCCTGCCAGCTCCAGGGCATTGACGAGGTTCTCTTCCTAATGAGAGAAATGAGCTAGCCAGCACATCTGTGTGGTGCAGAGCAGTGTGTCTGGAGGATGCAATGCTGTTTCGATAGCACAGATGTTAGCAGCTTTTCTTTGTGCTTGAACAAGGATTGGGAAAGGGGAAAGAGGACGGAAGGAGGATGGAGAGCAGAGCAGGCTGCTGTTCCTGCACACACAAACCATGACTTGGGTGCAGGTCGGGGCTGATGCTTGCAGCAGCCTCAGCATCACTCCAGGGCTTCTATCTGCTTGTGGTTGGTATTCTGCTTGCACAAGCCCAAAAGACAGGGTTTTGGCACTCTTCAGGTTTCTGTTAACAGAGATGGTGAGACGTGGTCAGGACCCTTGTTTCTGAGCCCTCTCAGGCAGTCCCACAGCTCCCTCTCACCTCTTTGCAAGATGAAGGCTTTAAGCAGCAAACCCCACTTCTCCTCTTCCCAGTATGCTACGGAACCAACCACTGCCCAATTTCCAGTTCTGCCCCCTGCCCCTGAAAATCGTCATGTGAGGAGACTAGAAAGATACAAATTAAATACTTTTAAAATTTTGAAGAAATAAAGTATTCAAGGAAAAAAAAAAAAGAAGGAAGGGGAAGGAAAACATCTTTAGGATCATGCTTTATAACTCGCCATATCTAATGGAGTCTCCACCGTGCATTATGGAGCAGGCAGTGGAAGAGCTGCTTGAAAGGATCTGACCTCAAGGGGAGATGCTCACATGCAGGGACCAAGGCTCCCGCTCCTGCCCACATCAAAAGTAGGGGCAGGGGGAACAGGCGTTACAGGGATTTCGGTTTTGATCTCACTAGAAATCCTTTGAACTGAATGTAAGAAGGAGCCGGGTACCAGTGTCTTTGTGACGGAAGGATATTGCTAGTTGTTAATATTTTATACGTTGTTTCAGGGCAACTAAGATTGTTTCTGCCACCTCTCTCCTACAGAATAACCCTAAAACTGCCAGCAGGAAAACCTGCGTATCTTTAATTTGAATGCTGGCAGAGCAGGCCTTGAAAGAAATGAGTTAAGATCTGAGTTATGATCGTTTTTTCTTTTTTTAAAACAAGTGAAATAGAGAATAGAACTTCACGGTATAGAAGTAGAGCATTGTCCCGTGCATACGCCTGCCGCGTGACCTATTGATGGCAAATGCAAGCTAGCTATTAAGCTTATCTCCTAGCTGCTAAATATAGAAACATATGCATGTATACTGTCAGATGGATAATGCCTGGGATTTTTATGATTTGACACAAAAATGACATATCTGAAAATTCAGAACTTCCAGTTTTGTTCTACATGCTGCTTTAAAGGTTTCTTTTTTTTTTACCTTTTAAGCATCTCTTTCTCCTGCAGTTGAGAGAATCCCAGCAGATAATTGATTGAATCAACACTACTGAAGGCAAAAGAGCATGCACAGCATAATTCTGCTCCCTGTTTGTTTGGTTTGGGGTTTTTTGGTTGGTTGGTTTTGTGGTGTGTTATTTTTTTCTGAGAACAGCTTCATATTTTTGTTAAGAAGTTCACAAACACCTATGCCAGTATACAATCAGGAAAGGTTAAAAAAAACACCCCAAAACAACAGCATGAATACAGACTCTCAATATATCTAAGATCAAAACAGTGGCAAACAAGATAAGAACTTAATGTGAGGGAATCATAATGAAGAGGAAAGGTCGTAAGGAGGAAAAGTTTCTGTATCTAGCCTCTATTGGGTTAGAGCTTAAAGAATAAGTTATTCAAAGGACACAGGAAAAGATAGCTCTTGTGAATTTAGCAGAGATTTAGGACATATAGGAAGTCAACTTGAAAAAAAATAGCATTTGAAATATAATTTTGTTGGACCTTTAATAAAAGAGGTTCAGAAATTGGAAACATTTGAAATGTAGTTTTGTTTAAAAAAAATAACTGAGAATTCCAAATATAGCAAAAGGAAAAGATGATGTAAATGTGCTTGGAGAAGTCCTAGGAAACTGAAAGGAAGAAGAAAGAGAGAAGGAGGTGGGAAAAGTGCAAGTAAGAGATGTCGAAGAACAGATGGAGCTGAGGATCACTCTAACAAGATTAACGGTGATTAGACAATTGAGCAGAAATCTCATTTATTGGGCACTGACCTTTGAACTGAGGTTGTTGGAGGTTAAAGCGGAAGATAATTGCCTCCGAAGACTTTGCTTTGGAGCGATAGCTGGGTAGTGTGTGAGGATGGGATTCCTCCAGTGCCACCATCTTCCCGGCACCCCCAAGGGGGCAGTGGACAGGGAGCAGCGGGGAGGAGCTGAAGTTTCTTTTAAACCAAAGAAAACTCTTTCAGCCCTAACTCCTAGCACAGCAGTATATTATAGCGTTGATGGGGTGAAGCAAGTAGAAGAAAATATACTTGGATGTTTGGACTCCAGAACATCCTTCTGTTTGTTCACTTAGAAACTGGTGATGTATGAAATTAAAGTATCAAGGTGGATGGGCAGCTCATCTGTGGGTGAAGATGCACCAGTGAGTTTTGGAATATTTTCTGATATGATTTTCCATCATGATAGGATGCAGAACCTTCTAGTTTCCTTGGGTTGACTTTTTTCTTTTTTCCTTTCTTTTTTTTTTTTGTCCTCAAGTTTCTTGCCAGAGCACATTAGTGTGCTTCAGTACTTACTGCCAGGTGCCATGGAGGTGAGGATGCTGTGTGCCGGCTCCGTGCTGGGAGGAGAATAAACTCAGCTTAATGTTAAAGCTTTTACTACTGGGGAAAACACAGCCATTACAGTACAGGAGGTCTGAGATTTGTTTATGCAAGAGAAATTACACTGCTCATTTACAGCAAAAATAGCATAGGAAGAAGAGTAATCAGCCATTTTATTGGAAGATGGGTATTAAAAGTGCAGCAGTGAAAACTATACCCTGTATATATCCTGTACAGACAGCAGGAGGATATAGGTACATTACTAGACTTCTACCATCTCTGTAGTTTATTATTCCATGAAACACGACTATGTTGAGTTATGTTGACTCATGTTGAATTAATTACTAATACAATACCCAACAGGTTTTGATGTACCGATTAAATTTTCAGCGGATACTTACCATTTCCTGCCACAGACTTGGAGCAGGTAGGACTAGGAGGAAACGACCCTGGCGGGACTGAAGTTTCAACAAGAAATTGCACAAAAGCCACCAAAACCTCATTTATCTGCCCAAGTAGCAGAAGAAAGGCCTCTTCCTCAGTGCGGAGAGGGCAGAGATGGGTTAGTGACCAGAGTCCACACTGAAAGCACAAGCAAAGTCTCGTCAGGTTGTGCGGTATCACTCTGATTTTCTGCCCTTGCACGTAATAGGTGTATAGTGATCACAATACATATCAATTAACTTACAAGAATAAACACGTAATGCTGCCAAACCCACTGTTATCCTGATGGTGAAACCTTCTAAAAGAAGAGTAGCTTGTTTTCAGAAAATCTGCTGCAACTGAGGAGTGGGGAGCTGGCTGTTCTGCAAATCATAGAAAAGCTGGAAATTTTGCTGTGGGAATATAACAGAACCATAAAGTTGTTCAGGTTAGAAAAGACTGTTAAGACCATCGAGTCCAACCACCAACCCAGCACCGCCCAGCCCATCACTAACCCATGTCCCTCAGCACCGCATCTACGTGTCTCTTAAATCCCTCCAGGGATGGTGACCCCACCACCCCCTGGGCAGCCTGTCCCAGTGCCTGACCACCCTTTCCATGAAGAAGTGTTCCCCAGTGCCCAGTCTGACCCTGCCCCGGTGCACTTGAGGCCGTTCCCTCTGGTCCTGTCGCTTGTTACCTGGGAGCAGAGCCCGACCCCCCTGGCTGCAGCCCCCTTCCAGGGAGCTGTAGGGAGCGATCAGGGCCCCCCTGAGCCCCCTCCTCTCCAGGCTGAACCCCCCAGCTCCCCCAGCCGCCCCCCATCAGGCTCATGCCCCAGCCCCTGCCCGGCTCCGGCCCCTCAACACCCCCCTGCAGCGAGGGGCCAAAACTGACCCCAGGGTTCGAGGGGCGGCCGCACCGGTGCCGAGTATGGGGGGGCCATCGCTGCCCTGGTCCTGCTGGCCACACTCTGATACAGGCCAGGATGCTGCTGGCCTTCTTGGCCACCTGGGCACACTGCCGGCTCACCTTCAGCCAGCTCTCGACCCCCGGGCCCTTCCCCGCCGGGCAGTTCCCAGCCCCCTGCCCCCGCCCGCAGCGCTGCCTGGGGCTGGTGTGCCCCCCGTGCAGGACCCGGCACTGAGCCCTGTTGAACCTCCTGCAGTTGGCCTCATCCATCGGCCCAGCCTGCCCAGCCCCCTCTGCAGCCCCCTGCCCTCCGGCAGATCAACACCCCCCAGCCCGGTGCTGTCTGCAAACTGGCCGAGGGTGCCCTCGATCCCCTTGTCTCAGAGTATGTAATAGATAATTAGAAACTCTCTGCCCTTGCAGAAATCTGATTTTACAAGGAGTTACCGGGATTTTAAAAATCAGGGCTACTGGGGAAGTTTAGCAGCTTACTTCAGTATAACATAGGATAAAAATATGTGGAAGGCTGGAGGAGAGGGATTAGTGCATGTATATGAGATACTGTAGGAGAACACCAATTACTGGAAAATTACATTTTCCAGGAGACTAAAGTAATCTTTTTACCCATATTGCAAACATATTATAAATGTGCTTTGAAATATTATGACTTCAAAAAGTGCATTTTAAGAGTAAAAATCCCACAGTATCAGGAGTGCTTTCCTCATGGTTTTGCACATCCATCCCTACATAACGAATAGTAGCAGTCACTGCACATAATTTCTACTTTAAAGCAAGGAATGGGAACCATAAAATGACCTGGAGTTGGGTTGGAAAGCTAAGAACAGGTGGGAAAGAAGAGAATTTAGCTCTGATCTGATGGGTGCACAGATTCTATTCCTGCAGGCGTTGGTCAGTGGGAACTGCTCTTGCAGATGGAGGTAGCAGGAGGTTGGAGTGGGATCAGGCAGCCACAGGAGGGGCTCGGAGCTCAGCAAGAGCTTCAAAGGGCATCTGGAGTGATGGGTTGTAAATATTGTATTTAATAATTAAGGGGAACATTCTGTAAACTGTAAAGTGATGCCAGGATCAACCTAATCGTCACTTTGAGAGCAGTAGCCTGGAGGCCTAAGCTTACAGGGGCCACCAGCAGCAGGGTTTGCAAGGGGAAAGCAAAACAACAAATTCCAGGCAGGATCTTCCTGCACTCAAAGGCCCTTTTTATTTATTTAACAGGCAAAATAAGGCTGACTTACTGAATCCGCAGCAGCAGTTTTTCTCCCTTGAACATGCCACTCCTGTAGGATGAAGCAGCAGATTTGCTGGTGGTGTCACCAGCTCTCGGGGGGAAGCACAGACCGTGCCACATTTCATGCTTCCCTGGCTGGCACGGACCGAGCACTCGTGCGACAGCCCCTTGTGTTGCTGCAGCAGCCCAGGTATGTCCCACGCTACTTATCCCCTTCCTTTTCACAGCTACTTGGAGCAGTGAAGAACAGAGAAACCAAAGTGACACTTTTCCACCTAAAGCTTTGCTGCTGGCAAACTTCAGTGTATTTTCCTCTTCCGGCAACACTTTACTGCTGATTTTTATTAATTAAAATAAACTGGAGTTTACCTAGTCTTAGTAAGCTGTGCTTACTCTTCTATTTAAATGGCTTTCTCCAAATCTTGACTGTGTTCTCTTGCCAGCAGGGGCTTGCAGGCAGCTGCCCACCGCCCCAAGCTCCATTGGGTATGAACACAGTTGCTGAGCAACGAGGCAACCTCCCTACAGCACAATTTTGGCACATAATCTGTGATTTTTGTGAAACGGAGATGGCTTTGGAAAGGCAGATAATTGACTGCCCTGCTGCGTAGCACGTATGGCAGGAGGTTATAGCGTGGGTGGATGTTGAGGAGTCCAGCCCAGGGCTTGACCATGCTCTTCCCGATTACTTCTGGGATGATATCACTGGAATCATAGAACCACAGAATGGTTTGGGCTGGAAGGGACCTTAAAGCCCCCCCAGTTCCCACCTCTGCCCCGGGCAGGGACCCCTCCCCAGCCCAGGCTGCTCCCAGCCCCATCCAGCCTGGCCTGGAGCACTGCCAGGGATGGGGCACCCACAGCTGCTCTGGGCAGCCTGGCCCACCGCCTCGCCGCCCTCATGGGGAGAGGTCCTTCCTGATATCTGATCTGCATCTGCCCTCTTTCAGCTTAAAGCCGTTCCCTCTTGTCTTATAGCTACAGGCCCTGCGAAGAAGTCTATCCCCATCTTTCTTACAAGCCCTTATCTCTCTGAATATTTGGGAGTGCTGTTTGCATGGGCACCATTTTTGCTGTGTTTGGGGTTAAAGATGCAGGGATCTGGAAATGAGGTGGTGCAGGATCTTTTTTTAGGTGAACCCCAGAGCCTGAGCCCCTACCCTGGGACAGCAGATGCAGGGTAGCTGTAAGTTGTGGTGATGGTTCAGGGATTTTTTTAGCATTGCTGGTTTCATTTATGAGGAGGAGATGCCATAGTAAGCATTAAGTCAGAGCAGTGAGGTGTCCTGGCTGGCCATGTCCCAGGGAAGTGTCCCAGTGCCTCTTGGATGGGGTGTTGTCTCCAAGGCCATGCAGCTGCAGGTGCAAGAATTCCTTGGGGAGCACAGAGGATATGAAGGAAAGAAAAAAGCCCGAAGTTGTAGCCCCTCTTAATGGGCTTGATTGCAGAACTGTCTGCTTTGCCAGCAGAGCGGGCAGCTATCATATCAGCAGATGTTTGTTATCTACAGGTAGAAGACTTGGGAAAAAAGAAACCCATCATTCTCATATGGTTTTCAGTGTAATTTGCATCTGGCTAAAACTTGCCATTTCTACGGAATTAACAGTTACAATTTTGAAATTACTCTTGTGCCGCATGGTGCTTGCAAATGCACCATGTGCTCGCCCTTTGCAAACCTCGTACCTGTGGCCTCCTGGGAACAGAGTGTCTTCCCGAGCTGTTTCTCTTGCCAGCTTGAGTGGCTGCAGGCATCTTGGGCCAGGACTGTACATCGATCCTTCTTTAAATTTACCATTGTCTAATTAGTATGAGAATAATTTGAAGAGGAGGAACGTATTGTTGTGCCAGGGGACGGGAGCAGAGCTGGGTATGCGCCTCTGCGCACATAAAACCTGCTCGGGGAGCTTGGGAGGTTCTGAATTAAAACATCGCTGAGTTTTTCCAAAGCACTCTGCTAAAAGGGTCCCAACTCTGTATAAAATGTTTAAATATTAATTGCAATACATCCGGCAGTGCAGGTGTCTTCCTCTTCTCTCTTCCCATGCCTCTCTCATGAGGTTGCTTGGCTGTTCCTGTGCTTTCCTCCTCCGACTTGCTGAATATTTCATACAAAGTGATTCAGCTGTGCATAGTCAGCTGGGAGGTCTGCAGGAGATGTGCCTGAGCAGCAAATAAAACTCCAAAGTTAGGGAAAAGGAAGACCTTGCTCCAAAATCCTGTTTGGTTCTTGACCCTTCCGCAGAGGGGGTGAGCACTCTGATCTGCACCCTGGGGATGCTCTTGGTGACCACAGGGAAAAGAGAAGTGTTGTAGCTGCGTCTGATAGAGTTGATGCTCTCTATAAAGTAATTATACTTTCACTAGTCAGAGAGAGATTGCACACTAATCATTGTGTAATTGTGCTCTTTCTGACCACAGAGGACTAATCCCAGCAATGTGCTGCCCACCAGTGTAATCGGAGTGCTGCGTGTGAAAGTTTGCCTTCAGCAGATAAAAGGGTTGTTTACACGCTGTTCATCAAAGCAGAGGATCCTTGCCAATGCCCTGGATGGGTCCCACACCAACCTGTTGCACAATAAAATTGTATCAGGGGTTTTTTAGTACTAATCTGTCCAGGTGAGTGTGTGGTAGGGGAGCAAGTGCTCTTCTCTGTAATACTGAATTAAAATAATGTATTAATCTGACACTGATGTATGGATTACATGTTGGCATGTCTGTCAGGAGAGTGGTATCATCTATACTGAATATCAGTATGTGTTTCCATAAACTGCTAGCAGTGCGTGCGGGGACAGCCCTGCAGACCGGAGGAGCCTGTGCACCACTGCAGAGGTATTTCCCACCCCACCAGCTTGCCCCACTTTGGCTCAGCACCCCGTTTTATCACCATCCAAGGTGACCATCAGTCCAAACCCCGCACTTCAGGGGGAACCAGCATCCCTTTGAGACCTGGGTAGCTACCAGGACGATGCACGGGCCCCTTGTCCCCCAGCTTCAGGCACACGCTGGTGCCTGTCCTACCCTGAGCACCTTTCCTCCTGCCACTGCTCAGGATGGCTGTGCACCTTGCTGGGACCCAGGTGTGCTCCCACCGCCAGGGAAACATAAGATATCCTGCTGAGAGGGTTTCCTGCCCAGCTTGTGCATGGCTCAGGGGAGCAGCTCTAAGCGTGGGTTAACTCATGGTATGCCTGCGGAGCAGCGTTTCAGTTCCAACCCCCATGATGAAAAACCTTTCGCATCTGACTTTGAGGAAAAAGGGAGGAAAGTGCTTCCCTTAGGTTAAAAGCAATGCCATTAAAGCATCTAAAAATCTTTCTGTTCCCTGTTTGTTTTGACAATATTATTTTTTCCCATTTTTTTCCCCCCGAAATTTTAATTATCTGCGAAACGCTTGCTGTGGGAGTTGTTTTGGTTTTGAGAAAGCTGCATAAACTCTGCTCAGGGCTGATATTTGAGCATGCTCGAGTCCCACATGGAGCGAGAGCGTACCGGGGAGAGATGGATTCCAGATGTTTGTAGCTGTCACGTGGTAACAGTAGATTTTGTAAGTAATAGAGTTCCTTGAGTATCTGATTTTGGCAGCGATCTCCACTTTTGTCTAAAGAGAAACTGCAGAGGAAGTTAGAAAGTACAAGACAAAGGAGTATTTTTAGCTAACTCAGCTGTGAAACTGCACAGAGCGGCAGGGTCGGAGGAGCGGGATGGGGACACGCCAAGGGCACTCGCTCAGGTTCCTGCTGGTTGGGGCAGAACAGAAATGCCCCTTTCCTTTGCAATCTTGCCCAGCTTCCAGCAGCGAGTGTTTCCCAATAGGTTGTGCCCAGACCAGCCCTCTGACAAGTCACTCTCCCTGAGTTTGCCTCACCCTTTCCTGGCCCTGCCTGTGGGTGCACCAAGTCCACCAGCAGGTCCTGGCCATCATTCCCAGCTCCATCCCAACAGCTTCCTAGCGACTCATTTGTTATTTTTCCTCTCACTGAATCGACATCTCCTCAGAAGGGGGTTTGTTCAGTGCAGGTCCCTTTCCTGAGAAACCAGCTTATGTGCAGGTTTGGCCAGGGATGTGCCGGTCACTTCACTCCTTGGTGTGTGGCACTTCCCCAAGCTGACGTGGAGCTCACGCAGAGACGACTTTCACCGTTGGGTCTTGTGGTTGAGCCTAACTCAGACCCGGTACTGGCAAGCTGCTGTCCCCACACAGGTTTTTCTTGTTCCTTTTAAAGGCTTATTTTTCTGTGTTTGACAAACACTGGCCCTGCATACGGCCATTCAGGAATAAGTGACGGGGGTAGCCGTGCTTTGCTTTTTTTGGATAATAACAGACACGTTTCTTTGGAGCAGGCAGTAACTGGCTGGAAACAGTAAGATATATGCACCTGCGCATGTGTAGAAAGGGCATTTTAAAGATGATTTAGCAATGTTTCTCTATATGCCTGTAGTCTTTGCTTAGGTTAAAAAGAGCTGGTCCCCAGCCTCCACTATTACTTCTAAGAAGGTTATTAGCCGCCCTGCAAGCACCTCGTGCTTCCCTGCACGGCCCTCTCTCTGCGATGCAGAACGTTTTCCTGAGCTCCCAAGCGTCCCCATCAGCACACAGCAGTGCTGATCCTTGGGTAGTGCTTACCCTGTGTCCAGTACAACACGTGTGATGTGTCCTGCCTATGCATTTAGGGGGGTGAAGCTGTTAATGTGCTGAGAGAGGCGAGGGAAGGATTCTGCTTGTGCGGGCGCAGGGCACCAAGCCCCAACAGAGTTCTGGCCTCATTGTAGATAATGCTGCTCCAGTAAAGGGAATGCGGCTATGTGGGATTTATGGTAAATCCTCTGAAAAGAGCATCAAAGAAACGAAGTGGCGGCAGAAATGTGCTTCGTAGAAATGAGGCTTATAACAGTGATGGGGCTTTCGTGAGAAACGCCTGTTAACTGCATGGATCTGCCCTCTGCAATTTCTGTAATGTTATCTATAACGTGGGAGAAGGTTGGTTTTTTTTAGAAAAATCAATTATTTGACAAAGAAATAAATGTGGGAGAATAATATTTGCTCAATATATTATTTGCTTGAATGATAATGCATTTTGTCAGGGCCAAAACGTTAAAAATACATTAAAATATTTCAATATAAATAGAATGAATAGGTTTTAACATTTTCCCAAATTGCAAATTCATAACTTCATTTGCATGGGAACTTCTTTTGAGTTCTTCAATTAATATTATAATTAAATGTACATAAAAGGCACAAGAAGTGTGTAGAAAATAAATGAATAAAGTAGAACTCTAGGAAAGAAAAATACGAAATACAGATAACGGAAACTGCAGACAGTGCAGCAAACTGTTTGGCTCTTCACAGCATATTTTTAACTAGACCCTCTTGGTATTTAATAAGCTTTTGAACCTTCTTCATGCTCCCAGGCTAGCCTCAGGTAAGTGGAGCCTGGAGAAACTTCATGGGTAGAGTAGCTGTGGGTAAGATTGGTCCTAGCCACTGCTTTTGGTAACGCAGGTAAATGCTGCACAGCCTGGATCCAAAATATCTGATGTTTGGAAAGGTGAGCAATGATTTCATGCATCAGCAAAACTGAAAAATAAACTTTCCCGTCACTTGTCTATGGGAAGAGGAGCCAGCCAGCTCTGCTGTTTGGAGTCATGTAGCTGTGCTGCCTCTGATGGATGGGGGGTATGAAAAGAAGTAGCAGTGTTGTATTGGAGAGGGGAATGGGTCTGCGCACAGAGGTGTCATTTTTGTGTAATTTCTTCAAAGGCAGGCAAGTTGCTTGACCACATCCTTCATTAAATGTCCAGTGAATGGTGTGTATTGGTGGGGAATACAGCCCCTGAGCATCCCTGTCATTCCATCCCACCTGCTGTACTGTGTGAAAAATATAAAACATGACCAGAGTTCTTGAAACTGCAGTTGATTTACGTTCTACACGTGTATTTTTAAAATGGCCATATGGGAACGGTGTTCTGGTGAGAAGCAGCATGCTTTGGAGCCAGGACTGCAGGTGTATGAGAGAGGAGTTGTCACAACACAGCCAGACCTACTGCCTGCTCCACTGCTGCAGGTCCTGTGCAGAATGGGATGCAGGCATCCTGGTGGAGTAAAGGCCCGAAGGCAGCACCAGATCTTGCTGGGACCAGTGGTGACATTGATCTGTTCCTTCAAGTGACAGGGTGGTCTTCAGGCACTGCTTTCCCAGCACAGCGCCATCCTGCTGCTGGAGCTGCTCACCAAGCACCTTGTGTCATGGTAGCACATTGTGTCATGGCAGCTCCTTCCATCATCATAGCAACTTGCATGGTGGTGGCACCTTGCATGCTGGTAGCACCTTGCATGACGCTGGCACCTTCCACTGTGGTGGCATCTTCTGTTGTGATAACACCTTGTGTGGTGGTGGCACCTTCCATCATGGTAGCACCTTGCATGATGGTGGCACCTTCCATCGTGGTGGCACCTTCCATTGTGGTAGCTTCCATTGTTTTAGCACCTTGCATTGTGGCAGCACCTTCCATGGTGATGGTACCTTCCATTGTGGTAGCACCTTATGTGGTAGTAGCACCTTCCATTGTGGTAGCATCTTGTGTGGTGGTGGCAGAGCCTCACCAAGCAATGTGGGCAAAGGCAAGGCCATTAATGCAAATGCTTACCAGCATGAAGCAAAGTAAGGTTGGGAGAACAACAAAAGTTGCTCTGAGTTTTTCTTCTCACCCATGGGGTTTATTTTAAAAAGAATTTATTCGACCTGAAGATTATTCCTCTACATATACTTACATATACTGCCTATACTGGCTTTGAGGGAATAAGTACAGCTAGGCGGTAAGGACAAGACACAAAATAAACTGAGCATGTAAAATATACATAAAACAATGAATAACATAGAGGATGTCAACTTGATTTTCAGAGACTGCTGTAGTGTCTCTGTCCCGAGACATTTGGGGAAGGGGAAGACACAGTGAGAAGCATGCTTTGGGGTATTTTTGCTGTTGCCTTGTTAAATGAATTGATTCATGATATGTGTTTGAACTAGTTTTATTTCATGTTTGATAAAGCGTGGTATTTTAGGTATCAAGAAGGGATAAAACAAATAAGGAAAACCTCCAACTTTGTCTTATTTCATGTGCTAGAATGAGAAAGAATTAGGTGAACTGGGATGCAAAGTAATTAAAATGGGCAGAAAAAGGAGTTTTCTTTAGAGTAAAGCCTAATAACCTGAGGACCAACAAACCATCTCATGTTATGAAGATGAAGTGTTCAGCTGGCACTCATGAATAACTAGAGCACTGTGTACGTTGGTAAGCAGCTGAAAATGCACAGCACACTCCATGCTTCACAACGTACATACCTATGGCCCTATATATCCATGTGTGTATATCTATATATATCATTGGATGTCCAAGTATCTTCCACAAACATGTTTGTTGCTTTCTTATCCATCCTGTGGGCTTAACATGATCTACTAAAGCCTGTGAGTGGAAGCTATCGGGAAGCCCCGTATAGCTTACGATGCAGGGCAAAACATTGAAAACTACCCGGATGATAGGCTTGTTGCCCATCATGATGGGGTGTCAGGAGAAAGCTGCAGTTTAATACACTGGAAACAGTAATTTGAAATCAGTCTAGGAGCATCTAGGAGTGAGGATTGAATGCTTACTTTAATTCATTCCTGTAAAAGAGGGTGGAGATGCCCAGCACCTCTGTTTGACCCACCGGTGTGGTGTCCTGCCTGGGCAGCACGAGCTCGGGGCTGCAAGGGACCCGCAAGCTGGGGGGCTCGCTGGGCTCTCCCAGCCCTCCCAGTAAGGCTCTGGCCTTGCAGGAGGTTGGTGCACCCACAGATCAGATGCTTCAGTGGCATTTTCTGGGTGAGTGTCGGCAGAATTGGCTTTGTGTCATGGGTTTCAGTCATCTGATGCTTCAGTGGAATGGGTTACGCCGGAGCAGATTAAAGCGAGTGCCACCTTTCTAACGCAGCGTGCTGAAGGGAAGGAGGGTTTTAAACTGCTGAATTAAGCAGCACAAAGGGGCACATTTCAGAGGCCATGTGCTTTTCCTGACCAGAGGCAGGAAACGTACAACATCCATAACAGAAATTCATTTCACCTCTCTAGTCTCTTGTAGCGTTATGGTTTTTTTTAATTTATATTTTTTATTGCTCTGAAGGGCAAGGTTTGGTAATGCTTTCTGGTGCACATGTCAATGGTGTCATGCCGATCACAACAGCCCCGAAAACCTGCAGCAACAAATATCATGCTAACATGTTATCTGTGTTCTCCCACTTTTGAGCACTACAACAAAATAACTACAAGGAAACCAGACAAAGAAACGCACCAAGTTACAATCCCTGACAGGGTCTGCCTGTGCAGCCAGGGTCATATTTGGGTGTATATCAGGAAAACCCAAGCACAGAAATCCTGGTCATCATGTTCTAGTTTTTCTCATGAGGACAGGAGCAGAAATGTCATTAGTTTCTGGCTGGTGGGACCAGCAATCTCTCGGCCGGGAGGTGCACAGAGGCAGGGTCAGAGCCTTTCCTGCGGGCTGTAATTATGCCTTGATCACACCAGACAGCCCACATTGGGGCAGGACAAGGAAAATGCACATCTGCATGGGCTGCTTCCAGCACTGTGCAGGCAAGGGTGCGAAATGGTGATATGAATCCCAGGGGTTTTGGAGGTTGTAATGTGAAACATTAGCATCAAAGCAGAACGGGTCAGGAGTCGATCCCAAGCCCTGAATCTAAACTTGCACCGCTATAGCATGCAGCAGTTGTGTAAAAATAAATGCAGAGCATCGCAAATGACTAGAGTTCCCTGTGGATTTGCTGTTTCAGATGTGAGTAGCTCATGATTAATGCTGGAAAGGCTATAAATGTAATTTTCTCTGGTCTTTTCTTTCCTGCATGCCTGATGAGCAGTCTGTCCTGCTGGCAGGTCCTCCAGCTCTTGCTCATGGCTCCAGCCGAGCCTGTCCCCAGTGGCACGAGATGCACCCATGGCGACCAACCTATCCCTGTCCCACCAAGCCAGCATACTGACAGTAGCATCTCCTTTCAATATTCAGGTGGGAAAATAACTCTGGCATCAGGAAGGATTTGCTGACAGGCTGGGCAAGACGCAGTGGCGGTGGATGGACAGTCACTCTCAGCCGCTGGTTGTTCCTACCGTGTTCAGCCAGGACGTTGTACTGGACACGGGTCCTCAGCTCGTTATCCCTAATAACCTGCTAGTGACACCATGTTCAAGAAATTCTGTGTGTTTACTGAAAAAATTATTGGTTGATGAATACAGTATAAAAGGAGGGCAGAAGGGTGATGGCATATTAATACTTCATAAGGTTAGAAAAAGTGATAATGATTATCTAGTCTGAACTCCTGTGTAAAACATGCCTGGGGACTTTCCTATTTGAACTAAAGCTTTTGGTTTAGAAAGAAAAAAAACCCTCTTCAAATCAGAAGATTTCTCAACGGTTATTTCAGCGGTTAATAACCTACACTGCTAAAAATGTGCTTTTAATTCAAACCTGAATTTTAATCTTGCAGGCACCGAGTTGTATATACTTTCATCTGCCTGACCAGGGAGCCCTCTATTATCACATTTAAATTCCAGAAGTAATTAGAGGCTGCGAGCAGATCCTCTCTTAACCTTCTTTTCGTTAAGGAAAACAAATTGAGTTCCCCATGTCTTTCATTATCAGGCAAGCTCCTCCATCGTTCCTGCGGCTCCCCTCTGAAACTACTCCAATTTAACGATTTCCATCACAGCCGGTGGATGTTGCCTTCCACCGACTGTATCCGGGGGGTCCTGGCTATGGAAAAATCAGTTCAGAGTAATTCCCCTTGAAAATAAAGAAGTAGTAAGTTTCTCATTGCAAGATCTTTTTTTGTGTCATCCTGGCAAATTTTGTTATATGACTGGCTGGAAAGTATCCTCGGCAAATGTATGGTTTGCACACGTGCCTGTGCGTGTCCTGGTCAGAGCCCCTTGAACTGCACAGCAAGAGATGCCCACTGCATGCCGGGGGTGCAGGCGAGCAGGGGCTCCCCGGGTTCAACCCCGGTGCTGCCGCACAGGACCACGCTGTTGCTTGAGGGGTATTGCCTCGTGGGAATAACCTGGAGTTGTCCACTGAAGGTCCTGAGAAATTTCCCGGTTTGTTTGCTCTGAATCCTATATAGTGTCAAAAAAACACATACAGAGAAATATAAAAGATAAAAGCTGAAAGCAAGTGCAGCGCATCTGAGAGAGGAATAATCTGATGTATAACTGCATTGGGGTTGCAGTAACCAGCACGGAAGGTCACGGTGGGCACACATCAAAATAGGACCCTGATGCAAAATTTATATGGATTAAATTGATGAATGTAGCTTCATCAAAAGCCCAGAAGGCTGCTGTTCCTGGTGCAGCAATGGTTCGGTGTCCCTCGGCATGGCATCAGGTGCCCAAACCATCTCCTGCACAGGGTGCTGGGGAACGGTAGCATCCCAGGAGTGTCAGTGGGCTTGGGAAATGAGCCCAGGAAAGAAATGTTTGGAGCTGTCCCAACGACACTCAGTTTGTTTAAAAATAAACCTGATAAGAAAACCCCTTCATCATCTGGGCAGGACCATCAGAGGGTTGGTGAGGCACCAGGACAAGTGTCCAGCCAGAGGGCACCACAGGCATGCATGCCTGGGGACAGCTGTGCCACCTCTGCCTCTGTTTGCACCAGGGTGAGATCGACTTATAAATTAGTGGAGGGGAAATATCATTCTCCGCTGTGATATGCTGCGTTGTACATGGAGCAAACACAACGTCAGCCCGCCCCAGGCTTGTGCATCGTTGTCATAGAGACCCCACAATCGCAGCGCTCTCGAGGAGCATTAGGGATATCTGTGTATAATGCACACCGCGCGTTGCAATGGCACCGCGAGTTCATCAGGTTCACACAGGAGGAAAACTGAAAGCAGGGAACTCGCTCGTCATTTAAAATGCAGATGGTGTTGTTAAAACCAAAAGTGACTAAAAGGAAGGAAGGAGAGGCATTAAAGTGAAAATGAAGTCTCAGATTTGCTTGGATATAATGATACAAGCTGAATTTTGATTGGGGTTCTTGTTTCCCCTGGTAATCACCGCTGACATACAGAAACATCAGGGATTTCAGAGCCTTGGGTACAGCTCTGTAGCATGCTGGGACTATGGGGATTTAGGCCAAAGAGAGATTGGGACTTTGCTTATGCAGGAAAATTGAGAGGGTGAATTTTACATCCTGAAGACCTGCTCTGGGAGGTTCCCATGTGGGTTTCCCCGGGCATCGGGGTGCCATGGGGCTGTTTGGGTGCTGTGGGAGGGATGCAGCCACCTGCACTCCTGCAGAAGCACAGTGGGCTTGACTCTCATGTATTCACGTGTAGCCACCTTAGATTTAAGTGCTGGTTATTAGACACCCTGTTCTTCTATCCTGGTGCTAACCAGGGCTGAGGTTTTCAGGAATGACAGCTAGATTTTGCAAGAAGAGCCTCTCCCTCAAATAAAAACATATGTTTTACAGCATCTGCTGGCCAAGGGGAACATAAGTGGAAAATAATGAAATATGGGGTAGTGTATTTTCATCTGTCATCAGTCCTAAAATCTCCATCCGAGGAAAAGGGCTTTAGAGAGTTAAGCAATGTAAAGTAATAGATGGTAAGAAGAAGAAAAAAAAAGCAGTCTCTGCTCTTGGTTGCTGAAGTAGAGATGGTGGCAGACCCTGCTGGGGAATCATTGCACGTTTTGTGGGCGTTTGCCTATGACTATAATTCTGTTGCCCCAAGTACACATTAGGAAAGAGGACGTTCTCCAAGGACTCAACATCCTAAATGCAAAAAAGAAAGAAAAGGTGAAGTCTGGAGCTAACTCACAGGCCAGCCTGGCTGGAAAAGGGCTGAGTGCGCTGGGCATGGGGAAAGGAGGAAAACGGCGAGGTGGTTGATGCTGAAAGTCGGCTTTGCCAAGAGGTCTGAGGGAGCTGGTGTAAGCATGCCAGCTGGCACTGTCTCTACTTGGGGAATTTCCTGGTGGCTTAAGGAAATGTTGGGGAGCAGGCATGATTTTGCAGGACCCATGCAACGCATCATTCCCAGTCAAATAAGCATGCCTGCCTCCATCGTTAAGCAGCGTGGAAACACCTTGGAAAAGTAATATGGCTTTGGTGGGAAGCAAAGGCAGAAGGAGCAAAAGGAGAGAAGTCCCCAGACCTTATGTCTCTCCATAGCAGCTTGGATATTTATTTCTTTATCCTCCTGCATTATGTTTCTGGAGATTATGCTCCTCCTCACAAGGAGACCCCCCGTAACTGCAGGGCACTGGGGGGGACCCCAAAACCAGAGTCACAGCAAAGCTGTTGTCACTCAGCAAGGAGCAGCCCCAAGGCTGCTTTAGGGCAAACAAGAGGCAAGTCAGGCCCACGGTGCTGGATCTAAAAATAGAGAGGAAGATTAAAACATAAGATACACCCAGAATCGCAAAGAAACCAGAGGGAAAAAATTTGGCATTGAAGAAGAGAAAGCAGCAAAAGTGTAAAGCAAAGGTTTCCTATTTCCAAAAATAAAAAAATACATTTACTCATATTCCAATGCAAATGATACAGATATTTATCAAGTGATTTACTGAAGTATCTGTCCCTCACCAAATGAAGTACCTGCAGTGGGGAGGTTTGATTGCTTGAGCCTGAAGCGAATGCAATGCTTCAAAATCCGTCATAGGTAATGTCTTCGTGAGCTGCTTAAAAGTCCTCATAACCTGAAATGTGTAACATTATTTATATAGTACATATTAGTACAGCGTGTTATAGCAGAGTTTATAATAATTTATTAGGGTAGAAAAAAGCTATCTCTATTAATAATTGATTCATTATAAATAATGTATTAATAAATGCTCCTTCGATTTAAAGCCCATGCTGTTAATGCACGCTAAATTCTGGTGTACTTGATGGCAATAAATCCAGGACTATCTTGCACATTTGTGCCCCGAACGCACACTTCTGCCCGCGAACCACAGAGGGCAGGTGGAAACCTCACCAAAAATGATGGGGTTTTTATGGGCTTGCCAAAGGAAACATGGGTTACAAAGCGGAAAGGTGCGGTGCCAGTGAGACCTGCAAAGAAAAATAAAAATAAAAGGTTCCTGTTTTACACCGTTAGAGAAAGATGTATTTTGCAGCAGAAAAAGTTCACTGGAATCACCCCCTTACAAATTGCCCTATGTGTGTGTTTACAGACGTAGAAAGATTTTTTGTAGCTGAAACTCAAGCACCTCTTACTTCTCTCGTTTACTAGCATATATATTCCACATTTATGTTATCGGGATAAAGCAGAAATGAGTGAGAGAATGTGAGAAAGTACGTTACACTTTTCCAGACGCTTCCTGAAAGCGGTTTTCTCATAAAAACTGATACTTTAAACATTACAGATCTCTGGATATGTCAGTAAATATTGACAGAAATTTGTCAGCAGAGATTATGAGTCAGCTCTGGCCTCGAATTTACAAAGCAACTTTTCATTCATTTATTAAAAAACCTAATCCCCGTTAGTCTATAAAGCACAGGCTCAGTGCAAGCTGTAGGAGCAGATGGAGTAATTTAATGCCTTTAAACTGTTGGACTGGTGACAGGTAGGACGCGGCGTTGGAGCAGAAACCTCCATCTGCTGCGTGCGTACCTTTGCAGCAAGGCGATGCTGAGCAGAGGTGAGAGCACAGGCATGCAGTTAGGGGGAGAAGAACGTGTCTGGGGCCTGAGTGTATTGCAAGAGTGAAGGCTGCGGGTCGTGGTCCACAGGAATCCAGAGCAAACTACGTCAAGTAGCCAGGCTGGGTCACCGTTAATAATAAAAGGGCAATTTTGTGACTGAGCTCCCTTCTGCCTGCCGGTGCCATGGAATGAAATAAACGTGGGTGTTGAAAGGAAACAGAATTGTCTTGCCTGGTTTTTCCACTTTTTGCCAGAAGACTAGTTGGGATCTAACACATCCATGCTGCTGGCTGTAATGCATTAGCCTAGGAAACTGCGATGCTGAATTTTCATGAGATGTCATATTCGCCCAGTGTTCGTAAGAGATTGTCAGTACCTGAAACTGCATTTTAAAACCATTTGACTAAACCCCCTTCTTTTCCCAGCGTTCAGTCTCCTGTGATATTATAACTTTCCTTCCCAGTCTCCCAGGGCTGACAAGACTTTAATTTCTAATTTAAAAACCAAGATAACATTTATTCTTAGAAAATATGCTTGGCTGGAAGTCTGGAAGACTTCATACAAAATGAGAAAGGAAAAGGGGTGAAAGTGGCTGTTTTCATTTCTAAGACATTTTCCTATAAAACATGGGAACGTTTCTTCCTACATCGGTTCAGCTGAGGAATTCATCATTCCTGCGCTCCCATAATTTGCAAATGCTGGTTCGAAAGGGAGGGTTACCAATAACACTCTCCCCAGGGCTGCAGCAAGGATTTGCTTGTTGTTGTGTTTTTTTTCTGACACACACAATGTGTGTGCCACCGTGCCACCGTCCCTGCCCTCAGGGCTGGGCTCTGGAGATGGGGAGCACAGCTGGGTAGCGCGATAATGCCTTTCCTCCCTGGGGGTGCTGCACCCCCAAGCTCTCAGCCTGGTCCTCAGACCCGCACTAACCCCGTGCCCAAATCTCCGGCATTGCAAGAAAATGGACTTTAGGTGGGACTGGTAGGGGAACCCTTTGAAAATTTGTTATTGCATATATATACTGTGCGTGTGTGTATATATATATATATTTTATTTTATTTTTTCCTCCTGTACTGTAGTGGGGTTGCTTGTCAAGGTTTTGGTAGCCAGGGGGCTGCAATGGTGGCTTCTGTGAGAAGCTCCCAGAGCCTTCCCTGTGCCCGATGGTGCCCATGCCAGCCGGATCCGAGATGGACCCACCGCTGGCCAAGGTCAAGTCCACCAGCAACGATGGCAGTGCCTCTAGGATACCATGGTAAGAAGGGGGAATAAACCTGCACGAGTGCAGCAAGTGAGAGGAGCGATGCCTGGGGAGAAGAGCACCTGGGCCGGGGCGGGTGGTGCAGGGGGGGGCTCCCGGAGCCAGAGCAGACACAGCCTGCAGGCAGCCCCGGGCGAGGTGGGCTGTGCCCCTCGGCCCACAGAGCCCGTGGGGGAGCAGACCTCCACCCACAGCCTGGGGCAGGGGGTGCCCGGAGGAACCATGACCCATGGGCAGCCCCCACTGCACTGGTGGTGCCTGAGGGGCTGCACTCCATGGGGGGACCCACGCCATTGGGGGGGATCTGTGCCATGGGGGGACCCATACCACGGGGCATACCCATGCCGGGGCAGCTCATGAAGAAACTGCAGCCCCTGGGAAGGGCTTGTGTGGGAGCAGTGCATGGAGGAGAGACATCAGGAGTGAAGTTGTGCCTGGGAAGGAAGGAGCGGTGGGGGGAAGGTGTTTTTTAAGATTTTCTTTTATTTCTCATCATCCTACTTTGATCTGACTGATAATAAATTAAACTAATTTCCCCAAGCTGAGTCTGTTTTGTCCATGATGGTAATTCCTGAGTGACGTCCCTGCCCTTACCTGGACCCACGAACTTTTGTGATATTTTCAGTCTCCTGCCCAGCTGAGGAGGGCAGTGATAGAGCGGCTGTGGTGGGCACCCAGCATCCAGCCAGGATCGACCCACCACACCTACTAATATTTTTTTCTATTGTTTTTTATCAAGAAGAAAAGATACATAGCAGGGATGATTGCCATTTAACTTCCATCTCCTTTATTAATTTATAATGGGTAATTTGGGATGCACAAGTACTTCTTGCCAAAACCCAGAAAGAGACACTTCCCTCGCAGGCACTAAATCACTGCTCCTGGGATAATTAAGGTAGCAGAAGCATTTATCAAGCTTTTACTAAATGTATGGCCCCTCCCTGAGGTCTCTCCTCCTGCCTGGTTTCATGTCTCTGGGTGATGGAGAACTTTGGCCTCATGGTCCAGGTTTCCCAAGGGCAGAGCAGTGCCACAGGGATTTGGGGTTGGGGGAGGGGCTCTGATCCAGCCCCTTGGGATGGCTGAGCCATCCATCTGCCCTCCATGGGGTATCGCGTTGCCTGCCCTCCTCAGCTGTATTTTAACCTCCTTTGAACCTCCATGTGATGCCCTGTGCTGGCGAGCTCTGGGGACGTGGCCAAGGGGATGGGGAGACAGCCCTCCGCTGTGGGCAGGGGCTGCCATCCCAAACCAGGATCCAGGAGGGGTTTTGCAGCTGTGAGGTGTGGGGAGCAGGGCAGCTTGGTTCTCAGACGGGAGGAACACCAGCACCTCTTCCTGCTCCATGCCGAGCTATATTGGGTTGAAATTATTGTTTACGATAACTTTTTTGGACGTGCTACTCAGTGCTAATAGAAAATTCTCCGTCACCAATGTTTTCGCCAAAGAAAAATATGCTTTTATACTCCAGAAGGATTTATGCAGATATGGCCTACCTTCTCTCCAGCAAAGACTCGAGAAGGTTCCTCCCTCACTCCTGTGCAGGACACTTGCCCTCAGGGCAGGGAGACCCCACAGCACTTGGCCATCCCTCCCCATCCCCTCGTTTCAGAGCCAGAGACCACAACCAGCTCCATTTGAGGTCTTCCCCATAGATTAAAATAGCTCCAAGAAGCAAATAAGGGAAATCTGATCTTAAACCCCAGGATCTGGCGGTGTAATTTCCATTGGAAATCAGCTCTTGGGGTGGCCGGCTGGCAAAGCCGCCTCCCCAGGGACTCGCGGGCTGTTTGTTCCTGTAATGTTCTTGCTATTGATTTAAGGAGAAACAAGAGTTGGTTAATTATCTGTGGCTGTGCTTAGCTTTGTTTTGTCTCTGCTAATGGCTGGGGCTGTTGTGACTGTACACTTTAATGGCTTTCAGATGCCAGAGGTCTTGTTGTAAGCCCGTGCCCCATACAGAGACCACCAGCAGAAAACAAACTTGTTGCTGCTTTGAGGTTGCAAATAGCAAAGAAAACAATGCTGCTTCCACTACCCCAAGCCCCCAACGTGCACATTTTTGTGAAGAAGTTGGTTTTATATCAAACGAGCTTTTTTCCTGGTCTAGTTACAGAGTGCTGAAGAACTGAACTTGTCCCTGTACAGGTACCTCTATAAATAATTAGACATATAATATTTCCACAGCTGTGCACTGCCAGATGGCTCTGATTTTTTAAGCTTAAAGTAACTTCCTTCCTTTACAAGGGGAAAAGCCAACTCTGTCAATTCCTATAAACTCATCCTTTCAGGAGCAGACACATCCCAGAGACCTAGCTTTGAACCTGGAGAAGAAGAAACTTGTCAGGGCTGGGACGGCCACCAAGAGAGCCCCGAGAGGGGCCGGGTGCGTGGGAAGGTCCCCAGCCCAGCCCCCCAACCCCCACCATTTACAGGTGATGCTGGCAATGGCTGGCTGCAGAAGGCAGAACTACCCTGCAGATCAGGACCTGGCTCTTCGTTAGGGTTTCAGCATAACGTTAATAACATCAGCACGGCGATAGTGGCAATAATCCCCGCGGAGCACTGGCTTTGTGCTGAGCAGATAGATGCTTTGAGGGGTAGTTTTCTGCATGCACTGTCCTGGCCCGTTTGTGCTTCCCATCAATGGCTGTTAAGTAAGTAAATAATCTACATTTCCAGACTGACCTGCTCCATGTTCTGAGCTGCTCTGAGCATATTTAACTTTTCAGAGATGGAGCAGCTCCTGCAGTGCTGGTGCACAAACGACATCTCCCGGACCCTGGCCGGGACTTTGCAGGCTCTTCAGGTGAGACAAGCCCAGCTTTGCCAAGCCAGCCCGGACCCTGTGCATCACCCAGGCCTAGGTCAGGGTGTAACTGGGGTGGCAGAGCTGTCCCCATCCATGCCCAAGCCTTTAGCTCCCTGGGGAAAGCAACAGGCTCTCACCGTTACATCACAGCGTGTTAAAGCCTTGCCTAAATAACCCTCCAAATCCTGCTTTGGTCATGTGTTGCAGCGATGTTCACCCCACGGTTGTGGAGGTGGCAGGTGCCCACCCTGACCACAGCTGGGTCCTGGTGCCGTGCCAGCCCTGGACATGCCAGGCCAACACTCTCTCCTAACAAATTGCCCTCCAGCTCCTCCTGCTGCAAAAGCCTGGCAAGGAAATGTCAGGTTTCTTAATGACAGTTACCTCTGCCACGGACAGGAATGCATAGGCAGAGCAAAATTACTGTTGCCTTGGCTTCTGCAACCCCAGCTCATATTCTGTAGTAACTCTTAGCTCCCCAGCACGAGTGCCTGCTCCCTTTTTACAGCTTTGGATGCACCTTTTCCTATATTACATTCCTGGAGCTTTGCAAGGGAGTTCAAAACACAGACTGGATTTTACATGCTGTTTCACATTCCCGAGCCGTGTCTGGGAAACTCGGTGTGAGCGGATGATCAAGAGCATGTTGTCAAAGATGACATCGAGCAGACGAAGGGGAAAGCACAGTGCGGCACAGAGCTTCGCCATGTGCTATAATTGCCGGGCTCTTTCCATGCAAGTTTTCACATTGCTGTTTCTCCTCCTGCTGCCGGAGCCTCGGTGCGCCCCAGGAAGATGCACTGGGGATTCATCCACGTGAGCTGGGGCACCCCTGGGACTGCCCAGGGTGCTGGGGTGTCCCCTCCACAGTGTCTCAGCCAGAAAAGGGTGTGCACAGCACCCAGGTCTGGTATCCTGCTGTCAGCCCGTGCCCTTAGGGGAGAAATCCTCATCCATCGTGCAGGGTATCATTGCACTGGGAATCAGAACACCCAGTGCTTTGCTGCTTGCTGCTTTGGCTACAAACCAGTGCTTCAGCCTTGGGCTGGGGTGGGAAGACTGTTTTTCTCAATGTTTTGCTCATCAGGCAGTTTCCCGGGGGCTGCCTGCCTTAATTGCTCCTGCTCACTGCCAGGCTTTGGGAGCCGCTCGCCTGCCTGTCACTGCAGAGCAAGCCATTTCCCTCACCGCCCCTGAATGCAGCTTAACATTCAGCTAGCAAAAGGTGGTTTTAAGCCAGAAGAGAGTTACTGACCAGCCCTCTTGCTGTGGGCAAGCCCTCTGCCCACCCCACCATCTCCATCCCTGAGACATGCCCACTGACCCACACCGTGCTGCTTTCCAGCACATTGGTTTCAATTACCTGGTCTGGAAAGCTGCGACTGTTGCTTCATTTTTAAGGAATTGGTTTTCAAACCAAATCATTTCCATCCCTGACGCATTAATTAGGTGTAATCCCTGGGTAACCTACTTCCTGCTGCCGAAACGAAGCTGCTGCACACAGCTGCACACCCAGGTGCCTTAGGTTTTTGGTTGGGTTTTTTTGGGGTTGCTTTGGTGTTGTTCAGCAGCGAGGATCTCTTTGCTGTACGTGTGGACTATTTGCCAGAGCGTTCCTCCTGAGTTTCAGCCTCAATTTATCATTCATCCTGTACTGAGGATTCTCAGCTTAGGGGGAGGAAAGGGCTGAGAGTCCTTGTTTTGTGGCTGTGCAAGAACAAATTGGGTTTTGCCTTGTGGTGGTGCCATGTTGTTTGCAGGTCAAAAGACGGGAGCCTTTATCTGCTGAGCCAAGCCTGACCCAGCTGGCACGACAATGTGCAACGTGCATATATGTGATAAATAATTTGCTCTTTTCTCTTTAGAAAATCTCCCAAGATGCACCTTTGAAAACCTCTTCGTGATTTCACAAGGACACTGTGGAATAATACAAAAAATAGTATTTTTAAAATAAACCCAGACGATTTCTCTTTCTTATCCTTGGTTCTGTATATCCCCCTTGTTTTGCACCAAATTCACGCTGGGGAAACAATGAAAATCGATAGCAGAGGATAAATTTTAATGATCTTCTGAGATCCATGCCTGTTGTGCCAGCTGGTCCCTGAGCCTGTGGGCTTGTGGGGACTTTGAAAGGGGGCTCCAAAAAATCCCTGCAGAGTGTGCTGGGCATGCAGCTGCCTGCAGCACTGCTGCTTTGCCCTGCCAGTACCCACCAGCGCTGCAGCTTTTCCCTGCTTCAGTCTGGCAGGGACCCAGGATTCAGCCTCATCCCTCGTGGCTGGAGACCGCAGTCTGGGTTGTCAGAGCAGCTGGTGGTGGGAGAATGCTGGGGATGGAGGCTGACCGGGATGATGGGGATGGAGGCTGACTGGGGTGATAGGGATGGAGGCTCAGTGAGGTGATGGGGATGGAGACCCTTCAAATGCTTGGACAAGTCTTTTTTCCATGGACTATCTCATTCAAGGTCCTGGCATCTGTCTACCTACAGGTAATGAGGTCTTTAGACTCGCTAAATTTTGCTTTGAGGTCCTTTGCACCACCAGGAGGTTTAATCCTTGCTGGGCACCACAGTGCAGCAGAGATGGTGATTTTGATAGAATCACAGGATCACTTAGGTTGGAAAAGACCTTTAGGACCACCAAGCCCAACTGCTAATCCAGCACTGCCCAGCCCACCACTAAAATACGTCCCTAAGCACCACATCTATGTGTTTTTTAAACACATCCAGGGATGGTGATTCTAGCACCTCCCAGGGCTGCCTTTTCCAATAGTCAAGTTCCAATGGAAGAGGCATCCCTGACCACCCAGCCGTGCCGAGGTGGCTCCAGTGTCCCAGCTGCAAGGTGCTGCTGGCATCTCCAATTTTAACTGTGCTGCTGCCAGATGTGATTTTCAGGCAGGAGCCTGCCTGACATCTCCCGAGGCTGCGGCTGGTCCGGTGGCAGTGGGAGGTTCACACCGCTGTGCCACAGACTGGCCAGCAAGCAGCAAAGCCCCAGTGCACCCCTGTGTTTGAAACACATGAGCCAAAGCTCTCCTTTAATGATGCACCATATTTTTTTATCCTAGGATGAAACAGAGTGAAAAGGATGCTTTAATACAGGAGATGCTTTCTAAATACAGAAGCCCAAATACCAAAGCACAGTTAGCTGTGTTGGAGAGAAGGGATGCACAGACAGGGGGGCTAGGAGGACTGCAAAGCCCAACCCATTCATTGGGTTTAGCCCTTCAAATGCTGGCTGATACTCCGGCCCGAGGATGCAGGTTTCCAAGCAATCCCAGTCCGGCCAGTGCCAGCAGCAGGCTGCGATCGATGGTGCACCGGGGTGAGGAGCAGTGAACGCTGGAAACGAGCGCTTTATTATTCCAGGGCCCTACGAGGTCACTGTGGGAAGAGGCTGGAGCCAGTTCCCTGGCAATTGCTCTTCTCCATCCCCTCCCTCATTAGATTTTCTCTTCGTGGGTCATTAAGCAGGAGGGGAGAAAAGGGCAAAACGGGGCTCAGCTGGAGTCAATGTTTATGCTGCTGATGGCAGACACAGCTCGGGCTTGTCCTGCTTTAATGTCACCTGTGCTGCGCTGGCTCCTGCCCCTAAAATGCCACCCTAGGGCAGGGGGTCAGCAGCCAGCAGGGCAGAGGCTCCCACACATGCTGTACACAGAAAACCAGAGACACCAGTAATGCCGATGCTATGGATATGTGGTGGGGTGTTTTCTCACTTCACTTAGTAGAAATACAAAATATTCACGTGGAAGCGCTGCCCTTGGCTTAGTCTCCCACAAACCCCGTGAGCAGGCACTGCAGTGGGCTGCTGATAAATCAAACCTGGGCATTGCTGGGTCCAGGCAAAATGAATCCCAAATCTTGACATCTGTTCTGACACATCATCTCCTTATGTGTCAAAGCGGTGCAGTCGCATCTTTTGCTCTTTACACAGCGCACCTGGGTCTGCATGACTGAGATTGCTGCTGAGGTCATTACACAAGTATGCGAGCTGCCTATTTTCAAATTAATAGCACATGGACCCAATCTCTAAGCTTTTGGGCAGAAGTTCAAAAAAATAGAGATATAAAAAAAATTACTTTGCGTGATTTACTAGACCTTTCCTAGACTAAGATGATTAATTGTCTGATTTACTGGTTCCATTTTTTTAATGCTCAGATCGATATAAAAAAATTAAAGGGAGTGTAGAGGAAACGGTTATCTCAGATGCCTTCAACATATTGCTAAGTAGAAAAAAATGATATTCTGATGGATAAATTTTAAATATTAACGGTCTGATTCATTTCTGTGTGGCGGTGAACAGGAGTGTGAGCCATACCCATCTGATGTGGAGAAGCTCAGTGTTAAATGTTTGAGGACACGATTCACCACCGTGAGCCAGTCAATTTGTATTAAAATTCTCTCTCACACCAGCCAGAGATGGTTTTAGGCCATGGTGAAAAAACAGCTCAAAACCCAGAGTGGAGGGACAGAATCTGGGACAGCATCAGTGACTGGTAAGTCAGAAAAGCCTCCCGAGGATTTCAATGATGGACAGAAGACTGAGGGTGAAGGATGCACCTCTGGGCTATTTATTTGGGTGGTGAAACAGTGGTGACAGCAGAAACGTGCCAGCATGTGGCTGTTGGTCCTTGCAAAGAACCTGAGCTGAGGACATGCTGGCGGAGGCAGGTGCTGCTTTGCTGCTGCCTGGGGCTCCTGGGATGCAAATTCACATCTGGCTGTGGGTGCAAATTCACAGATGGCTATGGGGCCAGAACCTGCCCTGTGCTGGCTGCCTGGCTGCTGTGATACCCACTATCACACAAGGATAGTTAAACCTAGAAATTCTCTGCATTGCCAGATTTTCATCCCGATTATCTTTCTTAAAGCGCTAGCAAACGTTTCCGTCCCTGTTCAGCGCCTTAAGTCATTACGGTGAGAACTTGTGGTATTTGTTTTACAACCACCACCACAGTGGGAGAGCATTTTCCTTCACAGCAGCCCGATCTATCCCTCGCTGTGTGATGCCCACCTTCTCACCATGGTGGCTGCCGTGGGATGCAGTGTGGGGCAGCTCACAAAGCACGGCAAGCAGCAGCTCTGCTGGGAGCCCCGACCCCCTTGGAGCTTCCCTGAGCTGCTTTCACCTTCAGAGCACAGCGATTACTGTCATGTATAATATATGTATTGCAATAGGCAGGATATTGAAAATAAATGCTTACACAGCCAGGTTGATATTCTACTTAATCCGACAGAAAAAAAGTATTGATTTCCAAGGCAAAGGGGGGAAAAACCTATAAAAATGAACTGTAGGCTAGTGAGGGGTTTTGTCCTCTGTCTTCCCCTGAAATTAGTCCTTTAAATTTAGGGTTGCACGAGTTTTGGGGTCACTGTGTTGCACTTCAGTATTCAAGGGGAAACCACCACCAAAGGGTCGCTTAACGCATTTTAAAGGTAAATTGACTTCACTGGCACCAGAGCATTAAGCCTTTTGATTTTGTTTGTGCTACAGCTAGTTATGAGCTTGGCTTTGCTAGGTGATACATCCCTACCCTGCAGCTATGAAAATCTTCCCTTTACACCCAGAAGATGAGTACCTCCCTCATGATTTTAAAAGTATTTGTGAAAACACCGCCTTTAAAGTTGTGCCATGTTTTCTCATTCATTTCCTCGGGTGGATTTGAATGAGCAATAGGAGGCCTACCAAACGATGCCAAACACCAGTAAACCCACTGTGGGAGTGGCTGGGTGTGCTGGGATGCCATCACGGACAGATGCTGCTCCCTGCTCTGCAGTACTGCTCTGATGCCCATCTAAAGTTGCGTTCGGGCATCAGAGATGCACAGGACCCTGCTTGGGAAGGAGCCCTGGGTCATCCCATCTGCTTTGTTCTTCATACAGCCTTTCATTTTTAATTTTTTTTCAGTATCAAGTATCAGTGGCCTGATCCTGACACTGCAGCCAGGCAAAGGATCGCTCCACGGGAAACGCAGGGAAGAGTTAATTTTCTAAATTTGGAACGTTATCTGTCATGTGTGACTGCTCTGTAATTATGACTTTTTCTGCTTCTTGGAAAAAGGTTATTACAAGAGCCTTTTAATCTAAAAGGCCAATTATATAAAAACAATGACTTCCATACTTAGATCCCCCTTTATGTGCACATTATTGTGTTTGGTATAAATTTAGCAAATTATATGGAAAGTTTGCTTAGTGGAAGCTTAAAAATATGATTACTACTTGCATTGTTGTAAGCATGAACAGTCCTGAGAAACACATCTATGTTATTTATTGCAGCCGGGAGCCCCAGCCGTGCTCATCTTTAGGGAAATAATTTGGGTGCCAGGGCTCAGCACCGCTCTTTTGCACCTCTACATGTGGAGGGGCTGCTAGCTCCAGGTCTGGAGGGTGTCAGGAGGCAGCAAATGTGGAGAAGCAGAATTTGCAGCTGCTGAGTTCATGCAGGGTCTGCAAACTCAGGTAGAGCACCCATCCAGGCTCATCATTTTCCGCACTCATCATGCACTATGTTTTCCAGATCATTTCAATGAGGCATGAAACCTGAAGCAATTACAAACCTTGTAATTGGTCTATGCTGAAATGTTGCTTAGGCAGAATGTGCTGAAAACTTACTGATGTTTTAAGTCACATTTATACTGTCTGCAAGAGGAAACACTTTCTTCCTGGTAAAATAATATTGTTTTCCCTGACCCATGATCTACAATGAGAAATAATTAGGTTGAACGACATGTAATGGAGAAAAGGGTAGAGTTTCAGAGCATCTCCTGCATACACAGCGGTAATCGATTCTAAGCACTGCTCTGGATCATGAGCTTGTTAGGAAGCGAACGGTGCAGACACAGTTCCCTGGGTATTGGCTGCAGGGAGAGGAATGGTAGTTTTACAAGAAATTTAAGAAAAAGTACTTCTGTGGTCATATTAGCTCTATCAGTTTCTAATTACTCAATTTATTTAAACCGTAAGATGTCATTTTATCAATACTGCTGAAGGAATTTGTATTGTGAAAGGGCCAGAGATGGGAGGAAATGGGAGAAGTGGAGCCCCTTCGGCCGGCACGCTGCACCGAGACTGCCGTGGGCTGGTTCACGGACACCGGGCATGGGGACAGGGATGACGTTCCCACTGGCAGCATCCAGACCAGGTTGGTTCAATGTCAGCAGGAGTTAAAACTCAGGGCTGAAGCTGAGCAAAACCCATGCTGAGGCAGGTGAATTGTTGCTCCTGCAAAGAAGCCGCCGTATCTTGTTGATGGCTTTATCAATCTCTTCCCTCGTGCAGCTCACGCTCCTGGGATGCTGCCTGGCCAAATTCATTTTCAGATTCTGGGCACTGCAAAACCTGTAAGTAATAAGAATGAAGCTATGAATTTCTTGGGACAACTCCAATAAAAAGCTGGAGCTGCCTGGGATGGAGTGTTGGCAAGCCTGGTATCGGCACGATGCCTTTGTGCTCAGCCAGGAGAGCCGCAGGAGACTGGGAGTTTGTTTTGCATTCTCTGAGCTGTGTGAACCCTGAATGCCGATGGTGAATTCCCTCCTGCCAAGGAGAAATGCCCAAGCCTGCACTTGGGCTGGGCTGGGGAATGGTGTGAGGCAGAGCCCTCTGCTCCCCACGCACCGGGAGTAATACACAGCAAATCAGTTCTGCCAGTGTTAAGCACTAAATATAAAGATAGAAATGCCCCGTACAGCAAAGAGCATGTATGGATATCTATAATCCACCATGGCCAGTGATTTTATTACATTGAGGAAAGAGCTTGAGGATCATTGATTGCTTCCATGATTTATAACTGGCCGGAGCTGCAGAGCAACATCAGGTGGGGTGGTGCTGGGTGATGCTGCGGGAAGCTCAGCTGTGGCTAAAAGCGATGCAAGGTGCTCTCTTTTACCACCCATGGATGGCACCATCGCCATGGGTATTTATATATGACCCCCAATTAATGACATCCTTCGGATAAGTGTGAATAAAACAACGCTGCAGAAATTATATTTGTATATTGTTATTAAAAATGTATTTTGGGGGTCGGTATTCCTGGCAGCTGGTTTCCCCCTTTGTGTTTTAAATGGCTTGGCCGCAGTACATCACTCATGCCACCTCTCCCACCAGGTCCCAGTCCCTCCCTGCTGGGTTTGGGCAGTGGGGTGGGAGGGAGCTCTGACATCCCTTGCTTGTGAGCCCGGGGCTGGCAGGGCTTCCTCTGGGTCAGGGATCACTTAGGGCAACCCCACGGTTCCTCTAAGCTGTGCCTTGTTTCCAGGGGTGTGGAGCTGGGTGCGGGCTGCCCCCTGCCCACGGGGACACAGCATCCCATGGGAATCCCAGGCCACGCGAAATACTCGGGGGATGCTGAGAACTGAGCCTCTTTGTTTTGTTGGGAAGCTTAGGCGATGCGATGGCAAAGCTTAGCCTATGTTATTAACATTATGCTCATTATTGTGGTCCAAAAGGAAATTGCAATGTGTGAATTCAAAAGCTTTGGGTGAACCGACAGATGATTTTAATTCAGAATCGCTGCTTTAGGGTCTGGAGCCCTGATATTGCCTGCCTGCCTGCCTTCACCTCTACTGCATCAACGGTGCCGTGGAGTTAAGAGGTTCACTGCCTAGATCTTTTATTTATGCATTTATTAAATCTCACCCCACCAAGGTAGGTGTTTCAAGATTAAAATATTCCTTATTCTCAAAAGTTATGATAAATATTGATGCAGTATTTCAAACAGTTCATGCACAGGCAGGTCTCTGTGAGGACTGGAAAACAGCCAGGAAGTGCTTGCAAGACTTCGATGAAAAGGAACGCACGCCTGTGTGCACTACAAAGGGCGAAGACGAATGTTGATGCTAACGAGCTTGCTGAGGCTCCGAAAGCACAGGCTGGCGAGCATCCCCAGCAGGCAGTGGGGAAGGATTCTGTGCAAACTTCTGTTTGACTTGATACCATCCCCGTGAATTGGTTTTACAAGATCAAGTGGAAAAATTGGAGAAGTGAAGATATCATAATTTCAATAGCAAGTGGCCCAAGGCTTTTGTTTCTAATAAATGGACAAGCTCCTTTAAGCCTGGTAATTAATCTGACGGATCTTTTCAATTTTATCAGCCCCTTCTGTGACATTACTCTTTAATCTGTGCAGCTCCATCTTTCATTAAAAGCGAACCCAGTGACAACGAGGTAAAGCTGCTCAAAATGCTGCCGCTAATCTCCGCTGCTCGGGCATTTCCCTGTAATTGCTTTTCCACGGTGTTTCTGTACGAGCTGTTTAGTGCAGCATCTCTGGCGGTGTCACAGCTCCTGGACACCTTAATCAGGGGCTTCACGGCTTCATACAAATATTGTATCAGCAGACAAGGGGTTGTTGAGAGTCAGGATTTGTGAGAAGCACCTGCCTTTCTTCCAGCTTTTGTTGCTAAATTAAATTATGGCCTCGAGGAAAAGGGGTGTGACGTTTTACTACTTTCTAGAAAGCGTATGCAGGTAGGATTTCTTTAATGCTTCGGCCCTTCTTTTCCTTGTCACGGGTTGGCACCTCGCTGGAGGTGGCTGTCAGCTCAGAAGGGATCGTATCTCTTCCCAAGGGGACAGGCAGATCCAACACACGCGGTGGTGGCCAGCTGCCAGCTCTGCCCTTGCAGGGCTCGGATCACATTTAACCAGGGCCGGCAAAGCAACGACCCCAACCCTGGGCTCTTTGCTGCAGAGGGTGCCAGTCCCAGGGAAATGAAGAGCAGAGCTGCTGCTGCTGCAGGGGGGCTGGGTGCTGCCCTGGCTCCTGAGGTGTCACAGATCTGCTGGGCTGGACCTGGGCACAGGCAGCTGCTGCCAACGACACATAGCCTGACGCACACGCTGTAAATTCAGTAGAATTTAATTTTTGGGTGTCACCTCAGCTCTTTTCCCGGTAGATGTCTGAGACGAGCCAGCTCTCCCAAACATAGAAGCCACATTTATTCTAGGAGCCAAATTCATATAAATGCTTGATGTGACACGTCCTCCTGCAAATACTTTGGAGGGACTTCTCACCTGCTTTCTGAAACACCCCAATGTGAAGATGAGTGCTTGGGTCCGGGCAGTCCTGGTTTGTACGTTATTCACTGCAACCGTCACATCGGTGCGTGCAAGCGAGCCTGAGTTAGACAGAAGTGCTGGTGCGGTCAGACACGGCCGGGCAGGTTTGTGTGCAGGCTGGAAACACAGGAGCCGAGATTTAAGGCTTTCTTTTACCAAACCAGCCAAGCTGGAGGTAATGTAACATCGCTTCATCGGCAGTCATCAAAGCAGAAGAGGAAAGACTGCAATCCATAATTTGAAATGGCTTCTTTGGCAGGGTTTATTGGCATTTTTTTACGAGGGAAGCTGTAAAGTTTTTTAAAAAGCGGTGGTGAAGTTATTCATGCTGCTTGCTAACAGCCTGGTAGAAAATGGGTTTTGCAGTTTTTCCTCTCATCACCCAGTCTCGGGTGGGGACTGCAGGCTTAAGGAAGGCAAAACCCTTTGCAGAAAACTTTCAAGGCTAATAAGCACTTAGTGCTCAAGCTCTTTCTGTCATGCCTTGCCCCTTTTTTGGGGTGGGATGGGGAGGAGTGGGGTGGCGCGGTGGTTTGTCTCTGAGCATCCTACCGATGCTTATGGCTCGGTGCTTGGGGCTGTCCCTGCAAGGTGCATGAGGAGCTGACTGAAGTAAATTAAGCTCCCGAGTAAATTAAATTAAGGCCACCTTAATTCTGAAAAAGGCTGTCTACACAGGGATTTAATGAGGTTTAACTAATCCACTTTAGAAATTAGTTCAGATTAAGTTCTCTGAGCATCCCCAGGTAGGCAAGCTCAGAGGAAGAACGGAGCAGGCTGTTCGGTAGCGGGCTTACCTAAGGTGAGAGGGTTTGCTGGCTAAGTTAGATGCAAAACAGAAGTTGTCAGGCATGGGGGGCCTCAGCAAAGCCAAAACCCACCTGGAGCAGGACAGCAGGCTTTCCTGGGAAGACTTCTCACTGTCCAACTGCATTTGTGGGAGAAAAAGGAGAGAAATCTTTCATAAAGTGAGACCCTGGCTCGCCCCAGGAGGTGATGCTTGCAGTGGGGAGAGCCCCACGCTCCGAGGGCGAAGGTACCTTTTTCCTCTTTTCTTTCTTTTTTTTTTTTTTTGAATGCCAGACAGGAAATGTCTTGATGCAATATTTAACATGGAGGCCTGGGGGACCTGGTGTGATTGAAGACAGGATCTTCATTTTGACAGCTTAATGCATTTTACATTATGATGCCGCTGCATCCTTCTATTTATGCGAGGTGATCCGGCGCTGCATCTCCTTTTCCAAGCCCTTGCATGACATACAAATACTGTCCCTTTGCCCTCCTGACCCAATCTCTTTTTTCTTTATGAGATTTTGGTCGTCTCAAATCTTCTAGGGTTTCACTAAATGTAATCTGATAATAAAGATGAGAAGAAACCAAGCAAAGCCAAATTTCATTGATAACCTCTTCTTTGACATGTGGTTACTGGATTACTGTGAAAAGCACCTTTGGCTGAAGTGGATTATACCTAAGCTTGTACCTTTGCTTTAGTATTCTGGCCAAATTATTTTGAATAAATAATAATAATAAAATTTGGAAAGTTATGTTACAGAAAGAAAACCCATGCTGTAATGACCGCAGTACTTGCAAAGTATTTGGTCATCAGTAATAGAAGAAAAGCAAATAAATTGTTTTCCAGGTCTGTAATGAGAACTCACTGAATTTAGACTAATTTGACTCATTATTAGGGCCGACTGGGCTGGGCTGGGCTGGCAGAGGGGAAAGGACAGGCGGGGCTGTGGGAGAGGTGCTGGGGGCACCTGCCCTGACCCAGGGAGCTGCTGGCGTATATACACATACACACATTATATACCAACGTAGCCATACCTATACGTGTGTGTCTCAGCCTTCATGGAGGGCTGTTCACATCTGTAGGTCAACTCTTTCTGCGACCAACCAAGCTCCAAATGGCCCACATCCAGATTACAGCAAGCATCCTAAAATTATGTTTTAAAACACCATTAGTCTAAATTCTGAGCAATTTAAACTTGTGTTTTTGCCTACTGTGGAGATATTTTGGTGTAGCTGAGTGAAAGGGGCCCCTGGAAGTGGTGGCCAGGGTGGGAAAGGCTGCATGCTGCATTCAGCTGTGTTTACTGCCAGGAACTGCTATTTTGCCATTTATTTTTTCAATGTATCTGAAGATTATCTTGCTTGGGGATTTTCGAGCTACATTGATGGAAGCAGAAAAGTCACACACATCTGTATGCCTGTGACGTGCCTGCAATCAATAGGGCTGTGAGCATGATCTGAACGCCTGAGCCCCCATCTACTATATAAATGCACCAAGTGATAAGCAGCTGCCAGTGGGGAAGGACCTGGTGCAGAAAAAAATATCACCGCGCAAAGAGATATGCAATCCTCAATGAATAAATCCAATATATTCTATATAAATCTCTTGTTATAGCCTGTTTTATTGAACCAACAAGCATGTTTCTCCACTTGAGAGACTGTGGAGAGCCTTATTTATTAGCACTGCAACACGAGTGCTTCCCTGTGCCTTTGTCTGCTTTATCTCGCTTGTCACTGCACCGCTGCATGTGCAGATCTGGGCCCTGTTCCTTTATTTTGGGAGGTTTATCATTTAGGCATAAACCCTTTGTTCTTAGCTGAAAATTAAAAGGCATCAGTTGTGCACGTTTACCTGCCAGAGGATTGTCTTTAGGGAGTGCTGTTGATAGAGGAGGATGGGGGTGATGCTGGCAGCAGGGATGTCTTCTCTGGCCACCGTGGGACCTTGGTGTCATGTGTGGGATGAAGGCATCTCTTCAGACAGAGGGACTGTATCCAGCAGCAGTAGCACTGGGACATGGCCAGGAGACCTCATCACCTACTGCCATGCATGTGATGCTTATCATAAAATCTCACGTCTCTGAGGCAACCTGGGTATATAAAGCAGCTCAGCACACATGGAGTAGAGCTGTTTTCTGTCCCTAGATGTTTAAAGTGAGTTTTTCCTGCACAGCCTTCAAAAGGAGAGCGATGTGTGACCTGCAAACCACCCAAGTGCGTGGGAACACCTGGCTAGCAGAAATGCCCTGCCTTACAGTAAGGTGAATCTTCTCCAGAAGATTTAAGATTATTTTATTTTATTATATATTATCCAACAGTTATCCCTCTAGCCACCAAACCAATCCACCTTTCCAGTGTTCAGAGGATCTTCTGCTTGCAGGGTCCATCTGCTGCCACCACCACAGGCACATAGGAGGTGACTGTCTCCAGCTAAATAGGGCTGGCACCCCCAGCCTCTGAGCTGGGAAAGTCTTCAAACCTTGGATTGCCAAGGGAAATGGGAAGGAAAGATGCCCCAAAAATCCAGGCTTCCCCAGCCAGCTCTGTGGCTGCAATGACCCAAACCTTGCTTGAATGGAACAAGAGCGCTGGAGCTGGCTGAGATGCTGTGGCATCAGTGTTCCCATCATATGGTATTTTTTATCTTCTTCACCTGGTTGTCCTTCAGGAGGCAAAGCAAGAGATGTCAAGGACTGAGAACAACAAAGCAGCCTCTGACCATGCTGCTGAGCACAACTGACATGATGAAACCAGCATCAACAGTTCAAGGCTTTAACTTGATGATAAAAATGTACAATCTCCCAGCTCAGCGATGGGCCCATAATAAGGCAAAAATGGACATTACGGTGTTCTGGCTTTTAAGTGTTTTTCCAGAGAAGTCATGGATGTTGTTTCTGAGAGCACAGCCAGGGAATATGACTGGAGATAGACACTTGGTTCAGATTTATGTTAAGTTTCCAGCAAACTGGGGGAATATAAGCCCGTCTGACCTAATATTATGTTGATTCCAAAGTAATTACATTTGTTATTTGCAGGATCTGTAGTAAATCGAGTTGTGGCAGTTATGTGGATGCTTCACAGAAGCAATTTCAGAGATCATTAAATATATCTTACATTGGTTACGCATTACATTAACCCCTCCAGCGCCTCAAGACATATGATATCCATTCACTAAATAGGTAATTTTTATGGGACTAGATGACAAAGGCAATCCAATAGAGATAAATTCTGGAAATGTATGCAATTACCACCAAGAGAGGTCTGTCATTCACTATAAAGACATGAGGATTAAAAAGTTTATGCAAGGCTCATGCAAACTCCAGACCACCTATGCACCACCCAGTCCTCTGCCACAGCCCAGGCTGCACCATGCTGAAGAAGGGCCAACATCCACACGGCACATGCGTGTGCATCGCTGTTGTCCCCAGGGAATCCCTCCTTGTCCCCAGCTAGCTTAGCTGCCGCTGCCCTGGGCCAGAATTGCATTTATCAAACCATGCCTGGGCTGCATTTGTCAGTAAGTCCTTGCAGACCTTGCTGGTTAAAGGCATCGGTGAAAACTGCAGCGTTTTGAGGTCTCTCATCTACACAGAAATGTTAAAGTTTAAATCAAAATATCTGGTGGCTTTTGAGTTGTGATGTCTACGTGGGCTGAGCAAAGCATGGCTGGAAGCGTTGGCTCATGAAGATTTTGAGATTCTGATTTTTTTCGTGACAACTAAGGAGGGAGGAGAAGTGATGTTACAGAGATGCTTTTTAGGCAACAAGATCCATTTCCCACCCACCCATCATCAGCAGCTCTGCTCTGTACAGGGGAAGGTGCAGTATTGTGGCAGGCTCAGGGGTAGGAGGAGAGCTTGGGGAAGGGGAGGGAGAGGGAAGGGCTGGTGGAGAGCAACAAGAGCATGAAGGCGAAGGCACTGGAGGGATGGGTGAAGCAAGAAGAAATGCCTTTACTCCTGAGCCAATGCCTGCTCCCAGCGTGAAGAAGCCCCATGTCACATGATGGGGGCAGGGAGGACCACAGCTGGGCTGAAAGTTAGCTGCTGGAAACGCACGAGTGTTTGCCATTACTACAGTTATTTCCTCCAAATGACAAATGGTATGGACAAACGGATGGCAGGGCAGGCCCAGCCCTGGCAGGAGGAAGGACGTGCCCATGCCCATCAGCCCAGCAAACAGCACCGGCTGTTTCTGGTTTGGTTTTCTGCTGGCTAGCAGCAATGTGTTTGCAGCCACAAAATGCTTCTGAGGGGCACAGAAGTCTCATACACTCTTTGGAAGAGGCCCGGTGGGTTATGTTGTGATTGGAGAGCTGTATTTTGGCAGTCCATTCTGAATGCAGGGCTGCACTCGTCCCATAGCAATGCCTGCGTTTCCTTTTTGAGGGCAACAGAAGGTGGCAGGGAGGAAGAGGCAATGCTTGTAGGCCAGGGGAGGCTCCTGCAGGCCAGCAGTTTGATGGTCAGCAAACTTCCCCATGTTGCAGGAAACACCAGTTCCCGTTCCTTCTCCTCCCTCTGAAGATATCCCTGGTATTTTAAAAATATGCTAAAATATAAGCAAGCAGCAGAAATGTGTTAAATCAAGGAGCAAGCTGACGGAGGGGAGGTGAGCAGGGCATAGATACCATCATGGTTTTCTGTAATGTCATTTTTCACACCTGCTGCTGCTGCTTTTGGAGCATCACATGGTGGGGAGGTGAGCGAGTGGGATGGGATGGGAGGGAAAGAGCCACTCCAGGATCCCCATCCTTATCCCTTGTTGCAGGGTCCGTCCTGTGTGAGCCCCAGCCCAGCAGCGTTAGGAAAATGGGATTAATTGGGTCCAGACAGATGGCAGTGACAGCAAAGACAGCAACCCCAGGCACTGTGCCAAATAAAGAGCGCTGTGTGCCTTTGGGGAGACAAACCAGTGCAAATAGGGCTTATTCCTGTAGTGCCACCTCTCCTGTCCAGTGCAGCAGCAAATGATTGAGCCCTTTTGCTCACTGTCAAGCCCGTGAGCCAGTTTTAGTGGCTGCACAACGAATAATTTCCATGCCTGCTACTGGCAAATTTGCTAAAGCGAGGGTGAGACAAAATCATTAAGGTTTGAGGGGGAGGGTTGGAAGCCGCTAGCTGCAAGTGCACACGGCAGCTGCTGTTGCATGGGTGGTGACGACGCAATCATCACCACCGGGATGCAATCCCCCCTGGGCTTCTGCAGAAGTTCACACTGAGCACTGAAGCAAAGGTCTGTGAAAGACTTCAGCCTTGGCATTAAAAATATGCTGGGTTTTTTCATTGCGGTGGCATATCCTTGCAACAGATATTCGAAGTCTAGCTTCGTGCACAAGTGTGAAGGGTGGGGGCCTGCAGCACCATCAGGCAGGAAACAAGCTGCACTGGAAGACCTGGAAGAGGAACTTTCCTAATATCTTTTTTGTTTAGTCTGATCTAATTCAGCTCTTATCTAATGCAATGTTTAATGTTATAATGTGATTTTGGCCAATCCTCAAGATGTGCACAGCCTGGCTAGACTCTGTTTGCCTCAGGAGTTGTTTTTTATTGTTGGCTGACAGTTTTGCCCCCATTATCATCAATCATTACAGTAAAAATGGGATGAGCAGGTTTTTTCTTGGGTCTAATAAATGTGCCCAGGGATTGCCCACCAGCCGCTTGCAGGCCTCTGACATGGGGACTGATGTCTCATGAACCTTCAGGGGATGAAGATGGCTCTGGAGGTGGCCAGGCTGAAGTTATTGCAAGTCTTGGACCTCTGCACGTGGAGTGACTAAAGCCAGATTAAGGTGGAGCAGATCCTAGGTCTTGTAGTGCTGATGAACATCTCTCCAGTGGCTTCTGTCACCAGCTTGGAGCATCCCCTGAACAGTGCTCGCTCACTCCTTCATCCACCGCTCCCACCATCTCCTTCCTTCTCCCCTTCATTTACCTGCTGCTTTCTCAGACCCAGTGAATCGGGTTTCCCGTGGCACGGGCAGACAGACCAAGTTCATTGCACTGAGCCCACCCGCTGCCGTACCAGCCCTGGCTGCTTGCTCTGGTACCCTGCCTTAGATACAATCCCCATGCAAACCCCCCTTGGTTATGATACTGTCCAGCACTCAGACAAACTGCCATCAGGTCTGGCCGAGATCTCCCGAGCCACGGGCCCATCAAGAGTGGAAGCGAGCAGCGCCTGCACACTGCAGGGCTGTCTGCAGGGAGGGGGTGTCCCTGCACCACTGCTTCCCACCCTTTCCCTGCCCCCCTTTTTTTTTCTCGCTGCCATTCACATTCCAATGTGTTTGCAAGTGGTTTGGTAAAACCAAACTTTCTGTTGTTTTGCAGCATTTCTTTTCTACACAGGCCTTAGCTGGTCTTGCTTTCCATGATCCCAATTCCGCATGGGTGTAAACTTATACCCTGCTCACTTAGTGACCTCGTTTCACCTTTATTTTGGGGAAAAAACCCTCTAACCTCCACAAATGTTGTGTCAAACACATCACACCTTATGGCTGGCAAAAGTGGCAGCGATGGGCTCATGTTTTGGAGCCCAGGAGGGTGCTGGGTGCTCAGCCCTCAGAGACACCCTCATTTGTTCATCTAGGTAGGGTTCAAAAATAACCATGGCTGGTGTATAAGCAATGTAGAGTATCTGGCCTATAAGCAGTCTATAGTATCTGGGAGTGTACGCTGCATGCATTGCGCAGCTGCATTATTCATGCCTGTGTGTGAGTGTAACAGAGCAAGGCATTAAAAAAAATTAATCCCTATGGTTAATATGTGCTGGAAGTGCAGAGGGGAAGGGGCACTCATGCTGTAAATCCCCCCTCCCCGATGGCCATGGCAAGCAGTGTTTTACAGCCCCAAAGTAAATGCAGCACATGTCTGCTGCCGGCCAGAAGGAAAAGATTTTTAGTGGGGACATTCCTTCTTTCTGTGCTTGGTGCTTTTCATAGCTGTAATGAGGCTTTTTGATGTCATTTGTGAGCTGCGAGGCTGTGCCAGGGCTGCACGTTGCAGCAGCCTTTTCCCCACACCAGGCTGGGTGAGGGATGCCCAGCTCCCTGCATCACGTACCCGCAGTGCCATCCATCCTAGCAACACAAACATACAGAAAATAGAAATACCCAGAAATATCTTCCTTCCCCAGTACAGAACCGCAGCCTGCACCAGGAAGGGGAACCCTGGCCCTAAATACCGTAGAAAATGCAAAGTAAAGGAAATAAGGAATATGCAATGCACTTTATATGCCTTGTTTGGCAAAACCTTGGGTATCTCACACATTCAGCTATGAGGTATTTAGCAGGCTTTGAACTCTAAAGAAATTCCCCAAACCTGTCAACTTTGGCCCTCCCACGGCTTTGGGTGGCGGGGTTGGGTGGCAGGGTGCAGCTGGGTGTTGAACAAGCAGAAAGTATTTCAAGGTTCCTCTTTGAACCACATCTGGTTTTTGTTTCTGCAGCTGACACATCCTCTGAGATGCATCCTTCTTTGCTGGATTAGTCACGTTGCAAGACTGAAAGGGAAAAAATCATGGACATAACTATTCTGTATAACAGGTTTTGAGCAGAGGAGAGCTGGATGGTTTTAGAGATGCTCTGCCTGATAAAGACCAGCTATTAAATACTGGCTGGGAGATGAGGACCTAAAGGGAAATACTACATCTGAGAGGAAAGAAGTACATAATAAAACTGTTAAATCTTTATTTTTCAGGCTCCTTTGCTGAACCTAAGGAGAGCTGGAAGCTGTCACTGCAGAGCTGCTGCCATTTCCATGCAGCGCTGAGCTGCATGGCACGGGGTCTGCATGTCTAGTAAGTGTCAATAGTTACTTTAGAGGTGCTGAACATTGGTGCTTTCCTCTTTCTTCTCCTTCAAGCTACGTGTTGATGGCCCCCTCACAAACTGCTGAACTAGAAGGAAAATCCCAGGTATAATTTGTTGCCTGTTTTGCACCAGGCTACCAAGAAAAGCACTGTGGAGCAGCTGGGATGGATTCCTTGAAGGATTGCAGGGCCACCCATGTCCTTGAGCAGGTCTGAGGCCCGTTGCACAAGGTGCAGGTGAAAACTGGGACAGATTCCTACTCAAGTGGTTATGGCATTGGGAGAGCTAGTGACTTCAGAGGTGTAAAGGAATTAATAGGGATTTATTAAAGGAGTGTTCATGAATGCTAATGGTGCCAGCGGCTTTCAAGCAAAGCTAGGGAGAGAAATGGAGCAAGCAGCCAGGCTGGCAGCCAGGGGAGTGGGTATTTGCTACCCAAGCTCATGCACATGGACCACCAGCCCATGGCAGAGTCCAGTCAAAACAGGGCAAGCTGAACCCAGCCCTACCTACATCGCAGGGGCTTTGCCTGACTTTGCTGGGGGTGCTGAGGGTCTCCTTCCTCATGGCTCTAGGGGCTCTTTCTTGGCTTTGCCTTTTTTTTTTTTTTTTTTTTTTTTTTTTATTAACTCACCTTATGAAGAACATATTTCCAATAATGCCCTTGGAAGGAGTGCTTGGTGATGGAGTGGTCTGGCTGTAATTTGCCTGCTGCTGAGTGTAGTGTTTCAATTCTATCTGAATTTGTGCCTATGATTTATGAGTTAACGTTTCCTATTGTAAATTATATTTAAAGAGAAAAATGAGGCTTATTTTTTTTTATTTTTAGAATACCTAATGTTTATACTTCATGCGCCATGAGGAGAAATAAAGTATGGCTATGTTTTCAAACCATGTTTTCAGCAGGTGAAATGCAATTATTCAGACCAGAAAACTCTATTTGATATATGAATAGAGTAAAATGAAAAGGCATTCAAAGCCTGATCCAAAGTCTCTTTAAATCTTTGGGAGTGTTTTTCTCCTTGAGATTATAGAGCCAACCCCCCAGCCATACAAATGGCAATGGGATACACGCCGTTTCGATCTCAGGGGGGTACTGCCATAGCTCAGGCTTGAATGTCACCCCCTGAAAACGCAGATATTGGACTCTCCAGTGCTGCTGTTCAGGTCATCCAACATTCTCTGTCTGTGGGCAGCACTCTGTAATGCACTTTTCCCATCACATTAATTTGTGCGGGAGCTGTTCTGACATTCTGCTGCAGCTTGTACAAATGCAAGCGCCATCCCCGCCATGTCCAACACCTTCCCGGGGAACACGCCGGCGTCTCCTCTTCTGTCTCACCTGGCACGAACCTCGCCGGCGAGCATGCATTACTACAGCCATCGCTTTGGATCATGTCACCTGCTGAGATGAACGCGGTGCTTTGTCAGAGTCACCGAGGAGGTTTGCTCGGCTGAGGGGTGGCAGAGCTACATCGCAGGAGCACCCACAGCTCTTCCTCCCATGACCAGACCACCCTCCTGGGGTCTGGGCTCTTGAAGATGCCTGAAGCATATTGCAGTTGGTGACTCCTCTGGTCCAGCCACCCCTGACCATGAAAGGGTTCCTGGTCCATGAGACATCACATTCTCCCATTTACCCCTTTCAAACATATATATCACTGCATGCCCTAAACTTCTTGTGCTTCGTTTGATTTCTCAAGGTGATGGATTGTCATCCTCAGGGGGGTGACTGCAACATTCAGCAGCCTCTCCTCATCATTTGGCATTGACCTATGGTCTGGGGGGTCCCCGCTTGCCCTGGGGTGTCTCCAGCCTTGTCTTCTGCTGAGCAATACTGTGGGCTGCCAAAGTGAAATATTCTACAGAAAGTGGATTTTTAATGGGATGGTAAATTAGGAGCATGGGACATGGAGGTCTTGGTTGAGCATCTCACACTGGAAAGCAGAGCTCCAGCACAGCGATGCTGGGAGATGGCTGACCTGTGGGTTAACATCGCTGCAGACAACTGCCCGTCTCGTATCTCACGTCTCACATCTCATGTTTCGTATTTCCTATTTCCTTTTTCATATTTCATAGTCATTTGTTTGGGGCAGGATGAAAGAAAATGGCTCAGTGTTTGTGAAAGTATCAGGCAAGAAAAAAAGAACCACCACCCCCCCCCATGATGGTGTTGATCTGGAATGGTTTGTTTCAGCTTAACATGGTTTTAATCCTCTAAAACCTTTCCTGAATTTACTCTGAAAACCAAATATAACTACAACACAAGGAACCTCCATTCTTTAAGCCAACCTGTAATTAAACCTTTCTCCTTTTACAAAGAAATTGTTTCCTTGCTGAAACTATTCACTGAATCTAACAGGAACAGTTAATGGCCTCCATGCAGTTAAGTAGATGACATATTTTCAAGGGAATTCACTGTAAAGCCGGTTTGAACATTTCCATTGAAATTGTGGATTTTTTTCACATTTCCTTTTGCCTTCCCACAGCTATTTGTTTCTGCAGGTTTTTTTCCTCTGCAAACTCCAGGCTGGTTTTGTACCTTCTTACAAATGACATTTTCTGAGAGCAGCAGCAGCAGCAGCAGCAGCAGCAGCAGCAGCAACAGCAGCAAGCGTGCACCAGATACGGGCTGCGCGCGAAAGGGAGAAAAAAACCAGGTTTTGCAGGTTTTCTTATCCCTAGCTAAGCTTCTTAAAGGGATTTTTAGCAAGCAGATATAAACTCCAAGTGATCCTATCTCTATATTGAAGAAAAGTACTTGCAGAGCCTTAACTTTAAATATTTCCTATTTGTTTCTGTCACATAGTTTTAAGATCATTATAGCCTGGAGAAGCCCATGACCTCATTCAGTCAGAGCAGAGTGGAGCCACACAGGAACCAGCCCCGCTGTGGCCTCAGCACAAAATCCCACAAGCATGAAAGCGGAGAGTTTGGGCAAAAATCCTTGTTTTAAATAGCATTTGTCATGAAGTTCTCGGGTAAGTTGGTATAGACAACACAACAGGGAGGAACAAGTAGGGAAACCCCCAGAGCAAGGGAGTTGCTGCAGAGAAAAGGGGGGGGGGGGGGGGGGGGGCGGGGTTCGCTGCAGAGATCTCCGTTATTGCTGCGTTGCATTATCCTACAAATTTGTGAATACCCTGAATTTATAGATGGAGAAAAGCAATATCTAATCCAGGTATCCTCCAGCTTTCCCATGGTGCACAGACAGGACACCTTAACAAAAAGGCTGCCTCGTAGTTTCTAATTTACCCTTCCTCCACAACATCCAGGGTCCCATGTAAGTCACACCTTACGGGAAAATAAAAGGAAAAAACTCCCTGGGAATGGCATCAGAGTCAGCAGCATTTAACCACTGCGCTCTCCCACAGCATGTGTTGACGTACATGCATTAAACCTTGCCTTTTATTCTGACCAATATAGCATCTCTAGTCTTTACAAGTTTATTATCCTGCTTTTCCTGAGCTCTGGGTGACCTCCACTGGGCATGAGACTTTCTCCCTGTACCTGCGACATGTGAGTGCGGGGTCTGTGTGAGGAAGGGTTGAAATCTGGAATTTATTTATTTCAAGGCCTCACTCTTCAGCTCTTCATCCAGGGAGACAAAGCTGCCTTTGCCAAACGCCCATCCACGCAGAAACTGGTGGTAGCAGACAAGACACTTGTGCTAATTAATATTTTATGGGCTTATAGACTTTTTTTTTTTTTCCTCAGCAGCTGGTCTTAAATAAAGACCAATTTGCAAAAGTGTTAATTAACTCTAATTACAAAGCGCATTGTAGCTTCTCTGAGGATTTCCGTCTGGAGAATGACATGTAACTGTTCAGCCCCTCGTCCCCATCACGCTGCTGCGACACTTCAAGGCAGCTTTTGCTAAGGACTCGGCACGCTTTCCAAATCAAAACAATCAAATTCCATGTTGGATAGTTGGAGGGTACCAAATGGCCACACTATCAGAGGGTGCCAGTTCCTTCATCCATATGCATGAATCCTTAAAGCTAGACACTTTTCTGGTGCATCCTCCTGGGCTGGGCGCCGAAGCGAGCGTGCCCTCTGCTGCAAACTGGACCAAACCTTTGCAGAGGAGTGATGCTGCTCTGCATCCAAGATGCTTCAAGTAGCAAAAATGGGCACGTGGTCACAGCTCCATGGAGTGGCGTCTCACCCCCAAGTGAAAGCAGTACCATTGCACAGAGCAGCATTAAATAAACTGGCTGCAGCACCCAGGGTAACTGATGAGTCGAACTCCCGACATGTGTTATGCTTTGACAGTATATTTATGTGAGCTTTCTCATTAGCTTTCCGTGACTCATTTTGCTGGGTTTACATGCACAGACTTTCAAGCGTTTTACCCCAGGCAGAGCTGGAGTGCGGTGCGCGCGCACGCATGTGCTGAGATACAGCCCCGGAGCGGCATCGCAGCATTAATGAGGAGGAAATCAATTAGGAGTTTTGACACGTGGCGATGTGCTCAGGCAATTAGCCCTGTCTCTAGCTATGAGGCTGCGGTTTTAATGTGACAATGACAGTGACTGTGTCACTTACAGCCCTCCCAGTGGTTTGCAGTGCTGCCACTCTTGCCGGTGACAGCTATTGCTTTCCTCCAGCTGGAAATCAGCCATATGTGGGATCTTCTCCACAAACAGCTTTAATTGGCAGCAATCAGGCCTGCCTACATGGTGTGCATGGCCGGGGGGGAGATAATTTTCAAATGGTGTTGTCTGACTTCTTAAGGCTCTTGGTAAGGATGGAGTAATGCAGTGAACGCTACGGCCTCGCTGCCTCCGCTTTTTTACATGACCTGGTCCCATGTGGAAACCAACCCACCTTTTGGTGTCCCTTTAAAACCTACAAATCCATAATTTGTGTGATCAGTTATTTTGGAAACATGATGATGATGATTGTCACTCTTCTGTGATTTGCAGCAGCTTTTACACAGAGGAGCTGGGAGAAAAGTTGAATTCCAGCTCCAGCTTGAGGTAATGTAGTCACTATAAATTTAAATGTTCAGACTTTGAACTACTTCACCAGCCCAAATACTCCTCTTGGCTCCACAGGGCAGTGATCTTCTGGAAAGAAATAAAAGGATGCGGACATCACATTGGGAAGCATGGTCTAGGCAAAACTAAATCTAGCCTTAAAAAGGATGGAGGAGAGGTTGAGAGGAGAGGTGTACTGAAGTATTGTTTGCCTTAAATTTTTTATAGATATATAGATATGCAATACTGTTAAACAGTCAGTTCAACCGCCTTCACAGAACCCCCCTGGGGGGAAAAAAAAAAAAAAAGGCCTTTTGCAGCATTAACTTTGTCAAACAAAACATTAGCACATTAATAAGCACCAGTCGTGGAGGTTTCCTATTGAGCAGCATCCTGCAATAGTGGCTGCATTATCCCAGCTGGGGCCGGCGCCGACTGGCCCCCAAATCCAGGCGCGGGGCTGTGCCGAGGCAGGTGGGGACGGCTTCCATTCATGCGGTGGGTGGCACAGCTTTTAATTAGATGATTTGCCAAAAGAAGCCCTCTTTTGTACATATGCACACACTGCTTTTCAACTTTCAAAGGCCAATTCATGGACTGGTAAAGGCCTGGCAAATTAATAATAATGAGCTAATTTCCATGCCATCTGCTAATCGCTCTCCTCTGCAGTGCTTGGCTCCCGAAACAGGAGTTTTTCCCACTCTCCTTCTGTCTACCAACAGGAAACAACGACATCCAACTAAACTCTTTTGGAAGTGATTCACTTGATATTTTTTACCGCTATATCAGCGCCGAGTCGTTGCACAACCTCCAGCTCTTGTTTTAGTTCTTCAAAGGGAAAAACCTCTGACTGTGGGTTTTACAGTGCTAGGCTGATCCCTGTTCTTTCCTCCCTCCCGACGGCCACGTTTTCTTTATTGGGGTTGACTTTTGTCCCCGTATGACTTGGGTTCAGCAGACTAGGGGCAGCGTGCTCTAAGGAGATTGGTGTGCGGTGGGCTGGGAAGAGCAGGTGGGATGCAAAGCAGAGTGCTGTATTTATGGGGTCATGGAGACGGCAGCCATCAATGCCAGCCGCTGCTTGTAAGGGGAGCTGACTTTGCTTCCCAGCCCTTGGAATGGTCAGGGCCATCAGGATGCACAGCTGCACGCTGATGCATGGACCATCTCAGCTCTGACATGGCAAGATGCCCACAGCACAGGAGGTGTCGTTACCCGTACCATCAAGCAGTGCTTCCCAATGGTCTCTGAGCCTCTGGTACCACTGAGACAATAATCTCAACTGGGGGGGTTCTGCTACACCAGTCTGCCCTGACAACCCTCAACTGACACCCTCTGCATGGACCTGTGTGCAGGGCGATGTCCCACGCATAAGCAACCTCACCAAGAGTTTATATTCGATTTCCCAATCCCCAAAGTCACTCCTAAGCTTGCACATGGGGATGAATACATCATTTAAACATGCATAGTGAGACCTGGCTGAGCAAAAAGGTTTTGTCGGTGTGAGTGGGTTTCTGCTCAATGTTATGCCCAGACCACCACTGTGGGCTCACCTCAGGGACAGAGGTGGCCACCACAAAGCCTCCTCTATGGATGCCCATGAGTGGGACCTGCACAGGTCACCGCATCCCTGTGCTGCCTGCCAGCTTTCCGTCAGGCCAACGATGCTTAATTTTCTTCTCCATATGGGGTGTATAAGAACAGCTAGATCTCAATGCCCTCGATTTTAAAAAGGTCAGCAATCGCTTAAATGTGGGACTGTGGGCCAACAAAATCACTCTTGGGTCATGTCCTGAGCCAAAGAAGTGTCTGGGGGAAAGGAGTTGGTTGCAGCTCTGTTCCTTCCAGCATCATTGCTGTCACTGGATGGCCCAGGAGTGGCAGCAACCAGGGTCGCCAGCCCTGCTTGGGCCCTTTATGCCATTGGGCTATGTGCCACTGTAGCTCTGTGTGTGTGTATATATATCTTCACGTTTATATTATCACCATCATCATCATTATCATTGCATATATTGTTATGCATTCAATGAAATTGTGCCCGGACACGCTGATGCATTTTGGTGTGCTCAAGACCATTGTCACCATTTGCTGAGGCTCTAAAAGCATCTCCCTTTCCCACATGGTGCAATCGCATCAGCTCTGAGCTCAGGGAAGTGTCCCCCTCCCTGGGGTTTCAAGGCCAGTTTTAGGGCTTGAAAGTGACTTTTCCTCGTCAGAGCCCAAGAGTCGATGGGAGCGACATTGACCTGAAGGCGTCCACCGGGCTGGCACAGCAGAGCTTGCTCCGAGCGTGAGGGCAAACCCATGTAATAGGGAGAAATGCACACATATGTTTCATTGCTCTCATTGAGTGCAGCTAGGTGAGACAAAATCCAAATATCTGTATTGTTCCCTCAATTACCGGGTTTTTCTTTTTCTCATTACCTTCCCCTCACAGCTGCTAGTTAATGGAAAGCAGCGATAAGATTTGCCCTCCTCCCTGACTTATTGCGTGCGTGTATTTGTAGGCTCAGGATATTACACTGGGGATCTATGGATTGGTTTATTCAGTTTATATGGAATTTGGGAGAGCAGGAAACACATTTAACTCTAATCGTCTTGGGAATAGGTCACATAACCTGGAGAGGCATGAACCTTTCATAACAAATATATATGGCCAGGTGTGAGACAAAATGAACTCCATATGTTTAACATGAATTGGGCAAGCAGAAATTTCCTAGAAGCCGTAAATAGGATGCATGTCTACTTTCGCCCGATCATGTGAAATTATGGGTAAGCCAAAACGGATTCTTTCCTACAAATTACATCCATGATTTTATACGATGATTTTTGATTATCTTTTCCAAATGACTCTCAGTTGCCTGGGCTTACAGGAAGACAAATCTGCGGTTTGAATTACTCTCAGTGGGAGCTGCGGTGTGTTTTCTGAGAGCAGAGTTTGGTCCGTAGTCTTTATTATCTGATGACTGTCATCATGCAAATGGTTACAAGTGGAAATGAAGGAGTACTTGAGGCTCTTTCAGGTTATTTCAGCATGTAGGAGAATACCTGGCTGTGCAAGGGAGCCAAACCAAGAGCAGCTGGAAATGGCTTGCAGTGCATTGTAGCGGTGCAGCTCAGCCACAGGGGCTGTATCCAGGAAAATGGAGGCATTTCCATAGCTCTGATCTCTGTTGGTAAGCTCGTCTTTCCATTAGACATGACCTGCAGCTCCAGACCGAGTGGAGCGTGCCCTGCAGTACGTGTGGGGTGAGCTCCTGCCTGGCAGTTTCAGCATGGGGGCATGGACCACAGCGGTGGATAGCGCTGAATCTCAGTGTCCCCCTCCAAGCAAAGCCCAGACCTGAAATACATTGCAAAGGTGATTTTCTTCATGTAAAGGTTTGTCATCGTCAAACACCCTTTCAGCATCCATTTGCTTTAAGCCCATGTGTTAAAGGATGCTGCGGGTGCAGGAGTGCCAAGGGATGTTTGTGGCTGAGCCACTTCCCACCACTTCCAGGAGAGGCTTCCTGGGCACGGGACATCCTGCACAGAAGGGACACAAGCCGCCGAGCTGTCCTCTCCATGGCATGGTGGCAGAGGTGTGAGCGCAGCTCTGGGTGGCACCAGGGACACGTGTGTCTGGCACTGCCCACAGCCCTCTAAGCGGCCACCTGAACTCTGGGGATAGTGCAGGGGCCACCCCCGTCTAACATTTTGTACAACTCCCCTGGGCTGGGGGTGCCCAGTGCTCGGTCATGGCTGAGAAGCAGCCACTGAAGTCAAATTTGTTATGTTTAAACCCAAGCCAGGGCTGGTTGCAAGATGATGGCTGATGGCCATGTGTGGGACACTGAGATGTCCTAGGGGGGAATCAGACAGGCATGCCAGCCCCTCCATGAGACAAAGGCGAAAAGCTGTGGTAGTATCAGATTTGAATACCCCAAAAATGAATTGTGGTGGACCAACAGCACCTCCCGTTCAGTGGATGCTGCCAGGCTGGAGAGGTGAGCAAATGGAAGGAGTGAACCTGTGGATATAGAAATGTCTGCTGTGAAAAGACAACTCTAAACAAATGATGGTACTGCTGGATTTATTTAATCTTTTAATCTATAAATGTTAGCTTTTTACTGCAATGAAGTACCTGAAAACTCTCACATGAAGAAACCAGGTTTGTAAATAACCATCTCCCTGGCTGACAGCAGGTCTGGACCATGCTACGGTGGGTCTCTAGCATGATGCTTGTGTTTGTCCAAGTTGCTCTGCAAAAACCAGAGAAGGGAGATGCACCTAAGGATGTGTTTATGTGCTTTCATTTTTCTGGGTTAGCTCTTGCAAGTGGCTTCTCGGTACTTCTATTTGCCTCACATGTAGTTGCAATGCAGATATAGATGTTAAAGCAGTCGCACAGATGTGGCGTTGCTCCTTTCATCTGCACTTAGTTAGGGCTGAGAACCACACCGTACGATAGCATCGCTCATGCTGACCTTTTTACATATGTACGAGCAATAAGGGCTAGGACATTTCCTTTGGGAAAGCAGGAACAATGCCAGAGGAAAAAAATAAATGTGAAGTATAAAGTGGTTTCAGGAAAAGATTATTAACTTGCAATTGCCCTTCAGGCACATGTCGGTGGGGAGGAATTTTGCACTCCCCAGGGGCTCTGCTCGAGCTGCCCATCCCTCCGCGCCACAGCCTGATGCTGGGGGCAACGGGGACCAGGGGGTCCTTGCCCAGACCCCTTCTCAGCATCTTCCACGTGCATGCAGCAAGACTAAGAGGAAACAGCCTCAAGCTGTGCCAGGGGAGGTTTAGACCGGATATTAGGAAAAATTTCTTCGCTGAAACGTGGTCAGGCACTGACACAGGCTGCCCAGGGGTGGTGGAGTCCCCATCCCTAGAGGTATTTAAAAGACGTGTAGATGTGGTGCTTGGGGACATGGTTTAGTGGTGGGCTTGGCGGTGCTGGGTTAATGGCTGGGCTTGATGGTCTTGAAGGTCTTTTCCAGCCTGAATGATTCCATGATTCTACTTATTTTGTCATTCTGCCTTGATCCAAGTGATCTGATTTCCTTCCCAGGAGCACAGCAGACACCCGGGGCAGGGGGAAGTTTGGCCCAGGGGTGTCTGGGCACTTGCAGGCACAAAGCCTGCACCTGGCAGCACCCAGCCCAACACTACTGCCACCAAAAACCAGAACACAAACCTCTACAAAGTGCTGGAGGGAACTGGGCAGGTGCTGGAACTTTGCCTTGGGTTTAATTGCCAGTGTTTTGTTTGGCACACTGGTTGTAATCTCTTAAATTAAATAATGTGCTTTTAAAAAATGTATTATTAGCATTAATTATTGTAGATTTTCCCTGTTCTGAGGACAAGCCACCCTTCCAATCATGAAACCCAAGAGCTGGGCTGTGAAACACTGGCAGTGTGCAGCAATTCCAGCAAATACATCATTTAGCTAGGGAGCTGCACAGAGAAGTTTATCACATGCTCCCTCTAAAAATACATTTTACTGTGCAAGACGTGTAAAATTTCCCCTTCGGAAGACATCATAAACCTGGCAGTCCCAGGAAGAAAAGCCTTGTTGGGGGATACGTCCCCTTCCTTGGCTCTTACCCTGCAAATAACACAGCAGGGTGTATATCGCTATAGTATCTATGCATTAAAGTAACACCAGCCGCACTGTGGGGGCTGAAATAATCCCTGCTTGGCATTACATAAATGTACAGAAAAGGGCAGAAATATACTCAAGTTTTCCTTCTCTTCGAAGCTAGCAACGAGCGCGGAGCCTGAACAAATTGCAGGTGCGAGCTGGGGTGCTGAAGCCCAGCTTTTGTTATTTTATTCTTTTATTTGAGGAGGAAAACGGTAACCCACGTTATACAAAAATATTCACAATGTTCCTGAGAAACCGGCTGTTTACGTTGGGCTGCACCTGCAGCTCAGGTTTTGAAAGCGCCTTTGTCAGCGAGGGTTTTGTTTTGAGCTTTGCAAAGAATTTGCCAAGCTTTAGTGGCTGAAGCCGGCAGAGAAGGGACGTCTGGATGATTTATTTTCACAGACGGGATCTCTGAGCATGTAAGAAAATAACTTCGAGGGGAAAGCACAAGGACTGAGCCCATGGAAAGCCGTGTTGCCGTCAGCCAGGCTCTTTCCCAGCGCTGTTGGGCTTTTGCTGATCTCTCTGCTGCGAGTCATCCCAGCCGGTTGCAAAAGGGAAATAAACAGATGGAAGAGTTTTCCATAAAAATGCAAATAGGTTGAAAAAATGTCTGCAAAAATCTAAATATTCGGTGAGAATGTGCCAGTTTGGATGAATATTTTGACATGAAAAGCAAAAGAAAGAAGAAGAAGTTAAATGATGTCAGAACAATTTGTTTGGGTTTCCCTGATAAAATATTGCTGCAAGAGCTATGGTTTATTTAATTAAGTCATACGCACCGTACTTAACAATGTAATAGTCTATACAAAGGTAAATTCAGAAGTCAAACTGAAATGGGCTTCAGTGCTGCGAAAATGACATATTTCACTGTTGTGAACAGATTTTTCCCTGATTTTTTTTGCAGGTAGGGCAGGATTGATTTTCCCAGGAGAATGTGACCATTCAGCTCTGGAGTGTGGTCCCCCAAGGAGGGGGTACCCCGTGCCACCCTGGCACTGGCAAACTCTGGATATTTAGGAGCTGACGCGGCTTTGCCAGGACATGCGTGGTCAGAAATTCCTCCTAGTCTGTATGAAGAGGAAACCCAAACCATTTAACTTTCTGGCTTGCTTTTGCCACAACCTTTTCCAAGTAATTGTATTTTTTTCTGGTTTTTTTTTTTCCCTCCCAAACCCAAAGCCATGTGCGTTCGTGGTGGGAAGGCTGGGTGGGCTGGATATGGGCGAGGGTCTATGAGCTCCTGTTAAGAGATGTGCAGCACCTAGGAGGGATAAACGAGCCTCTTCCAATGCTGTCATTGCTCTGTCCTTCTGCTGAAAAAAAAGTGCTGCCTGTCCTCTGTGTGTTATTTTCTTGCTTTTATTAGTGTTTTATGTCACATTCATGAGCCTAATGCTTGTAAAAGCCCTCTGCAGCGGTGCAGGGATGCTGAGGAAGGGTGTGCATCATCCTTGCTGCCTCTGGAGCTGCAGGGCTCAGCTAGTAAGCTCTGCTGGGGAGATGGCAGCACTTCTTGCAAAGCTTCATATCTGTAATTTATGGGACTGTTCTTACACCCTCAACAGTCTTCTGCTGGCAATGACACTTTAAGCCAGCTCAGCATGCCTCTGGTGGCTGGCTGTACCCCGAGCCATGCTGGGAGCTTGAATTTGCACCAACATTCACACTTACCCACCCAGTTTCCTGCAAACTTGGGATCAAATCAAGTGTCTAGAGCCCCTTGCTGAGCCCAGAGCTCAGGACCCTTAGTAATAGCCCTTGGGTGTCATATTTAATTAGCTACTCTTAATAGCCAATCATGCTAACGACAGCAGAAAACCTATGTCCTGTTCTCTGTGCCATGGGTGAAATTTTATGTTCAAAATCATCCTGTGGAAAAAGTCCCACTTTGTTTTGGTCATGGCTTCTCTGGTGGCATCTTAAAATGCAGAAACAGTTTCCTCACCACAGGGGGCCATGCCAAGCCTCAGCCCCTCTGCCAGAGCAGCCACTTCAGTGAAGCTGGGGCAGCCTGGGATGTCCTGGAAGTTGTTGGCAATCCTGTTAATTTATAATCTTACTTTTTCAGCCCTCATGACACTTGGATTTACATGAAATTCTGTGTTGGAGAAAGTTACTGTTCCCTGAGGACAGAGATGCTCCCGGTGCCTGGGGCTTCCACCCAGCAACCCATGGCTCTGGGTGATGGTGACAGAGGGGACAACACCCCACGGTCCACATGGTTGACCCTACCTAAGAAAAGCCCAAATCCCCCACCATGCCGGCTGGAGGGCGGGATTTCCCTTTGCCTACACAGGCTGTTGTCTCACATTTTTCTCACCCTCTGGATCAAACAATCCCATTTCTCAAGGAGAAGGAAATCTGTGAGACACCACATGCCGTACTCCATACACCCCCCGCACGAATACAGCCCAGTTTTCTGCTGTGAGGCTAAACATTACTGCAAAATATTGTGGGAGTTGCTGAAAAGGCTTAGGAAAAGATATACAAAATGGGACCCACCACCCACCCAGCCCCACTGAGGACATCCCTGCTCTGAAGCATGAACCTTGTGAGCATCAGCCTGCTTTTAGGGTCCCTTAAATATTTTATTTACATTTCAGTGCAGCGTTTCACACGCTCCAGCCATAATAACCACGTGAAAGTGCTGAGTTTAAGATACCTTTGCATTTTGTTAACAGCGGGCTCCTGTCAGCCTTCCAGACAGGGCTCTCCCATAACATGAGGCTTTTTATATAGCTCAGACCTCATTAAAGTCTTTTATGGTCTGTAAAATAATTCCTTCCATAATCTTATATTCAGTTTACTTAACATGTCTCTCTCCCTCTTGAGAAATTTTGAGAAAAAAGGGTTTTTGAAGCACCCCATAGGACTGTGCTGGGGAAAGCCATGGGGACGCCGGTACATGGGGGAATTTTGTATTTTTCAAAACCAGCTGCTGGCAATGGGACAGCGAAGATGAGCCCATTGCTTGTCTCCATCAGCAAAGCTGCCCAGCTCCTACGGCAGGAGTAAAACTGTAAATATATAGTAGGGAATGAATAAGTGCCTTAATACTGACATTTTGGCTGCTACTAGTGGCACTTTATTCTAGACCTGGGGAAAGATTGTCTGTCTTGCTGGGAGAGCCTGGCCAAACTGGGATGTGACCAGATCTGCTGGGTTTTGGGGATGGGGACTGTCCATGTGAGGTGGTCCCAGGTTCTCTGCAGCCCCTGGGAGCAGAACTGCTGGAGGACAAAACGGGTTCTCAGGCTGACATGCTCAGCCCAGGTCAAGAGAACTGTGGAGAACACATTCAAATATTTTGACTACAAACCCGGCATCTTCTTGCTCAATATATTTGGGAACAAAATAGCTGGCCCCTGTGTTTCCGAAGTTGGTGATGCTGACAAACTGCTTTTACCTTTTCCCCAGCTGCTGTGAGCATGTTCCTTCCAGCCCAGTCCTGGAGAGAGGCTGATCTACCTTGCACTGCTCATCTCTGAAAACCTACCCCACCAAACCTATGTGGTACTAAGGCTGTCAAAATAGTGGTGCTCCACCGTGAAAGGGACTCATGCTGCTTTGGGCAGGGAAGGTGTGAAGCAGCTTGGCTGGTGGGGTCTGTCCATCTGAGCCAAGTGGAGAGAAACTGCGTTTTCACATGGGTGCTGGGCAAAAATAGACTCCCCCGACCCCGTGTCTTTGACAAGTGATTTCTGTAATGAGTGTTTTCCATCGTTAAGTTGCAATGTGCATCCGCCTAATAGAGGGAACACAAATCCACTAACTGCAGACAAGTGTACTTCCAAGCCCATGTTTTGGAGTGGATTTAATCAAATTACAAGTTACAGTGAGCTGTGATGGATGGCAGTACGGTATTTAAGAGGTGTATTGCTGACGACGCAAAGATTTTTTGTGCTAGCAGTGGTTTCAAGTTGATTATTATGAATGGCTGCCTAGAGCAAATGTAATTTGTAAAGCTATGAGAACTTGAAAAATCCACCAGCGATAGCTTGCTTTGCTCCTTAGAAAAATCTCCAGGGTTCCTGTAGCAGGTAGACAGAAAGCAAATGTGCTTGGTGCCAATTAAGGATTCAAGCACCCTGTGATGCAAAGTGAAACATTGTGAATCAGCGGTGATAACCCCCCATATGCCCCCCACCCTGTGCAAGCACCAGGTACCCAGGGTTTTGCTCGGTGCCGCATCCCTATGCCTTGAGATGGGGTGCAACCCTGCCACCATCAGCAGATGTTTATGATGCAAGTCCATTTCTCAGTGGCAATGGCATCAGGGTCCTGCTTGTGGGGAAGGCGATGACAGCCGTGGCAGTGGGTTTCAGAGGGGAGGAGCTGGGATCTGGGGGAAAGTCTCCCTGAAGCACTGCAGGGCATCCAGGGCCACCCTGGGGGGTTGCAGCAGTGCTGGGTACTGACTCCCAACCTCCAGTTGTCACAATAGATATTTTTTCTGTCAATAATAACAATAACAACAACAACTATTACTATTATTATTGCTCTTATTATTATTCCCTAATAAAATCATTTTGGGTATAAGGCATTCTGCTGACCCACCCCCCTGTCCCCTGCTCATTCCCGGGGAACAGTCAAAACAATTATTAGCACAAATTTCCATCTAATTATCTCCCAAGGTGACATGTCATGTCAGGCACAGGCATGTCACAACATGCTGTACCCAGATGCAGCTAATGCAAGGTGGCAGCCCCTGCGCCAGGCTGGGGGAGCGGGTCCTGCCCACCCTGGGGACAAATGGGGAGCTCAGCCGCTCTCGAGCCTTCCGAGGGGGGTTCATGCCCACGGTGCTTATAGAGAAGGGCTGGAAATGAAAACGGCCCAGCTGTGTCCCACGGACACAGGAGCTTTCCTGGTAGGAGCATGATTTTGAGCCACTGCACAGCTGGAGCTGAGCTTTGAGAAGTGTATATGCATGCGTGCATACATAAATATAAATGAAAAAAATAAACAGATATAGAGATAAATAAATAAAATTAGAAACCACAGCCAATTGCATTTTAACGCCCAATTTTGCTTGCTTTGGGTGGAGAGGGGTTGAGGATGCTCCCAGTGCTGCAAAATGTGCATCTCTGCCTCCGTTCCTGCAGGTTTGGCAGCGAGGGACCGTGAGCCCCGGCGTGCCATGGCTGGCATGGCTGGGGTGTACTGCTGGCTGCCGCCGCTGCCTGGCCTTCCCCGGGGGTGAGGGTGCATCACACCAGGGATGGTGCCATGACCTACATCCCAAAGGCTGGTCCTGCAGCCTCACAGCCGTCAGCGGTAATTTCGAAAGAAGGAAATTAGCTGACATAAAGTTTAAGAAAGAAATTCGGAAAGCTTTTCAGAGACAAAACATAGCGGCGGGATATTGGGAAAAATCAAATCCCCACTCTGTGTATGAAGTTATAGCAGAAACGATGCCAAGAGATCCGAATCTGATGGCTGTTTCTTGGCACTGGGATTTTTATTCAGAGCATGAACAATGAATTTGCATGCTAGGAAACAAATGCACTCCACATGCCCCCAAACAAATAAATGGAGACATTCCTTTATTCCGCAGCCAGGAATCTTATTCTTGCTGATAAACAAACCAAAGAAAAAAATGTCTCTGAATGTCATTGTCCTTCTGTAGTGCTGTATTCTTTTTAGTTAAAGACCTGAATGCTAAATAGAAAATAAAGTAAGCTTCATGCAAGGAGACATTTGATCCATCATGATGGCAAAGGCAGGTCCTTCACTTTTTGGTCTGAGACAATTTCTTCCTTCCACCTTCTGGTTTTCCTTGTACTCACTCTGCTGGAAAAGCAGCTAATGGGGACGGGGAGGTGGGATGTCCCCATGTCCCCAGGGATGAGGGTCACTTGTGGGTACCTGCACAGCATCACCCAAACCCACCCACCAGAACCTGCCCTGTCCTGCCCTGTCCCCGATATCAAGTAAAGCACCAAAACCAGTGAGTAGATAATTTTGAGACATCATGTTTGCTGTCATTTTCTAGCAAAGGGGATGCTAGGGATCTCTTATTCTGCTCTCAAAAGCTCAGCAGGCTTTGTTTAAAAAAACTCTGAAAACAATCTGTGATTTGCAAAGCCAAGTTTGATTCTTTCTAATACATGTAAAATTATTCAGGCTTGCCAAACTCATGTTTGGAGTTATCACCACATCTTGGACTGAAGCGGTGTTTGCAGAAGCTACGTGTTAAAATAGGTCCATGATGCAAAGGTAGGATTTTTGTGTTGGAGAGGAGCTGCTGCATCCCCGGGATGCTGCGGGCAGTGTTGGGGTGGGCATGGCTCCAGGGTGGCTGCCACCAGGTATCAGGAAGATTTTATTCCCCTTATCTTTGCAGGTAGTTTTCACTTCTTATGGTTGTCCCCATCTCCCTAAAGGGAATTCTTCCCCTTTTTTTTTTTCTTTTTAATTCCTCAGGGCTAGGGTATTTCACACTATATTTGGTAGATGTCAAGGCCAAGCTATTTCAGACTATATTTGGTAGATGTTAGCCCTTCTAATTATTATTTTCCTATTCATTTTGCTGGTGTCATTTTGGGCAGGCTACCACCCACCTAGCTGTCTGGCTCAGAGCAGCACGTTTATACTGCTGCAGAACTGATATTTGCAATTACAGGGTCAGAAGTTCATCTTCATCTAATTGCTCCTCCCTTTGAAATTCCAGCTGAAATTTCTAATTTATTGACCAGGAGAAAGGAAGGTGCTCACCTAATTATGATCTTATTTCACTTTCCAGAGCTCCTTTGGCCCTCGTTAGCAGCAACAATCATTTCCAAAGTCCTTCAGTAACTTTTCAAAAAAGAAGGTTAAAATCAAGCGAGATCAGAGCCTACTGTCCTGGCTCCAGGGGAGCCGAGGAGTTTCTCTTTCCCACCACCATGAAAAGGGAAGACTAAACCCCTTTCTAATGGAACAAACTTGAATTCACTCCAAAAAAAGCCTCCATCAAGGGTAACAGATTGCTTACAAGCTCCTGCGCAAAGCCTGGCTGGATCGCAGCAGAGGCAGAAATTCCTGGACTGTGGCTCAAGCTTTAATCAGGCAAAAATCCCACTGAACTCTCTGGGAATTTGAGGTCTCAGGTTTGGCCCATGATCGGGGAAGGAAGGCAAAGCAGCACTTTCTGGTGGATGTTCATCTCTCCTCCCCTTTCATTAGCTCCTGGAAGGACTGTTGTGCTGCTCTCACACTGAAGGATGCATCCCACCAAGTGTTGCAGTCTATAATCAGTCACATTAAGATATTCCATGCCAAATTATTTCCTTATTAATAATAACATGAGCTGTTCTGGCGCTCCCCATTCAGCCGAAGCAGAGGGTTGCATCCTTCCCCCTGCGCTCCCCTGGATCAGTCTCCCAGTCCAAGGAACTGGATTTTCTGCTGGATTTCATCTTCGGACTAACACTGTGATGCTCAGTGTCTGTGTGTCCCCTGCCTCACCCCCAGCGGGGACAGCCCCACCAGGCTGGGCCAAGGTCATCTGAGCGTGGGCACACCCGAACCTCTCCATCACGTTGCAGGACAGGCAGTAATGCAGATAAAATAGATAAGCATTTTGTTTGGACAGGTGTAATAAATTAATCTCGCAGCTGGTGAAGCTCGGGACGGGGCTTTTTCAGGCAAGACCATCCATCAGCACTGGAAGCGTGGCACTGTGGGGTTGGGAGAAACACGGGCTGCCTGAGCCTGAGGGCTGCTGCCTTCTGCCCCTGCCTGCCACAGCTCATTTCCAGCACCACAAAACCAAGGATTTCACCCCCAGCAAGATTTTGGGATGTGGTGGGAAGGAAAACCTCAGCTGACCTCGGGTATGAGGTGGGGAGTGGCAAGGGATGCAGGGACCTTGGACAGGATGGATGGGAACCATCCCACAAGCAGGTGATGCCCCAGGACAGTCTGGGGAGGACAGGCAGCCCCACCTCTGGGATAATTGTCAGCCGATTATTTATCAAAATCATCTTTCCAGCTGGAAGCTTCAGCCTCCACATTCCCAACCTGTGCCAAGTTAATGACAGAGCTGCTTTTCAGAAACATCTGACAAACAGATTGAATCCCCCAGAGCACTGACTTGAGTGGGGAAGGATCCACCACCTCCAGGAGAAAGGCAGCCCGAGGGTATTTTTTGGTCAAAAAACCCAAAAGCACAGTTTCTAAGGAAGAGCTTCGGGATGCAGAGATCCCACCACCACCACTCTCCACCTGCCTCGTTGAATGGATCTGGGTCTGAAGGCTTTTGGGTTCACAAGCACAGCACTGAGCACCACAGTTCCCACGGCGTGGTGAGCAGGCACGGCAAGCATGTCATTCCTTGGCTTTTACCTGCTGAGCCAAGACATGTGCAGCCCAGAGAGCTGCAGGATGACGAGGGTGTTCATGAACAGTGAGCTACTGGAAGGGAAGACATTTTACAGTGGGATTGCATTCTTTCAGTGTTGTGTGAATTTTTTCATGGAAAGAAAGAAATTAGGATATATTCTTTTTTCTATGCATTCCTATGTTTCCAGAAGTTACACAAGGATTCAGCAACACAGGCAGCACAGCGTTGGAGAACAGGGACCCTGAGTCCCTACAGCACCTTCTGGCCATTAATCCCCCCGTGCAGCCCTGGTGAGGAGCAGGCAGTTGGCAAGGCAGAGGCAGCGTGGCTGTGGACATCCCTCGATCTCTAGTGTGAGATGGTTGTGCCTGATAGCTGCTCACAGCCCTTTGCCCAGAGGAGGGCAATACTTGAAGCCCTTCAAAGCTCCCAGCTCCTCTGAAACACCTTGCATTAGTAACTCCCATCTTTTGATCAGAGCATCCTCGCCCCCGCCAGCGATGCACCTCCTGGGCATGGTGCAGGGTTTGGCCACGCTGCTGCTCGCTGGAGAAGCAGCCGCGACACTGCATGAGGCCGAGAGGGTTAAAATCAGCCCAGGTTTTGACCAGTCCCTTCCATCTAAATGGAAAAGAAAATCAGGAGAAAAGAGAGGGTTAATAATGCTTTCCTTAGATTTTCATGCCCTGGCTTTCTCATGGCCACATTTGGGACTGCGAGTTGCTTTGGAAAATGTGGTTTGTAGCATGTTCTTATCACCAGCCGTGACCCCATGGAAGCCCAGAATAAAAACCTACCAGCAACAGTGCCCTGACCTTTAATTCTCAACCAAATCCTGCAGTGCTGAGTAATTGCACTCCTAGCCCAGGCCGAGAGCCTTCGAGGTCTTCAGGGAGGTAGAAGGCAGATTCCTTCCTCTCTGCAATCACGGCAAGGAAAAAGGAACAAACAAACAAACAGGAAAGCTGCTCCCAGCTGGAGCAGAAGCCCGGAGGAGCATCCAGGAGGTTATTTAAAGCTCTGAGAAGTTCCTCCTTTCAGCCACGCCACTTGCTCGAGGGGAAGCAGCCCGCGGAGGGCAAGGGAAGGAGTCGCTGTGAGGACAGTTATTATTAGCTGGAGTTGAGCGAGCTGGGATATTGCAGGATATCACCAAGATATTCCCACAGGAGCGGCTGCTCCTTCACTCAGAGGAGCGTGAGGAGGTCTGTGCTGGCATTGCAGAGGTGACGGGTGGCTTTGGCATCTGCTGTGGCCCAGGCCTGAATCAAGTCATACAGCTGTTGCTGAAGCATGAGGAGCATCGTCAATAAAAAAAACCACCTTATTGAGGGTCTGGTAGCTCAGCAGTGGGTTCTGACCGCATCAGAAATCTCCTAATAGCAGCTTTCTGTGTGCAGATAATTATTTCCATGACATTGTTAATTGGGGCCTCTGAGTGGTATCTTTATTAATTCTGCTGATTGCACACCATTAACTGATGGGATGGATCCTAGCAGCTCTGAAAAAGGAGTGTAATGAAAGAATTTTTTTCAAATATCTCATTTTCTTAACCCTCTCTGCCTTCATCCTGTAGGTTGGCAAGATGCAGCGTGTCTCTCACATCGCGGTGCTGGATCAGAGTAGCTCTGGGGGTCATTGGTGACTGGGCTGGTCAGGGTTTGGGGCTGCCTCAAGCTGTCGTGGGGGGGTGTGAAGGTTAGGCATGCTTTAAAGCACCCTGGGGATGCTCTGAGGTGGACTGAATAGAAATGGATGAAACTGGATCCCAGCAGCAAACCAGCTCCCTGAGCTCCTCTCCCACCATGACTTCTGTTGACAGCAAAAGTGCAAGAAGCCCAGCCCCGGCATGTGCGGCTCCTGGGGTGGGAGCAGAGGGCTGACATGCCTTCAGCTTGAAATTCCAGCACTGTACACAGCCAAAGCAGAGACAACTGGTTCTTTTGATGTGCATCCAGCAGGAGGAAGCAGTGGTGAGTGCAAGGTGACACTGGCTGCACAGTCCTGCTCTTCTTGGATGTGCGGATGGCATGGACCATTTGGATCTGCAGAAGTGTCTACTTCATGCCAAAAAGCAGAACGGAGCTGGCGGCTCCTTCATTTCATGGATGAGGGTGTCAAAACCCTCCTGGAGCTCCCCATGCTGTAGTTCCCTGATAACCCTTTGCATTCCCAGTGCAGATACCGGTGTCAGTCCTGTGCAAATGTCCCCAGAAGATGTCCAGGGTGGCAGAGGCTCCTGGCTGCACTCAGCAAGCGATCGTCATCCCCAGCCTGCTGTGTGATGCAAATGGTCTGAGGGCTGGGACATGTGGAGTTGGCAGAGAATGCTGCACAGGGACCTGGAGCCGCACTCTCTGGTGCGGGGGAGTAGATGACTGGATCAGGGAACAACTTTCTCCTGAGGAGACAGATGATTTTAAGAGATTTTTTTCATTTTTAAAAAACCAATAAATATTTCAGAGGCCTGGAGGAAGAAGCATGATGCCTGAATAGTTACTATCCAGGGAACATGGCATGAAATCTCTACACCGTGAGTGTTATTTTTACATTTTTTTTTTTTTTTTTGTATTGCATAAACGGTGACTGATTTTATGATCCATGATTAATTTAGACATGCAATAATGGAAAGCCAGGAACACTCATCCAGTTCAAAGGGCCATAACAGATAAATAATGTATGTTTACATAACTGTAATATCAATCTCGGTAGCAAATGATTTGTAGAAAGTCAGCTGAGGTTGGCTGCAGAGAGCTGAGAAATGCTCTTTGGAGGCAGCAGTGTTGCACCAAGAGGGCTTTCAAGTAATGCATTACTGTTCAGAGGTCCACCTGCCATGCATAACCCCTTATGCCTGGAGATGGGTCTAATCCCATCTGTCTGATGGGATTCAGATCCCATTATATTCAATATAATTGAACAAACCCAGCTCAACTGCTTCTCTGAGAACATCTATGTACAGGAAAACTGAAATGGGAACTGAGTTTCTGAGTTTTTCTTAAACACCACTGAATTCCCATTTTGGTTTTGCTGTACATAGATGTTCTTAGAGAAGAACATCTGTTCTTGTAGAAGAACATCTGTAGATGTTTTCAGAAAAGAACATCCTGCACTTTCTTAGCTGGAGAAGAATGACCAAGGCTGGTACCAAAAGCAGACCCCTGTCCAAAGTGCAGCTGTATTGTCCTACTGGGGTACAATGTCTGGGCAGCGGGAACTTGGCCTTCATTCACCTTCTGCTCCAAAGTCTTCTTTGTAGATCCTCAAATACATGGGGTTTTTTTCGTTGCTCTTTTGTTTGTTTTTTTTTTTCCTGGCAGCACCCAGCAAATTCACCAAAGCATCATAGTTCTGTGTACAGCAGTGGCTGGACAAATAGGTAATTCGGGGAAGATGTGCCAACAGCCCTGCAGATAGCAGGGCTCTGCACCTGCAGCCAGGAAAGGGGATCCAGATGTCAATGCCAAAGGCCTGGGGAGCAGGAGCAGGACTCCTCTCCTCCTGCGGGAGCATGCAGCTGCAGATGCTGGAGCTTATCTCCCATGGTGCCACCCTGAGATCATTTACCTGCAAACAGGACGAGGTGTGTGCCACAGATGATGAAGCATCTTTGCACCTGGAGAGCAGGGTTATCTTTGGAATAAATAATATGGTCTTGGTTTAAAACTTGTCAACTATTATAGCCTGTGGTATCGGCGCTGTACTGTGCTGACTGATATTAGATAAAAGGTGTATCTTGTTAGGACCTAAATGTTTCTCAGGGAGGTGCCGAGTCCATCAGGGAGCAGAGTTAGAAAGAAGGAAAGAAAAACATATTTTTCCATAGATACCTGCTGTGTGTGTGGAGAGGCAAAAGACACCAGCTGACACATTTTGCTGCCTTTAAGTGGTTTCTCATCTTGCCAGACGTTAGGCACTCTTGCCTCACTGTGTGCTGCATGCCTAAAATGGGACGTACAGAGGTAATATAATTAATTAACATAGGCAGGGGCTGTAACCAAACTGCCAAAGGATGCACTGCAGATGATTTATTTTAACCAGAGTAGAAAATCACTTTGGCTTTCCTATTGCCTCAAAAGTTTTGAGTTACACAATTCTTTTTCAGGAAGCAAATCTGCTAAAATCCCATTGTGTTTGCATATTTTAATACAGCTGAGCGAGGCGGTTCTGGCCACTTGCTGATGTGAAATGTCAGGGTAGGTGGTTATATAAATGTTATTTTTAGATGTGATTTTAAACCCCCAGTTCTTTAATGCTAACACATATTTCCTTGCTAGCTTTCTTCAGCTAAAAGGCTGTTATATATTTCAAGAAGGGATTGCATTTTGCTTGCGGCATAACAATACGGCCAGCCTCATTGTGTGTATGTTAATGGTTTGGTTTTAGGAAGAACCCTATCAGGCTCCAAAGCTGCCCAGCAATAATTTGGCTTTGCACTGCACAGACCCTTACCTATAAAACTCTTTTATTACCCGCACAGAAATTGCAGGCTAATGGCTCTTGTCCTGAACCCTGCTGCGCTGGCGCAGGGACTCACCGTGGGGCCTGGCACTACCCAGAACCAAGTCACATCTGCCACTTCTCCTTTCAGCACAGCAAACATTTTGTTTAGCGTTAACCCTACTTCTGTGTGATAAAAGTGAAATAAAATAAATAGAAATTCGGTGAGTTGTTTGAGCCGTTTATCATCACCTGTAGGGAGGTGGAGAGGCAGCTCCTGATGGCTGGTGGAAATAGAAGTTATGGGTTGTTTTGGTTTTGAGGAGCTTTTTCCTTTTTGTGGTTTGGGCACGGACATAGTTTATGCATTGGCCACCCAGATCTTGCCTGTGTTTCATGCCAAGCCAGCTCTGCGGGGATGGGCAAGGCTGGGAGTGGGCAGGGGTCAAAGCTGGGGGTGGGCAGGGGTTACCCTGCAAGGGTGGGGGTGGGCAGGAGGGACCCCACAAGGTCAGGAGGGACACCCTGGCTGGCTGGTGATGGACTGCAGTGGTAGAGCAGCAGTGCAGGAGATGGTCCAGCCTCTGCAACCTGCATTGGGAAAAGGAATCCCAGGAAAACCACCATCAGCAGTTATGGCAAAGCCCTTTTTTGCTTCAAGGATTGGACAGCAATGCAAATTAAGGGACGTTTCATAATTTGTTCTTGGAAAACCAGCAAGGTTTCTAATGGGCAAGCCCAGAAATTCCCTTCGATTCCAGGGATGGACACACAGATGGATCCTTTCATGTGCCCTGGCAGCAGCAGGGAGACCCACAGGCAGATGAGGAAGGATATAGAAGCTAAAGAGTTCCCCAGCATATGGGTAGAAGCACAAATGCCTTCAGACCCAGAGGTTATAAATTCAATTATTTACTGATAAGAGCTAAGAGGTACTTCAGTACCCTGAAGTACCCATAGTGAAAGAATTATTCACAGAGGAACCAAATTCAGGTGAGACCCAGAATGAAAAGAAATGCAAAGCAAATCACAAGGACTTGTACAAATCGGAGACATCGTCCCACAAACACAAGGTATGCTTGGGTGTGACACCTGTGCCTTCGGTGGATGGACATTTGTAGATACGCATTTTGCCACGAAATTGTGTGCTTCTGAAAACTGGTACTGTTTCCACTAGGAGTTAAATGTTTAAATAATTAAGTTTTTTCCTCCCCTTGTATTTATTTCCCACAGAACAAGATGTGTTCAGGGTGAACTTATTACAGTCTGTTTTTCATGCTAAAGAAAAGAGATGTTTGTCACCTGCACAAATTAAAAAATAAAGACATCATTTTATTGAAAAAAGTGCAAAGAATTCAGACCGCGGCATAGTACACTTTCTGTGCCCATCACGAATGGGTGGGCAGAGCATTGATTGTGTACTTAAACACTGTGGAATTTACATACAGATTTAGTATAAAATTATGCTCCATGTTATAACCCTCTCTGCTATTCCATATTTTCATTTCCATGGTGTGTCTTTTCCTGCTGGGAGTCTGATGTTAAATGCCTGTTTTGGGGTTTTTTTTCCTCTCTCTCCTTAATTTTAAGAATTTCTCTGGGCAGGCAAATGGATTGTGCTGTTGTTAAACAAGCTTAAGGAGGCGTCAGGAGCCAAAAAATATTCTCATGGCAGTAAGGTCTTTTAGTAATGAAACATCGATCTTCCCTCCCCACCCCCCACCCCCGCCCCAAGATATTTCTTCTACTTCAATGGTTCGTTAAAGAAAAATGGTGATTGGTTTCTGAGAGCATAATCCATTCTCAGCAGCTTAAGTTGGCATTTAAAAATCATTATGAGATTAGTACATTAATTTCTCCGTATCAGCACAGGCTTTGCCAGTTGCAGTTGCATGATGCACCATGTGTACCAGTGCATGATGCACCACCCATAGGGTTATTTTAAAGTGAAAACAAAAACAAATATATGGACTTCTTGCATCTTGAGTGCTCATTAAAAATAAGGACAGTGCTAACTGGGATTTTAATTGGTGGGGGTATTTTCCCATGTGTATTGTATGATGCACCTGGCTAGCTCACCACACCGAGTCATCAACGATCACCCGGAGAAACCCATCCCTCCTCCCAGCCAACGAGCTCTTCCATGACACGAAATCATTCCTCTGATCCGGACCAGACCCTGTGGGGAAGCAGGGAGGGCAAACCTAAGCAGAGGACTTTCCAAGGCAGCCAGCATCGGTGCCTGGCTCTTGTAACACAGCAGCTGCCTGCACTGGGACTGCTCTGTGTACACAGGGATAAATGAAGAGTGAATGTGGCCTGCAGAGCCTTTAAGATGCTTAGTCTTTACACAGGAGGATGCTGGTAAATATTTACCAGAGGCCTTGGAATGGTTTCTGGTCTTGTACGAAGACAGGCATTTAAAATTAAATGAAATTCCTATTATAGGCTCAGTAAAATAGAACAAGTCTGGAGGGATCTGTCTGGCCTTTCAGGTGAACGATGCTTTAAAGTAAGTTCCTTAAGGACCCACGGAGCAATCGTTCAGTGTTTATGCTTTCATACGGTGGGATATTAACCCAGCGAAATACAAGTGGGCATTTTGCTTTTGTAAGTTGCTTCAAGGTCCTGGGGCTGGTTTGGCACAAAGTTTACCCCCGGTTCAGCCCTTGGGTTGCTGGCCCCATCCGCTGGGGCTGGAGGAGCATCATGAACCGTTTACCTGCTAATGGAAATAGGAGCTATTAAGACAAATTAGAGAAAGAAGGACAACTGTGCTCTGTGCTGCTGTAACAAACAGCATCTTTCCCTTGTAATTAAGCTGTGAAGACTCTGCAAGCTCCCAGTCCAACTGTGTAACTGCCAGGCAGAAATACATCAGCTCTCGCACTCCACTGTAATTACTTGGGACGTTGTTTCTGTTCATCCCGCCTTGGAAACATTCATGGCCAAGCAGGGTGGCCCCTGGGTGAAGGAAGGCATTCACACCAACTTGCTCCAGCTAATACAGCCCCTCACTATTAGTAAATGATGGCGAAGTGTTTGGTAAATCACAGCTGGAGAGACCAGAGTGTATTTATAGCTGAGATGCAATATGGTCTGCATCTGCCTTGGCTTAGCCAGGCGGGGTAGTCGGAAGATGATCTCCAAGTCTGGGGTTTGCTCTGGGCTTTGCCTGCCGCTAATTCTGTGTTCATCCAGGAGCAAAATTTGTCTCCATATAATCAGGGAGAAGACAAGGTACTAACCACACTTGGGAAAATTAATCTGCTACACTGATAAGACAAAGCATTAGGCCGTTATTGTGGAAAAACAATTTAAGTTATTAGCTTAATGCCCAGCTGCAGAAAGGAAGTAAGGAAGGCAGAAATGGGAAGGGGCTTTTCAGCAGAGGGGGGATGGGAGCTGCGGCGGTGGCGGGATCGCTGTGGGGATGCTTTGAGTAAAGAGATAAGCAGCTACACAGACGAGTTGTTTGCAAAGGCATATCGAAAGGACTAAAAAAGTTGATTTGCAATAGAATTGAAAAGTGTAGGAAGTGCCTACAAGGTGCATTGGCAGAAGGATTTGGTACGTGGTGTGGCAAACAGATGGGAGAAATTAGTTGCGAGGAGCACTGGAGCAAATAAGCTCTCTGGAGAAGGGAGGGAAAATAAAAGGGTACAGCAAGTCCCCAAAAAGTAGATTTTAAGGTGAGCTAGCTAAGAAGAGAGCAAATGAGCTGCTCCAGAAGGGTATCTCAGTCTCTTATTTCTCTGATGTTCTCCCAACCACGGCCCTAAAGGATGCCCATTGCGGGGTGTCAGCGGGGTTTGCCAAGTGACATGATGTCGTCCCTGCAAAGAGACACTTTGCAGGGAAAACGGTCCAGTGCTTCAGAAATACACTGGAAAGGAAGGTAAGAAAAATGAAAGAGGAGTTTTCTCTCCCCTGACGCCACACGTGACATTTCCCTCCTCCCTGGGGTCAAAGACAAGGGTCAGGAAGCAATTTTGTAATGCCCATGAAACACCTTTGGCAGCCCCTGCAGCATCCGCAAGCTCTTCCCACCTTTTCCATCTTTCTTCTTTTCTCTGTCAGTTTTTGTCATCTTCTGCAAAATGAGGCAGCCGTGTACTTCTTCAAATCGAGTATTATGGGAGTCCCTGCAAATAGAAATCCTCTAGCTGTCACCGGGCTGTTAGCAAAGTCAGTGGGAGTCTGGGAACCTCCCCGGTCTGGAGCGCTTGTAAAACGTTTGAAAAGGAGAATTACAGTGAAAAAACGGTATGTACTGAAATAGCCACCCGCAGCCTACTGTGCCTCTTTTAATACAATAACTGGATGCAGTAAGTCATTTTTGAGACAGTTGGGCACGCATTTAATGTGATAACTTGAAGATAAGGGGAAATGATTCAACCACCTATTATTTTCTCATCACAGCTGAAACAAAGAATATGGAATAATCGTTTGACCAAATGATATAAAAAGGACTGAGGGAAATGCACAGAATGGTCTGAAATTCATCATTTCCTCTAGTGTGAATCATAGCCTATATACAGCAATGATGAATTATTTGAGAGAGGTTCTGCCAGGCAAAGATACAAATCCCCATTACATATCCCTCACATTTGGATACCTCCAACTATTTTCCAACATGAGACCACTCAGAATCTTCCTTACACAAAAATGGCAATTTCCCCTGCTGCATCTCCGTTGCTCCCTGCCTCATGCTTGGCTGTATCATTACTGAAGCATCTTTTGTTATTTGCCTACTAATGCCACGAGACTGGTTTTCTGCGATTTGCCAAGCGCTAAGCACAACAGATAATACTCAGCAAATAAAATAATTTGGATTTAGTTCCCAGAAGGAATGAACCACGTCGTTAAAGACCAGTGTTTCACAGATGAGATTTTCCCATATGGCAACACCCATATGGTGTTCTCCAGGGCTCAGTGCTGGGGCCAGGTCTGTTTAATATCTTTATCAACAACCTGGAGCGCACCCTCGACCAGTTTGCAGACAGCACTGGGCTGGGGGGTGTTGATGTGCCGGAGGGCAGGGGGCTGCAGAGGGGGCTGGGCAGGCTGGGCCGATGGATGAGGCCAGCTGCAGGAGGTTCAACAGGGCTCAGTGCCGGGTCCTGCACGGGGGGCACACCAGCCCCAGGCAGCGCTGCGGGCGGGGGCAGGGGGCTGGGAACTGCCTGGCGGGGAAGGGCCCGGGGGTCGAGAGCTGGCTGAAGGTGAGCCGGCAGTGTGCCCAGGTGGCCAAGAAGGCCAGCAGCATCCTGGCCTGTATCAGAGTGTGGCCAGCAGGACCAGGGCAGCGATGGCCCCCCCATACTCGGCACTGGTGCGGCCGCCCCTCGAACCCTGGGGTCAGTTTTGGCCCCTCGCTGCAGGGGGGTGTTGAGGGGCCAGAGCCGGGCAGGGGCTGGGGCACGAGCCTGATGGGGGGCGGCTGGGGGAGCTGGGGGGGTTCAGCCTGGAGAGGAGGGGGCTCAGGGGGGCCCTGATCGCTCCCTACAGCTCCCTGGAAGGGGGCTGCAGCCAGGGGGGTCGGGCTCTGCTCCCAGGTAACAAGCGACAGGACCAGAGGGAACGGCCTCAAGTGCACCGGGGCAGGGGCAGACTGGGCATTGGGGAACACTTCTTCATGGAAAGGGTGGTCAGGCACTGGGACAGGCTGCCCAGGGGGTGGTGGGGTCACCATCCCTGGGGGTATTTAAGAGACATGTAGATGCGGTGCTGAGGGACATGGGTTAGTGATGGGCTGGGCGGTGCTGGGTTGGTGGTTGGACTCAGTGATCTTAACAGTCTTTTCTAACCTAAAAGATTTGATGATTCTTTGATTTTACATATATGTGTGTGTGTGTCTGTGTGTATGTCTTTGGCTCCTGGGCCTCTTTTGCTGAGATTTTAGGCAAGTGCCTATGTTACAGTTGGTGCTTCCTCCAGCCACCATCGAGGCCACCATGGTGGGCTGCTGTGACCGATCTTGGCTGCTCCGTCCCGAGGATGCTGCAGCTGGATTTCAGCAGTGGTATGAGGTGGGTCTGATGAGGATGTTAGAATTAACCCTGCCAGAATACACATTTCTGGGCTGTCCTCATTTGCGCATGTCCTCCCTGTAGAAATGTAGGTCTTGGCAGCAGCTGGTCTGAAACAACTAATTTCTTACATTTCAGTACAACCCTTCGTAAACAGAGAGCTCTTTGCTCTCTTTTCACATTGGATGAAAAGAGCTCTGCAGAACCAACGTGGGAATGACGTGTGAATAAGGTCCAGGAGGAGTCCTGCTGAATTAAATGGAGCTTGTCCCAGGGGCGAGCGCTGTGAATCCCAGCCTGTCCTTGAAAATACTTCTGTCCCATATACTGATCTTCGCTTTTTCTATTCAGGTCATCTTTGGTGCCTAAACACTGTATTAAAAATGACAGACATTGCCTCTAAATTACTTCTGTCAGGTTTCTGCCTAAGCACACGTAAAAGCACTGATCTTTGCAGCATTGTTGCATCTAAACATCAGAAAAGATTTTTGGCTAAGCTTGCATATAGCTGCGTCTCTGTGCCAGGATGAAGTGATGCTCCTGTTTTCCCAAGGAGTCTGGCCTGCCCCGCGTTTCAGGACGGTGGGATATTTGTAAATGGAGAGTCCTCAGGGCAGAAGACATTGTTTATCTTCTGTATCTTGCTGTTCAAGTGGTCTTTGTTTAATTAATATTTTCTTGCCTAAATGCTGTCCTTCCCTTTCGTGTCTCCTCTCCCACAGCGATCTCCTACAAGAGCCATCGGCATGTCCTGCTTCCCATGAGGCTCCTACCACATTGGCAACACAGCTTCTCCTAACATTCCACCCCAGGAAGTTTAAAGGTTTTGTGCTGCCCAAACCCTCCCCTGTTTTCCATCTTCCCCCACATAAACCAACAATATTTTACCATTGGGTCCATAATCGGGACAGCCCTGGGGGCTGCTACCAAGGTGATGCTACAAGTGAGCACTAGAAATTGCCGGGTTGGAGCTAACATTAGAAAGTTATTGCCACCTCCTCCTCCTCTTCAAGCTATTTAGCTTCTTTCTGTGCAGTTATCTCTGGCTAAGCTGGAATGCGTGGTGATATAACCCAGCTATTTATATAACCACCCAGAAAATTATGTCCCATTAAGTATCTGGGTTTTTCCTGGGGTGTTACTCCATAGGTTCATTGCAACAGAGAGCAAACACCTGCAGATGTGCCAAGGGCATGGGGCAGTGCAGAGGCTGGTTTTGGCCAAAAACGAGTGAGCAGCTCCATGGATGTCCTGTGGGACATGGCATCAAACCTCTCCCGGGGGAAGAAGATCCTCATCCTTGTCCTCGTCCTCGTCCTCTTCCTCTTCCGCTTCCGCTTCTGCTTCCTCTCTGCAGCATGTCTGTCTGCAGCTGGCATTGCTGTAGGATGAAAGGAGCTGCTGGTGGTTGTTTAATTGATCAGATCAATGAAACAGCAATAAATCCTTGTACAGGTCATCTTGAACTCCACTGTAAATACATTCACCACGAGATTCTCAAAGACCCAGATTTTGGGCAAATTAAGTATCTTCTTTCATGTCAAACCCAAAATAATTATAATTTCTGCATGATAAAACTTTGCATCTGTCTCCAGACTTTTTATCTCACCTGCGCACCTGGATCACCAATCTTTCCTTCAAAGATACCAACAAAAATTTGTATTGAAACTGGTTTTAAATAAACACATGTGTGGGAGATATGTAAAGAACTTTAAAATGAAGTCATCTGTACCAAACCCCAGGCTGCCCTACCCCTGACCAACCCTTATAGGCCCACTTAGCTGTATCAGTGCTTCCCACCTGGGAACGTTAGAAAAATTAGGAAAATCTTCACCCCGGTGAAGCTGTGGGTGGCAAACCAACCTACAGGTATGAGGGCTGCTTGCAGCCAAAGTGCCTTTTGCGGGGCTCGGAGACAGGCAGTTGCAACCAGCAGCTGTAAATAAAGCTCTTTGATTATATATAAATATATATAATATAAATAAAGATTTTTGTTACATGTGGCCGTGCAAAAAATATCTCACAGGCTGAGCCTGAAGGAGCAAAGGAAGAGCTGTGCTGTACTTGTACTGTGTTTAATTAACATGAAATGCATAAAACCCAACGACAGAGCAGTGGGAAAATGCTCCTAAAGGTGAACCCTGGGTGAGGGGAGCTTAACCCCTGGCCGTCCTCCCCAGCCAAGGCATGGTTTCCTGCTAATGCCAGTCCTGAACAGTTTGTGACAGCTCTTCTCGTAAGGAACGATTTGCAGGAGCATGTAATGCTCATCCTGCAGCTCATCCCGCACAGGATGGAGCAGGGAATCCCTCGGCCAGGATGCGGCCAGCCCGGTGCTGGTCCTCCGGAGCACGGTCTGCAGGAGCACTCGGGGACCTGAGCCCCTCAGCAGGCTCTGGGCACAAACAGCAGCTCTCCTGAAGCAACCCAGGCACCATCCTCCTGCTCAGAGCTACAGGATTTAAAAATAAATGAGATGAGAGAACATGCACGGTCAGATATATTCAAGATCACCATCATACTTCTTTTTTTTGTAAGTTTAAGCCCTCGGTTCTGCAAACAGCCCTGACAAAATAGATGGCTCTCTAAGCTGATCTTTTTTTTGGGGGTAAAAATAGTTGTTTAATGACCTTTTGAAACCAGAGGAACATCTGGCTCATCTCTACGACGCCTTGCAGCCAGTGATTTTTTGGACGGGGCAAGTGCACGCCTGTATTTTAACCACACACAAGAAATGTTCCTCATCTATGTGGGACGTTTCTTGTGTGTGATATTGCAGCTTCAGCTAATTGCCATCTCCATACTCCTTTTGAGTCAGTTGTTTTCTGGAACAGTCTGGATAAAGCTAAGCTCAATCCACGTGATTTATCCTCCCTGGTGCTTGCTTTGACAAAGCTAATCTTTGAGAAATGTTTGAGCAATCAAACTGTCTGGGGCTTATGTGCCTCTCAGACTCAAAACCTTTTTTGTTTCCAGCTGCTGCCAGGGGTCTCTGGGCCAAATGGAGGGAAGTTAAAAGGGAAACAAATAAAAAAAGAAGATTTTAAAAAAATAATCCCTTGTGTGTGTCTGGGTCATTTACTGATATAATATTTCTTAATAAATGTTTTTCTTTTCTCTAAGCTGTGCCCCACAGTGCTGCTGCACCTTTCCTCCCCCGTTTCCCAGCTGCAGGCAGCTCAGCCCAGCATCAGGAGCTTGGGTCCAGATGAGGGTGACTTCCTACCCTTTCCTCTCCATAAATCCAAGGGTTGTGTCCCATGTCTATGTCTAGGCAATGCCTAATGTCTATGGCATTGCAATCTGGTTAGGAGAGACTGTGGAGGTGGCTAGTAGGAGAAAACAGTACAGAAAAAAGGACAAAGGTGACAGACCAGAGGAAGGAAGAAGAGGGAGATCAGCTATGGAGGAAAGCGGCTGCTGGGCATGTTGCATCTATCCCTCTGCTCTCATTTTGGCTTATCCAGTGCTGCATGAAGACCCCCTGAGGCCCAGGTAGCTTGCAGGGACACTCAGATCTTGCTTTCCTTGCTCTGAAAACCAGCAAAATTCTGGGAAAACAGCAGTTTGGACAAAGCGAAGTGCAAAGGCTGCATTCCGCAGGAGGCACCGTGCTCACCTGCTCCAACGGCGCCTCGAACCTCGCTGGGAGTTTTGCTCATTTTCATTCCTTCGGGAGTTTTGTAAGAAAACAGAACCAATGTCCAGAGAGACGTGCAGTAGTTGTTTTGATCAGGGTGGCTTTTCTTCTCTTTAAGTGGAAAGCAGTTGCCACTTTGCCAGCAGAGATAGGTGATTTTGGTCAAGCATTGGAAGAGGCTGCCCAGGGATGTGGTGAAATCACCATCCCTGGAAGTGTTTAAAAAACGTGTAGATGAGGTACTTAGAGACACGGTTCAGTGGTGGGCTTGGCAGTGCTGGGTTAGCAGTTGGTCTTGATCATCTCAAAGGTCTTTTCCAACCTAAATGATTTTATGATTCTATGATCCTGGGGCATTCTGAATCTGCCAGGGGCATGTGGCATCTCATTCCCCTGCTCTTCAGTTTGGGGATGAGCAGTTACCCCTGAAGCAGCTCCTGCAGCCCCTGGGTGGCACATCCTAGGGGCCACAAGCCACCCCACGCTGTCTCGTGGCCTTTGGGGAAGGTGCAGGCAGGGCAGGCAGCGACCACTGGTCCCACCTCATCTGGTGGGGCATCACTTAGACCCAACACACCGGAGGCTGCCCTCAGCATCACCCTTTGGCAGCAGCTGTTCTCACCTGCCTTTTCCAGGGTGGCTTTCAATCGCATCCCTGACGGGTTTTCAGTGTTAGTCATTTACATGCCTTTGAGCTGTTTGGCTGCGGGAGCCTTCCTTTACAAACCAGGTTGCAAAACAAAGCTGAGGGAAACACCTCCGTGCAGTTTATAATAACCCCCGTGAAAGAGGGCTTGCTAGGGAGCAGTTATCGGCATCATCTCCCAAAAACAACTCCTGCCGTGTCCTCTGCTCCCCCTCCCTTTACGCACCCAAGAGGCACAGCAGCCTCTGATGCATCTGGAGGATGCAGGAGGCAGTGAGTGCCTTTGAGTTCAGCATCAGACACTTCCTGCACACCCACCCCTTTTTCTTTTTTCTTTCCCTTTTTCTTTTTTTCCTAATTCGAACCGAGGTAGGTTTTTTCCCCTTTTCTGTTTGTTATTGTTTTCCATTCAGCACCTTTAATGTTCCCTCACACCCGCATTTCATCCCAGCTGCGTAAGAGGGATTTAACACCTTCCCCCCAGCTTCATGAAGGTGTGAAGACCTCATTATCCCTGGTCCCCAGCCCACGCAGGCTGGGGCTCCCCACAGCGCAGGCAGGAACGGGCAGCCTGCTCCGACCTGTAAATCTGCCTGGTTCACCGGCCAGGGTCTCTGGGTAATAAGAGCACAGGAAATTGTTGCTTTTAATGTTCTCTTGAAAAATGTAAACTGTGGGTCCTCTGTTGGCTGTTTGGCAATAGGGGGAGTGGATGTGTGTTCTTGGGAAGGAAGTTAGAGAGAAATCAAAGGCACGTCCAGCGGCTCTCCTGCCCAGCCCTGCAAAAGAAATGTGCCAGGGATGCTCACTGCCCACTTGTCATCCCCATGCTGCGTACCCATCCCTGGCTCTGCCAAAGCTGAGGCTTCAAGGCAAGAAGTGTCCTGTGTCCCGATCAGACCACCAAGAGGCACACGAGACACAGGATGGTCCCAGTGTCCTTGCAGACCCTGCAGCCACTGGGAGTAGAGGGGCTGACCCATGCGCCCCACTGATGACCATGCGTGGAAGCCTCCAAAGACAGCCGAAAGCAATATCCAGAGTCATCCCCACCAGCCCCACGCTCCTGCCAGGTGAACAGGTCCAGGTAACCCACCTCCACCACGTCCCATCAGCCAGCTACAGTGGGAGGCTCTTCATCCCCTCTTGACCTTCTCTTCTTCAGGCTGAGCAATCCCAGGCCCCTGTGTATGTTGTGTACTCTAATGCGTATTAGTGATCTGCCAAGAATTATTAATGAATTCTTATGTTTTACAAATGACATCAGGTAAAACTAGGGATCGGCAGCCGCAATAAGACACACTGAAAGGCATAAGAGAAGAGAACACATCCAGCAGAGTACATCCATGGAGGTACTCGGATCCTTCCTCAACAACAAACTCATATCCAGAAGTCAAAGCTGGCTTCTGGGGAGAAAAAAGGACAGAATAGTAAGTAGCATTTGTGCATGAAAATTAGGAAAAAACCCAAATGCCAACTCCAAATAGGGCATTTCCTTCTAAAGCCTGAGCGGCATGGGGGATGGCAACAAGTTCTCGTCACCCATGCAGTGTTATGGACAAGGACATAGAAATAATGGCACCTCTGCCCTCCAGAGCAGAAACTATGCTCTTGGAGGGGAAAAAGCCATGGAGCTCAGCTTAGCTAAGCTTGGCTCAAAGGCTGGACCTTCAACAGCTTGAAGGGTTGGTGGAGCTGGTTTAAGGAGTAATTGTCACTGTGCTTGCAACTTGGCTTCAGTAAAATTTGACCAAAAATCAGTATTTTTACACTGCCCTTTTTACCCTTATAGCTGCAATGCTTTTAACTATAATAATCACAATTTAAATCATTTTCAGCCTGCTGCTTCCTTCAGTCCTTGCTGGCTAACAGCTTCTCTTGACAATAAGATCTGAGGTGCCACCACTGCTGGGGAGATGTCCAAGCCCCGAAGCCACGTTCCTGTAGGACTTCCCATGTGTGCATCAAGAAGAGAGAGGCAAAGCAGTTGCCCTACTCGAGGATCTAGCTCTTCTGTTTCATCCTTGCTTGTCTTATGTTACTTGTCTGTAATTCACGGGGTAAAACCCAAATGGTTAAAAGTTCATTTGGAGTGGAAAATAAAAAAGCTCTCCCCGCAGGCTCACTGAAGGAGCAGGCACTGCTCCGGAGCCCACCCCAGGGACTCCTCACCCCGCTCAGAAACACAACTGCTCGCACAAGCAACATCTGTAATTCATAATTCTGTCAAACCAGCCTCCAGCTGGGAGATGTTTCTCCGACCTGCCAGTTGTACGATTATAATGACTTCCTATTTAAAAAAACAAAAAAACCCAAAACAAAACAACAAAAAAAGTGAGTTAAGGTCAAACCCAAGCTAACTCCTTTTATATGCTGAAAAAGATTTTATTTGCTGAAAAAGAAGCGGGACCAGCCGGGGCCGGGCAGGGAGCGCAGCCCACGGGGCTGGCTGGGTGCCTGCTTCCCCCGAGCCCTGGGTGGGGACCGGATTGCAACACTCAGAGGAAGATGCACGTTGTGCAACACTTTCCTTACGTGCCACTTTTCAAACCTTGGAAATGTTATTTTATCACAGGGTTCAGGGTCTGGTGGTTTTTTTCTTTGTGTTTTTTTTTTTTTGTTGTTGTTGTTGTTGTTGTAATTGTTTTGTTTTAAATATTTTATTTATTTTAAAATCAAATAGACAGGAGTAATTTATTTTCTCAGTTGCTGACTGTCAGCTAATTTAGCCAGCCCTGCCAAAATAACCAGCGTGCTCATGGATATGATAGCTGCCAGCTCTTTGAGGAAGCTTATTCTGCCTTTTTTTTTTTCTTTTTTTTTTTTTTCTTTTTTTTTTTACCTAAAGCTTCTTCCTGGGCACCTTTCCACACTGGGATGTACACTGCAAAACATCTATGTATTGCATTCTATAGAACATTTTTGTTTTGGACATAAGTTTCACTTCACATCTATTCAAAACACATATGTAAATAAGAGTCAGTGTTAAATTAAAAAAATACTGAAAAAAAGGCATGTGGTAACACATGGAGGAAGCAGAGAAAATATATTATTATGGATTAAATTTAAAATTAAATGGGAGAGCTAGCAAGGTGAAGGTATAGGAAAAGTTACTTTAAATATCAGGGGGTTCAGGAAGAGCTTTGAATACCAGATCACAGGGAGAAACCTGGATATGCCAAGTGATAAGCGGAGGGAATTGGGGAGCAGGTTGAGAGGCCAGGTCAGTGCCAGCACCACAGCACCCAGGCAGGTCGGGATCTCCCACCTATCTCCATAAGGTCCAGGAATCTTATTAGCCAGATCTAACCCCAAGGGGATGAGTCATGCAGAAACAAAACGTCAAATCTTGCATGTTTTCACACTGAAAACACCAAAGCATCTTCAAAACCTTGTTTGCCTCCTCTCCTGGCTTTTGCTTCTGAACTGACCTTCCAAATCCGATGGTGGGACACTTGCAGAGGTCCCGCCGGCGGGACGGGGGCCAACTGCAGCATGCTAAGCGGCATCACCTCACCCCGTAAATACCTCGGTACCATCGCCACAGCTTCCCCATTAGAAATTCAAACCCCAAGTTGCTCAGAGACATTTGTGCTGCCAAGATAAACTTGGAGAAGAGTGGCTTTGATTCATCCCCGAGGGCATGCAAACTCGGATCCGCAAAATGCTTATGGAAATTAATACCGCAGTGGATTAGAAATTGCAAAGATTTTTCCTGAGTATCCAACATCTGCTTTCTGCCACAGCAGCCGTTTCCATGCTGCACTCTCAGTCACCAGGCATCCGCTATATTTATTAATTGAAAAATTGTCTCAGTTTCTTGTAGTCGTTTTTTTAATATGTGTTTAGCGCAGCACATGAAGTATGTCCCATCGTATCGGCTTTGAATGTATTGTCTCCTGCAATTTAACACTGTAAAACTAATGGTTGCTATCAGCAAGGTCATTTAGCAATTGAGGGAGATATAAATCATCTCCATCCCATTCCCACACACAGTTCAGGCTGGCATCTCATATTTGCCTACTCCACACCACCCTGAATCTAATTTCTGGGGATATCCTGGCACAAAATGTGTTGAACAGCATCTATAACATATATGGCTGTGTGTAAAAATAGACATTGATGTTACAGGATGTTAATTAGCATACACAAGTCAGTCATTAGCAATACGAATGATAAGAGGCAGAGCTAAAAGCAAGCACACCCAGCAACAGCTCAAGAAGTGGGGACAATTAGGGAAATGTGCGGTAGGCAGAGCAGAGGTGAGATGAAATACGGTGCAAAAAAATACAGCACCCCAGCTCCTGACCGGAGAACACTCTGTTGGCCTCTGGGGACCACGGGAATGGCTTTTGGGTTGGGTTTGTATGAGAAGTGTAGAGCAGATTGATAAGCACAAGGCTCTGAATTCACAGACCTGAAGCTGTGTGAACCCTGATGGCTTTGGCTTATGACATTTGTTTTAAAAAACAACAAAAAAGCCAAACAGCTCCTTGCAATTTACCTGGGAAATGGAGGAAACAGCTCAGTCCTGGGAAGTGCTTGGATTCCAAACCCATTTGTCTGAGTTTTGGGGATCTGATGCCACATCTTGCCAAGGGCTTTGCATCACCCGGCTTTAACCCCACAGTAGGAGAGGCTGCTTGAAGCTTTGCTTTCTCAGGACCATCCAGCTTCACACCGATGATCTTGGATGCAGCGTGATGCTGAGCCCCAGCCAGCACTGGCACGCGAAAGTCCAGTCTCTCTTTGCTTGCTGCATGTAGCATCTCATTTGGTTATTTTCTGCAAATAACAGCCTGCAAGGAGCTTCTCAAAACACACAGCTGGAAAACCTGGCTGTGGGAGGAATTAAATGGATGGGGAAGCTGGGCTCTGCCTCGCTGTGGAGACAGATGCTGCTGGCAGAACCTGAAGTGGGTTTACTGGGGTTTGTTTGTGGCCACATGAAGTTGTAAGTGGGGTTCCCACCTGTGACTGCGAAGCGCTCCTGGCTGACGACTGTTTTCACTGGCCCCAGCTGACCATACCTTCTGCAGGCTTTCCTGAGGAGACGGGACTGTGGGGCGATGGCATGTTCCCGTACCGGTACAACCGAGAGCACATTTCACACCCTATTTCTATCAGGGCATTTCCCTGCTTTGCCATCTCCCGCTGCCTTTAGGTATGTGTGTATGGGTGTATTTACTGAAAGGACCATACGCTCGAGCAGATAGCAATGGTGTGGCTCTTACTGCTTCATCTCTTTCATGGGATGCTCCTGAAGTAGGGAAACCATTTTTGGACCACGCTGGTGAGCAGTATGTAATCCATTACTGGGGCTGCCCAAACCCACAGCCAGCACGTGGTCATGTCTCTCCCCAGAAAAGGGGCACCCCGCCAGGCTCCTGCTGCCCTCCGCCGCTGCCAAATGCTGTAGGGATGCTGAACTTGCACCTACCATTTCCCAAGAGTTCATTCCTTTTGGTTTTTATGGGTTTGGTCCATTGGCATGAACACAACGTCTGCCAAGGGTGGCCCAAGGTTGGCATCTCACCAGCTTCAGCTGGAGCCAAGCAAAGAACACACATGCCTTGGTGACTCGGAGTATTTCCATACCAGTTTGATGTTATTTTCCATGTAAGAGAAAGCATAAATAATTCAGGATCTGACAGAAACCTGTTGTTTAACATCATACAACATGTCAGGAATGGGACATGAGCCCTCAAGTTGCTTGGTGTGCTGGGGCCAGCATCCACACCAACAGGAAAACCTTCACACTCCTCACATCGTGCAAGAGTCTTCATCACAAGAAGGTCAAAAAAATACAGAAACGCCCTCGTAATAATACTATGAACAGAATTAATTAAATGGATTGTCATGTTCAGTGCCCAATCTAGGAGGTAACAGAAGCTGAGAAGAGAAAGGAAGATATATACAAATACACAACCAAATTCAGGTTGTGTAGTGGATAATTATTAAAGAGCAACTGAAATTAATGCAGGCTATATCCATTTCCCTTGCCCCTCCTCAGTACCACTGAGCTATATATTATCAAACACATTAGGCTAGCTTTGGGAAAAAATGGAACTCTACTTTTTAACTAAACCCTCGCCAGCTCTCTGCAGCCATCCACAGGACCTGATGCTACCCGTGTCCTCTGGGTTTTTAAAAAGTGAATTCTGTGAAATAGTCTCAGTGATCAAATTTTCAAGTGTGCTTAAGTGACTCAGAAGCTGAAGTCCTATAGGCAGGTCAGAGTGATTTAGGGGTCTATTTACCACTGCCTACAGTTTGTGATGGAGCTGGGTACCTCCTGCAGCATCCCGAGTCCAAGAGAGCAATAAAATGTCCTGTGTCAAGGGAAGGCAGCATGTATCACACAGGGCAAACACTGCTCATGACTGCCTTGCACACAGGCACTGAAAGATGGCAATGAAGCAGCTCCTGCTGCAAGAGAACAAGGCTGCAGCATCACATCCATCGCCACTGAGAAAGCAATTTGGTTTTTATTACTATAGGAAATTTAAGTTTTATCAGTGCACCACCACTTTTAAAGTTTTATCCCAAAGCTAACGCTAATTCCCTTGGCTTGACTTCTTTCCATATTGGAATCAGCCAGTTTAAATATTTTTTCCATAATATTTATTACATGATCAAGATTTGAGAGTTCACTGTACGAGAGGTCAAACTTTGGGGTGCAAGAGCAGAACTTGCCTGCCTTTTCCCCTGCATCTGGATGGGACCCAAGCAGGATTTAGCAAAGAAGTGCATGGGCACATACAGCCTGGCAATGGCAAGGAGTTGATTTTAAACACCCGATTTCCTTCTTTCTTCAAAAGAAAGAGCTGCAAGTGTTTGTTAGCACCTCTCACAGCACGGTGCTGTCCTGACTGCCCTGGTTCACCTCATCTCCCCAAATTGGCTCACCAAGGATGTACCTTGTGCTCGGAACCACACCAGGAAAGGGACATCTCTTCCCTCAGATCTGCCTAGGGGACAGATCCAGTACAAATGGATTGAAAATTCAGCTTCAGATGTTAGACAACACTTTCTGCAAGCCTTCCCCTGTAGCGTGAGGAGCCCCTAGAACCAGCCAGGCTGTTTATAACCTGAGGGCTCAGGAGCTCCTGCACCCCAGCACAAAGGACCCCACACATGGAGCCAGCCCAGTGCTTCTTTGGCATATGGCAGAGAAATGCAGCTCATTTCAATTTTAATTCCTCAGGAACAGGCTGCATCTTGACCCATTGTATCCCCTACCTTAGTGCCATGGCTCTAGGCAGGATAGGTGCAGCCCGGGGAGCAGCAACCAGGCAGCAGATTGAGCGTGAGCAGGGGCTAAACACTAGCGAGCAGCAGCCTCTTAAAATCATCAAGTGGGGAGGGAGCTCAGCTGGGGCTTGCTATCACTGAAAGCTTCATCAGAAAGACCTGAAGTCAATTAGCTATGCTGATTGGGGCAGGAGAGACACTGATGAAGCATTGCCCTTGGGTTAAGGTGGTATAAAGTCATACAGTGGAATAACTGTAAATAGGCAGAAGCCCTTATCTATCCTTTTCTTGAGATTCTGTTTTATCAATTCATGGGCATACTGTATTTTGCTTTTTTTCCCCCCTTCTTCATTTTATGTCTTTCTTCCTGCCTTCTCCCTCCACTTCCCTGCTCCTTGTTCCCTTCAGCCCAGGAGAGCAGCACACAGGACAGTCTGCCTCTCCACCCCGTGGCATGTTCCTCATCCTCATCCGTGTTCTCACATCTCTACACATGTCTCTGCATTTTACAGGGCTTTAAGCACTGAAATATAAACACGCAGCTGAGGCAAAGAGCAATGTGGATGCAAAAGTGTATTTCTGTGTATTACCATGGGGGTGGGGGGGTGGGCAGTGTTCAGAGCCCTGCCTCCTGAATTGCTAAACCTGGCAGACTTGTAGCTAAAGCTCTAAACCACGGTGGTGATCTAAACACCTTCTCAGTTGCACCAGGGAAACTGAGCAAAAGCCTGAAGGTTTTTCCCCCCTGCAGGTGCAATTCCCCTAACTGAAATTCTTAGAAAATACTGGTTTGGGGAAAAATAATATATAATTTGAAGACTGGGATTTGATACTTAGTGTATTACTTTTATTCTCATATGATATCAGAAGCCAATCATCATATAAACATTTTCTCAGAGAACGCACATGGAAATTTTTTGCCTTTCAAGCTTGAAAAAAATAGGGCATTTTTCAATTAAAGAGTTGCAGTGTAAGCTTTCTGATTAACCTAAATTCAGCTACTTTCAGTGCTTCCCAAGGCCATGTCTGACAGGGAACAGGAGAGGGCTAAAGTCACCCGTGGCTTTCCTACAAGCACCAGTGGGAGGGACATCTCGTGTACCGTTGGGAGCAAGCATGGGTACTGTTGGAAAGCTCTTCTTGGTGTTTCCTTTTGGTCAGAGATATTGGGGTTTTTTTTCACGTGCTGTTCCAAAGAAGGGCTGTAAACCCAGGAAGCGCTTTAGGGCTTGATCAAAATCCCATTTAAATCAATGAAAGCTTTCCTATCGACTTCAGCCAGCCAGCCACCTGGGAAATAAGGCAAAATGGTCTGCTTTAAAAGGCTGGTGTCCTTAGCAGGCTGGTTCTGATCAATGCCAGGAGATAACGTATACCGTACAGACCCTTATGGATCTGCCTTGGGGTTCATCTACCTGCTGCACAAGCCCACCAGCTCCGTGATAATAAAGGAAAATTAATAGGGGGGCATATTAATTTGGCTTTATTATCACAGATATAGGAGAAAGGAGTAAACATCCATCTCTGATTGATACAATCATGCTTATATAGAAGCTGATGCTGGAGGAGAGGTCCAGCAGAGGCAAAGCTTCTCCCTCCCAGCCTGATTCCTACCAATGTCAGGAGAGAAGATGCTTCTGCACTGACTCACACTTTCCAGCGGGCACCTTCATCTTCCCTTTCAGGGATGCTGGCAGCTGGGATCTGTTTTTCAAAGTGCCCATGAAAAAAAAAAAAAAAAAGATATTAGAAAGACGTATTGACGGATGCTTCTGGCACTTGAGTTGGTAATTAAGTACGGATTTAGGAAACGCAAACACAAACGTTAGCATGCCAGGTTATCTGGCTTGCTGCCAGGTACAGATCGCTGAACTGGGATCCTGAAATCCGTCTTTCCGTCCTGCTGTCAAAAATGCCCAAAGTGCTGGGGGGCAAGAATCTAAGATCACCCCCTCACATCACTGTGGCTGTCACCCAGCACCTCCCCGAGTATGGCTTGGCTCCATCCCCAGCAACATTTATGCCATTTTTTCCTTCTTTCTGACCCAAAGCCCATGAGCAGGGCAGGGATGCTCACGAGGAACACCACAGCAGCCCTTGGGACCTGAGCAGCGTACCCCATGGCAAAACCTTTAACTGCCCACATCCTTCTTTTCCCCAATACCTGAAGCCATGCTGAGAAGCTGATATTAATTGGCAACAAATTAATCAAAAATAAAAAAAACCACCCAAATTAAAACAAAACAAAAAAATCAACTCTCTGGCTGAGGATTGTTTTGCCATGAAAAGCTGGCTTTTACACCATTCTTGTTCCTATTTCTGATAGGCAAATATTTAACACTGCAGCCAAAGGCAGTGTTGCCTCCACCTCTGTATTTATGCAGAAAAATGTCACAGCTAAACAAGCTGCTGTGCTGATGCTTAGAGATAACATAATCAGACACAGGACCTGATTACATTACCCTCAGTTTTTTCTTTTTTTTCCTCTGCTATTTCTTCTTTTCCATGAACTCGTTAAAATAATCAACTTCAAGTGATCTGTCCCAGTGAGGTGATGAATAGTGGCAGCTCAGAAAACTCCTTTCCACAAGTTTTGGAGTCAAGGCTCAGGGGTGCCAGCTGGCCGAGGGATGCAGAGGCTGTGCTCCCCTCCAAGCCAAAAATGTGAGGAAACCAGAGCCCCCCTCTAACTGTAGGCACCTTTCAAACTCTGTCCCAGTGAAATGGATACGAATTTGATTGGGTGCAATTTTTGGGGGGTATTAACAGGAAAATAATACTGAGTTTTGAAATGTTTGCTTTTCACCCTGAGTGAGCAAAGAGCAACTCCAGGTCAGAAAGCAGGAGCAAGCCATGACTCGAATTTGCCTTTGATTTTTATGATACCAGAGCACACCAAGCCCCACATTTGACCAAATACCCTCTGCTGAGGGGCAGTTTCCCCATGCCGCTGTTTCCACCTGAGATTAAACCAGAGCCCATCTATGAGTGCTTAGAGAGCTGTGAGCACATGGGCCAGTCTGCAGGCATCACGCTGGTGGTATCTCCATTAAAACACACAAAATTAGCAAAACCTTGAAGCTGAACAATAAGAAAAAGCAGCAATCACGGGTGTCTCAAAGGGCATCAGGGAAGGGCCCCTTGTCCACAGCCCATTGCTACAAGCTTTGCAGTTCTCAGCAGCCGAGGAGGTGGTTTTAGCACAAGAGACTGAATAAAAAATAAAAGGGTGAGCTGTAACTCCATCAGAGCATGGAAATTTTCCCTCCTGAAATCAGTCTCTGTGCTGTAACTGCTGCATTCCCAGCTGCATTTGTGACTCTTTTCTCGCCCTTCAGTTATTATTTGGGTAAAGGGGATTTCTGATGACTAAACTGATGCTTTCATAATCCTCTGCTTTTGTCTCTGTAACAGGGAAAGTCAGCCTCAACCCAGGTCTCTGTGATTAGCAATTAGCAGGTGATTATTTCCTCCTGGCTGGCACCACCCTTCATTTGTCTCTGAGCAGATCCTCTCTAAGTCCAGATGAACAGCCTGTCCATTTTGAAGAGAAAAGGGAAAAGTTTTCCTCCTTTTCTTTCCCAGATGTATTTTTCTGGGTTAACCTTGAACTTTATTCCAATTTCCTTTTTCTTCAAGTCAGCCAAGCATAGGACTGCTTCATCTGTTTTGCCCGTTTCCCCTCATGTCACTAGCAGAGCTCAGGTCTGGGTACCAGGAGAGTTCCAGTGCCCCAGTGACTTCTGCTGTTTCCATTATGGGAGCTTTATAAATTATGAAAGAGATGTTTTAATTGCCATTAGTCTGTAACCCAGTATATGTTTTACCCACTGGGAGGGATTTGGGGAAGGAAAGATGTCAACACTGTGCGACAAAGAGATGATTGATGCAATGAGCTATTTAAGGAACATACTTCCAAAGCAGAGGCGCTGCCAGGCGTACCTGCCTGTGCTCCAGAGTGTCCGTCCTTGCTCTGTGGATGAGAAGTTTTGAGCATTGTTAGCTTAATGATCAGTCTGCTGTGACAACCAACCTGGAGCCTCAGGAGGCACGTTTTAATGGGGCAGCAGCATGGGTGTGCGCCCTTGGAGTGCCTGGGTGGCTGCTGCAGGCTTGGCCATCCACAGAAGAGAGCAAGCAAGGCTTTCCCTGGCCAAAGAGCAAGACATTCTGTCTCTTCAAATATCTACCCATCTCCATCCGTGGTTTCTTACAGCGTTATCTGCAGGAAGGATCTCCAGAGAGGGTTTCCCTTGGCTCTTTCTTGTTTCCTATTACTTTGCAATACAGTGGTTTTCAGTATGTATTTTGCTGTCCAAGCAAGTGCAGAGGAAAGAATATTTAGTTACCTAAAGTAAGTGGAAGGGTTTAGGGGAAACAGCTAGAAATGCTTCATGGGCTCTGGCTAGCAAAGTATTTGAGGTATTAATAAAAACATTAATAATCTCTGTAACACAAAGAGCTTCCGTGATTTAAATCTGCAAAAAACCAGTGCTGTGCTTTGCTCCTCCCTTCACAGAAAGGGTTTTGCTTGTACGAAGGGTCTCAACCAGGGGTGACCCAAGGTGGGTGAGGACCTTGGGAGCAAGGGGGTGAGGGAAAGGCAGGTGGCTCTGTGGCTGCCCTCAGCCTGTCCAGCTGCACAAAAGCTGACCCACTTCAAGGGGGCTGGTGGAGAGAGGAGGAGGAGATCTCCAAGGGCATTTTGATGTCTGCTGGAAGTGGAGAAATACTGATGTCAGCTGTTTCAAAAGTGTGGTGTATAGGTTATGGCCAACCTGATGGGAGGAGGTACAGGAGGAATCTGGCAGGACTCAGGAGTCCCCAGCCCTTTGGTGGGACGATAGGTAATTCAGGTTGGAGGGGACCTCCTGCCCCAGGCAGGGTCAGCTACGGGGCTGGAGCACGTTGCTTTATCCAGTTGGGTCTTGACATCCTCCAAGGCTGGAGACAGTGCATCCTCCCTGCTCCACTCATTCACCCATGCTGGATGTGTGTGTGGTCCCAGAGCTACTGGTGGTCATCACACTCCCACCACAGTTCGCTTGGTGCTCGACCTGCCAGTTTGACACACAGGATCTTTCCACCCATCACTGCAGTATCACCAGCCGTGTGCCACCAGCTGTCCCCCGAACTGCCAAGCAGCTCAGGCCACTCTAATCTGAAAAGTCGTAAAGTCTAAGGCTTGCTCCCTGTCCCACTATAGGTGTTCCATGTCACAGGACCCTCCACCATCTCCATGGGGTTATGGGACACCTGCGGAGATGAACGCCTCTGTCCCTGATGCCTAGTGCCTCTGTTCCTTGGGAGTGCATTGCTATTAGCCTCGTTATTCTGCACAGGCAGACGCACTGCTTATCACATCCATCTCATCAGTCTGCAGCGTGACTAGGTCACATAGCGCAAAACTCCCAATATTTTGAGTTGGCTCCTCATTGTGCTCTCCAAAATCTGTGCAACAGCATGGACGGGAGGATTTTTTTTCTCGCTTGTGAAGCTTGAGGTCTAATACTGTAAAACCTGTTTCTCATCAAGAGCTGGAGCAATGGGTTGTGATTGCAATGGCATGCCAAGGATATTTCGCCTTGGGCTTCTGACAAGTTCCTGGGAGGAGGATTTTCCCCCACTGTCTCCACCAACATGGGGAAAAGCTGGGAGAGGCAAGCCAGAGACTGCCCAGCACTGCCTTGCTCCAATCTTACGAAGAGCTGGCAGGAGATACAGGCTTTTGACCTGCTTAAATCTGCTCTGAAATGCCTGCATGGGCTGCTTTGGTTTTGCCAAAAAATTCTCCCTGGATGGACAGCATCCATGACTGAAGCAGGGCCGCTTCTCCACCCGTGCCTGCCCACAGTGCAGTCAGCAGTGTCCCTGCTGAGGCCATCGCTGGGGATGCTCAGGGTTTTATGGCTCATTTTAGAGCTTCGATACATCAGTTTAAGGAGCTGGCTGCCAGTGCGGGTGTGGGAGCAATGAATTATCAAGGCTGCTCTTCCCAGCATGACTTCAGCAGGGACCAGTGGGAGCTGCATCCCAGGAACCACAAGTGCAGTCAAAAGGGCCGATGGAAGCAGTTCTCTCAAAGGGGAAAAAAACCCAAACCAGCAGCACAGGTACAATATAAAGGATCTGCAATTCAAAAGAACAGATCCTGCATCATTAAACCAGATTATTGCTATTGATTTCCATGACATATATACACACTCACACAGTGGGACAACTGGCGGCGGGCATCTGGAATGCCTCGGAAGGTGTCCCTGCTCCTGCTAAACATTTACTTCTGTTGTTGACTACAGTAATCATCCTAGCGATTTGCTGACCATAAATTAGTTTTCTAATGGAAATGCAGTTACAGCACACAGTTATGTGAATCCATCTGCTTACCAGGTAGCTTGCCAGCTTGGATGATGAGACCCGTGCCTGGGCTGAAGGACCGGGGGCTGTTCCCACTGGATCTTGCAACTGGTGCACGGTGAACAAAATCATTCCGTAGCCAACGCTGACTGCTCTGTGTTGTAACAGGTTTAATTAGTGAGGTTATCTAGCTTCGGATACAGTCAGGTCCCTGTCTGGCCAGCTTATGTTTGCTTGATGCTTTCATTACACCTTTCAGCTCCTATGTGAATAATGCAATAATATTTCAATAATAATTTAATATAATATCCTATAATCTAATAGCCTGCATCTCAAAATCTCATTGAGTCCTGTTTGCCCGGGATTACATCAGCCAGGGAGCAGGAAAGAAAACGTCTAATCAAAGACTGCATAATTTCCCCAAATATATCTGTGATATCTACCACAATGGACGGGGCCCAAGGCAGGAGTTACACGCTGGGACCATGGCCATCACTGCGCTGGGACTGTGGCAAATCCCTTCCCATCTGAATACGGTGGCTTTGGCAAAGGCAAGGACACATGCAGCCAGGTGGCTGGTTCAGTTGGGAATTCACCCATGCTGGCCCTGCTGGTACCCACACTGCCTGCCTGCAGCTGTCTGTCTCGAGTGATATTTAGGATTAACTTTCTTATGAAGGAAAGCCCAGTTTTCACCTGCTGAAGTCTACAGCCAACTATTCTAATGGTGCACAGTCAGGTCTGTAAATTCTCTGAGCCGCTGATTTGGTTCTCATTTCCTAAATGGCCATTTTTCAAATCTCTAGGAGTGCACAATACCCTTCAGTGCATTTAAACGGCTGCTCTGAGCCCCGTGGCAAGAGGGGGTCTTAGAGCAAGTGAAAATCAGACATTTTGGCCTAACGCGCCTAAAAGGCACATCTCCTACCATAGTGCTAGATCAGTAACACACATAACAGCGAAGGAAAGGCAGTAAGAACATTTATTTCACCACGACTAATGATGGCTTTAAAGATTTTTAAGTTGTACTTTCTATTTAAAAATACCCTGTGCTTAACATGCCCTTGGTCCAGCGCTGAGGTATCTTCGATACTGTCAGTTAATCCACCTCCTTGGACTAAAGAGCAGTGGCAGTTTTGTGGCTGGCTGTAGCACAGCTTCCCAGAGCCATTCCTGCATCCCTCCGCAGCTCTGGTCCTGGAGCCTGTCACTGATGGGGGAGCTGGTGCTCACCGGCCCACCATCCATGGGATTTACTCACCAGGAACTGGGCAACGGGCTTTGGAGCTGGCCACCGTCCCCCTTTTCCCCTTGAGACGTGCAACAGGCTCATCTTCCGCTGTTTGCTGGGCTGCTCTGTTTTTCCCTTCAGAGCCTGGTTTCTCACATCATCAGACACCTAAAAGCAGACTGAGAATCTTTCCCTTAACTCACCACATCAACCCACTCACCTGAGAAATTAAATAAAGCAGCTGCATGCTGCAATGCCCTTTACTTGGAAAAAGGGGTCAAGACCCTTCAGCTTTGGAAAAACATTTTAGCCATCCTCAGCTAAGCTTCAGCTGTGCATCTCCTCTGCTTGCAAGAGCAAGTGTCACTGGGGGTGACACTAGTGCACAAACCACACCAGCTCCCAGACCTCCATCCCAATCGTGTCAGTGTCCTGGTGCTTGGGCACCTGCCCGCAAATGTGGTGGGAAACTTTTCCTGCTAAAAAAGAGTTGAAGAATACAAGAAGATTTTGAGCAACTCCTCTCTCCTTACGGCTGCCAGCCCTGCTGCTGTCACTGGGGTCCAGGTGAGAGCCACCACACATGGCGACACCACTGGGGCACCCCACCTTGCTTTGCCTCTTGGGTAGCTACCGGTGGGAAAAGTGGAAAACCATCCCTGGAAGCAAGTGTGACATCTAGGCTTTTTGTCCCTTAGCTGTGATCTGAGATCTTGTCACTCAGGTCAGGGAGGAACTGTGCTGTTCACCAAACTGCAGGGAGCAGTCAGCAACTGCAGTGGGTTTGGTTGGGTTAAAATAAAAGAAAATCTGCGTGGGCTGGCTGATTTGTCACTGGCTTGCAGAAGTAAGGCCATCCTAGGATAGAGGAAAAATAGGTCTGCTTTAGAGTTACACAGTGCAAAACTAATCTTGTCTGAAATGTCGTGGGGAAAATTAAGTCATCTCATTACTGCATTAGTGGATGCAGATGGTGTGAACCACAACCACGGCACCAAGCAATGTCAGACAGTGAGTCCTATCAGATGCTCTTCCCCTCCCCAAAACCATGAATGAAACCTTGCAGAGGCCTTGCCAGAGCAATTGCAGGCATTTCCAAATGCAGATAAGTAATGGTTGTAATTTGGAGCAATAAAACCTTACAACAGTGTCACGAGAGCACAGCTGTCTGCCACATTGCCCCTGCTAGAAGGACCTTCAGATCTGCTGCTCATCACTCACTGCAGCAACTCCTCTTCAGAGACAGCTAACTTGCTGGGGACTTTTAAACCCTGCTTACAACGCTGGTGTTAATTCTGCTTTTGCCCATGACATGTGGAGCTGGCAATAGAATGGACACCAGTGGACGCCAGCTTTTGTGAGGCAGGAAGGCTTCAGGAGATTCCTTCTGCTTGGACACAGATCCCTCTACCACATCACCCAGCCAGGAGCTACGGCTCCATGTTGTACCTGTGACCCTTGCAGGCAGGCCATACAATTTTAGGGCAGGGAAAGAAGGGAGTTTATTGCAAGGCACCACACAAACCATCCTTATGCACTTCAGCAACATGCTGAATGAATGGAAAAGGTACAGTCTTCATGCATTAACTAAACACTGTATTCACTCATATATAAACCTGCTGAGTTTTGATCGTTTTAGGAGAACAGATACAATGATGTGATCAGATGCATTTAAAAAAACCCACACAGTTAGTTCCCCTTTGAAAAATGCAAATGTATTTCCCTATCCTTAGAGCTTGGAAAATTTTAAAAAGTGTATTTCTAGGTCATATCTGCTGCCAGGTTGCTCGTATGTGTCAATATTTACGTGGCAATGAACAGACAGGAAAAGTGCATCTAAGATGAGGTGCAGTTGTGTGCCAACAGCTGCATCACCTCCATACAGCCGTGAATGTGCATGGGATAGTCCTTCTGGAAAAACATCCTCTCCAGAGGATGCGTTACATTGATGCGTTCTTTGATGTGTTTTGTTGCTCTTGGAAGAGGTTTTCATGCCAGCATCCCCCTTTGCAGAAGTGCTGTGTGCTGCTGCTGTGATGTTCCAGACCCTCCCTGGTGTCGATGAGCAACGAGGAGATCATAAGCTGGAGGAGCAGCTTAAAAATAAGGAAAGCAAACAAGACAGCACAGACAGCCCCAAAGTCCTCTCTCTAACCCGATGAGTGGGATGGCGAATAGAAGTGCAAAGCTTAGGAAAAGGAGTATGAGGTGCAAAGGGACCGGGTGTCCTGGCACCAACAGGTCACACTTGTTATGGTCTCCCTGGCCGATGCCTCACAGTCAGGGGTGGGAAAGGCCATGCAATGAGGGACAGCATTGGGCCAGGTTCTACCCAAGTGTCAGTCAGCCGCGGGCCATTGAGCAGTGCCGTGTTGATTAATACCAGCTGAAGACCAGGCCCATTTTATTTTATGACACTGTAAAACAGGGAGAAATGCCCCAAACCTCAGTAAATGCATGGCTGGTTTTATAGAAAGAAATTTGAGCCATGGGCTGGGGTAAATGGGAAATGAAAAATCGTTTCAATGCAATTGCTTCTTGACAATAACTCCTAAAAGGGACATAATGCTGATTTTTTACATTCAAGGATGCTTCTACAAGTTTACATTTTTCTGTCCTTTGCAGACGAACAGCCAAGCCCAAAGCTGTTGAAGGGGTGATCCAGAGCGGAGCATGCGGGTGGAAAGCTGATGGGATCCTGTCTGCTCACGCTGTATTTCAGGATGCTTGTTTGTCACCTTCTGTCAGACACTCTGCCCGTCGCTACATTATTCATGAATCAGAAGGGCAAAAAAATAATCTCGAGAACTCCTCAGTCAGCTGGGAGATGCTCTGCAAGAATGTGAAGTGCAATACCTGAGCCCCTCTAACAGGGAATGTATGCCCAGGGGCACAAACAGGCTGTCCTGGCCATTTTCCTCCTAATTGCAGAAGATCTCTCAGGTGATAGTATGGTCAGGATTGTTGATTGTATTCAATGGCACAGGTGGATGTGGACATTAATATTCTTTTTTGTATTTTCTTAGAGGATGGGATTCATCTGTGGGGTAGCTCCGCTGTGGTGGTAGGTAAATAGGATTTTTGCAGCAAAGATTCAGATAATTCTGCAACAGAGGAGGTGTTGGGGGAGTCACTCTTAAAATTTCTCCTGAATTTGGCCGTATGCTCCAGTCTCAGCCCTCATCCCCTCCCCGAAACATCCTTTCCTTGCCAGTTAGGGAAGTGAGGACAACTTTTCATCGCTCCTGAAATAGGCCTGCCATAAAAAATAATCTTACTGGAGATAAAAGAATCCCTGGGTTAATTAGCACTGCTCCAAGTACAGCAAGCGCTGCTGCCAAAGCCCAGGACAGAAATACAAACCCTTGATGACTTGATGGTGAGTTGGTGGGAAAAGAAGAGTCTGTTGAGATCTGGTCTGTGGTGGCCGGGGCAGATCTGCTGACCTGAATGAAAAGCTTCCCTTGCAAGCCTGGACTTCATTCACATTCCTAGAAATGCTGCCGAGAGCAGGGGTTTGTCTGTTTCAGGGGATGTCCAGAGGTGCCAGGCAGTCCCGCAACGTCCCCAGCCTGCAGACAGTGACCTGCCACCTCTACTCCTCATCCCCCAGTACAAACCCCACGCTGCTGCTCTCTGACCCCACAAATCCCAGATTTCCCTTTTTTTTTTTTTTTTTCTCAGCAATGAAAGCGAAAATTTCAAACCCCAGCTGAATTCGAGATGCCATTTTTAAATACAATTTCTAGAAAATGTTCAAAGCGGTTTTTAAGAAAGCTCTACAGCCTACACTAAGGAAATAGATTAATGTCCCTTTCACACCCTGTAGGTCGTATCTTCAAAATGGCTTGTTCCCTAGGGTTTTCCTTTAGTGTCTGACACCACGTACTGTTCACGGTTCAACCTTGCAACTCATAAATAATATAAAGAAACGTGCTGCCTGTTACCTTTCAGGCAAACCAAACCAGCTTTGCTCTCTGTTGCTTCTCCCCAGCTCCCAGGAGCTTTCCACACTTAGCTACCTCCAGCTTTGCCACGGAGCATGGAACCATCACATGAAATTCCTCTTTATGGAAACATTTTCTGCTGGCTTATTTTTTTTTTAATTTTGCATTTTGAGTGCAGAAGGCAGAGTCTGAGCTGGTGCAAAACGGCACCGCTGCACTGATGTTGGTGCAGGCATCTGCAGTGCCCAAACACTGCCGTGCTGCTCCTGGGGAATTCCAGTTTACCCTCCATCTGGGATAACTTATGGTAACTATGGAGGGGTGTTAACTAACATATGGAAAGACAGACACACTTCCGAAATAGCATGTTTCTCAGTGCACAAGCAAAAAGTGTTGCTTGTCTTAAGAGGAAGATCCTTCAGTAACGGGACTTCTGCTTGGAGGCTTGATCCAGCAAACAGAAGAGAGGAAAAGGCACATAATCACATTTATAATCTCTTTTTTATCATGGTTTCTCACCAAATTAATACTGATAACATTTCCCTAGGTTTTTAATGCAAATTGATGATATTTGGGGTCTTTTTCACTAAGGAAAATAAGCAGTTGGGGAACAAGATAGAAAGAAAAGTTTTTCATTTGGATGACACAATATTATATTTTCCTTTTGGGGCTGGAGAGTTTACAACTCCCAAATTTTGATACGAAGCCTTTGGAGGTGGAATTTCCCCTTCCCGGCCATCCGGCACAGAGCTACTGAGTCGGCTTTTTCCCCCTAACTAGAAAAATCTGTTGCAATCTGATATCCCGCGGCCAGATAGAGGTTTTGGGTTGCGTTCCCAGCCCTTCTGCGGGCAGAAATCCATCTTGTGCAGAGCTGATTGGAAATAAATCAGTAGAAATAACAGATCCTGCCAGTACATCCCACCAAAGGCTGAACCGCCGCCAGCCTGCGACTTCTCCCTTGCTGAGGACAGTTGTATCAAGCAGGGCAGTTCAGAGAGTACGGCACCTTGGCTGGGCATGGCTGCAGTGGTTTGTATTTTAAATATAAAGGTGTTTCCCTTGCAGAAAGGGCTTCTGTAGCACAGGAGAATGCAGGATTTTACAGTTATGTTGGGCTGCACTTCGTGCAGATACCTGCAGATGCAGAATATTTACAAAGAGTTATGGTTAAGAATTTCATAGCATTATTAAATATGTGTTATTTACAATAAAACCCAGAAGAGTTTATAATAAAGAGGCCACCAAGAGTTGTGCAGCTGTGTGGACAAGCTCTTCCCATCGTGGGCAAGGTGCTGGTCAAGACTGCAGCCTCACGGTCCACCTCCAGCCACCCCAAAGAATTTTGCCCCGGGTTTCTGCCAGATCTTGCCTCGCTGCACTGATTTGGCCATTTCTTAAGCTTTTGTGGTAGTCCTTTCCTTGTGGAGATCTGTTAGCATCCATGTGTATGGATTACCTTCTTACTCCAAATTAAAGGATACTCTGTGCACTCTGCTAATCGAGCGTGACAGCATATGTATCTTAATTTAAAAGCATCGATACAGTGATTATTCTAGGTCAGACTGTACAAGGAAGCAGAGTAACACTTTGGAGAATAGTCAGTATGTTTCTGCTGTGGAGAAGCAGTACATCTGTGGTTTTGTTTTTTTTATTTAAAGGCATTTGTTTTAGTCTTAAAATATATGCAGGAACTCACTCCTTAAGTATGCATGTGTCTGGGCTCAGATGATGTTTGATCTAAGCACAGGCTTGTACAGAGCCCTGGTACATCCCCACTGCGCAAATTAGGTCTCTTTCCTTTGCTGGCTTCTCTCCTTCTTGCTTCCCTTCTCTCCATCCCCCTCCTCTCACTCTGGCTCCAGGGTGCAACGATCGATGTGTTTGCAAAGATTTGTTTTCGCTCACTTAGCAAATGCATCGCCAAATCCCAATTGACACACACCCCCATACACCACCACCACCACTCCACCCCCACTGCCCACCCCCGGCTTTCCCACAGCCTTTGGGAGGATTTAGGGGCACAGGCTGGTGCAGGAGCATCCTCTGGAGCTGAGGTGGGTGCAGATCACAGCCCTTGGACTTGCTGCTGTGCCTCCCTAGCCTGCTGGGGTGTTTAGATTTGAGGGTTTGGCCTGGGATTCACTTGTCCCCAAGCCAAGGCAGATCCCTGGCTGCCAGTGAGCAGCACTGTCTCGCCATACCGTCCCTTCAAAGCGCCAACTGTAACCAAACCGCTCGGCCTGCCCGTCTCGAGGGTGAGCCCTGGTGAGGGACAGGTGAGCCGAGCCAGGAGACCTGGCAACCAGCATCCCGGTCCCTGTGATGAACCTCCTCTGTGCCAGCCACTTTCTGCCTGCTCTTCCACTGCCACAGCCATTTCAGTTCATCGGGAAAAAAGTTAGGGCTAAGATTCCTCCTCTCCTGATGCTTTGCCTACCATTGTCTTGGGCTGAATCAAAGGGTTTTCAGAGCTGGGATTATTGTGGCTTGAAAGCCACAGGCTTAAAAATTGAAAGATGCAATTCAGCTGTTGGTATATAAATATGCAGAAATTATAGCTCATTCCTAAACTCAATTGAGCACCATATGATCTTCATTCACTGCAGTCAATTTGGAAACATTAAAAGCTATTTTGATGGCTGTTTTTACAGTTACTGATTTGTTAATGTGTGTTTTGCAAATGTGATTTTGATTGGCTCATCTTAATTTGCCAAATGGGAGGCCCTCCTAATGAAGCTAAAAGGAGTGGAGGATTTCATTTGACTTTGCATTATAATACAGCGACCGGTGTTTATTTTTCCACTTCAGCCCACATGGGGAAAGAAAGGGAGTTGTGGTGAAACACACCCCTGGCCATCGAGCACTTTGATGTACGGTGTGTCTGAGGGAAAACACCGCTTTGTTGGTGTGGCTGCCTGTCACCCAGCAGAGTGTTGTTGGGGGCTGGGTGTGTGTGTGTGCCAAGTTACTGAGCAACAGTGCATTTTGCAAAGGGAAGAGGCTGTGGGTACCTGGAGAGCTCAGCAACATCTGCTGAGGAGAAGCAAAGCAGCATCTGAGCATTTCCATCGCACCGCAGGCACTGGACGTCCCCAGCAAATGTTGCTAGAGGCTACAGGAGACCACAGACATCCATGTTGCTTCTACTACCAGGAAAACAAAGAAAATCTAAAGACCCAAGAAATATATCACTATTTGTGCATGTTCATCTTCATGGTCCCTCAGGGGAGATATGGGAGGAGATGTGCCCCTGTGCATAGCCAGCCTGGGAGCCCAGGTTTGAGTGACATTGTCTTAGACATTTAAATCCAATTAACTGAATGATTATATATTTAAACCCACTCATTCCGCTGGAGTTTTAAAAATGCTTCTATTGACTTTAAACTTCGACCAAAATCCAAGTACTGGCCACTGTTAAGTGTGTAATTTTATTTTTGGAGAGATAAGGAGTTTCTGTTCCTCCCTGAAAAGGGAAAATGAAGTGCTGGACTGGGGGATGCCCCTTGGCTCGGTGATGCACACCATGCTGCTTTTCACGGGGGAAGGAGCCCTGCAATTAGACAGGACACCCTTCTGCCTCTCCCTTGCCATCCTGGGGCAGCTGTATGCGTCCTCAAGCACCGCCTCAGCTGCTCATCGGCTGCTGTATTAGTAAATCAATAGGGTCTGTTTTCACATTGAAGGGGAAAAGACAAACATTGAATGGACCAAAGCAGAAGGACTCAGCCTTATTAACTCACAGCATTTAAGCTGATTTCAAATACCAGTGAGTGGAGGAAGGAGACAGGTTTGGTTTATAGTTTTTTAGTATGATTGTCAGCATCTCCCAAGCCGCTGGTGCTGAGCCTAACACCTCCTTGGTACCCCCTCCCCACTCTCGGGATTAGGCTTTTGGCATTTCACCTGCACTGAAGAATAGCTTCAAGTTGCAATGTGATCTTTGATTGCCCAAAGTAATAAATGCTTCCAAATCTTGTTCCTCTGATCTGATTTGCTTCTATAGAAAAAATGTGAAAAATCAAGTGATTGCTAGCAGTTTTATCACCAATAAATTCCTCATTTTCCCCCCAATCTCAAAAATCATAGTTATTGAGACCCATGGAACATAAAAATCAACTCTTAGGATGCTGCTACAGGAGGAAGAGGAAGACTGTGCCACGGTACAGGAGGCTTGGAAAGACAATTATTCAAATTTTTTAGTGGTAATCTCATCTGCACCCAGCTGACTGTGGGAACAAAGAAATCCTCGACAACATCAAGCCCTTCTGTGCACTCCTCCTCCTTCTGCCTGTTAGTTATCACAGGCGGTGATCAGATCAACTACGAGGGTGGGTGGCAGGATCTCAGGTTTTTCTGGTCTGACTTGAAGGACCCTCAGATTTATCATGGAGTCCTCTTCTACTGCAGGCACCACATCAAATAGTCTCCTTCTCCACCGAAGAACGTAGTCATCCAATGTCTTGAGCAGAGCCGGCTTCTTAGCTTTCACAACCGGCCACCAAAACAGTGTGTTGGTCTTTGAAACCTCACTGCTGTAATGGGTTTGTTTCAGATCTTGCAGGGTTCCTCCAGTTCCCACTGTGCACGCCCGCTTGTCCATGACTTGAAAAATGTCTTGCCTCTGCCCAAGATCTGGCCTTTAAACATCTTCATAAACAGCGGTCAGATCTTCTCATGCTTTACTTTGCTGAGATTTTGGTAGCACCAGGTTCCGCTAGTCTATCCTGCACTGGGAGAGCTCCTTTTTTTCTTGAACACACCTGATCAGACTTGTGTGCAACACATCAGGTGAGGGCTAGTGAGGTCCTTGTGCATCCCCCAGAAGGTCTTCATCCCCTGTGACCATGCAGAACTCTTCTTCTTAATCCTTTTGAACCGATGCACTCTTACCATATGGCTCAAGTCTTCCTTGTGAGATCCTGAGTGCATTTTACACTACTGAATTTCCTCTCCTCTCCATCATGTCAGTCTCAAGGCCTCCTAGTTATTGATGTTTCCCCTTAAATCTGTGCCATCAGCAGATTTCATCAGCAGCCCTCCTCCTGTTTTTTTTTTCTTGTTATGGTCATTAATGACAATATTAAACAATGTCGCTTTCCATGTGAATCTTGAAGGAAAAGGCTCTACCCCTCTGGCTGTCACCTGCCCTTGCTCAGTTTCTTACCTCCAGCTGAAGTCCCCTCCTTGTCCCACATCCTCCCTGCACCACTGCAACCTGCTTTTACTGAGCTCCAGATAGATGCAATCTCCTACATTTCCTTTGTCTAAGAAATCCATTATCTTAGCAAAGTCAGGCTCAATTAACCTTTGTTTCACCTTTGCTCCACTTTTATAGCATTTTCCGTTTACCTCTGTAACAGTAACGGTTCCTTCCTTCATCCATTTTTTTACATAAAGTTAGATTGGTCGGCCTTTAATTACTCAATCACCATTTTTCTTAAGTATCGGTATCACATACAGTGTTCCCCAATAAAATGCAGAGCAGTCCTTGGGGCAGGGATCAAACCCTGTAATTCTTCTCTCCCAAATGGGGGTCCAAATCACTAAGACAAACCACCAAGAAACACGTACCTTTGCCCTTCAGCATAATATGTCTTAAGCTTTCTTAAAGCTTTATTGCCATTAATAGGTCATGAATTAGAGGTAATAACTCTGGGAGCTTCATTAATTTCCGTTACAGGGTGCGAATGAAAAAGGTGACCTGGATAAACCCATCATGCTCTGGATATGCTCATCAGTCCTTGGAGATTGAACTTCTTTGTTCCTCTTCACGACGCTGCATTTCTTCCCTGCAGCTTGGGTGAAAATGCTTCATAAACCTCTTCAAAAGGGCCTTAAAATATTCAGAAATAAGCGTTTTCACCTCTGGAAGTCTGAGTTCAAACGTGGGAAGTAAAAATGAGATGTAGTCTTTGCAACCTGAAGCCCGTGGCTCCTCTCCACCACCCCAGGGTGGTGCTGCTGGCTGGGGCATGGGGAAGGAGCACCAAGAATCTGCCCAGGACATATCAGATCAACCATGAGCAGCACCAGCATCATGTGGCCTTGAGAGATGGCCAGGGAGGTGACACCAGACATCCCAGGCCACGTACCTGGCACTGAAACATTGTGCAGGACCACTAATCCATGGCTGCACTCGCCTCCCCATGCCACATCCCCTGCACCTGGGCTTGGGGTGCATCACACCCCCATTTTGGGCAGCCACAGAGCTTTTAGGAGGACATTCCCCTCCCACCAGCTCCACAACACAGAAGGGCTCTAAAAGCCACAATCTGGGGTGACTGCTTCAGCTTGCATTTGGAGGAGTCTTCCAGCATTAGAACTGCTGGAAGAAAAAAAAACCAAACACACCTGCAAGAGCCCCCCTGTATTTCTACAGATGTTCAACACATTCTCCAACGCTTAGTGCCTTGCTTTGAAGGTTATGAAAGACTAGGTATTTTTTTTTCCTTAAATTTGTTTTTTGTTGTTACCCTCTCCAGAGCCTGGAGAGGCAGCAGTCTCAGCGATGGGCTACCATTGGGTGAGCGTTGCCATTCCCGGGGGATTAACAAGCAGAGTTTACATACTTCTGTGGTTTGGACAAGTCCCTGAATGCCCGCGTGTGTGTCCTAAAACCAAATGCTGAATTTCAAGACAAGCTCTTTTGATCCTTAGGGGGAAAAAAAGATCATTGCTTCACCCTCTGCAGCCCTGCTGCTTCTCAGCAGGTTGCTCGAGAGGCAGATCAACCTCCAGCAATGTCCTGCTACAGGGATCCTGCTCCTTAAGCTGCAGATTGACGTCTTTGGTAGAGAACTTGATGAAAGTAGGTTAGGTGTGTATTTTAGGACACTGTACATGTGTAACAGTTATTTTAAAAAGTAGAATTTAGGTTCACAGAAGTGGAAATGTACAAAAGTCAGAAGGAAGCTGGATTTTTCATCCATAACCAAAAAAAATCCCAGCGCAGTGAACAATGCTGGCACTTACCTTCATCAGTGCCACCCCACCGCGGTCTCCCCTCCTGAACTCCACATCTTGGTGGTATTCGTGTCACTGTGAATTTGGGCCAATTTCAGGCACGCTGAACTGGACGGCACATGGAGCCGGGCAGGAACGTGCATGGCTCCAAGCATCCAACCTGCGCTGGCGGACATCTGAACCTCCAGTTATTTGGGGCTTGTGGGCCTGCAAACCCAGGGGGGTTGCTGCTGCTGCGGTGGAGGGAGGGAGACTCAGGATGGAGCCAGCCAGGTTTTGGAGCAAGTCCTGAAAGCACCCTTAGTCCTTGCTCCCTGTGACCAGTGCATTAGCTGCTCTGGGAGGATGATGCTGTGGAGGCAGGAGGAGAAATGGGTTTCTATAGCTCCAGAATATGAGTCCAGGTGTACCTGGCACAGGCACCCAGCACAAGGAACATGCCGGAGGCTTCAGCAGACTCTGCCCACAAGCAGCAGACTGTGTTCCATGCGCTGGGTTTCTGAAGACACACATGATAAATGACAAAAGGTGTGTTTGACTGCAACCCAGTGGGTGGCCTGCTGCAGGGAGGCTAAGCAGCCACAGAAATTAAGAAGGCTAAAATAAAATTATAATAAAATGCTCCATTTCACTTAGTATCAGAGGAGCAGGAGGATGCCTCTCAATTTAATTTAGGACCATCATCTTTATGTTTTGGAGTCGGAATTTGCTGGGACAGCAAAGGAAGCTGCCCTTGCTCAGCAGTGTGCCCAGCACAAGGGCAGCTTCCCATCTCAGAGGCATTTGTGGCAGCCTGGCCAGCTTTGTTCCAGCCCAACAAGACTCGGGAAAACAGTCTGAGGTGGTTTGAAGAACATTGTTGAAATGCTTTTGCACATTTGTCATTGACAGAAACCTTTACTGGCGATAGGAGGCTTCAAGCGCAGGCTTTCCACTGCCTCAGCAGGAGGCTGGCTCTACTCCCTAGTGCTGGAGTAAAACCACCATCCTGTATCGTTGCCTACATGGAGCATTTGCAAACCCTGCAGCTCCATCTGCCGCAGCCTGAATGAGCCTGAAGCGTGGTCCCTGCCTCCTTTACCCCCACCGACCTTTCCTCCCCATCCCATGGGAGCTTGAGGCCCCAGGTGTGCCAAACCCACTCCATCCCACCCTCCTCACCCTGGCAACCCTTGGAGTATTTTTTCATCCGAACAAAGCATATGTGTATTTTTTGTAAGACACTTAGATCTCATTTAACTTGGTTTCCAATGTAAAAAAAGCTTTGTCAGCATTTCCTCCATTACATTTATTGAATACGCCCTGACTTAAGTCACCACTTCCCATTTTCTGCCCATATTTTCTTCCCACACGTTTTCCCTCGCCCCATGTGCTGCTGCCCTGGCCAGGGGCATCTCATGGCTCCTTCATTGCTCACTGCCCAGCCCATGCCAGAGCTGCCCTCTGAATGTCCCACAATTACGCTTTTATGGCTCCTCATTAAACTTTGTGGCTATTAAAACCACCTACAAAAAAAAAAAAGAGGCATTAAGTACATTAATAAAAAGGCAAACCTATTGGTTTATTGACCCAGCTGCCTCAGGGCAGGGGCTGCTTTGATGGTGATGCTGCGGGATGAGGACCCGACAACAGGCAGTGCCACCCCTTGCACAGGCTCTGCTGGTCCCTGTCCCCTGCACATCCCTTACTAGGGAGCTCCACCCTGCTGAGAAAGCCACAGCCTGGGCCAGATTAAGTGCTTGCTAAGTACCCTGAAACCACACAATAAAAGTCCCTCTGGAGTGCAGAATATTTATGTTTTATGAGTTCATCATAAAGCTGGTGTGGTGAAGATACCTAACGTATGAATAGTTTGGCGGTGGATACAAAATACACAGAGGGCTGCAGTGAAAGGGAACAGCACAGAATTGGAAACGCATTTTCCTCCTACAGCTCTTGTTTCAGCAGCTTGTTATTTAAAGAAGGGACTCAGGGCAGAGCACTCAAATACACATTTCATGCACAATAGATGCAGTTTAAAACGAGCCTCAACTCATAGACCCACAAAAGTCAACTGATGGCCCATGAAGCAATACAGGTCAAACTCACGTGGTTCTGCAAGGCACTTCCTTGGAGAGGCACACCGCTAGGAAATAAAACACCCAAAACATCTTCTACCCCATTTTCTACACAAAATGTCTTTGTCAGGAAGCAGCACACCTTTGCTGCCCAGGGCAGTGATGGCAATGAGGGCTGGGTACTGAGGATTGCTGGGTACCAAGGAGCTGTGGTGGCTTTGGGGATGCAGAAGACAGGTCACCACAGTGCTGGCCCCACAGCAGGCAGGAGGGCAGGCATACACGTATCTGAACACCAGCCAGCACTAAGCACAGGATCTTCTGACATTATGCTGCTGAATGACAGGGCAGCAAAAGAATCACAGAATCACAGTTTGGGCTGGAAGGGACCTTAAAGCCCACCCAGTTCCCACCCCTGCCCCGGGCAGGGACCCCCCCCAGCCCAGGCTGCTCCCAGCCCCATCCAGCCTGGCCTGGAGCACTGCCAGGGATGGGGCACCCACAGCTGCTCTGGGCAGCCTGGCCCACCGCCTCGCCGCCCTCACGGGGAGAGGTTCTTCCTTATTTCTAATCTACATCTCCCCTCTTTTAGTTTAAAACCACTCCTGCTTGTCCTATAGCTACAGACCCTACTGAAAAGTCTGACCCCAAGAAAGATGATAGCAGGGTATTTCACTAAGTGGATGAAGAGAATGCTTGTGTTGGTAGAGGTTGTATGTATATACATATATATACATGTAGCATGCCTTACAGCAGTTTTGGCCTTGCAAAGGCTTGTCCTGGAAGCCAAGCTCGGTCACTGCTCCATGCAGGCACAGCGTGGTGGCAGGACCAGCCCGTGGGTACCAGGAGGGACCGTCGCTCTCCCACAGCCTGGCCCCAGCTGATGCTGACCCACCTACTCGGCTTCATCTGCCCAGCCTGAGCTCTGGTTTCAATGATTTTCACACCAGACTGGAATTTGTTTTTGCTTGGCTTATTCTGCTTATAAATGCATAACTTGGGCTGGTAACATTTATATCTTCTTCCTGTGCATCTCACCCAAAGGAGGGCTAATTCAGTCCCTAGGCGATGTGCCGAGGCGGGTACAAGTTGAAAATTCTTCTGGGACACGTATATGCAGACAAACACACACATGTCTAAATATATCCACAGTGCTCCCCACTCCCTGCAGCTTTTCTCTTCCTCAGACACACACACACACACCAAGAACTCAGGGTAACAAGACACGTATTTTTAAATATCAGCGTGCAGGAGTGGTTCCGACCAGGGAAAAAAACCCAAACCAACTCTTGTTTTAGCCACTGCTGAATTTGAATATAAAGGTGAGGGCTGCAGAGGCAAAAAACACAAAGCAGCTTCTGGAAGCCATGGGAGAGTTACCGACATGCTGTGTTATCTTCATAGCATGCATGTTGGCAGTTCTTCCTCGCAGACCTTCATGCCTTGGGCACGGGCAGCAAGTCCTGCTGCTCCAGAGAACCCCAGGTCTTCCTCCTCCCACACTCTTCCCTGTGGATCTACACCAGAGCACGAATGGGATCTAATTCTGACAGCCAAAAGGTTTTTGTACACATTATTTCCCCAAATGTGCTAAGGCTTTTGCCCGTTTTCCCCTCCTTCCCTCTGCCTAGCAGACAGATGTGCCCCCAGGGAAGGCTGAGATGTGTGGGAGCCCGGAGCCAGAGGGGTATGTAGGGCTGGCATAGGGAGGGCTAAACCATGTCCAGCAGTTTGTGTTTTGACACTCCCCCAGCCCTCCATAGCAGCAATCTTCATGCAGCCAGCATTCCCATGTGGTAGGTGCTTAGTTAAAGAAGTTATTTCAATTATATGGGGGCTAGCTGTGTCCACACGCTTTCTTCATATCAGCTTTGTTGCGTGCAGAGCAAAAGAAAGGTGATGTTTATTCACCTGGGAAGCACAAAGGTTGTCGTTTTCGTTTGACTTTTGGTTTTTAAATGCAATCCTACTGTCCCCAAGTTGCTTCTGGAGGCATTATGAAACCTGGCCCAGAGCCTGCAGGTTTCCATCCGGTGTTAATGGCCCATTCCAAGTAAAAGTGGCCAGGAAGAGTTTCCTGACCGAACTATGGGAAAATTTCACACCAAGCGCACTGGGAAACAGTTGGCTGCAGCTCGGGGCTACGCTGCCCATCACACATTGCATCGCTTGAAATGAGACACCGTGACTGACAGCCCGGAATACCACAGGGCTGAGCCAGCTGTTGCTGAGGAGAAACAGAACAACAGGATTTTTTCGCAACTATGAGGGCGAGAGCAGCGTGGCCTTTGCAAAAGATTCAGGGTTTCCCCCCGGTAGCTAAACCCCTGAAATCTGAAAGATGCTTAACTGGGAGCGTGGTGGATGTTCTGGCTGACTCTAGGCTGGTTCCCAGGTCTCATGTGATGGTGTAGGTCTTTGGGATGACACTGGGGAGTGCCACTTGTCTTTTTGTGCTATTTTGAGTTATATTTAAAGCACTCACCTGTGGCATTTTCACAATAATTGAAAGTGTGCATTAACATCAAGGAGTTTCTCTCTGTCTTTGTGGAGGAGGTTGCTCCCTGGACCATGGGAGGACTGCCGGATGCAGGGGGTCATCTCCCTACGGTACCCAAAGAGCCACACAATCAGCCATGCTCCTGGCTAGGTAATTTATTTTTATTATTTATTAATAATTATATTATTCAGTAGGTTTCTTTCAGATTGTAGCCCTGCCAATTGTAACCTCACACGCCATCATCCCTCAGTGATGGATGGGTTGGGGACGGTGGTAAGGAATCACATCTCTGCCCCTTGTGCTGAGCTCTGGCAATCACCACCAGCAATGACGGGTTTGAGCGATGCGCTCCAAGGGCACAGTCCCCTGTCCTGTAGGAGCACCCCTGCCCTTGCAGGTACTCCCAGGAGAGCTCTTTTCCATGCAAAAACCCTGAGGAGGAGCCAAGATGAAGCTGTGAGCTTTGTAGACTCACTAACAAACAGGAAGAAGTAGCAATGTTTACCAGTCGGTAGGCGAGGATGAGATTCTTCCCAGGAAAAAAAAAAAAAAGGAAGAAGCTGAGACATATGTACCAGCTCCAGTCAGGTACCCGCAGAGTCACGAGCATTTCCTGCCCATTAGTGTTCCTGTCACAGCTTTGGAAACCAGGTTTGTTAACCATCTGGGCTTAAAAGAGAAGGAATAGCACTTGAGTATCCACCACCTTTCATTTTCCCTTCCTGGCTCATGTAACCATGGCAAAGGAGCCTACGCTAGCCTGTGAGATGGCATAATTCATGCCAGCCCCCATCCCTTTTCTGATTAAACTGCTCCATGCAGAGCTATGCAGTCTTCACATCTTTCCAAGTCTCACCTTAGCATCGCTGCTGCTAAAATATCAAGATTTTGTGCCTGGGCAGAGAAGGGAACACGCTTTGCTCTGGCCTGGGAACCCTACCTACCCTGCCGCTCCCCCCCTTCCTCGGGCGCCTGGTGTGCAGCTCATTGATGGGAGGATGGAGATAGTACGGGAAACCCACGCAGGCAGCTGTCAGAAAACGAGCTTACTATGAAAGCAACATATGCTGCACCGAATTACGAGACCTTCAAATCACTACTAGAAGAGCTTAAAATATTCCAGAATTTAATTACAAGGCTGTATATGCTTTAAATGCATGAATGTATAATGCAGACTTGGGCTGAGACAAGGGAAACTCTTTTGCATGTACTTGAAGGGGTTGGAAGGGAAAATCCTTGAAGGGCGAGGTGGGCCAGTATAGGATCCACAGAGCCATGCTGCCGTGTTGCTAGTATCTGGGATGCCACCACGGATGGGTGACATCCTCCGGTGCTCTGTGCCTGGGACTGCTGAGCCAAATGAAAGCGTGTTCATGCTGAGGATGTGCGTGCAAATCTAAATTATCAAAGACACATTAACAGCTATGAAGTTGTTTGGGTTGAATGCTTCAAAAAATGCTTTTGTTCTTAAAAAAGCTTGCATGTACTGGAACAACTCACCACTTTTTGATGTCAACTGTCCTGATCTCACGTGGTGTTCATCAGACAGACGAGGGTTCATCCCTCACTAAAATAGATTGTTATTATCTTCCACCAAGTTAAATGCTTCATGTATTGTGCCTACAAAAATGAAGATGCACTTTAACATAACAATGTGGTTATTAGCTTAATGGCCGGAAAACTTAAGGATAAGAATTAAAGCACTGCTCTTGCAGAATGCCCCTGAGGAAGGATCCCTGAAATACTTGTGAAGGCTACTCACCCCGCAAGGTTTCCTGGCAGGCATCCCACTGGCAGATTAGCACTGCAGCAGCTAACGTGACAGGAGATCAGGAACCTGCATGGATATCACACTGATTTGTAGTAGATTATTATTATTATTATTATCGTCCTACTTGGATTAACATAGAGAACTCAAATGAGAAAAGAAATCGTGTATTTTCCAAGCAAAGAAACAACTTTTTGGTAAAGACTTTGATCTGCAAGCAGGGATGCAGGGTGGGACTGGAAAACTAATACCATGAGCCAGAGCATCCTCTCTGTAAGAGCTGGAAATGGTGCAATATTCCTGCCCATAAACCCATGGAGAGGCCAGGGTGAGCCTAAGCAGCAAGCCTAAGGTTTTTGGGAAGGAGAAGAAAGCCAGAGCCAACATTCCCAGGTCTGACAGAGGGACATTTGCTGGTCTCTTCCAACTTTCCACCAGTCAGCGTTCCCACCGCTGCTTCCCTGCCCAGTGCAGAAGCATGGCTGAGATGGCACCATGCACACGCCCATGGGCTGGAAGGTGTAATTTAGCATAAAGTTATCAACAAGGCACTTAGATGACAACCAGGTCAGAAATGAGATTTGCAGTGTAAACAGAGATGGAGAACGCACACGTCATGCCAGGTAACCCAAGCAGTGAGTCACACTTTGCAGCTATGTCACGTTTGGGATCTTTCTGCAGCAAACACTTACTGGGAAAAGCAATGGCAGCCACTGTATTTGGCTCACTTTAAGTCTGGAGAAATCAGGACTACAGCTGGAATGGCTGCTCAGGGCTTGCCAGGGCTTTTATTGCTTGATCTGATTTCCAAAGCTCTCAGGCTCCTCTTTGGTGTCAGTAAGATCTGGCAAGAGCTGAGCAGAGTGGCCGTGCCCCTCCACACCTTGCTGGCACTGTGAACACTGAATGCAAAACCTTTGCCTCTGGTTTCCCAACCTGAGCTCAAAGGCACATGTGCCTGAGAAACCATTGTGGACAATCAGATCCCTGCTTCGGACTTCAGCTGGTACAGACACTGACCTAGCAAATAATGGGGCTGAAATAGGGATTTGGGGCTGTGCCCCTACTCCTTGGCCATGGTCATTAGCTGTCTGAGTTCTCAAGGGATAAGTAACATCAGATTCAACAGCCCCAGTGCACCTCAGGGCTTGGTGACACTCCAGGATCAGTCACGGATACCAAAAGAAGGGGACACGGTGGTAAAGCCCATAAAACCATCCTGTCCCACACTTCTGGCCAGAGTCTGGGCTCCAGTGCCACGGGTTGGCAGTGCTTCCAAAGCACCAGGTCCTTGCTAGGGAGGAGGGGCTCAGCTAGGCTAATGGCTGCTTTAATTAAATACGGCAATATCATTAACCCGCTGGAGTTCATCAAATTAGTGTTGCAAATGAAAACCGCATTGGCCTCATTTTCATAAGGCAGTTTCAAGAGGGAAAACAGCATTTTGCTCATGAAGATAATGTTTGCCTTTCCGATAAAACAAAACCTCTTCTCATCCCTCTGGAGCTTTGGCTCTGTTCAGTTCTCAACAAAATATTTGTTCTGGCCCTTCCTTGTTTTTAAGGTACCTACAGTGAACACACTTGACATGATAGGGGATTGCCACAGGAAAACGGTGACAGCAAGGGAGAAATAGGGGACTTTTTGAAAAAGGACTTTTGGGAGGAGGAGATCCCTCCTCTAGTGCATAAATTATTTCTGTAGTTCAAAATAAACCGGCATCTGTGCTGGTTGGAATGCTGCCATTTATTTTCTTATCTTTCTTGTTTGCTGAAGGGTGACTCAGTGCAAAGCTAACAAAGTGCCCACGGGAATGCTGCTGGGAATGTGCTGATGTCACTGACTGCATGGCAGCCGGAGGGCTTGAGGGCTGGGAGGGGGATTCCCACCCGCCAGGAGAGGAAGGAAGAGGAGCGATAGGGATCCCTCCGCTAGCACCCTGGCTCTTAGCCCAGGCCACTTTCCTTGCTTATGTTGCACTTGGGGGAGAGTCTCTTAAATAAATAGCAGGGCTGCTTCATACGCAAGGGCTGGCATCCCGCCGCCACAAGGGGAACGTCCCCCTGCCCGGCACTCATCGTGACATCTTCGTGTTAAAGTGAAAGCTTGGGCTTTCCCAGATAAATCAAACCCCTCTTGTCTGTGGCTCATCCCCAAGCCCTTGGGCTTTTATGCCCCACAAGCAGCATGGGGGGATGTGGGTACCCCAGGCTCTTGGTGCTTCTTGCTGAGATCCCAGGGATTTCTGTCTTCCCATGAAGTGCTTGGGATGTCTTATACCCACCAGAGTTTGAGACATTGGGAGTTGCTCGACTTTGTTTCCACATCCCTATTAATCATCCCTCTCACCCCCTTTTGAAAATTCAATATCATTTTGCAAGGCTGAGTAAAATGAAGGAATAAGGGAGCGTGAGTCCCTTAGGTCGAATGGTCTCCAGAGCACAGTGGTCCGCAGGAGATACTCCTCCATTTTCTGGCATTGCAGGGGGATCGCTAAAACCAGTGACCAAGTATCTCCTATGAAGGGATCCAGAAGAGCTGACAAATTAAGATGGCTCCATCAGCAGCTCCTGCAGACAGTATGGGAGACGCTCGCCCTGCCCCAGGAAGGGATGGGCAGTACAGGAGGGTTCCCATCAGCCCAGCCAGCCCCATGCTGCCGGGAAAGAGAGGGCACTTGGCCTTAACCCCAGTGAAGAAGCAACTCTGTGCCTTTGAATGGGGTTTCACAACAGGCAAAGCCAATTTCCCTACCTACATCCCTGTTGAGCACGAATACACTCAACTACAGCACGGGGGCAGCCCCACTGTCTCCTGACAGCTGTTCCCTCCTCATGCAGCCCCCTCACATCTGCTCGGACCTAGGCACAGGTAGGGTTTAACATGGGAAAATTCCCCTTGGCTTTCCCGTAATTACAGTGTTATTTGATGCCAAGAGGTTTCTACATCAGGAGCTGGTGCTGTGTTACTCAAAAGCTCTGGCACAGGGGGGAGTAACCTGGTGTTGCCCTTTCACGGACTGTGTTCCTGACCCAGCTGTGCTGGTGGCACTGCCACCCTGTGGGGGACTTCCCTGGGGTCGGTCAGGGAGCCACCACCCCTGTAAAATGCAGTTCCTTGATTTCCATGGCAGCCAGGCATTGATGTTCTCCAGATTAACACAAGCAATAAATCTTCCATCGAGGAAACTGGGAATTCTCTGGGGTTGATTCACTGCGGCTTTCAAACCGCCAGGACATGAGCTGGCTGGTCTGGTGCACCCACAAGCTCCAGGTGTGGTTAAGCTGGCACTGGAGAAAGGATGCCAGTGCAGCAAATGCCATCTCTCTCCTTGCCCAAGCCCAGGGGACCGGCTCTGCCTGCTGGTACATCAGCTTACCCTCCAATGAGTGTGAATCTCATCCTTTCCCAGCTGTCATCCCTTCTGTAAAAACAGCTTAGCGCGCACCTCTTTCTCCTGGAGCACCACAGGTTTGCGCTACGATCCTCTGGCCCAGGCTCTGCTCCCTGGGTGCTCCCTACAAAGATTTACTCTCCAGTGCCAGGGGTCAGCTCACTTGCATTTAGTGTCTCCTTGTCTTGGGGACAAAGAGCAAACCACAGCCTGGACGGGCTCCTTGGTGCATCAGGATCCCCAGGGTGGCCATCACTCCTGCTGGGCTTGGTGTGGCTTTGCAGGCTCAAAAGCACCGTTCAGCTAAAAAGCTTGTAAATATTCTTCTCTTGTTATTGACTGACTAAACCCAACGCCACTTGACAAACCCCATCTTCCTTCCAACAACACAACCTGCCTCCCTGCAGCCTCCACCTGAGCGCAAAAAGCCGCCTGCTTTTGTTGATCTGTCTCCAGCTCCTCATCAGGAGGCCTGTTGGGCTGAAGACCATTTGATCATTGCCTTTAAGCTTTTTTGGGCTTGAAGTATGGGTCCTTAAGGTGCTTCTGACATTTTCAACCGACACGGTTGGGTTAAACCTGCCAGGCAGAGGGAGGGCAGCGGGGCTGGGGGAAGCAGCTCTGGGCAGTGTGGGCTCCTGCCAGCAGCTCGCAAGGACCTGGCAGGGAGGCTGCAGAGCCACCCACCACGTTTGCCAGCCGAACCCCAGGAGGCACCAGAGCTCTGCTGGAGGTGGTGGCAATGGGTTCACCCTCCCGGTGCCCTTGTAAGCCCGGGAGTTACTACAAGCCTCAGATAAGGAAAGAGGCACAGGGACATGTACTGGCTTGCCCCAGGTCCCACTGGAAAACTGGCAGGAGAACCAGGAACACAGTAAGTCTCTTTTGTACTTGGACCAGAGGATTCAAGAAAACTTAGAATTTTCCCCATTTTAGTGTCTAAAATTAGCTTTTCATTATTGTCAGCACACCAGCCTCTCTGTCATGCTCATTTTGGCAGAAAACTGTTGCAAAACTATCCTTCTCGTTCCCCATATAACGTACTTCCAAAGCTTGATTCCAAAATCCCTTTGTTTTGAAGATTTACTGTCCATGCCCTGCTGATTTTCACAGGGATGAAATTGCGCAGCAGTGCTGTGACTCTGACCCCAAGCACCTGAGCAGGGATGCTGACCCCACACAGGCATCCCACTCCCACCAGGAATATCCTCTCAAACCCCCACACTGTGGCACGAACAAGCTCAGCTGCTGGATAATCCTCTCTCCCCATTATTATTTATTAGGTGGGAGGTCAGAAGAGATTTCTGTGCCAGATGTCCCCCCAGACCTGTGAAAACTACGGGCCGCTCCAATTACTTCGGAAAATACAGTAGGAGAAAAACTATGTAAGCATTGAGGGAGCCAGACCTGGCTTCTGATGTATCTTTCTTTATGAGAAGTTATTATATACTTAAAATTAATTGTTGGCTCATGGCAGAAAAGGTTTGACTTGCATGGACAAGTCGGAGGGAGGAAGACCTGGGATGGGAAGCAGATATGTGGGAGGACGCAGCATTCTTTTCCCACGTTGAGGAGCAGCAGGACATGTAAATTCAGCTCTGGAATTTCACTCCTTACCTTTTATGGTGAAAAAATGAGGCTTTCCTTTGACTTTGCAAATACATGTTCCAGCTGAAATCCAACCTGTGTGTTAATACCCAGCCGAGCGTGTGCAGCCCCTCACCTGGATGTGCTGAGCACGGGCTTATGCAAAGGGGAAGGCACAGCTCTAGGCTGCTGAAAGCGGGCTGATGTAATGGTTTTATCTGAGGACAGGATTTGGTTCTTATTGCTCAGTCTTGCCTTCCATACGAAAGAACTAAGCTGAGTAATTAAATTTTAAGGCATCCAATAGAGGCAGTGAGAATTTTGGAGTCAGGTACACTTACTCCTGCTGCCACTGCCAGTCTGTTCCTGGGTCTGGAGAGGCCATGGGGAATCTTGCAGCAATGTCTGAGCCCCCCTCTCCCAGGGCATCCCTGCCGCTGCCTCTGCTCCGCTGTGTGGAGCCCAGAGCAAGGCAGACAAACCCAGCCACACTTGCCCCGCGGGGGCTCAGAAAGCCCTAGAGTCCTTGTCTTGACTGGCATGGAGCCCACACGCTGCTTTGCGGGGTTGGGAGGTAAAGGGACGAAGCAGCAGTGTCCTGCAGGTCCCCTCCAATGCTTCTTTTATGATACACAGCATCACATCATGCTGCAAATAAAGTGAAGCTGCTCCAGAAGCCCTTGCTTTCTGTAACCTTCCTATAAAGCTCGTTTTATTTAGTAAACAGCAGTGTAGGAAGAAGAGATTTAAAACTTTGAGTCACTCATTTGAAAACACCTAGCTACAAAACCAAATACAAAATGCATTAGAAGACCAGTTAGTCTTTTCTGAGTCATTTAATTAGAGGGACTAACTTTCCCTCTCTATGGAAATCTCAGCGTGGAAAGTGTGTGAAACCTGCTGCTACCAACACTTGCTTAATGAGCCTCACATTTGCTTCTCTCTGAAGGCAGTCAACGTGTACAACCCACAGACATTCACACTTTTCCAGCCTAATCTGGTTTAGGAGCTGCTAAGGTGGTACAGGCTCTTGTCCTGGGGTGGGATGGCAGTGGCAGCCGTAGGACCCCCGGCCCAATGCCCACCACCATCTCTCCATCTATGCTGGCACTTTCTGAGCTCCATGTCCTGGCCACACTGCAGAACGAGCCCAGGTGTCCGAGCTGGCCATGTCACATCCCTCTATGCACCTCTACAGCATCTCGAAGCAAGTAAAGAAATGGAGCAAACCTCTGCATTTCATCTTCCTGGCTGCAGGCAGCGTGGGTGAAAATCGAGGCCAGGGTCACCATGACCCAGAAATGTCCTGTCTCACCCAAGGGCTTGGTTTAAATCTCATTTTTTTATTGCAGCTCTGGTCTGCAGCCTCACTCAAATAGCCCTGCAGACTGGCTCCTCCTGAAGCAGTAATCCCTCGGTGCTGACACCCGCAGCCATGCAGAAGCTGCCTCAAAAAATTCTAGTTAATTAGAAATTTGGGGGCAAGGACTTGTGCTAGAAGCTTTTGCTTTTCCAGTGATTGTCTAGGGGGGAGTTTAGAAAGGTTGAGCATCTGTTACTCTTACTTTGGTCCAGAGATTTAGATGCCCAGCTCCCATGGATGCCCATGCAGCTCCCAAATCCCCATGTGGCACTGCAAAATGCTGCTCACCACTGCTTCTTGCAGACATTTCTCTTCTCTGCTATTTGATTTACAGAAGCGCTGGACTCCACACATGCAAACCCCACCGCTTGCTGGTCGTCGCTGCTTGGGGCAAGCCGGCGGGTGGTTTACGCACATGGGTGCCCGTGGCCATTCTGCTGAACCCTGCTGCTTTCCACCCTGAAATTCCTGAGGTTTTTCTGCAGATCGAAGCCAGATTAATCACAGATTGGCGCTAGTCGCCCACAAGGCTAAAGCTATCCGCTTCACAAGCCTAATAAGCGGCGAAATTCAGCCCAGAACTCGGCCCCGCGACTTTATGGTGGGAAAGGCCATATGGGCCTATGGGACAGAAAATAACAATAAAAATCAACGCCGAAGCGTGTTAAGAGTTTCAAATGGCACCAAAAAAATGCTTGCTATGTTTCTGAGGGTCTGTGCTGCTGCCCTGGACGCTGCTGTTACTCATTCACATGGGCAAGAATTACAAGTATGCTTGTGCAGCCAGGAAAGCTTTGGTTCACCGAATATTTGAGGCTTGGTGTGGTATGAAGGGGTGGGGAGCACAGCTCCAGCCCGCAGCAGTTTGAGGAGAAGAGAAAAAGTTTTAACTTCCTCGGGACAATTAAACTACCTCGGTGGTACTGCAGCCAAAGAAAAAAAAACACCAAAAAAACCCCGACCAAAAAACCAAACCCCATTTATTATTTGCCGAGTTCTTTCTGCTCTTCAGCAATAATTTAAAGCCGCTTTGCCTTCAGGGAAGCCCTGTGAAATGCAGCATTCACAGGAATGGGTAAGGACATGCAGTACTGACCTAATCCACTTCACTCTGCCCTGGAATCTGTTCCCAGCGTCTGCCTTTGGCCCCCAGCACCCACTGGGATAGGCCAGAGCTGGGTGAGAATTGAGGATTGCACAATTCCAGTTACTTTTTCCACCCCAAAATGTGATTAAAGAAAAAGGATTTCAAAATTCTCTGTGAAATTAAATTCATTCTTTGGCTAAGGTCAAAATGTTCAAGTTTACACATTTCTTATATGTTTCCAGAAAATATATTATAAACAAACCTTGAAATTGAATTATCTCATTAAAAAAAGGTTAAATCAGAATGGCGTAACCTCAGCAGGGAGCTTCGTATCGGAAAGTTTCTACTACCAAATTTCACTGAAATTGAAGCAGTTCTGCAAAACATGTTGCCTTCAGCATATCAATATTTCTGATGGAAATCCATTCTGTCAGAAAATTTTTATCCAGCTCTAGGCTACAATTTGATACCAAATAGTTTTACTTCTCCCCAGCAACTGGCACCACTGATCCTCTATAACGAATTTCCATAATTAACCTCCAGGAACTGAAAATGAAATCTTTTTGTCTGCAGGATATTCTCAAACAACGTTTAGAAATTATTTCACTCTGAGCCAAAGCACAATAAATTCAATAGGATCTTCCCCACAAATTTCAATGGATCTTCAGATGAGCCTGGTTCAGATAAGAGTTCAGAGCCAGATCAATTTAATACAACTCTGGATGTTTCCTCGAATCCAGATGGGCCTTTGAAAAAAATAAATTTCAAAACAAATCTTCCTTTTTGTTGAATTTCAATCCTCTATTGTCATCCAGATTAAGGACCCATACTCTTTGATGCCTGTGGATAGCAGTACTTCATAAGATGTTTGTGTGGATTTTGTACGAGTGAGGAATGCACAACAGCATTAGGAATTTAGACAAAATACCGGAGTTAAAGCTGTGGGCTCTGAATGCTGATTTTTGGCTTCTCACATGCGTTCTTGCTCACTGAAGGCTGTTCCCTACACCATCCTACAGCAGGAAACGTCCTTGAGCTGCACGTGATTTCATGGATGGCAGAACACCCCCGACATGCAATTTGTTCTCACCGCGAGCACTAACAAATCATACATAATGTAACAGCAAAGCAGCTAATGTCGGATTTGCATGAGATACTTTTACTGTGTTTATCCAGGAGTTTTCCTGGTTTAGATGTATTTACCCGAGAGAAGTAAGTTCTGCTTCAGGGAAGTTTTGACTTGAGGCAATTCCCCAGCTGGCGGGATGAGAAGGTCAAGCAGCCATAAGCCATAGCAGGAGTGTCTCTGAAACCCCATCCCTTCCCCTCGCAAGAAATACCCCCAGATGCTCTTTCTCTGGGTCCTAATAGATACATTTCCATAGTCTCCAAACATCACGCTTTTCCAGAGACAGAATTAAGACATACGTGTGAACAATTCACATAATTTTCATGGCTTCTAGAGAGCCTCCTTAGCTGGGTGGTGTGCTGGGAAGAGAGCAAAGGCAGGAAAAGGGTGAGGACCTCCTGCACATCCTCCTTTCACTGGTGCTGCTGTAGACTCCACCGGTGTTCCTGGAGAAGTGATTTAACCACTGTATTACCCCTCCGTAAATGGGAGTGAACACCACACCTGCCATCCCGCTGGTGCTGGGTGAGTAGCTGCTCTACAGCAGCCCTTGTGGGGAGAGCCCGGGGCAGATGTGCTGTGGAGCTGCAGGCGCTGCACCAGACTTGCATGACATACAGGATTCCCACTTGCATGTGGATCATTACACTACAGTCAGTATTTTAAAATACCTTGTCCTCTGTCTTAATAACCTACCTTAATTATTAAGAGGGTTTAAAATAATTTTAGAGTGCTTATAACTTTGTTAAAGCATTGCCCTCAGCTCCTGAAACTTGGAATAGCTGAGCTTTATTTCCCATCCCAGTCTTAGCACTCAATGACCTGTTGGTCAGGCGAGGGAGAGGTGCTAATGTCTTGAACTTATTTTACAAATTTATATCATTCTTTCTCGGCAGTGTAGTTATGGCCAGATTTCTAAATGCCAAAATACAGATTACAAGAGTGTCAAGCTTCATTTTGTTTTCAGTTCACAGGTAATTAGCATTTATTTTCACAATTCCTATTGTTCTTCCATATTATTATATCAACATCACGGAACAGGAGATCTCATCCTACCATCATCAATTTTAAACTCTCATTGGAACAGGAAAATTCGGTGTTGGCTTTGGCAGCCAAAGCTCTGGTCCCTCAGCAGTCTGAGCCACACGTGGCAGTGGAGTTCCTTGAACCCTGTTTTTCCCTAAGTGAGAATTTTTTATTCCCTTTGCAGGCGATGTGGGGCAGTGCTTTCTGATTTTAAGTCCTAACCCCTCACAGCCACACGCAAAAGTAGCAGGAGCTCTGTTTTAAACATCTGCGGTGCCGCGTAATGTTAAGTATTGGGAATGAACCGAGGCTCAACCAGAATTAGCAGGTACTTGTGACCTTACTGCTTCTTGTCTGTCAAACAGGCCTCCTCAGATCATGTCATCTCATACGGCAGTGGCGAAAAATAATTTCTTTTAATCTGTTAAGAACTCAAGTATGACATTGGTAAGTCCCATAGAAGAGATAACAAATGGGTATGTGTTCAGAAGAAGGTTTTGAATAGTGTCCCTAAAGAGGCACAGATTACATGTTGGCCTGTGAGGAGTACAGATGTTTCTGAATAGCTGCTCGTTCAGGTGACAGTATCGCTCTGTGGGCTGAATAGGTTCTCGGGAAAAAATAATACGTGATCGTGAAATTAATGACTATCACTGCATATTCACAAGGGAGCCCACGTTTCCAACACACAGGAAATACGCATTTCCTAATACACAAGTGTTTGACCTTAAACCTTAGTAATGTTCTTTTAATGTACATCCCATTTAGCTACACACGTGTGCAGAAACGAGGAGGGGATGGGATACGTAAGGTTCATGTTTTATGTATATTATTTAATACTTTCCACAGATGCTTTGGTAGTTGGCATAGCGGGGAGAGATATTCTGATTGGAATTTTAGATTTAAATAATCAGTCATTCTGATACTAAAAGCACTTGTTCTCGGCTGTTTTAGTACAGTCATAGAAAGTGTTCAGGCAGAATACTTTTGAGAGGAGAAAAATGTATTCTGATATTCCCATAAAATCTTATACCAGATCAGCAGTCATTACCACAGATAATACTAGATTGCATTGTATATATGTTATTAATATAGGCATAATGCTTTCTTGGATGGAAAGTGGCAAAACTGTGAAGTCTAGAAAGGAATCGGGTCTGAAGAAAAATGAGGAATTTGAACTAAGCAAAGCAAGAAACTCTGCTTTATAAATCAAAACCTAGACTGCGTGTGAAAAATACCGATGGAAATGTTAACCCCCCAGTGTTATCCTCCTAGTTATCAAGATATAGGAACTTAAGAGTATGACATGAATAATAGTTTTACAGGGATTAACATATCTGGAACAGCTTCCCCAAGGAATGACAAGTAGACTGTTTTGGAGCAGGCAGGGGTGCCTTGTAGCTTATTGATTGTCACAAGTGCCTAAAGCATGGCAGACCACCCTGAAAGCCTGGGGGTTTAGTTGGGTGACGCTGGCAGCCTCAGGATCATAAGAGCAAACAAAGCATGTAAACATGATATTACTGGGAAGGGTGCTGATGGAAGCTCTGTGGTCATGATGAGTAAGTGTTTTGTGTGTGTTAAAGTTTCCACATTCCTAACATAGCTGGATGCATGCGAATTTTCCATGTAAGCTGTGTGAGGGAGCTGTCTCCCCCAGCCCCAGTGTGCAGTGATGGGGAGCAGCAATTCCTCCTCTGAGCACCCTCAGTCCTGGCCAAGCCAAGCCACCACCAAGGAATGGCCAGCATCAGCGTCTGCTTTGGTGCACCTTGCCTCCATCTGTATGGAGGTGAGCGATGAGCTGATAGGGAGCAGATGTTCACACCCAGCTCCCGTTCAGGATTAACAAAGAGCTCTTTCAACCCCATCTTCTCTCCTTTTATTGTCAGATATGCCCCAGTTGGTATGTTGGACTCACAAAGAGTACAGGGCTGGAGCTGAACCTCCAGAGCTCTGTCCCACCTGCATTTGCCCCTGAGGCTGCCACATGTTTCAGTTTGGAGGGGAACAAAGAAACAGGATTCTCTGCACTCTGGAGAAGACAGGAGAGCATTTCTGCAACTGTATTTTCCCAGAGTTATCTCCTGTTCAAATATACACAGTTGAACAAATGAGAGAAACCCAACTGGCTGTGAGCAGTAAGTTTCTGCACTGTTCTCCCATTCCACCATATGTCCATGGAGCTGAAGCTGTGTTGGTGGACAGCAGGAATGGATGGAGACTGCAAAGTAGCTGAGAGTAGCTTTTAATTAAAAAAAAAAAAAAAAAGATGTAAAGCTGTCTGCTCCAACTTTTCGGTAAGACCTTACAAATAACCACACTGCAAATTTTACTGTTTTGCTCATGATTTCCAAGCAGAAGCCAAGGCTTAAATTCTTTGGAAAATTCATTAGAGCCAAGTAATTTGACCAGCTAAAGATGTGACACATGGGAACAAAAGCAAGAATATTAGTACTGAATTCTGAAATGTCATGTTGGGATTCTCTTGTCTGCATTACTGATGTATCCCCCTATGGTCAAACACAGAATCATGGAATCATTTAGTTTGGAAAAGACCTTTAAGATCATCGAGTCCAACTGTAAAACTAACACGGACAAGCCCACCACAAGATAGCAGCGCTTGCTGTTTCAGCATGTTGTAAAAGTTTACTAATTGATCATGGTTCAGCCCAGAATGGACACAGAGCTAGTCTGTTGCCTGGATGACACTCTCAAGAGATAAGGGTAAGAACCCAGCTTACAAAGGCCACCGCTGTCTTCGGCTGCGCTAGGCAGAGCTGGCACGTGAGGCCTGAGCCAGGAGGGGCAGCAGGCTGGGTTCCAGCCCTCCTGCCTGCTGCCAGCCCCTTCCCGAGGGCGCCTGTCTGCCTGCCATGCAGCGCCATGCGGGAAAGGAGAGCAGCACTTGATGCAGAAGTGTGCTACGAACGGCTCACAGACCGTCCCTTGTCTGGGGCTGTCGCTTCGGGAAGGACGCACCCCGCACTGTACAGCATCGCTGTCTCAGAGCAGCGCTCAGTCCTCTGGCCCACACAAGCCGTTACCCAGTTTTGCTCGGTTTTGTGTCCAGGAAGCTAAACAAAAGGAGCACGTTGATGGCGGGAATGATTTTCTGAGATCCCCACATGCTCCTTGTGACTGTTTTGAGTGAAACCCCCCTGTGCCCACAGTCACCACTACCGCACAGCTGAGCCCATTCTGGGGTCTCCCCTCAGCCGGCCATGGCCCTGGGGCACCTCCGCGAGGGACCCCGGCCCGGCAGCGGCCCGGCCCGCCTCACCACCCCTCTGACAGACGCAAAGCTCCGCATGCCGCAGGTTCCCTTCCACAGCACTGGGATTTATAGACAGCCTGTATAAAATGAAAGTCAAACGCCACAAAAACATTTATACCACTCACCTCTCCTGAGGGAGCCGGCGCCACACCAGACCTCACCCTGACAGGATGACACCGGCCTGCCGCCGGCACGGGCACAGCGGATGGGCCGGAGCCCGGCGGAGGCGGGAGGTTTGCGGGGACGGCCTGGCTGGGGGGGGGGGTCCCCGCCGGGAGGGCGGCGGGGGCGGCATCGGGACCCCCCCAGCTCCCCGCCACGCCGCTCCCGCCCGGGGCCCCTAGGGGGCGCGCTGCTCCGGCGGGCCGCCGGCCGCGCGAGGCGAGGGGGCGGGCCTCGCACCGGCGGCGGGCGGTGATTGGCGGATGAGAAGCTATAAATAAGGGCGGGTGGCGGGGGACAAAGCAGTCTGCGCGGGACCGGCGGGCGGGTGGAGTTGGAGCGGCAGTGCGTCCCGCGGCTCTGCCACTTCCATTTGTGGTTTTTTTTTTTTCTAATTTTCTTAAAATTATTTTTATCTTTTTTGGGGGAAACCGAGTGTGTTTTGTTGTGTGGGGTTTTTTTTTTTTTTCCTTTTGTTGTGGCCGGCCGAGGGACTAAGCCGAGATCAATGAAGGAAAGAAGAGCGAGCCAGAAGTTATCGAGCAAGGCGGTGATGGATCCCAACCAGAACGTGAAGTGCAAGATCGTGGTAGTGGGGGACAGCCAGTGCGGGAAGACCGCGCTGCTCCACGTCTTCGCTAAGGACTGCTTTCCCGAGGTGGGGGGGCCGGGGCCGGGGCTGGGGCCGGGGCCGGGCGGCGGTGGGCGCGGGCTGACCGTGCGCTCTCTCCCGGCAGAGCTACGTCCCCACCGTCTTCGAGAACTACACGGCCAGCTTCGAGATCGACACGCAGCGCATCGAGCTCAGCCTGTGGGACACCTCGGGTGAGCGCTCCCCCGCGGCTCCCGGGGTGGGGGCGGGGGTGTGTGTGTATAGCGCCCATCGGTGAGGAAGGGCAGCCCCCGGGGCTAGGGAGGGGGTTGTAGCGCCCGTCGGTGAGGAGCGGCAGCCCGCGGGAGTGGGGGGGGGGGTTGTAGCCTCCACCGGTGGAGGGGGGGTGGGGTGGGGGGTTGTAACCCTCCCCGCAGCCCCTCACCGCCGCGTCGTGGCGGGTCTGCCTGCTTCCACGTACGAGACCGGCGACCGCTTTTTTTTTTTTTTTTTTAACTCTGAGGTATACGTTAGCGATACATTTACTTGGGGAGGAAAAAGGGTGTGGGCAAGGCTCCAGGGGCGGTTTGCCAGCATTGCAGGGCAGGCGGGCAGGGCAGGGGCAGCGTTCGCACCTGCCCGGCTGGGAGTTGCTGCTGTGAGGCGCTGCGGGGCCACCGCTGCTGCGGAACCCCCGCTTTGCCCCCTGGAAGAGTGACGAGGTGTTCAGATACGTTAATGGTAAATTACATCAGCTCACCTTTGAGTTCCTTGTAGCCTCCTCTCTCGTGCCTGTTTGGCTTTTTTACAATATACAGGACTTTCCCCCTGTGTTTTAGAGTCTAAAGGCAGGAGGGATGGGGGCAGTTAGGTATCTTTGGCCCTCTGAGGGTGCAGGGGGGGACCCATCCTTTTCTACATACTAAGATCAGTGCTTAAGGTCCTCCTCGTTCTTCGCGTTGTACCTTCAGAGGCTGTGGCAAAAAGTCTCTTGTGCTTTGGGGTGCTTGGCCGTCTTGTGCCCCTCTGCGTCCTGCTGGCATTGGTAGCCGGGCTGAGCTTGGTGCCGGGGTGAGGGTGCACCCCTGAACTTGCCTGCTGGGTGCTGGATGGGGGTGCGGGTCCCTGCCGCTCAGGGACTGAGGGTGCTGGGAGAGGTGCTCGGGTGAATGACCCCACTAACAACGTTACTCTGTAGAAATGATAGGGAGAAAGCTGGAGGAACTTGACAGAACATGCAAGCCCTTTCTTCTGTAGACATGCTGTGTAGATGGCTTGTTCATGTTGAATTTACACCAGCAGTTCCTTCTAAATATGACAGCAGTCCTTTTACCAGTAACTAAGATGTTAATCCCTTTAAAAAAAAAGTTTAGGCAGTGAGTTGGCTTTTCCCTTGCTGTTAAGGAAATGATTCCAAATTCTTGCAACACAATTACTGGGAAACGGCAGTGTCTCTGCCCACAACCAGTATCAGCTTAGCTCTGAACTGATTTTTTTTCTTCATCTTATGCCAAGTAAGACTTGCAGACTTCTAGAAGTGTCTCTGGTTTGAGCTTTCATCCTGATTACTAAACTGGCTGTAACAAACTCCCATTGAGTAAGGGCTGATTAAAAATTAATAGTTAGTTATTTTGGAAAATTTTATCTTTAGCTATTGAAATACAACCCACAGGTTGTTTGACATGGGAAGGTTTGGAATCTCTATGTCAAAGGCTGGAGACACCTGTGTAATGAAATCATTCTGTAGCACTTCAAAAGACAAAAGCAGTGGAAGGAACACCTGCCAGCCTTTGTGTGTACATGATGTCCTCTCAGGCCTGTCCTGGGACTAGCAGAAAATTTGACTGAGTCAGAAGCTTAGGATCAAGTGGCTAGTTTGCAGTCTGAAACTGAAGAGGAAATGTTTGAAAGGTCCAGTGCTTGGTTTCTAAAGGTATTGCTGAACATTGGATCCTCTGGTTGTGGGACTCTGCGGATGAAGACTTGTCTTCATAAACCGCCCTTCTCACAGACTGAAGAAGAAACACCCAAACCTATTAACCCCGTGCAAAATCGCATCACCAGATAAGAGACATCAGAAGATAAGATAGTGTTTAAGCATTGTCTTAAATTCTTGATAATTTTTTACAAGTCATTGTCCTAGTCCTTTGCTGAATTAAAATAAATGTCTTAATGACACTTTTAAAGCAGGACTAGATTTAGTTAACTTATAAAAATATGACTGATTAAAAGCCAAATAATCATGGAACATGATGTCAGTTGCAACACAGGGGAGGTAATGGCTGGAGTCATTTGAGATACTTCAGTGCCTCTTGGGGGAGGGATGAAAGGATGCTATTTAGCTGTTTTTGATTGCTGTATACTACAGATACTTATCAAGTCATCTTGAAAGTATTTAGTATCCATATTTAACCCTCTTCACTCTTTCCTAACTGGGAGCATGCAGCAGGCTGCCTTACGAATTGGTCCCTAACTTGACCTAAAGTAAGTGTCTGGTTTTTGCATTGAATCCTTTGAAGGGAAGGTACTGCCACTTAGAGCATTTTTTTTGCTCCCTGAGAAAATGAGAGAAGCTGTAGGCATGGATTAAAATAGTCTTGAGCTAGGGTGAGAACAGGCCCTGCTGTCATGGTTTTGGGTTACAATTTTTATATAATAACACACTTTTTACTAGAGGACTCTTAAGTCCAAAATGCAGAGAGTCATGCAATTAATAGAGCATTTTAAAGCTAGCTGTAAATTTATTGGGAAGGTTCTGTTGTATCTTGGATATGCCTGTAGAAATATGGGGCAAAACACTCTTACAAGTAAGAATGGAATGGGAAGATTCATTATTCAAATATTTTCTGGTACTGTCTAGTTCTGCAAGTCATTATAAGGATTTAAATTAGCCACAGCATTAAGGAAGGCACTTGCCAACTTGAATATCAATTGGCTTTTGGACTGCCAGCCCTTCTTTCAAAGCAGGAATGTCTGGTTGCAATCTAACTACATGATAAATTATTCCACTGTGTGGTAACGTAGTATGGCAGTCTTAAGTCTTAAGCTGTTTGGGAGCTGCGTGCTTATTTTGCTAGGTAGAGTATTTGAAGTTTCAGGTTAAAGCTTCATCTTGTACTCTCATGGACGATGTGAAGAGTGCTTCTATGTTAGACACCTTTGTCTACCATCAGCATAGTCTAATGTATATTTACTGAGTTTTTGGCTTCTTCCCTTAAAAGTGACTACTTTATTTCTGTTTCTTGCTAGTACACTATGTGGCATAGAAATTATGTACCATTAATTATGTATACATACCTGTGTCTCCTTAACACATATTTTAGGGTTTTTTTTATTGGTTGAACTGTGGAAACTGTACTGGATACTCCAATAAAATAATTCTCAACAGGGCCAGAAATACATACACACTTCTGGGGATTAGCATATAATTAAATCCTGAAGGGCATTAGAGCTTAATCAAGTTAGCTTTACTTAGCTTTACTGTGGTTTGAATGTGTACAGTGTATTCCATGTCAATATAGAAACTTCATATTAATTATAAAGTTTTGTGCTGAAATCTTCCCAAAACCAACTGAAACATACAGGAATCAAAGTTACTGTTTCCCCAGGTTCTCTGGCAGTAAGCATCATAACTGGAAGGCAAACAGAAATTTGAAATTTCCCTTAACTTTAAAGTTGGCTGTGTTGAGCTGTGTGTTTTTTTGGTGTTTTTTTTTTTGTGGCAGAGTAGCAGTAACTAGTCTTTATAGGGTTTTTTTCCCCTTTAGAGGGGAAATAATTAAATTGATAACTGGGGATGCCAAGTCACCTGCCAAAGTCCTGTTTTCTGTTTGAGCTGTGGAAATGTAAACAATGCTATGATTATTGTAATAATCATGTGCTTAGAGATGACGTGTTCTAGGATATTCACTATACAAATCCACCTGCATTTTCTCCAAACAGCCAAGGTGGATTTGGAAGGAGGAAAGCAATCAGTAGTGAATCAGCTACTTAAAGTGGCCACTGCAGTATTTGATGTGTTTTCTATGCAGCTGATAATTAGTGAGCCCAAGGGTTTGAGAGTGAGAATGCTGCTGTTCATCTGTTGTTCTTTCAGTTGACTGGAGTCCAAAAGGCTACAAAGACTAATGCCTGATGGCTGCTTGGTGGTGTGTAAATAGTAAAGTCTTGCCTGCTACTGAGCACCACTTCCCTGAGAGCCTGCAGGCAAGCAGAGGCTGAACAGCATGGTGAGCAAGGAGCTGCCCAGGTTCAGCTCTGTAGGTGGGACACAGGGCTGAACCCTCCTGGTTGGGACTGGTGGCGGCTCTGGATCTTGCAGACACGTTAGGGCTTCAGCTCTCTGTGATCTAGCATCTTAACAGCAGTACTAAGCCATCAAAAAATTAAGTATGCTTTAACTTTTAACCATGTAATTCTGTTACTAAGATAGCAACACTGAAGTCTAAGCCTGGTATCTTCTGTAGACCAAAACCAACCATGTTGCTGGGGAGGGGTTTTATTTCAGTTTAAAAGCTGAATTTGTTTTGCTTTGCACAAAACATCAAGTTTTAGAAGTGGATAATTTTTAATGCTTAAATTATTTTTGCTTAAACTATTTGTGCTGCCAAACAGATTAAAAAAGGGGATTGCATCTGGAATATACTTCCACTACAAAGTAAGACGAGCTGCAACATTATCAGCAATTCCTTGGTAAAATTCATCTGTGTTGTCCTTGATAAAAATTTTTTATTTTGTAGGGACAGAATTGCAAACACAAATAGGCTTTTTTTTTTTTGCTTCCCCACAAATACTGTAGCTGTAGCTCTACATTCTCCTTCTGTTTTCTAGGGTTGGCATGGCTTCAGATCTGCAGACTAAGTTGAAAAAGAGTGAGCAGCCTTACTGGGCTGTGCTCAAGTTCGCTGTTCAGACTTGAGCCTCATTCCTGAGATTCCTGGCTTCTGAGGGTTTCTCTGGGCGAAACGATGAAATGCCAGTTTGAATAGGCCCGCACAGTGAGGGCCGCAGCCCCTCTTTATTTGCGCAGTAATAAAGGTTCAGTTATTGCTGTTGAATGAGATCAGGAAATTTCCTTTGTTCATACTGCAGCCTGAGTAGTTTAAATGGTTCCCGTTTGTTCTGCCACACACTACCCTAAAGAAAAGGATGTGTCAAATATTTCTTCTAGCTTGCATCTGAGCAGGACTGCCTAGAAAAGCGCACTTACTCTAGCTCAGCATCTTTAATAGGAGACGTTCAGAAGGAAAACCTAAAAAGAAAAACCCTCAAAACACACACAGCTACAGCTGACACAGTAGAAAGGAGTCTCTGGGCTGGAGGTGGTGACTGTATGTGTACATAAATACACGCTGGTGGACATACATGGTGTGTTGTATCCCTGAAAGACTGGTGAGTGAGAAGATAGGTATGTGTCTTAGGAATGAGTTTCTGGGTGAGGCTTTTCTGAGACTCCTTTCTAGCCAGCAACTGCTTGGCCAAGCATTAATGATCTTCAATCCTGCCCTTACTTGCAGGAGCTCGGTGGGGAGGTGAGCTAGCCAGGCCACGGCTCTCACCAGCGTGCGGGCTGGTGGCTGGGCACCAGTCTGTGCTTTCGCCAGTTTAATGCCACAGAGCAGTGCGGGTGGCTAGTTAACGGCACATTGCTGCTCTGCAATTTGTCTGTCCAGGGCAAGTAAATTGGCCCTGGGGCTCCAGGCTAAATAGCTTGGCCCTGAGGCCCCTGGATGGAGGCACTGTAATAGCAGTGCTGGAGATAGCTGGGGAATAATTAGTAGTGGAAAACACTTATTGATAATCACTGCGAGCAGAGCTGAAATGAATAGTTAACTACTGGTCAGCTCAGCTCACTTAAATGTCTTTCTAATATGTCATTTACCACTGAAGACACCTAACTGTTTTTTGGGTTTTTTTTTTTTGAAGAGCAGTTCTTGACAGCTGCCTCTTTGTTAGATTGACATCATTTATGAAGATAAGCATTTGAATAAAACAGTCTTGTTAAATTACCTTCTGCTACCTAGTTTGGTAATGCTTCATTCCCCATGTGTTACTCTTCATTTCAAAAACAACATTCTTGGGATTCTTGACTCCTTCCTTCCAGTATAAGCTGTCCAACTGAAGTCATCTGCGATACGTTCACACCGTTCCCCACTCCTTGTGCAACAGCATGAGCTGTCTGTCAGTTAAAAACTTGAGGAATTTCTCTAATCCAGTTAATAGTCTGCTCAGCCTCTGAGACCTTTACAGCCAATTAGTTCTAGATAGTTGCAAAAATAGGTGGTATAACTAGCTGATAACCCCAACACTCTTGAAAGCTGTATTCCTGTTGCATATGTTCTGTGCTATATTTTAGGTTCATGAGAAAAATACAGAAATAAGAATGCATAACTAAGAAAATGAATTTTAAGTTGCAGGCACACAGTTTAAAGCCCTAGGCCTTATCCTGTTGGACTATTTAACTGTTTTAAGTAGCCTTCCAAATTAGAAGTGAATTCTCCTCAGTAAATGAAAACTTCAGCAGAGTTAAGGCCAAACCAAATGGTACTTCCTAGAAAAAAAAGGAAGATTTCCATCCCACCACCCCACACTCCCAACCTGTTACAGATTCACCAGATGACCAAAATGAGATTTCTGACTCTGGAGATGTTTCTAACTTTGCACATCATGACAATTCTTAAAGAAAACAGCGTACCCCTCAACAGATCTGGAAGTAAAACCTGCTCAAAGTGCAAAATTGGACCTATTCCTGTTCCATCAGATTACTAATTTGCTTTGATCTTGTTGATAAGAACTTGTTTTATGGGCTAAACATAAACATTTAGTGCAAGCATGTATCGGTTTACAGATTGAGGCTTTTTTGTGACAGATAACTTGCGTGCCTGCCTTTAGGGCTGGGATTCTTCCCTGCTGGAATACTGCAACCAATGCTTTGCTTTGAAGCAAGAGTTTCTTCTGAAAATTGCAGATATTCATGACAACTAAAGATGCTTTTTGCACTTGGAACTATTTGTTTTAAATTAAATGTTAGAAGAAACAAAATGGATTTACTTCAAAACTTTCTGAATTTTTCCCATGAAAGCACAACTGTGACAAATCTGCTTTGCAGAAGCCTTTTGGATGTCAAGGATTTGTTCTCAAAAGTCAAATCCCTGCACATTAATGCTGGGACTTAAACTTGGGCTGACCTGATTTCCCTTAACTTGTTATTGGGGGCATCACAAGCTTTTATGGGACATGGGTCACTGGGGTGCCATCACTCTTAATTACTTGGGAAAGCTGTTGCATTTGTAGGTGAGAAACAAAAGGAAAGTAGGGAAATGAGCAACTGCAATGAGCCTTTTGGGAATGCAGTGCTGTTGAAGAAATGATGGTAGCTGGGTGCTACTGAAGAGCTTCACTGAAAACCCCTCTAATCGTTCTGAATAAGCTTGAATGACTGCAGAAAGTGAAAAATACAAACTAATAAACATGTTGTTTGTTTCCCTGCAGGGTCTCCTTATTATGACAATGTTCGCCCGCTCTCCTATCCAGATTCTGATGCTGTCCTGATCTGCTTTGACATCAGTCGGCCAGAAACTCTTGACAGTGTGCTAAAGAAGGCAAGTGTTCAAGAAACATTTGAGTACAGAGCTGTTTGAGTAGCTTGTCATTAAATCTCTGAAGAGCGGTGCTGTTTCTTATATTAGAAACGTTGGTTTGTTTCTTTTAATGGAGAGATGACTGGACCGTGCTTTGCACTGCTAGAATTTGTTTGAAAGGGATGAATGTTAATTGAAAACAAGAAGCCTTTAATGGATGCTTAGGGGTGAAGTAAATTCTCATTCCTCAGCTTTTAACCAGCAGTGAATTGTTCAGGGTGGTGTGAGGCGCAGGGCTGGGTGCAGCAAGAATTTGTCTCTTGCATTATATTCATATAACAGACAAGATTGAGAAACTTTGCCATGTTGTAATGACAGTTAGTACATGCCTGCCAAGTGTTTGGGCTTTTGCCATGGCTTTACATAACTTCTCAGCCTGAAGTTAGAAGGAGCCAGTGACAAATGCCTCTGGAAGCCACTGAAAGTCCAAGCAGTGGCATGGAAATGCAATCCTGACCAAACTTCAGAATTTTTCACAGGCTCAGTGATCTGAGATTCAGTGCCAGACTCCCCGACTTAAAACACTGAATTTTCATAATCAAGCTCTGTGTTTGCAGAGGTGGTCCTGGTCCTCTTCTTGGTCACTGAGCATGACTCAACTTTGCAGTGTTGTCTTTAAGGCTTACTGACCTGAAGTTCCTTTTTTCTGTAGCTGGGGCTGGTGATTTTTGTGTCACTGGGAATAAAGTGGCATACAATGCTCTGAATAATCTACAGAAAATAGTTAAAAGACAATTCTCTCAGCTACTAACTGTGCCAACAAGCATCTAGAACTGTCTTTCTCATTTCTGTCCATGATAATGTTGGTTAATATACTGTTGCTTAATTCTGCAAGAGTTTTTTCTTAATATGCTTTTAAACTCGGATTATATCCTTAAATTTTTAGGGATTGTATGATCTGTTCAAATTATGCTGGGAATTTTTTTGGCTTTCTTTTGTTCTCAAAATAACCACGTAGAGGAAGAAACCCCAGAAATATATCACACGTTCTGTATGAGGGGTTTATTACTGGCTCAGAATAGCTGAACCCTTGACAGATTCATGTAGTTTTAGGTGTGAGGGTGTAGCCATGAGCCAGTATATAGCAGTGCTAATTTTGTGGTCATATAAGACCTACCTCTGTAGCTCTGTCTTGAGGAACCATTGAATTTGGTGACACTGGTGTTCGTTGGTTCCTGTCTGCAAATGGCAATGGCTGGGTGTTTACCGCTTGTGAGGTGCGACAGGTCTGCAAACCTTTACTCATGTAGGTAAACAATCTCAAGTCATTCCCTCTTGATTAGTAAGTCAGTGGAATTAGTGAGTGTATGAGATTGTAAGATTTCATCTGCAACCGGATTCTGCTGGAACTGATGCCTTTAGAAATTAGCTTGAAGGTAGATAAAACTATTACGTAAGAGTATTTCCATGTAAAATGTCATGACTTGTTAAACTTAATCTTGTATCCGTTGCTGCTTTGGATTTAAACATTCAACTACTCGAGTATAACAACCACCTAACATTTTACAGTGGAAAGGTGAAATCCAGGAGTTTTGTCCAAACACCAAAATGCTTCTGGTTGGTTGCAAGTCAGATCTGCGCACAGATGTGAGCACGCTAGTGGAGCTTTCCAATCACAGGCAGACACCGGTGTCCTACGATCAGGTATGTGCCACATCCATCTTTGTACTTAGGGGTGAAAGATAAGACTCTTCTATCACTGCAGCCATCTTTAGGAACAGCTTCTCCCAGTGTTGACATGAGTGCTTCCTAGAAGGCAGATGGGCATACTCTACTACTAGACTAAGGTGAATTTGAAAGGTCTTATGAGTAAAGGCAAAGCCTACCTGTAGGCTGGATGCAGCAAAAAGTGATGCAGCCCCACAACGTATGGTTTAAGTGTCATAAAATTGTAACCTCATTAGTTGCAAAGAGCCTTTTAAGTGAGTTGGAAATAAACTTCCTGCTTTTCTGGGCCTACAGAGGCCAAAACAGTAACTGAGAGGTGACATGTCCCATTTATTTACTGATAAATTGGTAAAATTGTTGTCTTCAGACGTTAGATTTGAATGTCATTCATTTGATGTTAAGCATCTTGACAAGTATTGCATATAATGTCCCCTTTAAAATCCTGTTGCCTTAAAACACCTGTAAGGACACTCTAGCTCCCTCGGAAGGTGGCAGCAAATCCAGAAAGCATCTTAATTCTTGGCAGCAGCTTTCTGTTGCTGGGGAAGTGAGAAGCTTGCAGCCAGCCATCAGGGAATAGAGAAGCCAAGGTGAAAAGGAAAAGAATCAGGCCATGGGAGAGCAGGAGGCAGAGAACAAGGGAAAACTGGTCTTGAAGGTAAACTTCCCCTTATTTTGTGTATTCTCTATATAATGTGTGTTATTACTCACATGTGTCTATCATACGTTGCAGCTGAATCAGTGATGGTTTCAGATACACCCTGCAGGGTGTAAGAGCGAGAATGGTATCTCCAGATGTGACTTTATCTAGTCTGTATATCCTATGCTATCAAACAGTTTTTGATGCTTTATCCACAGCCTCAGGTTTTCCAAACCAGCAGCTCCTAGCAATTAGCAATTGCTAATAATGCAGTCTCCTACAGCACGTTTAAATTGGAAAATGCAAAGAGATAATAAAGTGATTATCTCGATTAAAATAAAGCATGGGATGTTGTACCGTGATGGCTTATGCTGCTTATGGCATTTTTCTACATTTCACACAGTAAATATCCCTCCATCTCAGACAGTTTTGTATGAAACTGAATGCCAGGTGTTTACCTTAGTGTAAAACGATTCAGAAGTGTCCTTTAATCCTGCTTGTTGCAGAAGATGTCATCATAGTTACAGACCACCACTGTTGCATGTATGCATTAATGTTGTTCAGCTTCAGAGCTGTGCTTTTGCATACTATTTTTTTAATATTAAAAACTTAAAAGGAAATAGTCCGCCACTTACTGCATACATAAGTTCATGTATTACTTTTTTTACAGTACTTCAGTAAAATCACCAAGTCTCATGATGGATAGTGATCAAAAAATCTAGTGACAAGTGGATTTATCCCCTGGAGTTGAAGATTCACATCTCCTCTGGTGTCACAGCTGAGCCCGCAGTCCTTAGGAACAGGAGTCTGCTGAAGACAAAGGGCTAAGCCAGGAGCTTTTACTTGGCAGCCAAAGGGAAAATTGTATGTGTTACAGGGAAGGTCATACTTGACAGACTCCCATAATTCCATCTGAATGTAAGCAAAAGCTTGGACGGAGCCATGGTTGTATCTTCTGGTTGCCCAGTCCCTCCCTGGTGGCATGAAGCAACCCTCCTCTGGTAGTTGTATGAAAGGATCCTCTGGGCTCGAGATACGCAGCTTATTTTTAAATTCCCTTGCCTTGTTAAGTCAACATGGGATCAAAGAACTTACTGGTGTTTTCCACATTGCTCTTAACTTCATAAGTTTGGGAGGGTAAGGAGAGTTGATGGTGACGCCCTGCCTCCAGTATGCTAGCCAGTTTCCAGTCAGCTAGTCAGCTGCACCTGAGCAAACATTTCTGTGACTGAGGTATCGGCTAGGCTTGGTTCATAGGATGTTTGACTGTGGGGAGGGCTGGGCCTATGGACTAACACTCCTTTATCAGCCACTCCCACCGACAATTGATAAGATGGCAGCCGCATCACTGCAGTGTAAACAGGGCACGCTGGAGGCTAAACAGATGGGTCCAAATAGGCGAGTGCTGTCGACCTGGCACTAGAGCAGAGAGGAGGGGTTGGGCTGACTTGTGCCTGTATCTCAGGCCCCCTGAATATGTGAGGAGTGGCACATCAAGGATGTGGTTGGATTTCGTAACTTACAAAAAAGTCATCCCTCAGAAGTAAAATTCCATTCAAAGAACTCCATTTTTTTCCATACAATGCTGTATTGTCTTCCAGTAGCAAAATGCACAACAGGATACCAGGGTGTTGTCATCTTCTGGAATTGCGTAGTGTTTTCCTTGTGCTGCTGGAACAAATATCCCTGCTTTGACTTCTAATGCACTTAAAATCAAAAAGGAAGGGCTTGTGTAACTGCTAATGTCATTTTTTTCTTTTTTTTTTTTGGCCTGTTTCCTTAGCTACAAGTTGATATAACTATCCCTGACCCAGAAACCCACAGCACGTTTCCCTACAAACTTTGCCTCCTTCGTGGAGATGCAGCACAGCTCCGCTCCAGGTCAGGGGCACACTGGCCAGCCCTTAAGGCAGTCAGAATGCATTTTGGGAGATAGCAGGCTTAAATCTGGAAGCTGCCAGGTTTGGGCCTTTCCCGGCGAGCACGTGGTTCACAGATGTGAGTTAAGGTACAAGGGTGAAACTGCTAAATAGGTCCTACTAATACTCTTCCGGCTTTCTGCAGTTGTTTGCAGGTCGCTGAGCTTATCTTCTCTCTTTGAATTTGTATTTATCGTCATAGGAGATAATGCTTGGATACTTGTTCACTGCATCTTGGAACCAAAGCTCTGTTTATTTTGCAAAATTAGCTGCTGGCTGTAGTGCTGGAGCGTTAGCTTTGGTTTTCACAAAACATTGTATATGGAAAACAGTGCTGAAAAGTAATTGTATTGTTTGCTTTGGCACTCTGCAGAAACTTGGTATTGATCGCATGTGCTTTTTTTCCCTTAGGGTGCAAATATGGCCAAACAGATTGGAGCGGCTACGTATATTGAATGCTCAGCCTTACAGTCAGAAAACAGTGTCAGAGACATTTTTCATGTTGCCACCTTGGCGTGTGTGAATAAAACAAATAAAAATGTTAAACGAAACAAATCGCAGAGGGCAACAAAGCGAATTTCACACATGCCTGGCAGGCCAGAACTTTCCACAGTGGCGACAGACTTGCGAAAGGACAAAGCAAAGAGTTGCACGGTGATGTGAAGGACCTTGATTTCCTGGAGAAGGAGGAAGAGAGCGTCTGGGAGGGGTGGAGGCTCAATGAAGTACACAGCCACATGGTATTTAACGAGGGCTTATGCCAGTGCTTTAACCGAGACTTCACCTGTTGTGTGAGACTGTACTTAGGAACTGAGCAGCAAGAAGAAATGGCTCTAATTGAGGTGGCATCAGGAAATATGTTGAAGAAAATGCCAAAAAGATAAAAAAAGGGAAAATGTTTGAATGTGCTGAGAAAAGAGTGAATGGGAAGATAACGCTGCGAAGGAGAGAGATGTCATTGACAGTGCTTGTTTCTTTCATTAATGCTCTACTCCTGGATGCTACCACTTTGATTTCATTAAAATAATACTTTAATGTTTTTTTAAAGACTTCACTCTTAATATGCCCTCCTTATTAAGGAACTATCCCTGTGACCTTATAGTTGGTTTTCCAAAGGATATGATCTAATTTTTTTTTTAGTAGCTCATCATTAAAATGGAGAGTATACTGAGGCCTGTGTGTCACTTAGAGGAAAACACTGTATGTGAGAAGTCTGGAGTTTTGCCTTCCTGAGACGGCAGCACAAGCTATGTTTGGGCACGCTGGTAATGAAGACAACAGTTTGAGAGTTCCCAGTATTATAGGTACCCTTGCACTGTGGAAATGAAATGGATCAAATTGAGGTGTGGGGGCAAACTACCTGCCTGTTGCAGGACCTGTGACTTTCCATTCCTCTTTGTGATTGTAATTTAGAGTGGAAATGATCTCCAGTTCTGGTGTACTGTGTGGGTATGTCGCTGTAGGTTCAAGTGAAAGGTGCTCGGAGCTATGATGACAAATGATCCTTAATTTTATGACCGTGATAATTTGTTAAGCCTTACTGCCCATCTGGGGAAGCCTTGAGACTCCTGCTTCTGCTAGCAGTTGGAGAGCTGGGTAGATCCCAGGATCTAGCTCTCTGTAAATGCTACAGAGAGGTGCTATTCTGTGATGTGGTTCACTGCAATTATCTTTGCAAAAAAACCAAGAATCTGCAAATGAGCCAGCAGAGTCAGGTTATCTTTTGTGATGCTCTTACTTGTGAGGCAGCCGTCTCTCACTGCAGACTGCATTTGCTCGTGGTGAGGAAATGGGGTCTGAGGAACTGTGACGCCTTAAGGGGTCCCCAGTGGAAACTGGATACTGCCTTTAGTCTTTAAGATAATAAATGTGTATCCAGACAACAATCATGAAACATCAGTGAACCAGTTAAGTCAAACTCCTTTTTGCTTATTGAATACTATTGTTAGTGAAATAAATCGGCCTTTAAAATGGTTTGTAACTGCTTACTGACTTAAATTCATAGCTTCTCTCAAAAGAAGGATACTGTAAGCTCTAACCAGCGTGTCTATCGCTTGTTGAGGACAAGCGTTTTGTTCCCAAGGTTAATGCTTCATTTTTGAAGTGTTAAGGCTGTGTTTGTGACAACTTGCGCAAAGGGTAAAGGGTTACCATAATTAAAACTCTGTTCTGTGTGTTTCCGGCACTTTGTTTCATCTGATAAGAACAAAAACACCCGTTCCGATTATTTCCCACAAAAAGACATTTTTACTACCGTAATAAGCTTTTGACTGATGCAACAGCGCGCTTAGGGCAGTATTACAAAATAGCTGGTAAGTGCTTTCTGTATTTAAATATTGTGGAAAAAATAAGTTATAACTGTTATAAAGCAGGACATTCATTACTTTTTTTTTAATTGTTGAAGTCACTTTGTATGTTTGGTTAATGTTTCTGCAGTATTTATTAAAATACCATTTTTTCTTTGAATTAAAAAAAAAAGTAATTGACTTGTAGTGGAAATGGCCTTTGTGTGTGTTAGTTCATTCATACGTGTGTGCTTTGGACATAATTGCAGTGAGGTACAGGCCAGGCGTAGCTGGGAATCAGGATGTGATTTTAATAGCAATCCATCTTACCTTGCTGAGAGCCTTTTGGGTTCTTTGGCATTACATTTTTGTAGTGCGAGTTACTTACCTGAGTTGCATTTCCCAAAAATGGCAGAGGCAGAGGAGACCGGAGCAAGCAAAATGGAGTTTGCTTTGCCTCTGAAGCATTGAATAACACTTTTTAAAAGGTTTCATGTGTTTAGGTTGCTCCTAGGAACTGTTCTTTGCTGCCTGCTGTGAGTCCAGCACAGACAGACCTTCCTAACCAAAGAGATATGCCCCTTCTCTGTCACTGCTGGGACGTTGTGGTTGCTGTGGCTCCTCTTGGAAGAGCTGTCCTGACACACCAGCTCTGCTGGGTGTTGGGCTCCCATTTGAACATAGGACATGATGCTGAGCACAGCCAGAGTCGTTCTCACCACCCTTGCAAGGCTCCTCTTCCCCCTTGTAAAGTCAACGCAGGAGAGCTTCCAAGCATCTTGCTTTCAAGTCTATTGGAGCATGTGTGTTTTCTCTACACCTCTCGAGTCAGGCAGAAGTCCCAGCAGTTGCTTTACCCTGTACTGACCTGATCATCCTTTCCTACTTCTGGTGACAAACCAGGTTTCTTCCCAGGTTTTGTAGATGCTGTAGTAGGTGAGTGAAGGCCTCCCTGTGCAAGAAGGCAGCCTGTGCTGGTGGGAGGGTGCTGGGGTGGGTCTGTGGTGTCACTGCCAGCAGCTTGGTGAGTTCCTGGGGACCCCTGTCCTCTACATCCTTGCAACACCAGCTCTGCAGCAGCTCCTCTTGGAGCTGGAGGTGGCCTCTGGCAGCATGCAGCTGGGGTGCAGAAACGCCCTTGGTGAGGCTGCAGCGGCAGGCTGCGTTTGGCCAGGGTTAATTATCTTTGTGCCTAAAAAGCTGCCTTGTCTTTGTAGTCTGAACTTGTCTTGTTTCAGCCTGTGGTCTTACCATCGAGTTAATGTGTGTCAGATTGACGTGCTCTTGATTACTGAATGTCAGTGCACCTTGTACGTCACGAGTCTAGAATTCAGTCAGCAAAGCCCAAACAGATCAACGTCTTCAGTGACTCTGAATCTCTTGTAAGTGTTTCCCAATTCCTATTTAACCATGTGGTTCCTTTCAAGCACTCTCTTGGGTTTATGGCATCTTTATCGGAACTACTAATACTGGAAGAGCAGTCGGGTCACACAGCCTTTCTGCTAGCAGTGCTTTCATGTTCATCCTATGCTTCGTCGTAACCCTCCTGGCCCCTCACCGCCAGTTCCCCCCACCCAGTGCTTAGTGGGGGTCATCTGGCTGCGGCACAGCTGGGTTTTGCTGGCACTTGGTAGAGCGATATGGCCATGCACATTCTACATGATCTACAAACCTCCTGGGTTTTGTAGATCCTGCTGTTCCTTTTCAAACCTCTGATCTGCTGTTTTCTGGGTCTTCATAAGGTTGTGGAGTAGGTTAGGAGAAAGAAATTACCTCTTGGAAGCCTCGCTGTGGCAGTGTGCCTTCATGGTGGCTACATGTTTACTTTCGAGATCCATCAAAGTTTATAATGAATTTTTGACCCATTGATGTGCGCAGGCTTGGTTTCATGTCGCTCCTGTTTTATACCAACATGTGATGTGGTCACAAGTCAAATGGTGTGGATTAGGAAGGTACTATTAAAGGTACTCTTAAACCATTCTTAGACTCTTACAGAAAGGAGAAAAAAGATACATTTTCAATTAAAGAATGTTGATCCCTAGTTGATCACTACCCTCTTTAATGGACCACCTCAGCCCCCCTTTATTTTGCTCTAAGTGGGTGGAAGATGAAGATGTCTTGATTTATGTATATTTTTCTCTTAACCTTAAAGAAGGAACATTGGTAGGTCTGTCTAACGCCACTAACCCGGCCGGTGTTTCTTTTTCTCTCACTACTGTGAGTTTTACCATTTCCTTTAGACCAGAATTGCCAACTTCATTGTTCACATGAAACATTTCTTGCTAGTTTTGGCCAATGGTGGTTGAAACCTCCGAGCAAGTGGAAGGACCAGAAGTTTACTCTTCTAAAACTAGAGCCTGGGCTGAGGTGACATCCGCACGGTTTGATTCTGGTGTTGGTGAGATGATCAGCCGTGTCAGCTCTCCAGTTGCTGAAATGAGCGAGGGGTGAATCACAAGTATTTTCACTTGTGGGCTGTGGCTTGGTCAGATGTTTCTCTTCAGCACCATTTGATCCCTGGAAAACAAGTTTGGCAGATTGCCGTGACTCGGTCCGCTTCCAAAAAGCACTGAACTGTTGCAATTTTTTTTTAATTTTGTTGTTCTTTTATTGCACAACTGGGTTGTGCAATCGCTTGCAGTAATTGAAGCGGGTTACTAAAACTCATCCCTTGCAGAAAATCCCGGGGGATCCCCAGGAGAGCTGTTTCTAAACACAGCGGGCTGCTTTGTGGTGCAGAAATAGACCTGGCACCGCACCTCGGTGGGATGGCAAAGACTCACCACGCTGAGGACGTGCAATTCAGCACCTCCTCGTTAGGCAGACCATTTGTAACGAGCATCCTCAGCGCCGAGGGGGCAGTGGCCAGCAGGATGCAGCCTGGTGGGGAGAGGGTGGGTGACAAAAGCAAACCCACGCCATGTTCCTCGCTAAAACTTTTAAAACGCCTGAGTTAGGCTGTTTGGTGGATGTTTACAGGTATTTCCACCTATTTTTGTAGCTGTTCAAAACTGTAGCAGGTATCTTGGTTTGCAGGCGTGGGGCTTGGGGGTGCTGGGGCTTTGGTGGACGGGTCAGTCCGGTGGGGAGGGGAGCCCGAGGGAGAGACTGAGCTCGTGCCTCCTCTCTTGGACGGCTTCTCGCCCCCGATCTGCGGAGCGAGACGGGGAGAGCTTGGCTAATGAATAGTTTGATGTTGTCAATACGGTATTTCGTTGCCTAATCCTCACGTAGCAGCACTGGCTCTCCTAAGGGAGGGATTATTTGTTGAAAAGCAAGTAATTAGTAATTCTCAGATCATTGGGCTTCTTCCTACCCAACTCCTTTCTTAGAAGATTTATTAACCTTTTTTCCCAGGGACTTTACATCTCATTCAGATCTCGTTCTAACTGCCAGCCTTTCTGCAAAAGCCACAGAGATGCTGGAGCTGCAGCAGAGCGGTCCCCAGGGCTGCAAGCGCGGCCGTTGCCAATTTGTATGGTCAAACAAAAGCAACTTTTATATTTTCCTGCAGCCCTTTCTGCTCCTTCGGCTTCCCAGGAGGCCCTTAAGTGTCAAAAACGACCTTGAACTCTGCTGAGCCCCGGTGAGGGGATGCTGGGGACCAGGCTCCCAGCACAAGAACCCTGCGGTGGTAGAAGTTTTTTGCCATCAAGGAAGGATGTTCTGCCAAGTGTCTCTTTTTTATCCTCCCTAAATTAGTTTGGAGGATTAGGGATGAGAAGCAATCTGATGAAAATAAGAAAGATCTCACCCAATTTTAAAAAGGATCTGTGAAAAAGGAAGCTTTTCTACAGCTGTCAAATGGGGAAATGATTTTCTAGCCCACCGATTCACACATTTCGCAGAAGCACTAATCCTGGCAGCTCCAGCTCTTCGCTGTTATATATACACCATGGCACAAATTCGGCAAAGTCCTCCTAAAGCTGATAAATCTTTTTCTCGTGCGAGATGCTGTTGAAGTTGGTAAGAGATTGCTTATATCTAAGCTGCAGAAGGCTGCGAAAGGGGATGGATGCCCCTTGCACAGCACCAGGATGCCCCTGCTCTGCCATGCTGTGCTGGGCAGGGAAGCTGCAACAGCATGAGGGTCCCACGGGGGTGAGAGGGGGCTGAGCAAGCCCCCCCCCCAGCCGATGGTAAACCTGCCATGGGAATCCTGAGTGTCCTCACCCAGCGAGTGGGAGCATCACCTCGTTAAACCGCATTCCTGGGGTCCTGCTTCCCGCAGCCCCCAGCAGCGGGTGGGAATGGCCCCCCCAGAGGACCAGTGCTGGGCCTCCAGCCCACCCCAGGTGCTGCTTTGGGGTGGAAGTTGCTGTTTTACTCACTTTATCAAGAAAATATAACATATTACAGTGGGGAGGTATCAATAACCCGCTACAACCCATGTTGTGCGCTTGTGAAATAAAGTGATTTTTCAGTGTATATGCAATGCAATGAAATAATGCTCATATTATTTAATATTATTAAATATATACATGTCAAAAGTCAAGTTATGGTCCCTGGTAACTCATGAGCAGTAGAGGAGGTGGAAGGGCCCTGGTGCCTGCCAGGGTCACCTGTTCTTTTGGGGGAAAGCCCAAAGCAAGGCTCCATCCCCAGTACAAAGAGCTTTGACTTAAGCAAGCACGCAGTTTGGAGGAGGAAAAGAATAAACAAACATTGTGAGTGGCTCTAAGGTGTCAACCCATGGCTGGGGTCCAGCTCAGCCAGGCCAGCAAATGGCATCAGTGGTCCTCTGGTGCCCTGGGATGTAACAGGGCAGAGGATGCTGAATTGCCTGCCAGCACCAATATACATTGTTGTTGTCTCCATGTAAAATAGGCGACGACCATCAGCTGTAAAGCCCTGGAGTACCTTTGGCTTCAACTGGAGGAGTTATGGTGGGTCCTTGTGTTACCTCAGTGCTGAGGGTGAGCTAGTGGTGGTCATGGAGGGAGGGGGCAAGGGGAAAGCAGTCATTTGGATAAATGCATCTGGGGATGCAACAGCAAAGGAGCTGCACGCCGAACCTCAGCCTTTTTCCTGTGACTAACTCGGCTGCAAGGGCAGGCATCGCCCTGCACCTCTACAGCCTGATCTGGAGTGGTGGTAATGCCTTCCCCATCTTGGGAATGTGCTGGTTGCACTGAGCTGCGCAACATTCCCAACACAGGCAGAGGAGAACAAAAATGGTTTAGGGGGCTGCAGGGTGTTACCTACCCCCAAAACCGGACCTCCCAAAGTCAGGGAAGGACTTTCAGTTGTAGGTTGCTCTGCTAGTTTCAAGTTACTCAGAGCAGAACCATTAACCTTATCCTGACTGTAATAACCACAAATTACATTCAAGACTTTCCTTAAACCAGACAGTGAGTCATTTATTCTATAGCATGTCTAGTGTTTAGGGAAATACCTTGCCTTCGATGCTGCCAGCTCCCATGACTAATGCTGGAGGGAAGCAGAGCATCTGTGACGCTGGGGATGCGCAGCATGGACCTTTGCATGGCAGCACTGCGATCTCGCCCTCTCCTTGCCAGCACAGCATCCTGGTTTTATTGGTGTTTGTCTGCTTTGGAGGCATTTTGCTGCTCTTCATCCTGCTTTTTTGCCATGATTCACAGTGGGGAGCTGCAGGTACTCCTGAGCAGGGGCAGCTGACAAGATGGATGGGCAGAGCTGCATGGGGTCTCTCTGCTATGAGAAACTCTTCTGAAATGCTCATTCTCTGCTACCACTTCTGTAGCTTTAACGACCTCCAATGAGCTTGGGAGCATCACCTTGTGCAACACACAGAGACGTGCTTCTACAACTAAATGTGGGGCAATGCAGCTGAGGTGCATCTTCTCTCTGTGTGTGCACACCTCAAACTGCTGAACTGTTGCACATCGCACCTCCCCAGGAGCCTTTTCTCCAGCGCTGACAAAGGCAATAGCATCCTGAAACACACCACCCTTTCGCCCAAGTGCTACACTGATGGCGTGCTGCTCGAAGGATGCACCGGTGCCTTTTGTTGCCTTCCTCCCTTTGTCCCGTCCCTCTGCACTGCCACTGGTAATTGCAGTGGCTCTGGCCAGCGCAGGTGGCCCCATGCCTTGCTGCTCTGCTCCTTTCCCGCTCCACACAGGGCATGGCCAAGGAGGCTTGAGCAAACGTGCATTGGATGGGGACACCCGAGGGATTTCGTTAAGATTCAGGGATGCTGCAGGGGTGAGCACATGGGGTTTGGTGCCTTTTCAGAGCGACGAGGGCTTTGTGTGGCTGGGAGGGCACTGAGGGGTGTGTGTGTGTGTGTGTGTGTGCGCACGCACATCTCACTCTGCTCTCACTCTGCTCCCCGGCAGCCCGGCAATGAAAAGGCTGGGAGGGGGTGGTGGGGGTAAAGGCTGGGAGGGGGTGTCGGGGTGCTGGCAGCGGGAAGGCCAGAAGGCTCATCTGGTGTCAGCAGCATTCATGTGCAAAGCAGGGACCCAGGGCAGCACATTAGCTCCGAGCTGGAATCACTCTTGCAGGCGATCCCAGACTTTTCAGGGATGCTGCACACTTGAAGGTTGGTTATTAGTTCCAAATGCTGCAGGAGCATCTGCTCTCAACTAGCTAGAAATCATGTTTAATAACAAGAAAATCTACTTCAGCCAAATCCCTGTTGGGAGGGCTTTAGCCCGAACAAAAGGCCCCACTACCACTGATTTCCATAACAGATGTAGCATGCGATGCATGACAGCTCAGCGCAGTGTAGCTCCTTTATTCCCCACATCTCCATCTGCAAGAAACGGGGCTTTCATTTTATTAATTACTCTGGTGTGCTCCACACGGCTTTGTGTGGCTCCGAGAGGAAGGTTTTGTGTTTCATGCTACAATGATCATGGTAATGGTTTGGGTTGGTTTCTTTTTTTTTTTTTTTTTTTTTTTTTTTTGTAAGTGTTAAAGGTCATTATCCCTCCTTTTCGATTTCTCTGCATATGGCATATTCGGGAAAATACCAGCGACTCCCTGTGGTGCCAACCCTTCCCCTGTCAGGCAGGGGCTGGCTGTCGACAGTGGGCACCTCCAGGAGCCAGCAGCATCTTCTCGGTGCAGCCTGGGGACGATGCTCAGCCAGCACCCTCGGGATGCCTTTTTCTGTTCCACCTTCAAAATGCCCCCAGCTCCCAGTTCACAGTTTTCAACCTGTGGCAAACTGAGTATTTTTCTTCCTTTTGACCCAGTCTGGCCCACCTTACTATGGAAATATCTGGCTTATTTTGGGCAGCGTGCCCACTGCGCCCCGCAGCTGTCCGCTCTGGTGCGTGCCCCGCTGCTTCCCAGGGATATGATGTGTGTCATCACAGATCTCTCTTACTCATCCCCACACATCAAACATTCCTACACTGTTAACTTCATCCTATTTCTGCTACTCAGGTCACTCACGTGTGGTATTTCGATCCTCCTCTGTTCTGACTACTTGTCCCCACTGCTGTGCCACAGTTAGATTTCCATAGCAGCCTCCCACTATTCCCACTGAGGCTGCCCTTAATCCCCTTTTCCCAACTTTTTGTTCCCCCCCTCCCAATTTATTTTGGTTTATCAAACTGTTCACCATGACTACATCTCTGAGCTGTCACTTTTTGAAACTCTTGCTGTAGGTTTGAGCGTGAGATTTTGTGCTCCGTGACTGGATCGTTTCCAGTTTTTTCAAGGAGTTTTCAAGATGTTCACATTTCCAGCACTCAGGGATATTAAAAATAATGTTTATTGTTTTTTGTCCCCCCAAGTATATTTAATGGCAGAAAGGGAAGAGAAAAATCTCACAACAATTTTGCAGGCATTGTTTGTGCAGTATACATTTGCAGGATATACTCGCTTTTCACCTTAACTCTGGTTTTATCCATCATCACACAGGTTCAGCATGTCCCTGCAGCACAGCAGCAGCACCCCCAGCTTTTTTGGGCTGCTCTGCCCCATGCTGTGCAGCCCTTGCAGCATCGCCTTCCCAGCGGTTTGTGATAATCCTGCTAACTATGGGTGGCTGGTGGCTGGATCCATTTAAACGGCTTAAACCGATGTCTTCAGATGTGGGCTATGGGTGAACCCGTGCAAGAGGAAAGGATGAAAAATAGGAGTTGTGCAATAAGAAAAGCATTGTGCACCAGGTGAGGTGTGCATTGCCAGGGTTGGAGAAAGGGGAAAAAGTTTTTTGGGAGGAAAACAGGACTGGCTTAGCAGGTGAGCCCTCGTGCAGCGCAGGAGGAGACTGCATAGACTCATTGCATCCGATACATCTGACCGCAGAAGGTGGATTATTGTTTTTTACAGGAATAATATTTAATTTTGGATGAAAAGTGAATGCAATGGGAGGAAACACTGGGAAGGGTAAGAATTATAAAATCTTGATGAAGAAGCCAGTAAATCCAAGCTTTCCCATGGCTTGCCTGGGTGGCTTGGAGGGGAATGCGGCAACAGGCTCGGCAGCAGCCGTTCGACCCACTGCTTTAAGACAGGCATAATTTCTAGTTGCAAATTTTTATTTTTATATCTATTCATATTAAATTCCCATGTATACATACATTTAAAAAATGGGACACTATATCTATATGTGATAGATCTATGTGTGCATATATACATACAGTATACACTATCTCTATCCCATCTATGTGTAACAGATCGGGGCAGCCAGCTCAGCAGTGGTCAGGGAGAGGAGAGGTGAGGAGAGCACCGAGTGGGGATCGCACATGGGAACCCCGCTGCAGCTGGGTTTTCCTCCCCGTTTGCTGTGAGCTCCCTGGGCTGCTGCTGCCCCGCTCAGCACCACAGCCCCCTCGTGTGCCGCCTGCCCTGCACGCAGTGGTGTGCCTCCCCTGGGGACAGCTGGACCAAATCGCATCGCTCACATCTTTTCTACCTGTTTCACTGCTGAACGGGGATCTGGATGCACTTTAGTCTGTAGATTCCAGGAATATAATAAAAAATAAATCGAGAAAACTCCTCGTGGTGTTAGTGCTAGTACTTCAGACCTGAAATTTCCTAGGCTGAGCATCCTCCACAGCACCCTTCCTGGTCCTCCAGTGAGCCCAGCTCCTCCTGTGACACCACCTTTCCCTGCACCCGTTAGAATGAAGACTGAGTGAGAAATGGTGATGGTTAAGGGTGAGATGCTGCAAAACCTGTGCCATAAACCCGACTGTTGGTGTAGAGGGATGCTTGGCATGTGTTTGCAGGCTCTGTGTTTCATTGCCCGCCATCGCTGTGTGTTAGCAGGTTGGGTGTTCAGTGGCCCCTCACCAGCAGGATGGGCTTTTAACTCTGCCCTACCTGCATCTCAAACACACGGCTGGTGCAAGGCATTGTTTGTACCAACAGCTGTTAAATAGCTCAAACAGGCTTTGAACTGAGACCAAACCCAAAGCAAACTTATTTAAGTTTAATTATTCTCCCTCGGAAACAGCCTTATTGGTAACTGTTAAGGCATTTGGAAACCTGTGCCCTCCTATTGCTTGCGGCTGCTGGTGCCATGCCGGCTGCAGAGGTTGGGGTGAGGAGGAAGGAAAGCCCCCGGGTGAGCAAAAAGCATGGACCTGCTCTTCAGTGAGCCCTCAGCCCTGCACGGCTCGGCTTCCCCTATTGCACCACCCTGCACTGCACTGCACAGTGCCCTCTGGAAAGCATCTCTGCAGTGCTGGAAGAGAGAGAGGTGTGGGCAGGATGAGCTCTTGATGGAGCAGAAGACTGGAAGAAGCAGGGCAGTGACAGAAAGCCCAGGTTCAGGAGAGATCTTTTCGCCTGTGCATTTAAATCTAAATGTGGACTGGCTTGCTGGGCCTTGAAACATCTGGATTTCTGATGGCTGAGGGTAGTGCGTGGTCCTTGCCCAGCTCCAGACGATGCCAGCCTGCACCTGCATTGCAGCAGGTAACATGGACACTCCCCAGGGAGCCAAAATTCTTTACATCCCAAATTTATAAGCACCAGACTTGGCCCTGCTGAATCAGAATGAGAGAAACAAGGCTGATGCAGAAAACTGGATGGGTTAATGGGTCTGCAGGGAAAAGCATCAACAGTCAGAGGGAGCAGGATGTGGGAAGGTGGTGCAGCATCCCAGGAAGGTGCTCCAGCATCACAGGAAGGTGCTGCAACGTCCCAGCAAAGCACTGCACTGCAGCATCCCAAGACGGTGCTACAGTATTGCAGTAAGGCACTGCAGCATTGCAGGAAAGCATTGCAACATTGCAGGAAGGTGCTGCAGCATCCTGGGAAGGTGGCCATCCTGGGACTCACATTCCTGAAACCCATCAGATGAGCGCAAGGGAAAAAAAAATCCCGCGTATTCAGGTGCACCACAAAAGGAGCAGAGCATACATCTGAGAAGGTTCCATTTTCATGACTGTGCTGATGAAGTCTCCCAGCGAGAAGGCTGTACAGCATAGCAAAGGCCACAAGGGCTTAGCTGGGATATAACTCAGGTCTGTCAAAAATGCTGGGATGATTCCCCAGAGCTACTTGATTTTTTTTCCAGTTAGTGGGATGGGAAAGCCATGGTGTGCTGGGGAGTTTCCAAGTGGACCACCCGGGAGCGCAGAGGAGTGCCTGTCCATCTCCTGATTATCCTAACAGACCCACAGCAGATCTGGTGAGCACCTGAGCAGAGACTTTCAAAGGCAAGGAGTAAGCTAATTCTCCTAAAATTTCAGAAGCTGTGAGATAAAAGGCTATCCCTTGCTGCTCTGGCACAGATGGGAAGAGCTGCATGATGCTTTGGAAGCTTTTTATGGTTTTAAGCATCCTCTCCATTTCGTTTTGCTCCCACAGGCTGAAGTGGAGAGAGGTCCCAGAGCCACCTGGATGAATTGCTGCATGGCAAGGGCAGAAGCTGACAGTGAGTCAGGCCACAAGTTTTTGGAAGGAATTAGGCCACAGAAATCCCTGATTTTCTGGGGAGAAAAAAAAAAAAGAAAAAAAAGGAAAAAAAAAAAGGAAGAAAAAAAGAAACGAAGCCCTCCAAAAGATCAACCTTAGAAACTGCACTCAGGATTTTTTTCTAGTCCTTTTGCCTATGAGCAGACACACTGAACTCACATTAGCAGCTCAAATCAGAGAAATGCTGCTGAAGGGCGGTTGCACCCACCGCAGGGTCGGCTGCCCCAGGGACAGCTCTTCTGCTGCCAAGCTGGCACCTCCTGTACGAGGACAGAAGGGGACAGCCAAGCAGGGGACTCCAGCATTTCTGTTTTTCTGCTTGCAGAGAGTATTTTTTCCCCCCAGATTTTGCCCCTGCCCAGGAGAGCAGCTTTCTCCCACCTGTCCAGAGGCACCTCCTTAACAGTCTCTTCCAAATCGTTTTCCCCTGCACGTTTTGCCCAGAGCACACCAGCGTAACCCCCCTCACCCAAGCTGGGCTCGGGTACTGCATCAGTTCGCTAAATGCAGCCTCGTCTTCCTCTCTGTGAAGTATCTGGAAACAGATTGCTGCTTTTTCAAATTTGGTATTTGAAAGATTAAAGTAATGGTATAAATAACTCCTGGTTTGCATGTAGCCATGGTGGATGGGCTGGAAGTCATCAGTGTGACGGCTGAGCGGCCTCGGCTGCCCACAGCCCTCCTACAGCACGTTCATGGATGAAGGGCGCAGGGAGCGAGGCTGGATCCGTATGTGTGCATCCAGCAGCAAGCGATGCATCCCGAAAATCAGTCCCTTGTGCATAGAAAGCAGGAGTGCTTGCTGCATCGGCCGTGCCTCCTGCACCAGCTTTGCACTGTGGATGGAACAGCCACAGCGAGCACGGCTGCCCCAGCGATGCTACCTGAGTTGGGCATCATCAGGGTCAACCCTCCTGAGCTTTGCTGAGACGCCCTCAAAAGCTCCCTCATCCCAGAAGGTTTCTAGCAGGTCACTAGTATGGCTTCTCATCTTTTTTTTAATTATGATTTTTTTTAATTTTAACTTTGCAGATGGAAAAAACCAACTATCTTTGATAGCAACCCATGAGAGCTGCTCCTGGCCAAAGGGCTTTTGTTAAAAGCTTGCAGAAAGTGCTCTGAGAGCTATTTTCACCAGCCAAACTAGCAGAAAGGAATGGACATACCCTAAAATTAGACACTTGAACACATTCTGAACAGATTTTGATGCCGTTTGTTGGAAAGCTGCTTTTCCAGTTGCATTTTTGACCAAAGCGGGTGCAATCCATCCAGCTGAGCAATGTGGGGTCCTGTGCCAGGGTGTGCTCAGGGTGCTGGGGACTCAGGGCAAGAAAAGAGCATGGCTTTCTGAAACGGCCACCCTGATGAAAAGCAGACAATAATGTTTGCTGTTACCGAGAACTCTCTGGCTGTGTGTTAACTTGAAAGCATCGCCAGTGCCAACCGTATGTATACAAGGTATGAGGGAGCCCTTGGAACAATTTCAGCCCTTGCAAAAGGAGCTCCTTCCCTCTCATCATCTCTCCTAGAAGGGGGCATGTGCCTTTCTCAGGCTCCTTGTTGTACCCCCAGGGCAGGATCCATGCTGCCAGCACCCCAGCAGCACTGGAAGAAAGGGGGAATTATTTCTTTCCAAGCATTTTGCAGAGGTCCTTATGATTTCTTTTCTGTTTATTACTTATTTACAGCCCTGGGTATTTTCCTTGTGGCTTTGCAGCATTGGATTAAAGTCAGCCATGCCTGCGAGACAAGTAAATGCACTGTGGTCTGGGCAGATCTCTTCTAGCAGAGGTGGGAGCAGAGCCGGAGCTGTGAGATGTTTTGGGGTGTGGGATGGGTTGAGTGAGCACTGAGCTAAATCAGAGCCCGTTCCCTTGCTCTCTGTAATCTGTTTTCAGGAGCTGCTGAGATGGCCCTTTTCCTCAGTCCCTAATTTCAAGTATTAAGATAAAAGCTGATTCTGTGCAATGGCAGTTCCCCAATTAATCAATTGCAATTTTCCAGCAACTCTTTCAATTTTACATTTCTGCTGTAGGAGCAAAAAGCAAAAGCTACGCCTGGATTTAGCCCTAAAAGCTGAGCTCTGGGGGTGAGTGGCTTCACCTCTCCTCCTGCGAAAGTGACAGCAAATCCTCACCCTAACCCAGTGACAAGCAGATCTCTGCTGGCATGGCTGTGGCCCGGGATGGGGGGAGACACTCAAACCCACCCCAGCTGACAGCAAACACCTTCCACAGCAAAAGAAACCTGCACGCAGGTGCCGGTGGGTCCCATGGCACATCTTGGCTCACTTCTGTGGACTCAAGGCGGTTTAATCCCCATTAAATTCCCTGGGAGTTTTTGATTAAGGGGATATTGTCATGGCGACCCGTGCCATCAGCAGGCAGCAAGCTGGAGCTGGAGTGGCTTCGGTGGCAAAACTTGGTGAAGCACATTTGATGGGTAAGACCCCGCGCCTGGCACAGCTTTGCCTCCCTCCCTCTGCCCCTTCTCCAGCAGAAAGAAGAAAACAGCACGTTTCTCTGTAGACAGATGGTTGCTTTCTTCAATTCCTTTTTTAAAAAAGCCTCTGTTTAAAATTCTCAGCAGATGAGGCTGGCATTTCCCCATGAGTCATCCTCCACAAGATTAAACACCAGCCGCCGGGACGGGTGGCTCCAACGCGAGCAGATGCGGGGAGAGGCTGCGGGCGGGTGGTCCCCGTGCAGGGACCAGTATAGGCGAAGGCAGGATGGTGCTGGCTGCTGCTGCTTCTCCTGGATGCACAGGACAGCCGGGTCTTGAAGGGAAGCCTCTCTGAATACCTGGAGGTTGAGAAAAGCACCGGTACTGAGATGGAGGAAAAGAAATGCCTTGAAATAGGAGAATGCCTTGAAATAGGAAAATGTGTTGAAATAGGAAAATGCATTGATATAGGAAAATGCATTAAAATATAAGAACGTATTGAAGTAGGAAAATACACTGAAATAGAAAAATGGTTAAAATAGGACAATGCATTGAAATAGGAAAATGCACTGAAAGAGGCAGATGTACTGAATGGGAAATAAATGCATTGCACTGCATGCAAGGGGGTCTGGCTCCAGCTGCATTGCTGTCTGGTTTCAGAGCAGCAGCGCTGGGGCTGGAGCATTTTCTGTGCTTTAGGCTCTGGTCCCACAGCCTTTGCTCAGGCAAGCCCTCCCCACCAGGTAGATGCAGGCTGTGTTACAGAGCAAGGCGAACAGGGTTTGTGTGCATCCTACAGACTAAGGAGAAGTCACGCAAACACCCACAAGCACCAGTCGAGCATCCAAAGCTCACAGGTGCCAGCCACATCATGCCCCCTCCATCACTAGTTCCTGCAGGACCCCCAGTACCTCAACCTGTGAGCCCAGCACCGACTTGCTCACTCTTATGGAGAGTTGCTTGCTGACGCTGCCTCAGTGAGCCTCAGGAAATAACACGGAGGAATTCAGGTTTTTTCCTGGGATAGAGAAGATAAGGAGGATGTATAAAGGTGTCTTTAACTTCAGAGGTGTGCAATATTACATTCTCTTTCAGAGCCAACAGCGCAGCTGGCTACTCCCAACCTGAGCTTGATCGTGCAGATCAAAGGCCAGCGTTTACCATCAAACAGGATTAGGTCATTGCCTCATACAACTTGGAATAAACCCGAGCTCTGCTGGGATTTCTGTTTGATGGTAGAAACACATCTTGCTGATTTTCTAATCCCCCATGTCCTAACATCTTCAGATAAATGGATCTCCAGGCGTTCACTGCCAAGATGTCCTAAGGTAGGCATGTGGTGGTCAAAACACCGCAGCCTCCAGGTTCTCCAGTGGCTGGTGACTTTTCTGGGAAAAGCAGCTGTAAGCCAGGCTTAGCCTCTGGGCTGCCCCCCCCCCCCCCCCCCCCCCCCCCCTCCGTACTTGCTCTAGGGGCTTTTCTGTTTCACCCGTATGAAGTCACAGGGCAGCCTGCAAGGGTTTGGAGGTTATTTTTGAGTTGTGTGGTGACACGAACCGTGTGACTTAAACTGTTTGGATGCTGCTAAGTCAGTTGTTAAACAAGAGTTTTAAATTAGAAACGAGATACATAATTACATTTACAGATCTGAATCTCCGCAGTAATTTTAATGGGCAGATGTCAGGCGTGGGAAGGACTGGTACGTGGCCGTGATGCATCTGGAAGCTGCAGAATGAATGAATCCTTATTTACCTTAGCACCATAGCAGGGAGAAGCTGTTTTCCTCACTGCTGCAAAAAGGTGATGCCCACATTAGTGCAGAGCAAGCTTTGTTAAGCTGGGGAGTGCAGTTTGCTTGACAGTGATATCTATTTATATGTACAGGAGGGTGAGGAGTGACATACCATGGGCTTCAATCAATGAACTAATAAATGAACTAATGAAGAAATAATACAGCTGAAATTAAAAACTGATTTATGCTGCTCCATTTGGCAGTGTGTGATGTTCCTTTGCACGAGGTCTGCAGCCGATTTTTCTGCTTATCTTCCCAAGATGGGGTAGGAAAGAGCTGCTGAGAGCAGGGCTCTCTGTAAAGCACCACGCCGGGCTCTGTTTAATGCTGGGTTGTATTTCACAGGGATGTATGTGGGTCTCAGCAGAGTCATAAAGGAAGGGTAGATCATATTTATCTCCATGTTTACTCACAGTTCATAAAACTGAACATTTCTGGAGGAGCCTAGTTGCCTCTGCCATCCCCGGTCCCTGGGTTCGCTGTGTGCGGCTGTACCCCCACAGCAGTGAACACATGCGTTTAGGAAAACCAGAGCCTACATATAAATGTACATATACATTTCTTCAAACATTTCTTTGTCAGCCACAGTCTTGTTACAAATCAGCTGAGCAGCTGGCTCTCTCCTTCCACCATCCTCCTGTGGTCATTCCCAAAGCTTCAGAGATACGAGCGGATGATGTGGTAAGAAGAAAAGCCACGGCTTTTGGCTTCTTGACTTAATTTACTTCTAACTCCTTCATTTGAGATGCTGGAGGACACTATTCCCTGCCTGCTCCTGCACAGCACAGCATAGCGGCCGTGCAGCCCACAGGAGCATCCCTCCCACCCTGCCGCCGAGGGAAGCCGGGATAAATCAACCTCCTTGTGCTGACGGGGCAATAAAACGGGAGTGTCGCCCAGCACTGTACAACAGCCTTTCAGCCAGGCACAATCAAAATCTCCAGGACCAAAATCCAGTTTTCTCCTCTTTCATTATCACCCTTTATTCCAAGATAATCTTGTGTGCCAGGATTAGATGAAAGAGACATTTGGCTGTTGCAGACCAGCTTTGCATGGGCTTTGGTGGAGCAGGGGGTATGTGCATGGAGTTAGAGCTTGGCGTGGTTCTGCAGCCTAAAAGCAAGCCAAGAGCCTGGGTTTGGGGGTGTACACATGAAAAAGTCTCTGCTGGCCCCGGGGAAGAGGGCTGGCAGATGCTTTGCCATGGCTTTGCATCTTCCTTCCTACTGGGACCTCAGCAAACAGCTTTCATAGCCTCATGGAGGATGTCCCTCTCCTGCTGCTCTGCTCCCTGCTTGCCCCAACAGCCCAGGGCCACATGGGGACGGGGCTTTCCGGAAAATTAACGGTTACACTGTCACCCATTGTACAACCCAGGATGACACCAGTGGGGATCGCAGCTGGGGCACATCCATCTCCTCCATTCATTAGGTGGGAGTCACAACTACTGATGAATGGGCAGCAGCTGGCCGAGGAGGGGGGAAAAAGGGAAAAAAAAAAAGATGCTCTGCTAAAAAGAATAATTTGTGACTTCATGCTGTTGCTGTTGGAGTGAAACAAGAGCTCGGCGGTGCTGCCTGCAGGGGTTTGTACCCATGTGGGCCCAGGAGGAGCTGCCAGGCTTGCTCTCCGGAAATGCTGCCAGCACTTTGCCCATCACAGATCACCCAGGTGCTTGCCCAGTCTGTGGAGCTGCTTTAAAAATATGCCTAGCAGCACCGGCCCTGGGGGCAAACACAGGGATCATGAAAACAGGGGGATGCTCCGAAGCTAGAGCACGTCAGTAAGTATGAAGATGAGGTTTGTGTGCCCCAAAATGGGGTGGTTTCTGGGCAGAGCAAGAGGTGGCACGAGGGGTTCATGGGGCTGGCTTGGCTCCCTCAGGTGCCCTCCAAACGCCTGCTGCATCTGCACTGACACGCTCCATGCAGGGCCAGCACGAATGTTTTATGTGTACAAGTGTTCAGGAAATACCATTGGGATTTTTTAAAAACATTTCTTTTGAAATGGACATTTTCTTGGAGATTCCCACCCTGCCTGTGCTTCTGGAGGGCACTGGCACAGGGAGGGAAAACATGCACCTCCCAGGATCCCACCCCTTACTGTTCCCATTCTGGTCAGAAATGTGCAACTGGACATTTTTCTCCTTCTTTAGTTGGAGCAAAATCGGTGTCTTACACCATCCTTCAGGAGAGGACCCCCTCCAGGCAGGCAGACCCTGGGCGGGCAGTGGCAGTGGGCCAGCAGTGAGGATGTGGGGACCATGGAAGACCCCCCCCCAACCTTATCTAGTCCCCAGGTTTCCAAAGCTGACTGTGCCAGCAAGTTCATCACTGGTTGATATGGGAAAGCCTGAGATAAATTATATTGTAATTGCTTTTTGGATGTAGCCTAGCAGTTAGAAACAGGACGAGCTGGTGCTTTGTGGCCATCTTGACCCCTCCATGCACCAAACTCATGACCTGCTTAAAACCATCAAAAGACATGAAATAAAATCATATTTGGATGTTGGAAGCATGTATAGCTCTGAACCGGTGACCTGGAGGTGTGGGGTTCTGCACAGCCCCCTCATCCACGCTCCCCCTCGTGCACCCGGGGAGGGAGGGGCTGGGTTTATGAAGTGCTATGAACAAGTCCCATGTTTCTCTAGCTGAGGGGCAGGTTTGGGGCTTGCTCCAGTTTCTCCCAGCCCTGCCGGAATGGGATTGGTGGGTTGCAGCTCTCCGCAGGGGCCGGGGCCGGGGGGATGCCCGCAGGGGGCTCTCGCCGCCGGGGAACATAAATCTCCCCGTCAGGTGTGGTGACATGTGAGAAATTGTACGCTCGCGGCAAAATCTATGGCTCTGGAAGGAAGTAATAAAGCATCAACTCTGGAAAGCACGGGGGCAGTGCTGCCGGAGGGGCTTTCAGGGGGTTCCTTAAATCCTTCTCCAATGGGCCACCCGACGGCACGGCCGTGGGGAGCAGAGCCACCCCTCCGGAGAGGAGCTCCGAGTTCTCCTTGGGGAGCTCAAGCTGCTGGCACTGGTCCCACCCTGTGACCCTCGCTGGTACCAGCCACAGCTGCTTATTTTCTTTTGGGTTTGTTGCAAGTCTGAACATTTCTGCTCGAGACTTGACCACTTATGAAACCATCAAATCCTTCTCTCTGTTTTCACCTGTACATCATTAGCATCTGCCTCTGCTCTGCATCCACGCTCTTAATACTTTCTTTCCACAGAGTACTTTTTCTCACAGTTGCAAAGAAGAAAGCACAGAATTTCTGAAGTTTTATGCTCACATTTTCATGTGGACCAGACAAATTCAGTTATCGCTGTGTATCCTGGGACGTGCATCCTGAGTCAGTTCCAACATCTCCTCTTCTGCCCAGATTTTCATGCCAGACTCACCTCCATAACACATTTCTGCAGCTTTTCCTCATAAGTGCCTATGTTATTTCAATGAGCAGTTATCTAACAACAAGCCATCGATATCTTCTGAAAGGGAGAATGGTTAACGTTGTATTTTTAGCTAAAGCATCGCGCCTCAGCTGTTGGACTCTAATAATTCACTGTTCTTACATGAGACACCACTGTCGTATGGGCATCAGAAACACCCCAGGGCTGAGCATCTTTGCGGTGTCCTACTTGTTCTGTTTAGCAAACAGGATGGAAAGACCGCGAGTAACCCCCGCATTGCCTGTTCCTTGGTCTCGGCAGGAATGCAGGGAGCTGCTGGGTTTGGGAGCCACAGCACCCGCTGCCCCCCAAAACGCCAGCCCCCGAGCCCAGGGGGCCAGGGGAAATGTTTTACTTGACTTCAGCACGGCTGGGGTCAGGACTCAGAGAGGGCAGCTCCCATGAAAGCCCTCCCTTTCATTTTATATACACATAGAGTACTCAAATCCCCAGATACTGTTTTAAATATTGGTATTCTTGAATCCTCTATATTTGTTTCTGTCAAGCACAACCATGTTAACGTCCCTCTCCCAACCTGCATTCAAAATACCAGTTTAGCACCAGTAAATTAGCTCCTTGCCATAGCATGCTATTGCACAATCTTAAAATGATTATATGGGTTCCTAAAATGAAAAGGTGATGATCCTCTGAAGATTTACATTCAGCACAGCGGAGTGTATGCGGCATCACCTTTAGAGGCTCCCCAAGCTGAAGGTCATTATCAATCGCTGTTTAATCAGCCAAGTCATGCACGCAGGCAAAGGTTAACTGAGCATGGACCCATCCGACTGCCTTTGTCAGCTCTAGACAATTTGTAGCCTAATAAAGCTGCTCTGATTGCACTTAACACCTGCTTTAAAATCCAGCCTCATTAATACTGTGCTAATGAAACAGAAATCTTCTAGCAAGGGCAGAGTCAAAGACGAGTGGGTTTGCCTTCAATCAGATGACCTAAATGCCGTTTACCCACCAGGCAAGATGTTTGCAAAGCCGCTCAGAAGATGCTTGGGAATAATTGCTTATGATATTTTAGTTTAATTTTAAAAGCAAACAATCAAACAGGTTGTTGTTCACCTGGAATGGCACAAAGGTGTATCAGTTGGGTGGGACGTGCTGTGTCTTTTTCCCGAAGGCTGCTCTGGTTCCAGCCCAGTGAACGCTAGCCATGCAGAGCAGAGCAGGTGTGAGGTAGTGCCAGACATCTGTTCCCTGCTCTTTGACAGGCATCCATCATTACATCAAACAATAACCAAGCAGAAAAAATTAGTATTAGAGTAAAATAGATACTTATAATCATCTCACTCCATCCCTGGAAGTGTTGAAGGTAAGGCTGGATGGAGCAACCTGGTCTAGTGGAAGGTGTCCCTGCCCATGGCAGGGGGATGGAACAAGATGTTCTTTAGGGTCCCTTCCAACCCCAATCTTTCTGTGATTCTGTGATCTTCCTTTGGAGCTTCTATTTTCCGTGGACAATAACAGCCAATGAAGCCAACCCCACCTGCCCCGAGGCTGGCCTGGGAGATGTCCTGTCCCCTGTGCCCAGTGCAAACCCCATCCACAGGGACCATAGAACACAAAAACCAGACCCCCAGCACTGGGATCCCAGGGAGGCCCAACCCCCCTGTGACTTGGATGACCTCTAAATCTCACTGAAATCTGCTTCACTCAAAGCGAGCACAGAGTGATGAGCTGCTGTTTCCCTTTCAGGGTAGATTATTTACCTTCATCCTTCATTTCACTTCTGCCTAACTATAATAATCCCTTGCAGAGATGGAGGTTAAAGCCATGTTGGCAGGGATGCTTCAACATTAACCAGAGAGGCAAGTGAGCAATGCCAGACGGCGAGTAAATCCTCTCCACATTTGGCTAGACAAAATGTTGGTGGACGCATGATGGGGAGAAATCCTGCACTTTCTCAGGGTAAGGGACTACCGGGTGACTCGCTAGGTTTTGAGTTTCACTCCTGGGAGGAAACCCCTCCTTTTCTCCTCTTCTTAAATGCTCTCCTTCCAGGAAAGTATGTGATAGCCTTGCATAAAAAGCCAATACAATCTGAGATTTCATCATCACTATGAGAAGAAACCACTCCGGCTGTGACCACTGATGCTTTGCTGGGGGAAGGCTCAAGAGATTTGCAGTTTCCCAGTGTCATTGTCCATGTATAAAGGGCAAAACTCTGCTCCTGCATGAGCTGGCAGGAGCTGTGTGTGACTCACTGTGAACTTTGGCCGTTTGCATAGAAAAATCAGCTCTGGCCTGAGCTGAATCATCCCATTTCCACTTTGCTGTATCTGCGGCTTCCCCGAGGACATCCCGGGATGCATCCTGCTGGGGCCACGGGAGCAAACCCATCCATGAACCTGCAGGGAGTCTTCTAGGGTGTTGGAGACCAGGTTATTCAAACCCTTGGGGGTGTATCCCTGGAGAACAGCAATTTCTAACTCTAAATGTTAAAATACTGGTAAATGAGATTAAATAAAGGAAAAGCCCATTTTTCAGGCAGCTCTTCTACCTGTTTTCTTTCCAGCTTTTTGCTGGGCATTTGCATGATGGTGTTACCATGCATGTCCTCGTGATCCCACCACTTGGGTGCTGCTATTCACGCTTGCATCCTTTGAGCAATCCTTATACCAAATGCTCAGTGTTCAAAACCCCACAGAGTTGGTTAACAGAGATTATCAGGTCATCTTTCTTTGTCTCCTCTCCTTTCCAGCTCCAATCCCCTCTGGTATTGGCCAATTTTACAACTATTAATATGTACAAGTAACCCTTAAATTAGAAGGTCCTCCGATAGGCAGCTGCATAGCAAAGGATTTGCTTAATCCAGTAATAGGAGCAGTGCTGGCTGGAGACACCCGGCAATTTTGTCTTTAGCTAAAAGTGAGTGATTCTGCTGCGGGAAAACTCAGGCAGGTGTTTTCCTCACCAAACCATCTCGTCCCACCATAATTCACATTTAAAACCACAGTATCCAAGGCTCTTCTGCCCTTTGCTGGTGCAGGATCTGGGCAGTACTTGGTGAGAGACTCTGCCCCACTGAGTCAGAAGAGGGGAGTGATGCTCAGACTGGGAACTGCCGGCACATCTGAGGTCCTGTTCACTGCAAAGGGAGACTTGCCCTTGAGCAAGACACGGACCAACACACAGAGTTAATAATATATTGTGCAAAACGAAATATACATCAAAAAAGAAACTAGCCTGGCCTGAAGAGATGCAGCACAGGGTGCCCTGATGGAAATAGCCTGGAGAAGGGTGATCCTGCCTTGGAGGTTGGATCCAGTCTTGCAGTACCTGGGGCTGCTCAGAGGTGCACCACGAAGCTGCATTTGCTTTGTGAAAGACTGAGATGTAGAGTGGTGGCATGCAAATATCTCCCAGGGACATGCTTTTCCACCAAAAATAGTCCTGCCAGGGAATTTGGGCTGGGCTGTGAGGAAGGAGGGCTTGGAGGGTCCCATGCCTGGGCCAAGGTCCCAGGCTGGCCGTACGTGTCTGCCTGTGCTGGCATGAGCAGCCATGCCTGTAACTACCCCTGTGAGCATCACCTGGGATGGAGGGGACTCCTGCCAGCTTCTGCCTCTGCCTCTGCCTCCACTTTCCTGTTCCTTGAAGAACCCTTTCATCCAGCTATTCTCCCCCACAAAGCTAGCCTGATTGTCTACTCCTCTTCTGGGTCCTTCAGATGATGGGCATTGAAAGGAGTGAGAAATCCCAAATGCTGGTCCTCAAAGGGCGACAGCGTCTCTTGGGTGTCTCTGCAGCAGGGAGAATGAAGCAGGAAGCTTTGCAGATTTGGAAAACAGAGAAAAACATCCTTCAGTCCAGAAAACAGTGGATATTAAATCCAAACATGCTGCCATAATGAATTCATCTTGGAGTGCGTTGGGTGAGAGGATAAGTAGATGCAAAGTGGGGATGATATTCTGGCAGCCGTGTGCAGCTCATTAAATCGATTGGCAGGAGCTGGTGTGTTTCATGCAAAGAAGTCTAATTTCTGTTTGCGCAGACAGATGCTCTGAGGTATCTCGGCGTGCCGCAGACTGTGTTCGTACTCTTGGCTTATCCAAAACAAGCATGGATAGTTTTATCTGTGAGTCAGCGGTGACTCAGACATCAAGACACTGGATTTTTTACAGCTGTCTTAGAAAGAAAATAGAGAAAAGAAGTTTGAACGCTTAGTAAGAGTTGTCAAACACCTGTGAATCCTAGCGAAGGTAATTAAAATGTATTTATGTAAGCTGTGTACTGCATTTTCTGTCTGCATAAACCTGTGTGAAGATACTGGTGTGCCAGCTTGAAGCATGAGCTGGATTAGTGGCATTACTGCAACATATTTCTTGAAGCCCTCTTGTTGCTTGTCCATGAGATTTTTAAAATAAACCAAGTTTGAGTAAAACTAAGCATTTGGATAGATTTTTCCACCCCAGATAACCTGACAGTGACCAAGCAGCATCTGCTAAACTTTTCCAGGATAAGTTGCCTCTGGCTGTGGACAGCTGTAATCACCAGAAATCGGCATCAGAAATTTAATTCACAATTAAAATGTTTATAAAGGTCATTGAAAATAAAATTTAACTATGTGCTCGGATCAAATTGCACATACTTTGCTGACAAATAGTGTTTGAAAGACACCGCGAGTCAGATTTAGCAACAATGAACCTGGAGAACATGGCATTTGATTTGCCTTTTAGAGGACGAAATGGGATGCTGAGCGCGTTGCAGATGCTGCAGTGGTGCTTAGCTGAGCATAGCTAAAATGTGGCATTTGGCAAGCTTGGAGAGCCGGCACAAGTGCAAGAGGTGACACACATGAGCAGCAAGAGGTGACACCCATGAAGTCATCCCTGGAAAAGGGCTCCTGATCCTTGCTGCCTCCACTCAGCTTCCTATGGGGTGGTCCAGACTCCCCAGGCGTTTTTTTTTTGTTTGTTTGTTTGTTTGTTAAATAACAGAAATAGGATGCTAAAAATCTTCCCTCCACACACATGCACGCATACTAGCTTCCCTTTGCAAACTCCAGCAACGTTTTGCTGCGATGAGCTCAGCTGCACAAGCTGTGCTCTGCAACGCACCAGCCAGGGAGATGATAAGACACGCACCAACAACGCACCGCCGCTATGAAATAATCACAGCCGTACCCTGTAGTAGCTGGGTGTAAATTCCTGCGGTGTGGCAGCTCCTGCCACGTACTGATTAGAAATGTATGAACCTTTGCTAGGCACACTTGGATAAATTACTATCTTTTTTGGCAGCAACTTTTCCAGATTTAACCTCCGGCTTAACCGACACCAGCTGGGACTCTCATTGAAATTCAGTGCGGGGATAAGATGCAAAACCCCTATGGTTCTCACCCCAGCCCCACTGAGCACAGTTGGCAACACCACGCAGGAAAACATCGTGGGGGATAAATTCAGTTTTCTTCTGCAGAAATGCCTGGCCCTTGAGCACTGAGGAGAATTGCAGGGGCTGCGCACAGTGTTATCAGGGCACATTATCCCCATGGGAAGGCTGGAATTATTTTTGCCAGACTGTTTCAACCTGTTCATTACCTTTAAGTGACTTTTTGGGAATATTTATGATGCTGCTGAGCGGAACCGTGCTAGCTCCTTGTTTGTGCATCCAAGAACAGTATATAAAGTAATAAAAGCATTTTGTAAGCTAACACTGCTTTTGTTAACCAGAGTTGTATTATTTCTGTAAAATGTTTTTATTCTATTTTTGCCTTCAAATGGAAGTGTTTGTTTTCTATTTCATGTTACTCTTCCAAGTAATTTTATTTCACTGTGATGTTTGAAATATGCATGCACGACTGCTGCTGTGATTTCCACCTTGAATGAGCTTTTTATTGGGCTTCTCCTCTCAAGTGTTGTTAAATCACCACAAATTGGAGTCTTCAAAGTACTTGGTCAGAAAACAGATTGAATTGTTTATTCAAAAGACTTCCCAAAGAGAAGGATTATTTCCATTTTTCAGCAGAGCCTCTGGTTTACACATGACCTCGAGCTCAAGAAAACAGATCTCCAGAGATGTCTTGTTTTCAGACAGGGGTCTGGTCGTCTGAAGAATGCAAAAATATTCCTCAGCTAACAGAGCAGGAGGGATTGATATGTAGATGTTGATGCTACCCAGTTTATGAAAGCCTGAGTGAAGAGCCTTATTTTTTTTTTCCTCCTTTCAATTCACGTGATCCCTACACCTCTTCTCAAGGACAAAATCTTCAAAAGCAAGAGATGAACTGTCATCATCTTCTTGATAAAAACCAATTGCATCTGAAAACATGCAAGAAAAAAGATTTTAAGTATAAAATCTAAAGTTCAAACAGGTTATACGCAAGATGCTGATAACCTCATGCAGCATCATGCCACTTAAGGCACCCCCGTAGCATCTCCCTTTATCAATTTTGCATGAATAGATAAATATTTCTAAACAAATACGCAATTAAATGAGTGTTGTAGCTAGTTGTGAGTTCAAAAAGCTGTCTGAATATACTTGCACAGAAGATGTTTGAAGGGAACATTTTCTTGGATTGTTTCCTTGAAACTCTCTGAATAGAAGCCTTTGTGCTGCTGAATAAGTCTTCATATGATCACATTAACTTTGGGGTTTGGGAAGCTCAGCTGGCTGCAGCCAAGCAAACAAGAGCCGCTCACCATGCAATGAAGTGCCTGTGCCCGTTTGTAAGTTCCTCGTGAACAACGACACATACGTCTCTATTTACTATTGATTTGGGAGCGTCAGACACCCTTATTCCCAATAAATTAAAACCAAACAGAGGTGGGTAACCTTGCGAAGGCTTTATCTCCTCTGAGAGGTGAACAGGTCAAGACCTGTGCACGGAGGGTTCTTCCAAAACATATGGTTTCATGAAAAGCAAAGATTTCTCTTGGGAAAATACCAGTTGCAGCCTAATAGTTATGTATTTTTTCCTGCAGGAGATGTCAACACAGCCATTTTTACTTAGCTTTTATCTGAAATGTCATGCTGTTGCGGTTGTTCAAAACTGGAGTCTGAGGACTGTAAGAACAGTCATTTACGGTCAATGAGGAGAAGAACCAGTAAAATAAGAATGCTGCTGTACACACTCACTGCCCTAATTTTTCCAGAGATGGCCGGTTACATGTGGACATTTGGTGCGAACCAGGCTGAGAGTCGCACATGGATGTTTGGTGGGTACCAGGCTGAGGGTTGCATGTGGACAGCTGGTGGGGTTCCTGTAGCTCAGGACCCTGTCCAGCAGTGTTTTGCCATTGGGAGAGGGCTTTTGGGGAGCCACCTTCTGTCCTCCAAGGCAGAACACCAACGATGATGCAGTCCCTTGTGCGCGGTGCACCTTCACACCCCCATGCCAATGTTCCATCCTGCAGTGGGAAAGTTTAATTTAAAGCCTTCTTTGAAGGTGTGGGGGTTTTTTGGGTGTGGGTGTGTGTTTTGTTTTTTGTTTGGTTTTGGTTTTTTTTATTTTTTTTTAAATTACTTGATTCATCTGCTTTAACATTACATCTCTCTCAGATGTGTGAGCTATGGGAGTGCAGGCATTGTTCACACCTGGCACTTTCCACCTGAAATACACCAACATTACTGGCTGTTAAGAACAGTTAACATTGAACTCCACAAGCTGGCATTTCACAAGAACACAGCATCATCTTTTTATAAAATTTCCAAGTTATATTGTTCCATTAAGTCTTCAGGACAAGTTTAAAAATCTCTTTTCTTTATCTTATACAGGCCTCCTTTTTCTGCAAGTACCAGAAATACATTAATGCAGATTATTTATCCCTATGGATAGTAGGAATTAGTAAATTTAGTAAAAAATAATACTGAAAATGATGTGTGGGTGTAGCATCTCTATCCACTGTATGCATCTATGCACTTGTGAAAAAAAATATGATTAGTGTGGTATTTAGTGCAATAGGATACAACCTCTTTTACAATAATAAAAGCAAAGTGGGGATCGGTGTGTTGGAAACACAGAAAACTGTGGCATTGCTTGCGATGGCACATGGAGATATTATTGTTACAGTTGTACTTTGCACTGTTCTCTGGGAGCTGTTGTCTATTAAAAAAATCATATTCCTCCAGCCTGTGATTTAGCCAGAGACAAGGGCTGGTCTTCCTCTGGAAAAGCAAACAGCAGTGCGAGCGTTAGTGCTTCCCGGTACGGACCTCACGGGTCAGAGTTAAACCTTGCTGGAGGTGGAGGGGAAATGTCTTTCCTGGTGCCAGATCCATGCTATCTTTATCTCCTACCAGTCTCCAAGGTGTTTAAGTCTGATGAACTGTGCATGATTAAATACACTTCTGTGTATATCTCCAAAATGCAAATACTTGTTTGTATGTCTCAGAAAAATAGTATCAAGACCAAGTACAAAAATTTTAATGTGACAGTTTATTTCTCTATCACCCCACTCCAATATAAAGACAGTCAAGCTACAATCATCAGAGCTCTGAGTGAGTTTGCTGTAGTTAGGGCTATTGCAAAGACCCTTTCTTGCTCATCTTAGTATAGCTTGGATGCTTTATTATAGGAAAAAATGGTATATTTAGTAAAATTTTGGCTTAGCCTCATGACACCCATTTTTACTCACACTCACATTTCTAACTCACCAGGAGCAAACAGCGATTTTCCTAATGCTGTTAGAAAGTTCAGATCTGTTTCCATATCCTTTCAGACTCCTTATCCTATTATAATTAATTAAGAGCTGATTAACTGCTATGTCTTTTGTTGTCTCTTTATCTCAGTTGCAGTCAGGAGAGGTGTCCAGGGCGGTGTGGTCGGCGTCGCTGTGGCTGAGCATGAAGCCATTGACACCATGGGAGGTCCCACCATGTCGTCTTTTTGGGGTGGCTTCTTACTTGACCCCCATTAGGAGCCCACTCATCTCTACTGCAATTTGAAATCTTGGGGGGGTCTGGGAGCCCTCCTCCCTGGCAAAGGGTACCTGAACAAAACCAGGCAAAAGACCCCTGGGAACTTCTCTGTTCATGGGATAAAGATGTGCAGAAATACCAAAAAAGCATTTTTTGGAAAAAAAAAAAAATAAAAATAATATATTTGGAATGTGTTGGTCAGAAGCAGCCTTATCTCACCCAGGTAAACACAAAACTGGCTTGCTATTGTAATTATTGAGAGATGGGAGGGATGAAAGCTGTGTTCCTTTCACCAAACTTCTTCTAGGTGAAGAGTGAAAAACCTGGTAAATTTGGCATCATGCCTACAATGTCCATTTGGGCTATAGACGTCTCTTCTACAGCAAAACCCAGTCTGGCTTGGCCAAAATTGCTAGAGAATTGACCCAGGGTCTCAGCTATCCTCATGGTTGACGATGAGTGTCACTGGTAACTGGAGCATGCCCAGCTTCCAACTCCAACCGTCGGGCTTTGCTATCCCTGCTACCAACCCCTCTGCATGGGGAAGCCCCGCATGCAGCATCCCTCCTAAATCTGACTGGGACCATCACGGTCCTCACCCAGAAAAGGCTTTTCTGGAGGCCTGGCAGCCAGCAAATCAATAAAAAAGCAAAGGGCTTACCAGGTTGTGGGGAGGAACTGGTGACCTTTGCTGCCCCCAGCGAATGCCTCCCCCTGTTCTATGAACTCCAGGGTCAAGCCGAGGGGTTTAAGAAAGTTTAAAAGAAAGGATGCAGCATCCAGGGTGTGTAATTTTTGATGCATTGGGGTTGTTTGGAGACAAATTTGTGTAATGAGTGCACTAGAAATGGAAAGCAGAGATTAAAGCCCTGTTTGTCATGTACAGAAGTGCTTATCAGCCCTTCCCAGCTGAGCCCGGCTCAGATTAAAAATGATCTGAGAGAACAGGGGCTGACTGTAACTGTGGGTCTTCCCTTCCAGGCTAATTATGAAGTGCATATTAAACGCGAGGCTGACGATGGAGCAGCTGCAAAGGTCTTTATCTATATTAAGAGACTGTCCACCTACATAATAGGAATAATTATTAAGAAAGGAAACTTTAAAAGGAAATTGCACATAATGGCACATTATACATTTCCCTAATCCCACGCCTCCCTGTAACAGCACATGCAGCAGTGACACTTTGGTTTGCATCTCGGGGCGATGTTGCTGGGCTTGTCTGGCCTCAGTGGGCACTGCTTGGGGCTGCAGCCCTACTGCTCGCCTCCTTCCAGCATCCAGGAGGACTCTTAGCAATACTGTTTCCCAGCTTTTCTTTTATTTTTGTATGAGACACTCCTAACAAAAATTAGAAATCAAGGCTCAAGCGCTTCTTTTGCTCAGTTTTTAAGAGATTCTTCAACACAGAGCACAGATGCACAGCCAGCTCTCTGCATCCCCTGGGCCCTGCAGTTCGGAGCTGCCAATCTGTTCAAAGGGACACTAAAAACTGAAGGCTTTATTTAACGATAAATTATTATATTGCCCTCTCAATCCAAGATGACTTTACCAGCCCAGGACAATCAATGGAGAGAAAGATGTCAAAATACAGCAAAAGTAAAAACCTGCAAAAGAAGAGAGACCTATATCCCTCTTTTTCCTGCCTGTTTCAGGCATTTTTGGAGCTTGCTGACCCTAGCCACTGCCTTTCCAAGGGCTGCATGTGTGCGGGGTGGAATGCTGCTGGTTTATAAGCCTGGGCACTGCTGCACCTGCTATATATGTTAAGGAGCCCTGTTTATATAAGCCAGTCCAAGCGCCGTGGTCCATGCCTGTGTTTGCCCCCACATCATGCAAGGATGGTCTGACCTCCAAGATGGTTTTGGGCAGGAGTTTCAGAGAGGGTCAGGGGCATAATCTGCAAGAACATGCAAAAGAGGGTCTTGCAGGGTAAAAATTAATTTCTGCTGCATTGCACTTAGATTGTTTCAAGACAAACGTGTCTCCTAACAGCGCTGTTCAGCTCCCTGCCATCACCTGGGGGAGAGCAGGTGGAAGAAGGGTGACTCACACATTAACACAGGTGTTATCAGCACCTTCTGCAGAGGAACTGGGGATGGGATGGGATTTTCCCAGGTCTCACTCTGCTGAGTCTTGATCTCCATCCCATTTGCCATACCCCAAGTATTTTTGCCCAGATGCCTTTGTCACAGATTCCCCCTCCCCAAACAGTTGGGTGTAAAGGTGCACGCTCACCTTCTTTTCTCTTCCACTATGGTGTAAATCAGGACCAGGGGGTGGAGGTGAGTGGAAGCGGGGAGGGCGGTAGAGCCCTGACAGATGCAGAATTTATTGCACTGCTCTGCACTTCATCCCGCCAGCTTTGCCTCTGTATATGGGCTGCGATGGGGGCTGAGCTGTGAAGGAAAACGGCCTGGCTAACTTTAGCTTCTGAGTGATCTGCCTGGGTTTACATTCCTCCAGGGCTGCTCAGCCAAGCCCCATGCTTCATAGCCCTGATTTCTGCACAAAATCAGGGCAGTGAGGAGCGCCGGGAGCTCCCGGGAAAGGTGGAGGGTCCTGGGGAGCCCCAGTTCAGCTGCCATGAGGCAGTTTCCCAGGGCAGGTGTCTCCCTGGGGATTCTTTCCCCAGGTGGCTGCAACAAGAATGGCTCATTTCCCTAAACAGATGGGGAAAAAAGTGTTGTTTTGTTCCCATGAACAAAAAAAACCCCAGAGCCAACCCACCAGTGAGGCAGGGTTGTGGGAGCATAGAGCTGCTGCCGCACAAGCCCACTCACAGTGTCCGGGAAGCTGCCGAGGCCAGGTTTCCTGCTGGCTTCTCCATGGACGTAAAGGAGGATGCTCCACTCCTGAGGCCAAAGCTGGAGCGTGAACATGCTCCAGATCCAACATGCATCCCAGTGCAGGGATGGTTGGACACTGTTTGCTCTTACCACTCCCCTCAAACACCTCAGGGGCTTTGGACCCCACGGGCCAGGAGGCACAGCCCATGCTGCAGCCATTTCTTCCTACTGCCAAAGCAATTACAGGCCATTTAAGATCGCCCTTGTGAGATGTGACCCAGTGTGTGCATTGTATGATAGGCGGTTAAAGAAACAGCTCAGGTGATTATTTGCAGTCACTGGCCACTGCTGCACTGCACTAGTGTGTTTTGGCTGCCTCCATCATGAAGGGCCACAGACTCCCAGCTGAGGCTGTCCCAGAGCTGGTCCTGGTCACATCCCCATCCCACATGCGGCTGATGCTGTCCCCAGGACCCACGTCCCATTACCAAGGCAAGGTTACCCATGCAGAGAAGCCCAGCACCCCTGCGGAGAGCTCTTTACATGCACAACTCTGCCTTTTGAATACAGCACTGTGCTGCAAATAATTACCCCTGAAAAGCCCAGGGGTCACAACTGGTGTTTGTTACGAGCCACATTATTGCCCTGATTTATCTGAGCTGCTTCATGGCACCATCTCTCACCGATTGCTGCATGTAATGTATTTTTTCGGAGGGACAAGCAGCCCTTGCCATTGCAAGGCTTGCAAATAGCTGTCTCTTTTGGTCACATCCTACACAGTAGAATTTGCCCCAAAATCACTCCTGAAATGCAGAAAATATGTTTTTACCTGAGCCATAAAATATGTTACTAGACTACAAACTCTGCAAGGACTGATCCTTCAGTCCTGAGTGTTGACAGTCCATAAATAGGGTGAAACTGGGCTCCTGGTGGGTGAGCACAATGGTAGGAACTGGGCATCACTGATGCTACATCCTTTAAAAGCAAAATTGCCAAATCCCTAAGAAAAGAACAACTTATTCCTGCTCCTATATGTGGTACAGACACACCTTGACTTCCCCTGGCCTATGTACCTATACATATTTGTCTTGACCATAATATAATATATAGAGTACATATATATATAATATATATATAATATAATATATAGAGTATATATATATATATAATATATAGAGTACTTCAGTACAAAGCTAAATGTATCAAAGTATACATTTAGCTTTGTACTGAAGTCTTTTTGATTTCACCTCAGATCACCATATTCCCTACAGTGAGACAAATCTTCCTACCAAGGGGAAAGCCAGAATTTTCCCAGCTTCCCACAAAAGCCCAAATCATGCTGTCATATGTTCATGTAAAATATATAAATAGTTCTAAGCAAACAACAAAGTCTTCTCAAATGCCACGTAACTGGTGACCCCCCTCAGCACCAGGGAGCGGTGCAGCCCAGAGGCTGCCCTGCCCAGCACCGACGTTGCCAGGTGTGGTCCAGCCCTTATGCACGAGAGAGGTTAAAAACAGTACGTGGAATGTCCTAGAATATCCTTATTTTCTAACGTTTCAATAAAAAGAGCCCACCAACCTGACTCATATGGCACAGTTCATAGGGTCTGACTCAACGCCAGCATTTGCAGGGCTCTGATTTTGCTAGAAATACTGTGAGAAGGAGGAGCCTTTTCTGCCCTCTTCTTGGAGCATCAGTATGTTGCTGGAGTCCTCCGAGGACACCGTTCCCCGTCCCCAGGTACGCCCTGAAACATCAAAGCCGTGGTGGCAGCACTCTGGGAAGCCCCATGGTGGCAGGGAACCTGCAGCTTCCCCAGCATCCCCCAGTCCCAAAGCTGCAAAGTGGCTGGAAAGGGCTAGGGCCAGGAAAAGCTGCAGCACCATCCTCTTTGCTCCCCTTCTCCCACCAGTGCCTAAACCTAATGAATTATCAGGAAAAAAAAAAAATCTTTAAAAATCAGGTTGCAAGAGCAAACACCAACCAGCACTTGTATCTGATGTGCACATTGCCAAGAGGAAACTTGCTTGGGTTTGCAAAAGCTGCGAGAGAGAGAGGGAGAGCTGGCCTAAAATTGCAATATTTATACAGTCTTGTTCCCATATCCTCTGCTGAAACCAGACCAAGCCTAGGGGGATTTTCTTGGCAGACCCTGTATTGCAAATGGCAGATTTATTGGCGCGGAGTGAAGCAATCCCAGGCTATCAGTGCCTGCACAGTATCTCCAGTGTGAATTGAAAACAAAGGTTTGATTGTCTCTGTTTATCTGAAATGATTTATAAAACAGTTCTTTGCTTGGAGCTGGGGGAAGAAAAACATTTGTCTTCTTATCTGAGATCTTCTCTTTGTTTTTTTTTAAGCAAAAAAATGTCGCGTGGCTGAATTGAGTATCAAGGCAGCGATGGCTGGCATCCCCCCACCCTGTGCCCACAGGTAGGGCTGGGGGGAGGGAGGGGGAAGTCCCCAACCTGGGCACGCTCCACACCTGGCATCTCCATCTGGGTCATGTTTGCAGATGTCAAACAAACTGTGATCCAGAACCTACTGCAATTAATGAGAAATGTCCTAATGAGTTTGTTATGCTGCAGAGCACAGCCCTGGTGCAACCAGCACATGCATCCAGGCGGGCAGGAGGACGGGGTTTATGCCCAAGGGTTGTGGATGCACTTTGCAAAATGGAGATGTCCCCTGCTTTTTCCCCCCAGAATGAGAAATTGGACGTGATTGTTATCCCAGTGCAGTCCTGCTGCCAGGCCAAATGTGGCTTCAGGGTCTCAGCCCTGGCAGCTGCTCTGGCATGGCTTTGGGGTGTCTCAGCACACCTGGGTGGCTTTGGTAAACAATAACCTATGGGCCAAAGGCTGGAAAACCCAGCAGGAAAGGAAATTACAGCATTCACACTGAGGAGGGTTAAAATAACTTGCTAACAGCAAACATCCTGGAGTGCCTGCACGTAGAAGAACATGTCATTGTCTTTAAGGGGAATTGTTCTTGGTGTAAATGAAGCTGGTGCTCACAACGGGCTCACCTGGCCAGGCTCCACCAGTGCCAGTGGGAACGTGCCTGGGCAGCAATAAATCCTTCGAGTGGCTGGCAAGAGCTGGAGGTAAATTACTAACATGCAGCTGACAGTGTTCATTCTCAGTTGGGAGAAGATCGCTGTTTATTTTCCCTAAGCACTGGCCAGTGAGAATATTTATTCATTTATTAATTTATGGCACACAAATCTCAGCCCTATAATGCACCTGACGGGCAGCCGGCAGCCCCCGGAGGCTCACCGCAGGGTTGCTGGCCCTAGAGCCATGTGGCACGAGCTGCTCTCCCCATCCCTGCATCATCCCCACGCCACCTTACTGTTGAGTTTACACCTGAAAAAGCAGAGAACAGAGGTTTATTAGGTAATGGGCTATTCATGCTGGTGAGAAGCTTTTGAAGAACATGGAGTTCCCTGTTCCATGCAGTTCCAAGGCTTTGTATCAGGCCATGAATTCAGGCAAGACCTGGAAAGGTTTGCACAGAAGGGTGATGGAAATGTCCACTGTGCTGCACCACAGCGTCCCCATGGTATCAAACGCTGAGGTTTCACAAGGGTGTTCCTCAGCCTTCTTGAGATGAGTGTAATTCCTAGTAGGTGACCTGCAGCTGCTCACCTCTCCCTGCTTGGATCTGGTCTCAAAACAGGATTTAATGCACCAGCCCAGCTTAACATCACTGCAAAAAAAAAGTATATCTCTGAAACAGACTTGTTCAGGGGATGCACGTAACAGATTTATACCTTTTAAAACCTGGCCAGTCCCCTCACCCTAGCACTAGCCACATCCTTCAGACTGCTTTCTATTGCCCATGCAGGGCTCCAAAAGCAAATCACAATATTTTAACACATCTCCAAAATTGTTGAGGGGCAGCTGACGCTGCCCTGGGCGGGCAAAAGCCCCAGCGGACAGGTCAGCCCTCGTGCAAGGAGCATGCGCCTTCTTCCCTGGCATCAGGGCTGCCCTAGCATCGCCACAGCCCCCAGCCTGGGTGGGCAGGCTTGCTTCCTCCAGCAAGCATCTCTGTGCCCAAGGAAAGGAGGATTATTCTCCTTCCTTCCTCCCTTCCTCCCTTCCTCCCTCCTTTCCTCCCCTCCTTTCTCCCTCCCTTCCTTCCTCCCTCCCTTCCTCCTTTCCTTCCTCCCTCCCTCCCTCCTGCCTTTCCTCCTTCCTTCCTCTCTCCCTTCCTCCTTTCCTTCCTTCCCTCCCTCCCTCCCTCCCTTCCTTCCTCCCTTCCTTCCTTCCTTCCAGGGGCCAAAGGAAAGGTTATATACAGGCTTTTGCTGTGCTCTCACAGCCAAAGATGCTTCTGGCATTGCAATCGAGCACAACTTGCATCACTTAAAATGTCCTTGTCCCTCGCCAGGGCCTGGCAGCAGCACCCACGGGATGTGCAGCCTGCTGGGTCCCTGTCCCAGGAGCCAGCAGGGAGGGATGCACGCCCTGGGAGGAATGAGGCAATTTAAAGCAATACAACTTTTGCCCTGTTGCGATGCCAGGAGCACCTGCAGAATATTGCACCTTTCAGGTCTCTGGCAGTGTGCCTGTGACCCTGATGTGTAAGATCAGGAGGGGGTCCTTGATGGTTCTTTTTTGGCCCACACGTGAAGGGGCTGAGGCATGAGCCTGATGGAGGGCAGCTGGGGGAGCTGGGGGGTTCAGCCTGGAGAGGAGGGGGCTCAGGGGGGCCCTGATCGCTCCCTACAGCTCCCTGGAAGGGGGCTGCAGCCAGGGGGGTCGGGCTCTGCTCCCAGGTAACAAGCGACTGGACCAGAGGGAACGGCCTCAAGTGCACCGGGGCAGGGTCAGACTGGGCATTGGGGAACATTTCTTCATGGAAAGGGTGGTCAGGCACTGGGACAGGCTGCCCAGGGACATGGTGGAGTCCCCATCCCTGGAGATATTTGAAAGACATGTAGATGTGGCACTTAAGGACATGGTCTAGTGGTGGGCTTGGTGGTGCTGAGCTAGTGGTTGGACTTGATGACCTTAACAGTCTTCTCCAACCCAAATGATTCTATGATTCTACCAGCTTGATGTTTTCTTTGGTGCAATTTTGCATGATGAAAACAGTTAACAGAAACACAGGGAAGTTTCTGAATTTGGCAAGGAAGGACTGCTGTTTTGCTGCAGTGTCCTGGCTGGCTGCTGAAGCTTCACATAACGCTGTGCTTGCTCCAGCAGAATTTAGCTAATGGAAGGCTGAGGCTCCATTCCAGGTTTTATGGTTTGGGTTTTTTGTTGGTTTTTGTTGGGGTTTTTTTTGGGGGGGTGTTGGTTTTTTTGGGTTTTTTTGGGGGTAGCAAAACAATGTGAAATGCATTGGTGGATGAAGGTTTATTTGGTTTTAAGGTAGTACCGGGTTTGAACCTGTCATTCTTTTCCAGCTAATGAAAGGTGAGAAATAACATGTGTTTCTTCATAAAAGCGATGCATTTGCCAGAAATTTAATAAATCCCATTAAAAACACAGACGTGAATAGGCTGTGTGTGTAGACCTCTTTGTGCTGGCTTTGCTCAAGCGCTTATTTTTATACTTTTTCCCATCCCATGCTACTTCTACTTCTAAAATACGCTTCCTAAAAGCCTTCCTTCTGGCCACCCCACAAAAAGCAGACATTTTCTACAAATTCATGCGTGCCATGTCACTTCTGAAACTGAATTACCGTCCAAATTATTGTCTACCCTGATTCACTGCAGCCACATTCAATTACACCCAAGCATCTTTTTGTTGCCTTATGATCAAAGCCCATTTTCCTGGATGATTCCAAGTAATAACTTCCACTAGGATATATTTATTTTTGCAAAAAAACATTGGCACTCTGCCCTCAGCCCTCCTCAGCATGGTCTTGGGGCAGGGACAGGTGATAAAGCCATGTCCTCCACCCATCCTCATGCTGCAGAGGCTGGAGTGAAGTCTCACGGGTAGGTAGCTGTTCCGAACATCTCCCCACCATCACATAGAAATCAATGTTTAGTGCAGAAAAACACAGGAGAAGAATGTCAGGAATGGTTCAAATAAAAACACGACTGGAAATACGAGGTAGCTAAAAGCCACGTTTTCTTTCAGACTGTATTGACTCATCATAAAATGTTAATTTCTGAAGTGGGCTAGGGTTTTAATGAAAAGCAGCCAAAATGCCAAAGCCTTGGGAAATGTGGGAAGCACGATGTGGTACAGAGCAGCATCAGGGGGAGCAGCAAAGCCCCCTTGCTGGGGAGCTCTGACATCTAGGGTCAGGCAAAACCCTCTACATGTTTCAAACCCAAATGAGCAGGTGGACATGACTCCTTTCTGTGGCTCCAGAAGGTGAATCGCACACCCTCGAACACAGCTTTTCCCCCTTTGCTCACACTTGTGCTCAGGGATGCTCAGGAGCACCCACACAAACCAGACACACAGTCATATTTGCATGTAAAGTGGCCTGAAACGGGGTGTTTATCCCAATATAACCACCTGAGCACATCACAGTGTTTCATGTCACTGCTACCCACCCACCACAGCCGCCTGCACCTCCACCACTTCTGTCTGGGCCAATGGTTCCCACTAGCTAACCAGAGACACCAGTGCTGATGCTCCTGGGCCATCGCTGCTGCTCTCGCTACCTGCCTTGTCCCCAGCTGGGTTATTTAAGGCATTCTCAGCTGCCTGGAGAAGGGCTTTTGTATCCTCTTGTGTTCGGAAGAGCGTGCCTCAAGGATATCATTTCTGGGGAATTAGTCTAATGCAGTCTTCCAAATTTGGCACTGAAATCAGCTGTTACAATTAATTAGCTGTGTTGCTTATTCCTACTTTAAGTCCCTAATGATTCGGTGTTTCATTGGAAATCCAGTAATGTCCCCTATTGCTGCTCAGCCTCAACTGCAGCACAGATGAAAGCGGAGAATTAGCAACACGAGCACCACATGGACCGAGGGCGCGTGTGATGGGCTCACCCGTGAGAGCCTCTGCTTCTCAAATTCTTACAAAGCAAGTTGTAAAACCCTGTTCCAGCCTTTGGAGCGCACCTGGCCACAAAGAGCTGCTGGGGTGCCTTGATGCTGGGTGCTCACTGGAGGTTTTGGCTAAGCCTTGCAAGGCAGGAGGGTGGGAATGCTGCCTCTCACTGCCACTGCGGTCACTGTTGATTAAGGCAACCTGTGATTTGGTCACAGGGCTCAGCAAAATAAATGCTATACCATAAAAGTACATTTCCCCACCCATCGAAACACTCCAATCCCAGCATTTCAGTTTTATAGGTACTGGCTTATAAAGCTATATTTTAACTAAAATTTTCTTCTTCTTTTATTTATCTGGCTATTGTGTTGTTTTATTTTGGGGTTGTTTTCCAAACAAATTAAGTTCTAGCTGGCTGCCCAGGTATTTGCTCATGCAGGTATTTCTGTTGCCTGCAGTGGCTCTGCCCCCAGGAAAGCTTTCCTGTACAAACAAGGATTTACAGGGTCTCAGATGGGTGAGCACACCTGAATTTGGCACCTCCTGGTATCTGCATTCATGCAGCCCTGGCTTTGCTTGTCAAATCCATTGTGGAGGAGCCCTTCCTGGTGTTATGCTCTCAGAGAACTCTCTCTGACATAAGCCCTTAATCAGGCTTTTATTTGGCAGCCCTGATTTTATCAGTATTTACCAGATGTATTGCACTTCAAATGTATGGTTTAAAGATGCTGCAGTTGGGGGAGAAGTCTGTTATCCTGTGTGGCATCCCAAGGTGACAAGAAACCAAGCTGCACAGGATCCACACTGTGCTGGGAACTGGATGCTTAAAATATGGTGTTAGAAGTATGCCAACTTTCCCTTCCTTACTGGGCATGACGACCCCAAAAGTAGGTCCCAGGAGCAGTGGTGGTAGGAGAAGACAGGCTGTGATGTCCTGTGAGCCCAGGTCTGTGCTCGTGCTGGTGCGGAGCATTAGCAGATGCTGAGTAGCTTGAGATTCAGGTGTCACATCCAGGAACAGTCACAGGCAAAAAAGAGAGAAGGTTATAATCATATCAGAGAGCAGAGGCTGGTAATCCTGCTTGGAAAATATCACTTAAACCTGCCCTCGCCTTCACTCTAAAATCAGCATTTTGAACACAGAGATCATCTCTCCCAAACTGTTTCTTCATGACACACCCTCCTCCCAGCAGGTCATTTCTGAAGCCAGAGCATCCCATGGGTGAGAAAGTACCTCTCATAAACTGCAGTCCATCATGACCAGTATTTGCAGAGCCTTAGCGTGAGGTACACTTTCAGCAGGGGGATGATTGGGCACTTCATGCTCTCAAAAAACACAGCCCTTCTCCAGGGCACTTCTGCAAACCTGCTCAGCATCTTCCAGGCTGAGCATCACCCGCGGGTGGGAGTCGTGTCATTACCAAGCCGCGCTTAACCCCGACCCTGGCGTAACCACGGGTGGAATACCAAACATATGCACTGTATTAATGATGTCAGCTGAGTCTCAGGCCACACTTAATCAGATTTGAATATGGAGATGTGTCACAAAGTCTCTCTGACCTGAGGCTAAGAGAGATGAAATGAAATTTTTTTCCTCTTATTTTTTAATCTGGTATTTGCTTAGCTGTGAAGCCAAGCTGCCAATGGCACAGACCTGCTGGCAGGGCTGAGCGTGGGTGAAACCTCAGTTATCACAGTGATTTCCTTTTTATTAATGGATAAGAAACACCTCCACGAGCCCCCTGTATAACAAGGCAGGCTATATCACAGAAGCACAAATAAGTACGAAAAAGAGAATGCTCAGCTCCCCCAGCCTCCCTCAGCACCTGAATGCATTTCCATAGGTGGCTGTATTCGGGTGGGTATTTGTGTACATATTTTTGTAATGCATGGGGGGGGGTGGGGTTTCAGCCTTGGCTTTGCTATCACACTTCTCTAAGGACCAGCTCAAGCTGCTTGAATTTAATGAGATGATGCTGAGCCCTGGGAAAACCAGCACGGGAAGATGCCTTGGCCCCAGGGAGTCTATGCTCCCAGCTGTAGCTGCCACAACTTTTTTTCTAAACATGGATTTCTACAAATGGTTAAACTGTTGAAAAAGCAACAGATTCCAAAATCTTTCCCATATGCTCAGGGCCGATGGTAACATGACTCTCATTTCGTCTTTAGTATGACTTTATTAACTATCCTGCTTAATTACTCCTTAGTGAGAGTAGTTTTCTGAGCTCTCCTGAGGAAAGCAAAGCACAAGGAATGGCCAGCAGCTCTTCCCAGCTGTGCATTTTGCCTGGTTCCAGATGTGCAAATAAAAGAAACGCTGATGACAACGTGCTGTCCTAACGCCAAGGAAATGAAATGCGGAGCCCGTTTCCGAAACCCTACCCTAGCCCTTCATCACCCAGCACAAAAATCCATACTTGCATTTTAAGCATCACTTAATTTTAAAGATTACAGGTTGGTTAAAGATGTAAAAATTTGTGGCATCCTTTGAAGTTGGTTTATTTTAACAAGATATTTAACAAGATATACTTGTAGGCAAGCACTTGGTATCTCCTTGCACATGATGAAAAAAGCAGCTGCGTGCCAGGGATAGTGATGATAAACCAGTGCCACGCGCGTGGAGGTAATTCCTCATGTTAAACATGCTCATGATGATGAAATGTTCCTGCAGGAGCGTGGGCAGAGGAGCAAAGCACACAGTATTTGTAAAGCAGGTGAAATCCATGCTGCGCCAGCCAGCATGTTGTATCATGTTATCAAATCCCACACATGCAGACAGCAAAAGGAAACAGGAACATAAAAACTGGCAGAAAAAAAAATCTAAAAAAAAATCATTAGTCCTGCCCTTAAATGTCAAGAATGAAATATAGAGGAGGGCAGGCAGATAGGTGGAGTCAAGGAATGTGGCAGCCCCAAAGAGAGGGTCACTGTAGGGAAGGGTGACAGGGTACCCAGTAGGCAGCAGTGCTGGAAGCAAGGGATGATGGAGCTGCACATCACAGGGAAATGAGCATCTGCAACCCAGGGCCCCCACAAGCCTAAAATAAGGACCAGCACCTTCTTTGTGCAGGTTTCAGGATTCCTCACAAACCCCTTTAAATTTTCACCCTTTTCCAGGAGATTAAATCCATCTTTGTTCCACCCCAACTGTCTGGAAACCTCAGTTTTGGGTTACCCCAGGCTTTTTATTATGACCCCCAGAATTTACACCCCACTTAAAATGCAGTGTTGAACGTGGGTAGTTTGGACTCAAACCCAGTGTTGGATGTCCTACACAACAGGAACAGGGATGTGGGTGTGGGCAAAATGTTGCACGTGTGTTTTTTATACTGCTTCTTGCAGTGAGGGTAAAAAGCTTTGAACATGAGGCGTGTTGTAAATGAAGATGACTATTTTTATTTTGGTAGGAACGAGAGGCTGAGCAGAACACGTCAGCTGCCCTGACACATCATTAGGAGTGCTCACTGCAAATAATGTCCTGCATGGGACTTTTTTCTCCCCATGTCTTCTGGAAGCTCATCTTGGGGAATTCAAATACTGGGGTTTCAAGGAAGAGGCATCCTTCTCCTGCCCGTGCTGGTGGTGGGGATGATGGTGCTCCTGAGCGCCATGGGGAGCCCAGCCAGCAAGGTGGGAGGCAGCGGGTACTGTACCGGTGCTGCTGGAGGATGCTGCCCTGTAGTGGTGCTTTAAAATGAGATACTCTTCAAGGAGAAAGGACGGGCACTGCCTGCATCCAAGGCAAGAAGGAAGCCCACTGGCTCCTTGTGCTCCAGCCACGACACACAAGTGTGTGATCCTGCCGTTGCCATGGTTATCTCTCCCAAATTATTGGCTAGCTAGGCAATTAAGCTACCACAATGCATCTAATTGCTTGTATGTTTTCCAGCATGCTCTCCCCACTTTTCCAGTGGGGATTTCCCCCAGCAGTGCCGAGGCACAACCGTTTTCCCTGTGTCCTGCACCTTCCCCACTGCCAGCTTTTGACAGCCCCCTCCCCATGCGGAGCCTCCGAGGATAAATTGCTTAACTCCAGGTGACAGATGTTGCAATAAACCTGCTCCTAATTAGCTGATATCAGAACCTGCTCATTCATAAAATGTTGATATTACCAGCAGGACAAATGTGCTTCCTTTAATCGCAATGTATTATATTATGGGCTCAGAGCCAGCTTTTAATAGCTGCAGAGTGGGATGGCGCTTGATATTGCCAGTGAAAGCCTTCCTGGCGCACCTGAGGATGCTCAGGGTTATGCCGATGGCATAGCAGGAATGATATATCCTGTATAAGTCCTAGGGGGAAAGCAGGACAGCACTGAAATCCTGACACACACACCCCCCCATGACCTCCACAGACCCCAAAATCAGGGATGGAAGCAGCACCTTCCCACCTGCCACGAATTTTATTCCCAGTGATGAAAATGGTCCCGTTGCAAAAAACCACCATTCCTGAGCCCAGCACCGGGTACCCCAGGGTTAATGTAGCCCAAGAGCCTCTTTCAAGCGCTGGCAGGAAGGGATTTGAAGTAGAGCAAGGGGAGCATGTGAAAAGAGTTGGAGTTTCCACTCTCACAACATGCTGGAGAGAGGAGAAAAGAACATCTTTTCTTAAAGCCTCATTTTATTGTGATTTTAATGAGCATTTCAGGTCAATTCTCCCCTTGCCTTTGAGCCATCTCTCTTGCTGTACAGTTGTTAGGGTACAAAATATTCAAGTCAGCTAATTTGAAATGAATTTCAAGGTTTTTTTTACATATTTCTCTAAAGAAGACTTTCATGATCAGAGTTTATCATCCATTTCAAATAGAAGGGGCTTCTTTGACTTCTGGCTGTTTTTTCTGACAGCACAATACCTCCAGATTTTACCCTGGTACGTTAGAAAGGCTCGTGACACCACATAAAATACAAGCTATTACTAGTGAAGGCACCTATTCAGGCTGTAAATTTATTTAAAATAGAATTATTCTAAAAACATTTAACACTAAAATTCCCGACCTATTTAAAAAACCTCTGTGTCATTACCTTCCCTCTCACGTCTCCCTCCTGTATAGGGTGGAAGCATCCAGAGAAGAGTTACCCCATGAAATACTGTTCTGTTTTGAAGGGAAAAGTGCTGCTGTGGGGTATCTGTGTGTTCGGGAACATTTTTGACAGCAGTTTCCCCACCATGGGGTTTGGGGTGCTGTGAGCAGAGGTGGGAACTGGGCTGCCTGCCCGGCTCAGGATCCCTGCAGCAGCACCATCCAGCTGCAAAGCTGTAGTACACAGGTAAGGAGCAGCCCAAATACATCTGCTTGAGCTGTTTCCATTCATGGTCATGGAAAAAGTACATAAAATTTATGATCTGAGGTTTATTTATAGGCAGAAAAAGAGGTTTTGGGGCTGTGTTGATTTGTGTGTTGATGGAAGGGTTCACCTGGTAATCCCACCAGTAAATGCTGAGCAGGGATGAACCCAGGCACTGGGATGCACTGGGTGGACCAGGAAAAGCAAGAGCAGTTCTGCCCTGCTAAATGATTCAGGATTCCCAGGAGAAATGGAGCTGGTGCTCCCTTGCACAGCTGGCAAGCCCTGCCCTGCCTGCCCTGCCTGCCCTGCCCTGCCCAGCCAGGGATGCTCTGGCTGCATTTTGGGCCTAGGTTTGCCTCGATGAGGGGTTCCCCTGCTTCATCTGCTCCCAGCCCCACAGATTAACACATCCCCAAGAGCAAAAGCTCCAGGGTATAAATGAAAAGCTGGGTGACAGCGACACAGTTCTGGTTGTTGGCTCTGCAGTGAAAATCTCTGTTAGTGGGCAGGATAATGAGGGTAATGGCTGCACTCCTTGTCCGGGCTGGCACCAATTACCAGCTGCCTCTTTAATATTATGATGGTTATTGTTGTTGCTGTTATTGCTTCCAAGCATTTGCATGCCATCCATGCATCCTTCACCAGCCTGCGTGCAGGGTAAGTAATCTGGCACATGAAAAAGGGTGTGTTTTGGATGGAGGAAAGCTCCAGATCCCTGTGGCTAACACCACCTGACTGCTTCATCTGGGGTCTTATGAGCCTGACTATGGATAATGCCAAAATAAAAGTTATTACCATTCTACATTGGGTTTGTGGTTTGGGAAAAAAAAAAGAAATCATCTCTGTGAACTAATCCATGGGTCAGCTAATGGCCTGATTGAAATCATTGGCTGCACTGCACCCTGTACAGCTTACAGGCAGGGAAGGCAGCATTATAAAAACCTTCCTTGCCAGTGGTGAAGGTTGTGCCGTCATTTCTGCACCACCCTGTTATCACTCAGCTCCATGCCGGGAGGTGGGACACGTTCAGCCCATACCACGCTTTGCAAAGGCAACAACACATCTGGTGGACCAAGCAGTCTGTGAGCACTCAGTTTTGGAGGTGTTGTGTCTTCAAAATTCATTGAATATAAGCCAAGGGAAATGCAAAGGAAGCACATTTACTGTATGTACTGATGCTTCTAAAAGACTTGGCTCAGAAACATAAAAGAGGGGTGTAGTGCCCAGGTTTTTGGCTTTCAGCACACATGCACTTCCAGCAGCACCGACACTGAAGAGGGTGGAAATGATGGGGCAGAGGCCAGACACAGCAGCCGGTTCCTCAACATCCCTGTTTTCAGGCTCATGTAGATACCCAGTAATTCAAACCTCGCATTCACAAGGCAGCGTGGGGAGAAAACATGGGGAGTGACGAGAAAATCAGTGTTTTCCTTCTTGGCAACACTTGCATCACGGTAGCAGGATAAAGTATGAAGGAGCAGCAGGCACGGGCTCTGCTTTCTCCTTTCCTGTAGTAGGCTCTGGATTTCACCTACGCAAAGTATTTCCGTTGCTTGTTTCCCCCCCTCAGTGGGGTCACCATTAAAAATAACAACAGCCTGGCATTTTCATTTGAAGTTGACATTGCGCGGTTGGGCTGGCACCAGGAGTTTTGCCATCTAGTTGTGATGCTTCTCCCCTAGCTGCTCAGCATCACTCCCGGAGCCGTGGTGTATGCAGAAAGACGCACAGCTGGATGCTCCTGGGTACCCAGCATCCCCCAGCCATGCCTTGGTCCCAGGTCTGGGGGGGTGAAGCACCCAGTGGGTGCCCTGGGTGCTGCCGTGGCAGGCAGCAGGCAAGAAGGCACGCTGCAGCGTGTTACCTGCCACCCTGGCTTGCGTGCAGTTAGAATGAATTTGAAATTGATCTGGTTTCCCAAACAAAAACCTGTTTCTAATTAGAGGTAAATGTGTATCCTGGTAACGCTGAATTTTAAACACCATTTTCAAATGTTTATTGATTAATCATTATTATGGGAAAACACGAGCTCTCATATATAAATCTTTTGACAGGAGCTGTCCGTCAAAAATAATGATCCTTTTAAAACTCATGAATAAATAATAATGCAAATCTATTTTACACAAAATACATTCTGCTTTCCATCCCAGCCACTGGAATGAAATACAGTTATTTAAAATAATGACTCTACAATGCTTCGATAATGAGCTATTATGCCTGTAATACACATGACATTTTTTTTTTCCTGGCCTCTGGATTATTACTTTTTCAAATTAAAACATTAAATTCCTTCAGATTCTTCTAATGCCTGGCCTATGACATTTTTTCTAGAACATTAAGGAGAAGATGGCTTAATTTACCGTAGTGTCATATCATAATGGGCACAGTTGTGTTGAGTTTCATTAATGTTCACTTTGTGCTTTGGGTGGTACATGCAAAGCCCCAGGACTACCAGAGGACTGAGAAAAAAATTGCTGAGAAATGTTAATTTTGGGCCATTTCAAACATGATTTGCTATAAAGTGCTGAGTCAGCACTTTTGCTCATCACCAAGGTTTGCACAAAGTGGGAGTCTGGAATCTGTGGGCATCTTGGCTTGTAATTAACAGAGTCTCTCCAAAAAAAGTTAGATTTTATTAGTGTGCAAAGAAGTTATCTATGGGTTGTGGATTACTCTTGGAGGAGCAAGTCTCAGTGCTGACGTTCATGGAGGAACCTGGCTAGCAATAAATATGCTTTAAGGCTGCTCTCTCAGCTCTTAATTAATTACACAATAAAAATACCTGTAGTGGGGAGCTGTGGTAGTTCATATAGATCTCTAGATATGTTAAAATTATATTTTGAGGACTGAATTTAATGCTTGCTGCTCTGTAACTCTGAAGCAGCAGGAGAGGATGGGGCTGGTAATACCATGGCTGGGAGGTTCCTCCTCTTTCCCAAGTGCATTGCCCTGGCATCCTCCAGCTGCTGGCTCACAGCACTGCTCCTGGGGCTATTTGCCACACTCCTGCTCAGGGGAAACTATATGAAGTATTTTTCCTTTGAAATCATAGTCAGTGAGAGGATAAGACAGGGCTCTCTCTAGTCCTTCACATGCTCCCATTGTTTTTGGTGGGGTGGCTCACTGTGGCCATGTGTGGCAGGGGAGGCAGCAATGAATGGATATGAATAGCAGTGGTTGGCCCTTGGTTATCGACAAAAAGATATATAAAAAAAAGTCGTCAATCCATAATTAGGGTAAAAATTGAGGCATATATGAGAAGAAAAAGCAATTTGATAGATGCATTTCAATGTCGTGAGTCAAACGTGGTATTACCCTGAGCTGAGTATTTAAAAGAGGTGCAGCAGGTGATCCAGCCTGGCTTGGCCACCAGGAAAAGGGCTGAGGGAACTGCCTGGTGATGGGAGAGATGTGGATGGGTGGGCAGGTCTGCCCAGGGTAAGAGCAGCCTCTCCCCCCAGGCTCAGCCTCCGCCATCCTGGTGTCTGGGTGCTCTCACGTGGCTCTGCCATGCCCTTGAGGATGCAGATGGTGCTGTTGCTTGCTGAGGTGCCTGTGTCTCTTTTCCACATCGGTGATGTCCATCTCAGCCCACCCCTCAAACTGGACACAAACTGGGAGCAGGTTCCCAATCTGGGAGGCAAATTTCCCCAACAGCAAGTTCCAAAGAGCTAATAAACAAGGGATACGCACTTATGGGTGTGAGATATACACACAGGGACGGGGAGGGGAAGTTATTTTAATAAAGGTGGGCTAAACGTGTATTTTTCTCATATTTTCAATTGCGGGTAGAAAATAGCAATGAGCTTCTTTGCTGTTCCTGCTGCTCTAATATTAAAGGTACTCAGATTTCTCTTTCCCCAGAGTAATTTGGAATAATCTGAAATATAGTTTTGCAGATGACTGTTAACATCTGCAATTCTTCTCCTGGCTTTCAAGTGAGCAGTAAGCGTACCTCATGTCAGGCAAAGAAATCACATGTGAAACAGCAGCAGTAAGACCATTTGGAAAATAGCTCAGGAGAACAATTTGTGTAGATGATTTCTTTCAAATTTTTCCCCCCAATTTTTCAATGGGACCTTATTCTAAAATGTTATTACATGGAAATCAAACACAGGCTTCAACGTTAAGACATTTTCCCAGCAGAATTGCAGGAAGGCCATAATCAAGAGATTCACCGTAGATTGGGAAGATGGCTGCTGGTAGAGTTATAAACAATATTTTTCTTGGTGTTTTTTGCTTTTTGATATTTGCAGAGATGTTCATCGCTGGGTGACAGCAGGGAGGTAGCTCTCCTCCTACCCAGTGTGTGCCCATCGTCCCCAGCAGCACAGCACGACACGATGCTGAAGCCCCAGTTGCACATTTCCACCTCCAAATACCCATAAGAGCGACTCAGTTTAAATACGTAAGAAGCTGGAAGACGACGCGGAATTATTGGAAGGTTCAGGACTGGAGAAATTTGCAATCAAAAAAGGAAAAAAAAAAAAAAAAAGAAAAAGCCAACAGAGACATTCTGCGAACAGACTAGGGCTTATTTTTCAGATCTCTGCTCATTAAGGAGTGACTCCGCGTGTAAGTATGTGTTTAAGCTTTGCTCTTACCTCCCTCTTCACAAAATCACAACCCTTTCAAGCGGAGAGGAGAAATTCTCTGAAGGGAAAATCAAAGGCAGGTCCCTGGCTGCAGGAGCCCCTGGGGCTGCCCAAACCCGCCTTGTGCCCCTGGGTGCCATTCCCCAGGGGAATGCCTCCAGAAAGGGAAGGGGGGGTGAGACCCCAGCCCCTCTGACGGCTGGAGAGGGGCCCTGGGGAATGGGCTGGGAGTTGTGTTGGGGGAGGGAGGCGGAAGGACCCCCCTGCACTGCCCCGAGCATCTCTGGGAGGCCACTTCTCCTTCTCCTTCTCCTCCTCCTTCTCCTTCTCCTTCTCCTTCTCCTTCTCCTTCTCCTTCTCCTTCTCCTTCTCCTTCTCCTTCTCCTTCTCCTTCTCCTTCTCCTTCTCCTTCTCCTTCTCCTCCTCCTCATTCTCACTCATTCTCATTCTCATTCTCATTCTCATTCTTTCTTTTTTCCCGTCCCTTTCCCTTTCCCTTTTTTCTTCTACTTTTTTCTTTTTCTCTTTCTTTCTTTTACTTTCTTTTTCTCTTTCTCTTTCTGGTTTTTTATCTTATTTTTCCTTTTCTTTTTCTCTTTTTTCTTTTCCTTTTCTTATTTTTTCTTTTTCTTTTCCCTTTTCTTTTTCTGTTTCTTTTTTTCTTTTGCTTTGTCCTTGTCTTTGTCTTTTTCTGTTTTCCTTTGTCCTTTTTATTTTTATTCTTTTAATTTTTATTTAAATTTTTGTTTTATTTTTCCACTTGCACATTTTAAATGTGCAGACCCATTCCCACCAGTTGGGTATGTCCCAGTTCAGCCAGGTGCTGCTGAGCAGCAGCAGCACAGCCCCTGCATCAGTGCCTGACCTCCCATGGTGTTTTTAAAAGGGTGATGTAGGCAAGAACAGAAAAAGTAATTTCCTCACTGTCACTGGTTAAACACAAAATTTTTTTAAAGCTGTAAAATAAAATCCATAAAGAAAGAGTAGGGTTGCACTTTTTGTGTGATGACATTTGATAACTGCATTCAGACCATTTTTATCACTTTCCTGGTGGAATTTCTTATGCTGCAATTTTACCGATCCTCTTTTCTTTGCACAAAGTGGCCTCTCCACAATTCAGCCTCATCACAAAAAAAATAATAAATGGGTAAATGCCACCAAAAATCCTGTTGTCATCACAAAGTGCAGGTTTTGCTGAGCTGGTTTTGTTATCCTCCTGCCAGACAACCCTGGAGAGGCTTGGGCAGCACAGGCAGGGGATGCACTCCAGGGTGCATGCTGCCAGCTCCCCTTGTCCCTGAAACAAACGCCCTTGCCCCCTGTCTGGGCATCAGCTCTCACTGCTTGCAAACACAAGGAAATCACCACTTTCAAAGGACTAAGAAGCAAAAAGCAGCTAGGCTGCTGGTGGTCCCCTCCCGGCTGCAACCCCAAGGGACAGCAAGACAACCCATGAGCGGGAGAATTGGGTCCCCGATGGACTGCTCTGCCCTTACCCTTCCAATGTCACGTTGCAGGGATTTTGGTGATGCTCACAGGGGGTTTTGCCAAATGCCGGCAATAAAATCCCATTGATGCACCCTATTGCTCCTCTTTCTAGAAGGAAAGGCTCTTGAGCCTTCATTTTAGGATCCCCTTGTACACTGAGATGGTCATGCTTTTTGCAGTGAAAAAGGAGATCATTTTCAAAATTTACCCTTTTTGTTTTCAGAGAAATGTGGGTTGAGAAAGCAAATGTTTTCCCTGGATTTTACAAAATGGAAACAGAAGTGAGGGGAGGAAAGACTTGGGAAAAAATTGGAAAATGGATCATTTTAGGTAAAGAGAGACTTTAGTTTTGAAAATGCCCTCTAATAAATTAAAACGAAGAGATGAAATATTCAACAAAAACATGAATGAGAACTCCCTCAATGTCCATTAAAATGTTATTGTTGAGCTCCTCCTACCTTCAGAATACCTCACCAAAAGTTTGCAAAGACATGGTATGAAGTTGGTTACACCTGTGGGTTACGGGAAGAGCATCACAGCAACACCATTCCCTTCGCACCAGATTTTCTTTAACAAATGCAAACCCTGGGAGAAGGCAGGTTGCCGTATGTCCTGGCTGCACTCATATTCAGATGCCTAATTATTCCTTGCCAGATTCAGAGAGGCACTGCAGACCTCCCCTTGAGAAAGGCTCTTCCAGACTCCTTACAATTTTCATCCTGAGCCCACAGACAAGAAGAGGCAGAGGTGGAGGCACATGGGGTGGGACCCACACCCAGGTTTGGTTTATATGGGTTTAAATCCAAGGTTGCTGCACCACTTGTCACTTATGTGTTCTTGTCAGCTTCACACATGCATGAGATCAAGCTACAGCTGACCAAAAATTCTGCAGTTAAACTACTTTGTGAAGGAGCAAGGTGAGGCAGGTGTCCCCACACAGCCCTGGGCCCCTGGAGCCGGGGATGCGCAGAGCATCGCAAGGGAATTCCCCATCCCAGCCCGTGCGGGGCAGCCCCATCAATAAACCCCCTCCATTCCTCCACCTCCCTGGCCAGAACCTCTCATTTCTGCCATTTCTCAAAGCCACCCTTCCACTTTTAGCCCCAGAAATGGCTCAAAGGAGACATCGAGGTTTACGCAGCAGTGTGTTATTCAAGTCATGGAATCTAAAAGAAGTCTGCAAGACTGATTTGCCATTTTCCCCTTTCCCTGGCCAGGCACTTATTCTGCTGGGGATCTTGGGGCAGCCAGGGATTAATTGATCTTCCTCATGCTCCTGCTATTTGCAAACACTCCCAGCACCTGCTCCTGAGGGAGTAAGTTAAAGTTCCCATCATTTGGGAGCACCGGCCAGCAGCAGAGAGCTGCTGAAGCATCCTGCCATCCCTTTGCAAACCAGCCTGAAGACCCGTGTGGCATTACAGCTCCGATCCTCTGGTTACCAGCCAAATGCCACAGTCCCTCTCAGGAAAGAAAACATGTTCTGTAAATACAAAAAGGGGACAAGAAATTATATTAACCTCAGAGACGTGGAAATCTGGGATCAAGAAAGAGAGAAGAAAACATTTCAGATTACCAACAGCGGAAAGTTGCCTCCATGTTATTTTAACCAAGGGTTTAAGCAAGGCAGATTTTCTTTCTGAGGCCTCTCTTCGTTGCTGCTGCTCCCAGAAGAGACCGTGGGCTTCACCCGCTGCCCATGCTGCCATGCTGCAGGCAGCTCCTGCGCGCCCTCCCCCCTGTACAGCTGTCCTGAAGGAGACGAGAAAATGGGAACACATCCTTGCCACCGCAAGCTGAGGTCAGCCAGGCTGCTGTAATAATCATGGAATCACAGAAGGGTTTGGGTTGGAAGGGACCTTAAAGCCCACCCAGTTCCCACCCCTGCCCCGGGCAGGGACCCCCCCAGCCCAGGCTGCTCGCAGCCCCATCCAGCCTGGCCTGGAGCACTGCCAGGGATGGGGCACCCACAGCTGCTCTGGGCAGCCTGGCCCACCGCCTCGCCACCCTCACGGGGAGAGGTTCTTCCTGATCTCTGACCTGCATCTGCCCTCTCTGCGCTCAAAGCCACCCCCGTGCCCTGTCACACGTGCCCCTGTGAGAAGCCCCCCCCCAGCTTTCCTGCCGGCCCCTTCAGGTGCTGGGAGCTGCTCTAAGGCCCCCCCGGAGCCTGCTCTTCTCCAGGCTGAACAGCGCCAGCTCTCCCAGCCCGGCTTCCCAGGAGAGGGGCTCCAGCCCCTGCCCATCTCCGTGGCCCCCACTGGGCTTGCTCCCACAGGTCCACATCCTTATGCTGGGGGATGCAGAGCTGGAGGCAGCACTGCAGGGGGGGTCTCACCAGAGTGGAGTAGAAAGGGAGAACCACTTCCCTCACCTTGATGGCCACACCGTTTTTGATGCAGCGCAGGATACAGCTAGCTGATAATTTTCAGATAATTCTGATGATTTTCAGACTGTACCCTGGGTTTGGTTCACTCTTTCCCCCTTGGCTTGTTTTGAGCTAGTTGTAAGCGACAGTGCTGTCTGGGTTCATTCCTGCAGCACAGGGAGCGACACCAAGATTGAGCTTCCCACGGAAATAAGCGCTGGCTGCTGAAAGCATCAAGTGTGAGCAAAACATGACAGGTCTGATGGGAAAACAGGAGGTACTGGGGGCAGTTCCCCAGCAGGGATGCTCCCAGGCAGTTGGTACCGAGGCAGGGATGGTGCCAGGGCCATGGGGAGGCACTGGGGTTTGCACAAACCCTTTTGTACCCAGAAGTGATATCCCACCGCACGATCACGTTTCCATTGCATAGTCACAGGGACGTGGCTCAGAGGGAAATGAGGACCTGGATACTTTCATGCCTCCGTGTACGATTCACCCAGCAGCATCCAGCATGATGGGAAGCAGCTAGCACGCCTCGGTACTGCACCACAAAAAGGCTCTGGCCTTAAACTTTCCTTTCCCAGGCCAGAAAGAGAGTGAAGCCCCACATCCCTGTGCCTCCCTGAGAGCTTCCCTCCCTTCCCAGGCAACCAAACCCGATGCCAAAGTAAACCCTTCAAGCTGCAGTTTCCGAGAGCATTCCTCTGCTTATTGCTTACACATGGGTGCCGCTGGAGAGCTTCCTCCCGTCCTCCACGCTCGCCCTCGGGAAAGGGGCTCTTCCAGCAAATACTGAAACTTCTGCTTTTATAACCGCGATATAAAGTCCTCCGTCAACATTAGGAATCATTTAATGAGTCTGGCAGGGATCACCCACTTCAGCTGCTTCGTAGCCAGCCAACCAAAATAAATCAGTTATTATGGCAAAAGGAATTTCTCTAAAAGCCGTATCTCAGGCAGTGACAATGGGGTATTTTTTTGCGACAGTAAACTTTTAATCCACATCCCCCCAGAAGAACAGAGCATTACAAAGGGCTGGCCAAGCTCTTCTGATCCAAAGTGATGCATAAATGGGACCTGACATTAATCTCCTCCTGCCCAGAGCACTATAATGGGACACTTTACAAGCAGTGAAAAATTTTAACTAGGAAGGATTTTCTGGGGAGAAAAAAAGAAAAAAACACCATACAACACCCTAGGCTAGAATAGCATGAATCCAGTTAGTGAGGCGAGTGTTTGCATCAAAGGAAATTCATGAAACACAACTCCAGCTTTTTGGGGTCTTTGCTTTACAAACAAGGAGCCTAAAGCACCATGCTCCCTAGCACCACAACTTGTTCCTTAAAGAACTAGAGCCACATGCTCACTGGGGGTTAATTATCTTCCCCCCCCCACACACACACAAAGGAAATGAGCTTTATGCCAGGAAGGCCCTGCAGAGCGGTTCAGAGCATCCCCTGCCACACAGGTGAGTGGAGCCGGGCAGTGTGACCTGGTAGCATTGCAGGGATCCATGCCAGCCCAGAGCTCTCTCCATAGGTGGGACATGGTCTCTTTGGAGACCCCTCATAATGGCTGGGCTGTAGCTGTCAGTAGGGAAAGCTTCCTGGTGTGCTCAAAAGCAGTCCCAGCCCTTGAGTTTGTGCCCCCCATCCCCTCCCCAGGCTTCTTGGCATGAAGAATTTGGAGAAGCTTCCACAGGAACTGAGATTTTATCAGATGTGAGCACCCGTGAAATATGAAAAATTACCTGAGGAACATGGTAAGCACCACTCGAATAAATAACCTTCATAAACATGGCGAATGCTCACCTTGCAAAGATACAAGATAAATTGCAGTAATTTCTGTGAAGCATTCCTGGGAGTTTAACTTCTACTCTTGGACCATCCCAGGGCTGCAAATTGCCTTGCAGAGCCTGCGGCGACTTCTGCATTAATTTCATGGGCTGCTGCACGGGACTCAGTTCAGCTACTGAGGTTTGCACCCGGGTTTGCTCCAGGATACACTGGGCTCCACCCTCCCTTCAAGAGATGCTCCATGGTGGGAAGCAGCTGCCACCGGCTCTGTCAGACATAACAAAGTAGCTCTGTGCACGTCCTTCCTGAGGCTGACCCGAACCCCCCCCAAAGTGCTTCAGTGGGGCAGGAAGATTGGGACAGGGACACAGTTTCAGCATTTATCAGTTTGCCTAAGTCAGCTTAAGGGTTAGTTGGGGTGGGGAGGTGGGGGTGGGGGTGTATGCTATTGGAGTGGTGTGTTTAGAGCAAAGTCCATCACAAGGGATAATACGGATAAAAGCACTGTCATGATTTATCGATGGAGGAAAGGGACATGGATTTAAAGCTCAGATCCTGCTCTTGGAAAATCCATTATCAGCTTTTTTTCCGTTTATCATAGGTTGTGCCTCTAGTGGATGTCCAGCCATGTGCTGGGCTGGTCCTCCTGCTCAGGTGGAGGTGGAGTTCTGTCTGACTTGGAATGCCAAGATCTGTCCAGCTACCTTTTCACAGTGACACCTGAATTAATCAGGACGCTTATGAAAATAACAGTGGGCAGAAACAAGCTGAAGGTCAGCTGTTTGTCCATGGAAATACAGAGAGGACCCAAGGCTGCTCCAGGAGACTGGATGGTCCAAGTCCTGCAGAGGAGGATGGGAGAGGTGGCACAGCACACTGGGAGCTAGGGCATGGAGCAGTTAAATGGCTGAAAATCCAATGTTACAGTTTTATAGTGATAACAGGTGGAGCTGTACGTTTGAGGAGAGAGCAGGAGTCGACTCTTCCCACATCTAAAGGACAAATTCTCCTCTGTGCACTGATGGGACCTTCATCAGCATTGGTCCAGTCACCCAAGGGTACCTCTGAAGGATGCCTGGGAGCACTTTGGTCATACCCTAGCAAACACCTGCCTGGTAGCTTGTGCCATTTCTTTGTCACAGAGATGGAGGGTGGCAGTAGGAGGGCTCCAGTGGGTGGCCTGGGGCTTGGGCAACCCAATGGGATATTCCTCAGGCACCCACCTCTTGAGGGATTTGGAGGGCAGCTCACCTCTTCCCTGTCCAATTCAGCTGTTCTTTTGGGCTTCTTAGGGCAGAATCATCTCATCAATACAGGGAAAATCACCCAGAAAAAATTGAAAGGCAGTTAAACTACATAAGATAAACCTTTCTCTTCTCCCAAGCCATTTTTATTACTTTTTTGACTTCTCTTTTAGACACCCCATCTTTTCTTTCCAGCTAAGCAGAGCTGTCACAGCACTAGCAGAGCCACACATGCACTGTGCAGATATACCATGTGCTGAGGCTGTTTCAATGCACTAGGATGCCTTCTTTGGATGCAAATATCTTCATATATACACACAAACACATGCTAATGTCTCCAGAATTGCTGCAGCACAACAAAAGGTAAAATGGCAACCCTTCTAGTAGTCTGCTCCCCGGTCCCAGACAGTCGGCCCCATGGTAGCGTTCACTGAAATCATCCAGATCCAAGAAATGAGCCAATTTCAGTCATGATGAACATACGAGAGAAATAAACAGGGGGAAAAAAGGCATAATCATTTCAGGCTCCATTAGGAATAACTAATAAAACTCAGTGTTTGCCAAGTGGAAAATAGCTATCTTGATAAGGGAAAAAAAAATTAATAAATTAGTTTTCAACATCACAAAGTGAATTTGGCAGCACAAAAAGCCACGCAGAGTTTAAAGAAATACCAGAGGAAGGACCTCTGTTAATAAGTGACTTCGTATGGGTTTATCTGGCTCTTTTTCATCCAGGCTGTTTGTTGTTATGTCTAAAATCATGTGTCAGTGTATTATATCACACATAAGCATGGGCACTTCACACGAGCGCAAAAAACCACAAGTTGATGCATGAAGAGTTGTGCCTAGGCTCGGAAAGCAAGGAGACCTCGGCAGCTTCACCCTCTGATTTACGAACAGCTAATTCCCTGGCTAAGAACAGTCCCTAATTCCAAATACAGTCAGGGTAGTGATGTTCAAGGGGGTCTTTTATTATAATTAGACTCTCTGGGAGAGTTATTCCTAATAGTGCAGGAACAAATCTGCTCAGCTTGTGGCAAAAAAACATATCCACGCCGAGGGGCTGGTTGACTGAAGTCTGTAGATGTGTGGGCAGCTGCCATTTAATTCCACATCTCAGCTATTTTTCAATTACCTTTCACTAACCTCTAATTGAGATCTGAAATTAAAATCAAACAGTATGGAGGAGCTTTAGTTGTGAAGACCCAGTCGTGCTGTTTACCTCTTTGTTTCACCCAAAAGCCTTTTCAGGTCCTTATACTGCTTTTTTTCCTTATTTGCTTTTCCGAAATAGATTACTGATTAGCAAAAAGTATTTTCTGTGCTCTAATTCCACACATAGGACCACACTTCCCATTGGTCTGGGGAATAAATATAAATTAATCTGGCTTCCAGTCTGGAAGAGACACCTTTAACACATTGATATGCTGCATGGCAGATTTGTTTCTGGAAATTGCTCCTCTTTTGGTCCTCACCATTTGAGTATAATTAGACTTTTTGCATTTCCACTGGGAAATCCATACAAATTACTAATCATTCCTGGCTGGACAGCTTTGTGGTGCTAATGAAACCCATTTAACACAGTCTCTTCTTTCTGTTTTATTTTCTACTTTTTATTTTTGATTTATTTTTCTATTTTAGTTCACTGAATTCACATCTGGTCATATACTGAGCCCTCAGAGACTGGGTCTGCCTTCTCTAACCACAGAAATCTTCTTCCTGGGGAAACACATCGCTCCATGCTTTGTCAGAAACACTGGGGTTGGAGCCCACCATCTGTTTGAGTGCCACCTTCTGCTCTTCACTCCAGGACATGCACAGCATGGTGTGGGAAAAATGAGTTGTTCAAGGCTAGAATACAGATAGTCCTTGGAAAAACAGGGAAGAACTCAACTATTTTCCTCCCCAGGTAATGGATTTGACATTGCTAGGTCAACAAAATTTTGTGGTTTTGCATTGGCTACAGATCTGCTTCTGCCCTTGCCTGCAAGGTTGGTGGCAATGTGGCATCCAGGGCCTGGGGTTTGGGATGTCCCTCAGCAGCAGCCTGGTCCAGCTCCTGCAGGCTGGTGTGCGTGGGAACACCACGGCCAGCTGTCCAGCTCAAGCTCTTGGACTTGAGAGCATCTCCATTTTCTATAACACATCATACCAGCTCATATTACTTTTTAATGTCACCACAACCGGTCTTCTAGCTGTATTTAATCTTATTTTGGAAGGAAATCAATTCATCTTTTTGTTTCTAGACTGAAAACCACCATAAGAGACATCACCTTGGAAGGTGATCACACGTCTTTTTGACGTGTCGACCACGAGGACCACAGGATGTCTGTGTTGAGAGAGGATGGGGCATACCACATCAGCAGTCACAAAGGGCTTTCACAGGATGGTATTTATCCCAGCAGGATTTGAGTGAAAGAAAGATCTGCTCCCAAACATGGTGTTCATCATACTCCTCCTGCAGGTCCTTGAGAGTTTGGACTGAGAAGCAGGAGAAAGATGACCTTTGCTGACAAAGCTGCATGTACAGAGAGAGAGCCCCCAGCAGGAGAGCCCCCCTCAATAACATGCTTCTCATGAATCTCCATGGTCTTATACTTCCCCTAATGCTGTTTCCAGCTCATGGCATGGCTCAGTTCACCACGGCCTCCCGGCCAGCCAGCATAGAGGTCTTCTGGGCACATTTTCCTGAAGGATGTCCCTGAAAGTGGCAGTGGCACTGACCGTGGCAGTTGTATGGCTCCCAGGGGCACCCACCACATCCAGCTGAGTAGAGGGGCGCTCAGCTCCTTGCACTGGCTTGCTTTGGGGAGGGAAGGGTGCTGGGGCACAAGGATCTGCTGTTTGGAAGGTATATTGGAAGGAGACCTGGCGAAAGGTGACTGAAATCACCTCAAAAGCAGTCTGGAGGGCATTAAAAAAGCTTTACATCACAGGATCCCATTCCACATCAATCCCTCTGGCTACAGTGAGGCAAGAACTGTCCTTTCCTCATTATCAAAACCACCTCTTCTCAGGTGTTGAAAAGCAAAAGCACTTTTGCAACATGGCCCATTTGCTAAGGACAAGAGCGATGCTGGAGATGCTGCTCCTCTCCACTTGTCTCTGTAGGCTAGCGTATATAGTACTGCTATAGTGTGTGTGATGCTATATATACACACCATATACTCCCATCTGCCTTCAAACTGTTCTGTGTGATGTCTAACTCAACATACACCATGGTTTTTGCTTGAAAGCCTAGTGTGAAATCCTGTGTTAATTGAAATTGGGGGGGGGGGGGGGTGTCACCTGTAGAGCTGGGCAATGTCTCCCCCCCGGCTCTGTATCACAGGAGGGTTCATGGAAGTACATGTCAGTAGGGATGAAGTGACTGTTGATTTTCCTGCTGCAGTTTCTATTTAATCAGTTTCTAAAATATCTGCTGCTCTGAGCACCACAGTTACATATTAAAAATGCTATTCAATGAATTTCCATTTGGATGTGATTCCTAGGCAGTTTATCCAGTTTCCGCTGAATTGCACCACGCTCTGCAGACCAGGACCTGCTCCACGCCAAGCGAGCGGTGCCCAGGCTCGTTAGCCCAGGCTCGGCGTGGCATGGGCAGAGTTGTGCCTCATCACGTGCCAGCTTGGACCCAGATTAAATCCAGCCACTTTTGGATGGCAGAATGCCCATGCTAATAAACCCTGTTGAGTGAGTGCAGGTTGCTGCAGCACCAGCACCATCCTCACCATCTTCCCCAGCATACCGGAGAGTCATGACTCCAGAACTGATGGGCAGTGAGGACTGTCTGCACACCCATGCAATCGCCCTAGCTCAACCAGATTTGGTTAAATCAAAGGAGACTGATGTGAGGAGATGGAGAAAATGAACTCCCAGTACCCCCATCCTGAGCAATGCCCAGTGTGGTTCATCTGGAGAAGCCACCTATGGTGACAGTCCCTGCAGTCACACCGTGCCCTGGTGGAGAGCGTTTGTCTTTGTCAGGTGACAGAAATAAAAAGAAATAAAGCAGATGTTAAGAGAAAAATAGCTTTCCACATCTCATGGGAAAGTAAAAACTTTGTAATAATACATTCCCTGCTAAAAATATTCTGTAGTACCAAATTGTGCCTTTGTCTGTGTTTATGTCACAGCTACAGGATTGAGACCTGAAGGCAAATGCTTCTGTTGGTGTATAGGGAAGAAATGTGCATAGCAGTGGTGGAGGCAATTTTTTAATCACAAATCCCTACTCTGAGAACAACCATTTGACCAAATGCGTGTTTTTCTGCATTAACCCCCCCCGGATATGGGTTGCAGCTCCAAGAGGAGAAGTGGGATCCCTCGCCACTCTGATCTGCCTCCAGGAGGGATCATATCGCAGTGCCGGGTAGCACTGGCTGCCAGCACCCGGCTGCCGCTCAGCACACCGCCGGTACCCAGCGGTGCAGCAGGGAAGCATCGCTAGCCTTCCTCCCCCTGCCAGCCCCAATGCCACTCAGCCCAGGAGCTGAATTTTGGCCGGTTTCTTGGGGAACTAAATGGCCTGTCTCTTTACCCAGGGAACCAGAAGCTCATTACGAAAAGTTGTTTTGATATTCCTGCTGGAAATCCTCGCCCAACAACACATTTGATAATCATACATGGTCTCATAGCTAGATACACTCCTGCCCATCTGCTGGCATGGCAATCTGCCTGCTCACCAGATGGTACGCTTGATTCACAGGGGCAGAGGTGCCAAAAAAAAAGATGGATTTAGATGACACTGTTAGTGCCACCTCTTCTGCATTCCCTCCGCGGTGACAGCTCAGACAAATTAGTGCCACAGCAACAAAGAATTCCTCTTAATAAAATGCAGGAATTAGAGATGGAAAAGACCTATTAGGTCATCTACTCTATCTCCTTGCCAGTGCCTGATCATCACGTTAATCTTCCCAAATGTGAATATCTCCATGGAAGAAATAAAAGACAGACTGCTTCCAGATATCAGCAGTTGCCAACAACACAAGCAAGATTTCAGCTTGTGCCTGAGAGAACCGTGGGGACCATCTGGGGTGTCAAAATATATTACACAAAAGTTCAGCCTGGAGGCAATCTATGTGAGAGGAGACCCGTGACAGACATAAAAAATGCTCACGTTTATGGGAGGATCTAATAGCAATGGTGGAGCATAACACACAAGATGTCATCCCAGGAACTCAGGCAGATGCGCAACAGTAGATACCTCCCTGTACCTTGGGAGGCTCGGAAATGAGGAGGTTCACCAGCAAATTAAGTAGCTGGGGACATAAATGGCTCTGAAAGGACAGATAAGCTCCATTATTCCTCCCCGCCCCCCCCCCCCCCCCCCCCCATCATCCAAGTGCTCCATCATTACTTTTGATGGCAAATATACCAGGGTTCTAAATGTCTAATGTGACAAATACCAAGCCACCCTATGTCATGCTTCACAAAACATGTCCTTTCTTTCCAGTTGGGTTGGGATAGCTTTAACAGCATCCATTTTAAAACTACAAACTTCCTAAACCTTTTCAAAACTTTACAACCCCAATCCAGCTCTCATTTCAGGTCTCTTATCCAATATGGGTCAGTGGGTTGAGGGGACACATCAAACAGAGGTATAGCCCCATTTCAAATTCAATATTCAAAGCGCTGCCAAACATTTAGTTAAAAAAGTGGAAGAAATGGCAGAATAAAAGGAGTTCTCCCTAAATGTTGCTCTGAACTTGACATAAAGATAGTTAGCATCTCATTGTGTGGCAAAAGGCAAGGGTGGGTCCTCTACAAAGTTCTTGGCTTTTCCATGAGCTGGCTGGTTTTACACTCTCATTTTTCTCTCTCTCCTTGTTTCCACTGTCAGTCCCTAAGGTCATGTAAATAACACAAAGAAAAGACAGCCATTCAGTCAGTGTTTTTCCATGATTTTCAGGTCCTGTCTTTCCTTCATGGTTTGTAGAAACCATAATCGCTCAATTAACCTAATGAGGTGGATCTTAGAGATTTCAGAGGACTCAGAAGCTCAGCTCTTGAAATTCCTGGAATACCTCCATTGTTTACTTCCATATTGCACCTGTGATGGGAGTAATACCCCCAAACCTATGCTAGATGAATAAATAAGTGGAAAGAAAGGAGAGGAAGGTCTCTGGAGAGCCAGGACATCTCCCTGATGGATTGCAAGGGGAAAGGAGAGAAGGTTCCTCTGCTGCAGGAGGCAGCAGCACAGTGCCCTGCACAAGGACTAGGGAAGGACATCAACAGTCAAGCTGGCAATCAAGGGTAAATGTTCTAAGAGCCAGAAGGAAACAACAAGGCAGAGCTACTTTTTTTTTTTTCTTTTCCCCTCAAAAATTGGAGATTTTGCTGTGGCAATCTGCTGACCTCATTTCTTCCCCTGTAGCAATAGCTAACCCGAAGTGAAAGCAAGGATTTCGCTCCCCATAAAAAAAGGCATCTAATGGTGCTAAATGCCTGCAAGCAGCTGTGATGTATCACATTCTCCATTGTGCTGGTGGAGAGTTAAAAACAATTCTTACTGAATCTTATTATTTTCCATGTGACTTTGCAGTAATATTACATGGCAATAATGAAAAGGTGATGCTCTCCTGGCAGAATTTATTCGAGGCATAGGGTTATAAAAGCATTGATTTTTTGAAAGACCATCTTTGGGAAAGGCTGCAGAAAGACTTTGGAAAGGAGCATTCAGTCTTTCATGAGGTAATTATCCAAAAATACTACAAAAAAATATCCATGAAGGAGAACACAGGTTAGGAAGGAGTGTTCTTAAGCTGGTGTGTCATTGGGTTGTCATTTTTTTCTCTTCGCTTAAGGGAAGAGGAGAAATCCCTTGGTTTGCTCAGCTTACAAATAAATCCCCATTAAAAATGAGCAGCTGAGAAGGCAGAGCTCTGAGGGACTCCCCACAGCATCCCGCTTTGCTCCGCACATCCCCGCAGTGCCCGCTCCCCTCCCGTCGGATGGGGGCCCTGGGGTAGGCACCACTTAGAGTGGATAAAGGTGGCAGCATCTGGCCCGTAAGGAATTTGCTAGGCCAGGCAAAGCAGAGAGGGTCCCTGCAATGACCCCACAGTGAGACAGACCCCACTAGGAAGAGATTAGGACACTCTGCTGCCTACAAGTACAATACAAGTCCATTAAGGACAGAGAGAAATTGCCCTGCGATTGTATTCTCTGGCCCATATCTAGTACAACCATCACCCTTGTGACCATTGGGAATATATACAATTATTGTTCCACAACTGCTAAAATGAACAGCAGATTGAATGCGGCGAGTTTCCTCCTTTTTCTTTGTTTTTGGTTGGTTTTTTTTTTACCCCCGTGAGGAGAGCTACCTCTCAGGCAGTGATGCGTGGGTGCTGAGTGCTCCATGGCTGGCTGCCGCGGAGACGTGCTGAATGGGATGCTCTTCTCGTGGTCCTTTCTTATTTTTTACGCTATGTCAATCTTGGAAGCGCATTGATAGGAGATGTCAGTCAGTGATCATTTACAAAAGCTGGTCAGAAGGCTGCTCATTTTGTGTCTTGGGAAAGGAGACGAGGAAGAAGAGCAGCCTCTTTTTTTTTTTTTTTTTTCCTTTCATGAGCAATAAACAGGTATATCAAAACTGAAGTGAAGCCACTTTAAATAATGGCAAGTTTCCGAAACACTAGCTAAGAAAGAGATTTAAAACCACAGTGAAGCATTGCAGCCATTGGGTTTGGAAGTGGAAAGAGTCCTTTTGGTTTAGCAGCATGCCCTCTGGGAATCAGGGTTTACAGGAACAATTAGAATCGCACCAAGACAAAAAAGGATGAGAAAAGGGAAAATGCATCTTATATTCCAGCGTGCAAAGTGAGCTTTAGCTGGGAAAAAAAAAATAAATAAAAGAGCCAGCCTCTCATCTATGGATAAGCAAAAGCTTTTTATCCAAAGAACTGAGATGCTTACCTTGGCTCCCCAAAATGCAACTTTAGCAAAGAGCAGCGGTTGTTGGGATAACCATGGACACTCGGCTAGAGAGCAGCGGGTCCACTCCACACCATTTCATAGGCTATTTCTATATATATTTTCTTTCCTGTTAAAATGTTGCCCCTTATTCCAAGTTTGAATTTGCCTTTCCAGTTCCAGGATCTCATGCCAGTTTCCACTGGATTAGAAAGCTTTCGGAAGTCTCTTCTACATGTTGCCATCCTGAGCCCCTTGCAGCTCACCTCTGAATGCACGCTTTGCTAAGCCAGACATCAATTTCATTAGCCAGATACTATAAGGTACATTTCTGAAGGATCACATTATTTTTATAATTTTTTATTTTTTATAATTCTTTCTAAGGCCTTTCCACTCTCTAGAATGAGGCTTTTCAGCAGTAAATAGTCAAAGACCTTTTACAGTGGAAAAGCAACCCCCCAACACCTTCAGTGCAGGTGGATGCAGTAAGTGTTCCCTGATCACAGCTGAAGCCAGTGAGATGATGAACATGAATGTTGTGCCTTGGTCCTCACCTGTCCTTCAGCAACCAAATGGGTTGGAAGATGCTCTCCAGCCTCTTCGAGGACCCCCCCACAGGTTCACCAGCCACTCAATGAGAACTTAAAGTCAGCTTTAATCAGTCTCTGGAGACGCCAAAAGTATGGGACTGGGCACCACAATGACCCCAGGGAGTGGAGCATTTCCAGATGATGGTCAAAACCTCAGGTGGGCTTTGTCTTCTGGAGGTGCCAAAGAGCACACAGGACACCTGGAAGTGGCATTTCAGCTGGGCACTGGGACTAGCTGCACAAGATACTCCCCATTTCATCAGTCTCCTGCCTATTCCTGACAAACAAGGCAGGACAAAGCAAGGCATTAGCTTTCAACCTTCCATTTCTTCAACGAGCTTCTGCAAAAGCTATTTTTGCAAAACAGGCTTCATTTTATTTCTGTGCTTTGCTCTTGCTGCTGAACACACGGTACTGAAATCAAGGAGAAGAGCGTGAAATGAACTTGCATCGCTTAAAAGAGCTTGATTGATATGAAGTAAAGCATTTCCCCTTGAATTCACAAAGTGGAGCTAGCATTTTTAAATCAACACTCCTCTTTATGAAAACAAGTAATTATTCTTTCATTGAAGCCAGAGCCAAAGTCTGGCAAATTACTAAAGTTAGAAAAATGCAAATGTTATATTAGTCCGGAAGACTGCAGTTATGTTTCATTAGCTCAGACTCTTTCTGAGTTGCATAATGTATTTTCCCTGTTTATTTTTGTGGTTAACTGGAAGCAAAGGTCCACCTCAGCCTGTGGGTTCAACAGAAAAAGGATGGGTGACACGGGAGGACACAGATCGTCTCCCAGGGATGCTGCAGTCCCCTCCGTGCCAGGGACTTCCAGGGGCAATGACACCTGCCCGAGCTTCCCAGGGCTTTGCCAGCCCTCTTGAGCCCTCTGTGCACTGCAGGCAAGGGGGGATGTCAGGCAAGGGTGTGCGGTTAGGAGAGTGCCAGGTGATGCCACCCCCTCCGCTGCCACCACTGCATCAGCACCAGCTTGTTACTGCATGGCTGAGCAAAGTCAGACGGAGTGGTAAAATAAAGACAGATGGTAGCAAGATTCTCATTCAGGACTCATGAGTCATAGCTCATTCACTGGGATCCTTGATAGAAGACATGCTTCTTTCCAATTTTCCATTTAGCATGGACGCACTTTGCTTATGAATACACCCCCCGAGCAGCCTCCTACAGTATTTCTGCTGAGATCTCCTCCTCTGCGATGGGGAAATCAGTTGGGTTTGCTGGCAGCACAACATCCAGCTCCCCAGGGGCTGGGAAGCTGGTGGATTCTAACGGCACTTAGCTCACAGGCATGTCCCAAAGATTAATTAGTGGATGACTGTTAGGTGCCTGAGCAGGGCATGCACATGCCTAACAGGTCTGGGGCAGCACTGCTGGGCATCCTGGCCAAGCCTTGGCCCTGCGGACCTCCCAGCCCACTGGATCCTCCCATGGTCAGCCAGCCCATCACTCCATCAAGGCAGCAATTTGGTGCATCATTATATAGTTCAATAAAAGCCTTATAGGTGACAGCCTGCAGAGCTATGTGGGAACCCCAGGCTGCAACTCTGCCCTGCTGCAGTCACTTGAAAGTAGTCTTTGAAGTATTCATTTGCTTTGGAAGTTGCCCGTCATGCTTGATTTATCTGGCTCATTCCATAGATAGTTAATTAATCCCCTTCCTTGAAAACAATAACAAGTTTATTGCAGTCTGAGCAGTTTCCTGCTGTATCCCAGTTTGGCATGCCGGGATCTGCATCAGCACACTGAGCTTAGGGCTGTCCCCATCTTCCTTGGGTTTGTGCTTCCAAACCTTCTTCTGCCGGTGGGAAACTCCCTGGCTCTCTGGAGGGCTGCCAGCCTGCTGATGAAGGACCAGATGCCCAGCAGCAGCTCTTCCCTGCCTGGACTGGTTATAGCTCTTTTATAGCAAGAGAAAAGAAGCTTCTTTGCAGAGGCACTGAAATGCAATTGCCCCCGTGCAAAAGCTATTACAGACTTCATAGCTATTTTAATGCAACTCCCATCAGTTTAGCTCGTAACATCTACAATCCCAAGTGATACTAGCTGGGAGCAATGAAATGTGGTTTCCCTGACCCCATTGGGAGTAAGGGAGCAAAACCAATGCCTTACCTTACCCTTATGACAGCCTAGAAACATGTAAAAGCCGTTGTGTTTTCCTTAAGGAGGCTCACTCTCTGCTTTCTCCATGGAGAAGCGGAGCAGACCCTTTCCTCTCCTTTTCCATCACCAGCCAGGGCTGCTGCTGCAATTACCCTGGCAAGGGCCCAATTAAACTGTTTATCATCAGCCTTTCTAAGTGTCCATATTTCTGGCATGGCAAATAATACTGTTCATATGCCTCAAGGGACCTGTGTAAGATCAAATTAATTTTTCCTGGAGCACTCAGGGGTGTACAGTTAGGCGATGCTATATTACAAATGCGCAAAATACTTTTGTTTTTATTACAGCACCTGATCTAGTGCGAGGACCATTGCACCAGCCTCTCAGGGTGTAAAATACATCTCTGTGTTGAAAAGCAATGCGTTAGAAACTACTATCCCCAAATTGAACCTCATCTGGACTATCCAGCCGCCCAAGCCTACTCCTGACAGATTCGCTTGTATATAGGAGAGAGAAGCATGATTAAGAAACAGGATGCAGCCAGCTGAAATTGCCCATAGAAGACAGAATATTATATTGTATATGAAGGACTTGCCTTGCCAGGGATGTAAAAGCCACATCTCCATGCCTCTATGGAGAATGAATCCACACCAAGAGCAAAAGGCGGAGCTGTCAGAAACATTAGCAAAATAAAAGGCTTCTTGCTGTAAAGTTTCAATTAAAGAAACTTGAAAGTGCCAAAAAGAGCAGTTGCAAGCCGCAGAAGCCACCTTTAAATGGTTCCCTGCGCTGTTTGTTATTTTACCTGTTGTTTACATGATGCTTATAGTGTGTTTCAGATCAAAGAACAGCTACTGCAGCCTGTTGGTAAGCCTTCCCTTCAGAACCAAGGGTGCTTTTCCAACCGTGCTGATGATGTGCAAATAAAGAAGCTAAAGAATGAGCTTGGCTGCTTTTGTGGCAGATAGAAGTGTAAGGGGAAAAGGGCTTAATTCTGAAGCATAGACGAGTTAAAAATCCAAATAGAGCTATCTCCTTCCCATCTGGAAAGCCAAGCTGCCCCACAGGGAGGAATCAGCTTTAACTCACCCCAGTTTCACAGGGTGGCTGCATCAGATGTGCTGCACTTAGTGTCTCATGGCTCTTTATTACCCATCCCTTTTCTGTCTTGCTTTTAAGATGGCAAAATTGCGATGAACTGATGAGAAGCTTTCAGAAGAGTCCCTTTCAGAGAGCAAATTCCTCCACAAGCACCTTTGCACCACTTAACTGCTGGGAAAAGTACAGAAACCTTCTTTTATGTGCTTGATGAAAACACAGAGCGGCAAAGTACAGGAAAAAAAGACCTCGGATCAAACTTTAATCATATTTGCAGTAAATTAAGAGCAGGTAAGGATTGCTCTGAACTTTTTCCCCCATGACGTTATTTCAGAATGAAGCCATCACATGAGAATCCCTTTAGCAATTGTGTATTTCACTTGTTTTAGAAGAGTACAAAATAAGAAGTGGAAATGCATTGCTTAGAAAATTAAATACATATGGGAAACATAAAAGAATCAGCCTGAAGAGCAAACTTGTGTACTCTAGGATTACTCTAATTGCACAGACACCAGCCATACATGTCCAAAAACGAAGACCAGATTTGATTCGAGCTCTTTGGTGGGTTCATATTTTATAGCCTACTCTAACGGTCACAAGCCACATAATTAACCGAGAAAATATAAACAACATTTTCAAGCAATTTGTTTCATTGTCAGTTCATTTATGAGGTGAAATGGTATATTTGCTCACATTTCCAAAATTCACTATACCAAAGGAAGATGAAAGAAGTTCAGCCACTAAGCACAGAAGCCAACATTTTTTTAAAATTACTTAATTGCAAACACTTTCCTTTTAGGAACCACTTTGGAAGACACCTTAAAGGGAATTTGTTTTCTGAATGTGTTGAGTATTTAATTTCTAAAATAACATTTCTTGCCCTTGGCACTCAAAATGATGAGTCATTTGTCAAATCTTGGCCCACACTGCAAAAAACCATAGGAAGAAGAACTGCCTAAAAGTGTTTGAAAAAGGGAAGGCAAAGGGCAGAGGAGGTGGCCAAGATTCAAAAGAAGAGCATCTTTTCTTTGGAGCCCAATTCCCCAAGCACAGGGGGGTGCGGATGAGCATTTCGGTGATGGTGAGAGGAGCTGTGTTTCCATCCTCTCCCATGGTCCTCTGCCCAGGCTCTGCCCCTGTTACAGGCGGTGGTTCCCTGCTGATCTAAGACCATTGCTCACATACCAGCATGTGGAAAAAGCAAATCTCATGACGTATTTTCCTTGGGATGCATCTCACAAAGCATCCCCAGAAATTTAAGTTCCCTACAACAGCTTTCACTTAAACTACAGTTCAGGTGTAGTTAAAGGGTGGGTGGGGAAAGACACCCTGGTGGGTTTCACATCCTAAAGGTGGACACAGAAACTTCGGTCACTGCCTCTACCCTTGGACACTGGGACTTTAAGACACTGTGAAGTTAATAACACATAGGCGCTTTGCTGGTCCATGGTCTCACTACAGAACATCTCACACCACCGTTTGCTCCACATCCCTGGGATGACCCAAGGAAGAGAGCCTGCGAGGAGCAGCACGAGGTCCATGGGCATCAGAAGAGCGAGGTGGCCCACCTGCACAGTGCCGACGTTAGAGGACACCAGTAGCAAGCTCACTTGTTAAAATTTCAGCAGATAAATGTGCCTCATACTGAGGCATTCAATTCAAGAGGAGTAAGTTTTGGCAGACTTTCTTCTTACATGAGCTATTTCTAACTTCAGAGTCTAACTTGGGGTGCTAGTGTCAGCCTACAATATCCTATATCAAATGCTGACATTTTAGAAGCTGCAGTTTTAGATATTTCAGATGTCTCTATGAGGCTTTCCCACTGAAAGAAATGTAAGTAACCCTTTAGACCTGCTTCAAAAGATTTTTTGTTTTTAAATTTTTTGAGATGGCTTTAATGAATAACAGATGACTCGACCTACAAAAAGCCTGAATCAGTCATTGTAACTGTTCGTTGCATATTGAAACTTTTATCTTCATGCTTTCCTTCATACTATTTTTTTTTCAAAAATAAACATAGAATAAGCAAATAAATGCATTTCCTTTAAAGTGCAAGTGATGTCTCAAGAAATCTGAAGCTTTAGTAAAATAGATTCATTGCTCCAGAATGGACAGAAAACTGTATTAATACAGAATAATTGCCTAGAGTAGATTCTGTCCCTTGTATAAAACACAGAAAGTTTTGAGCTGGAAAGTCAGCAAAAAAGGGATGGAGATCACCCCCTAGATTGCTGGAAACAAAGCTAGCAAGGCTATCATGGGCAGGTGAACGTTCTCCTGTTGCTTGTTTGGAAGTAGCTGGGTGGACTCATCATTCTGCCACAGTCATCACTGTCATGAGCTGAATATATTCACTTTGGGGGAAAAGCCTAAAAGCAAAGCCATTCAAAAGGCAGCTACATCGAAGCTGGAACCCAACAGAGTTGCAGAGGTCATTGCTGGGCCTTTGAGGAGTCTACGCCATGGCCAGACCAGGGTTCACAGCAGGGACACTGTAGGGACACCCACACTGGCACCTACTATTTCCAGACCTGCTCGTGATTTTCCACTGCAAAATGGCTTTTCTGGAAAAAAGACTCTTTTTCTCCCCTTAATGGGGAAATGACAATTGTGATTTGAAAAATATTGTTGGTTTATGGTCTGGGAAGTTTTGACACCACCATGTTTGCCTCCATTTAAAGCACTGTCTCTCAGCCTTCAGTTTAAACAATTTCAAGTTGAAGGATCAATCATAAAATGACCTCCTGAGTCAACAGCTTTTTTTAACTATAAAAAATATTAAGTCAAACTAACCCCGCTATTCCCAAACCATTTTGACGTATAGCTTCAAAATACAGTGAAGCAGTACAGTAAAAATATAGTGCTATTTTTGATGCAATTTAATGCATTTTTTAAATGTTTGAAACATATTGCATAAAGTTGGACTTCTGCTGAGAAGAGAAAATGAAGCGAATGGAGAGTTGTTTCGCTTCAGTTTTTGAGGTACATGCCTTGGTTTTGCTCAGGAAAGGTGGGCTTATATCCAGGTGCCACCAGTACGTCCTGTGTAGACCATGTTTCTTAAGTGACCTCAGGGAATGCATTTAAAGACTGGTTGATTTTTATTTAAAAAAAAAAAAAAGAGAGACATAAAAAAGCCAGCAGCCACTTTTTTGAGTACATTTCCCCCATTGCCTATTTTTGGGGGGTAATAGTAGGCGCTCTGTATCTCTCTGCCTCTCTTAGTTACCCATATCCTTTGGAAATTTCTTCACCCTGGGAAATTTGTTCCCCTGGCTAAAACAGTGATACAAAGGTATTTCCAGCGGTTTGTGCTGGGCGAGGTGGGGATCGGTCTGTAAGGGTCAGGTTCATGCCCAGGAAAAGCCCTCCAAGCCCACTGCAGGAGGGCATGGATGGCCCCAGGATAGCAACCACAGGACTGCCCCAGCCTCTGGCTTCTGCTTTAGTCTGGCGTTTGTGTGTGTGTACGTATTTATGTATTGCGTAGACATATATATACATGGGGGGTTTATACACATATACATGTACACATACACATACACATGCACATGCACATACATATACATATGCATATACATATACATATACATATACATATACATACACATACACATACACATATACATATACATATATACATATACATACACATACACATACACATACACATACACATACACATATACATATACATATACATATACATATACATATACATACACATACACATATACATACACATACACATACACATACACATATACATATACATATACATATACATATACATATACATATACATATACATATACATATACATATACATATACATATACATATACATATACATATACATATACATATACATATACATAAAGGTAATTTTGATGAGCAAGAACTTCCCTTTTGGTCTAGATTTCTTGAGAGTTTTATTAAAAACTGAATTATTTCAGCAAGGATTTTGCAAGTAAGAGTGGCTTCGCTCCAAATTTTGTACTTTATGAATTCTGGCTTGGAGGAGGAATCGGTGTTATAAAACCACAGTTGTCCATGCAGAAACCTCAGCAGATAATCCTAATCAGGAGAGACTCATTAAATCACATTTAACATCGTTCATTCTATGGATAATTAATAAAGCAATCAGCTGGAAGCACCCGTACGAGGTATGGATGGTATCATATAAAAAACTTTCACATGACTGGCTGGGTAAGGGTTTCAATGCTGGAAAGGTATGAGAAAGCCATAAATGCCTCTTATTTATGCAGAAAATGGACAGACAGCCTTCAATAAAGAAAAAACTCAACGGAGTCGTGAGGGCTCCTATATGCTGCAACCTGGACCCAGGAGAAACCCCTCTGCAGGGGCACCCGTGCCTTTGGTGGCCACAGCACATTTCCACTGAGACCAGCATCCCACCTCGACTGGGCTATGGCGGAAACCTCCATAAACAAGGCGGCACAGAGGCAGCAGCATCCATCAGCAGCCAATTCATTATACTAAATCCAGTGAGGATAATGAAACCCGCTGAAATATGGGACTAAAGGCCAAGGCTGGGTTTCCCTGGAAACCATAGCATTGTATTTGCTAACTTTTGTTATTCGTAAACGTTGCCCATGGTATTTCGGCATCGCTTGTCTGCCAAGGGAAACGTCAGGGTCTGCGCCAGCGTTTCCCCCTCCCTCCCCTCCAGCCCTGCGTTAGGACTACTGTAACTAGTGATTTCTTACTAAAAGGATAACAAAAGGTGGGGTATTTTTTATCTTTCCCAAGGTTTCTCCTTTATCTTAATAAAGACACTTATATATTCTCATAAATATCTTGGCCCACATAATATCTCCTTGGCTCTTGCTAATCGCCAGGAGGAAATAACTGACCTCAGTGGGGCTGCGATGATAACGTTGGTATTTATCAAGAGAAACTCCTACGAGTCTTCTTTTCATTTTTACTGCGGTCCAGCTGGGGTATAAATCAAATAGATATCAGGACTGCTCATCCATTGTGATGGATCTTAGTGCTGCTGTCATCATGGGGAAGGACATCCGCGCGAGGAGATTTGTGTGTATCTGTCTACTTCAGCTCTGCAAACGAGCCAGTCATGTCATCCCTGATGGAAATGTTAGCACACAGCGGGGATATCTGGGAAAAAGGGGTTTTGCTCAAGGTAATAAATAACTTAGCCAGACCATTCATATTTTCTAGTCATAATTTTCAGTCTTTTATCTCTGTGTCTTTAAATGGCAAGGGAATTTCAGGGCTTTTTACACACTATTCTTTAAGCAAGACAAACTATTTTTAGCAACTGAGCTTTAGAAGAGCGAGCAGAGTGAAAATGAGCTGGGCTTCCCAGCACCGCATTTTTAATGCTCAGCAACACTTGTCCCCCCCTATAAGCACCTGCAGCCCCCCAGAGCAGCACCAGCCAGCCAAGTGTAGGCGAGATGCTTTGGCAACCTCTGCTCTATCAAAGCTGCTGTGTGCACTTGCTCATCTCCCTTAGGTGGAAAACAAAGGTGATTTTTACTATATTGTGTAGATAAAGGACTGCCTTGGGCCCAGAGATGTGTTCTAGTAACAAGCCCCAGCCCCACATGCAGTGGGAGCCACAGCTGCCTGCTTAAGAATGTAAAATGAAGATAGAGCTATGTAAACATTAAGCAACAGATTAAAATATTGCCACATTTTACGAGAATGTACATAAATATCTTCCAGAAGTTCTGAGCTGTTTTATTATACATGTTTTGTCTGCCAGCTCTCCCCTTTGACCATAAAGGCAGCTGTAAAATTGGCCACAAACAGGCTGGCTTCGGGGTGAATGACTTCTCTGCTAGCACTCAGAAATGCAGGAAATATTTAGCATGCGGCGTCAATGCCTGTTCCTTCTTAATAGGAAGGAAATTCCCCATTTCTTCTTATCCTGCATCACTTCAGCCACAGTAAGGGCCCTGGTATGAGCTGCAGCATCCCCTTAACAGCCTACTGCAGCATGCAAAAGTTCAGCAACATTAAGATGCAACCCCATGGCAGGCAAATTGTTTATGTGTCTATTTGGTGTTATTTGCAAGCTTTTGCTTATTTTCCCTCTTTTTCAGCATGAGAAAAATGCGCATGGTTTCACACCCATAGACCCCACTAGCAGCCTGCCAGCCAGCCCCACTCCATGGGACACAGATAATCCCTCCGCGCAGCCTCACCCTGCAGACATGAGCTTATATTTTAAAACAAAGGAGAAAAAAGATTTTTTGTGGTTTCCCACATTGTTTGCATTTCCTTTGTCCCATCGTGTTCTCATTTTGCCCTCCAGCAAGTCTCATCAGCCTCAGCAGCCCATTGCTGGGGCTCAGTCCACTGTTGCTCTGCAGGACCTGCTGGGGAGCTCAGCAGCACGTGTCCCAGCAGACTTTCTGGTCTTCACATTTAGGTCTGGATTGCAAGCAGTTCTCTGAAAGCCTGATTCTGACCTCCCTGGCTTTGGGTTCTAACACTACATGCATGTCACTCCCACGTGCAAGGGTAGCTCCTCTAAGCCAGTGATGTAAAACTGGTCAGAGGGAGGTTGGTGGCTGTGGTGTAGCTCTGAAGAGGGTTTCCCAGGACACTGTCACTGCCCAGCATCCCTCCAGCTCCCCATGGATGTTCAGCTCTGCTCCAGGGCTTGGGCAAGGTGGTGAGGATGTGATGCAGAGTTCTTCTCTCAGGCCCCAAGGGTAAAGGAGCAAGAGGTGTAAAATAATAATGCTGGGGCTATAACGTTCCAAATTTTGGCACTGGAGAGCTTCTAGCCCCTGTACACATACATTGCCCCACCAGTCAGGGACATCTCAGCCTGAGCAGGATTAGTCCCCCCCGACCAAGCAGTCACAGACAGCTGGTACAGCTCGGGGTGCTGTATTTTACTGGGTATTGCTGACAAACTGCCCATGGAAAGGGAAACACACAGGCTGGCACGGGGAAGGGCTTGTGTCTCACATTTTGCACATAGCAGAGGAGAGGTGCTCAGCCAGACAAGCACCATGCAGAATCCCACCAGGATTAGGTGTTTCTGCAGCTGAGCAGGACCTTGATCCCTACCCCTTGAGGGGAAGGTAGCAACATCCTTATGAAGAGCAGGGGGGTGCTGTTGGTACAGGACGGTTTCTGTAGGCATGGATGGAGGAGAGGACCCTGTGAGACAGCATCTGCCTTTAATTGCCTTGTTCTCTTTCTCATCTCTCTGCCCGTTTTTCCTTTCATGCCTTCTCTGTTTTCTTGTTGCAGCATCCACCTTCCTCCCTCACTCCTCACATCTCCCTAGGCTTGCATCCCCTCTTCTTTTCATCACCATTTCAAATGCCCTGAAGGTTTCGACTTTTATTTCACCATGCCTCTTGCTTCCCTGAATGCCCTCCCCTGGGAATAACACTGGGGTCTCCTCTTTCATTCAATTCTGAGCTGAGTTAAAAGAAATGGGATGATAAACCCACACAAAGCCACTAGCACCCGGGTTTCTTTTTGATCTTGACATCCACAAGTCGTAATAGAACCAAAATCAAAACAGTCCAGAAATTTGGCACATCAAGGGTTTGGAAGGAGCAGTTGAAAGGAAGATTTCCAGGATTATTGGGGTTTTTTTTTTAAATGAAGGTTTTGGAGAAATTTTGCTTTGAAACAATGTCTTGCAAACAAAGCCATTCCACCCTGCCAAATGATTTCCAGTTTCTTGCGGTAAGAAAGCTGTGTGCTGGGAAAGAAAAAGGGGAAAGAAAATGCTGAGCCTTATTTACCATCACTGCACTCCTGTAAATGTGCACAAACGCAAACCACCTTTTCAGCGGGTGTACGGTCCACATGCCTGCCGTCCCTGCTCCGGGTGCCCCTCGGTTTAACCCTGCGAGACGGCAAGAGACTGCCACTCGCACATTGCTCCTGGTCCCGGTCCCCTTCCAAGCACAGGAGATTTTGTTTTGGTTTTAATGCATCTAACAAGAGGTTCTTGGCACCGCCGGCTTGCATGGCTTTCATTCCTGTGGTCTATGAACATATACACTCGCCAAGCTGTTTACACTCTCTGTCCAGAGATATTTTTCTGATTAACCACCAGCAGCTATTGGGATTTATGTTTGCCCACGTGCACAGCTGGGAAGAGCAAACAGCAAACACCGCAGGGAGGCAGACGGGCACCCTCTGTGTCTCAGCTGTGGGATGCACAGTTGAAGGTGAGGCAGCTCCTTGCTGCCGCTTGCGCTGTCTTCGCTAATGGCTGAGGACATGACAATGCTCTTTTTAGTTCTGTTTCACCCCTGCTTTATTGGTCCCATAAATTCCTGGAAGAAGGTACCTTTGTAGCCATCAGGATAATGCACCTATCTAATCCAAAACAGTAATTCTTGGGTGTTTCCTCAGCAAAATCAAGTAATTACCAGCAGTGGGTGCTTCCACAGAGAAAAGTAGATATTAAAGGTCATTGTGTTACGAAAATCAGCATGCATTAAATACTTTTACTTTGAGCCTAAATATATGCTGTTACATCTGCCTCCGAGGTGTGTATATTTAAGTGTGAGCACACATCACCTTAATTACAGCATTGGTACTACCAGTAGGAGAGACGAGGCTATGTGGTAGAATCCCCAGCAACTGTTAACTTTTCTTTTTCATTTAAAGCACATAGCTTTGTAATAAGAAAACTAGATAATGATCAAAAGTCCAGCTCTTATTTCAATGAAGACTTGACTGTTTTAATTTCAATGCCCACCACTCTCCTGGTGGAGCTGAACTTAGAGGAAGGGCTGGACACATCCCCCAAACTTCATATCCCATCTTCTTCCACCTCCCCATATTTGGGATGTTTGTGGGACCCTGCACTCCCACAAAGCCAGAAGTCACTATGACATACTAAATATTCTTATATAAAAATAGATACATCAGCTGTCAGACACACACCAGACTCCAGCACTAATTTATGTATAAACGTCTTCATCACTTCTCTCCCACCCTTTGCCCCTGTGCTAACGCTCGCCGGGGTGAAAGCAGCAGCTCTGATCTCTGCTGCCATTCACAGCTGAGTCATTTCTTGCTCTTCATTCATCTAGCACAAAGCCTTGGCAGAAGGAGCAGGGAAATAAATAGTTGGAGTTCTGGGTCCATGTGCCTGCAACGCGAGCCTCGCCTCGCCGCAGCCATCACTTGCCCTTGCTCTAAAACCTCTCTGCACGAACTGGATCGATATTATCAGCCAGTTTCCTGCTTACCTGTTTTACCTAAATCACTAAGCTTTTTCAATGCTCAAGGTCCCTGACCAGAAAGACCACTCCTGTAGTTACAATTGATTTATTCACCTGAGGGAGGTGCCATACCCAGTGAGAGCAAAAAAGAAAAGGGGCCTGACTAGTTCTGTCTCATTACTCATAGCAAATTCGATGCTTTTCCAGCCATAACAACTACCTCCAAATTATTGACTGGTTGCAATGTGATTTCCAAAGCTTTAATCTTGTACGCAGCTCCCTGCGCTGCCAGAGAGAGACTTTGCAGAGCTTTGGAGCTTGGGCAGAGTTTGACCCAAAATAAGGATTAAATGCAGAAAAACAATAATGAACCGACTCCTGCCCACTGACACCAACACCATGTTCCTTTGTGAGTGATGAATAAATACAAGGTACATTTGCCATTGCTGTCCCGTTGTACGCACCTGGGCACCTTGGGAGGGAAGCTGTTGTCTGCTGTGAGACGATACACAGCCTCTTGACCCATTTGCCATGTTTTCGTTGATGAACGACCAAAGCAGGCAAAAATCAGCAGACTCATGCATAACACAGAGAACAGCAATTAACTCTTCACTGCAACCCTCTGCCTCCCGCTGCTGCAATGCTGACCGACTACAAATGGGTCTCTGCCTCTGCCGGGGCCAAACTCTGCCAATTCTCATCATCGATCAGGCGTCCTGTGCCCATTCAGCTTTCAAAGCTGCTCAAGGTGTCTCTTGCTGTTTTCCCCCTCACTTGGCCAGCAGACATGCCTGAAAGTAACTACATGTCCAATTGCATTATGTTCTCCAACTGCATCACTTATTATTCTAGCTGGGTTTGCAAGTCTCATCTGTGGTGCATGGTCCTTGGAGCTCAGCTTTGTAAAATCTGATTTTACAAGCCCAAGCCTCATCCTAGTTTATTCTCCATCACCACCAGACACTGCTCCAGGAGGTAGGGACTTCACCAGGGTTGCCACACTGTCCAAACTTCTCCAGAGCATCCTTGTGGTCCTCCCAGCCTCCCACCAGCAGCCTCCTCATTCCCACACCATCCTCCTACCACAGACCTTGGCAATGAAGAAAATGAGCAAGCCACTGGGTTCACTGTGGTGTGGTGAGTGTAGGGGCTTCCCATGGGAGATAGCTCAGAGCTCTGCGAGGAAAGTTCTCCCTAAATCATGCTGATAGCAGTCAGTCGAGGAGCAATAAAAATAATCACCTCTGTGAATCTATCTTCTACAAGAAGGGATGGCTGTTTAGGTGTTTTGCTTGTATTGCTGATAGTTGAATGGGAGAAAATGTTAATAATGATAAAAGCAGTCATGAACAGTAGCAGCATCCTTTGGCGTGAGAATTTCTCAGAGCCAGAGGAACCCTTCAGCATCCTGGACCAAATGGCCCCAGCAGGACCAGGGGTTTGCAGCCCTCCTTGAGAAGTCTTTCATTGAGGGAATGGAGCTGGGACCCAAATCCTTCTCTCTGGTGCCTCATGATGAAGTTTAGTAGCTAATGACCAAGCTACTTTAGATGCAGTGGTGGGACTACACCCCTGAGTTCCTGCTCTGGTGGGCTGAACATTTAATGTCCATATTCATGTGACCATCAGCCCAGTACTCATATCATCCTGTCCAAGCACAGCTACTTCACAGCTTGCTAAAGATACAATCTTCACCAGGCTTTGGAGGAAAAAATGATAATTTCTAGTGCTTTAAAAAAAACCCCCACGCATGTCTATTTAGTGAAAGGATGAGGGATGGTGAGTGGGAAGGTGACGGGGTCCCTCACTCTAGATTAGACCCAGATGGGCTGCAGAGGTGGGGGAATAGCCTATGCCTTCTTGATGATGAATGCACAAATCCCTTCTGCAGCTATCTGAACCGTCGTGTTGTGAAATGTATGGTGATTGATTAGGAGAGTATTAACCTTGTCATTTGTAATAGGTCATCTGGTGATTTTATCACATTTTAATCCATATTTTTTCCATACCAAGCTCCTTCCTAAGGAAAGTGCATAGATGGGCCAGCTGGGAACGGGTAGGGGTCAATGTTCAGAGAGTTTGATGATAATTTTTTTAATGCTTGCCTTTTCTGAGTCAATTTCTTTTGGTAGCTCTCATGGCAGGATCAGATAACCATTTTCCAAGATTTATGTGACCAAATTAGTGATGTATATTTACTGATGACCACAAATTCCCTATGTCCTTGAGGTGCGGCAGTTTTAAGGGAACAAACCACAAGCAATAAGTTTTCAGGCTCTCGCTCTACCTGAAGCCATGAATATCTCCCCAAAGTCAGGAGGAGATTGCTGTGCCTATCTGAGGGTAAAACCCTATGTAGATCTATTTTGTGTTTTGTGAGTACAGTCATCATTTCTGTTTTATTCACTGTCTGTCTTAAAGTGTCTTAAAGCTGTGAACACCCAAGTTAGACAGTTACTTAAGTAAAAAACATTTTTTCTTTAGTACAGATTTGTGAGCCCAAGCTCACAGGCACCTGGTGAGACTTTTGAAAGCATCAAACACCGAATTTCCCATTAGTACACCTTCAAGGAAATTTGCCCTTCTTCCCTGCATCTTCACCAAAGACATTTCAAGCCACCTCTGATTCCCATCTCTGTTTTCCATCTCTGTGCTGGATTTTCCTTGTTTTACCAGACCTGAGGCTGAGCAGTTTTCGTACGGATAATCACCCCGATGTAACGCTCAAGTGGAAGGAAGGATGTCATGCCTGTTATATCCTTTTATTTTTCTCCTGATTGTCTTGTCTGGAAGGGCTGACTGTGGTCTCAAGTCTGGTTTTGGTCCAGGAAGTGACGTCTCAGCTGGAACAAGACCTAAAATGGGCTTCCCCAGTCGATGGGGATCATTTCATGGGTTGGCAATTGTGGCTGCGGAGTCAGAGCGCGGCTGCTTGCACTGCTTGCCTGGAACGAGTTAGGGGTACAGCAGGAAGAGAGTGAACTGGGGCAACCACCAAGTCCCAACTACATTTCTGTGTCCCTTAATGATGACATTAAGTTCAGGTCAGTAGGTTTCTTAGCTGGAACGGCTACTCCAGTAAAGCGCTTAGAAAAGAGTCAAGCAGGATGCTTGGGTTTTGATGACAGAGGTAGATTAAAAGCATGAAGAAATCCATTTTGAAGAGAGAAAACCAAAAAAGGAGTATCCCACCCCTGGGAGAAGAGGGGGAGACCACCCCAAACTGCCTAAGAGGTGTTGGAGGTCTGCAGGCACATCAGGCAGTCGGAGGCTCAGTCTTAAGCCCGTGTGGTTGTTGCTATTATCTGCTGTGTGTCTTTCCATGTGCATTACAAAGTGAAATAAGCTGGAATTTCCCCAGAAGGTCACAGCTCTACTTACTGGTATCTGCATGGGGACATCCCCGTTACAGTCTATCATTCTGTGCAAGAGGAGAACTGGACACCATTGCTCTCAGCTGGTGCTTTCTGGGCGGTCATCTCAAAGCACGATGTGATTTTTTAAAGCCTTTGGCATCAGACAGAAAAGCAGGGCATATCTGTTCCATACTTACACCTGGGAAAGTTGAGACGTGTAGAGATTAAACAAATTTCTCATCCTCAGTCAGGAAACGCGTTGGTATGATGATGCACCGAGATGCATTTTTGTGCTACATGTCTCAGGAGTGAACTCTGGGATTTAGGGCATCCTTTCCCTGGAGCAAAGCCCTGTACACCGAATTGCGTGGAGAAAAGAGGATTTCACCTTTGCAGTGGCTAAATTTAACCTTCAGGTGGAAAAGAACACCAGCTTCTTGTCTGAGGTGGATTTATCTTGAGTAACCACATCTAACCCAGGTTTTCACTTAGTTTCAGTTCAAACATCACTATGAAAAATATGTGTGTATACACAGAAGGTATTTGCATAGTGTTTAATTTTAGATTTAACTTAACAGAGAAAAAAAAAAAGACAAGAAGGGGAAGGGAAAGACATGCCTGAACCTGCTGCACCTCTTAATAAGATTTAGTGAGATCAATATGTTGATACAATATTCTCTGGCCTTTCCTGGAACAAATACTCAGAAGAAAGTGGGGCACGGACGGCTGAGGGCTTTTCATGCCTTCAGATTGCTGCTGCAGAATTAGCAGAAATTTCCATTCTGGAAAAAAGATCAAGTTTAGGTTTTCAGTTAATGAGAACCTGGCATATTCCAGAATTTCATATCCTTGCTGGGGTGATAAACTTGCAATTCCCTCTCTCTGATGCAGCATTTGCTCGTTCTAAGGGATTATTCTCATTTTTCTGCATTTGATATGAGTGCAATCAGGATCAGGCACCTTTGGCTTGACTCGTCGCTAGGGTGGTGGCTCAGGGTCTGGTGTGGGCTGCGGAGGTTAAACACCAGAAAGGGTGGGTGTTGCCGAAAAATGTCCGGGAGGCTTCCAGTGCCAAAGCTATCCTGACACTGCTACAGCAACTGAAAGATGAATTCGACCCAGAAAGCAACACTCTTCTTGGATTCCTAGCAATGTTCTTTGTTGAGCACATACACTTGGAAAAGACTTTTCAAAATATTTACTTTCAAATATTTTTAACTATGCTATAGTGTTTTACAAAAAAAAGCTAAATTTATCCCTCCGTGGCTGTTTTGCAGTACAGGCTGACTCAGAGTTTGCTAATACAAGCTGAGTCTGCACTGCTGCTGGGTTGTGTTTTATGGAGGCTTAGCTCTTACCTGATCTGTATGCTCCTGCTGAAGATGGAGACGTTATTAGCTATCCTTGCCAATACTTTTTTTCAAATGCATTTCATCAAAACCGTTTTAGATGCAATAAATAATGCAATTTACATGAAATTTGATTAAGAAACTACCATTTTTGGAGTCTAGTAGAAGACAGGACTGAAGGAGGGTGTTGCTGGTGTTGCTCATTTGTTATTATTGTTGGTACTTACAGGCTGGATTGTGAAAAACAGATTTTTAACCTGGAAAATTCTATTTCTGGGGCTCAGCCCCAGACAGAGTAATGCCTCTGTCTTTCCCAGGAGCCCACTGCTGTGCCGCCTCCCAAGCCCCTTGCTCGGTGCTTCTGACCTAGTAGAAATAATTGTTCTCACAAGAGAATACAGCAGCTTTCAAAGCGTGCTGGAAACTTTAGGACTGGAAATGCTAAAAAAAAATACATAATTTACTCTAATGCTACGGATTTTAATGTGGGCATATGACAATTTGGCAAACCACACTCATTTTGACAATGGATGCATTTTGTCAAGCTAAAAGAAATAGCCATAAAATATACCTGGTACTTCACTGTAAGCCAAATATAACCTCAGCACTGGAGGAGATTAAAAAACAGAGAGCAGTAAGAGCGAGGTCCAAAAAGCAGGAATTCTCTGCTAGCAGTACAAGTGATCTACTTTGCTGGAAGTCAGTTGAAATGGAGATTGTTTGAACACACAGTCTCTGTGCACTTGTTAGGACATTATTTGCACCTTTCTGCCCACACTGTTGCACTGCCTTGTGGCAGAAAATCGGTGAAACCTCATTTTTCCTTGAGTTGGAGCCCACGGCTGTAAGTGATCAAAAAGTGATCAAAAGAGAAAACCTAATTCAGGCACTCCTGCCCAAAACTAAGATCTGAATCTCAAGCAATCTGCAGTCTGCGGCTTCAGTCCCTTCACATTTGCTGTAACAAAAACTGTCTGATAAAAAGAACAAATAAACTTGTTAATAGAGATGTCTGGGGTCACTGCACTTAGTTAGTTCCAACATGTTACTGCAACACATGTTTAAGGTCCAGCACGGATCCATCCAGCAGCTGGGATGAGGCGCTTTGCCGAGAGCGATGGATCCCTCCATTTTTTCTTGTACCTAAATCCAGATTAAATTCAACAAAACTTAAGAAATTACATCTGACATAGGAAGAAAAGGATACAGGAAAAAGCTAGGTAGAAATTTAATTTTTAAAAGGGATATAACATAGAGAAATAGGTATATCACACCCCACCGTTACAGACCATTGTCTGGCCCAAGGGCTAAGTCAGCATCAGGTTAGCAGGGTGAGACCATGCAGCAGGCAATACCCACAGAGGTCTCAGGGGTTTTATCCCACCATCCCTTTTCCAGTTTGTCCTTTCTCATCTGGAACCAGCCTTTTTCATAGCGGGCTCAGACCCAGAGCCCGATGGTTCGCCCATGGTGACAAAGTGGTTCCCAGGGCAGTGGGACAGAAAACAACTTCACAGCATCAACCTACCACAACGTGAGCAATCCCCAGGGAGCTGGTGGTGGAAAGCCGAGCAGAAACCCATGATTTCTCTAGTGCTTTCACATCAGTTAGCTTTTACCCAACATTATGAAGCTATTGCATTCTTTCCCTTTATTTTCTTCCTTTGATTAGTCCGTGTCCCACCACTGCTCCTGTCTCCAGTTGCCATCTGTGAGCAATCTACATTCCCAGCCTCATCATTAATTTGTGTCATTTCTTGAAAACAGTGCAATCGTATACTCGTGGTAAGTATTTCATTCTGATTCAGGAGAGCTTAAAATGCCTCCATGTGTGCCTGCCTGCACCAGCTGAGTGTCACCAGACCAGAGCCCTGGCTTGTTTTTATGGCTTGCATGAAACATCCCCTGCCTCACGCTCCCCACGAGCCACAGACACTTTGCAAGCACCCAAGCTATGCCCAGTTTTTCAGTTCTTTTTCCCCCCCACATATGGTAATAATTTTTCATGGAAAAAAAAAAAAGTATGTCAATGACATTTTCTACAGAACAAAAATAAAAGAAATAATTTTCTTTGGGAAGTTCTCTTTTTGGAAAGAAAACAATGCTTTCAAAACTTGTATTTTAAAAACTTTCATTGCTCATGTAAGTCTGAAAATATTTGGCTGTATTTCAAGTGCAATGAAAACAGTTTTTGAAACATCCAGATTTACAGTAAAACAGATATTGCAGCCTTCAGACAGTTCTGGATCCAGAAGGTCCTTGGAAGTATTTGGGACAATCCACCCCCAGGACACTGAGCTGCTGTTTTGCCACTTCAGTAGCAAAACAGGGACATTTTTTGGACACTTCTTTGCCCCGAAACCATGGGGTTTGCTAAACACGTGAGAACAACTGCTCCACCAAATACAACCCCACCTCCATGGCAGGATCTTGGACCCCAAGGGAAATAAACGCAGGGGAAGGCCTCTCCTCAGCCTATAACTTGAAGAATCAAATGTTAGGCTGATTTTACTGAAGGGTCATTCCTGTAGTGAGATTCCAGCCTCCATGTACACAACGGGACATGGGACAACATCTAAGGAAGACCTCACTCGAAGAGCACTCAATATCCACCTTGCTGTGACAGGTACCACCAGCCTCTGCATCCCTCCTGCCTGAGAAATTCACATACAGCAGAGACAAAGGGGCGTGCTGCTGCCTTTGACACACATCCATATGTGCCACATGCCGATCACGTTAACATAATTAACTTAATTTGACAAACTGCATCAAGCAACAGGCGTGGTTGTCTTGGAGCCTATTCGCTCTGTATGGTGACTACTCCCCAAACCATCAACATGACAGAAGAACTGTGTCTAATTAACACTTTCTTAATACCTCAACAAATAACAAACCTGCTGCTGGGAAAAATAGTTTCACACTTCCTTATCAAATTAGGGCAAAATCACTCCTAATGAGCTAAAATCAATTAGTGCGACACCAAAATGAATGTATTTATGCTGTCAGCAAGAGCTATTTGCATAACAGTTTGCAAGGGCAGGGAAGATGCTGTAGCTTCTCCAGTGCTGCTAATGAGGAGCTGCTGCGGGAAGGTGCTACCAGAGAGAAAATTGTTTTATGCAACCTCCACACTGCACCAGCTGGGACCCAGGGCCAGAAGCATCATAGGGGAAGGTGCAGGATTTTGTACTCCAAAGGACCCAGAAGCCCAGGTAGATGGGGTGCAGGGGTGCACCCTCCCTGCAGCCCTGGGATGGCCCCTCCGCCACCAGGGCGTGCCCTGCCCACACCGGTGACCGCCACGAGCTTTCTGGCACCACCACCACCTTCCCCATGCACCACGGTGCTGATGGGGGACCTGGTTCTTCCCTCATTTACCCAGAGAAGTAAATACCTCTTCAATGCCTCTTCCGCCTACACAAAGACGAATAAACAGCTGAAAATGGTACACAGCAAGACAAAAATGCCTTCATGAAAATCATCCGTAGTTTTTTGTTGTTGTTAAAACCTATAATCAAATTAGAGGACTGCTTCATGAACAAACAGAATGGAGACAGACAGCAATTGATTTTAATAATTTATTTATTTATTTTTTACAGCTACGTAAAACATCTTGTTGCAGTTCTGGCATCTAAAAATGCATTCTTGACCTTGGAGTTAATTGCTTCGAAGCTGTGCTTGTGACTAATGCCTACGTGCCCATGTGTCTCTGCCTGTTGCTATCTCAATGCCATTATAGTCACACGTGTAGAAATACATACACAAGAGGAAGAATGACACACTACGGACTGAAATAACAGCGTGTAAGCTGGTGTAGCTGAAGTCTTTACTAAGATGCTTGCAGCAAAGTATCTTCTGCACTTAGGCTATCGTACAGGCAATAGTTGGATGGATAAATAACTCATCTGTGGCTTCCCCCATCAGAAGAAAGGATGCACAAGTGGAACATGAGTCCACAAAAATAAATGTAAAGAGAGGAAAAGGCAGGGAGGGACCAAGAGGAGAGCAGGGGCAAGTGTGTTTTAGGAGAGGAGGCTGAAAGTTGATGGCACACCTGGCCAGGAAGAGCAATCACCAGGGGATGGTGCTGCTTCCCCTTGCAAGGAATCACAGAAGGGTTTGGGTTGGAAGGGACGGTAAAAATCATCAAATTCCAACCCCCTGCCATGGGCAGGGACACCTCCCACTAGACCCGGTCACTCCAAGCTCCCTCCAACCTGGCTTTACAAGACTTTACAAAGACTGAGTTACTCTAAGTCCTTCTGGTCTTCTGCTGAAAGATTTTGGGGAAGGCTACAGTGGGAGGTAGGTTGGGGCAGCTCTGGTCAGCTCTCTGCAAGTATGGGCACAGGGAAGGTCTGATGCAACATGCAGTGGGAAAGGAAGAACCAGGTTCATTTTCAACTCCTCTTAGCATATACCTGCATGTAGCTAACAGCTGTGAGAACTACTCTCTTTTCAACACATTTTCTTCTTTAAAAATAGAAATGGTCAAGTCTGTAGCTTGGGAAAACAGTCAATACAAGACAGGACATTTCCCTTGTAAAATAAAAACAAATTTTCAAACATGTGGGCAGGATGATGCTCTCTAATGATCCTGAGCTTTTCATATTCTCAATATGTTTTCTTAGGACAAAAGTATTGGTATTCATACAAACCTGTTAGGCACTATATTTTCCACACTTCTAGAATCACACTTCATTGCTGGTTTCATTGTACTTGGTCTATTAAACAGGTGTGTGCATTGAGGAGTATTTTAATCTTAAAAAACTGAAGCAAACAGTCCCCATTTATTTCATGTCCTTGGAAAACATTTGTAGCAAACATGAAAAGATACATCTGCATGGGCAGCTTTGGAAAACCACTGGGATTCTAGCTGAACCCACACCCAAAGAAGAAGCATTACCCAGTCGGGTTAAAGCCTCGGGCTGCTGCAAGGTGCTGGTGGGTCCTGCCCATCGCCCCCGGTCTGGGGAGTGGATCAGGAATAATACAGTGTCTGCTGGAGTCCTTCTGCTTTGGATATGGCCAAAGCGGACATGGCAATTCCTGTCCTTACAACTTTGTGTGATGCTGTGCCCAGAGCATGCATGGGTCACCCAGCTGATTATCTGCTCATTAATTGACATGGGCCTGCAGCAACACTAGTGAGTTGCAGTTGCAGCATCCCCTAAAAAACACATTGGAGGTCATACCAGAGATATTTCTCCAGGAATTTCTTCTTTTCATCTTGAACCGCTCACATCTTTTGGGAATATCCATTTTTACACTTACTTTCTGTAGTTTTCTCAGCAAACAGAGCAAAGACTTCATTTTACCCACCGTAGGGTTTCCATGAGCATGGCTGCTGCCGCGGGGTCTGCCCAGGACCGCGTAAGCCCCAGGCGATCCCGGCGTGCCGGGACTGCAGCCTGTCCACTTAACATAGCTTCACGCATTCCCCATCATCCTACATCACCACCCGCCGCCCCACCAGTGACTTCAGCTGCCTTGTAGGAGCCCCACCACTGAAGATGGCAAATCCTCCCCGCTTGCAGAAAGCACATCAATCACGTGGGAAGCATGCAGGTAATGGGCAGCATGGGATGGCTCCTTGGCTCTCACCCAGCAAACTGCGGGGGGCGTCGAGGGGAAGTCGTAATATTTTAACATTTTGCTCTAGATACACTCTGCTGGGGTCTAAGGCACAAAGCATGAATCTGTTTCTTATCTTTGCTTTTTATCTGACAGCCACAGGGAAAGCATTTACTAACGCAACCAATGCACTCAGAAAAGTTTTAAACAGACTTTCTGGCTTTCTGAAGAAAACAAAGACTTTGTCACGGATTATCGTTACTGGTTATTATCAGTAGATTTTTTTGGACAAAGAGGACTGTATCTGTGGCTGGGATTTCTTGGCCAGAGCCACAGGCACAGGCACCAGAAAGTGCATGCTAGGGAAGGTGCACATCCCGGTCCATGACACATCTGGAGACTTTTGGACAAGTGCAGAAAATTCTCTAAATCTTCACAGACAAAATTTCCAGATGGAAAAGGAGACACTATTTGACCAAGAAAACAAAAATCAGTGGTAGCTGATTGTAGAATCTTATGCAAAATAAAGAAAATTTGATGGAAATAGATCTTTCACATCACTCCACGGTCTGTTGAAAGCTGTTTTCACTCTGAACAAAAAAAAATGTTCTCATATTATATCTGGGTCTAATGTATAATTTTTACATTACAACCGGGATCTTTGAAAGATCATCTGAAATAAGGTTGCAATGTAATCTCCCAGAAAGGATGGGAGGCTGCAAGGTCAACGCGTAAATGAGATGGGAGCATATAAGCAGCTAATGAAGCAAGCAAATATTGGTGAGAAAGGGAAGAAAATAAATTCCTGAAGGACTGAAACCAGACTGTTGCTCAGATACATGAGCTTCTGTACAGGCAGGAGAAAACGTGGGTACAAGGTGGACCCTGGGAGTGAGGGACACCCAGGCCACGCAGGGCATCTCCCACGCCTGGAACATGCCCATCTCTTGGGGCATCCTGGAAAAGCCCATCAGGTACTTCTCAGCAGGTTTTAGACACCTTCAAAATTATTTCACTTTATACGTGGAAAAATTGGCAGGGGCAAGCTCCTCAGCTTGTGCAAATGAGCTCCCAAGGACCCACCCAGGGCAGGATAAATAGCGGAAAAGACGATGCTGCCGGAGCCAACGTGGCATTAACGATACTGAGCAGCTCCTGCAGCAGAGGCACTACCTGCCACAGTAATTAGTGCAGGGCAAGCACTTTGCATTCCTGTAGATGCAGTCATTCTTCAAATGAGTAATTTATACAGGCACAATAAACTATATCACGTATAATTTCTCACCCGTCATTGCCTGAGGGGAGTACACGAGCCTGGTTTACAAGGAGGTGCTGCACAGACACCATGTGGTGGGCAGTGAGTAACAGATATTTTTTATTTTTTAAGGTTTTCAATCTTTACATAGTTCTACAAGGCAGTGAAAACACCCTTGCAAAACCAAACGCTCTGTGCATCGCACCCTCACAGTGTGTGGGGATACAGGAGATGTTCAGCAGCTGCTGCTGGAAGGTGGTTTGTAAAACCTTGCAGATGTTTTGCTGGATGCTTACCCTGCACCGAGCCAGGACGTGCTGGAGCACACGCATGCTGGATGGGTTCACCCTGGCACTGTGCAGAAGTTTTATGCTCTCGTGTGCATCCCTTCCTCAAGGGATGCTCCAGGAGCACTCCTGGACCTGTTGCAGTCAGGTTTATTCTACACAACTAATCCCATATTTATTGTCTGACCTTCCAGTTGTTCTTAGGGTTGTTCAAAAAATCTGAATGCCCGGTACATGATGCACAAAAGCCAAATTTGAACATCAGATTTTGAAACTCAGGTTAGGATCCATGTCTCGTTGTGAGCCTGTGATGTACAACAGCAGCTGTGGCTACAATAGGAAGGGACCATGGACTCACAAAGTGCCCAGAAATTAATCTGATGTGACCAGTCTCAGCCCTGGAGGGTAGAAGGAGGAAAAACAAACACTGTTGCAACTCTACACCCCAGCCATCTCAGTTCTAAGGGGGAGACTGTTTTTCTTGCCAGCTCAGAAGGAAAAATGAGGCAGTACAAATGGCACGGCCCAAAGCATGAGGACATGGAGAGCCCAAGTCAGAAGCCAAGTCACAGTAACTAGCTTATATGTTTAATATTACCCAGTAAAATCTGCTTGCCATCTTGATAGCCTCAGAGAGGTGTTCCATTTTTTATGCTGATGTGCATTCAGCAGGAGACCAACAGAACAAAGGAAAATGTTTTCTTTTGATGAGGTTTCTGCTTCTCCAACCTCTTGGGAAACACAGCAACAAAGCTTCTTTAAGATGTTGCAATCTTGCATCACGTTGAAATGTCATGGACTACCACAAGACAAATATATCTTTTGTGCAACTTAAATGGCAATCAGGGAGCTATTTTTTCTGATTAATATACGGAAAGTTGGCGGTCACAGCAGGGGACTGATGAGGCTAATCCGTCAATGTCCTTGATAGTGGTATGCTTGATTGCTCCAAGCCAGTGGAAGTGCATAATGACGAGGAAAGGCAGTGATCAGAACTGGGGGTACACCATCCCTTCTGCTCGAGTCACTTGGATGTTTGCACCTCAGCTGACACTACGTGAGATATTTGGATGGGCTCTCAAGAGGGCACTGCTAATGAAATTAGGAGCAGGAGGGGATATCTACATTCATGGGAGATCAGACACAGTTGAGAAACATCAGAGATTAAATTTAGGATACTTGTGTGCCTTAGGTAAAGGCTCTCTGCATGAGCAGAGGTGGACCCAAAGAATCTGAAAACTTGAATACCTCTCACATGAACTTGTCCTTTCAGTGCTTCTGCAGCAGGTACCTGTCACGACCAAGGAAGCGTAATTTAATGTATAAATGACCATCTCTGCTGCCCTTTTATCAGGGAATTTGTACCCTCAGCAGGGAGCAGGAGAGGGGGTTTGAAGGGTTGCCACTGACCACCCTTCCCTCTTACACTCTGTGGCACCAGCTGCTCGTGGTCCCAGGAGGGTCCTGCCCCAAGCAGCCGGAGCACTGCAGTTTGCTGCCTCAGCAAGAGAGATTAACCGCCAGCTGAGGGCCAAACTTGCATTTTCTTCTCCATCCCTTGAAGCCAGACTCACCTTTGCCTGGGTACAGGTATTGACAGTGGGAGCTATGGGTGTTTAACACGCGCAGGTCGGCGGGAGGGAGCCTGCAATGCATCATGCTGCAGTTGCCCACTGCATCCCTGCTGAGAAATGAGAAATTTCGTGGCTTATTGAACACTGCAAACAGTCACAGCAGATAAAACAGCCGCAAACTATGTAATTTTTTTTTTTTTTTGGGGGGGGGTTGTTACACATTGAGAGATTCCCATTGTGCCACAGCCTACAAAGCCACACTTGCGTTCCTCCTCCCGAAACACAGCCGGCTCGGTGCTCTGAGCTGAGTTACACAGGAAAGCCTCCCGTGCCCACAGAGAGGACTGCAGCACAGCCCTCTACCTCCTGCAGCTCCTCTCACCTTCTGAAAGCCAAGCACCTCTCTGCACTGGCAGCAATTCAACAGCCCCGTGTTTGATAGCCGACCGCACACTGTTAGTGGTGGTTATACCACCGATGGTGGCATCTTCCACTGGGGCAGCTGGAGGAGGTTCTTCCCATTTAGCATTTCATTTTGAAAGCTGGGCACATCTCCCCAGTGCTCACAGGCTGGTCTGCCTGCTGGGGGGGCTTCTCCAGGTGTCACGCAGGGATTGGAGCTGGGGTTTCCTAAACCTATACCAGTACGCAACACATAGGACGGACACATCCATGTTACTTCCCAGAGGACAGACAGAAGGAATCATAACAAAAATAGAGCTATTCCTAATTTTTGCCCTTTATGGCGTAAAATCTTCCTTGATGAATAGCCTCAGCTCTGCTTTACCTTCTGACTCCAAAGGGTAGCTCAGGCGTGTCCAGACGATGCTCTCTTTTATGGGCTGGTAACCTAGGGAGGAGCAGCTGGATTTGAACCATCTTCTCCGTACCTTGGTGTGACTCTGCCCTCCTCCGGAGGCACATCACCTGCAAAGTACATACATCAAAAGCCCCACTAAGGTGTTAAGGATTATTTCCCACTATATTAATTTTTATTCTAAATGCTGTAAACACACAAATGCAGAAAGTCTTAGACCTAGATAATGAGCTGAAATGGCTTTGGCTACGATGGGTAGAACTTACTATTATCTGAAATAATACGCAGCCAGTGGTAACAACAGTGCAACTAACACTCATGCAATTCCATCTCATTTTTCCTTTGGGAAACAAAATGTTCCTAGATTCAGACACCCCTCCTGCCCTGGCACATGGAAGGGTGGGAAGGGGTTGCAGCAGGTACCAGTGACCCCGACACATGTTACACAGCTCGGCTGCCATTTCAAGCTGATTTTTCAGTGTTGCATTGAAACCATGCAATTTGGCTCAGCCTTCCAGCAACTAGATTGCATGAATGCTATCGGGCATCATCTCCTTTCTTCCATCCCTTAGCACCATTGACTTTGCAGCATGTCTGGTTGCAATGACTACTGCCAAGGAAGAGAAGCTGCAGCCATGTGCCACAAGTGCTGGGAAAGCCTTGGGGTGGCACAGGGTCTGCTGTGGCACCCAGCCCAGGACAGGGCACACATCCAGCACCAGTTTGCACAGGCAGGGTGGGACACTGGCTGCAGAAGATCACTCACCATCTGCTCATATGCTGGCGTAGAGCAATTCAAAGGGAGCTACAAATTTGTAATGACCTGAATATTTCAATGCCGGTACATTTCTAATTAGTATGGGCTAATTTACTTTTAGATCTTTTCCTCTCCTGTAAAGCTCACCCTGCTTTGCCAGACAAATGGTCATTTTTCTGAAATACCTTTCTTCCCCTTGGATTGCAAACCAACTAGTTCTAGGGCTCAGCCTCCAGCAGACTGCAACCCTGCCACCTTAAGATAGCTTCGGAAAACTGCAGGCTTCTGCTGGCAAAACCAGCCCTGAAACCATGGTGTGTGCTCCTTCATCCACCACCCTCCACCCTCCATCCTCCACCCTCCATCCTTCCTCTTCCATCCTCCATCCTTCACCCTCCATCCTTCCTCTTCCATCCTCCATACTTCATCTTCCATCCCCCATCCTCCACCTCCTATCTTTCATCTTCCATCCTCCACCCTCCATCCTTCATCTTCCATCCTCCGCCCGCCATACTCTACCCTCCACCTTCCATCCTCCTCCACCCTCCATCCTCTACCCTCCACCCTTCAACTTCCACCTTCTATCCTTTACCCTCTATCCTCTACCCTCCATCCTTCATCTTCCATCCTCCACGCTCCACCCTCCACCTTCACAACTTTCCTGAAGCACAGAGCAGGAGAGTGAGTCACACATGGTGGATGCCTCCTTCATGCATGTGATGCTGCACACCCTTGACCTGTTACCTGCTGTAGATCCTGGCATGCGGTTGTTAGACTTGGTTTTCCACTGCTGCGAACTTGGGGGGATCTTTCCAAAACCACCCTAAACAGAAGAATTTAACTTCATGCTGGAGGAGCATCCCTCCAAAATACACCCAGCCCTGTTCCTGCACACCTGGAAGATGGCAGACACTTTTCCTCCAGGACTCTAAGTGGTGGCTGCGCTCGGTGGAGGGGACCTGGTCCTTTCAGTGCCATCCCAGTATACCATCAGTGGGTAACACCACCTGCAACCATGCTACAAATCAGGACTCAATGGGACAGACTTGATGCAAACAACCGGTCAGCTCAGATGCTGAGAGAGAAAAAATGCAATTCCAGTGGCCCTGTGGGAAGTCGTGTGCCCCTTCCTAGACCCCAAAGGCTGCAGGAAAACCACCTCCCTTCAAACATTGCTGAGAGCAGATAAAATGGATGGATTTTACCCTGCAGGCATGCACGGGCTGCTGCAATGGCTGGGGTGGACAGTCAGAAACTCACTTGGCCATTGTCATCACTGTTCCTAAGCCCTTTGACAAATTAGTGGCCCACATCTTCATTTTATCCATCAGCTTTAATGCAGTGACCCTGATTATCAATGGAATATCCGGCCTTATTTTCAGCTTATTTCACAGGGGGAATAATAGATCAAAGACAAGAAATGGAGTAGGACAGAAGTGAATGAAACTGCTGCCCTGACATTCCTCCATGGGCAGGAGGAAGGTGTCCCCACAGCACAGAGCATCTCGTGGCTACCACGGTCCTTGCTCTGAGCTCAGCGCACATGGGAACTACCCAACATCCCCATGCTGGGCCCCCAGAGGGACCCCAGGCTGAGCACTCAGCCTCAGAAATATTGGTACGAAAATCAGAAATACAGGCAGAGCCAGCAGGAAAAGCACATGGCCACCTCTCGGACAGCCCCTGGGGAGGCTTGTACTGCAAGGAAACCAAAATCCTACCCAGTCCCTCCTGCAGACACATTTCTCAGTGCTGGTTTATTCCTCCTGTGCAGCTCAGAAGCACGATCCTTGGTGCATGAGCATCCCTGCACCAGGAGAAATCACCCGCCGGCAGCACGGGAAGGAAAGCTTTCTCCTGAAAAACCCCGCTGGTGTGTCCCCCGGCAGCTCACCTCCGCAGCTGGCAGTGTCCTCAGAGTTTAAAGCTGAAATATAATAAAACAGTCGTAATAGCTCTGTAGACCATAAATATGAGCCTACAGAGCCACAATTAAGCATATGACCCATCAGAAAATATTTAATGCTTGACACAGGTTTTCCTTCTCAGCCCCATTAGATAAAGAGATACTGGTGGGAAAATCCAGGGAGGCTGTTGCTGGAGTTCAGCAAGAGGGCTAATGAGACTGCAAACAATGTTCCTTTTAGGCCCTGGGCTTCAGGAGTCCCAAATTCCCAACGTTAGAGCTAAAACATTTTAAATTACTTCCCAAGTCCCAGCCCTGAAGTCTGTTTACATTTTGGAGAGCAGCCAAGAGGTAGCTTAACGTGGGTAACAAATCCGTGCTGAAACAGGATGCCTTCCCGGCGGGACTGCCCCGGGTTATCACTGGGGCTCCAGCCCTCACCCCTGAGCTAACGGGGGGCTCTTTCAACACCCAAACCTGGTCAGCTGTTCATCCTCGGCAGTGATAAATGCACGCACAGCCATGCAGCCCCCACCCCAGCCCCCATGCATGGTGATAGGAAGGATGCTGGGCACCAGGAAGCGATGCAGCAAGGGCTGACTGATGCCAAAATACAGCTGTGCTCCTGGGAAGTCCCTGCTTCTGCAGGGGGAAATCTAACACAAGTTTTAGGTTGAGTTGGTTGGGTCTTTTTCTGTGAAGGTGGTGAAACGTGACTGCATTGAGAGCTAACAATAACAACTTCTACCTGGAAGGAGGCTGCAGCCAGGGGGGTCGGGCTCTGCTCCCAATTAACAAGTGACAGGACAAGAGGGAACAGCCCCAAGTTGCACCAGGGCAGGTTCAGACGGGGTATTAGGGAAAATTTCTTCACTTCAGTGAAGTACTGGTTTGTCCAGTACTGGAACAGGCTGCCTAGGGAGGCGGTGGTGTCCCCATCCCTGGAGGGATTTAAAAGACCTGGTGGGCTTGACAGTGCTGGGCTTACCGTTGGACTCTTATGATCTTAAGGGTCTTTACCAACCTAAATGATTCTATGATTCTCATCTAAGCATGGAGATACTTCAGAAAAAGAAGAGAAAATCCAGTTCAAAAAAATAGAAAAAAGTCTCACCCATCTCACAATTCGGGCTGATGGAGTTCCTTCCAGTTTTTCCAATTTTCTTGTGCGTGTTTGAGGGAGGAGAGCTGTTTCTCACAAATCTTATCAGATCTCCCAGACTTAAATAATGGTCACAACCCATGCCATTTCTTCCATAGGTTTTGATGCCTCTGCAATTTGCATTTCCTTCTGACATATGGAGGTTTATATGTTTTCAATAAAACATCTTACACATTATCTTCGTGCAGAAGCAGTGCTCCAGCATTTACGTACCATGGCAATAGAGTCTAACCAGTCATGCAGTGTTTTCCAACAGGAGCTGGCGCCATGTTCACCATTGTTTTTCATACTTCACTGTAGCCTTGGCTGACTTTGGTGCCAAAGTTTGAATATTTCCCAGTTTTCTGGGAAATTCAAAGTTTGTAGCTCTGTAGTTGCTGTGTGAGGCTATGAGTTTGCATCCCTACGTTTGCATGGATGTACTACTACTTGTCAGGGTACCTGTAGTATAAAAAAGAGGCTTCTTCCAGACCTGATATGTTCCAGCCTTTTCACTTATGTATTCTGCATGTATTAAATAAGGTATTTATTTGTCAGATGCTCTTGTCTTGCTTGTTTTCCAACAATGTTTCTCTGAATGTTTTAAGCTCTTTATACATGAGAGGATTTATACATTTGTTGCTCAAAGTGCTCATCAAAGATGTCAAGGTATTTTCTCAGATGTATTTAAAAAATAAAATCTATATAGAAAGTATATAGGTACATTTCCAGAGTCTCAGGTGGAACTTGGACAGCAAAATGTACCTGTTGGCAGCCGAACATCACGCTGGGGCTAGACAACTCAGAGTGTGATATGGTACAGTATGAAATACCTACCCTTGGACACGAAGCTGATACAGCAATCTGAAATCTCATATTTATAAAGAATTAAGCCATCTAATTCATCCTTGCTGTCAGTGAAGATTTGCTTCTTATATTTTTTAGTACGTCCTCCAGTGTACCATTAAACAATACAATTAATCGGGGCTGTACGCAAGGATATCATAGAACCTGTGTTGAGACATCCAGAAGCAAGAAAGATTTCTTCCTTCCCTCACGTTTATTGATACGAGACCAGCTTCTAAACAGCAGGTCGAGGAGTTCCACCTGTCCTACCAGCTCACCATCCATGGAGATGGACACCTTCCAGTTTGGAGCCCAGAACTGCATTTATGCCCCAGCTCATTTCAGATGTAAGGCTTCTTTGGGGACCACCGCAAACAGGAGAAAGATTCCTGTTGTGATTCTTTCTTCTGGCATCACTTTATACCCATCTGAATGTCTAAGATGACCTTCAGACTCTCTGAACTTTTCCCTGGGGAGCAGGATGAAGAGGCATTTGCATGCCCAGCCCTTTTTCCCTGACATTTGCTGGCATGTAGATAGAGCTTCGTTAGTTCTACGCTATCTATTTGATCTTAGGATTTTTATCCTTGGCTTTGATTACCCAATAACACTGGAAATTATTTTGAAGGCTACAAGGGGGTTCTTCATAAATAAGAAATCTGCCACCTGACCCTCATTATTCTCCCGTTCCTTCTGCAGCGCTTCATTTTACATACGCGGAACATGAGTGAAAATACAAAGGGGAAAAAACCATAAGACACGATGTCACACAGGCTAATACACACGCCTGCTTCAGCTTTCATGTACGGGAACGCCAGTAGCCCTCAGATGTCTACAGCAGCTTTGCATGCCGAGTTGTTATAGCACGCTGGCGTGATCAATAGCACCATTAATCTTTCATATGCTGCCTTCTTCCATACCCACTCCACAATTAAAAACTCAAAGAAAAAAAACCCAACAAAAAAAACCTGAAAAAAACCCTAACAAAACAACCAACAACCAACCAGCAGTGGGTACGTTGGGAAGGTTTTGGTGGAGCTGGCAGCAGCTCTGCCTGCAACTGCGCCGGGGACAGCACAGGATGAGCAAATGACATATTAGTGCGCTAACAGCAGCAACTACTGTATATCGTGCTCTTTAGGTATTATTATAAGTGTTATTTTAGAGATGTGCTGTCCTCAGCTAGATCCCCATCTCCCCGAGGAGACCGCTGGAAGCTGAAGGGAAATGCACCAAGCAGAAATGACTTTATTTAATGATCTTAAGACTTGATGACAAAGCACAGTATGCGGAAGAAGGAAGAAAAGGGCAGGGTCATGACACTAAAGCAAAAAGGATGAGAGAAAACAAGCCTGGGATCTTGCAGGAGAAACAAAGCCAGGGAAATATGGGCTATTTTGATGGAAAGTTTTTTCAAATAAAATAAACCAACAGCTAAGTTCTTACTTAACTGCCAAGCTCTCCTCTGACAACTTCCAAATCAAAAGCCAATTAGAAAATAAAAGAACCCTTCATGTTTTTGAGGCGGGAACTTCCCCGAGTTACAGGTATGGCAGGCAGACGTTGCGAGCCCCATCCGTCTGGCGAGCGCTCCTGGGAAGCTGAACCAGCAAGGATGCTCCAAGCAGGAACAGCATTTCCAGCCAGTAGCAACAAGAGAGAAAGGCAGGGTTAATGCACTTTAACTACTAAGATTCACAGTCTGTGAAGGCTTAAATTATACCCACCATAAAGCCAGGTGGGGGTAACACCTCGCATGGGGCTGTGGCTGTGATTTATGTTCCCTGATGCTGCCCCAGATGGAGCTTTGTGCTGGCTGGGCTCTCGCTTTCCTGCTGGTCTGAAAAAATGGGAGGGAAAAATCATTTCAAGTTCATTCACTCCTTCATGGTTAATGTGAAATTAAATTTTTTTCCTGTGAAAATGAAATAGTTCCATCATGGCTCCTTGTTGGCATTTTAGGATTAAAGTAGGCAAATGAAATGCTGTCTTGAAATCAAATATCAGAACGATGGACTTGGGAAATGCTGAAGTGAACTTTAGAGGCTTTTTTTCCAGCCCCAAAAACATCTTGGCAAGTTACAGAAGACTGTGCAAATAACACAGACAGATCTGATTTTGCATTTTCTCTGAGGAGGAAGTATTTGACCAAGAAATTGCATGCAGCTCCACTTGGGAAGAGGCAAAGACCATGGTTCAAAGCTGAGTAAAAGTACTTTGCTTTGCTGCAAAGTGGCTTCCTACTCCTGCAAGGCAATAAAATGGGAAAATAAATATCACGTACAGGGGAAAAAAGGAACCATAACAAACACCAAAATTCAGCCTCATTTTTTTTGCAGTGGAAACGGTTACGGCAGTTCTGCCCAAGCTGCTGTATGGATTGGCTTCAAAATGGAGAAAAGATGCCTCTGTGGACCAAAGGAAGTCCCAGATGGCTCCTGTCCCCACCACCACACCGGCCTTTGCATCCCCACAACCCGCCTCCCTTCCCGCAGTGCCTGCAGAGACATGCACTTTGCATACACGCCAACAATCGGTATCTGCCTGCTGGAAACACCAGCTGCCTTTGCCTTTGCTGCATTGGGCGATAAATGTTTGTAAATAGCAGAAGCTGCAGTAAAATGAACATCCTATGTACAGCAACACTTCATGGCAAAGAATTCATCATTAGGACTTTGGAGAGGTTTGGATTAATTAATTTGAAACGCGGTACAAAAAGACGTGAATGCAGGATGCTGCTACGAATCAAGATGGGCTGGTTTGCAGGATGGAGTAAGAACATTTAGAGGAACAAGCGCAAGGCTGCTAGGAGGGAGAGAGCCTTGTCTACAAATATACCAAGGGCTGGATGGATTTGCATGGAGCTGTGACATTACTGTGGCACTTAGGAAAAGACTAACAACATCCAAGGGCACCGTTCCTGGCTCAGGGCTTCAGCTGGATGGCTAAGACAGGAGCAAGAGGAGCAATTTTAGCTCACGCTAAAATTATTATTATTTGCAATTGGCTGCATTTGGCATGGAGCTTTTAAACCTTATTTCCTATTGTTGTGAGGTCCCTGGCTGGGCTGTTTCAGATGCATGGCTGTATCGATCTGCCTGCACTGACCCTCTCCCGACGCTCCACCAGACAAAAGGGCTCATTTCACGCCCAGCTGGATTCGCTTTGGGGATGGCATTCCGAAATGGGCTCCCTGGGGATCGCCACGCACTGCTCAAATGGTATTTCTGTGAAAATAAAATGATTCACAATATATTTAGTGATCAAACCTGGGAAAGAGCTACAATCTATCTTGGGCTTTTATTTTAAAAGGGGGGATTAAACAGCTTTGGAAATCCTACTGGAAAATCCTATGGCAGTATTAAACAGGAGGATAACTCCCACCCTCAGCCAGCCAGGGCAGACTGGAGGCTGGATGGGAGAAATACGGATCAGGTTCTTTGTCCATGTGAGCCACGTGGGGCAAGATGCTTTGGAAACGATCAGATAACAGAAGTGATTTAATTTGCTTTCCTAGGAAAGAAAATAGTCTGGCAGAGCTCGCCAGCCCACAGCCAGGAGGAGCCTGGCTAGCAAGGTTGGGGTGGAGCAAGCCCACCTCCCAGTGCCACAGCCCCCAGCGTGTTATTGCCTCATGTCTTCAGCCAGGCTTAGCACACACAGCTGGAAATTCTAACAAATTCACAGCCTTAAGGAAAGTTCTCCTGCTCAGCGCATCATTTCTGCTCCAGCACCTGCTGCCTCACCCATAGGGTGTACGCTCAGCACTGAACCACTTCTCCATGCCCACGCTGGGGCTGTGAACCCTCCTGCTCTCAGAAATGCCTGTCCCCCGTGGGCAGAGGCTGTAGGCACCCCCCCATAGCCCTGCAAAGCCTGGCTCCATCCCCATCACCTCTGCTGCTGGAGAGGTGACTTGGAAACACAGGGGCTGCAGGCAAGCCAGCGCCGCCTTTGCAAAAAAATATATTTGCAATAGAAACGTACCCTGGCAAATGCAAGATAAAGGTGCTCTCAGGACATTTTTTTGTATTTTTTTTGCTTCAAACACAAAGCCCCTGTGTTAACTACACAAAGCTGTGAGGGGCCATGGCAGACCTTTGCAGTGTCCATCCTTCGCAGCAGCCCGCGTAGCCCCTGCACACCCCACCATCCAAGGTCGACCCACAGCATACGGTTGAGTGAAATGAAAACTCTTCCTGAAAAAGTCAACAGAAAAAACAAAGCGGGAAAGACGTTATCAGCACTGACATAAATGAGAGATTATCGCACTTCTGCGGCAATAACCTAAAGATAAAGGCAAAAATTCAAAGCAAGCTGATAGTTTGTGTTGCTGCAGGAGAACCCATACTGAATAAATTCATCTTCGGCAATGACATATGAAGCGAGGCATGACCTCCAGACTATCCGAGTGCTTACAACAACACAAGGACACTGATGAATTTGAAGCAGACGTCACTTTGACATATGAGAAAATCCAACGGATTCTGATTACAATATCCCGTGAAGCCATAATTAAGGCCTTTATGGCAACAAAGGAAATTGGATTACATTATTTCAGTGCTAAACAGCCAGAAGATTGCAGGAAAGCCAAGAGTATAGAGTGTAACAAGCCATAGATGTCTACGACAGAAAACAAAGACATGGGCAATTGCAGGATATTTTTCAGCAGTCTTGTGTTTTTCGAAATGATATAGGACAAACCCACAAGTGGCAGCAGAGAAAATCATACGCTTATTTTTGCCTGTTCTCTTCATACTCTGTTTTTCATAGGTAATGCGTGTTACGTAAATCAGAGGAATTCTAAATGCAGTCCACACGTATTCTCATTTCCTTCAGTGCCTTCACAGTAAGAACTAAGTTTTCCATCACAGCTTGATTTAAGTGAATACATCATCTGTACCGCCACACAGGTGAGAAACGCTGAAAATCCCTGATACACACCACAATTGCCTGAACTCTCCAGCCTTTAAAACACCAAACTCTGTAAGAACCAGAACCACCTGAATTAAAATCACAAGTGAAAAGCAAGCATGGGTGAGCTCTATCAAACTTTGCATTAGTTTAAACCCCTTTCCACTGCATTAATAACAAATGGAGTTTGTGTGACTGGGGGAGCATGTGAGAACCTGCCCATGCCTCCTCTTCACTGCCTTCCTCCATCAAGCACAGCAGTATCTGCTCCCACCTCTCCATCATTTCAAAGAAGGTGGTTCATGGTCAGCACTTCTCAGTTTTGGTTTGCACTGGTCCAAAAGAGCAGTGATTTGGCTCTCATCAAGATGTCCTTGCCTGTGTATTTCCTTGCTCTGAATGCAAATCCAAAACCCAGAGCAAAGCTCAGCCAAACCCGCTGATTTTCCTTGGTTCTTTGTCAAAGCTTTGTCAAACGTCACCAACGTTTTGTCAAAAATTCCTCCCAATCCTTGTCAAAATGTTGGCTGATTTTAGCATAAGACGTTAAATTACAAAATGATCTCAAAGTAGCCAAACTGTGTAAAACTGTACTGAGGCCCCTTTTTCATAACAGAGCAACTGTGCAAGAGTTACGTTTTACATAATTTGGTGCCACCACACTTCCATCTGTCTTTAAAAAAAGCATATTTTATTTTTCCACCACAGCCCCTTGGCACAGGTGACCACATTATCGTGTGTCCCCCACACCCGGCATCCAGCTGTGCCTGTTGAGGAACATGGACACTGGAGGCATTGCAACGTGTCCTCACCACAGTTCAGCTACAAATCTCAGATACTTAAAGTAAATAAAACTATGTATTCTCAAGCTAGAGAATAAAAGTAATCTTACTCTTCAGTTATATGATAGATTTACTGTGCACTTCATAAAACATGAATACCATTTGTTTTAATAAAGGGAAACCCACCGGGAGTTGGCTTCATCTCAGCTCTCATTGTTTGTGGGGCGCATTTTGCTAGGTTTCTCAGCTGATGGTACATCAGTCATATCCCATCAGATCACAGACAAAGGCACTGGCGTTCAGAAATATTGTTTTTTCTAGTATTCTCTATCCTCTCATACCTTTTCATAAAAAATATGAATGTGTCAAAGACTTTCCAGATTTATATTGATTTGCAACACATCATAAACATTTCATCTTCTTCACTTCTCTTCACTGAGCAAAAAGAGCCGTGAAAAATTTCATTCCTAATTTGTTTTTTTTTTTTTCTCAACTGATTTAGCAAATATTCAGGTGAATGTCCAGGTCAGAAATAATGTCTGAAACACCTTATCAAAGATACATGAATTTTATCAGATTAATTCAGTGGACGGTCCTATCACGTGCAGATTTCAAGACAGACTCTATCTTGGTGTGTTCCTTTGTTTGCTTTTCTAAATGGGTCTTGGACAAAGAGAGAGGTTGTATCTGTGTGGGGCAGGGGGAGAAAGTGTGCAAAGCCCCTCCAAGCCCTCCGAGGTGCTGTCTCCTCTGCTCCTGCAGGACCCACCGGCCTCTTGCTGTTCCTCCCCAGCGCTGCACCTCCTGGGTCTCAGCAAAAATTAACTGCAAGTCTGTTCTTTCCACTTATTTCCTTCTGTGGAGCATAAATTCAGAGATGAATTAAAAATTAGCAGAAGAAGAGTGTTTGTTTGGGAAGGAATGAAATTATATATGAATTCTGGCTGAATTCAGCAAATTCAGAAATAGCAGAATGTTTCCTCCTTCATTTCAAAATGGCAAAATCGATTCATTTGAAAAATAAAAGAGGTTAAACAAGAAAACTAACTAACCCAAAATATGCCCCCAGATTTCACCTAGAATATAATGAGATGTTTTGGGTTGAAAAAGAAAAAAATAAATTTCACTTGAATCTATTTTCTCTCAGTTTGGCTATTATTTTTTCTTTTAAATGCTTTATCTATCCAGCTTTATTTTGCTTTCAGTACAAGGAAACTTGAATTACCTGGAAAACTAATTTCTTTAGGCATTCACAAGTCGTGAATTTTTATTGTATAGCAAATTTTTTGGGTGTATAAACTCCCCCTCAAACCACCAACGACAAAAACAAAGCATAGCCAGAAGTGCTGATTTGGAAGTCAAATAGCTTTGAGAAAATTGCATATGACATCAAATCAGAAGTAATGTCAGGATATTAAATGTGTACCTCAAGCTATAGTGGAGTCAATTAAAAAAACCCCACAATCTACTCTGGGTTTATTGGATTGCTGAAAAATGTCAGAGCTGAAGTTGCTGGATACATATATGGTACATGTTAAAGTATATTGAACAACACCGCCTTGTGTGTTGATGAGCCATAAAAGTAGCTTCTTTTATATCTATAAAATGAAGTAATAGCTGCTTTCCTCTTTTCCTCTTCCAGTATGTAGCCCATTCAGTCTTGCTCCTGCAGGAACTTCCCGGCAGGGAGCAGGGATGCAGCATCAGCTGCCGAGCCCCATTCCCGGCACGGACAGTCCTTGGGATGATGAGCAGGGGCCATGAGCAGTATTTGTGCCCTCTCAGGGCATGGGCTTGTTGCCTCATTCAAAGTACAAGGGCCCAAGGTGGACAGTAGACCCACAGCCTCTGGGAAGCCTTCTGGTCACCAGCCGCCACCAGATGTTGGGACATCCTAGGCACGCAGCATCCAGAAGAAAAACTCTTGCAGGGACCTGACACCACCAGAGGTTTCCCTAACACCAACTGTCTCCTCCAAAGGAGGCCACAGAGATGCTGAGGGGCTGGAGCCCCTCTCTTGGGAAGCCGGGCTGGGAGAGCTGGGGCTGTTCAGCCTGGAGAAGAGCAGGCTCCGGGGAGCCTTAGAGCAGCTCCCAGCGCCTGAAGGGGCCGGCAGGAAAGCTGGGGGGGGCTTCTTACAGGGGCACGTGTGACAGGGCACGGGGGTGGCTTTGAGCGCAGAGAGGGCAGATGCAGGTCAGAGATCAGGAAGAACCTCTCCCCGTGAGGGCGGCGAGGCAGTGGGCCAGGCTGCCCAGAGCAGCTGTGGGTGCCCCATCCCTGGCAGTGCTCCAGGCCAGGCTGGATGGGGCTGGGAGCAGCCTGGGCTGGGCGGGGTGTCCCTGCCCATGCACCATTAAGCACATCCCTCCACACATGGCAGCCTCCCCCACACTGGCCACATGGTGTACAGGGACCAGAACACCTGACAAAAGAATCACAAATTCCTTCTACCACTCCATGTTTTAATTTTCCATCCAAAGCTCATCCCTATTATCAGACCCCATCCCATTTACCCTCCACCTTGTACCACCACCAGATCCACCAAGCATTGCTGCACACACAACGGCCACCTGCAGAATCCCCAACTTCCCAACAGACAGCCTGCCAGACCCGGCCAAATGCCAGGGAAGGGTGTCCCAAGGAGGAGGAAGGTAATTGCCATTGCTTTATGACTCATATTATTACCTAATGTTATGAGGATGATTCTGTTTGATTCACACAAAAGCAACTCAGATTATACACAAAATTATTAACTGATAAAACCAGAAAATATTATCTGTAATTATTTTTTTGTTTGTTTGCAGTTGTTTTGGGTTTGTTTTTATTATTATTATTATTTTCGACCGATAGTCTGCTCTCAGGAAGAACTATAACAAGCTAGATCTCATTCATTCTGGCCAGGAAAATCAAGACTGACCCATTCCTTTACACACAGACCCAAAACAAAGGTCTCCAAAATCTTGACCAACAGGGATGCGAATGATTCAAAGCAAAGTGCAGCCTCCTCCCACGTTTCCATGAAGCTTTCTGTGCTAGAGCACTGAGGGGATTGCAGGGAGGAGGATGCTCAGAAAGGGGATGGTCACATTCTCCTGGCAAATTATTTTTCTTTCTATCTCAGAACCACTTTCGTGAATCCTTCTGGGTACAGCTGAAACCCTTTCAAGCTAGTAAAAGGTCGGCTTGACTTTTATTGCTTCAATTAATCAGTGTGGTTGTTCCCCATCCCCACCCTTGCCTTTTAACCTGGCACTGGAGAGCTCTGCTTTGCAGGACTGTTTGCCTGCACGTGTGCAAGTAGCCAGCAGCCTTCCTGGCTCCGAGAAGGGGGAAAAGCAGGCTACAGCAATTGGCTTTTTCTTTTTTCCTTTTCCTTTTCTTCTGTTCTCTTCCCTTCTCTTCCCTTCCCTTCTCTTCCTTTCCCTTTTCTTTTCTTTCTCTTCTCTTTCCTTTTCTTCACTTTCATTTTAAGTTCTTTCTCTTTTCTTTCACTTTTCTTTTGTCTTTTTTCTTTTATTTTCCCCTCCTTCTATTCCGTTCTATTCCATTCCATTCCATTCCATTCTATTCTAATTTCCACTATTATTTTCTTAGCCCCAGGCAGAGGCAGGAGGTACCTGATCACACCAGTGCAGGCAGCCAAGGACCACAACAGAGCCTGCAGGCGCGGTTTGCAAGGAGACACCCCTGAGCACCAGTGAGCCAAGAGAACCAAGTGCCTGACACAGCTCAGCCAGGGATCTGGGAAAGCAAGGAGAGCTTTGGTGTTTTATAGCTAAATAGGGCGGAGGAGAGGAGAGTTCCCCCCCCCCGCCGTGGCTGCTGGATGCGGAGCATGCTGCAGTGCCCCGTGGCCCTAAGGATGGCTGGCAGCTCTGCGGGGCTGGGGCACATGAACCGCCTGGAGGTCCTTGCCTGCAGGCAGGGGCTGCGGGGCTGTGAGATGTGGGGGCTGCACGGCACCCCCAGGGACACCCCCAGGGCACCCCGAAAACACCTGGGTGGAGCACCAGCTGTGCCAGGCACCAGGTAAAAGTGTGGCCAGTCCCAAGGTGACAAGCGAGGGGCACACTCTCAGAGCCATTCCTCCGGTGAAGGATACATGAGGGAATAAGAAGGATGATTACACAGTCCAAATTATATGCCAAAAAGACAGAAGATGATGGAAAATCAAGACTTTGAAGCTTTTTCATAATGCAGGTTATATCTTCAGAAAGACCCTATTCTCCATCCCTCCAGCAGGTGAATAATATCCCTCCTGCAGCCCGAGCAACTGCTTCCATGGAACAGTAATATTAGGAAAGTACTGATGCATTTTATTGACTTGCAATAGTTTGGCCCAAGCGAGAGAAGTCGACAAGATGTGACCAGAAGCAATGCATTAGCACTTCCACGTGACTCACAGACCATGGAAATCTCCTGTAAATTAAAAAAGGGGTGATCTTTTTAGACACACAGCCTTTACATCAGGTGTCAGCACCAGCAGTGCATGCATGAGAATGGACCCAAAATGTGCATCACAGACCATGACATGAAAGAGCTTGATGGAATTTAAAATGAGTCAGCATACCTATAGAAATGGAAGAAAAGGAAGCTAAAAATTACCTTGTAGGTTTATTAAACTCCCTCAGGAGTTTGGCCCACAAAAGGATTTGGATTTGATTTAAAGAGGAAGATGATGGCATTCACTAGTGGTACAAACAACAGGGTGGTGTGACCCTGCTATGTTCCCAACAGACATCTACTCTGTGATCTTACATTTATAGTTTCTTTCCAAATTATACTATACAGCATGCAGCAATTTCAGCAAGAGACACCAGGCAGCAGCTGCACTTCCTTAATCTGCCAAACGACAAGAGTTGCTCCACAAGAGTATACTGAGAAATATGGAGAGATCATAGGCTCTACGTAGCTACGTGGGTTTAATTTGATGCACTGTTGTGCTATCATGGGACTGACATAAAAAGACATCTCCAGCGTTCAGACATACCTCACTGGGAAGCAAAGGACATCGTTTTCTCTTCCCTGCCAGCGCATGTGCTTTGCCCAAGCGCCACTTTCCTCACTTACAGAGGACAGCCACCTGCCTGCCAGCTAAAAAGGGAAAATGAGAAAAGAAAACCTGAGCAGACACTACCTGGCGTGACAGCGGCGTGTTGTACCTACACCCTGGAGAGCGGATGCAGAGCCTGGCCATCAGACCTGTGCAGCCAAGCCATCCTTCACAGCAGCAGCACCACAATTCATTTTTATCAAAATATGAAACCTGAAAACAACTTGAACACTATTATAAATATAACAATGACATGCTTACTAAAAGACACAATTAAATCCAGTTTCCAAAGCCTTTAGGCAAGGACATCAGGCTGGAGGGCTGTGAAATTTCCCCTGCCATACACCTACAAAGCCAAGCCAGCAAGGCAGGCTTGTCTGCAGGACTTAAGGCTCAGAACAAATTGAAAAATCACTAATGGAATATTGTGCAGTTTGTTCGTATTAGGAGCAGTCAAAAATCATACATAATGTAACAATGTACATGCAACAGCAGCCTCACGCGAGATAATTTAACCATGAGGAAATGGTCTTTGAAGTGGTCCCTGATGAGATTTTGCTTGTTCCTAAGAGAATCCAGATGTATTCCAGAACAGCATTTTAAAACCACTTTCTAAAATTACACCCCCTCCCAGTCATTACGGTGCATTATGGTGACACTCTGCAGTTGGGGTTTTATGGGGAAAATTACTCCTGAGTTGTATTTTTCTGTTAAATGCTCCCCCTCCAGTACCTGAACCCCCACTTTGACATGGCAGGCATTTCATTATCTCACGTACACGTTCCCCAGGCTTTGCATTTTGCAGAAGATACATTCTGGGCCAAATTCTGCCTTCTGTTATCCCTGGGAAGCTCATTAAAGGCTATTAATCTTGACTTCATGGGGGTTACGGTACAGTAACTGAGAGTAGAAGTTGGCCCGAACAGTCATGGTTTCACCTCAGACTGCTAACTCGTGGTTTTTACAGCTGCAGAGCGGAGCAAACCGAGGAGAACCAGGCACCCTTCCTCTCTCAGCTGCTTCGTGAGAAGGGAAATTAAGTGCATTATTAACAGGGCTCCCTGATTTTGCACTTTGCTGGGGATCTCCCTGCAAAGCCGCAGAGCAGATGGCCCAGGAGATTTGCAAGCCAGGAATATATAATTTTAAGATTTGGGGGGGGTTACGTTGTTTTCTCTCAAAAGCGATAGAAGCAACGTGTCGGGTGCACCAGCTGGCTCGGACTGCGTAAGTCAAAGATGCTGCAGCTAAAAGAGAGAGACACCCAAACATCCACAGAGCCTCAGTTACTCTGGTCCAGTCTATGGTCGGGTTCCTTATGGGTATTTTAAAGAAGACACAAACACAGACTCCTCATACATATAATTAAGTCCTGCAACCTTACCTTACCACGAGCCTTGCTGTTACCCCCGTGACTGCAATGACAGCACGTATCAGTGCTGCAGACCCTCTCCCCGCCAAAGCAGCAGTGGCAGGTCCTTCCCATGGGATCTGCAAGACAGGGGATGTGCCAGGCATCCACATTTCCCATCAGGATACTGGTCACAAGACCTCTTCTTCTCTCCCCCCCCTTTTTTTTTTAAAAAAAAAAAAAAGAAAAAAAAAGATTTGACCTTCAGAAGGAAATTCATGGGCAACCCTAACAATAACTGACTTCCCCCATCTGTTTTAAGTGCTGGGAAAAGCTATCAGGCAAAGAAAATTGATTCCCTTTCAGAGACAGAAACAGACCCGGAGAGGGATTTTATTTCCCTGTAAGGTTATTATATTCAATGTTAACATTATTTAAAGCATTTTGAATGGAGCTGTACTCCACAACATCTCATTATGGAGTAAAATAATCTTAATGATTACGCTCTGCCAATACCCACTGCTTTATAGGGTGCTTTCATTACCATTAGAGATGCTCCGTCTGGGAGTGACGTGCATCTATCACAGCAGCCTTGCGAGGATGGGAAAGAAAAGGCGACTGTCGCTGTGCAATAATCATTAGCATTTCTGCCTGCAAAATCCCCAAAGTTGTAAAGATTCTGTTCAAACACGTGGGATTTTGCATTTTCCTGCAGTGCTTTTTAGCACTAGAAGCCTTCAGAGAGTTTCATACATTAAACATCGGCTCTGTGCTTAATCTATTTGTACTGGCTGTTTCCTTTCCATACGGAACCTGTCAAGAGTTTAAAATAATCTGAAATGTGGTCATTTATTTCCATGCTGCATTACTAAGTGTATGAACAGCACTTATCACCCAGTTACACACCTGCAGTGCCGGCACCTTCGTGTTTGTGGAACTGAACACGTTTATACAAGTGAGTAAGTAACACAGACTTGTACAGCTTTTCTTAGGCTTAGCCAGGAAACCCGTTCCAATAATTTTTTCCCACTGAAAAAGTCTTACAAGAAAATGAAATAACTTTGGGTTTTATAAAAATATTGTCTGGAATTTTTTCAGTGACCACTCCGCATCCTCTGACCAAATGATGCAAATAACCAAAATGTAAGAGACTGGGAAAAGATCTTTTGACAAAATGCAATATTCTTTAATAAATGTGGTGTTTGACCAAAAGCACCCGCAGCAATATGTCTCCTTGGGAGGAAGGCGTGAAGGGGTATTTACTTTTTGAAGGGGTATTTACTTTTGCACTTGCACTTTGTAATACTGTTACAGGAAAAATTATCTCCCACTGCTGGAGCCAAGAATACAAGGTGCTAGTAGACTGAAAAGACTCGTTGTTCACACAAAGAATAACGTTAAATACATTTTTATAGCGAAAGTCTTAAGCTCAATAGATTAATCTTTTCATGAAGGAAAAGATTAACAGGTGACTTGGCCTTAAATATCTAATGTATCTCATACACGGAGCTCTGCAGTCTGGCAGGAGATTGCTCTGCAGCCTAGCAGGCAACGTTATCAAAAGTGACCGTAGGTGGAAGTCAAAATTTAGTCTGGTATGACATAAATTAGGTGGATATATTTCCAGCCTTATGTGCACTTAATAAAGGGAGTGATTTACCCAGTGCAGCATGAATCAGGCTTTAGGTCCGGTTCAGCCTTCCCAAGGGCTCGCATGAGGGCCCTTTTCCTCCTGCTCCCAGCCCTTCTAACTGCAAAGAAATCCTGGCTTTCTAGGCTTTTTCCTACTAATTGAATCCTATTTAATGCAAGCATGCCTATATTTACAATGAACCGGGGAAATATTTCTGCGCAGGCGTTGGTACTCAATGGAAATACAGTTCTGCATCGCATTGCAACTCATAACTCAAATGCGCCCCTTGCAAAGATGTTTTACAGACCTCAGAAGGAATAAATCCAGCGCACCGTGACCCTACAGTACCCCGGGCAGGTCACCCCCCCGCCACAGACACACAGCAGTGGGGGAAACCCCAGACCCCAAACTCCAGAGCTTTCCCACCTCCCAGGGTCTGTGTCCCTGCCAGTGGGGCAGAAAGAAACGGCTCCAATTCTGACACGTTCCTACAATTAGAGGGTTTTTAACTCTTCCCCCCCTCCCCCTTGCCTGCTATTAGTGTGATTAATGGAAGGAGAGAAAAAATGGATAAGCAGAGGAGAGAGGCGTCCTGCTCCTCCGAGCCATGGCTGCCCGGACAGCAGCCCACCCCTCTGGCTTGGAGATGGATGAGGTTGCTGTGTGCCAGGAAGAAGAGCCAACGGGCCAAGCTGAAATCCCAACCCAAACCCGTGTTTAATATTTATAGCCGAGTCAGAGCACCAGGAGGCTAAATCACACACAGGTTTTGAATTACTTGCGAGTTTTCCCCACTCTGTCCTCTTCACCTCCAGCAGCAGCAGTACCTCCATATGGAAGCATCCCAGCTACTCACCCAGCCAGCTCTGCAGACAGAAAGCAATTTGCCAGTCAACATATGCATTAACCAGAAAATTCCCCCAGGCAAAATTCATGAGGCTCAATGAGCCGCAGATACCTTGACGGAGTCCCCAAGCCCTCTAACAACTGGATTTTTAATAACTTTAATAACCCCAATACTGTGAGCTAAAGTTAAAGATTAGGTTTGTAGTTTTCTTGTATTTATTTGGGTGTGTGAGTGTTTTGAATAGCTTGTGAGGGGCTTTAGTTGTTTTCCTTGTCGGCATGTTAGCCTTGGGCTTGCAGTTCAATGCTCAACTCAATTGCTTCAGTTTAACAATTTTTCCTTCTCCTAACCGTTTTAGTTTTCAAAATAGTCCTAAATTGCAGACTGGGATAAAGAGAAACATGGGGGGTTTATGGACATTTAAGGTTCACAAGGAGGGAGGTCCCCTCTGACAAACACTAGGAGGTACGCCTGTAGGCACCAGCAGAAAGCCATTTGCAATGTCATCTTCTGCAATGGTCCCCATCACCCTGCACTGCTCTGAGGGAGGCAGCAGCCAGCCACCCGGCGCTTACCAAAACCTCAGCAGGATTTATGAGCTGCTGCCACACTTGTTAATGCCTCTTCATTCACAAACCTAACAGCCAGACAGGCTGGCCCCTCTGCCTATGGGAGATGCGGGACTTTGGACCCATCGCTGATGGAAGATGCCCAACCGTGCCGGCATGCAGCAACCAGCTCAGCGCTGGTATTTTGTGCTGGGGGAACAGAGCAGCGTGGACAACCCCACTGCTGCAGGTCACCATCCGCAGGGGTCCTCCCTCTGGTGTAGTTGCACTTGTGCAAGAAACTCATTGCTTACAGAAGACCTTTTCCTTCCAAGTCTTTTTCTAGCACACCAGCACTACAAATAGAATCATGGAACGGTTTGGGTGGGAAGGGGACTTTAAAGGTCACCTAGTCCAACCCCCCTGCAATGAGCAGGGACATCTTCAACTAGACTAGGTTGCTCAGAGCTCCGTACAACCTGACCTGGGATGTTTCCAGGGATGGGGCATCTACAACCTCCTCTAACCTAGAAATGTTACCAGCTTCAAAGGATTTATATCACGTATCCATTCAGCACACAGAAACTGGCAAAGCAAAAGTAAAACTGTAAATTACCTCTTTTCTAATGCGAACATGTTGAGTCACAAGTTAATTAACGGTAAGTTACATGAGAAAACTCCATAATGAGTCTCCAACCCTCCGAGTCAGACGCCCACAGGTTGGAGGAGGGAAGAAAGAGGGCAAGAATGGCTTGCAAAAGGATGCCCTGAGGAGCAGAAGCAGGACCAGGAGCGAGTGGCCATCCGCTCATATAATTCTGAAGAAAGAGTTATATAGAGCATGATGAGAAATGTCAATGTTTAAAGAGAAAAAAAAAAAAAAGAAAAGAAAAAGAAAATGTCAGAACTCTACAAGCAACAATTCGCCAGAAAAAGCAAAACAGCTGAGAAGGAGTAATCTGATCCACATTTTTTTTCTCATTTTCTTCATTAATTTTAAATACCAAAACTTACAGGAAGGCAAGCCCTAAAAAGAAGAAGGATTAACTCTTTCTTTTCTGTAGGAATAAAGAAGCACAGATTTTTCTAGTGACATCTCCCTTTCATTTGAGGGGATGAGACCAGAGACAGCAGGCTGCTGAAGCAGCAGACCCTCATGCCAAGGTGGCTGAAGCTGAGCGCTGTGCCAGCTTAGATGCTGTCAGGGGCTCTCACCCAGCACAGGCACATGCCTTTGGACGGGGAGATTTGAGAAAAGCCTCAAAATCACTGGACAGTTCTGCTTTTCCTTCAGAAGATGGCTAGGAGGGCAATGGACAGCTTTCCCTCCTGCCACAGACATCAGGACCAGATGGTCCTCCTGAGACCTATTCTTTGCCTCTGAATGCCACAGAAAGGACTAATCCCCTACAACGTGATTTATTCACGAGTCAACCTGTGAGAGACTCTCCGGTGCAATCGGCCACTGGTTTGGTTTGGGATGGAGTGCAGAACCTGTCCTTCACCTGCTTACTGTCCTCCTTTCCTTTTCCACGTCTCTTCTCTATACGTAGCCAGAGGGTCACTGCTGTTTGATTAGTAGCATCCTAAATTATTGGGGTTTATTCCATTCTGCATTTCTGACAGGTGCTGGGATAGCTGGTCCTGAAGGATTCGCCACCTTTCACAGCAAGACTAGTATGAAACAAGGATGTCATCCATTAGTGGAACACCTTGCAATAAAGATAAGGACACTTGGGCCATGGTGAAACCTGTCACCCCTGCTGTGGCACCAAGCGACAGCCATCAGAAGTATTAGAAATGCCTCAAAAGCACCAAATCCATTGGGTGCACCAAGTCCTACAGCCTCCACCCCACAGATGTGAGCTACAGGTCCCTCTCCAGCCAAGCAGGCATGCAACATCCAGACTTACAAGGGCATCACCGAAGAGAAAAAAAGTCATGAAATTCTTATTGCCAAGGAGCTGCTTCACTGGCAACTTGTGGAGGCATTTTTCTTTCCAGCTTTAACCCCAACATGCACCTCCTTACCCTGTGCTTCTTGTGCAGGAGTGTGGTCATGAAGATGAGACCCAGATGTCTCAGACAGCAGAGAGCAGCTGGCTTTCACCTCTCCAGCAGGCACTGGGAAGCCCCTGCATACCCAAACTATTTTCATCAAAACTCTTTTTGACCTGAGTGATCATTTTATTTCCATAAAGGTACAGTACACAGAGCCTCCCGAAGCTTCTATTCCAGATGAAACCCAAACCAGAGGTGCTCCAGGTCAGGCTGGTTAGGAGAAGTCTGGGAAATCACAGTTGTCACCCTGCAGCCCCCTTCCTTCCCAGCTGACAGCAACACGCTGCCTGAAGCCACGGTCACACGGGTCACTTTGGCCTTAAAAATCTGAAATAATTTCCCAAATAAGAACTGAAGTTTTTTGAGTCCCTGTCTCCACAACCTTTGATTTGAAAGCAAAGAAAGGGGTGAGCAGTGAGGACCTGGTCCTGCTCTCTCTGAAACACCTACCCCTGGGTGCTCTGGCTTCACTTTTTCCCACTGACGAAACCATGATGGGAAAAAGGCAGGAAAGAACAATTCCTGTTCAGTATCCGTTTCCATAGAAACACCAAGATTAAAAAAGAGAGAAGACTTTTCACATCACCAAGTCCACACACCTGCCAGCACACCGGTGAGCACCAGTCCCAGAGTTTTGAGACCCGAGCTGACAAAACTCACCTCTGTGGAAATTTTACAGACCTACTGACAACACTGACTGGAGAGCTATCCCAAACAGTTACTCGTTGCTGTGATTTAATGAGGGAGCAATCACCACCTCCCACGGGTACTCCTCCAGCTGTGAGGAAGCAGTGACGGGCACAAGACACCCTCATGCTCAGCCTTAGGAGCTCCCATATATATTTAACTGACAAAACGCATAAAAATCACTTGCTGAGCAAGGCGAACATGGGAGTTATTTGGACGGGGTTAGCAGGTTTGTAGTATCCAGATGGAACACACAACTCCTCCAAGAATGTGAATATCATCTTTTCTTTTCTTTTCCTTTTGAGCAAATTAATACGGGCCACAAGCCAGACTGTGTCAAGAGGAACGCTCGCATAAGGGAAGTGATCACACTGTGGCCCTTTGTCCTAATAAACCATCATCGTATTTCCCATTGCTGCTGGCTTTAGAGCTAGAGCAGACAGACAGGGCAGGTTACCAGCCCGCTATCTGGCACCAAGGTCCAGGCACCCCCCTGGTTACGACAAGAGGTGTACTCCATCCATGGCTGGGAAGGAGGAATTTCATCTTCTCCTTTGCCTCTCGCGTGAATGCTTGGAAATGAAAACATATGCGCCAAGAAATCCCTGAAGCATTAATGAAAACTGGATGCTACTTCTTGTTACTTTCTAAATTTGATATATAACAGGAACACCAAAAAATGTGCAAAGGAATGTTCTTCCCCCCTCCACTAAACGACAACAAGCTTTTCCCTGGTAGTTCGCAATGCTGTCTCTGTTCCATAAAAAGACAATAAAAATCACAGTGAGAAACACTAGAAGAGATTGACAGAGTAAAATAGGAACAAAGTATAAAACCAAAAGCATCAAGAGTAAGCTCTTAAGTCTCTTCTTCCTAATCTTCCCAATGATCTTCTCCGCTGTTCTGTTTTATTACCTCTCAGAAGGGTTTTAGCTTTAATATATATTGGAATTACTGGGGAAAGGAAACATTTTAAACATTTAGGCATCCTAACTCTTTCAAGAGAGGTTTCTTAACCTTTAAGCCTCCGTCCTCCACCCGCAGGCCATGCATTATGCAAGGCAAAAGGTCAGTAATGTGGACAAAGGCAATAGTCTGAGTCTAACCCACTTTTCTTCTATGCAGGCTATCTGCAGTCAGTGCACAAACACACACCACTGACTTTTATTGCTGCTAGGGGCTGATGTGCTCAGTTTAAGTACTGGCAAGTATTTAAACTGCTTGACGTCAATGCACGGCCAAGCAGAAGAGCTGGCGGGCTTACCTGGGTTAGCTGCAGGGGCACTGCCAGCAGCGCGCCGAGCTGGGTCCTCTCCCCAGGAGCTCACAGTTGGCCCACCAGGTTCTCAGCTCATGCAAATTTGTTCTTCTGCCTCTTACCTGCACCCTGGGGTCTTTCTGGGGGTGATCAGTCTATCTATGACCCACTCTGCCCTGCTGCCCCCACCCCCAGAGCTGTTGGCCAGGCTCATTAGGGGTAACAATGTTCACAAACGTAACAATGGATGTGGGGTCTTTGCTGAGACGCCTGCCACAGCCCCCTGTCACTGCTGTGCACTGAAACATTACATCTGTGTTTTGGGATGGTTCCTGGCATTTCTTAAGTAAACATCAGCAGCAAAATCAGCTCCAGACCCTTAAAGGCTGGGCAGCTTGATAGAAATGCTTAGCACTGCCACAATAAATATTCACAAGGTGCTCCAGGGAGCAGTGCTTTCATTTCCTCTGCCCTCTCGCTGACGGGGTGACAGTTCTGCCCTGCACGAGTTGCAGACACTTCCCCTACATCATTGGGAAGACCGGAGGGACAGGCAAGCTCCAAACCAGACTGCCAGGCAATAATGTGCTACAAAAGAGATGTGCATACACTGCAGCCACCCTGCCTCAGTGACCTTTCAAAATACATTCGCTTTATCAGTTCCATAATGTCATCCCCTTGTGCCCACACTTACAAGAAATTTCATTTTCTCTGCAAGTCACTTCACTCCCAAAAAGCTCTCAAAGGAACAGCACAGACGTGTGAAATAGGTGCAGCCACTGGTGTGCACAGGGACAGAGCAGCACAATCCACCAGCTGAAGGCAGCTTGCCAAAAACCTTCCTCCTGGTGAAAAAACGAACGTGACAGAAAAGGATAAAGCTTTAAAAGAGATTCCGCCCTTCTGCTGGTTTTCCACACCAAACTGTTCTACCCAACTAAATACTTGGCCCCAAAGCATTCTTCCCTTAAACTGATTCACTTTAAAACTTGTTTTATTTAAGGCAGAAAAGATGGGCAAAGGCTGGAAAGTGGGAGCACAAGTTTCCCTTCTCCTTCCTCTCGAGCTGTATAGGTTGATCAGAACAGGCTGTGAGCAGCTGAGCTGGGTTTGCTCCCAGGAGATGCTGCAGATGAGTTTCAGCACGATGAAATGATGATCTTACCATGACCTAATGGGACTCCTTTGTCCGTCTATGGAGAAGGCTTTAATGAGCTCATAGCTCATATGGTTTATCACCATAGTTGGTGATGAGCAACTTTGGAACCATTGCGGGGAGCTGAATAAAGAAGCGAGTTTGAATATTCAAGTACGTAGAGATATGCTTGATGACGCCTTTTGTTAGACACCCCAGTCACTGATTTATACTTGCTGTCAAATGGAAGCTAAAGATAGCATTTGGAAGACAGCAGAAAATGTTGGGTCTGCTGTATGGAGCTTAAATAAAACTATATATTCAAGAAAATCGTACGCACGTTGCTCTGTCTCTGGGTCTCATGTCTACAGCTTTGGAACAAATAGAAATTCAACACCAGCTAAACGACACTTCAGCCAAAGCTGTGTCTGTCAAAAGTTGTGCATCGACAGTAGCCTTGGCCTGTGTGGGAAGTAATTGGCAATGCCCTTAAAGATTCAGCAGGGAATCAGTAATACGGACCAGGAATGATCCCTTCCAAAGTGGCACTGCAGTTTGTCCTCACTAGACCCATTTCTTCTGATCAGCAATTATCCAAGAGGAAAACAGGATCAACTGATCATTTACACCACGGATTTTCTTTATTTTCAGTAGTTTTAAATGTCACAAAAATGCAAAAGGAAGCTTTTGGCTGTTCTTTGCAGGCTTAAATTTGGAATGCAGCTCGTGAATCCATAGCATTTTATGGTTTCATCATACAAGCAGGGCATTTCGGCTAACTTCAGTCTCCCTTTGATCACCTTGTATGTCTCATCTGTTTCTATAATAACTTTTGAAGACGGCGTCTGATGTTTTCTTCTGAAGTTCATGTAAGAAAGTGAAGAGCTTTCATTTTAGGTTACCTTTAGAAAGGAGAAGGTTGACACATGCAAAATGTAGTTTTCAGTCATTTGTTTTAGTCAGTTCAACATGGGAAAATGTATCTGTCAGTGACAAGTTAGTAGGCTGTTTGTTATTCCTAAACTGGTAAAAGAGGATATTAAACCCACCAGGAACGTGTTCTGGAAATTATACTGTTTCTTTTTCTTTCTAAAGTATAAATAGGTGGTGTGCCATGGAGTTAGGCCAAAAATGCATTAGCAAAATAGCAAGTTAGGAACAAGAGTTTGGTGACAGAAATATGTAATAGCACCTAACCAGATTTGTCAGCAGAAGCATTTCACTCTCAGCAATAAAGATGCTCTCCAAGTTAATAGGTTTAGCTCTAGATATATTACAAGGCAAAGCGCAGTAAGTCAAATGATTATTAGTTCATCTCATTGTCTCTACCCAAGGCTGCTCTTACAGTACAATTTAACACTGAAGTATCAGACTGATGCTGGGGAGCATGGACAGAGAGGCTTTCACAGGTGGATTCTGTCTCACTCAGTGACTCACAAGAAGAAATATTTGGGGAATTACTACTATGCAGCATATCTTAATGTCTAATTTTTATTCTGGTTTTCACTAAAGGCCTCAGAAGGTCTTTTATTGATTTTAATAGGCTCTGAATGTGGGTAACAAAAATGCTGTGAGACTTTACAAGAAGGTTTTCTGGATTGATCCCTGAAATTCTGGGCACCACTCACCTGCCTCACTGCAGAGCCAAGTCATGGATTTGCTCCTAATGCACAGGACAAAAGAGGGCAGGATTTTAAGCATCCCTGCTTTTTAAGCATCCCTGCTGTCGCTTGGCAGTGGCATGCTTCACAGTCACTAACTTCCCCAAGATTCCAGCCAGGAGGTTTGGTTAAGCTCTGTAAATTTTTATAGAAAGGGCCTCCAACCGCCCCAGCTTACATGTCAAAGAAGATACTTTATCAGAACATCCATCATCCATCCCATCTCCTCAAAGTGGGAAGTTTTGCAATATCTGGTTTTACACGTTGCCAGATGCTGGGCTGTTTCATTCACTGCTAGACAGGAACAGTCTCATAACTCACAGGCAACACACGATGCCATAAACCTTTTTGTGAGGCATACTTCATAACCATGAGGGTTAAAAAGTATGATCCCATACATTTAGAAGCAATAAATGAGGAATCTAGTGGAGTAAGTAGTCCATTAGGCATGGCACTATGTTTAAGCATGAATCTTGACTTCTCAGATTTTCTAAGAGAACACTTTCCAGATGGAAAAATAAAGATTCACCAAAATAGAAACACCTTATAAAAAGACTGATTTTGATACAGTTCTGATGGGAACCTGTCTCCTTAACTGCCACCTAGCACATCTGGCATGCAGACCCAGAGCCAAGTGCCTGGAAAACCATGTTTCAGAGCAGACACATGGCTGAAGACCACTAGAGCCAAGAGCCAAGACTCAGAACGCTTGCAGCCTGCCAAACCTGCTGTCTTTCCCACCAGGAGATTGAGGGGGAGATCTTCATCTCCTCCTGCCCCTCCTCCTCCTCACAGACCTCTCCATCCAAGACCTGGGGCCTCAGTCAAACAGAACAGCAACACTCTGGTGCAGTCCTGATGCAAAACACTCCCCTTGCAAGTTCAAGTTCAATGCGGAACAAATTCAGGTCACACTAAAGTTCGTGTGGACTCTAACCTTGGTGACAGTCTCAGTATTGAATGTTTGACACCTAAATTCCCTATTTGGTCTCCCAATGAGGCAGATTCAGAGTGGGAGCAACGTCTCCCAGTCATAAATGTAAATATCTCCTGAAACACGCAACCTGCAAACACCCCCTGTTCCACTTCGCAGGCAGCCTGGCCATGTTGGATGTGGCAGCATCCCAGAGGTGCTGGTGGAAGTGATACCTGGAGAGAAAGGAGACAGGAATCCCCCCACTCTCTCCATGCAAGTGGGGAGGGCTGAAGGCAGGAGCAGCTCATGCTGCCACCCCAGGAAAAATATGTGTTTTTAATCACTATCAAGCAAATTATAAAGCTTTTAAAGCTCAAGCTCCCCTTCTTGATTAAAATATTAAAAGCCACAACAAGAATTGAGATGGATTAATGTCTGCCTTACAGCTTCAGATCCATTTGGGTAATCACATGTCAGGGGTCCTATTCGAAAGAGGTCACCGCATCTGGAAATAGCACACCCCAATTTAGTACGGTTGATAAATTTCTCTCTTTGGTAAAAATGTAAACTGGTAGTTTACAGATACAGGGGAAGTTCTGCTGGTAAAGGATTTCCAGTAAAGCTCCCTAAGCTCCGGCAGAGTTAGACCCAGCCAGTTATCAGGGAAATGCTCACTTCCTCTGTCTGTTCATTCGGATGTACGTTCAAACGGGCAGGGGAGTTGAACGAGACACAGAGCAACGCCCTAAGATAAAGGAGGAAATCGCTTTCAGGTTCATAGAAATAGATCTGGGGGGGGGGGGGGGGGATGTCTTTCCAAAAAGAAAACAAACCACGCTAAGGCTTATCTTGTGCATTTGCACCACTTACTAAAAAGCCTCTTTTCCCAGTGGCAGCGAACAAATCTCCAGGCCTAGTATCTGGAAATGCCAGAAGAAAGAGATTGTTCATATAAACACGTATATTTCCAGGGGAAGTTTACTCTTCCTATAGCCAGAGGATGTTTACATTTCTAGAAAAAGAGTATGTTAAAATCTTTCTTCCCTTCTACTTCATCACCATTTCACTGGCACTTAGGAACAGACATTCCTCATTTCAAACACAAGGTTTAGCAGGTCAAGCGAAGGGGGAGCCGCAGTTGTATATGCAAGAAAAAATAAATACAGCAAATGAAATGAATAAACAAAGAGGCTGAGTTAGAGCGTAGAGACTAGAAGTTCCCTGACTGGGGCAGTGACACAGGCAAGCTATGTGATGGCTGAAGGCTGTCAGCTCAGAGCATGAGCCCAGGGCTAAGCTCTGCAGGTCAGACCCATGGTGCTCCTAAATGTCACACGGACCACAGGCTGAGACCCTCCTCCCTCCCTCTGCCATTGCTCATGAACCACAGGGAATGTGACCGGCATGCTGAGTCGACTGGCTTTTGGCATGCTCAGTTACTGATTTGCTGCGAGCAGGTTTTAAAGATCAAAAATCAATGTCAACGATTTTAACTTCGGTTTAACGAAGTCCTAATGAAGTTTAATGGTTGCCATTAGGTAAATTGCAAGCACCAACACTATCCATCACTGCACAGAAATGGAGATACTTTAAAACACATTTTACAGTATCTTCTTTAAGTACAATAAGAATAAAGAATATCTCATTATTTTTATGACCAGTTCTGCAGTATTCAGATAAGCACCTACAGACAAAAACCCACTGCTCTTATAATCTGGTGCAGTCCAGTGCCTTCAGGTGAATCACACCTGATTGACAGCAGGGTGAACTGGGCCCTACAGGCAGCAAAGACCACAAATAAATGATGAAACCCTGGCTTTGGGAAAACAGACAAAAGCTGCAACTCTAATGCTTATGGAAGAATTCCAAAAGCCTCTATCTGGACAGGCTTAAAAAACTGTTACCTGTCAGCTCATGAATAAAGATGAAGATGAAGAGGTTGTGGTCAACATCTTGTTTCTGCAACAATTGAAGAGGACAGGAGAACCCCCTCGAGGCTGGGCTTTATTCAGCAGTGTACGTGCTTCAGGAACAGTACATGGTTCTTTACAGAAAGACAAACTTCCCTGGTACTGAACAGGACAGGTCCATCACTCATAAACCAAAGAAATGGGTTACAACAGACGTGCCACGGAGCTGAGAAGATACTGAAGACAACACATATATCTGTACCAGTGCAGGTGCTGGCTGACAAACACTGAACTGTCCAGGAGCATGTGATGTCTGTGTGAGAAGAGCCCTCTGACTTTCATGAACGTGGAAGCACTTGATCACAGGAAAAACCACATTTCCATGCTGGATCTCTGAACTCTGCAGTCCAATTCAGGACCTCATCCCAATGAGTTTTGAAGACCTGTGGGGATGGAGTTTCCACAGCTTCTCTGGGCATGTGGAAGACCAGAACAGGAAGGGCTGAAAATTCACCCTTTGCTTGTCTTAGGTACCAAAACAGCTTCTCAGAGGCACCTGGCTCCTTTGCTTTCAGACCAAGAAATCCAGCATGTCTGGGGATGGTGAAGTAGAACACCAGCTAGGGCTTGGAGTTTAGTTTGCAGGCAGAGAGTGACTGGGAAAGTTCCATTTTGCATCCCTCTTGCTCTGATGTTGCTGCAGCTACTCAGACTCTTGCCTGTGCTGCACCCTATTCAAACTTCCAAGAGGAAGCCACTGTCACCAAAAAACCCCACCAAACCCAAAACCCAAAACAAACTGATAAGGAAAAAAAAACCCATCTCAGTAACACACCAGGATATGCCAGTCGTGCACTTCAGGTGTCACCATTACAATTGCTCCAGGTTCCTGGACAGAGACTGAGTTTCTTCCATCTTTGTGGAAAGATGTGTCCAGTTAACTGACCCTATGTGTATTTTTTAGAAAAGGCTTTAAAACAAGGAGTTAGGTATCGTCTTGTGTGCATTCCTTCCTCTCCCCCAAACTGAGAAAAGTAATCTCTGAGGGAAGAATTTAATCAAAGCCAGCTGCTAATTACTTTCCTGACACCAGGGGAGAAGAATGTTGGCATCAGAAAGATCTGGAAGATTTTCATTATTAATATTTGATAAATCTGTAATTGGATCGTTTGATTTTGCAGTCTCCTTTGAATAGAGGTAGAAACTTTATTGAAATTAATCTTTATGAATTCAGGCCACAAACTTCAGGGGATGATAACTCATTGATTGATTTGAGTATCTTGAAGTGCTAACCCTGGAGAGAAGATAAATTGGGATTGCCTAAGGACAAGTCAATACAGGCTGAATGTAATCCAGAGTGCTTTCCTATTAAAGGAAATAAATTACATTCTTTAAAGAGTTAAAGCTGAATTTCTCCAGCCATTTTTTGCTGAAGTTCAGAGATTTGACATGAATATTTAATTTAAAAGCAAATGAGAATTAAGTGTGCTAACATTGAATTAATAAAATAGTTCAGTAGCATGCAAAAGTGAGCAAATGTTCCCATGAAAAAATCTGAAAAATTGCAACATTATAGTTATCTAGTATATCATATTGTTTAGAATTGAATATAAGGATTTCGTCTTGATCCTAATAAAGCAGAAATTTTATTAAATACAGCAAGAACATTGTATGAACAACAAAAAAAAATTCTTGCTCTGATTTTTAGCTATTATGTATTGAAACCTTTAGAACTGGCTTACACCAATAACCCAGCAGCAAAACAAAAAAGATTGTCCAGAAACATCTGGTTTATAACCAAAGTGAATTAAAGGCCGTGTGCACATACACAGAGGGATCCTGAATGTCGAATCTTTTCTTTTGAAGGCAACAGTTTAAAGTTCCCTTTCCTTAACCAGCATTGCTGCTTTGCACAGACAGGAAAGAAATGGTGAAAAATGAGTCTTAATCCTAGTATTCCAGCATGGCTCGTGTGTATTTTCCCTCTACTGCAGAAGCAAACAGCAATACAGCTCTCTTATACTAGCTTTAAGAAGATTTGGGTTTGGACACCTCTTCCCTGATATTTTTATTTCAGCATTTAAATAGTTGCATTAGTATGCACAGCACCTTCCACACATGCAAGTAGGGATGTTTTTGTCTCAAAGAACTCACAACCACAATACTGAAAAAAACAACAAAAAAGCTACCTGAAAACAATACCGAGTCAAGCTAGCTACAAAGCTCTCTCCCTTCCCCTTTCCACTGCTGCCAAGATCTATGAGAAGGCAAGATACAGAGGGTGATCACCAGTACTAGGCAAACAAAAAAGGCTGAACTTGAAGACAAAGATGACAAGGTTGTTCAGTACAGTGCCTGTGGAAGGCTAGTCCGGACTCAGAATTAGAAAACTGATAAAAGATAGCTTTGTTAGAAAAGCTAGAAAGATGTAGCATATGAGAAGTCATGGATTTGGTAAATATGGCATGACAGCTAAAGTGTTTGAAGTGGATGAGGAAAAAGGCAAATACAAAGATGAAAAGGAAGGAGCTAAGATGATGCATCCTAGAAGTACACTTCAGGCCAGAGGGGGACAAACATGTCATGTTCCAGCTGACATTAAAAAACAAAAGAGGATGGCAAGTTATATACTAGAAAACCAGTATAATCCTGCAGACAAAGAGGGAGCATGTGCAGGAACTCTACACATGCGCAGGGACATGTCTTTGGACTCTAGCTAAGCCTCACTGACTCTGTGTGTATATTCAACATACATTCTGTGGGGAGCGATCTATCTATTCAGTAGATCCCAGGGTCAGTAGGGCTCAATACCAACCATAAGCTATCTTTGTATAGCCTCTTTCTGTTGCAGCAACAAAGACTTGCCCACAGACACAGCTCGGAGCACCTTTAACTGCAGATGGTGAGTAGAGCAGAGTAAGACCACGAGCCCTTCTCCTTGCTGTGGAGCTCTGGAGATTCCTCCTGCGTGGGGATTCCAGCCAACTCCCACCGCCCGGCTGCTCGTCGCCACACAAAGGAGAATGCTTTCAATGGGTACATAGGCATTCGCATTAATAACTTCTGCAGTTAATTAACTTCATGTAGCAGCAAGTACAGAAATTACCAGAAATTACCAGAGATTTCAGAGCTCTGCCCATCGAATTCCTTCAAGCTAGCTCACAATGGCAAAGTTTATTTTCAATAAAAGCTGGCTTTGCAAGCAAAGCTCCGCCAGATCCCAGTAAATTGAGACACTAAGGAGAAAAGGTGGAAAACCCAAAGCTTTTCACAACGAAGTGGAGAAAGAAGAAAACAACCCAGCCTTTGGTTCGTTGGGAAAAGGATTTATTCTTATGTTGTAAAACAGTTATTTGAGAAAAAGTTATCTGAGGCCTTGGAAGGCCCACTGTGGTTAGCAGAAGTGGCATTTATGCTCCCCTGAATTCCCAGGAATCCGACCCTGCGGCAGCTGAGAAGCTCTCCCCGCATTTTCTTTAATAACCACCCCCCCTTTTCATTAATTTTCGACTCCACCCCATTCCCCGGCCCCAGGCCGCCCCAGTCGGGGAGGCGGGGGCCTGTAACGCCAGCCTGGGCTACGTTACGTGACTGCCTCCTGGTGCACCCAACGGGAACTGCACGGCCGGTGACCGGCCAGCCGGTGCTGACACCACGGCTGTGCCGAGCCCCGCAGGGGCACCCAGGGGCGCCCTATCGCCGCACCAGCACCAGGACAAACCCCAGCTTCGGCCGCGGCCGCCCGCCCTAAGGATGCGGCCGGGCCGCCACACGCCGGCTGCCGGCCCCGGCTTCCCCCTGGCCCCGGCCTCGGCCCCAAGCAATCGACCGCCAGATCGACTTATCCCGCCTAGCCCTGGCTGCTCACTGGGCGCGCTAATCCATGTGTCGGTTGATCGTCTCGCTCGGCCTGGGGATAGGCGGGGCGGACGCCCGTCGCGCGGGTGCGGCGGGGGCCGGCGCCATTTTGCAGGAAGAGGTGAGAGGGGCGGCCCCGCCGTGCTCAGCGTCTCCCCCCTGCCGTTACCTGCCGCTGCCAGCTTCGGCCGGGCCTGCACCGAGTGGGCAGCGCCGCTGGGCCCTGTGGGACCGTTGTCGGGAAGCGGAGAGGGGTGGCGGCCCGGCCGGTGCGGGGTGAGGGACGGGCAGGAGCCTCGGTCCGGCCGGGGCTAGGCCTGCCCGGGCACTGCCTGGGAGACCAGCGCATTCGCTTCTCTTGCAGGGGCGCCGGGCCTGTCGGCGAGAGGGAGCCTGCAGTCTGCCATGGCCAATGTGAGTACGGCGGGTCCCCGTCTCCCGGGCGGTCACACCGCGGTGGGCCCTTCTCGGCCCGCGGTCGCACCCGTACACCCGCCGGGTCTCGTCCCGGGGAGGAGGCAAACCGGCGCCTTGGGAGGAAGGGACTTCTCCGTGCCGCCCCAGCCCCTTGCCTTTTATTTCCCCTTTAAATCATCGTGCTTATGGGGGAGTTCTTGTTCAAAATTAAGAGTTATACCAAGGTACAGTTGCATTATAAGGCAGTGCGATCGTCATCCTTCCCTCTAAGTTTTGGAAGCCAGTTTCTGTGGCTAACATGGGAGTAATTGAATTGATGCTTGGGTACGATGTGTTTTGTTCTGTTTCAAATGTCATGAGTTAAGATGAAGTACTTAGGTTCACTAGGCTGCCTTCAGACTGAAGAATAAAACACCCTTTATTGATGTAGTCTTGCAGCGGAGACATGAATAATTTATTGATTTCAGCAGTGTTTTTTTCAATTGTGTGATGCAAGGTATGTAAATATTTGCATAAGTGAGCTCAGTCAACATATCTGTAATTAATGCTAACATCTCCCTGTTAAGTGAGTCTGATTATAAGGGAAGGTGCTCTTTTGTAATTATGTGTCAGCTGTAATTGTTTACATCTGTTTTATCTGTAGTGTAATCATTATGCAAAAATTAGTTTCAGTAGTGCTTTTACATAATGGAGGAAAAAACATTTAAGTGAAATTAGCAGACTTTTGTTGTTAAAGTAACCTTTTAAACCCAGTGCTGCTTTAGAACTAAACAGCTTAAGGCCTTAACTGTGTATACTTGATTTAAAACAGAAAATCAAATATGCTTTTATGCATTTGAGTCTTCATGGTGATGGTAGAACTTACTAGACATCGTATGTTTACACAGAGATGTTATACAGGAAACTGATGCTTATTGGTTTAGGTCTTGATACTTTAGATAAAGTTCTTGTGTTAAATAATACCATTTATTCACTTTTTTTTAAGTAACTTTGTTAGATATGTGTTTAGTAGTAAATGTGTAAACAGTTATAGAATCGAGAATACAGCAGTTAAGGAAAATTCCTTTATGTCAGTTTCTTGAGATAATTTCTTTTCCTTACCTGGAAAATAAAATTTTACAAAAGCACACATGGTGTAGTAGGTGGGGTTTATATTTCCAGTAATGCATGCTTTTATGCAACTGTAGTCAAAAGTATTAGTAGTTTTGTGTTAAATTCGTACATTTTTTTTAAATTGCACCTGTAATTCTTGTTTTTAAGTGTATGATTGGTTATTTTTGTTAAATGTATGTAAATGCATCATGAAAATCATCATCTATTTTTAAAGTACAAAAAAAAATTATCAGACTTTTCAGTGTAATCACATCACCTGGGTATTTCTTCTTTAAAAAAAACCAAAACACAAAACCAACAGAAAAGCTCTAGCAACAGTTGCTCATATTACTACTTAAGATACTGTCATGGGCTCTCAGAGTTAATCCTCATAGTAAGGATTACTCTTTGGAGCCCTGTTGCTGAGACCATTTGCATGCTCAGGGAGATAGCATTGCATCATTTGCTATGTGGCTGAATCAGCTTCTGATAGAATCATCTTCAGCAATTCAAAGTTACATTGACAGTACAGTTCTGTGGTGGGAAGCAGATTTTTCTGATGTGTTCCAAGACCACAGAATTCATAGAGGCATATTGGCGTTTCGCCCATGAAACTATCTGTTTGCAGTAACATTTGTTTATAAATATGTGAATGCAGGGAGTTTGCAAATATAAATAACACTGCACTAAAGTTTTGCACATGTTAAATGTTTATGGATTTAGAGAGCAAAAGAAAGAAGCTGAAATTACCATACCTGCCTGTCTTGATATGCTTATTTCCCTGTAGTTCAGAGCTGTTGATAGTGGCCTTTGCTAGTGACAAAATATGTGTAAGCACACCTGTATGTGTGCTTCTAGAGGAGAGTCACAAGATGTATCTGGAGTGATATCCAAATGTGTTGGATATCAGTGTTTAGTTAATAACGATGTTTCTAGGTATTCCTGATAATGAGTCCCGTGATTGAATTGTGACAATTGTGGAAACAATGACATACATGGAAATAATCATGGAAACAATCCCTGTCCATAACTTTGTTTAGGCTGTGGGATTTCAGTGGTGCTATTTAAACTGTTTGGGGTTTTTTCCTCACATGAGGAGGCTTTTCCTTTACTTAGAATACTAGTACTAGTAAAATACAAAGTAATAATAAAATACTTAAAAATTTGATTTTATAGAAACACAATTGATCATAATTAAAATTGTAAATTAATTATCAAGTGAGGATTTATTTTGTAACTCACAAAGTTTTACTTAAATTAGTGTTTTTGTTAGCAGTATGTAATACTAATTTTGTTTTTGTCTTCTCAGGTGCTCTGTAACAGAGCAAGATTGGTCACCTACCTACCAGGGTTTTATTCCTTAGTCAAAAGAGTTGTAAATCCCAAGGCTTTTTCTACAGCAGGTTCCTCTGGCTCAGATGAGCCTCATGTTGCTGCTACACCTCCTGATTTATGTAAGAAAAAGCAAATTAATTTTCTTTGAATTCGTGTGCTATCAGAACTTTGCACCCCATATAAATTTGGGAATTCTGAAGTGTGCTTTTTATGTCAGGGCCCTGACTTGGGCATTGTGGTTTCTTTGGTTATATACGATAGTGTTCAAATACAGGTGTTTAAATGGGAGAGGGCTTTTTCCTTCCTTTTTTTTTTTTTTCATTTCATTTTAGATGTGATGACTAAAGCAAGGCCTTGACTTTTACAGGTCCAAGAACTGTATGGCCAGATGAGGTAATGGGTCCATTTGGTCCTCAGGACCAGAGATTTCAGCTGCCTGGTAATATTGGTTTTGACTGTCACCTAAATGGAACCGCTTCTCAGAAGAAAAGCCAAGTTTCAAAAAGTCTGCCTGATATATTAGCAGAGCCTTCAGCAAGTGAAAGGCATGAATTTGTAATGGCACAATACATAAACGAATTTCAGGTAAGAACAGGTTCTTCTATGTGAAGCTGGTATTTCCTGTCTAAGAGAGACATAACTAATCTTTCTTCCTCCTGCAAGAAGATACTGTTGATTTTCTAGATGGTTTTGAAAGGTGAACTTCAGCCAGGGTAAGTGAGAGACAGTGCAGAACCTAGCTGAAGTTTTTTCTTTTAGGAGAGAGAAATATTTCAGGATGTGTTTGGTTTTTTGTTTGGGGGCTTTTTGTTTGATTTTTTTTTTTTTAACTGTATGTCTACACAGTGCTTAGTGAAATAGCATTTTGGTAGTGACTTTGATTATATGTAGATGGGAAAAGAAAACTTCAGTTTCAAAACCTCCTGTCGTTTCTTAGTATTTCATTTAGTGGATCTGGACTTAGACAGTTTGGACAGTGTTTAGATCTGCCTGTTTAGTTCTGATAACCATTAAATTCACACAGAGAAGCAGATCAACTTAACTTTACCTCAGGTCTCCCAATGAGACTGCATTTTGGCAATGGCAGAGCTTGCATTAAGTCAAATGCGTTACTAACAACAAGCAGCTTGCTAATTGCTAGTGTGATCACACCGTTCCAACAAATGTTTAGTGCTGCTAGCTGCTGACTCAGCTTTCCAGGCTCTCCTAGTCTGTGACATGCTCAGAAACACTGGAAGTCAACTAGCAAATCTCCATTGAAAAAACAATGTATAGTGTTTTTTATGAATGCAGCGTTGTATTCCAGAGTGTTCAGAAAACATAAGCTGCTGGTGAACCCCCCAGATTCTGTTTTCAGCTTGTGTGGGTCATCCTTTCTGTAAAAAGCCCAACAGGAAATTCTAGTTAGTTTATTCGGTGCAAACCAGGTGCACTGAATGCAGGTCTGCTTTCTAGCAAGATTACTTGTATAATGAAATGCCCGGTGCAGCTGTTGCTGTCTGGTATTGCAACTGGTATTCAGAAAGCGGTCAAGTGGAGCTGACTCTTCATACCAGTGGTTTTTAGGAATCCTTGAACAGCACTCAGCTAATGAAAAGGCTGAATTACTCAGTTAAGGAGAGGACCCAAATTTGAATGATAGGATCAGCTGAATACAGGAACCTCCTGTAGGTTGCTGCAGCAAGGAGAAAAGCTTAGTTCTGCTAAGCTCATGCACCAGTCCTTGAACCAGAGAAATGGCAAACTGCTCTGACCTCTGTGTACCTGAGATTTCCTTACTACATTTAACTGAGCAGAGTAAATGGGCCTGCCAGCCTGTCAGTATCAGAAAGTGGTGCTGATCTTTGGATAATGGTGGTAGTCTCTTGATGATAGCATGCCTGCTAGGTGTATGGACTATGTAAGTGGTGTTTAGCCAGATGGAATGGGAGTAGTAGACAAGCAATCACAGTGAACTACCATTCTTGGTAAGAGAAGCATCCTACGGTTAGGAAGAAGGGGTTTACCAGCATAACAGCATGGTGTGTCGGGCTTGGATCTGTCCCAGTGACTTTTGTGATTGTAATGCAAGGTACATTTGGAAACATGTATTGAATAACTGCAGTTAATGTCTGGTTTTTGGTATGTTGTTGTGTTTTCTGATGGCTTTTTTTCCTGTTCTTGATTGTTAACTTTAGAACGAAAATGCTGGCCACACAGTTTTCTCTAGGGAGAACTTCCAGATACAAACAGGTGTTAGGTAGAACTTAATGTATTATTCAACATTGTAATACCGGTCTTAGACTTACGAAATTCCTTGTAAATTGCAACATAATTAGAGCTAGAAAAACTGTATTAAGGCATTTTGTGCCTATTACTAATAGTTGCTATCCCAAAGGAGGCAGCTGTTGTCACTACCTTCTTAAGGGCATTACAAGCTTAAATGTTCTATAGCTAACTTACAGGTACTCCATTTGTAACATATCTGCAAGAACCTGTTCCCGTTTTGTTTTGGTGTTTTTTGAAACTGTAGAACTAAAAAACTGTAAAGAATAAAGAAGATATTACTGGAAAACTGTTCTGCTTTTCAAGCTACAACAGCCAAAGCTGAAAATACCCATAGTTCAGAGCTCTAGAACTGTTGTGTAACTTCGAAAAAAATTTTGTTCTGTCTCAGGTAATGTGCATATGTCTGAAATCTGTCCATTGCTGTTGTATTGAATACTTAAGGCCATTGTTTCAGAAGAAAGTTTTTAAAAAATTTCTGCATTGGTTAAGGCTTTGAGATAATTAAGAGTACAGCAAAATAAAAATTTTAAAATTTATGTAGGTTTAAGTAATAGGTAATACTTACATCTCTTCCACTTAAATACTTGAAAACCTTTTAACTCTTGTTGCAAATTCTGTGAAAGTGCTTGGGTGTATCAGTGGATATTTAGTCACAAAAACAGTCTGGTATACACAGTTACTCCTTGTATGTATCAATGAATGAGAAAGTTAGTTTTCATTATTTTTTTTTCCTCAGGGTGCTGATGTTCCACAGAAACAGCAAATAAATAATGCTGAAACTTACTTTGAAAATGCAAAGGTAGAATGTGCAGTACAAGCTTGTCCTGAACTGTTACGAAAAGGTATATTTTCACTTTTATTGACAGCTAAGAAAATGTAACTTTTTAAAATACAACAATATGCAAGTAAATACAATGAGGTAATTGATGCCACAGAATGTGTAGTAGAAAAGGGTAATCCAGAGTTAGTATTTTTCTTTTTTAAAATACATACTCTGAAACGAAAACTGAAGCTTAGCTGTTGACAATACTTGGTATTTCATTTAAAATTCTGTGCCATTTAAATTCAAGATCAGCTGGGGTAGGGAGTAATTTTCAGCTGCTTGCTTAGTGTCACGTAGATTCTGGAGCTACTTCACTATCCAAAACCCAGGTTTTGACAAAATCAGATCTTTTGGCACGGTTTCTTAGTAGAATAGTGAATTCTGAAATTATGAAACTTCTGAAAGCATTGGGTTTGTATCTTTCTTTACTTTGTTCAAGAAGGAAATGATTGAAATTAAATTGGAGTTAAACCTTCTAATGTAAAAAGTGATGTACTGAAAGAGAAAAGAAGCTGAAATCTTGATCTAGATGCTGAAGAGGGCAGACTTTTCAGAAACTAAGAAAGAATGAACCTTTGGACTTCTAATTCTGGTGGCGAGTGCTTTCTTCCTTGCACACTGAAAACAAGGCTCTTTGAAGCCCAGTCATGACTTTGGTGCTTCACATGTATTCCTGTTTGTAGTACAACAGCTGATGTAGAGAGGGAAACATGATGTGCTTGGACCTTTTCTCCTCTAGAGGAAGAACTGTCACAACTCATGCCAGCAATATACTACTGGTATTGAGTCTGCTATCATGTCCTAGGAAGTAGGTCGGAGACATTTCTACTGAAAAAAATAATGTAAAAATTGGTGTACACTGTGATGTGACTTAGCCAGTGTGTGTGGAGAATCGTGGTGGTGTTCAGTTCAAAATACTTAAATATTATTATACTTGGTTTTACATCTTTTTAAAGACACTTGTTTGCACATTTTGATATGTGCAGATTAGTGGGGCTTCTATCTTACCATTAAATAGAAGGTCTTGAAATAGCAGACTCCCTAAATTGCTCTTAACAGGACCTTACCAAGGTATGTTAGTTCCCACAAAAGCAACGTCAGCATTGCAAACCAGTGTGCTGATTGCTGGATCTGACATGAAAAAACACATGCATATCTTGGATTTAAATGGAAGGAAGCCTTTCATGTAGGGTCAATAAAACTGAAAAAAATGTAACTAAAATGTAAGAGGAAGCCATAACGTGCTGGCTTCACTTTTTTAGACTTTGAGTCACTGTTTCCAGAAGTGAATGCCAACCGTTTAACGGTATTAACTGTCACCCAGAAGACTAAAAATGATATGACCGTATGGAGTCAAGAAGTGGAGGATGAGAGAGAAATGCTGTTAGAAAACGTAAGTAGCTGACACTACCATCAGCGTATTTTTGTTTGTAGATGTATCTTTTGTGCACTATGTGTGTATTTCAGTCCATTTCTGTCTTTGGTAGAACATTTGTGAACCAATCCTATGTTCTTTTACTGATAAAATGGAGGTAACTTTTTCCCAGTTTTGTAGCTTTTTGAGTACTCTACATAAAATGTCTCTTAGAACTATTACTTTGTTTATAGTTAGGTGAGTCAAAAGTATGCTTTAATGTTGTAAAACGCTACAGTAAATTAGTAAAGATAGCTGATTGTTGTCCTTTTTTCTTTTTCCATTCTGATAGTGGATACTGTTAATGCTTTCAGCCTGTGTATCGGTTATGTTTATTTAATCTTAACTATTCTCATGAAATTTGTGGTCTTGTTCTGTTGCCACTAGAGGTCTCCGAGTCGTTTTGTTCCACATTCTTCGTAAGGGTGTTTTTTGTGTGTACTCCAGCAGGTGTCGTCATTCACCACTGCTGGCAGTCTTTTCTTAGCATCTCAAAATACAAAGTTTCTCTATAGTATTTGTTACAATTTTTCTCAAACTGGTAAAAATTGTCCTGTAGGATTTTCATCTGAATGGTGAAGGTCATATTCATGTTTGAAAATAGTCTGGTAATGTCCTTTTCAATCCTGTAAATTGCAAATGTGGCTTCTATAAAGCAGTGTAAGGGTTACCACAGAAAAGGAAGAAGCAGTCTGAAGGATCAGCATAAAGATTACACACAAATTAGAATTCCCTTCATTTTAGTGTGTTCTTCTCTTTGAATTATTTATGGTCTGTTGGTCTTTGGCATTGTAATCTGGTCTAATTATATGTTAATTGGCATCTTTCTTCCTTGTGCACCTCCCTGTCAAGTCTAATATAGTCATTGCAGGGGTGTTAGGATGTTGGATGTAACCTCCCAGCCTAAAGGTTACTAACAGCAAATTCACAAGAAAATGGTCTGTTTGTTTGCTTCATAGATGGTTAGAAGTAACCTTAAAAATACTAATTTAATGTGAGAAGCTTGTGCTAAAGTAGTGAGGGTTTTGTACAACCAAATGTGTTTACAGTAGTAAATCTCAAGTGTTTGTTAACCTCACTCTGAGTGATACGGGGTTGTTACAACACTGGATCAAAATGTGTACTGTATCAGAAATCTAATGCCCAAAGTACTGTCTTCAGATGACTTCTATTGGTGACTTAATTTGATAGTTGAAACAGTTAATCGTAAGAGTTGTCAAACCTCAAAATACAGAACAGATTACTGTAAATGATAAATTTCCCTTATTTTGGACCATCAAGGGACTGAAGCTTAGTAACTATAATATTTCTATAAATTTAGAACCTTGAGCTGCTGACGGCACTAATTATAGAGAACAATCCCATTTGTATAACTGTCAGCGAATAAAGTATAATTATTCTGAGGTTAGAAATGTTTTTTTTTATGACATTAGGAAATTCCTTTCACATTTTGAGGAAGCTATGTGAATTCTACCTGTGCTTTACTCTAGCTCACTGTATTCATCTGTTTAGATTTTGCACGTAGATGTGTTTTTCTGAGTGCACAGAAGGTTTTTAGAACCATAACAAATCTCGACTTTTGTGGTTGCTTTTTCTTGCCCACCTTTGCAGGTTTCTTCAGAAGTTTTCTATGGGCCCCTGCTGGCCCTCATAACAGGCGTTGAAAACTGCTGGTCTAGGTGATTAAAAGCACATAACTTGAGGTCTGCTGTTGCTGATTTGTCTGGAAAAAATGTGCTGTGTAGCCTGTAGGTTGTGTAGTTATTTTGTGCCCTGTGTTTTGATGTCAGAATACAGAAGTACAGTTTTAAATCTGCCTGGTTGAATTCTGTTCTGTATCTGACAAAAGCATAACTGCAACACAACACCAAAGATCAAAAAAAAAAAAAAAAAAAGAAAAAGCTTAATTCATCAAATTAGCAGATGTGAAAAGTTTGCTACAAAAAAAAATATTATTTCAGCCGTCTCTTAAAAGAGCAGAGGTTTTTGATGACATGTTACAGAACAGGGAACTTCTTTGCCTGTTGCTTAATTGAAAATACTGTTCTCAGGAACATCAGCTTGTTGCCCTCAGTGTATCTGAAACATGACCCAAACTCTCAAATAGTGGGAGAGTTTGAAATCATTATTCATTCTGACCACCAGCAAATTACAACAAGAGAATTAGTTTAAAAGTACAAATGTTTATGGAACTATTTGCTATCATGACGCAAAACTAAATTGTTCTTTAAAATAATTTGCAGTTAAACATTTGTAGTGCAGGAAGAACTATGTAATACTGTAGTATTGGCTGAGGTAGGACCTTGCAGCAAAACTGTCTTTTGCATATACATTATAAATACATTTAATGCTACATTTAGTGTCAAAATTGTGGAGTTTAGGTGAGATCTGTAAACTGCTGGAAATAACACAGAATACCTGAAGTAATGGTTGACTTCTTAAAGAGGATAACAGGTATGATTGCAACCTGCATGAATAATCAAAGTAGTTAAGTTATTCCTTGTACAAGCTGTTAATCCATTACTGAGTGACACAAGGAACACTTTTAAATCTCATATGATCAGAGTAGTCTAATGTATGCCATTAATTCTAATCCATTTAATATTGTTAATATTTTCTATTTAAAGCATGCTGAATTTCTCATTAGTAGAGGGCAAAAGAAATCTGTGCTTGTTCATTTTCAGAATATCTTGTATGTGTTCTGATGTGTGTATATATATGTAACAAAAATCTCATTTGATATCCTTCTTTCCCTTTATTTTCTTTAAGTTCATTAATGGTGCCAAGGAAATTTGCTATGCAATTTGTTCTGAAGGCTATTGGGCTGACTTCATTGATCCATCCTCAGGACTGGCAGTAAGTTGCACTGTGTGGAATATGCAAGGGACACTGCTGTGTGCTAACTAGCAGTGGTATTTATATTCTGTATGGGTTAAATCCAGCTTTTTCACATGGTCAAAGAGCTGTTCTCATAGGATAATTTGTTTCACAAGTTAAGATAGGTTAGTAACCCTGAGCCAGTTCCCGTACTGTCAGCTGTCATTGCAGTCGGCACTTTGGAGAATGTTGTTCAGCAATGAAGTTGAACTTTAGATAACTGCAGAAGATTATGCCCAAAAGCTCTTAGTCACTGCAGAATAGGCTGGTTATGCCCTCCCAAGGTACGGTGGTAGTCCTGACTCCTGTTGGTGTAGATGGAGGGTTTTAAAAAGTCTTGTTACGCTATTGTCATCTTCATTACACAGAAACAATTAATAGCTTGTTCCTATTAAACAGCAGTGGCATTCACTGTCGGATTACACTAGATCTCTGGAGGAGCTGACAGTTTTTGCCCAAGACATCTATGAAACAAGAGAGGATTCAGAAAGTGGTCAGACAAAAATATTTAGGCACTCATGCTTTCATAGAAGCTAACTGTTAAAACCATATCATAGGTAAACATAATCACAGCAAAGCTTACTTTAGTGGGTTTTTACTTAAAAACATTATGAAAGGCAGTGATTTATTGTGTCAACAGAAGCAGATAGTTTTAACAGGGGATGTTTATTAGGTGAACAGGCAGTTGAAGGTGTGTATAGTGCTTAAAAGCTTCCCTGAAATTCCATGCATTTAAGGAATAGTTAAAGACTGATGAAAGTAGGGTTCTGCCTTTGGGCTCCAATTCAGTAGTAACATCCTTAGTGATAACCTGTTCATTTTTGTATGTGTGATTGATTAGATATTCAAACACACTGGTATGCTTTCAGTGCTCTGTCAGTGAAAGAAAATCTTTAAATATGGGGTACCAGTATAACCAGGGGTATTTTGCTTAGTTTCCTTTGTAGATCTCATTAATAAAACGGCACATAAAATTTCCTTCAACAGATGTAACTGGTACTTCTGGACTTGGGTTTTGTTTTAAAAAGGGGCAGTTCTGACATTTCAAATGCTCTTGGAAGTGCTCACGTGAAAAAATTATCTTTTTTTTTTTTTCCACCTAGTTTTTTGGACCTTACACAAACAACACTCTGTTTGAAACAGATGAACGCTACCGCCACTTGGGATTTTCCGTTGATGATCTTGGCTGCTGCAAAGTTATTCGTCATAACATCTGGGGTACTCATGTGGTTGTAGGAAGTATTTTCACTAATGCTGAACCTGACAGCCCTATCATGAGAAAACTAAGTGGAAAATAGCAGTCATCAGGGTTTCACAAGTTCTTATGACCTTTGCATTCTTTTACTTGATGATTCTCTCTAAGCATTGTCAGGAAATGCCACACTTTAAACTCTTCTTAGATAATAAAGTACCTCTTATTTATTTTAGTCTTTGAGTATGTGTTCACCACACGTGACTTGGAATATTAATTGACAGCATTCAGATACCTTTATGTGCCACATTAATTTTAAGCTGTGAGTTTCCTTCATCTTGAATGAGTTCAAACATACACGTACATAGCTATCTCTCTATTCTTTTTTAATATTATCTCACAAGCCGTGCTTCCTAACCATTTTATCTTTCAATGTCTGACAAATCTGTGCTCTTAGTATTAAAAATCCTGATGCCACTGCAGTTTCTAGTAATTTTGCCATTTGCTGAAATGAATAAGTGGCAAAAAAAGTGGAATAAGTAATAAAATTGTTCTCCCAGAATATAGAACTTAATAAAACCTTCAGAAGTTAATGTTGGACTAATTACTCATTTGCTGTTCTAAAAAGGGAATAATGAGATAAGCTTTCAGTGGTCTCTAACTACAAGTAATACTTCAGTAGGGAAGTGTGCACTTGACTGCTATGTCCAGGCACTCAGTAAAAAGTCTTAAATTGCTCTAGTATCAGTCATCTCAAAAGTTTGTCTTCACACTGCTTGGGACATTCTCTTCTCAGTGTTAGCTGAATATATTTGGTTGGTTTATATATGTAAATGTAATTCAAAGATGCTTTTGTAACTTTTCTAGGTCATTAAGTACATTGTGGGGGGAAAAAGCTAACAGGGCAGTGCTTGGATACCATCATTGTTTTCCTGTACTTGGATGCAATTTAGACTTGTCTCTGGAATTTTGAAATGCCTGCGCAAAGAGCAATTATGATCAATTATTGCAATTATTAGCAATTATAAAGATATTTCAACAGGAAGGCTTCAGTAAACTAGTCAGTCTGTTCAGGTATCATAAAAACAATCAGGTCAATTGAAGTTACTGGAGGAAGAATAGTGAAGAAAATGCAAAGCATGTGAAATACCAAAACAGCTGCCTCACTGCAGAGTCTGAGTAACAAACTAGATTTTAATCTCATCGCAGTCAGTTATTGAGGCCATTTCTTAATATACCACTGCAGTAGCTGTGCCGGTTCATGCAGCAATGGGAATCCTTCTGTCTTGACTCCATCAAAAGGTGGTGCAACTTTTGTCCGGATAATGGCTGCAAAAGTTGATGATCTGAGAGGTTTAGTGTCCTGTGAGATAGCTAGGGATTTTAATTGTTATGTCTTTTCAAACATTAACTAACAATTATGGATGTAAAGCTTGTTCTAGGTTTGTATACTACTTCTATTCCCTACTCGGGGTCTAAGCCAGTTATCACCAAAGGCTTTAATGGTTTAGAACCAGATCCTTTACCAAGTACCTGTATCTGTCCTTGTCAATGATTGCTGCAAACCCGTAACTTTGCTGGATCACAGAGGTGGAAGTGATGAAGTCTTTCCACTGGAAAAGTGAGTGCCATCTACTCTAAATTCACTCGTTAAGCCAGCAATTCAGAGGTTATCTTGCTCACCTACCATCGTTTTCATCGCTGTTGGCTCTAGCCTGTGCACATTCCCAGGTTGAAGCGTATGGTTGTTGAGACAGGATTTGTTTATCACTTTGTTGTGGAACTTGTGCTCTATTTCCAGAGCCCAAGTTCTTGACCCCCACTCTACTGTCCAAGAAAGCTGTATTACTTCAAAGTCTTTAATTCTTATTTTTTTTCTCATTCTCATCAAGAGAATTAAGGAAGCTTGAGAAGCTGCAACGTGTCCTGTCTGTTTGTAAAACGCAGTTATTTTGCAGAACACAGATTAGCTCATTTGATAAAAGAGGGTTAGAGTCTCACTGGACAGTAGACTACGCTTATGGAGAACTTTGGATGAATATTAGAAAAATTCTGTGGAATGGTTCACAGAATTTTAGCTGTCTTAAAGACTCTTGATGCCATCTTTCCTTCAGATGTCTTTGCTGTACGTGCCTTTCTATGTTTTAGAAAGGATGGGCTGCCAGGCAGCTAGTCAAATTAAGCTTGGGACTTTGGTTTTTGAGTTCATGCTTTAAAGTTTTGTCCTGTAAAGCGCTTGTACAGTGGCTTTTCAAATGGCTTCAAGCCGGAGTAGAAATCTCACTTAAAATACCGGGAGATTTGTCTTGGGTGCACTAATACTAATGTTTCATGTCAGAATTTGAGGGGAGGTATGATTTCCTAATTATTTCTCTAAATAAAATTTTCTTGTGTATATTGACTCTCAAAAGAGGCTAGAGCTGGTCTAGTTCTACGTCCCTCACATCAGAAGAGCTATATTGTGTGTTAATTAACTTGCTACTATGAAAGAAAAGTTCTTGAATACAGTGTAACTGTACTTCTGATAATAAAAAACAAAACAACTTTCAGTGTTATAAAATGAAGTCCTTTCTAAAGGAAAAGTAAAGAAACACATGAGAAGAACTATTATACTTGAGGTCACATCTGCCTCCTTAGCAAAGGTTATTGCTGTGGGAAATGCTGTTTTTCTTAATCCAGACAAACTTAATTTCTAGATGTTATTAATTAATTACCAAATATACCAGGATTTATTTTTTGCAGTAAATTCCATAAACACTTATTTAAGGTGATGATGCTGAGTGTCACAAGAGCAGTGCTATCTACAATTGCAAGCACGTTAGTATACATGGAGAATAAGCTTAAAATGATGCAAGTCTAGAGGTTATTTGTAGTAGTCAGAAGGCTAAACAAATGTTAGAGGTGAAATTTTTGTCACTGAGGTGTCCTAAGATATGAGGAAGAGTAGCCAAAACTGAGCTAAATGACTTGCCACAGAATTCCTAGTAAAGGTGAGGAGAAAAATGATGGGAGTTGTCTTAACTATAATCCTGCATGAGCTATTATCGTCGTAAAGCTCTATACCACCATAGTCTCCTAGATAGCTGGTGGTATCGCTGCTAACGACAGTAGTGACAGGATTTTAATTTGAAGTTACAAAACCAAATTTGAATCCAGGCTTAAAAGTTTAATAGGGGTAAATATCCAGAACAAGATACTGAGAGAAGCGGCCAGTTCACAGCTGGAAAGAGGTGTTTTCCCGTCCTGTGGAAGATGGAAGCCATCATTGCATGTTGGAACTCGGTGAAATAGGGGGGCATTGCTTTGCTGGCTGAATTCAGTACAGGGAAATAATTATCTTGAGGTCTTCAAGGTCGTGATTGGAATCTCCACCTGAAGACTGCTAAAGTTTAGACTTGGTGGTAGCTTTTACTTGGACCCCAGCAGAAATGTCATAAGTAGCAAATATCAAAAAAGTTTCTGTCTACAGTATGTGGAAAGCTTCCATGGTTTTCAGTGCCACAAATGTTCGTGTTTAAGCTGTGCTACAGCAAGAGTGCATTGTAAGAGTTGTGTTGTTCCCTACATAACACTAGATGACTGTGGTGGGTAGGACAGAAGTACAGTATTTCAACAGATTGAGGATTGTGTATGGAGGAGTCTACTCCAAATCTGGTACTCAGCCAGTTTGGTTCAGTTCAGTGAATTCATTGATTTATTTGTGACATCCTTGTGTAATAGTGCAGGCTTTAGAACTTGGCTTTATATTCAACTGTGCTTAGTTTGTGAGAGAGCAAATAAACTACTCTTTGATTCACTGAGTTAAAAATTAACACTATGCAGTCTGTCTTGTGGAGGGACTAAAAATAGTGATGTAGAGCTGAAATATAATAGCAAAATAATTGCATGACTCTCCTCATGTGCCCAGTCCTTTTAAAATCTCCTTATTATCAAGGGTTGCTTCTTTTCCTCCTTGGCATCCTCAAAATCGTTATTCAAACTAATGTTCCCTGGGCATATGTTTATACAGAACAAGAAAAATAAGCTAGGTAATTGAACAGTTGTCATTTATAAGAGCATAAACAGTGAAGAACTCTTACTCTCCTTCCACTAGCAGCCACCTGGCTGGAAAAAAGCTCTCAAAATAATCCAGAGGGTCAAAGGTATCTCCTGGGGGAGTGGGCCCCTTTTCTTTGACTGCATCTTGGCTGGAGGCTTGTTGCCCGCTCTTGCTAATTGAGGTGTCATTCAACAGGAGATACTCTGGTTCATAAACCCACAGGAAAGCGTGGCTGTAACTTTAGACAGCTCCAGGTAGCTGATCCAGAAAGGTGAAGGCACAGGACGTAATCTGCTTCGTCACAGTAACATATATAAAACTTGGTCTGTGAGCTTGTCTTACTCGAAAAGCTTCTGCCCAGTCAGGCTAAACTAATTGCAGAAATCCTGATATGTAGCGGAAAACCGCATGAATTTGGAAGAAGTGTAGAGAGCATGTGTTAGTGCTGCTGCTGAAATAGTTTGAAGTAAATATGGAGTAGTAATACAGTTTTTATACTCTGATGATTTGTATGATCCAAGGCATCAGAGCACACTTGCAGTGCTTTTTTTTTTTTTTTTTTTTTTCCCCCTCTGCTGCACCCTTAGGACAGCAGTAGAGCAGTTCTCCATGCGGTTTGTCTGCTGGACTGAAAGAATTGTGAAAGCTGCTGATTCAAAACACGCATGGAATTGATTTTCATGGATGCATGGCCTAAAATGTCTGGTAGATACTGACGAGGAGGTTATCATTGCATTGTGTTGCAAGGTGCACAGCATATATATTTCTGAAATCATGGACTTTAGAAACAAGGTGACTTACTAATCTACAGTGTTACTACTTAAAAGCTGCCCATGTAACCATGTATATTAAATTAATTCTCTTTTTCTTGAGCTAATACTTAGTGGACACCAATAACAACCTTTGCATTTGCTAGCAGATTAATGACAGCGATGCCTTGTTAGTGTCACAGTGGAGGTGTGGCAGGTAGGCTGATGAAGGAGAATAAACCGTTTCTATGTGAATTAACTGGTGAGGGCTGCAATGCCTCACTTAATCCAAAGTGAAACATCCCATGTGTGGATATTTGTACATGCTTATTCTTTTACTAAAATGGAGTGTTTTCACACAAAATTTTCAAATATTTCTGGGATTTTTTTCAGTTTTTCTTACACAAAGCCAAAACCTATACACAATTACTAGTGTTCTATCTGCATAGCTTTTTTTACCACATAACATGTTAATATTTGTTTTTTCACTCGAGCTATCCCTACGCACATAAAAGTCATGGTCAGCAAAACACTCTGGTTTAAGCTTTCCTTGTAAACAGCAGAATTTAATGCTGATATGTTAGAACCCACTAGGAAATCTATAGAGATAACCCAAAACTTGAAAAGTCACATTTTCATAGCATGTATCTCCATAGCACTCGTGGCTTCTGATGAAGTCTTGCTGAGTAGATCCAGAGTGCAAATTTTACCAGTATTGTTGAGTTTGCTAACTTCTGTTGAAACCAAGGCTGTTCTCCTGTTATCACAGAGCTTGGGTTAGTTAGTACCCCAGGCTAACACTAGGGCTGTAACTTGAAATAACATAGCAGTGAATTATTTCCTAAGGAAGACAAGGCAGAATGCATGAGTGCTGCTGCTTTGGGACTGGCCTGTGTGTGCTATCTAGGGGAGAAAAAACCCTCACTAGCATGTATTCACATGCTGGCTATATTGTTTTGCCTTTTAGTATCGATACTTCATTGTATGTCATTGTTCTAATTGGATCCAATTCAATGTATTTTTTTTAAGCTTGAAAAAGCATTGGGTGGGAAGGTGCTGCCTATAGCTAGGTGTGCTGTGAAAGGGGACATGATGCTTGGTCCAAAAAAAGTATCCTCTGTGCAATTGCTGTGTCAGGAGCGAGTGCTAAGGTTAGTCAGAATTTCCAGCAGAGGAAACTAATAACAGATAAGATACAAATCTAGAGTAAAATTCCTGTAGTTTATTTTAGAATCATTGAATGGTTTGGGTTGGAGGGGACCTTAAAGATCATCTAGTGCCATCTAGTTGTTTTAAGTGATTTACCTTTCCTCTTCAAGCATAACTTCAGCAGGTCTAACTAATTTTAGAGTGGTGAAGTACTGAAGGTCTGAGCCTACTGTAAAAACTGTTGGCTGAAGAGCTTCCATCAGCCATCAAGAGCTCAGCTACACCTGAGTGCTAATTGCTGTCACTGATATGACCTGGGCTTTTTTTTTTTTTTTTTCCCCTTAACTTTTTGGGCCAGTTGGCTTTAGCTGTTTTAAATTATTTCATTGAAGCCAGCAGACCACTCTAATTTCCACCAAATAAAGGTACAGCCTATGGTACTTTAATGCTTCAAGGAAGGTTAAACATTGCCATACGTGCGTGCTTCCTGCATGCTGTTCCAAGCAGGTCAGTTGGAGCCTTTTGTGCCCTGAAGTTTTCGTGCAGGCTGGCACTTGCGTAGGGGAACTTTTCCCTAAATCTGGAAGTTGCCCAGGACCTACATGCCCATATGCACACACGCACCCGAGGCTCGCAGCAGCTGCTCAATGACAACAGTAACAGCTTGTGTCAGCTGCAAGAATAAGTTACGTGTTGCCTTTTTCATAGGATCCTGCTCTATTATAATTCTCTTTGTTTCCAGGGAAATAACGGCATCTGACAGCCGCCTTTGTCAGGAGCAGATCTTTGCCAGGGGACGCATGCAGTGGTGGTGATACATACTGCTTAGGCCTGTTTTAGAGATGCAGAGTTTATTTTTGCTGTGTGAGGGCTTTCTGTGCCCTGTGAATAGGCAGGGTTTAACCCTCTAACCTGGTTAAGGCTAATGTGTCTTAACCAGATGACCGAGACGGAATCATTTGCTCATGATCACATCCTAAACATGACATTCAGACACATAAACTCTTAAACTAGCAAATTCTAGCAGCAGCTCAGCAAAGCTGGATTTGCTGCAAGACACCAGACAAACCCCCTCCCCTCACCCAGTTACCAGTGGAGGCAGGTTTTCAGCAGGTGGGTGATTGGGGCTCAGCACACCGCAGCTGGTTCCCCCCAGCCCTGCCCAGTTTGTCCTGCAGCAAACCCTGCAGTGGAGCCTCTTGCTGAGCTGCTGCACTACTTCTGCCTCTTCTGAGAGGATCTGATCGATGATGTATCACTTCGATGTGGGTGAGTTGTGTCTGTGAGATGCCCTTGGCCTTTCAACTCTGAATACTGTGAAAATAATTTAAATTGCTGTTATGAGTACTTGGGTCTCAAGGCAGTGAAGACCCTATAAATGTTCCACAGGTTTTGGAGGGGCTTTCTCTGGGCTTGTGCTGGGGGGACAGGGCTCAGGAGAGGGGCTGTCGGGTGGGTTTGCAGGTGGCTGCAAGCCTCCTGCTGTCCCTCTGAGCAGCAGTTTGAGGAGGGAGACCCAAATGTGACATCTGTTGCTGCAGTCTTTGCTGAGAAGCTGATGTGGTGACAGGAGAAGAAAACTCAAGATATTCAGTGAACTCAAGGGTTGCTAAAATCCTTGGGTGATTTATTACCAGGTGGGGTTTCCCTGAGGGCTGACTTTGCTGCAGAGGCCACACGGCTGCTGCTCAGCCCCAGAGCCTCCAGCTGATACACCACCGTGGTGTCTTGGCTCAAGAAGACCTGAAGCTGAAAAATCTTGTACTGAGTAATTTACTAATTTGAGTAAAACTTAAATGCTGGAGTGGAGCTGATGAGCTCGAGGTAATATTCAGTTAGTTTTGCAGGACTGCTTTATTTACTTGGAGGACTTAGATATATTTATCTTTTTATTTTGTCTGTTGATCTTTGCTCCCTCTAAGGAGTAGTGTTGTGTGGCAAGTGTATTTTAAATCCAGAAGTCCATAAAATTTCAACAATATTGAGGGTGATGAGTAGCAAGATGAGAAGACCCAGAGGTGCTGCAGCAAGGTATATCTGTGTATATGTGTATGTATATGTGTGGAAAAGGAAATTAGGGTGCTGAGGGAAGAGGATCACTGCTGACTTAGTACTTTGGAGTCTGAGAGAGAGACAGAAAAGTTCAGAATTTAGGAACAAATGCATAGACAATACCATTAGCAATTATCAGAGGCAGGAATCAGAGTAGGATTCAAAGGAAACCCAGGTATTTAACTCCATCCTGTTATTTATGAAAGTTGTCCAGAGCAACATGTGTCTTTCAGCTCAGGGTATTTCCCTACAAGCCAACATCCTCCTGGATGTGCCTGCAGAGTTTAGATGACTGGACCCCCCTGTTCCTGCCCCTTCTCCTGCTGCTGCTCCTCTAATCCCCACCATCAACACAAAACATGACCATGTCCTTCCTAAAACCACTTGCTGGAGTACTGCTTATGCAGGCGCGACACTTCCAGCATCTTGTCCCTTCCCAAGGGGATATGCCCTGTTTAATGACCTAAATATTCCACAGAAACGGAAACAAATGTGGGGCTGGCCCCCTGGTGCATGGGGTTTGATGTTTGCAGTCCTCTTAAGGCCACTGCTCTTTCAGCTGATCTCATTAAAGACACGAGAGCCACACGCTTTCTATTGGTTTTGCCAGTTTCCTTTTTTTCTTGTTTTTTTTTTTTTTTAATTTGTTATTATTACTTGTTTGCTTAACAATAACCCTCAATAACTAGTACCTATATAGTGAGTTGTTCTATTTGGAAAGCTATTAGGCACTTCAGTGCAGGGATCCTGGGCTGTGTGGACCATAGCCTTTCACTAAAGACTCTGCACGTTCAGCAAGGGTCTGTGACCAACTCCTTTTCCATACGCATGTGCTGTCCTCATTTTTCTGAAAAGATGTGTATATATATATAGATGTATGGCGTATACTTTATATAAATTTATACTGTACTTGTAGACAGATGGGTACTAGTGTGTATATCTGCCTGGCTCTTACACAAGTCAAGGTTTTATGTGTGCACAGAGTCAGAGGCTGAAAAATCTCTCTTTGAAGAGAAATATCTCTCTAGAAATCCTTTATAAAGTAGGATTTTCACAAACAAAGCTAATAGATTAGGGTCACTGGTATGCCACGTTGGCGATTCTATAATAATTCCTCTGTATGCTAGCTGTGTCTTACTGTTCAGGTTTTCTTCTGGGTCTGACGATAGAAAATTGCTGCAGACTTGCTGAATATTTGGTGTTGGAAGAGGCCTCGGGAGGCTGTCAGGTCCAACCTCTGCTCCTTGTGAGGCGAGCTAAAAAAACTGGGGGTTTGAAAAGACACTGAAATGTCAAGGAGCAAAATGTCAATAAAATTAACTTCTTCCATCTCTGCTCCTGCCTACCCACTGAAAAAAATCAGTTCTGAAAACCTGTTGAAAGAATCTCAATGAAAATTTAACTGAAAAAGCATCTATTATTCCAAAAATTCTAGTATAATGAATGAGAGTTTCTGCTACACACCAATGCCTACCGTCAGGATAAGAAATAGCTGGGTTTCTTTTCCTCTTGCCGAGCATATCGCCATCATCTATTAAGGAAAGAAACCATGGTCTCACCTGGAGGAAAGCCAAGGGCTGGTGGTGGAGCTTTGGGCCTGACACCCAAACCTGCAATCCACATAAAACCTAAGATTAAATAATAGTCGCAAACTGATTGTGGCTTTTATTTTCCATGGGCTGCTGCGGTGTCTTTAAAATAGTAGCCCTTCACCTTGGCAATGGCAATTCTTGCTTTTAACTTTTTTTTTTTTCAGTAAGGCTCAGGCTGCTATTTCAGGAGCTGCACAAACACAAAAGTCCCATCGGCATGGAGTCTGACAGGGGAACATAACAGGATTATCAGACTGAAATTTCATGCAGCTGGGTGTTATGCTTCACTGAGAAAGTAATCTCTGCCGCTGAAACTGCAGTGTCTGGCAGATTGGGAAGGCTTTAAGACAAGCAAATGTAGTCTGAGAGCTGGACTTCGGGGAAGGTTTTGTGGCTAAAAGAGACGCAGCAATATCTTGTAGAGACTGTGATGACTGGTAGAAGATGTTGGGAAATTGACTCCTTGTAATATATTTCCCCTGGAGGAAACTCAAATCTTTGGTTAGGGGGATGTTTTTAGGTGACAACCCATTATTTTGGTTGTGAAAAATCCATGGGTGCACGTGTTGCACCTTACCTGTGCTTAGGTTGGTAAGACATTAGTTGAGTGTGAACAGTAAGCGATACCCATTCCTGGTGGTCAGCTATGGGGTCAGTAAAATCAACCCTGAATTCTTCTGTTCCCTGTGCCACCTGTCATGGACCTCAGGTGCAGCTCTTTTTGGCTGTCCAGAAACAGCACTGCATGGCACACAACCTCACAGCAGGAGGATAATTTACATTTTTTACAGGAAAAACCTGAGCAACTTGTCCCTTTAAAATAGTTACCTGCTTAAAATATTCTCCTTCCAGCACTCGGCAGCAGAAAGGACTTGGCTGGTAGCCCCTTACCACAGTCCCAAATCAACACTTTTTGGGTAGGAGGTTGGGGTTAGCCATTTCTAACACATGTGGAGTGACAAGTTCAGGTTTAGCCTGTCTTCAGTAGAGCTTGATGGGAATGTCTGTAGCACAAGTAAAACGTATTTAAATTTTACACTGGTAATGAAATGTTTATAAAAGTCAGGAAAGCTGGCTTGCTCAGATTGCTGCTTGGCATAAAAACCTCTGGGAGGTGTTGGATATTTTTTTTAACAGTTTGATATCGCTTTATGTTTCCAGTATCGTTAGCCCTATGTTGCATTTGTTTGCCTTTATTGTGGATAGTGCCCATCATGTTGAAAATATCCTGCTGTTTGTTTAGCCTAAGACTTGTAGGATTGAGCAGTCAGGAGGTTGAGCATTGCTTGGGCTGCCTTGGTGCAGGGTGGGTTTTGCATTAACTGGGGTGTTGAAAGCTGGGCTGGGCTGCTTGACAGTTTCCCAAGCAAGCGGGTAAAGGCTGCTTCTAGCGGCGTTCATGGGGAGGGAAAGGGTGGTGCAGTCAAGATGAATTGTTTTTACTGACAATGAATTCAACTGCTTTGCAGAAATTGAAGCATTTGTTAACTTAACACCTGCCCTCAGCTCACCGTGCTGTAATACCAAAAATCGGTAATTCAACAACGAGCTGGGGAGGTGGTGTAAGGCGGCATGCCCCGGGGGTTATCCTGTTCCTGGCCCCGAGCACCGACTGGTGTTCCCAGAGGCACCTGTCAAAATGGGATAACAAAGTCTCTTACTTCAAGGCACATTTGTAAGCCAAAGGTGCACCAAATGCTGAACTGCCAGAGAGAAATTTATTTTAGGACTATGGGGAAGTTCAGGAGCTGTAAGTCAATATACTGTAGTTTCCTGTGCTACTGCTGTAAATTGCATTTATTCACTTTAAAGGACTGTGCAGAAACACTGTGCTCTGCCTCCAGCTTCTCGTTACTCACAAATAACTTTGTCTGAAACCTTTCATTAGCTACATGAAGTGGTTTACATCCAAATAATTGTTGGTTTCAGGAGCAGGAATTAGAAATAACTGCGCACGCCCACACCACCCCCACCACCCCCAACCCCCGGAACATGCTGGGACAAAATTAGTGTGACAGCACAATTACAGAAAACTTAGTTTTTCCAGAGTAGGTGAGGAAAAGGAAGATCCAAGAGTCACAAACTAAACAGGAACCTCCTCAGACTTACTTTATTAAATGCCCAGTATAAAACAATTTGTAACAAGTAACCATGGGAGCTGAACAGGAGGAAACCATGGGAAGATTCATTAGCTACAGGAGGAGTTAAAACAAAATGCTCTGAATACAGCTCAGCTCTGGGCTTTTTTTTTGCTTGTAGAACCTCGGAGAAAGGAAAAGGGGACAGCAGTGTCCCAGCACAGGGGTGGCACCACACTGAAAAGCAGGGCTGGTGATGGCAATTGTACATTGTTATCAGACACCTCACACATCATCTGAATATTTTAAACATTTATTTATACAAATATACAGCATTTACAAGAGTTAAAAAATTAGACATTTAAAAGCAGTATCACATCTATAGAGCCTAAAAATAAATACGGTGCAGCTCAGCATTTATGTGCTTTAAAAACCCCGACAGCTCTGCGGACAGACCGGGCACGCCGACCTGTTGGTCCAGAGAGGATCCTGGGCAGGGTCCCCACTTGGTCTCGGTCACCTTAATTTACTTTTTTAAGCTCTGTCCGTAATCCTCATACCACAGCCAGAGGTAGCAGCTCAGCTGGACAGGACTCGGATCCCTTTTGAAGGGCACAGCTGTGGCACACCGGTGGGGGAGAGGGACCAGCACAATAACTGGGACTTTCTCCAGCAGCAGGACCATCACGGTCAGGGCAAAGCTGGGGATGGGCATAGGAGTGATGCCTGCTCAGGGATGTGCAAACACTGGTCTTGGCATAACCATGTGGCTGGCAGCGGGGTACCCTAGGTGGCATGCAGTATACATCCAAGCTACTTTTCTGAGGCATGGCTTGAGACAGTTTAACCATCCACCTTCGCATACAATGAATCAGGCCCTGAAATACCACTTTTTCCTCTGCTAACTACAAAGGGAGTAGAATTAACTGGCTTGGTTTAATACCTCTGTGATGCCAATAACAAATCTGATCAGTGGCATCCCAGCCTTTGGGTGGAGCATGCTACTAGGTCCCTAAAAAGGTCTCTGGGTCTGAGGTCCCGCTAAACACAGTATGAAAGTCCTACCCGTTAGCACACACGACAAGCCAGCTAGCACTGGAGCCCATGTCATCTTGCTGCAGGCACCTCACCTTTCACATCATGGCAGTGCTCCTAGAAATCCAACATCTTATAAAGAAATCCAGCCATTCCTTCAGCTCATCCCATGTGGTTAAAGTAGCTCAGTTACCATACCACAGATTAGGCTTGTTAAATAACAGTGGAACTGCAAAATATATGGGAAATAGAGGAAATACAGAGAAGCCAGAAAACACAGCCAGAAACCTGACTGTGAGCCATGGACCAAGGCAGCCAGCTCAGGTCAGGAGGTGACATCTGCTTCTTGCTGCTGGTTAGGTGTCTTACGGAGTGACTCCTAAATGCATGTGTTCAACTGCAAGGCCCTAAGTAAAAAAATCTAAATCCTTATAACATCCCGTTGAGCTGCCACAACCAGTGTACGAGCCCTGTGACCGGCAGGGACCTCCCCACAAGCTGCTACTGCTGGCCACCAGCAACGTGGCCTGAGCCTCGAGCCTACCTCAGCAAGTCATTTGTCAGTAATCCTGGATTTCCCATGCTTTGACATCACGCTGGCTTTCCAACACGTCTTCTCAAAGCACATGCCCTGGGATCCAGCCCTGCTCTGACACAAGAATGCTGCCAAAATGCTCAGCCAACACAGAAAGCCTGTTTCACCCCTGCCCCAGCAGAGGTATCTCAACTGAACAAGGTTCTTCCACACTTCAAATCTTCCATTTTGCAGCACAATAATAAAAATAATAACAGTAATAAATATTTAAATTGCTGCTGGAGAAGTAAACCCCTCCAACCCCAACCCGTAAGTACCTTGCACAGCTTGCAGAGGAGGGCACAGGCTTTATAAAGACTGCAGGGTTGATTTTTTGGGGGGCTCCAGAGATGGGTCTAACTTGCATAGAATAAGAGATTGCAACCACCCTCTTAATACTAGCAATCTGTGAGCGAGTCACAGAAGAACTAAAAGGACAGCAAAATGCAAGGTTTGTGTGTGAGGTCAGCTAGCCTTTCCTCAAAAATGTTATTTAATGTAAAAGGTTAAAAATAGGAAAGAAACAGTCTTTGAAGTTCAGTTTTTGCTGAGATATATATATATATATATATATATATATACATACACATATATATACATTTTAAAAAAACATCACCCAGCAAAACACACCAAGGCTTCCAGCCTGCTTTGCTTCCCCAGAGAAATCTCCTGAAACTAAACTGGGAGCAAGTGCTGCTCTCAGTCCTCTTCTTTTGCCCCCAGTAAAACTCACCAGAGTACAAGTGGAGCTCACTCCAAGGCCACAAAACTCAGGACAGCACCTCGCACGCTCAGCGCTGCGGGTTTCTCACTGGTAACGGTACCCGACATGGATGCTGCTGGATGAGCCCTGTAGAAAGCATTTGGATTCCAGCAGTGGCTCCCCCAGAACAGCACTTCAGAGCATAAGCAAACTGTAACTTCATAACACACAGGTTACCTTGGAGCACAAGAAGCCAAAAATCAGCTCATAACGGAACAAGTTATGATTATAGCTGTTAAAAAAAAATCATAAAAAGGTTTGGTTTAACTATAAAGCAAGTCTGTAACACCCTGCTTTTATTACTGACCTTGCAAAACAAAGTTGATTCTTTTTTTAAAAGAGATGCAAAACAATATATATATATATATATATTTACGATAATTTATATATTACAGGCTTACCCACTTGCAAAACAACCATATTGCCTGGCAATATCAGTATTAAGAACTTTTTAAACGCTTTAGATCCTACTCAACATACAAAAATAAATATTGCATACTCAATTTCTGAGCAAAACAAGCAACACAGGTCACCAAAATACAGCTCTAGCTAGTAACAGTCCCTACTCCATAGCGGGAGTGCAGTAAATAACAGAAGCTATTCAGGATCAACTCTCTTGTGCTATAGAACTGGATGCCAAAACGTGGAAATACATAAAGCCCTCAAAGCGCAGGGAACCCGCTGGCTCGGCCGGCAGCAGCACTGCACCCAGGTACCCGCCAGCCCTCGGCAGCACGTCCTCCTGCACCGGCGGGTCAGGGACAGCCCACCCGCCTCCCCTCTAAGCACACGGCAGGAGCAGAGGGCTCGGAGTGTCTCTGGTTCACTTTAAGAACCGCAGTGATGTTCTGCACATCCCAGCGCGTGTTGTCACGGGGGTGGCTCTTCGTGCTGCTGGTGGACAACCTTGGAGGAAGCATCTGTGCGCAATGTCAGCCTGATCCAAGCTGCTGCTGCTCCCTTGACCTCATCCCTTCCAGCTGCTGCTGCTCCACTGCATGCTCCTGCCCTCTCCGAAATGAGCAGGAGATGTGGGGAGACTGCAAAAACACACCGACTATGTATTATTTACTGTATGTTCTCAAAAGAGGTTAACAGGACACCGGAGTTAGTGCTCTGACAAGTTATCACAAGAAAGTTTTGAACAAGTAAGTGATGATACTAGCAGCTAGCAGTGATAGAGTACTTTTAAATAACATTTCTCCATGGAGAAAAGACATTAAGAAAAGTGTATGCATCGATCTCAGCCATGGATTCTGGGAATATTTTGCATGAGTTTCTCCAGAAAACAGTAGAGAAACTGGGGTGGGGGGTTGGGGGGTAGTTGGTTTGTTTGGTTGTTTTCTTTTCTTTTTTTCTTAACACCCTTCAAATACACCCAGATCCCAGGCTCACTATTTCATCATTAACAAACCATCAGGAGGAAACCCAGTCTTTTTCAAAGCCGGCTCCGAAGCGCCAGCTCCACGGGGAGGGGTAGCATGCGGACACAGAGTCCTCGCCCAGCTCAGCTGTGCAGACCTGCCGCGCGTGGCAGGGTGACCCAGTGCTGGGACATCAGCCCCAGCCAGAGACACGCCGTTGTCAGCAGGAGGGGGTGGGAGAGTCTCTGTGTTCTGTTGGGGGGGGAGAGGGTGGTAAATACGGCGTCTGTGGCGTTCCTTGGGAGGGGCAAGTTGCAGATGCTTCCTTCGCAGCAGGAGGTGCAGATCTGAAACAAGCGAGGTGATAACTTGGTTATTCGAAAAATACCGATACCCCCGAATAAAGACATACGGAAAATAATACATTTGCAAAGGAGCACAGTGGCCAGTCCGGCTTCCTGCCCTCTCTCCTTTTTTCCTCCCTTTTTCCCCTCTCTTTTTGTTCTTTCCTCCCTTCCCCCCTTTTTTCTTTTTCCCCTTCTTCCTTTTTCTCCTCCCCTCCCCTTATTATTTTTTATCCCTAATTCCATCTACTTGCAGCACAATTCCACCTGCACAGGAACAGTATGTTGGCTGGTGCAAAGAGGATGCATCCATATTCTGAAGAGGTTTGTGGGTTTTTTCGTACCGCAAATAAGTCAACTGTTGAAAACCAGTGTTGTTGGGTTGAAATAGACCTTGAAAGCCAGAACTCCCCCCAAAATAAAAAAACAGTATGTATTAATATAGGGGTTTTTTTGTTGCCTATCACCTCATGTGCAGGCCCTGGAGTGATTGACGTGTGTCAGCCCACAAGGACACGCAGCTCTGCCTTGTCGGGGCAAGGAAGGGCCGGTTCCAGTAACCCTGCCAGAGCACATGGGTTTGGAGCAACAAGAGTAAAGGACCCAAGGCCAGGAGAGCATAAAATTACGTGCAAAACAAGAGCTAAGGCTGCAGCGTGCCTGGCAGCTCAGAATGCCCTTTGATCTTAACCTGCTGGAAAAGCTCAAGAAGGTCGACTATTGACCTTCAGAAAAATCTTTAATAAATAACCGTTTGATTCTGGTATAAAGCGTCTGCTCCGAAGGTTTCGGGGCTTTCCCCACCTGTTTCAGCAAGAAGACCACGAGAAGGTGGGTGGGCAGCAGCTGCAGAGGGCAAAGGGGATGAAGCAGACGCAGTTCTGCAGGCGAGGCGCTCCTCAGCCCAAGGGGAGCCCCATGCTCCCCTGAGCTGGGAGAGGGACTGAAAGGGATTGTTCTTTTGTTTGGGGGGAGGTTATTCCTTTGTTTCTCTAGTAACAAATGGAAATGAGCTGGAGCCCGTTAAGAAGAGAAACTTCATTTTTGCCGATGTCGATTTACCCACTGAACCAGTCAGACTTCTGGTGAAAGCCAGAAGGATTCTGCCCAGTTTTCATATTTTTTAAAAAAGTGATTTTTATCCTATACCTTGTATTCTTCATGCTTTACATATGTGCATCCTGTAGACAGACAGTCCTCTAATGGTACACAGCGTTTGGTGACAGATACACTCTCTCCAGTAACTTTCATCATGTGTTGGCTAAAGCAGTATCTTGTATCTAAAAAGACAGAAAAACGTGTTTATCTGTCAAATGTGAGTTTTATGATAGTCTACCAATAGGAAGAAATGGGAAAAAAGTCAGATTTTTTTTGCTTTCCAAATCTTGGGATTTAAAAAAACCCAAAAGATAATGTTGATGTATTTATTGCAATACATAAATGTTACTAAATACACACCCACACCCCAAGCTCTGGTGCAAACCTGAGGTTTCAAAGCACTGTGGAATACAGAGATTTATTCCCAATACAGTGCAGGCCTCAACGTGACAAAGAAATGCACCCACACTAGAGAACCAAGTTGTGGAGGGAGGTTCAGACAAAAAGCCCAAATCTCATGCCCTGTTAGTTTTATAGGCAAAAAAAGAAAACATTCACAATACCTGTTTATGTCTGAAGCTTTCATTTGTCTAGGTTTGATATTTTTTCTTAGCTTCATGCACAACGATTAATTCTGTAGGACTACCCAAAGCATTGCACATTGGAGGCGCCTTTCCCTATGTCTTAACAACCCGCGTCCTGGATGCTCATGCCCCGAATCCTGGCTCTCCCACGGCTCCTGCACAGCCCAGAGAAGATCCTTCACCTTTTCTCTGTCCCTCAGTTTTATCACCTATAGAATAAGGCCAAAATACCAGCAGAACAGCTGGGAGGATTTATGCCTTTCTCAGTTTCCCAGTCTTTGGAAAAAGCACCATGAAATGGAGTCTGTCCCTCCTATCCCCATTGCATCTTCTGCATGCTTCTCCTGTGGGCTCCCTCATCCCCAGGGGAGACCATCCTCCTCCTCCTCTTCCTCTTTTAAGCTACTTCTCTAGTAACACTTGTAAAGCACAGAGGAAAATTCAAAGCCAAATGACTGACAAATGCTGTGGTTATCCTCAGGCATGAAGGAATTTGGGCTTATTTCAGGCATTAATCGTTCGGGGGAAGATGAAGGTGCTGTTCCCCTTCCTAGCACTCCAAGATGAAAGAAAACACTGGGTTTTCCAAACAGGAAACATGCCATTATATATTTCCTCTCTAAATTATGCCTTGCTTCTTATTAATCAACCTTATTATTAATAAAATTGTTGCTTTCACAGGGAAAAAAGAATGTGCAATTAATTTAAAGCGAACATTCCCGTTCAGCCTTCGTCTCTGATGGGCAAAGCCCTGCATACTTGTCATGTTTGAGGCATGCGGCAAGAGCCGAGCGAGGTTGCCGACTGAACGCGTTATTCATTAGGCAATAAACCCCCCAGACATCTGTCGTATCTTTGACCTGCTCTTAACTCAAGTGCGATATCCGCAGCAAACAGACTGCGCTTATCCCCGGGGGCTGGCGGCGCATGGTGTGCTGGCTTCCCTCAACTGGCCACCTTCTCACGTGTGCCCAGACTCTCCTGCCACAAGGGCTGAAGCTCCTGCTTTTCCTCGAATGGGAGCACCCTCTGCACGACGGCTTTGAGCTTCTCCCAGTCCCTTGCCTGGAAGCAACATTCCCCGGACAACCTGCGCGCGTCACCGGAGCTTGATGTCTCCTGCAGTGGCTCTGTGCAGTGGAGCTCGCCCTTGATGGGTCCCAGATGGAAAAAATAAAGCTCCCAGCACCCCATAACTCTTTTTAGGCTGTTTCTGTCTTCCAAGTGTGGTTTTTTACATCTTGCAGATAGGTACTTTGCCCACACGCGGGACCAAGCCTGCCTCTCCTTGCACAGCCGTCACTGACAGCTAACATCTCCTGCAAGGCAGGGCCGCAGCCACAAACTAACTCCACAACAAGCAACAAAATCCACTCACTCCAATCAATATTAACGCTTGCACTGCATTCTGGCTCGCCTCTCTCCTCAGAGCAGGCTAAGCATGAGGAGGACGGGCGCTATGAAAAGGAGTGGTCCAGAGAGCGCCGGGGGAGCCCAGAGCAAAGCAGAGGTGGGGAGCATCCCATCTCACCCGCAACACCTGCCCGGCAGGTAGGGAGGCTGCCTAGAGGAGGGACAGGGGCGACGGGGAGGAACTCCAAGCTGAGCGGGCCCAACACTATCAACATTTTACTGAAAAGAACAGAGACATTTAGAGCAATTAAAATAAAATATTGTAGTATGAAAGCTGATGTTTCTAAGTAACGTGCTCCCCAGGCGGCAGCACGGCCACAAGGAAGGATGGTTCTCAGTGGGATGCATGGATTTCTATTTCCTAAATGTTGTGGTTCCAGAGTGTCTTTAAAGGCACTTGAGAGTCAGACTGATTGTGGTGTGATATTCAGGCTCTCCAGCAACACATTGCATTATAAAATAATTTGAAAATGAGATCGTTGCTCTGTGATTATTTGGGGGATTTTCACGGCAGTTGATTTACGCTGATGGCATGACAGGTGACACCGTCCCCTCTGCTTTTGCATTTTCCCCTTCCTCTGGCAGAACTGTCTTGCTAAGATTCAGCTACAAGGTATCTCCAAAGGTCTATATACAACAAAGTGCCCCAGTCTCGACCTACCAGGAGCAATGCTGACCTACGGCAGCATCACCCAAGGGCTAAAACACACGCTCCGTATGGGGTCCCCCTCATGGGCACCCTTCAGTACCCTCAAAGAAAGCATGAGTGAAGGAACCAGCTACTGAAACCAAAAGCCACGGTGCAGACCAACATCCAGGCTAAACATAAGCAAACCAGCCCCACATGTTGAGACCCTGCAAGGCTTGTACGGGTCTCCAGTAGGAGAAACTGGACCTCCCTGCTTTAAACTGGGCAGGAAAACACTGAATCTGGTGTTTCAAAGGGCTCAGAATCACACACTGACTTGTGAGAGCCTGCTCCCAAACCGCAGCCTCTGAGAATGCTGGAACATCACCTCGATGGTCGTGGCCATCATCCCCTTCCCGAGTTACCAGCCCACCCACAGACCACCTGAAAATAGAGTACTGGGAGTATTCTGACTGCAGTATTTCCATACAAATTAGATCACTAACACAATTTCTGCTTGAGCTGAAGCTAATAAATAACAGAAAACAAGGTTAACGCATAGCAGGAGGCCTGCCTTCTAGGAAATGCTTTTTCTAATCTCTGTTCAATACAGGTATTAATCTATTTACTCTCCATTATAATGAATTTTATTATTCAAAATGTGGTTCCCTTTAAGTCCTACATTATAGTTAATAATAAGATTTTGGTTTACTTGGTAGCATTCTGTCTTAAAATAAAACAGTTAGTAATAGGAGGATGGAGTTTCCTTATTTTCTCCCACCACTTAACCCAAGCCAAACAAGCAAGGGTTGGGATCACTGTGGCGAGGGAGGCCACGCCATAAGCATAACCCTCTGACTCCCAGAGATAAGGTAATTACCCAAGCAGATAACCCCAGCCTCCCCCCTCCCCGAGCACGCCTGCAGTCATGCCTCAAACCTGAGCTTGCATTTCTGCTGCTTCCTTACACAAACTCAGAATTCCATTTGAAAATTAACGCAACCAAGAAGGAAAAAAAAAAAAAAAAAAAGGCTGCCTTAAAGGAAAGCTTTGTGATGTGGAAGCAGGAAGCGCATCGCACGTAAGCTAAGAGACGCCGACAAAAGCTGTTGGTGCTGGGGCATCCTGAAGCAAGGCTGTTCTCGCCAAGGGGAGCAAGGTGGAGAGCAAGGACATGATCAGCTTTGCTTCCACTGCAACAGAACAGAGACAGAGCCATGAGGACCCAGCGCCCGTCCCCTTTCCAGGTTTCCCTGATCCTCTGAAACACAGTGACTGCTGACTCAGAGGTTTCTCCTTCGAAGCCATCACCACACCGGGGGGTCCCTGGCCTCACCCGCCAGCCAGCAGCAAGGGGCTGGGGTCCATGCTGCAGGAGAGCCGTGCTCCAACCCCACAGGGCATGCAGCGGCAGGCTGGGCACAACGCACTGTGCCTGGAGTAAAACGTTATCGGATCCCTCCGGTTTAAGGAGAAAATAAGTCCTCTGTGCTGAAGATTAAAGACAGACCCAGATTTCCAGCTAGCCCCTTCTCACGGCTAAAACCCCATCCTTACTTCATGTTTGGTGGGTATTTGCACCAGCAGGTGGGAGGGCTGGTGACCGAAACGAGCAGATCTGGTCTGGATGAACACAGCTGACTAGTTACAGATGCACCAAAGCACGGTTTTCCCCTCCCCTAAACAGCCGTTATGTACTAACTTTGCTTCCTAGATGAGCATTTTTTTTTTGGTGAAGGCATTTCTGCTGGTTGTTACTCGAGGCAGACCTTGGAGTCACACCTCTCTGCTGGCACAGGATCCCCAGGCAGCAACTAAAATACCACCCGCTCCTGTCAAAACAGGGAGTGTCCGTGAATATTGGTCTCATCTGGTGCCAACCAGCCTGATCTCTTTTATTGTTGTTGATGTGCTGATTTCAGCTCAAAGCAAATAAATTGTTGGACAGATAGCAGTGCTCTGACACAGGCTGCAAACACAGCTGGTTTGTCCTCGCAGAGCAGGTCACTGTCTTTCTCCTTCCAAAATAAATATTTTTTTTTCTGGGAGCCCTGCCCCACAACAGACCACAGACATCCTGGATGGATGCTGAACAGGGCTGCCGAGCCCAGAGAAAGCACTAGGGTAGCAGGCAGCCCCGGCAGCACCCTCCGATTGTCACAGCCCCAGCAGCATCCGTCTGACTGTCACAGTTCCGGCATCCTCCTGCCTGCATGTGGTTCCCATGCTGGTGAGGACCCAGCCCATGCCCAACCCAACTAAACAGGCTTCGTCAGGGACTGTGGACAATCTTAATGACTTGTGAGTGTCTGAAAAAGAGAGTTGGTAAGGGAGGAGGAGATCTGGGGATCTCACTGATACCTGGATCCGATATTTGGGTGCCTGTATTCCAAAGCTCTTTCTGAGCTGTTCCTGACATCAGACTCCAATAGGAGTTATGAACCAAAAATACCAGAAATACCTTAATGCCAGCTGAAAAGAGGTGTGAAGAAGAAAAAAGCTGAAGTGTGGGCTTGTGCCACAGGGGAAGGAAGCAAAGAAAGCAAGAATCAGTCCCATACTCACCAGTAAGAGAAATATAACCCTTAAATAAACCTGAGCCTGATTTAATTTCCAGCTGAGCTAGAGGAGGATGGGGAGTAGATGAAAGTCCTAAACTTCATCCACCTCAAAGAGACAGAAAAGCTTAAAGGATTACTCATATCACTTACACATCTTTCTTGTTGAGAGGGCTTACAAGCGGGAGCAGCAATCACCAGCATCCGAGTCTGCTCAATGAATAATGGGGGCTCAGTGCTGTCCTGCGTCAGGGACAGCGAGCAGTTGTTTTAAGGTGGGTTTAAATTAAATGCTACCATGCGGCTGGTTACCTCTTGGACAATAGATATCCGGGGCCCATCGGTTGCATTCGTAATTATCTGCTGCCTTTTCACAGGTGAAACACTTAAATCCATGAGGATACGGTGTGGCTGAAAAGAATAGAAAATATGCGGTAAAAATGAGCCAGTTCTTCTGGTTCTACCATGCTTTCCAGAGGCACACAGCAACATTTGTTCTCTTTAGACATATCTTTCTACAAATATACCCGTCAACTTCATCAAGTTAGTCCCAATTTGTGAAAATCCTGTTACCAAAAGCAGTGCAGGAAAGGCACATACAGGTACAACAAGAACTCGGTTCAGCCGTGTTTACCTGGCAAAAGCGCCCACTGCTCACTTCAAAGGGAGCTGATGTGAGCAAGGAGTACTTATTCTCTTGATATCAGAGCTCACATCCAATACTGCTACTTTATCAGTGCTGATAACAAAATATCAGATGGATTTAAATACTTCTGGAAACTGTTCCACTGAGGAAATGAGCTACCCCTTTGGAAGGCAAGTTGATGTCCCCAAAGGAAAGAAAAATCAGTGTGCTGGTGCTGAACCTCTGCTTTTATCAGCAGACTCTATCCTAATGTATCTCGCCAAATGAAGAGCGTGACTCCTTAAGTGGTCTCCTGGCAGGGCTTCTGTAGCACATTCAATACATCCTCAAGATGCTGCCACCTTCTCAGAAGCCAAACATTGAACAGGTTACATTTATCTCCACAGGGCCAAGTAAGCTGAACCTCTACAGGCCACATCTCACCTCTCCCTCCTCTTCTCCTCCCCTTGCCCACCAGCTCCGGGCCAGACCCTGCTCAGGTATGAGAAGTGAAGCAAGAGGCATTTGCTGCCCGTTTCCCCCAGGTTGCTCTGGGTAAGGGCCAGCAAGTCACTTGGGAGCATCTCTGGTGGGGCTGGCACTGCCCTAAAGGAACAGCTTTGGGCGGGACAACACAACAGCACTAACTAAACCCACCCCCTCACCCTCGGCCTCTAGCAGGTCACGGCTACGGCATAAAACAGGAATTTCATCTTGCTTGTACAAAATACAATTTTTTTAGCCAAATTCAGAAAGGCACTGAGTTTTCTTTGGGAACAGATGGCTGGTACAGTTGTCCTCTTGTAGAATTAAAATAAGTTTGTATCTGATAAAGCCAACAGGCTAATGAAAGGAGAATCTGTGGATGATCTATTATGAATATAATAATAAGATGCATAAAACTTTGCTATAGCATTGCTTCAGGGACTCACTGAAATAAAGGCAGGAGCGGCTGCTGCCGGTCACATTTGGCCCTTGCTCACAGCTGTTGATGTACTCGGGCAAACGGCGTGGCCACAGAGCTTGGTCTCATTGCCAGAGAGGTTCTTGAGGAACAGAAAATAGTGAACAAGAAGCCGACATGCTCAGCAGCTGCCTGTAACCCTAGCTGTCCATCATACGCTTTGGGAAGCAATGCTCTGGTTTTACATCCACTCGGTTTTATGAGAGCTGGGGATGTTTGTTTAACCTTTGCTCAGCTCAGCTCAGCCCTGATGTTTCTGCTGCCCTAACACACATTTGCCCTTGTCCTTATCCCCACGCCGTGGCCGCCCGTGGCTTTGCAGCCTGCGCAAAGTGGGCTTACTGGAAGGGTGGAGGTAGACGATGTCCTTCACGGTGAAGTCCCTGGGCTGCACGGCGGGCAGGCAGGCGGCCAACAGGCTGAGCAGCAGCACCCATGCCGCCGTGGGCTGCGAGGCCATCACCGGGTGAGGATGTACTCATGCGGCGGCCGAAAAAAGCTCACCTGGGCAACAGTAGAGAACAAGGGTGAGCAGAGCAAACCCGCGAGGAGCCTGGCCACCACCTCGGTCCCCAGCCACCCAACCTCACCGAAACCATGATTCTCACATGAACCTTCAGCTGTCCTCCCCTGCGGTCAGGTCTGTCACCATTTAGAATTTAACCAGTCAGTGACTGTCCTTTGTAAGACAGCAATAAAGTCATCAGAGACTGCACTGCAACAAGATTTAACAGCTTCTTTTAGAGGGTAGTGGAAAAGTGCAAAATTAGACCAGGAAGAAATGAAACAGGGTAGCTGGAGACCCACTGGGATGTCTGGGGAAGCAGCGATGGGTCTCCCACACTCACACTCCAACACAAGCTCGCACCCTTCAAAACTGCACCTTTTTGGCAAACCAGAGGCTCCACGTTACTTTCACATATCTCAGGAAAGGCTCCAGCTGATGCGGGCTGTCTCTACCTTCAGCTGGCTGCTGTTAATAACATCAAGTGACTATTGCATTTTCCTTGTCCATGCTCCAAAGGGTCTTATTCCCTCTGTGACGCTGCTGACAAACGATGCAGCGTATTTTCCCCACGTCCCTGTATGAAGGGAACTAATTTCAGCAGAAACAAACACGTGCTACGGTACCACTCGTGAAGCCATCCCAAAACCAGCAGCTTTCAGGAGCATCCCCATCCATCCACCCAGGTGTGGGGAGCCATCCAGGAACAGGCAATGCTACTGCACCTTAAATACACAGCTCATATTATTACAATTCCTTAAAAATGATGAAAACGTGCCTGAAAATGAGCGGGACAGGAAAGCCCCAAGAGGACGCAGCTGCCGAGCCAGGCAGGAGCCGTCGGTTTCCCCTGGCTGCTGGCATCCATCCAGAACACACCGGCTGGGGGTTATTTTTCCACCTAGACTGACCAAGAGCTCTGCAATACCCAAGATATTTCCTAAGCAACTTTGAAAGCAGAGTAGCTAGTATTTAATTTTTTTTTTTTTTTTTTTTTTTTTTTAAATGGAAAGATGTTCCAGGGTGGAGAGGCTTCCACCTCTGCCTCCAAATGTTTGTCTGGCAGTGGAGACCCGCACAAGGTGAGCAGAGCAATGGCCGTTGGGGGGGCTGTCATCACCCTTGGCTCTTATCTGAAAGCAACTCTTAATAAAACACCATGAAATCCATAAAAATAGCCAGGGAAACAGATAACACACAACATGGTGCATTAAACTTCATTGTTTTAACCTTCCGAAGGGGGGAAATGCCAATTTCCATTGGGTTTACTCCACAGATGCGTATCAGCCAGGGGAAAATGAAGTCCTGCTTAGAAGCAGAAAGGAAACAAACCCAACCTCTCCCAGCCACATGAAAGAAACGGGACCAGCAGCTCCCTGTGGGGTCTCAAGGAAAAAGTCCCAGCAAAGCCAGCTGGAGCCCACCTCGGCGAGGGAGCCAGGTAGGCGTGTGGATTCAGGACTATTCACATTTTTTTAGTTTCTCATGCCTAAATAGACACAGACCTGGAGCTGAAGTGGCCAAATACTGACACTGTCCTGATGGTCCTGAGCTGAGGACAACAGGAGCCATCATCAGCTGCACAGGCATCAGCACCAAGTAGACACACTGCACTTTGGAACAGTTTGCTGTCAGGGCACATATCTACATGTAACATGGGTCACAAGTGATGCTCAGGATGAGGAAAGAAGATGTGTTTGGACTCCTGAGCCTCTCCCTCTCCTTTCCTACGCAAGAGGAGAGCCGTCCATGGTGGCACACGCATCACCCTCGCTGCTTGCCCAGAGCCACCCCACAGCAACTGAGTTTTCACATGGGGAAACTGCTGAACATTCGTACTGCTAAGATAATGAAGATTTGGAGGAGAGAGGAATTCTTGGATTTTTATTTTTTTTTAATCCCCAACAACACAAGGCAGACTTTACAAGCCCTGTTACTCATTTCAGGAAATCAGCAGTTTGCGGTAAAACTGTCAGCTCACATGGTCTCAGAAGCAATCCTGCGTTACAGCGCAAAAAAATTAGGACCCTCATCCCAAGGAGAGCCGCTCTTCATAGCTCAATGCCAACTCTCAGTGGCAACCTAGGATTAACATAGGTTAACAACATGAAGGACAAGTAACAGTGTTTTCAGTTAAAACACAGCAAGATTAAAATAGTGGGAGGAACTCTGCCCAAGAATTTGTTGGTTTTTCTCATCACAGTCACAAAAAGGTTTTGCATTTGCAGCGCCGATCAAAGCCGTCCACTTGAGGACACCGGTTTTCCCTCTCTTGTACATGCTCCTTTTTATGGGACCAGTTGCTGACTCAGCCCATCTCCAGATGTCTGTGCGTAGCTGTTGGGACTTGCCCAGTTGTCAGATTCAGAAGACACGTGGCTGTTAGTCCTGCCTGAAAGGGTGGCAGAAATCCTCCGGCTGCACGCTAAAAACCCTCACTCCGTGCCTCTTGTAATTACAACTAGCTTAACTGCCAACACCACTTCTAATGAGTTGCAAGAACCACAAATGAACATATCGATTTCACTTCCCCACCTCCATTTTATATGCTTGAAACAAATTTAATTATAGGCAAGGAATTAAAATTGTAAAACCTTCTGTGTTACAAAACAACCCTGTCTCGGAGCAAGGCCAGCCTGGCCACTGTTTTAAACTAGAAAGTACTCATCAAGCTAAACACCTGCCACTGCTGCAGTCACTGCTCCTCACAGCAACATGCTCTACCTGTTGTTTCATACACACAGAGGTAGCACACAAATAGATACTTCCATGTACATGGAAGTGCCTACCGTCAGAAACCTCAATATTCCATATTTCACAAATATTTTGAGTAGATACACATGGGTACACAGTTCTGTCTTTCACAGGGGGCAAAATACACATACAAACATACTACATCTGATTGAGAAAGTACTTAATATTTAAGGTAATACTGATCTTTCACAGACAGTGGAATATCCAAAACTATTTTGGATTAAATCAATCATATTCAAAAATGACTGTTTGGCACACTCACACTCTCTGTTTTTACACCCACACACAAAAATCAAATGTAGTTACTTTTTATTCTTAAAGGAAGGGGATCTATATATGGATGCACTGCCCTAAAACCTGCAGTTGTTTGACCCAACAAAACTGTTTTCAATTCACTTTTCTTCCAAAAAAAAATAAATTGAAATGGTAATTTTCTACAGATGCTTCTCTCCATGAAGCCCGAAGAAGCTTCATCGAAGGCACGAGGCTTTTCCCCTTTGCTCACAAGCCCCATTTAGTTCATGGCTTTCAGCCAAAACCGCCAAGCATCATACAAAAATATCTCCTCACGCAGTTATTGCCGACATCTTGGCTACTACGGTGCTAAACCTCTGCTGGCAGAACAGACTTGTTCTCCAGCTTACGGGCACGCTTTTCCTTCTGAAACAACTCGGCCCCTTTCCAGACGCAGTAGCCTCCCGTGCACAGCACAGTGCAGGCACCAATCTAATAGAAAATGGCATGGCCCACTCTGAATTTGATACTGGATTGCAGTTAGGGGAAATAGTCACATGGTATTTAGATCATACAGTCTGTTTATAAAAGGTCTTGGGCGCTGACACAGAAATCCTAGTTAACTCAATCTTTCCAGCTTCACCAGCACCTTTCAGGCGGAAAGGCAGCCCCATCCCCGCTCTGCAGCAGGATTACTTCTTCCTGCCCTTTGCCCTGACACAGCGCTATGGAAATTAACCATTAAATTCTCTAAGCAGCAGCCCAATTGCCCATTTGTCAGGTCTCATTAGGGTGGTGACATCTCATCCTTGCTGTCACCAGCACTGGGGACAATGGAAGATCCCCATCCTCCAGGGAAGGACTGGGGAGTCCTCGAGCAGAGCTGCTCCCAAACGTCAGGCCTCTGGTTCTGGGGCAGACACGTTGTTGGAGTGGACAGTTATTTGTGAGGATGGATTTGTCCCTCCTGTCCCTCTCACAAGCTCAGTAGATATCTGCTAGCTGGCCTTGACTGAAGGCCGCGAGCTGGGCTGCTGCCAACTGCAGGGTTGCAGCAGAAGTTGCAGATGTTCAGGGGGCAAGGGGGGGTGGAGAAAAAAAGTCTCAGACACCAAATTTTCCCATAGAAACACTTGGCCAAAGCCAGGCATGAAGGAACTCCCAGTTTGTGGGCATTTCTGTGGTTCTCCTCCTTGTGAGAGTAGGACATATGCGGTGTTCGGTGCCCTTCCACCTCCCTCCTGCAGGAGATGAAGTATTGCCCTGCTCTCCCTGGACATCTGATACAGATGGAGGTTGCCCAGTCTCACAGAGGTTGATGTTTCTGCTGACATCTCAGCTCCACCTGCCTCCTCCATCTCCTCCTCGGTCTCTGGGCCACACCTCCAGGTTCACAGGTTACTACCTCATTTCATCTTGAAGACATTTTCTCTTATCTTTTCACTTGGAAGAGCTTCCATCTCAGGGCGCCCTCAAGCAACACTTCCTTCAGATAAATAAAATAGCAGAAACAAACAAAAGCTCCCTCTCAGCAGGCAGCAGACGTATCAGCCCTACGGTATCAAGTGCAGCATGCCAAAGCAGCAACACCTGTGAGAAACTGCAGAAACCACAGCATGAGTAATTCGCTCCTGCGAACTTTGCTGCACAAGGTCAGCTGGACCATCCTTCAACTATGTTATGACAATAATTCATCAGTGATAAATGAAGTCAAAGGATCTACAACCAGTGTGGCCATGTTGGAAGGTACAAGGTCTACCCAAACTGCAATTTCTCCTTATGCACATCACCAACATGACTTTCCCAAATAAAGCAGGAATTAATTGCTCTTTAGATTTCCCTTCTGCTTTTCTTCCAGTTCACACAAAGCTAACAGGTTGGAGTTTCCACTACTGGATCTGCAATAGATGTGTTCGTTTCCATACCTCGACAGCTTCAAAAACTAAACCTCAACTCTGCCTAAGGAGCTCTTGCAAAGGGGTTCACTACCGCTCCTCAATTACAGTAAGCAAGAGAAATTAAACAATCAAACACAATTAGTGCACAAATTGGTCCCAGAAACGCGGACGATCTAATTGCCTTGCTGCTAATTACAAAGCCTGTAGTTCATTGAGCTAAAAGCCCACGTCCTGGGGAAGTGAAGGGGGGTACAATATGTTCCCTCTCATGCCACCTTCCCTCAGATGCAATTTAATCTTTACCAAGATGTGATTTCAAGATTATTTTATAAGTAGCATATTGCTTCTATTTTCAACTTGTATTAATTACATTTTTAGTCTGACTAGCAAATGCTTAACTTTTCTTAGGTCCTGTGCAAACCCCTCATCGTTTAATGAGTTGTAGGAAAACGTCACTTATATTCATGCATCCCCAGAGGATAGTTTGGCGTCAGTTAAACGCAGAGGAGAGATGAAACGGATATATTTCCCCGGAGTATTTCAGATATTTAGTGTTGGGCATAAATGACAGCAAAAAGTTAGCTTGAAAATCAGGCAAGGCCATGATGTTCGTATGAGAAAATACAATTAACGCAAATTAATTCTCAAACTGGGAAGGTGAGATATTGAAAGTTCGACAGGATTCATTCCCATTTCACTCCACATAATGCACAGTGGTGCAGGGTCACCACTAGTTTCTTTTAAATCACACATTATATTCGAGCCTGTGATTATGAACACTTCTGAATTAGCAGAAAGAGGGGCATGGATGATCTAATAAATCATTGCAAGACCTATCCCCCAGGTTTCTGCATGGCATACAATAGAGGCAGCAGGGGCAGTGAGCCCTGAACTCAATGGGATGCATGAGATCAGCATTTGGCTCGGACTGGGAATTCTGGAAGCCAGTGGTCGCCCCTCCTGTGTCCCAAGGCACATGGGCTGACCTCAATGCATGGGGAGCCCCCAGACAGCCCGGCTCCATGCAGAGGATAAGGAAACCATGCGTGAGCACAGAAATCCTGGGATTTTCCTGCTAATAAGCAAAAAACCCAGCCATTGAGTTCCAGCGGCCAGACCCCTCTGCAAAGGGGAGAAGGGTGGTTAAATTATTTCCTAAAAAAACACATAAAGTTCACGAGGGCAACAGAAAGGGCTCCTCTGTCCAAGGCAGGGATACTATTCCTGTGGACCACGCGTTGCATACGGCTCCTTTCTGCTCCTCGTGCATATCTTGCAGAAAAAGGAGGTGCAAGGCTCCGTGCAGCCAGCCCCAGGGAAGGGTGTTCTGGGGCAGGGGGGCTACGACTGCCAGCCCAGGGTCAGTGGCCACGCCACGAAACGGCGCTGGGAGCAGGCAGGGTGCCGGTGCTCTCCTAGGGAAAAGTAAAACAAGGTCCTGAGCCTATGCACTGAGTTAAATTTTGGTGAGGCTGGGTGTGACAACAGTAGTTGGGATCACCCTGGGCCATCTTTCCTACTTACATTTAAACCCAATAAGCAAGAACATTGCAGTTAAAATACGGGGGAGCACTGACAACACAACTGTGCGATGCATCTGCTAGGAAAACAGGAATAACATTGCAGCATGTTACTAAATAAAACGTAGCCAAAGAGTAAGAGATGCCAGAGACACATGGAATCAAACAAAACAGGAGGACACACCCCATGCTTACAAAGATGTAGCTGGCAAATGATCTAATCTGCAGCCAAGACATGAAAATCTTCCAGAAAATAGTTTTCTAGTAGTCTACATACCAGGCTAGCGGACACATATCCACAGCTGTTTTAAAAGAATGAGATGGTCCCACTGAGCTTTTAAGGTTGCATTTTTATTAAGTCTCGAAAATTGGGACAATCTGGAGACCAAGAGGATCGTCAGCACAAACCCAGTATTTTTGAAGGATCAAAGGAATGACTGCTTAGCCTAAGGTCAGTCCCGGGTAAACTCATGGAGCAGTTTATTTGTGCTACTGCAACTAACATTTCAAGTTGTAAAAGATGGCAAGAGAGGGTTGGTCGCGTTTTGTGGAAAATGGGTCTCCAAACAAACCCGTCATTTTCAAATGGGCAGGATTACGGCTCTGGCTGTGAAAGGAGACTGTTACACAGAATAATTGGGGAGAGACCAAAGCAGAGAGCCAAAGCACCAAACCCTTCTGATTACAAAAATGAGTTCTACCCAATTAACCAGGCATGCTCGGGCCAAATTAAAAAAAACCAACAGCTTAGTGACATCTCAAAAATCTAACTGGTGAAAAAGACATCTTCAAAATAAAAATACTTATCTTTTCCCCACTTTCCTGCAAGGCTACATTCACCATTTTTGCCCCAGAAGTATTGACAACAAGAAACTTCTTGTATTAAACCCTGATGAAGATGTTAAAGGGTGAGCTGAAACACTTGTCCATCATGCAACAAACTGTGCTTTAATAAAACCATACATCAATCTGCACCATTGTGTCCTTGGTCTCCTGATGCCTTCCCCCTCCGCTCTCCAGAGTGATTTGTGACAGTTCTTCTCGGACATCACCCCACACATTTGACATGCTAGATTAAGCACCGAGTCACAGACTGCTCGGCGTTGACCCAGAGCGAGCTTTGCAGAAGTTCAGAGATCAGCCCTGAAAACACGATATTGTGGGAATGAGATTTTTATTATTATGAACGAATTCAAAACTTGAGCTTTTGCCCCACCAAGGAGAGCTCTGTCACCAAAATCAATGTAAACTGCATCAGGCCATTACTATTCCTCGTGATGGGCGAGATACTAATGAACTCCCTGGCTTTGCCTATTCACGCTGTAGTGCCACGTTTTTCCCCCAAACAATTTAACATATTTATGTAGTAGTTAATGAACACCAGGTGGTATTGTTCGAGACCCGGCCACGCATAGACGAGGCTGCAGAAGGGCTCTGTTCCCTTGGCAGTTCACCCCAAGTTCATGCTATTTTTTTATTTCCCAACCCACACGTGAATTCCCGCTGGTGCAAGGCATCAAAAATACAGGCAAGCCACAGAGGGAAGGGACACGTATGAGAACAACATGTCCGCTTTTGCTTATTTCCAAAGAGCACATCTAACACCCGGCTGCAGAAGACACCGCACAAATGTCGGCAGCCAACCCTCAGGGAAATAATCGGCAACGGGCTGACCATTCCCAGCTATATGCTCGCAGCACCTACATAAAGTTTAATGAACAACGACCAGAGGCTCGTGCAACGATCCTTCAGATAAGTATCTCATTCTCATTTCTCTCCTGATAGAAAAAAACAAACAGTAGCTTATGTTTGCTTGCGCCCACATCTAGCCAAGTCAAAGGTGGCATGCAAAACCAATTTTGCACACCAAAATAAATAAGAACTTTCTCTTCCGCTATTTTATTATTTGTACTGCCACCCTTTGCTCCATAAGATCTATAACAGACATTGTAGCAAACCTCTCTTTGCAGAGATCTCCATAATTTGTTACACTGAGAGCAAATTTAATCTGATTTCATATTTTCTATCATGCGATACTGAAATTAAAATACTTTTCTCATAAAGCTTTACTCAAAGTTATTCCACTGCCATCCCTCCAATTTTAATGCATATTTTATTCAGCAGGAACATTAGAAAAGCTACATATCATTAAAGTAATGCAAAAGAAACCCAAATTGGAACTGACCAGTGTTCTTTCAGCTGTCTAGTTAATCCATGAGTAAACAAACACTAGCATCATTAATTCATTCACATTTTCAATAGCTTTTCCAGAAAAACAAAACCCAGCATAACCCAAAACAAACAATACTCCCTCTGCTTCATAAGACTTTCAAGTGTTATTTCAATTCAATGGCCAATTAATAATTCAGCACTTGTCCTCCCAGAAAAAGCCATTTAATTCCTTTATTTTTTGTAACTTGTCTGTGGGGAAAAAAAAAAAAAAGCACCTATTAAAATAAAAATTATCATCTCCACCACGATGGGAAGCTATAAAATGCCATCCTCATTTTAGTCACCACTCCCGTGAGCTTTTCAAGCTTCCAGCACCGCACCAATGGGTATCAGTAGGTTTATGGGATGGAGACCTTGGGGTGCTCCCTGGTACTTATACACGCATACATGGCCTGCGAAGCCGAGCAGCAGCATATACGCGCCTTCCTACGGGAAGTTCTTTACCTGTTGCTTGTACAGAAAGCTTCCCTGCAATAGCCACCCCATCTTGTTAACGCAATGTAATGATAATTACAACTTACAGATGGACAAAATGCTCGCCCTGCAACCCGACTCAAGCCAAGCCTGCCAGAGCAATGCAGTCTGTACACGCTGTTCACTGAATAGCTGATTAACATGAGTTTTAATTCATCTTTCTGAAGCTGAAGTGTTCCAAACCACTTCGCTGTTTGGGGGCAACTGATTAGAAAGTGAATTATGTGTAAAATGAAAACTCCAAGAGTAAAGCAAAGACATATTCACTCCCCCTTGTACCAGTGCATTTAATTTTTCATTTGATTTTCGTACAAGATCTGCACCCTCCCCACATTTCACTTATAGTTAATTACTGTCAATCATTCCTCCATTTTACTGCGTACAAATCACATAAAAGCAAGGGTATGGGCATAACACAATATTCTCATTAAAAATACTGATGTTCTATAACAGATCTAAACAGGAAACCATTCCCATGACCATTAATTGTCTGCTAACACGTCATCAAACTAATGCAAATATTTGTTCTTTTTTTAATAACAGTAAATCAAGATACTGCACAGAGAGGTAAACGCTGTCGCACTAGAATCACTGGAAGCACAAAACCAGGTGCGCATCCTCTGGGATTTTTTGCTAAACCAGCCCTATTCATTTGTAAGCAGAAAATATTTTTTTTGGTTTTGCTGCTGGTTTGGGGTTTTTTGTTGTGTTTTGCAGTTGTCGTCTTTTTTTTTTTTCTTGCAATCGTTACTTTAACCCACCAGAAAGAATTACCTGGAGCTCATTGGTTATTTACCATGTCGATTCACGGTTAACTTCAAACAACAACAGCGCACAAGGACAGAAAAAGTGAACCTCCCAGAAATGATGAAGCCCAGCTACCTGATATTTTCCCGAAATAAAAAACTTATATTCATACATTTGTTTCGTCTCATGGCAGAAATAATGCCTACATGAATACTGCCACCTAAAAAAGGGCTAAGGAGGAAGGGGGGCAGGGAGACCACTGGGGACCTTACAGGAAGGCTCTGTGGGCTAGATCCTGGGAGCCATGGGAGCACCGGGCAAACTCTGGTTCTGGTAATAAAAACAAAACAAACAAGAACAGGAGAGTGAAGCACACGAAGGCAAGAGCCTGTAAGCCAGGACAAAGGGCTAGACTTTGCCTGAGATCAGCAGAGAAAAGGGAACAGGAGCTGAGTCATGAAGAGATTGCATTGCCCAAGATGGAAAGAAAACCAAATTCCTTGAACAATTTTACCACATCTCTTTACACTTCACCCCGTAAGAAAACGAGGAAAACATTGAAGCTAACGGGTCTGCTCTCCTGCCCATCTGCATGGAGTCACACCTGTACGAACCAGTACAGGTCTCCTTGACTTGCTTCACTGGCGTGCACCTGAGCGCGCATCTCCACCAACCACCTTACAGCTGGTCACACCAGGTCAGTATGTACTGCTTGGCAACTTTACCAATCTCTGGCATGCTAATTGAAACATAACCCCTACTTGGCATTGGTTAAGCTTTGAACTTCAAAAAATAATTTCCCCCTCCATCTTGGAACATCTCTGCATCACAGTTGTCACCCTTCGGTCTTGTGCCTCTGATAAACCTAGCTGGGGCAGGCTCCTATGTGGGGCAGCCAGGCAACCTCTGCAGGGTTTTTTGGCATCCTCATCCCTCTTTGCCTTCAGCTGTAACCAGCCCCCCACTCTGATGTCTCGTGCATCTGCCCTAACACCTTTGTTAACACCTTCTACCCACCACCCTTCTATGCACTGTCATCTCCACCGCTGTCCATTTCGTCCCGTTGAGATGCTTTCATATCATTAGCTCACCAGATGGCAAATATTATATACAATATTAAATAATGCATTCCATATCAGTAATTGGGAGCTAAGGTGGACCTCCTCCTGCTCCATCTTCCGTCTGCTCCATCAAACCTCTCACCTCCTGGAGATCAAGCTTCACTGCAGACTCCTCTGCTCCTTTGTTTATCTCTTAATCTGCTGTGCCTGTTGCTAGATCCAAATGCCTCATCATCTTGGCATTAGAAAGTCCACTTTCCCAAGGTACAGAGTGTTTATGGAGTATCATCAGTAATTCAAGTGTCTGCCAGCTAAGAGATGTTATCTCCAGAATAGCTGAAGAATACCTCAAAATCATGCTCCAACTCATCTGCCTGAAACGCTCACCTACAGAACATGCTAAAAGCAGATGTAGTTTTCAAAATGTGCCCCCCCCCCCCCCCCCGATTTAACCAGTTGCTTAATTTTCACACATGAATCATCTGGCATTCCACAGGCCACGATATATAGCTTTCATTATGTCACTGCTGACATTTTCAATGCTGGAAGACCATGATTTACTGGTTTTCATTAGACCTGATCTCCACTCTCGGTCCTACCCCCAACTTGTTGAGGAATCCATATCTGATCAGTGAAATGTTGATCTGACTTGAAAATATATTGCTCTTCATCTGCTAATTTCTCTAAAATTGAACTTTTCTGACAATTACTTCCAGTGCTGACAGTGAGCATCTACCCCCATAAATAATGAGCCTGAGAGGACATCTCTTCCTCTGGCCTTGGGAGAAAATGGGCTGCTAGCAAAGACACTCCCCAGCCAAAGCCACAACATTGCTAGATTTTTATCACAACAAATACAAAGGAATATTTAAGCCAAAATAAAACCATTTTCTTTCAAACATTTGAACTGAAACTTTGTACAGTTTTGCTTTCCAACTGAAGCATTAGGCCAACACCATTTTACATCTTTGCTAGCAAAGACCTCCCTAAGCACTGAGAAACCACGTCCAACAAGCTGAAGGCTCCTTTGCATTAGCAAAGCATCGCCCATGGCTCAGCACCGCCAGTACTGCTGTGCAAGACATACAGCTGATAGCACAGCCAGGCCAGCAAACCCAGCCCACACCGTGATTTGAAAAGACAGAGGAAAACAACCAACTCCATAAACTGAACACTATGGCAAGCACTAGAAAGAACTGCTTATCTGAAAGTTTTTACAGATCACAGAAAACCTGAAAAAAAAAAAATTAAATCAGCCTAGACTCATGTATGATAGAAGTTTACTCCGTAAAGCCAACAGGGAGGCTAATCAACAAATGGGCTGAAAAATCAAAAATCTTAGTGGTCTGAAGAATACATGAGAACATGTCTGATAAGAAGCGTTCCAAATTGCTTTCTATGGCACTATTTTAGTTATTTTATCTTTTATGTGTAATTAAAACCTCACAAAAAATTAAATCAGGCCACGTTTTTTTTTATAGGGAATGATGGCCCTTCTAAGAATATTATAGATAAAACATAGTTTACTCAACAACATCTATGATCGTCCCCACCACACTCACCAAAAGATACACATTTTGACACTGAAGGACTGATTTAACTTCCATAATGTCTAATTATGTCACAAGTCACTGGCTACAAAACCATCTACGTGCTTAAAGCCATGTTGGGTTCTATCTAAAGATAAATAGCATTTCTGTTCCCTTTTTAAGTCAAACGTGCACTAGCTGTAAATATCCTGAAGTATCAATGCAAGAAAGACATTAAAAACAGAACCTTAAACAATGGGACATTATTACGGAGCAAACCAGTACTATAAATAGGCAGCAAGATTATCTGATAGAATTCCACACTGGGAAGTGTGGAATGGAAATCAATTATGTCCAGGGAAGAGCCCCCAGCTTCTGCAGCACTGCAGGGAAATTACAGAACTGGGAACCTTTCTGCAAGCTCCAGGCACTGACCATGTTCACCCAGCTCATGACTGAAGTCAACTCTGGTCATACTCAGAAATATAGGCATGGTGCTAGTACGTGCTCACGTGTCGTTTCTGGTTGCAATGATTATTTGTTAGAATCTTGGGCAGGGGGCACAGGAGCTAGAAAAAGCAGTGCCAAGCCAGTGAGGCTCACCATCAGCTGCACATTCGGCCCAACATCTGCCACCTCCCAACCAGAGAACCTTCCCCTTTAGTAATTTCAACCCTTTCATATAATTTTTGAAGAATCATTCAGCCCCTGCTTCCCTTTCATATTTGTTTCCATCCCTGGCAGTGCTCCAGGCCAGGCTGGATGGGGCTGGGAGCAGCCTGGGCTGGGGGGGGGGGTCCCTACCCGGGGCAGGGGTGGGAACTGGGGGGGCTTTAAGGTCCCTTCCAACCCAAACCCTTTTCTGATTCTTTTTTTGTTTTTGCTATGAGAAGCAGTTCATTATCCATGACTCCTTGACTGGTAGATCCTATTTCCAGTAATTATTCTCCCTAAAGTCCCACCAGCGGGGTTAAGAGCTCTGGGCTAAATGAAACATGCTGCTTATCTAGAGATGTAAATACAGCAGCCTCTCTCACATGTTTCTAAACTTTCAATAAATGGTCAGTACCTATGCAGTAAGTAAACTCCCTTTAAGCTTATATGACACATATTGGTCAAGGTATATACATATCCATGTGCTGTTATGTCAACAGACAGCTCTGCCCGTGGATTCTGCACTCCCTAATACACGGGAGCTACACCTGCCCCTGCAGATGAAGTGGGCCAAGAGAAGGCTGAGAAGGGGTGGCCCCACACAAAGCACCCACAGTTGGTGGTGCATGGCCCTCCTTCACCCCAGCATCATGCTCGGCCATCATCTGGCAGAGCCATGCGAGCGGATGGCAGACAAGACTGCACCATGCAAGGATGCTCACGGCATGGGCAGCCATGTGCCTGCACAGCTCCTGCTCCAGCCCTGCACTTGCACACAGCCATCACTTGCAGCAGTACACAAGCTCAAAACCATGCAGTTATCTCAGTGGTTACACCCTCAACACTCATCTCAGTGGAAATCTTCAGGGTTTGCTTCCATATTTAGGTGTAAAGCCTTGCTAACTCCAAAAACGTGTTGGAAACCAGAAATTCCCAGGAGAAGACACTTTACCTGCTCTATTTCCTCTGGCATTCTGGGGCTCAGCACATTGGCATTTGGGTCAGCAGAAAACCTTCCATTGACTTCAAATACTGGCTCCATAGGGCTGCTGGGACACTGCCTGGCAAGGGCAAGCATCGTCCTGCAGAGGCTGAGCAAAGACCAGCGGCAGCATGGCCATGCTCTGGAGGAAAGCTGCAGCACCCACCCGGACCCGGCACCTCCTACACCCACGGCAGCGTTACACATAAGCTCCCAGTTGCAGCCACAGCTCCGAGCACCACAGTTACAAGCGCACAATGAAAATATGTTGCTTGCACCCCAACTCACCCAAGCGCTGGGGCTGAAGAAGGGTTGCCGTGGCACCTCCTGCTATTGCGCTTGCCACTGGGAAACCATCCCGCTCTCGCCCACCATTAGCCACGTCCCTCATCTGCAGCATAAAGAAACCCCTCACAATACAACAAGTGCTTTTAAAAAACATACCTTTCTGCAGAGAAGGGACGGTAACCGAAGAAATCTAGGCCTGCTGAGATGTGGCAGGATAAGGCGTGCAGTAACCCAGCCTCCCAAACCAGGGGAACAGTATCTCTCTGAACTCCTTATAAAGTTATACAGCAGCGTGAGAAGCACCAGGAATTAATTAGAAAACAGGTTTCCATGTCTGATCAGGTGTCTGCTCTTTCTGCTACAGCTTTGTTTCCAAGGAAGGCACAGGCACCAGCCCTGGCTCCTGCAGAACAAGCTGACACCTATTGCTCCATGTACACTCCTGCTGGGGGGGAAGCGTTGCTCAAATACAAATGTTAGAGAAATAAAGAAAAAAATACTGGATAGCAGTTTGCAGAGTTTGCTTTTACGTTTACTCTCTGTGCACATCCATGCCTTCTCCCCTGTGCAATAAAACTAACAGGAAAGCAGGAAAGGTCTCACCCCTCCACAAGTGATTCGTTTCTCCCAGACTTGCCTACTAGAAACCCTAAGACTTTGCACACTCTAGCCACGAAAATTATTCAGCTGAGAAAACAAAATAATCAGTGGTTTAAGTCTTTGTTTTATATCCTTTCGGCTGAAAAAATCAACTTTACAGCAGAAACCAAGTAGCTACAACTCTTGCAAGCTAAACCACCATATGGTCTTAACTGCCAGCACACGTTTGTGATGTTTTTTAGAGTCACTGGGAACACGTGCAATCCTCACAATGCCGGTTCTGCTGTAAATCGGCAGCCCCAGCTGAGCATGGCCTGCGCTGGGACATCAGGTGAATTTTCATCCCCAACAGCACAGAGAGGGGCAGGGCAGGCACCCACTCCCAGAACACAGAACCCACAACTTCACCCGTAACCCTGCCCCTGCCTATACACCTGTATCCGGATCGCTGTAGGAGCTGGGACATTTTTTCTTTCTTCTTGAAGCGGAAGAGAAGAAATAAAAAATGTGCCATACAGCCTCCTGTTGTTATGACAGGCTTGCACAGCTATTTCAGGTTTTGATTTATGATCAGGGGGGGCTGGTTTCTGAGAAGCTCCAAGCCATGCTGCTGTGCCAGAGACACGATGTCATGTAACTGAATTTCTGATTCCCCACCAGTTTGAGCAGCGATATTAAACGCAGCCAAAATGAGCTTCCTGTGCTCAACTGGAAACAAAAGAACACTTTTACAACACTGCCCTCAGGGTTAATAGAAATATATACATCCAACTCAAGGCACAGTTACCATCTTATCGCACTATCAGCTCCTGCGTGCACAGAACAGAAATTCAGCGTGGGCTCTTGTGTGAGGTGGCTGCATTGAAGTCGGTGCGGACAGATGCAGAGGGAGTTCCCACAGCAGCAGGCGGCAAAGCAGCGGCTCAGCCCTGCCCGCCGCGGGACCTTCCTCCCCAGCCGCTCCTTTCCCAAATGCGGAGCACAGCGCAGGGTGGAACACACAACCTCAAACCCCGGCTGGAGACAGAAGAGTTACTCTTTGGAATTCTGAGAAAACACTTGGATCTTAATTTAACACCACTGCCAACTGGTCCTGACAGCTGTAGACAGTGGGGAGTTTTGACCACAATGAAGTCAGGAGTATGATTATGGGTCAGATTTGGAGAGAATCTGCAAAGCAGATGCTACCACTCACACCAAGGCAAATGGCTGCTTAGCTTGAACAGCACGTTACCTGCACAAACACACTCTGCCATCCCCCAGCTGTCCCCCAGCATCAGCCACGGAGGATGCCACCCATGAAGGACTGGGCTGCGCAGGTTTATCTCACACAGCATGCACTAGTCTCACCACCAGCAGCAAATGACAGCCGAAGATCTGGTGATGGTGATGCTTTCTTTAAGCAATCTCGGTGCTTAATTTTAAGCATCAGAGGACCAAAACATTTCAGATGACACAGAAAGTGTGGTATTGTACACTCAAGTCTTGTGTCTTGCAAGTTCTGTCCATGAGCCATGACTTTTCCAATACTTCATAGAATCATTTAGGTTGGAAAAGACCTTTAAGACCATGAAGTCCAACCATTAACCCAGCACTGCCCAGCCCACCACTAAGCCATGCCTCGCTCCAGTGGCACCGAGCTGCTATTCCAGCCACCCGACAGTGCGAGGCAGATGCTGCGTGCACAGACCGCAAATATGTCCCATGTTCAACAAGTCCAACAAGATGGACCTGAACCCCAGGAGCTGGGCAACCAAGGACCAACAAAATAAAGATCCTTGCACCTCCTGGAGCTACAAGGAGACTTAGTGCCCCACCAGAGACCACAGTTACCACCTCACTCCTGAATAATGAACCAGTTATAGTGGAACTGCTGTGAGACATGGTGCCCTGAGGAATACCAAGTTAACGGACACAGATCTGCAGGTATTTTGGATTTGAAAAGAACAAGCAGATACTGAAGTCCTACTTGAAATTCTGGAGAATAATGCAAAAAATCCAACAAATGAATGGTGCTCAGACAGATCTAAGGCTGCTAACTGGTGGTCCAGCCCTGCCAGATGCTGTTGACAGCTACTGAAAGCATACGCAATCATTTCAAGACAAATCACCTTGAAAATAATCCTCCTTCAAGAAAGCTTATGATATCCAACAAATTTAAACCGTTTTCAGACATCCATGAAAAAAGAGGATTGGAAAAACACAGTTATACAGTATGAATGCTGATCAGAGAGAAAAACAGAGTGAAGACAAAGGCTGGCATCAATGAACACAGCTATCAAGTATTCTAAACTAAACGGGACAAAACTCAACCAAATGGCTTGAAGGTGCACTCTGTTCCTGAAGATGCTGGATGTGAGCTAGCAGGTACGGGATCAGCCTTGGAAAAGTGATTCTCCATTGATAACCCATCAAACTGTTATTGGACCACAAATACCAGAGTGAATTTGGAGAGCCAGTGCACATTGTTTTTCCAACATCTGAAGCCGTCTGACAGCTTATGAAATACAAGGGCCTTTCCTGCCTACTAAGGAAGCTACATTTTACTGAAAGTTGCTATATTTTTAAAAAATTCTACAGATAATGTGTGTGCTAAAGACATCACCAGAACACACCCTGTTGGGAAACGGCAACAGGTCAGCTCCTCTCCGTGACTCACTAGCAGTGAACAGCTCATCAGCAAGATGCTCTGGTGTCCACAGAAGCTCTGTGTAGCTTCCACAGCTCTATGCGATAGGTGCACCCACACATCTGTACGGAGACATTTTTCCATTCACAAAAGCAACACAGAAGTGTTGCTGCAAGACTTTAAAAGTTCTTCCCATAACAGGTCCTGTGAATGGATACCAGGTAGAAGCCTTCTGAACACTTGACGGCCTTGAGTCAAGACTGGAGTCAGAACTACCGCAGCAATAAGCATCTCTAATAAAGCAGTGGTTATAATGTTGTTCCTACTTTTTGGAACCTCAATATAATTTTCATTCACTAGCATCAGACAGAGCCCTCCGTGTTTACTTTGACTGCCAAGCCAGGCAAACACCCTCACAGCGTAAGAATTAAAAGGGAAAAAAAGTGACAGACGTACTGTGGTACACACCTTGCGCGGCAACAGTTTGGTGCATGGTCCAAAGCACCAAGACCTGTACTAATCACCTTGAGCTCATTAATTTATGAAGCTTTGGCCCAACTCTAGCGGCTGGCAGATTATCAAGCTCTTAGTTGATGTGATTCAAACTAATCCACTAAAAGGCATTTAAGAGCCAGCTAGGAAATAAGTATTTTTCTATTATTAGAGGCACTAAAAAGTTTTAATGGCACCAGACTCTCAAGGTGAGGGAAACAATGCTCAGGTCCATATGCAAGAATTTCCCACCTCAAATTGCACCACCAGTCAGTGCACCAGGTCATGCAATGGTCATCCCAGCGTTTCTAAACCCTTTCACTAGAGAAGGCAAAAAAGCAACCTGTTATTACTTCTTTCTCCCTTTTTCATCCTTCTTCTGATCCCATCTTCCGCATGATTTACTAGGGAAAGGAGGATTTTGCTGTCGTATCAGAGTGTGTGTCATTATGCACCTTTCTGCTCCTACTCCCATATGTAGCAATGCTCAGAGCCATCAGTGGTATCTGGACGGGCTGGGCATGAAGGTAAGGGCTGCGACATTATCAAACGCACACTGAGGACATCCTCCGAGTGCCTCAGTTAAGGAAACACTGCAGCTTGCATTAGTAGCTGATTAGGCACAAAAACCCCAACCCAAAACACCACCACCACCCCCAAAACAAGAAAGAAAACAACCGAACCAAACAGAGAAAGAAAGAGAGAAAACTTTCAGGTGCCCTGATAATGGAAAAAGAATTTAATTACAAGCCACAAACCAGCATAAGGCACAGAGATGTAAGGAAGCAGGCTTCCTGAGCCGTGGGGCTCACGGGGTCCCTGGTGCAAGGCACGTTGCTGCCCGGTTTGCTGTCAGACTGGGTCATGTTCAAAGATTTTTATTTCATCAGTTCCAGAAAGCCAGAAGCTTGTTGTCTGGACACCAAACCAAACGAAACCACATGTTATTCCCAGATAAAATATTTCAGTATATAAAAAAATTCTACCTTTCTTAAGCAGGTAAACACTCACTTGTTTAACAGTGCTCTTGGCTGCCTCAGCTGAAGTTTGCTTAATAAATCAGTGCCACAGAAAAAGACCCAGGAGAACAAAACCCAATGAGAAAGTCTTTTTCCCTTTTGCCATTTGAGTATCAGATCTAGAACCAAGGTATACTGAGGGAGAAGCTGCTTAAAACCTCTTTTATCTGGGGAAAGACTAACTATGATATGAATTTTTAAAACCTTTTAAAAGCACACAAAAAGCTCTGTAGTCTATTGTATGTTGAAGCAGCATACAGTTTGGTAGATGCAAGCTAAACTCCTGCTGAAAACAACTTCATAGCAATGAAATTCATACTTAGCAGCTTGCCTGATGCTGATAAAACAACTGCAAAATCTTTTCAATCCTTGAAGACCATCTAAGAAATATATATATATATATTTTTTAAGATAGACAGATGTACACACACACATATATATGCATGCACACACACACAGCAGCAGCAGAGATGGGAGGTAAAACAAGGAGGGCAAGGACACTTAGTCTTTTCTTGTCCTGGGGGGTATCCATGAAGTTTTCACTCCCCCCAAACTACTTGTTATCGCTGATTCCCTTGGATGCTCTGAAGCACCACAGTTCCTACCCACAAAATGAGCTCGTTTGGAAGCTGTATAAACCTACCCAAAGTCACAGCCGTTACCACAGCGACACCGGGTTCAAGTTCAATATTTACAGTTGGCTTTGAAAGACGTATCCCTACCCTATGCTGACCCGCTCCTCCAGCGCCGCTCGACACGGTGACCCAAGACGCCGGCCAGCACCCTCGCCAGCCCCTCTGATCTCACCGGCAAGAAGCCTCGCTGGGGACTGGAAGCTCCTTAAGAGAATAAACACATCTCAAGAGATATTAACCGGTGGTATCTGCAGACTGGCATCTGCTTCCTCGGCAGTTTAGCCCCAAATGTTTGTCTGGAAAGAGCACTCTGAAACCAGTAGGGATTTCTAGGAAATCCAGCCCTATACTGGTTAAGCTTTAGACTCTCACTAAGACAAAAATATGAAAACAAAATATGGGAAAATAATATAAAATCCAGTAACTATTTAAACATACAGAATACCACATTAACAGAATTGGTCATGAAAACCCACTAATGCTCATGTCAAAACTACCTTTATCTGAAAGTTTGCCTTGTTTCAGAAAATTCAAATGGTCTGTTTTATTTCACATCATTTAGACCTACAGAAATGCCATAAACCTTATGCGGCAACACTCAAGCAAATATCATGAGACGAGTATTTATCCAACATATACGAATCAAGTCTAAATAACCGCACGTGCACATCAAAACTATCAAACGCATTATCTCGCCTAAACGCACTTCACCGATCGACTCGAAGTGAGCATCGCTGTAATTTCAGGAAGCCTTTCCAAAACAAACATGAGCATCACATGCATCGTCCCTGACAACACGCATGAGAAACAGAGTTAAACTTATCACAACATCTCAGTGGCCACCCGATCGGATATTTTCTGCTTACTGCATTCACATAAAGCGCATGCACTCACCAGAAATGAGCGCGCCGGCTTGAAAAGGTTCAGGTTTGTTTGGGATACTGAAATTACACTGCTGCCCCTTGGGATTTTGGTTGGTGGAAGCCCACGAGAACATATGACTTTAGCAACAGATGCACAGAGCGTTATCTTAAGATGCTAAAATTTTATCAAGGACTTCCATTATTCTGGAGACAAGAGCTATTGTTTCCAACTCACGTCAGCGCTATTTTGGGAAACTGGTTATACACACAGTCACCCAAATTAGTTTTCATTCGATTGTTTAAAAATAACATCTGAAAAAGTAACCTAACTTAATGTACTTCATTTACTTCAAAAAAAAAAAAAAAGAATTACACATGTTAATATGAAACAGGAAACAAATGAAACTGCACAAGAAAGCTTGGAGCTGGCAAACAGAAATCCAGTGGTTTAAGTGAAAGAATATTTCAGCTTGATTTTCCTTCTCCTTCCTACCAACCTTATTTTCAGGTGGCCAAAACCCTTATGGCATACCTTTACCTCCTCCTCCAAAGCACAACTGTAGACACACGTTATTTACTTAAAAAAAAAAACAAACATCCTGCAGCTGACTAAGCTCCAGAAACCAGCCTGTCAGACCCCCCCTGCACCACCCAGCCAAACCCCCTGATTTCTGTAACAGCAATGTGAATATCAGGGCATGAAAGGACAACAGGCTGCGACCGCCCCGCCTGCGCTCCAGCACGAGTGCTGGAAAACAGCACGGACCAGCATTGCGAAATGATTCCATTTGAAAATCTTGTCATGAATAAAGGAATGAGAACAGCAAAAGGGAACGGGGACTGGAGTTAGCTATTTCCAATTATTAAGGGAGAGGGGGGAATTTAAAATTATTAATAATAATCAAACAGTAACACAGTGCCAGTTCATATAAGTTCCCGTGAAAAGTTTTTTTGTTGGTTTTGGGGTTTTTTTTTGGGGGGGGGGGGGTGTTTTTTGGTTTGGTTTGGTTTTAGGATTTTTTAAATTGCCCTTGGGCACTTCACAGCCATATCTAATAAGCTCAAAATTAGGCAAGGTTATGAGTGCTCAAGCCTTCAGCTTGCATGACTTCCAGTTTTCCAGAACCATTTTATTCACTGCACTATAAACCAGTTTCTGAATCCCAATGATTTGGTCTGTAAATCTGTTTACATGCTTTTCTTCTTTTACACAACACATCCCTTAGTACAGAAACACCCTTATGGATACAAACCCCAGCAATTTTGTAAGCTGCCTAGTGCTGAAATACTCACAACATTAACGTTTTGCCGGCCAAATACCACCAGTATACAAAGGAATCACCCGACAGCTAGTCAGCCAGCTACCTACAAGTCATAATTCGTCTGTACAACAGCTAATGAGATAAAAGCAGATACATACAAAAGCAGTAGGTTGACTGATACAAAGTAATTGCAGGTAGAATTCGATGACAGTAATTTATGTATTTCTATTAAAGGAAAGGTGGTTGTATAGGAAGCGAATGAAAGGTCATATACACCCCTCCACCCCCCCTCCAAATTTAAAAAGAATGCACAAGGGATTTTATATACTATATGGACATGTAAAAGGAAAAAGGACACAGTAAAACTTTTAGCTATAATTGACTCCATTCCTCCCACCCCTTCCTATCATATTTAGCAGTTTATACATCATATTTAGCTGTTTATGTAAAGCCAGGCAAGGCAGCAAGGCGAGCCCCCGCAACAGCTTACTTGGAAATACATGCCAACGGAGCCACACGCAGGATATTTTATGTCCTCATCCCGAATACATCCCAATATTTAACTTCAAGGTTTCCACAAAGGATTTTCTGAGTATTACAGCAAAGCGAAGTCCTGGCACGAAGGGCCGCTCCTCCCGTGTGCATCTGTAGCATCCCTTCTGAGAGAGACCCAGTCCTACCACCCTGCCTTGGCACTGCTGCGAGCCAAATAAATGGCAATATTGTGGACTGGGACGGGATCGCGCCCTGCGGCGCTGGCGAAGGGTCTGAGCTGAGGAGCACGTAGACGCAAAGCCCTGCAGCGTACAAATGGCAGCAACATTTAGAGAAAACTTTTCCCTTTTTATCACCTGCCAAGTGATAAACTGTTATTTTATTCGGTATACAAATGTCAAAAATATTTAACAACTATATAAGGTCCGTGACCAAGCAGTACCACCTACATACATAAATTTCCACTGTAAAACCCTCTCAATTTCCACAGCAGCTTTATACAAACTATATCAGAGACAATGAAGCACAGCGTACGCACACCAGACCAAATACTGGCGCTTACAGAAAACAACGATTATTGCTGCGAACATATGGCAACTGAGGGATAAGAACTATGCTCCTCTCTGAGTAGGTCACACCGCACAACAAAGAACACAGTAAATTCACCGGGGTAAAATGGGCATCTAAGGTCTCCTACAGCTATTGTAATACTTGGCAACAAGGAAAACTATGAGGAATTAGTCGCTTTTTTGTAAGAGAAAGGCGGCTTTCCAACAAGCAGGTAGTCTTGCCAGTCAAACTAACCATCCTCCCCCAAGAAGTCACAGAATCCAAAATAAGTCAAGAAAAAGATGAAATAAACGTGGGATATGTTTGTACTCATGCCCTTCCTCACCAGTTATATCACAAGGAGGTATTGTCTAACATAAAAATCTATGCAGAGTGCCAAAGAAGTACCAGCATTCCTACCTCACCGCCCACTTCGTGCTATTCTCACTCAGTAAATATCTTGTTACAAAAGGAAGATACCTATCAGCAGTCGGGATATGCCATATTTTACCCAGGAACCACGTCACCCACCGTGGGATTAAAATAACAGTTCGTTTTCAAGGCAAATTAATTTTAACTAAATATGTCTTACTGAGCTTTATCAAACCAAACCATCAGCCGCACCAATACGTGCTTCGACCTCTTCTGCAGCATTCACCATTGCCCAAGCTCAGCTGTGGCATCATTTGACCCCTGTGAGTTCTTCTTCCTATTCCATCGCATCGATTTGAGAGACACTACATGCAATGTGGGGGCCAGGAAATACGAGGAGGGCTATAGCTTACTGTGGCCAGGCTCATACATGGCTAAAAACCGTCTTGAAGGATATACAGCAATCATTTCAGTCCTCCTTAAACCCCTACACTTGCCGATCGATCCAGTTTCTAACAGTAGCGGGAAGCTTGGACAAGCCAAGGGGGTCAGAGTTTGGCTTCCACTGGGAAACCCCGATCCTCCTCATGAGCAAAAACTGAAACAATAATTTATTCTATTTCCAAACTACATTGTAACTTATACTTTACCTTTTACACCAGAGAATTAGGGGAAATCAGACTCAAGATCAGACACACGAACGCCAGATAATTAAACAAGCGGATCGCTGACGCATAAATCAAGTTTTAGATTTACAGTGAACAAGTCTTCTACTGTAATACAACCAGGGTGACTTTTCAAACATTTTTATGTCAGCACCAGCGTAAAAAAGAAATCCAGTGGAAACTCAAAGGGTCGAATTCCCTCCCCGCTGGCATCTCCCAGGGCCGTACAGGAGGCAGCAGGGTCAGACCCCGGGACCAGCCTGATTGAAAGCCAGCCCTTGGTGTCTGCATAACTAGCTGGTTGTGTGTTGGGAATCATTTTATCTGAGCAGTACTAATGAGCTAAATCACTATTATTATTATTATTGCAGCGATCACCCACCCATGAGCGCCTGACCCATGATTTATTTTTACCTTGTTCCACTGCAAAGCGAGTGTGGATCTAGTGAAGAAATCTCATCCTGGCACCTCCTCTCTAGCAGCTCGTGAAGCCTGCAAGCCCACCGCTTAATAAAGCAAAACCACCTACATTTTCATTTCAGCTATCCTTCTTCAAGCGCTGGTTACACAGCGGAGGGCACTGTTACATTTCCATGCCAGAAAACCAAACAGGCAGGTCTGAAACCCCTGGGGCTCCGCAGCCGGGGCTGGAGGGGATGCAGGAGCCTGCCCGACCCCCTGACAGCCCCGTCCAGCAGCAGCCCTGAGCTCTGATGCAGCGAGATAGCCATATCTCTGTGCAAAGCAGGGCTCCCACAGCAATAAAAGCAAAAAAAAAAAGCAACAAAGATAGCTCTAAAGGTATGTTAATGACCACACTGGGGATCTCCACCCAGCTCACACTGAGATCTTTGGTATTTATTAATTTCCACAGAACAAGCTCTCTAAGGCAACATAATTTTTCGATTTTTTTTGGTGGGGGAGAGAGAATCGATATGGTGTGCCAGCTCTGCCCATTGGAAGCTCACAATCCACAACAGCCATCAGCCCTGTACTCTGGCGTGGCCTTAAAATGAACCTCATGTAGACAAAAAAGACAAACCACAGCCCCTCTGCACAGCCTGGACTTGTGCTGCTATAAAAATCAATAAACACACACCTAAGAACATACCGTGTTGAACACAGCGGATACTCCTGCAGGTAGCCCCATGGTTTGGGCAGGTTTTTATAGCTGTCGATATCTACTACCAAGTCAAAGTTTCCAAAATATAAAAGAAATTATGCTGATTTATGAAAGAAAACAATTTGTAAAAAACCTATGTTTTCATAAGCAGGCTCTCCAAAAAAAAAAAATTGTAAGAAGAAAAATCACACCCACGGTCTCCTGTCACATCCAAATAACCCACTGGGGAGCAGGGCAGGACCAACAGCCACCGAACTGCGCCTTGCCCGCTCCATCACCCCACCTTCCCCCAATGAGCACCCAGACGTGCCTTTTCCCCCTGGAAACACCCGCTTTGGAGTTCCAGCATCTCAGAGCTGAGCCCCATGGGCTGAACCCCAGTCCCCCGTCCTGGCCACCGAACACCCACGCAGCCACGGTCCCCCCCAGGTAGCTGACTGCGGTAAGAGGGTGACCTGGGGGGTAAGGGGTTGGGTAGGTGGGGGGATCGCCAGGACTGGCCCCCCACCCCAGTCCTCTCACAAATACGGGGTGCAGTTCTGCTCTTTTAACGGATTGCCTAATCTATACCTTGAATTTAAATAATCCATACCTTGAGTTTCAATAATCCACACCCTTGAGTTTCAATAATCCTTATATTGATTTTTAAATAATCCGACTGATCGTTGAATGAACTGAAGTTTGTTGAGTGACGCCACTCCCCGCGCACCACGGGTGGTACGCTTGCCCAAGCACTCGCCAACCCAAGCGACTCTTAAGACCAAGATCACTTTTTCCCCCTGTAACAGAGAAAAAGACGAGACAGCAGAGATTCTGCGGAACAGAGATGCGTACCTGTGGAGCACGTGCGTGCCAGCCCGTGGCTCAGGGGGTTTCCATTTGGCAGGCGGCAGCCCCGGCCCCCCCCGGGCACTGCCCGCTACAGCCCCCCGGTCCCCATGGCCGGGTGGCGGGCTGCCGGCTCCCCCCTCCCACAGCCAGCAGCAGCCACGCCGCTGGCTCATGGGATGCGTGTGCCCGCTGCAGCTCTCCTCGGCTGGAAAAGGAAGATTAGGATCTTTGCTGGGCACAGCTTGTGCTGAGCTCCAGCTTCTTGCAGTGCTTCATTAAAAAATTAGATGCTGGATTCTTCCAAGTGTAGCTATACATATCAAACAACTATGCTGTTATTCTAGTCTCTTACGCAAGTCGGCTTTGTTTCAGGGGAAAAAAAAAAAAATCTACAGACAATCAAACATAAATTCAAAAGCCTGGGGAATTAGCAGGCAGCCGGGGAGAGGAATCACATCCCGTCGCAGCGTGGCACGGCTGCTGCCCTCCGCAGCGGCGAGCGGACAGAGCGCCTTGCCAGCGCGACTCAGCTATGAAATACAAACACTCCTGCCTGCCGGGTTACCTTGTTCCCAGCAGCTTTTCCGCTCCGAGGGGCTGATCCGCTCTTCACAAGGGTCAATAGTGAGTGATTTCTATCTGCTCCAGCTGGGAGTGTCTTTCCAGCGATGAATCATGCTGGTTTATCCCAGCATAATGTTACAGAACGCTTTACTCAAGCAAAACTCCACATATGAAGCTGCAGGTTTTCATCTCTTGCCAATTTCAAGTGGGTTTTGTTATCGTTAAAGGAACGAAATTACGTATATCTCACTGTATTCAAGTCTGTTTCTCAACAGACTGAACATAAATACCTACACATACTTAGAGAAGCATGACATCACATTTTAGCTCAGTTAAGTGGCTTTTAGATAACAAGCAATGCCCCGTCCCTGAGAATGTAAAGATTAGATAAAATATTGAAGAAGAGCGGTGACTTCCAGCCGTTTGTTTGCACATACTCTAGTGTAAAGTTTAACAACACAATTTAATTCATTTTGGTACATTAATTAGTCATGCAGAAAGTATTCAAAACAGACGAAGCAACAATTCATCAAAAAAGCATTAGTATTAAATCAGCATTGGCTGCCAGTTGAAAGCTGCTAATAAAGGCAGGAATGCTTTCGCTGATGGGAGAAGCTACACAACCTGTCTCCTGCTCCCAGCACACAAATCAGGGGCAGGGGCTCCAGCAGCAGCCCAGCACGGCATCACCGGTCTTTCCTGTCCATGCTGCTCCCATTTCCTCTTGCAATATTTATGGGAATATCATCTACAAAATATATAGCTCACTCAAACAGCTCTCCACCGCGGCCAAAGATAGCTTTGTCCTCTGGGTTTTGAGCAGTGCCATGGTGTATGCTCCTATGTGTAATTTCATTTTTTAAGAGTTTCTCTGTCGATATAACCACTGTTCGCTCACAGGAAAGGCTGCAAAGTCAGCCCCATTTCTTTAATTAATTGCTTATTATTTACTTAGCCTGCACCTTGGAGAGGTTCATGTTGTCCTCTTAGGGTTACTGTAGCACAAATATTCATTTTAGAAGATTCCTTAGAGTTTTGCAGGGCAGGTGATTTGAAAGGCAGATGCCAGCTCTGGGTGTAAGACCTTAGTCAGGGCTGGGCGTGGAGATGCAAAGCTTGGTGCTGAGCAGGCAGTGCTTGGATGGAGAGGACAGGAGCCAGAAAGCCCATGCAAGGAGGATGCTATGGCAGCCCCAGTGGGACACAGGGCACGGCTGCGGCCAAGGAAGGGCGTCTGACTGGGTACCCTCACCCGGTCACAGACTGCATCAGGAGGCGGCTGTGAAACTGGCTGTGGCACAGCAAGCCTTCCACAATCCTCTAGGGACTGAGGTGGTAGCCAGCCTTCCCCGCCACCCCCCCACCCCCCCAAAAAAAGGAAAAAACGGGTGGAGAAAGAAATCTCCTTTTCAGGGGAGCTAATGGGCAAACAAGGTTAGAAGAGTGGAACAGACCCTGAGCGTTGCTAACAGACAGCAGACACCCTGGGACAGAGTTCCTGACTCAGCTCTAAGATCATCCTTCAGACTGAAAAACCCTAGCCTGATACACAGGATTTAGTAATACATAAGTAATTATTTTCATATTTATTCCCACGAATGCTATTAATAGGAATAGAGTCATCTGGCTGGAGCTTTCAGTGCTTGTGAATCATCCCAACGAATCAATCACGGCAATACAGACAAGGAGCTTACTGAAGAGAAGACAAAAGGAACAGCAAGGCTATGGGAAGGCATTGCCAAGATGAAAAGTTTAAAAGGACAGGCAAGAAATCCCACAACAGTGTCAGGATGATGAAGGCTATATGTCCCGTGAAGGTTGCAAAAGCCTTGTGTTTCTGTAAGGGAGATTATGAGGTCAAAATGTCTAATTGAGAATTTATTCCAGCTCACTTCACCAGTATCTGTAGAAGGTACACCTATACATTCACATACAGTCAGGCAGTTACTTAAAACAGCCTGGAAACTTGGTATATAAAACCACTCATAAAATTATGGAAGTTATGAAATAAATTGCAAAGCATTTTAAGAGTCCCGTACAGACTCGAGAATTAAAGAAATAATTGATGAGAACCATAAAAAAAGCTAGGCAATTTATTGTGAAAGACATTTTTATCTTCTCCTAAGGAGGATTGCCGACTACAGCCAAGCATCATATGCATCCCTGTGCTGAGCCTGAGCACTGACATGCAATATTTCAGGCAGGTTCACGAGCAGCAATTAACCGCAATGCTCCAAGTGAGTGCTACAGTGCCTCACGCCAATTTGAACCAGGGAATCCCGGAGCATCGAAGGCCAGCTATTAATAGCTGTTATTAATTCATTAATTTGAAAGATTACAGGAAAGAATTACCAATCGTAGACAAAACCGGCTGGCTACATCAGTTCTGTTGATAGGGAATCCTAGATTTGTCCTTATGGTGAACGAGGGAGTGACGTCTGTTCCCTCGGGAATGGCTGGTGGGTTTGGGGGGCCTTAAGTGCTGTGACTCTGCCTTTGTGTGCTATGCAAAAATAGATTTAAATTTTCACATCTCTTCAGACACTTCCTAATTGTCCAGGCATGCAAACACATTGCTATTTAACAGTATCTGCAGCACAGCCCGTGGTTGCTGTGCCAACATTCAATGCACTTTATTCATCCTTTTGCTTGTGAAGGTTTATGAATGATCGCTTCATAGCCAGGGAACATCAAAGCCATTTCTTTAGCCTCATATAGCCTGTACAAGCAGCAGTGTGCATCTGTGGCTCTTAGCACTGCTAGATGGGATTCCTCAAATTCCCCATAAACACTGGGAAAATAGCTAAACTGGGATTATTATTGTTTCATTCTGTGTCCGTCGTGACCTTGTCTAGTTTAGGCACAAGGCTGAACTTCTTTGCATCTGTGTCTCAGAACAGTAACTCCCCTAGGAAGTGCACCTTATTATTGCTATTTATGGCTCTCCACTACCAGCATCATCTATAACACGTCTGTCTCAAATTTGGCTATACCCTTTTTTAAAAGCTTTCTACCACCTTCATAAGTTCACTGCAGCTTTGCCAAGAGCACCCAGCATTGGGCGTTTCTGGAAGAACAGCTCGGTGAGCGCAGTAGCAGGTAGCCCCCAGAAGGCACACTGCCTATTTTCTACAACCTCCTGGAATTAGCCCAAGAGTTTGGTAGACAAAGCCCGAGTAAATCATTAAACTTGGGGCTTGGTGGAATTAGGGCCGGACACCCACGATCGGGCTGTACAGAAGCCAGGGCATGACAGAGATGGTCGCACACTTCACACCACTGAGCAGCCCTCCCAGCCTTCTCCTGGCTCTGTGCCACCTGGGGCAAAAAGACCACAAAGAGACGGGGAAACACGACGGTACTTCCAGGTGTCTGAACTCTGAGCATGCTCTAGTGATCCTTTTGCTCGTTGCTGGGGACTGGATCTCCACATTTTCAGAGATATAGGAGAAGGTATTGACACAAAGAGAGTGTCCAAATTATACCCCTCCAGCTACCTTCTGCTTTCTACAAACCTCAGGGAACCCCAGAATGCACCACCCAAAACCCAGCAGCCTCAGGAAGAAAAAGTTCAAAATCAGCGACAAGGATATTAAACTCCACATCGAAAGGAACACAATTGAAAGTATTGAGGTTTGAAACATCAAGTTCAGTTGCCACCAAAATTCCACCAAATTGTCTTGTTTGGTAGAAGATGGAAGGACAACAGCTTGGACACATATTGAAAGCTATCAGTGGTTTATAGCCATATTACCAATGTAAGGCTGAGGCTCCTGCGTGCCCAAACAGTCCTTGATTTCATAGGGAATTAGTGACACAATTAAAAACGTTTAATAATGTTCAACAGATACTCAGAGCCAGCAGACTGAATGACCAGTCCAAATGGGTGCCTTTCTATGGTATCATCAAGACTGAATTTTCCAGTCCTACAAGAGGAATTAAGGTAGGTGTCTGTGGTGTTACTGGTCTCTAGCATTTGGAAATTACTTTCCCAGTAGTAAAACTGGGAACACACTATTGAATCACAGCATTTTATGACGAACAGGACATACTGGGCATTCTTGTAGCCTTCATTTGACTTCCTGGTTTAAATATCACTTGGAAAGAGTGAAAGATCTGATCAATTATTTGTTCTAATTCCACCCAGTCTAGCACCCCAACCACCAAAGCAATCTCAAAAAGAAAAGGATTTCTTACCAGGTCAACATCCCTTCATTTTCAATGGTAACTCTCAAATACAATTCTTTTTGGACACCTCTTTGAGAGAGCATGGCTTGATAGATCAAAGACATACTACTTATGTAATAAAAACCCCAAACCCTTTAATATCTCAAAGAAACAAGAACATGTTATATGAAAGAAAGAATCAAAAAGTGGGCAGGTAAAGAAAAGTTGGAGGGGAAAAAATAGGAGTGCTTCAAGGTCAAGGTGGTAACATAATATGGAGAAATAAGGGTGAGGGGAAGGGGACCAGAAAATTTAACGACAATCATGGTTAGGTGACAGGGGAAATCCTTATGTCCTCAAGGATCCACTATCTTCTGCCTGACAAGAAATTAGATTAATTAGCTAGTGCATGGTTCTGTGCCACAGCAGAAGCACGGACATGCCCCAAACCTTCTTCTAAGGTTTTAGGTCACGGACAACATAGAATCGTTTAGGTTGGACAAGAGCTGTAAGATCATCAGGTCCAACCATCCCTAAGTGCCACATCTACAGGAGCTGGGTTAAAAAAATAAAGACACAAAAAAGAGGCCAAGTCAAGTTAGGAACACAGGACAGAAGTTCTACCACCAAAATACCCCACCCGCAGCTACATAATTCTGTATTTCCTAACAGGAGGTATTGAAGGTGGGTGGCATGTTTGAACAACACGCTCCACCGTTTATAAACTGTGGTTTCAGAGTGCCTATTGTACCCATCAAGAACAATATTTCAGCAAACAACTTACAGTGCGTTTTTCTTTCACTGCCAGGCTTTGGCAGGAGACACCTCTGCACCAGGAAGGGGATTCCAGAGGTGGGTATCAACCATAGAACTATAGTTGGGAGCCTTTCTGCCAGATGAAGGATGCTTCACAGAAAGTGTGCTTTTGTGGCAGCCATAAAAAGCACAGAATCATGAAATAAAGGATTAAAAAAAAAAAGTTAGTGGAATTAAAAGGGGGTTGATTTATTTTATTTTTTTTCTTCCACACACTGGTTGGTGGGTGTTTTTTTGTTGGTTTTTTTTTTTTCTTTTTTTTTTTTTTTCCAAAGAGCAGGGAGAAAAGTTACAGGCATGAAAGAGACCCTGATTGCCTATTATTAACTGCTAGTAGCACCATTAGTTTATTTACTAGAGTGAAAACTAATAAGGAGACTAATGAGAGGTTTGGTTTGAGGCACTATGGCGTTTCATTACAGTCTGGGGGGAAATTGGAAATGAACCTGATAGCCCTGTACTCCATTAACTCCTCCTCTTGGATCTGTGTGAAAATGCAAACACACATGCCTACATTCAGCTGTACTTGCCAGAAGAGCTCCTAATGATTTTTTGAAAACTTTAACCCCTCCCAGTAAAAGATTTCTTGCTATTTTTCCTCTTTATGCCTGGCATTATAGTATTGCAACACTAAAATTCATTTACCACCAACATAATAATAGTTTATATATGCCTGTCGTGTCTTTGATCAGGGACTGTCAAAGCACGGCACAAAATGGAATTAATTGAAGCCTCCCAACACTCCTGGGGTCGGTGGTGGGATATAGCAGTGCCCTTTTGCCTCCCCACTGTGGCACAAGCAAACATTAATTCCTCCAGTAACCTGCTCGGTAAAGATAAACACTATCTCCAGCACCAGAGATAGGAGGAGATAGAAAGCAAAGCGCAGTATCTGCTGGGACCAGGCGAGGAAATCAAATTCATCACCTTTGCTCAATCAGTATCTTAGAAAGTCCTGCACAAGTGAATACAGAAATAGCACCGCACAAAGAAATGTAAAGGTTTTGAGAACTTTCCAGGGACACGTCAGAGCATCAGGAAGCAAACAGGTAAGATTTCCTATAGTTCAGGTTGACGCAAACAATAAAACTGGTTTAACCCATTAGATAATAATAAGGCCACTTTTTTTGCAAGGAGCTGCGCATTCACAGAAGACTGACACGTCACCCACCCCTGTCCCCATGGGCAGTGTTCCTGCACATGCATCATCTGACAGTGCTACCAGATCTTCTGACTGCTTGATGTTTTCGTTTCTGGTGGGGTTCAGTAAATAACCCTCCCCTCCAACTCTTTTTGGGGAATTAATACCTACTGAAATCATTAAAACAGCAGCCTCTATCCCCCAAGCCCACGCATTTCCATTCCTTCCCTGAACTAAAAAAAAAAAAAAAAAAGAAAAAAAAAAAAAAAAGAGTGTATGGGCTGGGGGAACTCATTGCAGATCCCATCACATAGATTATGTGATAAATAACCTGGCATTTGCACAAAACTACCAAATTGTATCTTTTTGTTTGGGTGGATTTTCACCATTCCTTCTAGAGAAGCAAGCAAACCCACTGCTATCAGGTACAACCTCTCTGGTTAAGTTACATGAGGAGCACCCCTTCACTTGCAAATGCATTAAAACATTGAGATGCAAAACATTGCGCTTTCTGGAGATGATCCTTTTGGTTCCATAAAGGGAGGGAAAAAATACCCATCTGAAGAAGATTCCAAATAATTTCCAATATTCATTACTGCCCATTTATAAAAAGCTGGGTCCTCGATTAAGCACAAGGGAAATAACCTGTATTTAAGTCCTTGGCTCTCCAGTGTAACTAGGTAGAGAGCACAATCAAGACAAAATTTAATTAAAATTAAAAAAATAAATAAATATGGATTTAAGAGAACATACCAAAGGGGGCTAACCTGACAAGTTTTGTATTCTCCCCCCTTGGAAAAAGTCTTGAAACAGGTGCAAAGGTAAGCAGCAGAAGGCACAACAGAGTGGCGCAAACATGACACGGACGAAATCGTAAAACCCACATCAAATACAATCCCATCTCCTTCCAGTGGAACTGGTGTCAGACTGCATAAATGACCCGGGCCAAGAGAGCAGTTCCACAGCTGCGAAATCACACATCAGCTGAACTCCAGCCTCCTGCTTCCACCATGTCCGTGTCACTGACATAGATCATTATTTCACTGATCCCCAGTCAGAGAGCTGATGAAGGAGTATGTGTGTGCATGCTTGCTTCAACCTTTCCTTCAGCCTCCAAAATAGACTAAGGTGGAATTTTTCCCCTAAAGGATGTTGCAAGACTCTGGGAACGGGAGAAATCTCCTGAAACCTTGCTCCTTCATCACACGCACGACCTCTTAGTTCAGAGACAGTTCCAGCCTTCATTAGGACCATTTGATCTGCGCAGCGCCCCAAAGCAAAGAGCCCTTGTTCAGATTGAAGCTAGACACCTAACTTTTATTAATCACCTGATCCAGTGTCCACTGAAGCTGAACTAACACAAGTCTCCCACCAACCTCACTCTTGATTAGGCTGTAAAAGAAAAAAGAAGAAACAATAAACTACAAACCTCTCTATTGATCGGGGGTTTTTTCCCCTCAGCTAAATTTAATCAATGGATTAATAGTTTTTTAATCATCAAGAATGTCTTGGGTTTTGTTTCTCGCTTTTATGTCAAATTTACAGGATATCTAATGTGAGCATCCCAACCGTAATGCCTGTTGCCCTTGTTGTACAGATGGAGCTGCTTTTCAGCTAGATGTCTTCTTTGGGCTTATACGTTACGGAGATAAAATATGAAATGCTGAAATGACAAGCAGATTAAAAAAACACAACAACAAACAAACCTAAAAAACTTCAGCAGTAATTGTCTAAGCTACCATACTGGCAATGTGGCAGAACTATGATGTTGCCATGTTTAATACACCGGGGAGGGGGGGAAGCTTTGAGTTTAATAACATAAGAAAATAAACAAGACAAGGGGGAAAAGCCATTGGGAAATACTTTGCATGTCTTTATAGTCAAGATGTTAATGGTCAAAAATAACATCTGTGTTCTTTCTACATTCTTAAAAAAAAATAAAAAAATCACTTGCTGATTATTGTAGCTTGCTTTGAAAGCCCACAGCAGATTTATTATTTCCTTTGGAAAAATTGTACTTTGTTCTTCCTACAATATCATTCCCATCAACTGTAGCATGCCAAAAGAAGCTGCTTTGGGAATAAGCCAAGAAGACTGAGACAGTGTGGTATACTCTAAGCACAGACTATTTGTGGGCTATGAGAGAAAATCCTTTTGTAATTTTTGAAGTCTGCATTTGGTGCAAGTTAATGAGAAGGTTTGAGAGACTGAAAAGTCTCATTATGATATGTCACTCCAAGATTGCATCTTTGTTTTCTTAATTTTCTTTTTCTTAAGCTGCTCCCAAGCTGGCTAAAAAGAATCTTTATAAGAGAGGATGAGATACACTTTGAGGATTTGAATGCAAAGATGGCCAGTCCAGATTTGATCCAGTTATTTTGCTCTTGCAGTGAGCTGGAGTGAATGAACCTACGAGTCACTGGGAGACTGTTGATGGAGCTATACAACCCCAGCTAGATTTTCCTCCCACTCTGCCAGCATCTTTCTGGGGTGAGAAGAGAGTTTCTAGTTATTTACAATACCACAAACATGGATACAAATTTAGTCCTCTCTTCAGTTTGGAGTTTCTCTTTTTTTTTTTTTCCCCGCCCCTAGGATCCCGATTAAATTCAATAAAATAATAAAGTAAATAATTGGGAAAAATATATTTATTATATTTAATGTATATAAATAAATCTAATAAAAAATATTTTAAAAATATCTAATCATTTACAGCAACAGCTGTGACAGTGTGGGCTCCCTGCAAGGCTGTGCCCTGCAGCGCCAGCCACCTCCTCCCTAATGGAGGGCCAAGGTGAGCTGACATAGTGTGAAAAATTGCTTCATCACTAGTAACAGATTATTCCTTCTCATTAATCTTCCCGTGTGACTAAGTAAAAGCCTTTGAAGAAGAGAAGCCATGTCCTAAGCAGGCACAGAAAGACCTGTCACATGAAAATCAAGAAGGTGGTCAAAAAGAAGAGCGGGGCAGGGTGGGAAGAACTGCTCCAGTCACTGAGGCATTAACACCTTTGTGTTAAACGTCTCTTTATGAACACGCATGGCTTCAGGTACTAATGGAATGGTTTGTCTGGTGGCTTCGTGGGAGTGCTGGCCCCACTTGTGCAACCCCTGCCCTCTCAGTGGCGCTACAGCAGCCTGCACCAGACCCCTAGTTTGTTTGTTTCACCTCTAGCATGGCAATTCCTTTGGTGTGATGATTTTGTGACCATACCCAGCCCCTACAGTAGTCCTAGATTTTGGCATGACACGATGTTTTCATAAAACATTTTTTCTCTTGAACAGTGTCCTGGGAAAAAAAAATACCCAATAAGCAGAACTTTGGGACTAGAGAGAACCTCCTTCACCAACCAACCTCATCCTCAGCCATTGTGAAGAGTTTGGTCATAAAGTCTGTTTCACAAAGGGATTGACTTTCACGTGCAGCTCCTCCAACTGGATGGCTATTCCACGGTCTCACCGATCTGATCCCCACCAGAAACACTCCCCTCCACCCAGGGTATTCAGGGCTGCATCACACTCTACTGCATGAGGTTAGATTGCTCCCAGCAGCGAGAGTGGTCAGTAACAGGCTTTTCAACTCAGGCCTGCTCCTTTTGGTACAGCTTATGTGCAGAGGAAGTCTTCAAGAAGAATCCCCTTGAGGTTATTTCTTGCACCTCTTCTAAAGGACTAAGGCAGCTCGTCCTCACCTACGCATGGCTCCAGTAGGTACCATTTGTTCTTGGGCCAACTCCTCCTTTCAACAGCGTGGCTCAGTCCTGCTTCCCTGAGTGCTCCCAACTCGTAGCACTTGCTCTGCACCCTTCCCTTCCCCCCAGTCCCCAAACTACTTACAGAGCAGGAGAACATGTCCCCGGAGAGGAGCCCCCTTTCTGGAGGTGATGTAGTCAAGGCTGGGGAGGAGCCGAGTTACCTGCAATGAACCTCACCAGCACGGTTATACCCCAGACCCCTTGTTCATCCCTTTTTCTTCACTCGGCACCCAACAAGCCCTACGTGCACCTTACTTTTCAAGGACTTCAACACCAGGCAGACCTGCTGAGAGCCGTGGTGGTTCTCTGTGAGTTTCTTTCACTTCTGGAGCTAACGTTAAACTGAGCTGCGTGGGGAAATTCGGATATTAATTTACGTGTAGAAGCAAAAACGGTAGAGTTCAACCTACTCCTTGTTGAAAGACTAAGTCTGAAAGTTTTTCTCAATAGTTGCTGCAGAACTCAGTTCCTAATTTGTAGGATTACAAATGGATTTGTATTTGTGGATTTGAATTTGGACACTTGGATTTAGGGATTATCACACGGAATGAAGGACCCGGCATCAGCTACTTCAACATGCTCACATGTTCTGGCTCTTGGCACACACGTGAGTCCATGGAGGAGGGCCAGAAGCAGTCCGGGGTGGTTTATTTTTCCCTTTCAACAGGAAAAAACCAATACACACGATCGATATGTTAACTTCTAAATATAGGATAAGAAAAACTAAAATCATCCAAAAATGCTACCAGATGCCACCCGTCAGTCATTACATAACTTTGCTCTTTTTTTTGTACTAAATTAATAACAGCAGTTTCTAGGGAATCTTGAAATTAGGCTGTGGGATTAGAGCTGTAGCTAGGAATGTTCTTATCTAGTGGGTGAGCAGGCAATATTCTGAAGGATTTATAATGAACCTGAAAAATAAACACAGCTTCTCCTATCTGTTTACTTCCCAGTAACCAGTTTATGCTAACAGCCATGGAGCCAAGCAGCCTGCTTCTCCACAGAAATCAGAGGAGCTGTAAAATTGCATCAGTGTAAAAATAAATGCCCTCACCTGGGAGAGACAGAGATCCACAGCCAGCAGAAAAGAACGTGAGATGAGACCTACCACAAATGGCATAATAACAGTAGCTGAGCAACATGCAAATGCTCCCCAAACTGCAAAACTCGGGACACGCACCTGAAATCTAGCCTTTTCCCCACCGCTGTCCAAAATGTTTGCGATCAGGCTACTAAAATGCTGCTTTCTAAATGTTTGATTCATTGGAATACAGGGTTATGTTTTAAAATATTAAACGTCCCTCTGTGTTTCCTCCTGAAGTATAGAAAAATTCAGAATTTTTTTCCCCTTCAAATCTTAGTTATGAATATCAAATATTGACTATGATATATTGCTTCAGTGGAAGAGAATCCAGTGGCAGTTAAATCCTTTTTGCACTTTTTTTCTAGGTGGGGTTTTGTTTTGGTTTTTTTGCATATTCTTCAGGTTCATTAGCTGTCACTTGAATAATTCTGTTTTTAAAATAGCCTAATGACAACTGATCACCTCCAGCCTATTTTCACCACAGAAATTTTCATCACGGAGATTACCCAGTTTCACGCAACAACGTAACCGCTCCAGAGTCACCTCCTCAAGGACAATGGATGCTCTGACAACAGCAGCAACTGTGGCTTGGCACCGGGGAAGCCACGGATGGTAATGGGGAAAGGATCTCTGAACAGTGACGGGAATGCCTCATTCATGACCACAGCCCTCCCCAGCTCTTGTGCCATGGCCCAGCCCAAACATGTGAATTGAATTCAGCTGGGCTACTCGCATGCTTAAATTTACATGTGCTTAAAATAGTTTTCGATTGGGATCCGGTCCAGCTGGCAACTTGGCGCAGACTCATTAGAGGACTATCTGGACCTGCAGCTAGAGAGGAAGAAAGGCTCTCATTGTGGTCTGGTAGCTTGTGCCAGAAACGGAGGACTGGCTTAGGCACCCTGGCAGGTCAGAAGGTGCTGAGGAACTGCAGCTGTAACAGGGCTGGTGAGCATTGCGCCCCAGGCAGCGACAAAAAAAGCAACATGCACAGTTAACCTCCTGATGCGAAAGCATTAACTTCAAATAAAGCCCTCCATTGCTAACAAAAGACAAGAACCAAGCTGAAGATAAAACACTAGAAATGCTGCAAAGCCACGTCGGAGAATCACCGCACAAGGGTGGCGGTGGCACACGCGGGAGGTGGCTGAGCAGGACAGCTGTACCAGGTCTGCGGGAACCGCCACAGCAGCACCTCGAGCAAAAGCAAAGGTAATGAGGCAAGAAAAACGACACCAGCATTTTGAAAGGCAAGAGGGTTAACTCTTCTGGTTCTCCCAAAGGTGAGGCACTGCAGAACCCGGTGTGCTCTCACAGCTTGGCCCTGTTGGCCTGCTCATAACACGTGTGCCCCCCCACCCCCCCAGATGCCCTCATCTCTCTTTAGCCAAGCCAGGTATCATTGCTAAACCAACCATGGTGCCTTCTTGAAGGAAACCTGCTGAAGTGGAGTTGTTCTCCAGAGAGGCACACATTGCTGCGAAGCAAAGGAATTCACAAAAGAGAAGCAGGGCGCAGCCTGAACAGGGCTCTCTGGTGCTTTCCCTGTAGCCTTCACCCTCACACACAAACACTCTTCCTCCTACTTGCCCCATCTTCTGCTGCTTTCTCACCTCTGCCCACCCCTGTTCTGCTCCCCAGAGCCCCCTGCCCCAAAAACACTCACACCCTCCCAAGTCATTGCTTTAGGACTGGGCAGGACAGGAATAGGAGAGGAAAAGAGAGAGGCTTAACCAGCAGAGAAAGAAAAGCGTCAAAAAGAGAGCAACAGGAACGAACAGAGCCCTGAACCTTGTGACTTACAGAGGAAGGTCTCATGGGTGGGAGCTCTTCAACCTACGGACCATTTCTGACCGAATGAAAGGGCAAGCTCATTAAATGTCACCAAGGGACAATCCCTTCAGCCTGCTGACGCTAGAAGCAAACACTTCCAACACAGCAAAACCTACTCAAGGTAGACAGGAACAAAAACCTAATGGCAAGGGCAGCGAAACATAGGAAGAGCTTTCCTTGCCCAGCAGTAGAGGTCTCCCAGTCCAGGTTAGACAAGGACCACTAAGGAGTACAGGGAGCCTTCATACCTATCTCACCAAGACTTCTTGAGGTCCCCAACGTCAGCTGCACCTACCAGCAAGCCGACTGTTCCCTACCACACAGCCACCAGAACACCATTGGAACATCCTCTGCAAAGAGCACATCTCTGCACCCCCTGAGGAACACCCACTCCACCTCTCGCTGCTCAGCCAGCACGAAACTTTCAGATGATCAGCTGTCCCAGCCCCTTTCCAGGGGCACCCAACACTCCAAGTAGCGCTTGAGAGTTCCAAGTTGGTTTTTTTCCAATTCTTTAACACTTTATCTTGTTAATCTGAAAAGATAGAAAGGGGTAACTGTCTTTAAATAGCAGAAACTGGGGAGCAGAGTGGGATATGAAACAGAACTCCTTCAAGTCAAGAGCACATTTTGCTAATGCCACATGATTAATAGCAGGGACGATATATTAATGGACAAATTTATTAACATACACTTTCAAGATTTCACAATTAATCCCGTTCTCCTGGATTACAAGTTAATGGACATTTTCCCAGAGTTCAACAAGAGCAAAGTATAAATCCCATGAGAGGGATAGGCTGTCCTATAGTGAGACACCACCGTTAACATCACGTTGGCCTCACACTTACAGGCCAGCTGCACGTGTTTGTATTCGCAAATCAAAAGTCTTTATATCCGTCTGCTGGTGTCTAACCTGGTTTATAGCTGAAGATTTTGATGAGTGGTGAAAAAATGAAGTTCCACAAATCTGATGATAAAGATTATTGCAAATGAACTGTCAAAGAGTTTTTTTCTTCCCTTTGTATTCCAAACTAGGCTACGATCATACCACAGCTCTGTAAAACTGCACAAACCTGGCCTTAGCAAGACACGAACATGGGCTGCCGTGGCAGGGTCTCGTGTGGGGGAAGCTGCTCAGGCCCTTCCCTCCCTCCAGCTGACCTTCCTTTCTCCAGATGTTTGAGCCTCAAACCTGCATATGGAAGGGAAATTGTTGTCCCCAGGCAAGATTAGTTAATCTCATCCCACCAGTAGATTCTTTTCCCTCCCTCGCCCCTTGTTTTGGATTGTCGTCTCTGTGCAAAAGCTCTTGTTCCCACCGCTGACGGTGCGGGGCTGACCCCCAGCCCCTATGATGCACACCGGCGGCCAGCCCAGCCCTCACAGAGAAGCTGACACAAGAGCAAGCAGAGGTAAGAAGCCCCTGAGAAAGGGGCTTGGGGCAAAGAATGAGACCTCTCTTGGTGCTTAGCATCCTGGGGAGAGGCTGCCCAGGCAAACGCCTCCTGCTCGGGGCACATATGTCCCCTCTGCTTTCCTGATGGACCCAGACACCCACTCCCCTGTCCCTGCGAAAGCCACCTTACACACGCACAGCTGCACCTCCACCGGCACGGCTGGCTTCTCCACAGACAATTCACTCGGCCTCTTCTCCTGGACAGCAAGTGAAAGGACAAGAGAAAACGGCCCCAACTGCGCCAAGGCAGATTTAAATTGGATGTTAGGAAAAATTTCTTCACTGAAAGAGTGGGTAAGCACTGGCACAGGCTGCCCAGGGAGGCGGTGGAGTCACCAACCCTAGACATGTTTAAAACCCACGTAGATGCGGCGCTTAGGGCCACGGTTTAGTGGTGGGCTTGGCAGCGCTGGGTTAATGGTTGGACTTGACGATCTCAAAGGTCTTTTCCGACCTAAATGATTCTATGAACAAACACCCTTGCATGGGGGTGATTTAGGATTATGCATTTCCAGCATCTGAAGGACATCTTCAGTCATCCCCAACCACATCCCTCTTGCTGGTACCCTTTGATCCCTTCCTGTTACCCTCACGTCATTCTCCTCAGCACCTCAGACCCCTGCAGAGATGCTTTTGGTCAGATATAGACATTCCCCAGTTCTGACCTGTCCTGCAGGCAGGTTCAAATCATCCTTGACTGTTTTGAACTACCCAAAGACTGGCCAGTCTGTGCAAGTACAAAATAGCCGAGGTGGTCTGATGGCTCAGAATAGCGTCCTCTCCAATGGGTGGTATGTATAGATTTTTTTTATTTTTTTTTTTTGCAAGTAGTGTAGTGAAAAAGAGAGACTTCACCGTGTTTTCTCAGCTACAGCAAGACAGACATCAATGCTTCACCCTATGGTTAAACCAGAGCATTCATTAAAGATACCAGATCCTTTCGGGGGGGGGAAGGGGATTTTGCCCCTCTATCCCAGATCACCAGATATTTCCCCTTCCACGACCAACTCATGCAAAAGCTGCAGGTTCCAGTGGTGCTGGCGCTGATTTGGGGAGCCTTGTGACAGCCCTGTGCTCTTCAGCAGTGTTTTGACATGGTTTCTGTGGACACTAACTCTGTACTTTGGTTCCTCTTAAGCACAGATTTTTCTCTTTGGTTACTCTTTTCCAAAAGTTCGTTTGCTGCTACAAAGTCACTGGATCTGGTTTATTCAAAATCTTCAGGGTATGATTCTGCCCACAGCGGTTCACTATGCTCTCCATTCAATACTCTCCCAAAAACCCAAGCCTGTATTTCTCTTGCTTGCTCTTTTTCTGCAGAGCATTTTTTTACCACTGCTAATGTTTAGCTCACACATACCATATGTACTCACATAAGTTCAGTGCCTTTGCTCTTCTACATCTCTGTAAATAGGCTTTCTGATGTTTCTGAATGCACCTGCACCCTTTTACCTTCCCAAGTCAACAAATTTCTCTCACATGGGCTACATTGTTGGCTGACAGGTCTACCCGGGCTGATGCCCAAAGCCCTTCTTCACAGCTTTTACATGGCAAATACCGCAACTCACAACAGTTTTCTTAAAAACAAAACCCTATTTTTAAATGGGGGGGGGAAGGTTTAACACGAGAGACAGGTGCCCGCTTTTTGTTCCAAACCTTACATAGCTTGTTGCAGGTATGTCCTATGTTATCCTGTCCGCAGAACAGGCCACCATTCTTACCCAGATAGGTATTTTGGCTGATAAACCCCATATTCTTAGTAAGAGATGATCAGCAAGGGAATTTTTCCTCTTTCATCTTGGTGAAGGTGTAGCATTAGCAGATCAGTTATATGCAAACAGGAGCAAAATCAAAGACGGCAAAGCTAAACCCATCAGGTGTGCACACATCGGCCTGGGCAGGTACGTACTGTGTGGGGAACACGGGAAAACTATGCATGAGGAGCAGAGTCTGAAGGCAACATGAGCAAACGTCAGGCAGGACCAAACCAAACAGAACATGCTGAATGCTGTCTGAGATGGCTCAAAGCCACACAGAATCGGAGATGGAGCGAGCCCCCAGTGGGGGCCACAGAGATGCTGAGGGGCTGGAGCCCCTCTCCTGGGAAGCCGGGCTGGGAGAGCTGGGGCTGTTCAGCCTGGAGAAGAGCAGGCTCCGGGGGGGCCTTAGAGCAGCTCCCAGCGCCTGAAGGGGCCGGCAGGAAAGCTGGGGGGGGGCTTCTTACAGGGGCACGTGTGACAGGGCACGGGGGTGGCTTTGAGCGCAGAGAGGGCAGATGCAGGTCAGAGATCAGGAAGAACCTCTCCCCGTGAGGGCGGCGAGGCGGTGGGCCAGGCTGCCCAGAGCAGCTGTGGGTGCCCCATCCCTGGCAGTGCTCCAGGCCAGGCTGGATGGGGCTGGGAGCAGCCTGGGCTGGGGGGGGTCTCTGCCCGGGGCAGGGGTGGGAACTGGGTGGGCTTTAAGGTCCCTTCCAGCCCAAACCATTCTGTGATGCAGTGATTTTAGCCCAGAAAGACAGATGCAAAGGATAAACTGCAAATCTAACCACTATTATTTTCAATAAGAGTTTTCCTACAGCATCAGCTCTAAAATCCTTCTGCAAAACTACTTTAAGGCTGTGTAAGCTGACTTTGGCCACTCTCTCCCTCTCTGTCATAAATGATGATGTAGGTTTTTTTAAGGAAGGATATCTTGGTTTGATGATGTTACCATCACTTGTTGAATTTTGGAAACCAGAGATAGGTCATTTCTTACATTCAAGAGTCAGAGAAAGTTTTCAAACCCACAGTGTGAGGGAAGTCAGACAGTGTCCTAGCACTCAACGTTTCATTCAGGGTGAAATCATCAGTTTTAGCTTTCACAACTCAGAAAATAAGAACTCTAACAGTAAGGGGGTATGCGTGTGTATGTAGAGAAGGCTGTTTAGAAGCCCAAAGGATTAACACCAATATGGAGGTTAGATCAGATCAGCAGAAACTGCATTTTGATCCAGTATTATAATTAGATACAGTTTCTGTATCCGATTTTCAGTATTCCGAGCACTTAACAAGTCGTTTAACAGCCAGCAGCAGACTTTGCTTCTCTGCCTGGGGATTGAAAAATTCTATTCCTGCCTCACATTCCGCCCCCCCGCCCCCCCCCCCCCCCTGCCCCAATACCTTTTGCCATATAAATGTGGAAAAGAGCACAGTCCTGATTTTCTCAGACCCAGAAAGATAGCCTAATTAATCACTCATTTTCAATCTTTGAAGACCAGCATGAATAACACCATTGTTGCACACATATCAGTGCCCAATGCTAGGGTTACACTACTTTTGGAAATAAGTAGCCTTTGGATCACCCCTCCTAACAAGTATCATGTTTGGGTTTTTTAAAAGGCACAACAGCACACCAAACAAACGCTAGAAAATTAATGTTGCATCACTTCAGCCAATATTCAGAATCAAAACCAGGAATTTTGACTAGCTAGCAAACAGGTACAGCACTATCTTTCCTACACACACACAAAATAGCCCAGCCTTCCATTTGCACTATCTCCTTGCATTTATCAAGTTTAAACTAACAATGGGAATACTGAAGAAATCCAGCGAGGAAACACAGAGCTATTGAGCTGCTATGGCCTATCGAGGATTCTATCAATCTTAATGTCCAACGCCACATTCTTCCTCGCTTAGATTTCAACGGATATGAGAAAGAGTTGAGCAAATTTTATGTAATTGCTGTGCACTTAAGAGCTTCAGAGGAGACTGCATTTCACATTTAGTTACTTTCAAGGTACAGACCTGAAGTATAGTGTGCTAACAGTCACCTGCATCCACCTTATCTAACGTCAGGACCATCTCAGTGCTTCCCTCTCACTCATGCAACATTATTTGACCTTCAGTTATAAAATCCAGAAAAGGAAAACAAAAGAAGAAGACTAAAAAAAAAAAAAAAAAGCCCACAGAGAGATCCTTACCAGCAGACTTTACTGGATCTTCAGGCGAAACTCATGTTACTGCATTATGGCTGGTGACAACCAGCTCATCAGAGGGAGGAGTACAAAAACTAGCAAAGCTGCTTTTCACGTGAGACAAATTACTCAGTCTTTATTTGTGCTGAGAAATGCATGTTCATTCTAGTTCTCCTATTTGAATTCAGCCAGGATTAGTCATATGATTAAAACACTCAAAAATCTGTTCCCAAATGCATTTCTGGCAGCTTTAGCAATAAAACCACAGGGATTTATTAGCAATAGAAATTATTATGATTTTTATTCTCTGTGGATAATATTTCCAAGTGTGCTTACCAACTTACAGCCTGTTGAGTGGTCTGAAAATTTGGCTTTGATACTTTTGGCCAGGTTTTTAAGGGTATTATAAAATTCCTTAGGGATACAGATGGTTTTTAAAATGCTGCTAAGTAGCAACTTTAAAATCTGACCCTGGAAAGCCTGTCTTTTACTGGAAGTGAGAAGAACTTTACCCACCACCTCCCTTCTCTTGTTGGGAAAGGACACTCACACCTCAGCGTCCCAGAAGTTACGTTTTTAAAGTCCCCAGCAGCCTCCTTGCTCGCGCAGTGGCACAGAACTGGCTGATGATGAGCAGTTCATTTACACCCTGGGATGGATTCTCTCCATGCTGCTTTTGGTGGTCAGAAACTCAGGTCAGGGCTGTTTACACTGATGTTATACATTTGTTACAGCAGGCTAGGTGCCTTCTAATTTATCGTAACACCTCTGGCACACACGAATCATGTACTTTGCAGAAAAGCAAAGACAGAAAGAATTACGCAGTGCAACTGCAGGGGGGAGAAAGAAAAAAAAAAAGAAAAAAAAAGAAAAAGATTTGAGAATTACCCAAACATTCAAGACGTTTGGTTCTGTGTTTGGCTTCTTCCCCCCAAACCTTTATGATGGGCAAACCTTTTCCAGTGCTACTTTATTAGCCGTGGCCAGAGGTCTAATTACTAGCTAATCCTAGGGAGTATTGGGGGTTTAAACAGCTGCTGAAGCACAGTTCTGGAAGGTATCAGTGCAAGACAAAGCTACATACAATTAGCTCTCGTGCACACATACTTCGTGTTATCTCGCTAAAGTGACCCATAAATAACTAATAAGGTCTCATAAAAGTCAGTGGCACAAACACGATACTATGACTTGCAGTCTGGAGAAACAAACGGGATACCAAGATTATTAGCATTTTAATGAGACCACACACAGATGCATTCTGTAGGGATACTTCCTGGTTAATAATGAAAGCAAGTCATGAGAAAAAAACCCCAAAATTTATTTATTTTTTTTTTCTACAAAGGGATTTTCCTGCCCAACACTCATCTACAGTTTCTTTTCTGAAGATTTGCTTTTGTCAGATGGATCCCTTTGCTTCGCTTTGCAACTGACAGGGAAACCTGAGCATTTCTAGCCTAAGGCTCCACATAAATTCTTCCCTCCTTGATAGACGTTTACCTCCAGCTTTTGGACAGGAAAAAACCCCACCAGAATAAAGTCCGTGTGCCCCATGCTCCTTGTTGTCACACATGGCCCACGAAGTGAAGACCATGGAAATAGTGGCCAGAGAGTCTAAAGATGACATCCAACGAAGATTTCTGTTGGGTTTCAATTAAAGTTTAAGCAGACAAGCTCCCTCAAGGTTCATCACAAGGAAAAAAATAAATTATCACAAAAATAGAAATAATCAATCAAGACATGTAATGAGGTAGAGAAGTGAAGAGCAGTGAGTCTGCCTCCTTGTGCCAGTCCTGGACCCCCAGACCCAGGATAAGCATGGGGTGCTAAATGGGTACCACGGCCTGATGCTGGCTGCCCAGGCCAACCTGCGGCACGTGGGGAGGAGGCGGCATACAGCCCGTCTGGCACAAGGCAGACAGTGCAGGCAGGCAGATCAACAAAAGAGATACTCTGAATGGTATTTGGGCTTCATTTCGGTTAGCATCAGTCTGGCTATTAATGGAAGCTTCTTCTCTGAGGAAAGACTAATAACATGTCTCAAAACCACCCAAGGCAATTTGTGACAAAGTAAAAAGATTCTGCTAGTAGCTGTTGAAAAGGAAGATGTTATGGGGAAAATGAAAGTACATAGCTAACACACACAGAGCCTTTGGTCTGAGCACACAATTATTCTACAAAGGATAAGGTTTAACATATAATAATAATAATTATTAAATTAATATTTAATGTAGAACCTAAATGCCTTCTGCAAAACTGAAACCCAAAGGGAGCACGTTCTTTATGGTCATTAAGGCCAGACAAGTTTTGCTCCCCAAATCCAGACAGAGCACAGCAGGGGCATGGAGAAGAGCTTTTATCCCCACTTTGTGGAACGGGAAGGGAGACAAAGGTAGCTGAAGTCACGCAAGGAACACGTGCAGGCGTTTCTCACATGCCAGTACCATGCCTCATCACAAGCCTTTTGCATCCCCCTTAAAAAAAGCACAAGAACCTACAGGGACCACAAAACATTTCGTACCTTTGTGATCTGGGTCTGATTGGATCAATTTAGCTAACCTAGCCATAACAGAATCTTCTAATCAATTATAATAAGGTCTGACAAAAGTCATTTGGTACACTAGCTTCTGAATCCATCAAGCACTGTAATCCACCAGATTATTTTTTTAACTATATCACTACCATCTTTCTCCAAAGATCCACTCCCTCAACTTTTATTTAAAATTAAAACACACACACACACATATAGTAATTCAGTCACTAGTACTATCTCCAAAATCATCTACCTGTGCTGGATTCATACCAGAGAGATTTACAGGACTTAATGGCAGCAAGGGTTGGAGGTCAGTTAAGGAAGCTCTGAAATTACTTGCCTTAGGATAGCAAATTCCACAGCAGCTGCAGCAAAGCACAGGCATAATGACTGCTTTGAATGCATTGATGACAGATGGAAAAAAGTTGTGTTACATGTGCAGCACCAGTGTCCTTGCAACATTTTCCTCTTTCTTGATAACTCACTCTCTTGAATCGCAGTGTCCCAAGAAGCATTGCTTGCTGCATTCTCTGCTCATCCCAGATCAACGCGCAGCATCAGTGCAACCGCTGCTGCAACCGGGACATACAAACTCATACCCCAACACAAGCATTATCTCTCTGCCCTAGCCAAAATGGTTTTGGGTTTCAAATCAAATTTCCACCCTGCAGTTACACGCTGAATTGCTGAGCTACCACAATTTCATTGCTCTTTCATCCTTCTTTATACAGAAGATTTCCGCAAGTCAAGTTTCCTCATGCTACTACTGTGTTTTTGCCTTTCCTTCCCCACATTGACTCTCATATTTCTTTGTAATTGGCTTCCAGGGGAGGGTGGTACCCCCTCCCCCCCCACGGCAGGCTGCGCCGGCAAAGCTCAGCACCCACCATCTCACCACCCTTCCCTGCCAGTTCTATCCCAGCTCTTGTACTCTCCTAACCCACAGACTGCAGCAGGACTTCCCTTTTGCTCCATACTTACTTGAGATTATTTTTCAGTGAGGAAGGCAGTGAAAAAAAGCCCCCCAGTGAAAGATCCTGCCAGCTCTCCTGATGATCCAGGAGATGGAGGCCATGGAGCAGCTCCCAGCACCAGAAGGGGCTAACAGGAAAACTGGAGAGGGGAGTCTTACAAGAGCATGTAGTGATAGGACAAAGAGGAATGGTTTTAAACTATAAGAGGGCAGATGCAGGTCAGAGATCAGGAAGAACCTCTCCCCGTGAGGGCGGCGAGGCGGTGGGCCAGGCTGCCCAGAGCAGCTGTGGGTGCCCCATCCCTGGCAGTGCTCCAGGCCAGGCTGGATGGGGCTGGGAGCAGCCTGGGCTGGGGGGAGTCCCTGCCCGGGGCAGGGGTGGGAACTGGGGGGGTTTAAGGTCCCTCCCAACACAAACCCTCCTGTGATGCGATATGATTAGGCCCAGGGTGGTGTTTGACACTTACTCTATGGTGCACCATAGAGTACTGACCTAGCCAAACATCACGCTCCTCTCAGCCACCTTCACTCCCCTGCAATGACCTCCGACATTTTTGTACCGACAAATACAAAGAAGGACAGAGGAAATGGTTTAATAATGCTGACTTTTTTGTTTTTTAAAGATCAATAATGAACTTCCTACAGAACCACACAACCTCCTTATATTGCAAACCTACATAAGATGGTGCAAAATATTTTAAAGATAGCTTACTATAAGTTTAATAAGCTTACATTGAGCCTTTTTGGAAGCATTAACTATCAAATGGCTAGCACAACAAATTGTTGTGTCATCTGTAATTTGCCTTTAGCTTTTATAGGCAAAAAGACATTTTTTTTCTCTCAAGAGAACAGTATTCTCAGTAGCTTTCCTTTGCCCCACAGCTACTTAAAAATTCATAGCAGTTTTTGAAGGCTACTGGTTACTTAAAAATTAACAAGCTAAACATGCAGAATACGATAAATATGATAAATATGATAAAACAAAAAAAGGCATGTTATGCTCACAAGGCAATGCAAAGGAAGGAAAAAAGGAAAGATTTCCACTCTGCTAGAATTAATTGGGAGCTCCCTAGGATGAGGCCATGAGAAAGATAAAGAAGACAAATAAATTAAATGCCCGCTTCTTAAGCGGAGCAGACAAAGACTCTTCTCCCTTACTAAATGGAGAAAAAAAAAAAAAAAAGGCAGGGGGGAAGGGAAGGATAACCATCTCTTTCAGAAACTTAAATAGCCAAGGAAGAGCTAGAAGATTTTATCCAAAGTTTAAAAGGGGACTTGTGTCAAGGCATACGTAAAGCCATGCTACCTTAGCAAGCAAAGCTGTGCAACATCACTCCTACAGCGGCTGGCACCTGAGGCTCCAGCACCACCCTGCAGTCTTACCTAGCCAAGTCTTCTGGGGCACGTGTGGGATTTAAGAGCATCGCCGTGACCGCACCCTGAGACACCAAGATGTGTATGATGGAAACGTTCCTGTTGTACAAAGCCTTCAGGACATGGTGTTACGAACTATACGTGATTTCATTAAGACGACTGCAGTAACTTCTGAAGGGTGAGGGTAGGTTGTGACAGAGGGAGAACATTTCCATTCCTCTGCAGAATCCTCAGCGAACTCCAGTGATAGGATTTTATTTTGCAGCTAACCCAAAGAACATCACCTTGAAACCATCAATTTCTGTACCACAAGCCAAACAAACTGGCTGAGAAAAAGTGTTAGGTGAAAAGGGGAAGGGCATTCTTCAACCTCTTCTGACCCACGCATCCCTTTAAGTTTCCTAAAGGAGACACCACCTCTAGGTCTAATTTGAGCCTACCAAAAATAATCTTCCCTTCCCTACTGCCCATTAACAAAGCTCCCTTTCAGCAGATCCTTTACAGAATCCGGAGATCTCCCAAGTTTCAGTTTACAGCCATAGGCTCAGACCAAGTTTTGATCCAAAAAATGTTGATCCAACATTTTTCTGAAGATTCTTTCAATTTTCTATCTGGCCTCAAAGAAGTTTAACAGAATGGTACTAGGAAACCTGATTATAAGAAAAGAGATGATTTGAATTAAAAAAATAAAGCCCATGAAATTAAATTACAAAGGTAATTGATCATGGTATTTCCTATGACCTCAAGACTTTTCAGGAATGTTCATAGAGTTTAGAAGGAACTTTACCAAGTGGCAACCCCAGGAGCTTTTGCAAGTTCAAATAAAGTAACTTGAAACACAGCTGCTGCAGACATCAGCACAGAAACCTGATGGTCTGACTTATACACAAGCTTATACTAGTAATACCTTAAAACTCCTTAATGTTTTGCGTTTGCTTAAAATTAGGGGGATTAAAGGATGTAAGTCTTCATCAATGGTGCAGAGTTGCCAGTGTCTACGTGGCTGTGCATATCTGCACGCGATTATTTTTAAATCATGCCAGGCAGGGAGTGGACAACAGCACAAAGTCTCAGCCAGGACTCAACTGCCTTTATGCCCATTTAAATTAAAACTCTTAAAATTTCATTTAAAGGGAGGCAAAATTTCAGGAGCTGAAAATTCTGAGAATCAGTGGCATACAAATGTGATTTAGAGCCTTCAATCATTAGTACCTTCTAATAGTATGTGTCAAGAACAGTAGAATGACTGCATGTCAAGACCAAGTCTGGGATTTCTTGGCATGTCTTCTGTATGTAAATGGAATACTTATTTATAGCTGCAATAACAGAAAAAGCTTATTCTGGAAATAATTCACAAACAGAAAGGAATAAATTGCAAGTTGAATGTCACTCAACTAAACCCCCCAGCACTGCTGATTTTTGACAGTTGGGGCAGAAGCCATACTAGATTTATGGTTACTTTAACAGAGAAACTTTTAAAACTCAGATTAGCCAAAGCCTTTTCTGAGTGAACAGAAGCTGCAGAGAGGTGGAGATTTCTCTCGCTGATGGATGAACTCCACTCGCAGTCCAGTGATACCAAAATCGAAGTATTCTGGGATGTTCCAAGACAACGCTAACAGTGATCCCAGCTACACAGGCACCAGCCACTAACACTGCTTTGACATTCCCCAAGCAGATACACATGCTGGCCATGCCAATTAAACACACAACTGGCAGCAAAAGCAAGCCAAGAGATTTGCACTGCCTTCTGCAGTCACTGCAAGACAGATTTCCATACCAAGTTTCGTATGCAGATGCCTCCAAAAAGTTCCATGATCAGGTATTCATCAGATTCTTTTAATCTGGCGTATCTCATTATTTTTCATCTAATTATTTTTAAATTTTAATAATTCTTAATTATACTAACTCTTCAAATATGGAGTGAAAGTAGTATTAAAATCACCCAAAGTTCATAACCACTGGATAATTCCATTTAGGCAAGATCCAGCCATTACAGCATAAAAAACATATGGACATAGCACACACAAACACGAGTCTGATATAGAATATTATAGTAAAAATAGGGAAAGTTTTAGTGACAAGAAGACAGCCTAACCAAAATATCTGTACATCAAAAGCAAAACAAGGTAGAAATTGAATGTTTTGAATTATTCCTATTAAAACTGTCTACACTAATGCATTCCAGCAGACCACATAGACGGAAACTGATTTTCAAATAGAGCATCAGAGTAATAAAAATGTTCAAAATTGTCCCATTTCATAGTGGAACACGCAAACTTCTCACCAAGCCTCCCATGCTGTTCTAGAGTCTAAGGGCTTTGAGTTCTGTGAGGCTTTATGGACCAGAAGTATCAATGCATGAAAAACCAAGACACAAAGTCGTAAAATGTACAAAGAGTTTAACCTGTAATTAACACTGTGGCAGGAATGATTTAAAGCTAAATGCTTACTTACATCAGCCGCAGTAGTAATGAACTTAATAATGAACTTTCCAACAGAATCAGCCACTATAGCCCTCTGCAGCTGCCCTAAAAAGGTTCACCCAGACTTTCTTCATTTAAGACTTCACGTTGAGAATGACAATATGCTCCCCAAACCAATAAGCCCTCAAGAATCACGTAGGTTGGAAGAAGCTTCCAGAGGCCACCCAGCCCAGCCCCTGGCTCAAAGCAGAGCCACAGCGTAAAGGAAATGTATATTCTCCAAAACTTCCTGCAAAGGCAACAGTTGCTTAATCTGGTTGAGACTCAATATATTAGGTCAGCAGATTACTCATGGAAAGTGAAACAGGTAGAGGCGCGATAGCATCCAGTCTGTAGCATCTCCAACGTACCCTGCTCACCTCAGAGGTTGGACCTCGTGGCTTCGGCAGCCCATGTTTAACCACAAGCCAAGACAAACATCACAGAACGTCGGAATCAAATGGAGGGGAAAACAAAAGGGGGAGGGGCATTTCATTTAAACATGCTTTATTGGGTTTTCACGGCATGAATGCACCCATTTACAGTTTCAGAGGCAGTTGGAAGGAAACTATCTGGCGATCAGCTGAAGGAAACCAAACATTAGGTTCAAGTAAGCCCTCTGAAACTTGCCTGCAAATGCCCAGGTTAGTTTATCCATGGGATTACAATAAAATAATGTTCCTCTAAAATCAAACAGCTAGCTTCCTTTTGAGCAACTGTTACTTGTAGATCCAAACAATTTAGTGAAAAAGTACAAAGAGCAGAGAAGGATACTTTGGTTTTAAAAAGTAACAGTCATTACCAACTCCTGATACCCTGATGGGGTTTTCTGAAATCACGCTTTTTTTTCAATTCAGTCTATTCTTTCTACTTACTCTAGCGTAAAGTAGCAAAAAATTTCCTCACAGGGAGAAAGAGATGATATTTTCTAAAGACAAGCTGGTAAGCAATCACAAGCAATGACACAATGGAAAAGCTCATTAGTAAAATATGTTTTCCACGAGAAGGATATTTATTTATTTTTTGGAAAAAAACCAAACTTGAATTAATGCCAGTATACACGCAATAACTAGGCAGGGCAACTGCCCTCTTGAACCAAATGGTGATCCTCACATGACTGGGTGCTGTGTACTAGCATATGCATTATCCTGGCAATTCAGGCAGTGGAAGTCCTAAGGCACAATTAATCTGTCCCTAAACCCTTACTTGACAGCTTCAAAAGGTATAAGGGTATAAAGTGATTCATAGCCCTTGAGTTGGCTTTCCTTATGTAAAATATAAATTACAGATGAGATAGCATAACTTTCCATTTCCTACTTCAGTATCTTATCTAGAAATATCTTTTGCACATCTCTCATCTCTATTTCTTTTTTCAAAAATGTAGTTTTATTCTCCCCACTACTTCTTGTCCCTGATAAAGCCCAACATCATTTAACAAGATGGAAGTGAGCCATGAACAGGAGCAGGCTTTGCAACAATTTCTTTAATCACTTTCAATTCAGGTCCCATGTTCTCCAATAAGGCAAAATAATTTTCTTTAAACACACACCGCCCCCCCCCAAAAAAAAAACAACAAACAAAAACCACGAAACCACCCCAAACCAAACACCCACAAAACCCCCACATACAAACCCAACATCCCCACCCCCTCAAAAAAAACCCCAACACTAAAACCCACCCATGTTCTGTTCTGACCCAAGAACAAAGAGAAAACATTAATTCCAGGAATGCCTTCTTACTGAAAACTTTCATGGGCCATTTTCCAGAGTAGAGGAACAATGTCCCAGTTTGGGGGATTCTGCAGGGAAAACTCATTATATTGATGTTCTCTATGAGACATTTCTAAAAAAATTGATTTACTGCCAACATGTGCTGACTAACTATGCACAACTGCCCCCTCAATCTAAATGAAAGCGTCTGCACTCAGCACAGTTCTTAATCAATTCTAGTAATGAATTTTCTGCTTGCAGGTATTCAGGATTGAACTCTAGTATTGCTCAGTGGACAACACCTTCCCAGATTCTGCAAAAGGCACCTTTCCTGTTTACTCTAAGCTTACCAGTGTTCATGAAAGAAAAAAAAAAACCCACCCCCCAAAAAAAGGCATAGTTGCAAGAATACTTCCATATTATCTCCATTGCTGAGTTTTAGCAAAGCAAAATCTTATTATGGATATGATGTCTTTTCATGAGAAGATATAACAGGCAAAGCAAGCAAGTAGGCATTACCCCAGGGTAGGGGTTTTTCAGTGCTGAACACTTTGAATGTAAAGTGCACTCAGTAATTGAAGAAATGCATCATATATTTAATATTGAAGGCAAGCACTTTTAAAGCATTTGCTCTTTACAGAGCAAATAACACTACCATTTTAATTTCTGGATTTTAAACATCTGCACATCTTTGGATCCTCAGGCTTAAATTGCTTCAACCATTTGCCAGACACCACAGCACCTTACACTGGAAATCCCCTTCATGCAACTTCAGCAGTAAAAAAGTTTGCAAACACCAAAGACACTTGGAGAGGTCGTAGATGCAAAGCGGGTACTGTGTGCCCGGGCAGCACGCACTGCCCCACGCCCATGGCGGCATTCCCAAGTGCTTACTGGCAGATGATAACAAGCAAGAGGAGAGAGTAACCATGTTCTCCTGACCTTCCTCATTTTTATAAAATTATGCTTTAAAAGAGTAAGGAGAAAAAGGAATTTTAATAAATGCATCAATGGAGAACACATTCATCAGGAAATAACTGGGAATCATTTCCAGTGAGGCTGCAAACTTGCCTGGACAGGAGTTCATCATTACTCATTGCTGATCGAGATCAGGTGGGGACACACTGGATTATCTACCTGTATCTAGTAAAAGGCCTACAGTAAACAAGATTACCACAAGATTATTTGGGTAGAGCCGCTGTGCTTTAGCCTGACAGTTTACCTGTATCAGCATCAATTTTTAAATGGAGAAGAGTCCTGACAAAAAGTACACTAGAAGTAATGAGCACCTTGAAGTGGTGTGTGTCACTGAGGTCTGCCAGAATGCAGAACACAGTATGTGTTCTCTAATTGAACACTTGTGACCTCATTTAGTTAAAAAGTGACATATGCAGTGGTGGTTGAAAATTCCAGGCCAGCCTGTAACAGTGATAAGTACATCCTTATGGACCAAGCATGACAGAAAACAACCACCAAAAAACCTACACCAGCATTTTTAACTGCACTCGGTTTGGCTTTACTTTTTGTATAGGACTTCTATATCTCCAATCTCACTATCATCTTCAAAAGAAGATTATAAGTACTTAGTCTTTCAACTCTTACTCAAGAGCTCATGAGTGTCCAATCAGTTAATTAACCCACTCCATGTTGTAGGCTCAGCTGATCTGCGTGATGACCCCCAGCTGCAGATCAAATCCTAACAAAAACATTTGCAGACCCAAAATACTTGCATAGTCTATTCCCTTTGACAGAGATTTTGTCTTTTTTATGTCTTTCAACTGCCCAGGCTGTTTACATTTTGATATCCTATCTCCCTAAAACGGCTTAGGCAGGCTGAGGCACCCACTGCTTTTCACAGCTGCTATTGCTATTACCATAAAAAAAAGTTTAAAACCAACTAAGCAACAACAAAGAAAAAAAAAAAAGAGAGAAAGTTTTTTTTGTTTTTCTTATTTTTTTTTTTTATTTTCCTCTGTGCACACCACTCTGAAAGGAAAAGGACAGGAGGGAGTGCTTGGCAGAGCGTATAAATGACATCCCAAAAGGAGCATGGGGGGAGAGGGCTGACAAGTTTGGGAAATATGAGAGCTGATAAGCACACATCCCCACATGCTCCACGGGAATTAAAATGCCCATTAAACATGAAAGTTTTTCTTCCAAAAGGATCCCAGAACGCCTCCAGAGAATGCACTTTGGAGACAGACCTCCACGGCTTCAAAATGGTGACAGACTCCAAACTCAGGAGCATGTGAAGTGCCAACAAGGACCTGGCAACCAGAGGTGGCCTTTCCTCAAGCAAGAAGCACAGCCCGTGAGACAGCAGCTACAAGCTGGAGATGTTGAGAAAGAGCTTCAAATTCACCTACAAGAATAATGCAGTTTGGATCACATTTTCTAGAATTTTCTGCTTTCAGATTACTTCATCTTCTTTCCTGAAACCAAGCCAGCTTTTAAACTTTTAAGGGTTTCCTGCACCATTAATCTTATTAACATTAAAGTAAGCCATACGTCTAATTCTTGTTATTTCTGAAAACTATGTCTAGTTAGATCCGTGCAGCATTTCAATAATGACAATTAGGCTTTTATTTTTTTAAAAAAAGCCTTTGTTTTGCCACTTTGGCTATTAATTCACAGCCCAACTTTCAAACAAAACTTTTCAGCTGCAAGAAACAATTAAAGGAGCACATATATCGTCTGCAGCCAATCCTACTTAAGTCATTGGGTCTTTTTAAAAGTCCTTCCTAATGATCACATCCAGCATAATTCACCACAGGCCAATATATATATTTCTCTTATTTAATAAAAGCAATCATATAAATTACTTAATTGCCTACATGTGAGCAATGACCATGTATACACTGGTTAAAATCCCAGTCCTACCACAGTAAAATTCCCATCAGCTTCAACAGAACAAGGCATTCATTCACAGTATTTAAGACCTTCCCAGGTCACGAAAAACAAAGCTTTTCCAAACACATCTCATGAAACCATTTATGTATTGTATGGTTCTTTGGCAGTATTTTCATTTTTCCATAGTTAAACAGAGAAGAAGGAACTTCTTATCAGGCTGGAAAGACTAGTCCATCAAAGAGCAAAGCAAAAAATGTATTTTATGATTGATTTTTCAGTGATCTATACCCCACCTGCATTCAGCAAGGGGGGGAAAGGAAAAAAAAAAATAATCACCACTATACATACAAAAATGTCTACTCTGCCCCTTAGGAAAATAGAGTAGCTATGTTGTGTGATAACCATTTAGATGTGGACAAATGACTTTATATGCATCAATGTTAACTAGCCATAAAGAAAAGTCAAGTTTCTGCAAAATACCAGAATAATATCTGACAACTGCATAAGTCAAAGCTGCAAATCAGCAGGATAGCGTACTGCTTCGGGCTCTGGCTGTAGCTCAGGAGACAGGTTATCATGTCTAATATATACCTTCAGAATAAGCGACAGGAGAAAAGTCAGCCATAAAAGTCTTCAAATCAACATTTAGCTCACTCCTCTCACCTCAAAGTGCCTCTATAGTTAAACCATTCCCCAGCATCAGTCTTGAGGAAATCTTTGCCCAAATCCCTCCCTATAAAGTTGGGATAATACATTCCTGTGTTCTCAAGAGGCAAAAATCAGTAACAACCCTCCGAGGCCCTCTCTGTGATGAACACTATGTTAATGCGCACTTGAATGCTAACCAGAGAGAGAGACTGACAGAAAGAAAAATCAGATGCAATGTAGTTTCTGCTACAAACTCTGAATCATATAAAGAAATAAGGCTGGAAGGAACCTCAGAAGGTCTGGGGCCCAACCCTTCTGCTGTAAGCAGGCTAACTCAGAAGCTACGTTAGGTTGCTTAGGACTGTATTCCGTTTAGTTCTGAAAAAAATCTTTCTGGCTCAGGCTTTTTGTTCCAGGGCTTAACTGCTCTCACTGAGCAGAATTTTCTCCTCATATGTACTCATAGTTGCTGGCACCCAGTCATTTGCACTCTGAAAAAAAATTTTTCTCCCTGTAGTTCATAATAATCAACACAAGTGGCAATGCTAACTTCTGATTATTCCCACAAAAGGAGGAAAAAAAAACCCCAACCAACCAACAAATGCATATGTTTAACAGAGACACCAAGAAGTACTTTGCTATACAGAGTATGTTTAAACTTACAGTGTTACTGATAAATTTGGTCAATTGATTCAAAAATACTCAGCTATGACCTCAACTTGGAGTTCATCTTATTCTTCCTTCTGTTAATGATAGAATTCCCAGTTTTATATTCTTTTGCATACTGCTCACAAATTAGAGCTGAACTACTTGGGATCAACTGTCTTCATCCTTCATTTAATGTGGGTGCATCGTGGGGACTCCATTCTTAACAATTTCTTTGAATCCCAGCCAAAAACGGACATGAGAAAGCCCAGGATCAATAAGGAAGTGCTGTTTGTAATGAGTTTGTATGATGTAGCCCTGTGCGAGAGATTATCTCTCTCTTTTACAGAGCAGGGGAATATACAATGGAATCTGCAAAACTAAAACCATGAGGAAACACTGCAACAATTACTAAGACTTAAAACATACACACTGTCTTCAAATGACCAGGCATATTTTATCGAAATTCAGTTAAATTAATTGCAAGCGACTTTGTCACTCACTTATTTTTCACCTTATTTTATATTCTGTTTATCCCACCTCCGCTCACATATATATTTTCTACTTAATACAGTTCATTTTGCTGCAGCATTCCCATTCCAGAGCAGCACCACATCACCCTGGTTACAGTGGCACAGATCAAAGGGCAGAGATTAAAAAAAAAGCTAACAATAAATGCTAAGACTGGGACAAATTACCACAAATGAACTGTGCAATGCGACCTTTAAACCCCTATATAACAATGTTACCTTTCTTCTTGCATAAATCTATTCACACATCAAATATCTAGTTTTCCCTCCTTTAACAGCAGCTTCTTAAAACTGTACTGACGATCTTCAAAGCGACCTTACCAAATTGCCATGAAATTTAAGCAGTCTAAAATAATGAATTATGAATAATACATCCATTACGTTCTCCAACCCCCTCCCCCAAACTTACAGCCGTTTGTCTGCATCTGCTTGATTTCTTGCAGACAACATTGCAACAGGTGATATTAAAAGTTCATGCAAAACACTAAACATGTACTTTGTGCAGAGATAATACAGACTTTAGTTACCTGCCTTATTCCTATAAGAGGCTAAATTTTCCTGACCTTCAGTGTCTGCCTAGCTTTTGGGCAGGTTGCTGTTTGCTCCAGCTGAGAATCCCACACAGGTTCTCCATCAAGGTTGCAATGACCTGCATCACTGCAAGCCCTAAATCTACAGTGAGCAACAATATTTTCATTTCAATGAAAATACCTTTTCAGCCAAGCTCCCCAGCTGACAAGGTTCTTCCTTAGCTGAAAGCAAAGAAGACATGATGACCAGAAAGATGCTGAAGCACTCAATAAACTGCTCCCACTCCAGGTTATCCTGCCCAAATACACCAGCCAAACCCAGGGACAGTGTTACTGTGGATGAAGTGTTTACCCTGCTCCTCTTAAGAGAGGGCTGCTGGCCTTGCTTTCTTAATTTGAAACACTTGCAAACAGCAAGCACTATAAAACCCATCCACATCTTCAGGGCTTCTTCGAGAGTCAAGAGATGTTAAAGAAACAAGGATTTTCTACAGAAATGGCTTTGTGCTCTGAAATAGATTTTTAAATTTTTTTTTAAAGATCTTAAAATTAATTTAATGTTATTTGCTACAAAAGTCTGAAGGTGGCATTTTGTGCTGTTTAAATGAGTTGGCTGTACTGCTGCTTATTGTCTTAATTTGGAATTTTAACCTGTACCTGGACTTCAATTTTTCTGGTAAATTAAGACACCAATGTAGAAATACATTCCTTTCTTTGAAAATTTTCTGATTAAATGTAAAAGCTTATTTCCTCTTAAATGCTACAGAACTATACTTAAAATTACTTCAGTAATGACTAGAGCAATCACATTTTCGGAAATGCAAATGAAATCTATTTTTTTTCCTGCTTTTTAAATGCCTCTGGGCGCAGCATGTCTCTATCCTCAGGATAAACCACCCTCCAAGAAGGGAGGATTGGCATCATTAAAGATTCCTGAAGCTCTTGCTTGTAAAAGGCACGGCAGATGAAATTATAAACCATACCAAAGCCATGACAGAATTTAATTTAAACTACGATTTTGCTATAGCAGGAGTTTAAGCAGCAGTCTCCCCAGGATACAAAGATATATACACACACATATATTATCCATAATGGTACCTGTGATCTTGTCTTCAATGGAGCTACATGTGCAATGTAAAGCTACATTTGCATCGCTACACCTTGCAATGTAAATCCAAGGAAAGAAGGGTGACTCATCTAGAAACCGGAATTAAATCCTCATGCAGCACATCTGTTTGGTCTAGCATACATGGGAGAATCCAATGGGAAGGTGCGTCTCTCTTGGCTGGCTCAAGTAGAGATGAACGGTTACTCACTATTCCCATTTCCTGAAGTGGCAGAGCTCTTTCACGTCATTAAAAGGGTTCTGACTTATGCTGCCTGGGGAAAAGGGAATCTCCACCCCATGAAAAATGTGATGTCCCTGCAAACATCAACTGGAAAAGTAAAAATAACAACCTGTTCCCCCCTGCCTGCCCCAGGGCTCAAGCGCTCTCCTGTCTAGGCTTGCTGACCTCGTGTCTTTGGTTGGCTGCACATCCCTCCTACCTTGCTGTACTCAGGATCCCTCCTAGGCTCCCCCCCCATGAATTTCTAGCATCTATCAGAAGAGAAGGAGCCACAGAATCCACCCTTCCTGCAATTTCAGCTCAACAAGTACCCCAGTGCCAACAACCGGGTTTGTTCTCATAAGCAGCAAAAAGATTTTTATCTTTTTCACCACAAATGTTTTCCACCAGCAAATATTTTAATATTTTTAATTAAAAGTGTCATTTCTAGAGAAGATTTAAAATGGTAACACAGCAGTAAGAAAGCATTATACAAACCAACACTGAATAGCAAACAAGTTTCCCTATATTTAAGCTTTTAAAAATTAATCTTCTATAGACTGTCTGGTGCAATGTAAAATAAAAATAATAAATCATCATTATACACATACATCATAAAATGACACTTTTCTTTCCTCAGCTACACAAACTGATGCACTTGCTCTTACTCCTGATTTCTTTTCAGGTTCTAAGGGCAACACAAGGGGATCCTTTTGCCCATGAAAGCACATGAGTTTGGCACCCACTGATTTTACCCAGTGCCTGCTGACTCGGAGAGGCACATCTGCCCCACTACTGAGTGTGAATACAGTATTTAACCTGTTATTGTTGGAAGCTGGATGTACACAGAAGCATTAGCAAACACTTTTCTGCACATAAAGTTATGAACGTGCACTCTGTACATTATGAATGTTTACAGAAACACCATTTTCAAAGTTGCATGGCTAATTTAGGCATTAAAAAGTCATATATACGTAAGTTACATCTGTGAACCAAAACAAGAGATGCACAAGTTATATATATTGCGGAGCGCCTGAAAATTATTTTTCTCAAATCACATAATACTCTTTTAAGTTCCTTAGTGAGTGCTTCAGACTGATACCTGAAGAGAAAACATAGCTGATACTTGAATCTATTTATTAAAATATAAAATTTCTACCATAAATTAAGATTGCCTACACAGTCAATCATTAGTCAGGCCAAAAATATGCACTCTGGTGTATTTTAGCGCTAGTTTCTCTAATAATCAGCACATACTGCTTTTCCTACAAAGTTAGCATTGAACATCGGCCTAAAATAATCAGACGCACACAGGTTTTTACATATGTAAAATGCAGCAAAGGGTGAAATTGATATTCACTCTTAAATTCTGTATTTCTTCAGCCAAGTGCCTATTTGTGCAGCATTAACATTGCATTAACAGCTTTTGCATATTTGTTTTTCTAGAAACAATAGTCCTAAACCTTGCAGTAACAAAGTTACTGATGTATCAAGATGACTAGAACTCACCTTTAATATCCTCCGCTACTCGAATTCTATTATGCTAAAAAATAAACCTTTGGCAACACCAAATCCTTTCATATACCCAGGTTGCTGTCTTTATTGTTAATTTTAAACAGATGACAATTAAAATCAAGCATACTATTTTGGCACTTCCGTGGAAATTTTTTTTTTTATTCCAAACAATTTTTTACCAAATGCATTAAGTATTTAAATTATAAGCAGATTTCTTAACTTTTCAGTGTGGCAAACAAGAAAAAAATCAAAGCTTCAGTTCAACCAAGAAAATCAAACCCACACAGAGACCTCCCCTCCCAAAAGGTCTTTCAGCAGTTGCGGAGAACCTGCAGCCCTTTCCCTCTGCCCCTGAGCCCACCCCTCTGGGAAGCTCTCCAGGGTCTCCCTGGCATTCCCAAATGCTCTGGAATAGCATTTGCAGTGTAAACAAATGTCAGCACTTTAGATTATTGTAAATTATTTACAGTAAACTCATATAAGACTATAGGGCACTTTAAGGCCTTGTTAAGATTGCAATAATTATCCCCAGGAATGAATTACGGGAGCACCTCGTGCTTAGAGGCAAACCCAGGAAAAATACCATGACCTGAAACATGGAACAAAACTTGCTTTCATTTTACTAAGGAACACCCCGTTGTGCAGAGAGCAAACCTGGAGCAGAGAGCAAACCTGGAATGATTTTCCCATGAGAAAGAAGTTCAAGTGCCCTGTAGATCACGTAGCAAAAAGATGATACTTAATGATAAAAACATGGAATGTGCTTGTCACTATGTCTGCCACCAAGGTTAATACTATAGGTTTGTTACCTAGGGGTGACCACTGAACAGAGTAAACATTTCCTCAAAACCTCAGCACCTTGGCCTGTTGGATGGCACAACAATGGTCATCAGAACCCAGAGCCTGGAAAACCTTGACTGAGACAGCAAGGACTATTTGTAATTGGAAAGGAAAAAGTGTTTCCATCCAAGTTTTGTAACCATGCAATTGTCTGTCGGCAAATCACAGCCTGACTTTTAGACATTTATATATTCTAAAAATATTGTGTAGGCAATTTTACAATGTAAACAGGACGAAAAACATTTTAAAATCTGTTTTTTAATTGCTAGCCAACATATATCTAGAGATGTAAACCATCAAATATTTAAGCCAATATTTATGCTTAAAAATCCCAATTTATAGTTACTTGAATTTTTCAGAGAACAGTTTTGAATCTCCTTTTAGGTCTTAATGATCCATGCTTCCAGAAAAATATTTCAACAGTTAATCATAATTTTAACCATCTCAGTTAAGATGAGAAGAAACCACTAGAAAAATATCAGAACTATCTTATTCACAATCAAATAGGTATATTCATAAATGAATAAAATCATTTAGAAAAAGAAAAAAAGTGAAATGCAATTCTTCAACCTTGCTAGGTCAAATCCTTAGCTGTGCTGTAATATCTTAGGCTGTCAGAGAAAGTTTACGAAAATGGTGGGAAGTTGGAAGAAACGCAATAGGGCAAACAGGGGGACCTTGACAACATTGGCCTTCATCCAGAGGGACCTTGACAGGCTTGAGAGGTGGGCCTGTGAGAACCTCGTGAAGGTCAACAAGGCCAAGTGCGAGGTCCTGCATGCAGGACACATGTATAACACAAATAGAGGCTGGACGGAGAATGGATTGAGAGAGCCCTGAAGAGAGGAGGACTTTGGGGTGTTGGTGGATGAGAAACTCAACATGACCCAGCAATGTGCACTCACAGCCCAGAAAGCCAACCGCTCCCTGGGCTGCATCCCCAGCAGCACGGCCAGCAGAGCAAGGGAGGGGGCTCTGCCCCTCTGCTTTGCTCTCGTAAGACCCCCTCTGCAGCGCTGCATCCAGCTCTGGGGCCCTGGCATAAGGACACGAGCTGTGGGAGCGAGCCCAGCGGGGGCCACGGAGATGGGCAGGGGCTGGAGCCCCTCTCCTGGGAAGCCGGGCTGGGAGAGCTGGGGCTGTTCAGCCTGGAGAAGAGCAGGCTCCGGGGGGGCCTTAGAGCAGCTCCCAGCGCCTGAAGGGGCCAGCAGGAAAGCTGGGGGGGGCTTCTTACAGGGGCACGTGTGACAGGGCACGGGGGTGGCTTTGAGTGCAGAGAGGGCAGATGCAGGTCAGAGATCAGGAAGAACCTCTCCCCGTGAGGGCGGCGAGGCGGTGGGCCAGGCTGCCCAGAGCAGCTGTGGGTGCCCCATCCCTGGCAGGCCAGGCTGGATGGGGCTGGGAGCAGCCTGGGCTGGGGGGGTCCCTGCCCAGGGCAGGGGTGGGAACGAGATGGTCTTTAAGGTCCCTTCCAGCCCAAACCATTCTGTGATGCAGTGATTCTACGAACAGGAGCAGCTGAAGTTTGTTAGGATTTTGCATCACATAAAACTATACTGAGAAGTCATATAACATCACTACCTGCTGGTCTCTACAATCAGGGCATCTGCAATGCAAAGAACACATGTATTAAAGAAGTAACCTGTGCAGTCTCTGTAAGTCTGACCTATTAAAACTGTATTGAGGCTTGATCTATCAGAGCCCTGGAAAGCAGTGTTCTGTGCTAGAAGGAGTGAAAGTTCACACAAAACTTATTTATGTTGGTCTGCATCACAAGGTTCACAAAGGAAAACAACAAAGTTTTTAGTACATTAACTGTAATCTAAACTGTATTAGTCGTCAAATTTGCTGCTGTTCATCTAATTGACGAACAGTCATCTAAATGATAAAGAATCAAATAACCAAACTATGCAAATAAAGCAGATTAACACCACCACCCCCCAATACTGTAATGAAAAATAGAATCTTTGCCCAAACTTTTCAAATAGGGGTGGCAAAGCTACATAACAATGATGTCCAGAGGTCTGGGATATCCAATAGTGCTGACTTACAAGCTGAAGATCCATCGAGGGCAATAATATTTCTTGGAGAAGCTTCTGCAAATCAAGAGAGAACACAGTAGACTTTTCTCCTTATTTATACCAAGTGCCCACTTACAATTTTTATGATAACTTAGCTGCTTGACTGTAGCTGTAATTTCAAAATCACGGTATTACCACCACTTGCAACAATATCACAGTGATTCAGCTGACGTGAGACTATTGCAAGAAAATAATCCCTTGAGGTGGGGTGGGAGGTGGGGGAAGGAATTCTGATTTAGGTGCTCAAACAGTTCATAGGTTTTGGACAGAAATTATACATAATTTCACACTGTTTTAAAATCTGAGTGTGAGACAACATTTTACAGAAAAGAAAGATATAAAGTACTATTTCCAGTAGAAATGATAGCTCTGATCAAAACAGAAAAAAACTTCTCTCATATATGTTCTCTATGAAAACCATACGTGTTATTTATGAAAACCATAACTAAAGATAAGCTTAAATACGCCTGTTGATCAAGACAAGAAATTTCATGCTATTTATGCACAATGAAAAACAGTTTAAAAACAGTTTCCATTGAGATATCTGCTGGCACATTGTCCATTGAAAGTTCCTTTTTATCTCACCTGGGAAAGTGATTGTCTACAGACACTTGTCTCTGTTCAAAAATCATGCCAAGCACATGTGCTTTTTTTTCGTCATAAAATAGTGAGTTTTAATAATTTGAGTTCACCCCACTGCCTAGTCAACCAGTGGGTTGTTGTGCTGTTTTTGAAAAAATACTGGAGTCCATATGAAATATCTTCACTAAAATATCCGAGGACTTCATGATGTACACTTGTCCTTCCACCGTCCCTTTACATTTTCTGTAATTAAGAAGTATTAGTGATTTCTCCTTGCGCATACTGAAAAAATCTTCTTACAGCTTCTTACAGCCTGCAGGAAGGCAGACCCTCTCAAGCAGACATGACAGGAGGGTGCTGCATCACGACAACAAGATCATCATGACTGATACAAGCACTGCAACGTCGACTGTCCGCCTGCTGCCATTCGATGTTCTCCGGGCATGCAATACAGCAAATACTGCGTTTGTGTGATTGGTTGGTATTTCTACATTGCAAATCATGCCTTCACAGCAAGAAACACATTCCTGTTGAGAAAAGGAGATCACTGACATAGGGTAACTCAGCAGTGGCTTTTAGAGATAGATGTTCTTTCAACTGGTTGCAAAGGTTACAGCTCAACAGATTCAGTGCTTCCACCTGGCAGCAGACACAGCATATATGCTACAACTTCCCTTCCAAACCACGCAGCATAGGCTACCTAGAGTAAGTCATCACCCAGAGCTGTCACGGGGCTTCGAAACTGTGATATGATGTAATACAGCCATGTCAGCTGCACTGACAAGCTCACTAACATTGCAGAAAATAAAGGAAGCTTTCTGCCACTTTCCCCTTCTAACACAAGAGCTAAACCCATGCATTTGAATGTTTCAGGTTTCAGCTTTTTAAGCTAAAAAAGCCTGACTGTAAGATACTCTCTTCCCATTCATTTTTCCCCTCAAGCTTTTGCATTCAGTGCAGCTTTCCATACTGAACTTCAGACTTCCTTTTTTCAGTTTCTAGTGCCACAGAACCACTGACACTGCTGATTTTCAGGAGGGAATCTGAAAATAATTTTCCTTACTTGACAATCCTTACTAGAAAAGCCAAGAGCATGCCCATTTTTATCTAATCCAAAGGCACAAGAACTCTTCTAAGATAAAATGCAGAAGGTGGCAGGCTGCATAATCATTTCATGCCCTCAGTCCACAAAACCTGCTGAAATGAATGGAAGTTGATTCAGATAACACAGAGATCCTCTTATATTTAACATGGACGTTGTCTGCTTCGTTTTTGGTGTCTGAAACCCTTCATGTTAAAAGTAACATTAACTACCCTTCTCAACTACTAAGGAATTAGTGCGTCACACTTCACTGCAGTGAAAAATACTTAGGTGGGATACACTTGATTATTCAGAATAAACTTTTACCTAGTTCCCCAAGGATGAGAGAATGCAGCAGATTTAGCTTTTGTCATGCAACAAAAACTCAGTTGGCTCTTGCTTAAGAGCATGGCTTTCGTGGACAAATACAGTCTTGCTCTGTGTACAGTGTGGTATTATCCAAGCCATGTTATGCACAGACACGACTGGCCTACCTAACTCTCAGTCTGGCTTGCCCAAGCGCTGACAGTGACAGAGCCGCAGCAGCACCACAGGCATCGGTGCAGGCTACAAAGCCTACCTGAGCACCTTACTCAGAACTCAGGAACAAGGCCCACGCATTGGGTGCACGCTAGCAATGCCCCAGAAAGCTCAGGTGTTTCTTTAGAAGTTGCTATTACATCCCGTCACACAGCAACACAGATAGGAAAGCAGGAAGAAGGGGGCAGTCATGCTTCTGTCACAGAAACCTGATTTCTATTGTTAAATACTGGAGAGCATATCTTACTGCATCCTCTTCAGCTCAGCAGGAAAAACCAAGTACTGAAATGCAAACCTCAAACCCAATGTGCTGCTCTTCTACAAAGAGCAGTGCTTACTGTGTGGCCACTTTCTCTGTGACGGTGGCAGCCTACAAAATGGCATTCTTCTCCAGTAGCACATTTTTTGGTGACTGATGTACTTTTCCCGTGGTCTGTGAAGAGATGAACTGTCAAACAGTACTGAGTACCTACAAAATAAAATTTAAAATGTTTATTTGCATAAAGTATGCCTTCTTTTATGGCATTTACAAACTTCACACAATTCAGCAAAATATTCCTACAAAAATTACTTATTTTGGCTGTATAAAGCATTTTTCATCTTCATCAAAATACCATTTAGCAAGAAATTACTTAGTAATGAACTCTTAAGCTTAACCACCCCTTCAAACCTTCAGAAAGGTTGCTATCATTTTAACTACTTATTAGCACTATAATCTACTCATTTATCTCTCATTCTTTACTCTATTTTGTAGCACATTCTTGCTTGCTTTGTTTCAGAGATGTTTCCTCATTCCTTTAGTTTATTTCTTCCCCTTTCCCACTGTTACTGTGAATACCACTGAAAAGAAAAATGAGGAAACATATTTCCATTCTTTTCCATGTATCTATCGTTCTCCCATACAAGTATGGTCCCTCATCATTCAGGTCTCACTGCTCCCAAGCAAGCCTACAGCCTAGAGAGACCTTTATATCTTGGGATGGTATCCAGAAGGAAGGGGATAAGGCTACAAAGGCAATTCTTAGGGTTTTTTTTAAATAACATCTTTAAAATTAATTCCTAGGAAGCATATAGCTAGATATACACACACAAATATATAATTAGTAAGTATATTATTGATATATTTTTAACACATTAACCACTATATTAATAATGCATTGTTATATATTATGTAAAATGATTTCTGCATATATAGATACGGAAATAAGTATTTTTTTCACTGTTGCTTTGCGCTTGGAAATGGTCAAAATATTCACCTCAGCAGAAATTTTATGACTCAATATTACTAATAACATAACTGAAAGGCGCCACCGTGTTGGCATGTTAATCCTACCCAGTTAGACTTCTACAAGATGGCTGAGTCAGGGAGAAGCAAATTTAAGTATCATAAAGAATCTCCTTAAAACAGGAGCACTTACTTTCAGGACACCATCTATCTTCAGCCCATCTGTTACAGTTGTAATTGTCCGCTGCATTATCACAAGTAAAGCACTTAAAACTGTTTGGAAATGGAGTGGCTTTAAAAGTATTAAAATATAGTAAGTTTACAAGTATTGAGAAAAACACAAAACACTCAAAATAATACTGTAAGTGCTTGTACACATATACTTACAAAAACATATTACATACATTTACATTTTTTCAATGATACATCACTGTTAGACAAATAAAACTTCTGAAACAAGCTTTGTAGAAAGCTTTTACATGTAAACTGGGTTTGTTATGCCTGAACTTTAAAATATCTCCTCCTTTTTTCCTTCTCTTACAGTCCAAAATACCATTTAAGTACTGGTGGGAAAAACAGGAAGGAGAGGACATCTTTTATATATATATATATATATATATGCACATGATACTACATCTGCATATGTTTGTACAGATACACAATCTACATTCAAATGGCTTTTGATTGCTTTGATGAAAAAGCTATACCTTCAAAACCAGCTTCAGACCTTGATCTCCAACTCTGAATAAGTTTGATCCATTTGACAAAGGTATCAAGAGCATTATTTAAAAATCTTATTTACATTATATAACAGGTCCCTAGACATACATATATACCTACTACCTTTAGCTGTCCTGACTTTTTTAATGATACATATAATGAAAATCTTCTCCCCTTAAATGAAGGGAAAGAACACTTCTGATGCTAGATAAGAGGCAAAAAAATGATGCTATTAGTGACAACTGGCTTCACAGGTCTCACAAGGTTTTTAATTACCTTCAGTTTGAATTAATTGCATACAGCACACCTATTCTTTCCCTTACAAAACCCCCAAGAAGATAAAAGACAAAAACATCTGTTCTGTATTATTTATGAGAAATCCACTGCATAATTTGCTCTGTAGGAAGATATTTCAGAGACAGAAAAAGATAATAAAAGCTCTTAAAATGTGAAAGCTTTCATGCACTCTTTAAGTTAGCAAACCATGCAATTCTTTGTTTTCATTCAGTCAACTTATAAAATCTTAGAAATAAACTGCTGTGGGTATTTTTATTTTAAACTTTTTATCCTTCATGTTTGAAGAAGACAACTAAAAAGAAAGGATTGAAAAAATATGGTAATGAACTAAAACGTTAAGCTACAACTGCATACACAAAAAAAGCTGTCTACTTACGGTCTAGTGGAGGTCTCACATTGTAAAAGTTGATGTTCTCAGCTGAAATCCAATTTTCTGAAAGGATGAAGAACGGAAGAAAGGCTCCGACCAGCATGTGATAGAGTAACAACATGCTGAGTATTATTGTACATGAAAAGCAAAACTCTCAGGCCTAGGAAAGAAAGGGAGCACATTATTCAGGGGGAATCATAAAGAACTGAGCATGTAGAACAATACATTTCCTATGAACTACTCCTGAAACCTTGAAAATTCAGTCTGTAGATCTATACTGTGAAGAGAGCTAATGCAAGCAAGCATGCAATGATAATGCAAAGCTGAGCAGTTACTGCCTTCTGCTGGCCAGGATCCCGTACAGAGCACTTGAATTTCCACAAACTTAAAAAAAGTTAACATTATTTCTTCAATCTATTTGTCCTTCTAAGCAATGTCAATCTTACAGATTCTGTGTAAGCATTCCTAAAATTCAACACAAAACCTGAGCTCCTTTACTTCCTCCTTGAAACAGACAGGATTACAATACCATTAAAGCAAGCAAAATGCAGACAATGTTTTTAACCAAACAGCCTAGAATCCAAAACCAGTGCCTTATCCAATATAGATCAATGTATGTCTGTTGGTTTCAGATAAGCTACATCATCTGAACTGTAAGCGCACTCGGTACAGCATCAAAGAACATGAGTGTAAATTAGATTTGTTTCTTTTTAAAGTGCACACCAAGGAAATGCTAAGGAAGATGCCTGGTGAGGGCACACAAGTTTCAGAGAACTGCAAAGCAGAACATTCAGAGAGATGAGATAAACGGCTTGGGCGTGCTTTGCACATTTATGTGGGGCCCCCCAGGTATTTCAGTAAGGCTTCATGCAGAAGAACAACTAATCAATGAACATTTTGATCAGTTTGATATTTAGATGTACATATACATACACACATGCAGAGGTATCTATGGCAAAATGCAGTGATACTGGAGACCTAGTTCAGATATTAAAGAGCAGAATCAGCTTAAATGGCACTCTGCCCATGCAAATTCCCAGCAGGAGAAACAAGCTTGCGTGGAGGGCCCTGCCAAACCAGAGACGTTGCTCTGAGCTGCCAAGGGCATTCGTTCAGAATTCTCTCTGCACGCCCCTGTGCAGGCCGATGTAGATGTACACTAAGCCTTCGCAGGAAGCCCTGAATGAACCCAAGCACTAAACTGAAAATGGTACTCAAGAGCATGACAGAGAAGTTGAAGGATTTCCTTCTTTTTCCCCATTATTTTTTTGTTCTGGTTTGGTGTTTTCCCCCATTGACACAGACGGGAATTATTTGAAAGATGGTTTTGCCAACAAACTACTCAACTTCATGCATTGGGAGTTTAGCCATCCTACTTAAGGTGTGCTTCTAAATCACAGCTTTATGAATATATTTCAGTAGATACTGAGAAAGCAACAGCATACCTCTGCTTCCAGTGTACCTCCAAGACTATTTTTGGTTGATGGTGCAGATTTCTTCTGACTATAGCCCAGTACCAAAAGAAGGACTATGAAGAAGAATCTGTGGAAAACAAACAGCAATTGATCATCATAATTCTGTCCTGAAGGAACTAATTAGCTGAAACACTGTATGTCCTTAATTATATTGAAAATTAAAATAGAAACCTAGAAGAGTGGTGGGTTTTATAACAAAATATCCAAAGAAGCACCTGAACTACACAGTATGGCTCGCCTTATTGAGTGCTATCCTACTGCAGAAATACAGATCCCTTCCTTCCTTTGATAGCCCAATGTCATAAAAGACAAATGAAAAGACAAGAAGTGAAGCAATGAGACTACTCAGTCCTTCCATAAGGATGACTTTACTTTTCTTGCAAGGGAAAAACATTATTCAGGCAATGACCTTAGCAGAATCTGACTATATCAGATGAAAACAGGTTTCACACTCAAGAGGTGCCCAGACTTTCAACACATGCTATGACCAAAACAGAAGCACTAATCAGCAGCAACGTAACCTAAAAGAAAGACAATCAACAGCCTCAGATTTAAGGTTATTAGCAAACCATGAAGCAAACAGATCCCCAACAGTTTGTTCCTTACTGAAACAGAAACATAAAAATGTTGGTTAAATCCTTAATGCCACTGCAAAATCCAAAATACATCTAAAACACAGTTACAGTTCTCTCCAATTAAGCACACAATATTTGCATAGTGATATTCTGCAGCATTAAAGATGGGCTGTTTATAACCTGCTTGACTTGCCTCACTAGCACATACTCAAGGTGCACATTTCAAATGTACACTTAGTTTTGGTGGTTCCTTTTAATTTGTTGAGAGACAAACCTGTGCATCACGACTGGATGCTTTTCTGCTGACAAGTCAACCTCACATCATGTTCTGTCACTCAACTGTCATGTCCAAAATCTACTTCATGACCCTTTAATATTTTCCAAGACAGATCAGCAGAATATGGCATTATCCAGGACAGAAGAAAGGGAAAAGAGGAGACAGTGCTGCTACTACAATTCAGGAATGATCCAACACACTTATGATCCAACTTAATTTCTCCTTCCTCTAGCATTCTTAGCTCTACCAGCCTACGCTGGGGACATCTCTCCCTCAAGTTCCTTTTGTTTTACACAGTTCATTTTAAGTTAGTGCTTAAAACTCCATCCTTTGCCATCTGTATCTAAGATTCTTCAAATAAATTTTTGCTCACAAAATAACCTTTTATCCCAGTATCCAGAGGTGACAGAATATCTATTCCAGCTGACATATTTCTTCTTTTCTTCATAGAGAATAATTCCCCATATTGTCCCACCCCACTCTTCTGCTTCATGGTATTTTGGATCAGATTTCCATGATCTAACCAAGTGAAGGAGCCACCATAGTGCGCTAAACCCCTTCATTAATATTATAACCATTATTCTGAATTAGTTGAAAAGCTAAAGTCAATGTAATAACAAAATGGTATCAGAAGCAAAATACATTAGCATGATTTCTGTAAAATTATACTTTCCATGAAAATAGCCAATCTGGGAAAAAAATAACAAGTAAACATGCACAAAGGCTAACTTAGGAGATCTTTGTTTTCCACACAGAGGAGAATTCTTACATGGCAATTTAAAAACAAAAATACCCCCAAGCACAGAATATGAATATGAAACACAATTATGCACGACTGAATTAGCCAGCTCTTCAGCAATGCCCCCTTCTTCTGATGTAGGAGACACATCCCTCCTGTCACTCCATTAAGTTGTTCTTCCCGTATCCCTTCCCATAGGTATCTCGGGTCATCCATTACTGGAGTCCAAACACGGAATGATGAGATGTTTGGTCTGACTCAGTACAGCCCCTCATTCTTACATTCATGCCTCTGCAGAGAGATTAAAGCTACTTTTCACAGCAAGGTGGAATTTTACTGTGCTGAGCCAGACTTCCCTACCTCCCCCAGCTCAACATTTCCACTCGCAGAAGACAGAGGCAAGGGGACAGCACAGCCAGCAACACTGCGCTAAACCGAGCCTTTCAGAAGGTCACCTGTTACCTGGGCCTGGATAAGCTGGTCCCCAAGCCCTGGGAGGGGGCCACACAGCAGTCTTTCAGTACCTTCTTCAGCTCTGTATCCTTTGCTATGACACCACACCATAATGTCTCTTTACATGCAAAGTACTAGCTCAAAATCAGAACTGCTGTATCTCAAATTTTATTAAAATTAAAAATGAAGGAAAGGTACAGAAACCGATGCCAACATATGGAGTTATAAATACAGTAATTTCAGTACAAGTAGGTACCAATTTTCAGATCCATGTGCTCTGATCCTGATTTCCTTGCTCTTGTCTCCCTGGTCAAACAGGGATCCAGCCTTCACTGACTCCAACAGGGCAGTATCAGGTCCTAATGCACACACACTGCTTAAGTGTTGCTGGTAAAATCATAGAATCACAGAATGGTTTGGGTTGGAAGGGACCTTAAAGCCCACCCAGTTCCCACCCCTGCCCCGGGCAGGGACCCCCCCCAGCCCAGGCTGCTCCCAGCCCCATCCAGCCTGTCCTGGAGCACTGCCAGGGATGGGGCACCCACAGCTGCTCTGGGCAGCCTGGCCCACCGCCTCGCCGCCCTCACGGGGAGAGGTTCTTCCTGATCTCTGACCTGCATCTGCCCTCTCTGCGCTCAAAGCCACCCCTGTGCCCTGTCACACGTGCCCCTGTAAGAAGCCCCCCCCCCCCAGCTTTCGTGTCAGCCCCTTCAGGTGCTGGGAGCTGCTCTAAGGCCCCCCCGGAGCCTGCTCTTCTCCAGGCTGAACAGCCCCAGCTCTCCCAGCCCGGCTTCCCAGGAGAGGGGCTCCAGCCCCTGCCCATCTCCGTGGCCCCCTCTGGGCTTGCTCCCACAGCTCGTGTCCTTAAAGTATGAGAAGAACCTTTTTTCTGCCTCTAGTGCCAACATCCTTCTTCACGGTTCCCTTGCAAAATAGCTCTATTTATTCCCTTTGAATATCACAAGCAAGTTATTTTTAAATTGGCAAATCAGTCTTAATCAAGTAGCAAACTGACTACATTTTGGGCAGCTCAACAGCATTTAATTCTTTCAATTTTACTCTGTAGGAAGAAAGGATATTGAATCATTTCAATGCGTAACAGTTGCAAAATTTATCTCCTTAACATATATTTCCTGCAGTTTCTACCAGGTTAAGGAAAATTTGCCTTTATGGGGAGACTGCTCTGTAACTTGACTGATGCACCTGGATAGCAAATAAAAGGCACAATTCCACTTGTACCGGCTTTCTACAAACTCAAGCCCTCTCCTGCTCCCCGCCCCCAAGTTCCTATTGCTGTCCCCAGAGAAGCTCATGCGAAACGGAAAATTTTAGAGAATATAAATACAGAAAAGCTAGGCTTCAGTTGGTGCAAAGAACAGTAAATCGACCTCACAATTTGATGTAGTCAAAGGTGTCCTTGTTTGCTAACCAGGCCAATAAATAATGGATGTTGTTTGACACAGTCTTGGTTACACAGCTGCACCAGAACTCATTCCCAAATAAAACAGGAAAATATTGGCCAAAAAAATGGCTTTCATATCTTACCCAAAATCTTCAAAATGTTTATTTTCTTCATAGTCTCTTATCTCTTTTGTGCTTTCATATAGCATTATATAGTAGCATGAGTAAACACTTCATTATGCCCAATTAGGAACTCTCATTAATAAAGGGAAAAACTGTCACAATGCCGAAGATTAACTAATATAAACAAGAGTGAACATGGAGACAGCTTTCCGGGGGTGAGGGAAGATGACACAAGAGGGAAGGGCTGTTAATATATATGCTCTGTAAAGACCTTGTAACTAAAGCACATTTCAAGAAAACAATGAGGAATACAATGGCTGAAATAATTAATATATTCCAGAAGGTTTTAAGGTTTATCTTGCAGCATGTAACAGAAGAGCAGGAAACAGTGTGCTTGATTTCTGATTTTAATAAAATTCAAGTCTGTCTACATTGTTTTTCCTGGCAGACTCTGTGGAAGATTAGCAGATTTAACATCAGATATGGAATGCAAATGAAACTTCCTCCTGTCATTTAGTAAGCAATTTTCAGGTGCTATTAGATAATTGCAAATGCTTATGTTAAGCTTGTTAAATACCACTTCAGGACATAAGAGTTAGAAATACATAGGCAGAAAGGTATGTATGTTAAGGGCTGAAAAAGTTAAAACCAACACCTGACATCATCAGGTGTTCCCTACAACAAATCAGAAAGGCCAAAACTGACACTCCAGCTTACCTAAAAGGACAAAAATAGCTCCCTGGCTTCCCCATTTCTTAGACAAATACTGCCATTCTCCTGCTTTCCTCTGGAGACCATTCAACATGATCTGTAAGCAACCATTTACCCCACTTCAAAACTCATGGCGCGAATAACTGAATGGAACAAATAAGAGAAAACCCTCACTTGCTTTGCGAAATGGGTGGAGCACATTTAAAACAAACAAAAAAAAAACCCAAAAAAACAAGGGGAGGGGGGAATATTTTGCAGGATTAACCCCCCCCAAAATACTATTACAGGTCTGCAAATTAAAAGTATTTGTTACACAAGCTCTACCTTTTCTTACCTACTGAATTAAGTCTCCATCTTCTGAATTTTTGCCTTACAGCATGTCATATTAGTACGGAATAACACAGGAAAATAGATTTTACATTAGACTGAAAGACATCTGCAACTAGTAACACTGACAGAATAAAATTTATCAACTTTATTTTTTAACACAACACATTCCTTTACCTTCACCCACAGCACGCTTAACCATGCCTGGAATTAAATTTGGCCTTAATTACAAGAAATTATAGAGTTCTTTATCTAAGATCTTATAAAAGTAAAACACATCCAAATCTGGTAATGACAGCATTATTTAGCTTGGGGTATAATTCTGGCATGGGAAGCTGTGATGCAAACAGATTGCGAGACATGGAGGTGTCTGACTACACAATACATACAACTGCAATGATTTGGAAAAAAAAATAACGTATGATTACCATGATAAATCTGAGCAATACCACTCAAGTGAAGTACTTGCAAGGATAAAACATGTATTTGTGTTTAAGCTCATACAAAAGAGAAGATCCATGGAATGAAAACTGCATTACATCTTACTCCTCTTATAGCCAAAACTGCTCAGCAAAAACTAGTCTTGAGCACTGACATTTATTTTAAAATTCAGAATCCCTGATCACCTCTGGAAAATAATTTATTCTACCTAAAAATATAATAATGAGAGATAAATTTCTTAGTCCCTTCTGCAAGTACATAATTTTCTTAAAGAACTGCACTTTGTCAAAGCTATGGACAACCAACAGTTTTACACTTCAGTTTCTATATATCACGTATGCAACTGTTTTAAATCTCTCCCACCTGCACAAGACTGGAAATAGGAACTTATTATTACTCTAAAGAAAAGAGATTATAGGAATAACCAGCATTTTTTTTTCTTTCCTTGAGAACATCAGAGCACTTTTGTAAAAATCGGTTCAATTATATTAATTTTACAGGATATTTTGTTAAATACCTCAGTGGATTAGATCATTATTAACTAGTTAGCCCTCCCTACAAATAGTGGGACAGAAGTTAAGCAGACTTACCTCTCTGTACACAAGCTATTGGGACCCCAGTTTGCATGAACCAGTGGCCCCACTGAACACCCAACCAGCCGCAAGTAGAAAACAAAATTCTGATCTTCAGTATCCTTCAACAAGTCAATATTTAAAAGACTTCTTTATTCCTCCCAAGCTAAAGTTACTCACATTCAGCAAGACTACAAGGTAATACTACTTAACTGCACATAGCACACGAATGAAGTTCTTCAAGACGTATTTTGGAACATGAGAGAGGTGGGACAACAACAACATTGCTCCAACGAAATCAAGAGACACTTGTGTATTTCTATATACCATCCATTAATTATTATTAAATGGAAAATGAAGATCTTCAGCCAGTTAAATTCAGCCTCAGAAATATGCCTTGGCTTTAATGCCTGTTTTTCCGAGTGAAATCTAGTTTCTAACAGAAACTATGCCCAATACACACAGTTACATATGCCACAAAGTTACATATACCATTCTAGATAATAAAACATATGACAAAATTCTAGACAACAGAAATGAGAATCTACATGATTCCCACTTGTAAAATAAATATTACATTCCCTTTCAAATTAAAATGTTAAATTGAAATACACACAGAAAAGATTTGCTAAGAGAAAAGAGTGCTTGCATACAATCCTACTTCAAATCTTAAATTCACCAAAATCTGTTTGAACCTAGAACAGCCCCCTGGCATCAGACAAATTAGAAGGTATGACAGCCTCTGCATTGCAAAGAACATTTTTCACAAGCTTCACATTCAGTTGTATTTCAAAACTAAGATTTAAGCTACACACCAGCTAAGTTCATAAACCTGAAAAGCGTGCTTTTTTACCCAACACTGATGTCTGGAGTGAATTCCCTGACATCAGCCTTTTACTTTACTCTTGGTCCTTACCTCACCACCTTGGTGTTTTTTTTCCTACCTGTTTAGAAAGAATAAAGGGCACAAAAAAATCAGTTCCCCTGCCCTTTCCTCCAGTCTTAGTTGCAACCTTTTCCCAAGTCACAAAGGCTTCAGTATTGTGTATGTGCCAATACAAACTCACATTTTGCGCTGAAAGAATATGAAGAAAAGGTAAACCAACTTTGTCTAGTTTTATTGTACTGTCAGGGTCCAAGCTCTCATGGTGAAACATCCTTTAACTTCCTACAGCAGGACACTTCACTAAAGCATAGGTACTACATTTTCTACAATAACACAACACTACAGGGACTATTTTGCCTTCACTTTCCCAGTAATAAGAAAATGGTCAGCAATGCCCTTCCACCAGCAGTTTATGCCAGTTCAAGGCAGTAGCAAAAACTAATCTGCACTGCAATTGAAAAAACCCACACAGAGAGTTAACTACTGGTTTATATTGGCAGGGCTTAATGTGTGAAATTTATAGTGCTGGTACTTGTCTGATAGTATCTTTGCCTCATGTTTCTATCAGCTTCTTACTACGCAATCCTTGAAATCACAAACAATTTAATCTCCTCGAATGCACCAGGAATGGCTGCAAATGCTTCTGGAGAGATACCAGCAGTTCCCAGTTCTGCTATGCTATGCCCAGGGAACTGCAACAACAAACTCCTGCTATCGAATGCATTAACTTTAAAAATCAGTTAAAAACAGTCTGTCTTCATATTGAACTCCTTAAGAAAGTTTTGTTCAGAAGAACCTGAACTCATTTCAAGACGTCAGAAGTCCCATTTCTAAGAAATATGCATATCTGAATTAAAATCCTTATTAAAAATGTAACTTGAAAAGCAGAAATCTTTTGCGGGTTATATCTTCATGGCCTACTTGATGTTTATGTTTCTTAAAAGGACTGATTTGCATTGCAAATGTATGTACTAGAGGCAGGGAAAGAGTGAAATTCTGATTACTTCAAGTCAACACAGAATCTACCACAGGAGCAACTATCCAATTGACATAAAAAGTACCTTCCCTGAAATCGCATTGTGCACTGCAGCTCGGTGTCAGACATCACATAGAACATTATTAGCACTGTAACATAACTAGTTTTGAACAAAAAATTAATCACAGTGTCACTGATTACACTTCTGAAAAATACTTTGTGCACAAAATTCCCCCTCTTCCACATTTCTAAAGCATGTACCTTTCAGTCACTGAAAACTAAGCAAGTATGTGAGCAATTCCCATTACTCTGCCTTGCCCTACAGCTTGCCGAAATAACATCTCAAGCAAACAGCCTTGCAGATGCAGTTTTAGGTAGATGAACCCAAATTGTGCATTTTCCCCCAGTTTTCTCTTTGAAATCTCAGGCTACTCCACTCTGAAGCAATGGATACTTCAAATAGGGCTTCCTAAATTACAGAGGAAGATTTTTCTACTTGAGAGATTTTGAAAACCTGATTTCCAAGCCAAGGACCCCTGCTTGCAGTACCCTGCTTCCTAGAGCCCCTTCTAGCTGAACTTTTCACTCCCATTATTTACCACTAAAGGGTTACCTGAAAAGCTAACATTGAGGAGAATGATTTTGATGATGTCTTTTAGGAAAATGTTAACATACATGACAGAATAATATATCTACACATATATTTCACAGTGTTGTCTTCTTCAGGAAAGATTTACTTAGAAGATATGTCCAGAGGTACATGAATTCTGCAAAAGCAAGAGATAAAAAGGGGTAAGGAGAGAATGGCTTTATTTTTCTAAGAGTATCAACAAAGTCTGTTTCAATTCCTTACACAGTTACAAAAAGGCTTAAGAGTAATTTGTTTGTTTTGAAATGCTTTAAATGTACCAGGCTTAATAAATTGCTGACCCATCCAATCCAACCTAGTGTAAAATGGCATCTACTTCCAATCAGCACTCTAATCCAGGCAGCTGGAACAGCAAAAAGCAAATTTCAATTTTTACTGAGAACTATCACCCCCAAGCAGTATTTGGCACAATTTGTTATTTGAACAGCCTCAGTCAGCCTTCTGTTGCATTGTGAGAGAAAAGTGATTTGCCCTCATTTCAAGGGGAGGGACAATACAAACATGAAAAGCTCCCCTTCACAGGTTTACAAAAGCTGTGTTGACATATATGCCATATCTTCAACTGCAAAACCCAAACACTGCACTGCTTTCTTCCTCTAAGGCTCACATTTCTGAAGCAGAAGCACCTAGCTTCCATTTTTATAGACACAACTTGGCAGTAAGCATTAATAATCAAATATAATAATATTGAATTAAAATTATTTGAAAATAACCCATTTGGTACAGTTTCTCTCATTGCCCTTCACCATAAGCATCCATGCTCTAGGACTGGGATCACATGCCTATGTATAGTAGCTAAAAGAAAATCACACTTCCATCATCTTGCAGTTACTTGCTTTATTTGCTACAGGCTGAGCCTTGGATACTACAGCAGCTAAGGAAACATTCCCAGGATTCTGAAAAACCCAAACATCACCATTTCTGTTTTTTTCATCATTGTCCAGGCCAGACATATAGCATTTCATAGCATTTTTTAATACTATTTTTCACTAAAGTGTCACTCTTATTTTTAAGCAAACTTCCAGCTAGTCCCTTTTACTTCTTACAGCCTTAGCTCCCCCATCTCCCTGGCAGTTGCCGCTGGCTATCTTACAAATCTTAACTATTTGGAATGGTCCCATCCTCAACTTAGTAGCATACTGAATATTAGAAAGAAACAGGTAAAAGTCTACTGCACAAAAAAATCCAATCCCAACACCTGTTTTATTACCACCAAAGGGACAGGGGTACCTCTTCTCATCTCTTCACGCTGAAAAAGAGTGATTCATGGTCTTTGTTCTAAAGAAAGCAACCAAGAATCTTGGGTTTGTCTAGTACAAATGTTCCCCTCCCCTGACACATTTCCCATTTCTCAGCTGTTTCTTTCTTTTTTTTCCCTCTTCCTTATCTCTTTAGTATGATGCTATCAAGGCAGGGAAATTGTCTCACTTGCTAGAGGAGGTTACCTAAGAGTTTTATAATTAAAGTGGTGGAACTGCTTCTATCCAGTACCATCCTAGCCCTTTGTGATATTTTCCAAGCACAGTACAGCTATTCACACTTCAAATAGTCTTCGCTATCTTCACATCTCTTAAGTCCTCTCTGAGAAGAAATCATCTTTAGCTTCTGGGTTTCCTGCAGAGCAGAGACTGGCTTGTATTTCTCAAAGTCTAATACTTGATAAAGCCTTGCTGCTTACTCCTTTCAGTCAAGTCAATGGAATAATAAAACAAAACATAGGAAGTAATTTATGATCTGAACTAAAAGCTAGTTTTGATTCAATTAGAAGAGCAATAGAAACAGACAACTCTGCCTCTGCACTTTTCTGCCCAAAAGACAATGGTACTTCTTAAATAAACTGGCAGTGCGGTAGCAAGTAACAGTAAGAATGCCTCTGGGTGAGGAGATGTATTTACTATACATATTGCCTGCAATGTGCAGGATTTAATTTGACAAATTAAAGTTGGCAAATCTTCTGTTTCATTCATTTCCTGTTCACAAATCAAGAGTAATGCTAAACAGAAAAACACTGCAAGTAGGAAAAAAAAATTAAAAATCCCACTTTACTAACAATAATAAATCCCTGGCAGGTAAGGCAACTCTGAGTAAAAACATGAAAGTAAGTATTGTATTTTAGAAGTGAATGCCAATTTCTGCATCCGAAATGTCATTAGTTGTTTTGCAGCAGACTTTCTTCCAAGATTTATGAATTGGTATGAGTAGACTAAGCTCCAACGCAAGACCCAAATGCTCCATCTCCTCTATTTTTTAGTTGTTTGGATTTTAAATTTCAGATCCTCCCATGCACTTTCACTTAGCCCAATAACTCTCCTTTTCCAAGAGAAGCAGACATCCAAAACTGCACCTATTTGCAGCAAACTAACTTCGACTATTCATAAAGTTTACTAGCTAGAACACATATAAACCACCATGTGCAAACCATGCAGTATTTGCACATGGTGTTTCAAAACAGGTGCACAACTCAATATAAAGGGTGAATAAATAGTTTCTTGTAGCCGTTTCTCTTTATTGTGCTTTTCATACTCTACAGGCCAGTTCCAAGAACTATCAGATGCCATTTGAGTAAGCTATCCATATAAATGAGCACAGATGAAAACTTGTCTTACTACTATTCCCCTCTAAACAGAAAGCAATTCACTGGGGGAAAGAAGAAATCTTACTCCTTTTGTGTACAGGAGCTCACATTCTAACTCTTCACAATCAAAGGCACCATGTGCTTTTTCATAAGGTTACTCAGAGCCTTGCAGAAATCCTTTGTATGACCTTGGGTGTATTTTAGGCAGACAGGTCATTATCAAATTAGTACCAGGACAAACTGGAAAGACGGACGTAAGAAATAAAAAAATCACCAGTAAGAAAAAATCCCAACAAACCACTAGTAATGGGGAAAAACAACCTCCAAATACTATTAAGAAAAAAAGGCCCAAACACTAGTAATGCAAAAACCCTGCAAAGACTAGTAAAGAAAATCAACAGTATTAAGAAAAACACTGCAGTCTCTCCTAAAAAAAACCTATTGCATACCTTTATTTATCATTTAGTCTCTTCAGGTTTACATTCTTTCACTGGGCTATACAGATTTCCCTCAGCACCTGCAAACATTCTATGAAAAGGGCAAAAAGAAGTATTAGGAAACACAGATGTCAGGCCATTTCAGTTTGGAGGATTTATAGGGTTTCAGTTGATGTAATTATTGCCTCTTTGGACTGACAATATATAAGTATTTCAACATGTCTTTCAATACTCTCCCTTAATGGATGAGAGCAGGAGATTTTTTCACTTGATTTTCTCCCACTAGATAATATATTTTTTACAGTTTTTTCTGTCTGTAAAGAAGGAAGTGTTATTTGTTTGGGAGATGGCTCTGAACTGTGTTACGAAGCAGGAGTTACGAAGCTCTTTTCTCCAAAACTGCCCAGCAACAAGCTGTTTCAGGGAAGAATACACAAACATCTCAGCTTACAGTGAGTAATTCCTCCTGTATATATTCACCCCCCTTCCCGACAATCTGCAACTCAGGGAGCTCCTGGGGCGGAGCTGGTGTAGATATCTTCATGTTTAATTGCCTGTCCACAGCTTGGTTAATTGAACTGTCCATGGGTTATTACTGTCAGTTTTTGAACCCATCTAGAGTGTTGGCAATGGTGACATCCTATGGCAATAAACTGCCAAGTACAAACATGTACCTTTTGGAAAAGTACTTCCTTCTCTTTGGTTTAAACCAGCTGCCTGTTTCATTTTATGACATCTAGTCTTTGCACTGTAACAAACATGAATGACTGACCACTCTTGGCTTCCTTTCTCCACTTGCCACAATTTAATTGTCTGCCACATCCCTGATTCAGTTCTTTTTTTTCCAAAATTAAAAATGTATTTTTTTTCATAGAAGTTGAAATCTTTGTATATCTTTATTGTCCTCTGCACATTTTTTTTTTATTCAGAATATTAATTCAGAAACCAAGGGAAAAGCAACCACTAAACAAAGCATGGATACATATTACAAGGTGGAGGGCAAGATACACGCACACACCTATGTATTCATAAGCTACATACTCCAACGTAATCAGATTTCATACCTAAACTGAAGGAAAAATCTAATTTTCATTACTGCTAATAATATACAAAATTTCCTTTTGTTAACTATATTAATTTTCACAGCATAGGTCATACAATACACCAATTATCCATGGGTTAGAAATATATCTTTTTAGAGGTTAATTGACTTTCAGAAATTGTTAATTCAGAATAAATCCTACGTGTTTTCAGGAATTGTTTGATGTGCACATTAACATCAACAGATGAGTTTCAGAGGGCAACTTGTAGCTTATTACTTTTGTTCTAACACTTCTAACTTGATGCATGGATTATGCAGAAGTTGACACAAACAGAAAATTAATTATATACTTCAAGGATTTACAGCTGTGTATAAACAAAATATGAACATAAATGAAACACTGTCAAACTCAGATCTTCGATTCCAAGTGTCAGCCTGGAGCAAAATTTTATGTCTGAGCTACAGTATTAAATCCCTAAACATGGAAAGGTTCAAAAAGAACATCCTTTCCTCTTAATTATTACTGCACTGAAAACTATAGGTTAGCAAAAAGTCTTCACTGTGTGATGACAGGAGGGAAAACAGGGAAAAGAAATGCAGGATTTGCTGCATCCATAAACCTTACTAAGACAATTAAATAAAAATATGGACAGAAAGGCCAGTTAATGGAGAATATAGGCAGTGAGCTGAAACAGCAAATTTTAGAGCTTTAAGTGTAAGCTGAAGAATTCTACAGAACTAAATTACCCAGCAAGTGGAAAGTTATCCCTTCCATAATAGCAGGCAAATATATAGGAAGCAGTAAACTTTATTACAGGAAAAACAGAAGTTCAACAGTCTTTTGAAATAAGAGAACTTTCTTGCTGCAATTCTGTGCTCTCACTTAACTACCATGAATGGGCTTCAGTGACTGAAAACCAGCAGCAGGGAAAAGGAAAAAAAAGACAACATTTTTGAACAGTCCTCAGCTGATGCTTTAACCATTTATATTATCAATATAAAGGGTTGCTGCATCAGCAAAACCTCTTCAGTGTTTTCAAGAAGTAGCTTTGTACATTACTCAGAGAAACACCGCAGTATCTATGAAGAAGTGGATGCCGCACCAGAAGGGAATGCAGCTTAGAACAAAAGGAAACGTCTCTAACAACCATCATTGCCTGACAGCAGAAACCTTGTAGTGTACATCTGGTCACTCTCTCTGTCTCTGACAGAACAGAATTTCATCTTTTAAAATGTTTATATTGATACATGCAGCTATATGTGCTACATGAGTATCAGAAGGTAACTGAATATACAATGGTACATGGTATTTGCCTGTAATACAGGTATAAATCTGTAACTTAGCTATGTGATCTTAATGAAAATTAGATACACCATTTGACCCTGGCAAATGATTACAGTCCATAAAAGGTACGTGTGTTTGTTTAACAAAATAAATCAGTAGCTAAGATAAACCACTGAGTGGCAAGGTGTACAAAGAGCTAAGAAAATCATTCTAGAAAAGGCCACATATGTCAGAGGAGAGAGACAGACTAAAAGCTAAGTTCTTTGAATGCAGCCCACGACAGAGCATGCTGCAAAAAGAGACACTACTTTCCTCCTGCCCTGTCCTCCTCCCTCCCTCCTCTCCCAAAATCCTTGGTTGCTTACGTACTAGTCACCTAAATAAAGAAACAAGCAGGGTATTTATTTGGATAACCATTATGTTATGTACTTGTGATATTGCCCAGACATACTCCTTCAGCTCGTAAATATTTATCCTAAGTGTGTAACCTTGTTTGTCAAAGTTTTGAGGGTTTGATTCCCCAAGAGTGTTTAAGATGATAGAGCAGCACCAACATGTCATTATCAGTGTTACTGGCCTTCTGGCACATGCAGTTATCCAGCAAAGTTCAAGTGCTTCCCGAGTCTGCAGCGGAATAATACAGAACAGAAAAAGGAGAGACCTATTTCCTCTGTCACTGAATTCCTGCAAGCCAGAAAAAAAGTTTCATTGAGCTTTGGTAATAGCTGTAGCCAGATTTCTGCAGCGCCATGCTTTTCCCCAAAAAACGTCCTTCCACCAACATACAAAGAAGATAAAACGTGATGATGTTTTAATGCAAAACAAGATTAAAGGTTAAATACAACAAAAAATCTTTCAGAAAATGTTTAAATGATGAATGACCCTCAAATCCTTCCAGTCGCTGGGAGGACTGCTGATCTGGTCAGATCTGCTGATATACAAAAGGGTGCAAGAAAAAGGCTTCAACTCAAATGCCTAAGGGCACTATGCTAATTTGCAAATATTATCTATATGTCAGATCCTGCACTTGCCACACCAGTGTGAATTACCTCTTTGATGTCCCGCAGCTTTAAGTTTAGTAGTGTATCACCCTACTCGCTTCATCCTGTAATTCCACCACAAGAAATGTGTGTCTCTGTGCCTGACCTTTAATTTGAACTATTTATTATGGCCTTGAAGAAAGGATTGCAGGTTTGAAATACAGTCAGATGTTTTCAAGGATGTAGTTAGGAAAATACATGCAGCAGACCTAACCATGCGCAGGCATGCAGACCTCAGCCCACAGGCTTTGGGACAGAACTAAGAGTTTTCTCCACCAGACAGGTCTCTGACTTCTCCTTATAAAGGACATCTGGTTGCTGCTGTTCTCATCATGGGTACAAGGAAGCGGCAATACACTCACATTGCCCATTCACCATGCAAACTGCATGCTTTTACCATGCCTTTGTAGCAGAAAAATAGCAATTCACAAAATCCAAACACAAAACCACAGCAATGATTATCCCATAGACAGCAAAGCACCAACTTCACATCCACCCTTCAGTTCTGCCTATTGATGGTGGAGATAAAACTTATAGGATGAAGCCTATTCAGGGTCTTTAGCTCATCTATCAGATCTAGAACACAGTCCTGAAAAGAAAAATCCAGTTTAAATACTCATTAACCTATTCCAAAGAACTCAAAACACAGTCAGCCAATTGCATCACAACAACAAATAACTACCGTAAAAGCATGGTGGAAGTATTTTTAGGTAAAAAAGAAACTCATTAGCCAAGAAAAAAATATAAAAGATTCTAGATTTCCACATAGGATAAAGTGGGAATCTGGGAGAAAAAAAATGCAATGCATACTTTGCCTTATGCAGCAATCTTAGTATTTTTTTATTGCTACAAAAAAATTTCCCATTGAACACAGTGCAGTGATGCTATAATAGATGGCAGAATTCCTCCAGCTCTTATCTGACACTGTGTAAACACTATAAAGTGCCATGGAAAGATAAAGTTCTCCCTCTGCTGATGCTTGCTACTGTTAGCCAAAATGGGGTCAAAAGTTAACTCACCCAGCTTATGCATGAGGGTTTTATAGCTTAAGCCCTTAAGAATGAAACTACATTATTACCCGCACAGAGAAAAAAAAAAAATCTTTGTGTGTAAGACTCAGCCCGTCAAAGACAAGAGATAAGGCATGTAAAAGACCAGTTAAGCCAAACCAAAACCAGTTTGCTCAAAGCAACCTGAGCAATCAATAACTAGAGACAAGAAAATTAATTACCTGTTATAAAGTCCTCTCCAGAATTGATTCCAAACCCAAAAGATCATGAGTAATTATATTAGTTTTAAAAGTTATTCATAAAAAGATTTAAGTACCCTCAAAAAAAAAAAAAAGAAGTTTTTAATAGCATACAAAGCAAGGAAAAATGTCCACATTATTACTAGCATAAGACTTGGAAGGAGCGGGCCCAAACCTTAAACAAATACCAGACCGTATTTCAGAACCTAATATACAATTTCCTGTAATTACTTCTATTCCTTAAAGAACAGAAATAGCCAGGATTTAATCAACCAGTGTTGACACACATTGCATAGAAGGAAAAAGGATTATTTTGTCCACAGTTTAACTACACAAAAATTAAGTACCAAGGGGGCTTCCTACAGAATAGAAGCAAAACCACCTAGTTGATGATCACAGGGAACCATATTTACAAACTACTATGTGCATCAATCCAGTTAGGGCTGGGATTTTCAGCTAGTGACAAATAGCACTGGTACAGAACTGGGCCAAAGCCAGTATCAGTCTGTCTCCATTCTCACAGCTGCTCTGAATAAAGAACTTAAAAAAGTAAGTGGGATTGCCTCAGATGTAGCACACCAAGGGCATTCAACAGCCTTAGTATGGCATCAAGAGAAAGCCGAAATGCTTACTGTACACTTTCATGCACATCCAAACAATATATCCGTATTCATACATACACATCTCAGGAAGATGCTAGCTCACCCTAGCAATCTTTGGTTCCATCTTCCATTTTGGAAATGGTGTAAGTTTGTATCTCTGCTTTATTCTTGTAACACAGACAAAAGTGAGGATGCAGCAATTCCGCTGGTGTGATCAGCTCACAGTCCCTATTTGATAAAATTCTATAAGCTGCCAGAAATCTCTGACACTGGAAGCACTCCATACAAGTACTATGACAGACATGCCAGATGGCTGGCCTCTCTTCAAAGGCTTGAAAGTGTAGGGTGGGGAAAACAGGGGTGGAGTGAAAAAAAAATAATCCTAATTTAATTATAAATATAGCTTAAGAATCCCATCCACGTGAAAGTTCTCCTGCTTTGTATCACAAATACCTCCAGGGCTCAGAAAGTTGCCTTGACGAGAAAACACTTGGAACAATTCTCTTGTGAGTGCCTCGAGTGGTAATACACATGAAGAGGAAAAAAGGAATCTTCCTTAGTAAATGCTCCTTCAACAAACTGGTAGAATCATTTGTTGTTTTGCTCCAAGATGGAGGGCTGCAGTCCATAACAGCATACAGCCTCCACAGCTGGCAATCCTGAAGGAGAAGGTGTGAACAAGACATAAAGCATTTTGTGGCTGCGCTCTCCTGATGTCCAAAAGCTTTCTTCCCATTCTTACTTGACTCTGACATCAAGCTGCCTGTGCTTTTTGGTGTCATTCATCTCTTCCCCATATTCTTCCTGCTCTCCCTCACAGTCAGGCATTAACCATTATCAGGTTTGACTGTTTTAACCACTCCTGTAACAAATAGGTGAGAGGAAGGAGCAGCAGTCAGATGGAAGAGGAAGAAGACACAAGATGACGCTCCAGAGAATATAAATCATGGCAGCCTGAGAAATGTTCCAACTGGAACAGTGCCGTAAATACTCTGACAGCTCACTCCACTTGCTAAACAGAAAGCTCTCCTGGACTTCCCTGCAAATACAGGAGCCCTTCTGTGTTACATATTTCCTTTGTCTATCTTTGTGTAAGCTGCAAATAAATCAGATTTTGTAACTTCCTGTGTCAACTACTTTAAAATGCATCCCTCAGGTTCAAATGTAGTCACTGAAATCTCAGCAGGAAAAGAAAATAGTAGTAAATCTAACATTTAACAAATAGCAAGCAAAGATCACTGTAGCACTCTGTACCAAACAAGGAAAGAGCTAAAAGTGCTGTACAAAGTTGTATTTACTAAAAGATATCTGAAATGAGTCCTTGAAATGTCAACTGCTACTTCAACATCAAGAATTACCATAAATTACACTACTACCATACACAGCCTACCACTAACTGTGATATAACTGTAAATGAACCCAAAGGAAAGCTTTATTGGAGACTTCTTGAACTGAGAGCAACTGCTACTTCAGTGAAGACACGATAGCCTCCTAGGAAGCATTTGGATGTTTCCAAATCACAAATATAAGCTGTGACAACTGGAGTTCTCCACAACTCACAAATTGGGTAAAAAAAAAAGATCACAAGCCTTGGAAACTATTTACTCTGTTTCTTCATCTTCCTTTCAACACTTGTCACTATAGAGGCATGCTACTAACATCAACCAACACATCTACTTAGGTGATAAGCGATAGCAAAAATGTCTGAAATAACTCCATGCTGCCTACAAAGGCTGTAGAAGCTCTCAAGGTTTCTAAATAGTTTATTATTTACAGAGCATTAACAAACAGAAAATAATGGCATTAATTTGCACATGATCTTTTTAGTGTTATCTTGGTAACTTCTGTAGAGACAGCAAATATGACATGCAACCTCACTAAAAGCTAAAAAAACAGACCAGGTACATTAGCTAACGAGGGGCTGTACCATTTTAATTTTTCATAATCCTGGTACCATTATGCCCCGTTGCTCCCCTCCCTGCTCTCAGGGCATGAAAGCCAAGGAGAGAACCAGCTATAGCATGCATGTGGCCCCTGGGCAGTCAGCACAGCAGCGCTTCCCCAAAACACTACAGAGCTTGTCGCTACCACAGCCATCCGTGCTCAGTCTGCAAAGCCACTGCAGATCACTGTGCACAGCAATAATTATTTGGTCCTTGACCAGAAATGCATTGTATGATGGAAACATACATGTATCTCCAGAAAAGCCAGCAGACACCATACCGGCCTTTCCTGCGCTAAACTTGTGTTCCATGTTGACAGAATACACACACAACATATTTTAAGGCCAAAATCTTTTTCTTGTTTTTAAATTCATTTTTCTATCAAAATAGTATACAGCACATAGAAACAGTATTCTCACTTCATTGAGCCAATACGGATCTAATTCCTTCAACAACTCACCAGTTTCAACAGCTAGAATTTTCTGCTCAGCAGCTGCTGTTGAATACCAAATGTTGTGAGGGTTTCTCAACAATTTCTTTTTAGAAATGTATCCTACATACCTTCCATTCTAAAAGTCAACCCAAACTTGATCTTGGATATAAAATACAAAAACTGCTATACCTCATCAGACTGTGCTTATTCAGGCTTGACAGACAATATAAAAATCAGCATCCAAATGCTTCTAGTTCATAATCCCTTTACTTACAAAAGTATGACTGTTGGCAGAGTTCTCTAAGCGTGGTGTTTTGCTTGTAAAAATGCTGAACAGAAGTTTCAAGGCTTTAGCTATCAAGATTAACTGTCACAGCTGCTAAGAAACTAACACTCTCTGCTGTGTATCTCACACAACTGTGACGTTTTCTCCCATTATGTGGCTGACAAGGTATTTTTTTTTCCTGTCTGTAGTACAAAAATCTCTTAGATATCCTCTACTTCTAAATAACCAGCCTGCAAACATATTCACGCTTCTCTGGTTTGGGTTTGTTGGTTTGGGGTTTTTTGGTTTGTGGGTTTTTTTGTTTGTTTGTTTGTTTTAATGTGTGTGTCTTAATAAATACAAAATGATTCTTGTTTTGTATAATCTAGCAAAACACAATATGAACCCAGAAGGAAATAGGAAGAAAAATAAAATTCCAAATGTTACTCTCTGTTCTTACACCACGTTCTGTACAGTGCAGGGGAAAAAAAAAACAAACCCAAACAATAAATCTTTCTTATGGGAAACATAAGAAACAAATTGCACACAGATTATTAGCATAATGCATTTTTGCCTAAGAAGTGTCTGGATTGAGAATTATTTAGCAGCACCCACACTTGCAGAATGTAACTACTAATACAGCATCCTGAAGTGCCTTGTGCTGGGGTCGGATGCGTGCCAGGGCCAGGACGGCAGCTGGGAGGCCAGGGAGGGAAGCAGGGAAAGGCAGTCATGCTTCAGAAGATGCTGATAGCCAGCAGCAGGGTGATACCAGCTCCCCAGGGTGCAGGTTAAACATTCAGCAGCATTACTTCTTCAATGAGCCTAAGCAGCAGCCACCTGCCAGTCCCCAGCTCATTCCAACCTTCGACTTGCCTCCCAGAAGGTGTGTGTGGCCACACCATGAACCAAACTGAGGAATTGCTCCAGGTTGAAATAAACCCAGAAAGGTTGCTTTTCACCCACGTTCCTTTTCCTGGCTCACTTCACTTTGCAGCTGTATAAATGCCTATGCAAACACAGCACAGGAACGAGCAGGAACAGACAACGTGGTTACTGTTTTACGCTGTCAGAAAGCTACCTATGAACTTCGCCCCCCAAGCAGTCTGTCTTAAAATAAACCGTGTTCTTTCCCTGCCGCTCTCAGCCGGTTCCTGGGTAGCTGGTTTGCATTCCTCACGCGCTTTGGTAATAGATCAATAAACACTCAGCAGGTATGCCTGTAGTTAGACACCTAGGTGATACAAATACTAGACACAGATGAATGCAAATTGTACTGTACAATAGCCTACAGGGTTATGGCTGCAGATTTATGGAAGGGTATGTGACTAGGCCCAAACGAACAGTTCTGTGAAGCACAGGCTCGTGATTTTGACCTTATTATACTGTAGACAACGTTGTTGAGCATAGTTGTTGTCATCAGTCCATATGCAAGAAAGTACATAGGCTATTTAGCCAAACAAAAAAGCAGAAACAAGCCAAGGGCACAGTGGAGAAATCAGACTGCCAGTTCAATAACAGCTGTGCCTGGGGAGGTTTAGATTGGATATTAGGAAAAATTTCTTCACGGAAAGAGTGGTCAAGCATTGGAAGAGGCTTCCCAGGGACATGGTGGAATCACCATCCCTGGAAGTGTTTCAAAACAGTGTAGATGCAGTTCTTCGGGACATGGTTTTGTGATCAACTAGGCAGATCTAGTTAAGATCATCAGGGGTTGGACTTGATGATCTTAAAGGTTTTTTCCAACATAGATGGTTCTATGATTCTGTGAATTCAGTAACTCAAAAAGATTTGGAAGAACAGCCAATGTGAAAAGACACAAAACCCCGAGAGGAGAAGTGGCAACTCAGAAGAAAGTAACTTGGGAGGAACAAGGACCAGTCCATTGCAAGGACCAAGCAGTTAAGGGAGGCTGACACTCACAGCCTGCCTACCTAACACCATCAGGCCACTGAACCACGCACAGCAAGTATTTTAATGTTTCACCTAGTATCAAGCTGCTTTAATCTACTTGCGGGATTAGTGAGAAGAAAGAGGAACAGCTGTACACTCAGAAGCTCTATGTACATTCATCCATTCTAGTCTTCACGCACGATAAAATACACCCAAATAAAAGCAACCCAAAGACTTGCTGCCTGCACAGCTAAACCCATGTGAGTGCTGGGTTATCGGTTCCCTTTCATCTTCATTGGAAGGGATCGTGTAGAGAACCCCTAGTGTGGTAAATGACTAAATAAATAATCAGTCATGGGTTAAGTAGCTGACTGAACACAGAAGAACCAAAGGAGCCTCATGCCCTCCTTGGCATTGGCTTGCACCCACCTTACCCCACACTGCGCACACCAAGCGAACTTTCTTGGCAGAGGAGCTTTCTGCCACATTAAGCATGTTGAAATGGCTTGGCCCAGGTCCAGAGGGTTGCTGACCTGAAGACAAAAAGATGGGAACACAAGGCGTAAAATGGAGGAAAGAAAACTGCACCACAGAAGTCAATAGTTAAATTTGGCTTAGGCTGCCATGGAACTGCAGCAACACTTACTGAATAATTCCCAGCTGCTGGATGGACCAGAAATTTTTAATAAATCTGCAGTAAAGAAGCAAAATGTATTTCCTGGTCTCAATGACTAAATTGAAGACTACATGATAACCTCCAACGGTGTTTGCCTTCTTTGTTCTTCTGTATGAATATCTGCCAACATCTAAATAGTCTGCATAGTTCCTTTGTATTTTGTTTAGTTAGCTACCCAGGGAACAGTCCTCTCACTATTTTTATAGAGAGGATATCAAAAGTGACTTTTTTTTTTTTTAAATAGGACTTGCCTATGAAAGCCATTCAAAAAAGAAATCAAGTACCCATAGGAAAGCATAATGACTGTTCAAAGCAATTAATGAAATTTGACTTGGCTCTCTGGGATGTATGTGATACAGATAAGATGGACAGAGTAAGTACGCACATACTCCAAGTCTGCTTCTCTCCCTCCATAAGGGGAAATATCACTCAAAATATTTCCTTTTGCACCAGAAACTATTTTGAAGCATTCTTAATTTGACAGAAGAGGCACTTACTAGCTCATGCTCCGATGCCTGTTACTAACTACGTCATCAAGTACCCCTCTTTACTCTTGCATCATTTGGAAATTCAAAAAAGAAATCAAGTACTCGTAGGAAAGTGTAAAGACTGCTCAAAGCTATTAGCAAAATTTGACTTGGCTCTCTGGGGATGTGTGTGTTACAGATAACATGGACAGAGTAAGTAGGCACATACTCTGAGTCTTCCCTCTCTCTTTAAGGGAAAATACCACTCAAAATGTTTCCTTTTGCACCACAGACTATTTTGAAGTGTTGTTAATTTGACGTAAGAGCCACTTGTGCTAGCTCATGCTCCAATGCCTGTTACTAACTCTGTCACTGAGCACCGAGTACCCCTGTTTACTCTTGCACCATTGGGAGGCGGGGGGGGGGGGGGGGAGGGGGGCAGGGGAGGAGAACTTACACATAAATTACAAAAAAATGGTAATAGTTAAATCACCTTATTGAGGTTGAAGGTTATCTCCTAATTAGCATTGCCACGTTGCTGTACTTTGCCCTCTTTGTGCTCCTATCCCCAACCCCAGGTTCCAGCAATGCCGTTTGTACCCACCTGAGAGCGCGGGGACGAGCGTGTCCCCATCAGGGCAGCCACCACACAGTCACAACGATGTGTGACTGGCCCTGCCATCTTTAGAAACCTGCTGGCCCAAAATACTGCATTACAGGAGTACCAGGAAAACGTGTTTAAAGTACATCCCAATCAAAACAACCAGAGCTTTTAAAAAAAGAGGAAAGTTTCCTTTAAAAATCCAGAGGCCACTTTTGTGGCCCAGATTTTACAAGAAGTACTTTTTTTTATTTCTTTATAAAATCTTACCAACATATTTCATTTGGGAGTTAAAAAAATAATCCTTTACTGACATATTGTTTTCTTTCCATTTCTAGAACTAAAAGGAAAGTTAAGCAGAACACAGCTGCTCAACTATAACCCCAGAAAATCATGGAAGAGAGAAGCTAGGGAAAATAAACATTACAAGATCTTACTTTTTCTCTGTGATAAGAATAACAAAAATATGCAGAGCATTAAAGGGTTTAAAATAGTTTAATTCCTGATAATTGAAAGTAATAGCTACATTTCCCATCAACCTCTTTAGTGCCAGAATTTAACTTTGGAAAAAGAAATTCTAGAGACTGGAATACATCTACCTAAATGCATATACAGATGGAAATATTAAGTCATTCTGATCACTTCCTTTCTTATTCTTACATTAAAAATAATATTTTAATCTTCAGTTTTTCCGTTATTTGACAGTGTGTAGAAGAAGTATTGCTACAACAGAGAAGTCACCATCAAAAGGTGATTTAAAGTAGAAAGGTAACTTTAAACACAGATAACATTATATTAATTTTTACAATTAGCTTAAAGAACTCCAAATAACCAAGAATGTAACAAACCTATTATATTGCAAATAATTTGAAGTGGGAAACAAGCAAGCAAATAACAAAACTGAAACTGTTTCCTATGGACCAGATTAGCATCTGGGCACAGAAACACAGTTGAGATTCCTTTTTGAGGATGTCAGCTCTTTCCATAAATTTGGAGTCCAAAGAAAGTGGAAGAAACAATAGAAATATTCTTAGGCACAATTTTAAACTAAATGAAGATGAATTTCCCTTGATATAAGGGAGATGATATAATTAATCAACAACTTGTAAGACTAAGAAGAAAACAAGTGGTAAGGAAACCAAAGCAGCAAGTGACTATGAAAGCACAGCTGGAGAGAACAAGTCAGAACAAAAGATGAAATTGTCTATACCAAAAAATGATACATTTACATATGGCTGAAGCATGGCAGAATCTCTTACATTTGATTATCCAAATGCAAAAATCAGTCTTTTCACTTCTGGCCCTCTTACCACAGCAGCTGCTCTTCAGCTCCTTTGTAGGTACACAGCTGTTAGGACAGAAATACAGGGTCTTTGATAGGAAGAGGGCGGGTTTAGTTGGTACAGACCTGTTCTGGGGATGTAGATGTAACCACTGTGCCATCCAAACAGCTAATCCAAGTGACAGCGGGGGGACAGAACAGTACTGATGAAGGTGTGATAGGATTCAGTAACGCACATGCTGATCAAATAGGTAGTTACCAGTAAATGCTGCAAGTATATTTGAACTTAAATTATTCACTGAACCCTGGCTCTCAACACGTGAATCTTGCCTTGCTGTGTGCGCCGCAGTACTGTTTTATTAGAGGGACTGAAGACAGGTGATGTGACCGATGAAACTTTTTATCATTATAGATTAATTTTCTTTGCTCAGTGGTCATTATTCACCATTTCCCTGAAAATAAGTAGTAGGTCGAATATTTTTCTAAATGGATAGAAATTTTGCTTGGTTGCATTGCATCTTCTGTAATCCCCTCCTATCTTCTTTTAATAAAAAACACTTGTCAAGTTTTACAGCAAAATACAGCATCTTCTAGGACTTCTAACATGCTTTTATGGGATACTAATTAACAACTTTTAAGAAGGGATTTTAAGAACTGTTAAGAAATTGGAATTGATAGCCCCTTCTGCTGCATTTTAGAATTAAGAAAACAGAAATGTGACACTTAAAACACACACTGAACATTACACCAGTGAAGCCATGTGGAAAGGAGAGATGCCCAATGCACTTGCAGTCTCAGAAATGACTTGCAATAGTGTCAGTGAGAATAATATTTCAAAGCTAATGAAATATCTAATTTTTAAAATCAGATTACCCTGGGAAGTCAGGCAGAAGCGCTAGAAATTGCCATTTGAAAAAGTATTGCAGTCAAACACTAATACTATAGCCTGAGGAGCACTTTAAGGCAGTGCTTGTATTGAAAAAAGATGGAGGCCTTTCCCAACCTTCAGCAGCCTGATTTCAACTGAATTTTCTTTTTTTTTTGACCTGGCTGAGTGCAACCCAGATGAGCTCCCTGCTCATGCACCACATCCAGCCTTGTAGACAGCTGTGCCAGCACCAGGCAGCAGCAGCCCTGCCTTTTTAGCAGTGGTGCCAGCTCAATGCACTTGTCAAGCTGTCACCATGGCTGGGGACATCAGGCAGAAGAAGAGTTGAAACAGGCCATGGAATCAGAAAAAGCCCAAAGGATTTCTTGGCCACCATCTGCTGCCCTCGGAGTAACTGCTTGCAGCAGAAAGCCCGACCCGACCAGCGCATGGCTGCGATTGCTCCAGTAATTTACTCAGTTGCACGAGCAGTTGCAGAAGCAGCTGTATCACCTCTTCCCTCTGCAGACAGGCTGGCAGAAAATGAACGTGCAGGGAGCAAGCAGGTGGATGGATGGACTGCAGCAGGCAGTGGGGCGAAGGGGGAAAGGAGGAATTGGGAGAGCAGGTAAATTACACAGGTTCCTTCAGCAGCAAGGAGCCTTTAATTCACCTCACCAAGTACCACAAAACGCACAGATGTCATTTTGGTTGTGTTTGGGGATTTTTTTTTTCTTGAGCTTTTTTTAAGGAAACCCTTTTCCTTACCAAGCTCATACCTACAGAGCTGGCACACTGATGCCCAGAAAGCAACAACCCCTGAACCACACACCTGGGAAATGCAATACTAACAGTGACAAATCAGTACCTGCCATACACAAATCCTTAAAGTGACCATGACTGAAAAATCCCGTTTTAACAAGTGTCCTCCGATACACCAGATGAAACCATTTTAAACAAGTTAAAATAGAATAAGCTTTTTCTCTTTTAAAATGACTACTATGAAATGAAAGTCAATAATTGCTAGCAGTTTCTTTTCAGCACTGAAGCATCTCTAAAAGAAGGGGGCTCATTACACAGCATCTGATAAAGTTCTTGGCAGAGTTTAATGACAGACAATGGGACTCTGTCTGGAAGTCCACTAAGAATCCATGTCCTGCTAAACTCCTAACTGCCAAGGAGACACAAACCAATGCATCTGCATTTTTCCCAGCAAGCTAGAGAAAGCAGGGTGGCTAATTTAATGGACTAAAGCCAAGTAGAATTACTGTATATTCAACACCTGTAGGTCACACACTGCACTTAAAACACACCAAGCGTAAGGATCCTCTTTTCCTAGTAACACAAATCCTATTTCATTTGAAGCACACTTTTTAATTGGTTATTATTTTGAACAAGTGCTTCTTTTTTTTTTTTCTTAATTCAGAAACAAGGAGAATATAATGAGAATTCAAGAACAATTGTTTCCTTTTGTGTGATGACAGAGACCGCATACTTGTTTTATGCAAAGTAAAACAGGATAGCTAGTACTCACTTAAGGCAAACAATTGCTTAGGCTTAGAGAAAATCCTACATATTTAAATAAACAATTTCTCAGTTTCTCTGTGACTAGTAAAATGAATACAAAGACAATAAACAAGCAAATGTTTTACATCAATTCCTGACTATTCAAGAGAGTAGAAACTACAAATTCAAGAATTTGAAGAGTCTTTGCAGGACAACTAATCGCTGGGGAAAGATTGCTTTGTTTCTGTAATCTGGAACCACATTTCGAGGTAGACAATGGAAGGAGGGGGAAAAAAAATCTTCTTCCCAAAGTAGCACTGCATTCAGTTACCTAGCAAAAGGAATAAATGGGTACTTTTTTTTTTAAGTGATGAAAGCACAAACTATATACAATACATTGAGATTAACAGAAACCTACAAGAAAACATCACCAGATGCAAGGAGGATTGCACTTGGCTGGGACAGTTTATTTTTTTCATAGTAGCTCATACGGTGCTATGCTTTGGATTTGTGACCAAAACAGTGTTGACAACACACTGTTTTAGCTATTACTGAGCAGTGCTTACACAATGTCAAGGGCTCTTCTGCTTCTCACCCTGACCCACCAGCAAGTAGGCTGGGGGTGGACAAGGAGCTGGGGGAGGGGGAGGCAAGGGGGGAGGTGGGGGACACAGCCAGGACAGCTGACCCCTACTGACCCAAGGGATATCCCATGCTTCATGAAGTCATGCTCAGCAATAAACGCTGGGGGAAAAAGCAGTGAAGAGTTTAGAGTTATGGTGTCTGTCTGCCCAAGTAACTATCACGCATGATGGAGCTTTGCTTTCCTGGAAAAGGCTAAACATCTGCCTGCTGATGGAAATAGTGAACAAATCCCTTATTTTGCTTTCCTTGCATTAATAAGTCATGAAATAAAATATGCATGTCATAAACTGAAAAATATTATTTGCAACACAAGAGAGTGATTACGAACACGGAGTGCTCTGCAGTACTGATGAATGAGGAAAAGGGAAAGTTACATGTAATTTCCCAGAAGAGAGAAGAATCTACTTATGTCCCATGCCCATGTATTTTAAGAAACTCTAGAGTGCATCAGCTGTTCAAATCTGCAGACAGATTCCAGCAAAAGGATTCTCCCCTGCCCTACTTTGTGATCACACCCTTGGACTCGGACAACCTGCTGCACAGCCTGCCAGACCCAGGTAGCGCCACCTCCTCTTCCCTTCTTCTCCCTTTTATTTCCTGGAGCACCAAGTTTTCCTCTGGAGTTTCACTGTCTATGTGAACATAAATAATTTGGTGATTCCAGCTGGGGGAAGAGATGGTGTAACATCCCCTGCAGCCTTCTCTGCTCCTGGCTGAGCAAACCCAGGTGTCTCTAGCTCCTGCCCATCTTGCACACCTTGGCTGCAACCACGACACTTTCCCAGTGTTTGCTTGGACTATGCGCACAGAACCAGTAACGCCACTCCATACGTGGTCTGGCAATGGCCAAACAGAGGGGAAGGATCGCTTCCCTCAGCCGATACAGCCCAGGATCTGGTTGCATGCCTTGGTGCAAGGCCACACTGCCGACTTAGGTTCAACTTGCTGTCCTCCAGGCCCCCTTTTTGCTCTTTACCTCACATGCTGTTTCTTTACCAATATTTGCAAAACCCACCTGTAGGACCTCATAACATTGGTTCATCATTATATTCAGAGGTGCTTCTAACTCTCTCCGTTACATAGTATCAACACTATAAATGTCTTTAGCATTTCAGATCAGCAGCAATCTGTACACAATGAGATAAAATGGAGGGCAAAAATGCCAAAGACTGGGCATGGATTTAAACAATTCAGATCCATGATTTAAACAATTCAGCCTACTTCATCATGGCTTCGGCAAGCCGCTTGGGATACTTCATACCAAGCTAAACAAGAACTGTGTACCAGAGACATGAATTTCATTTGATTTTTGTTTCTAGTGCAGGACAGTGTGTACAGTTACCCTTAGCTTCTGCTGGGAAAGGCCACAATTCTACCTCAAGCACGTTCTGAAGCCTTGCACTCAGTGCAAGTTAATTTAAAAAGGCTTCAGCACGTATCCTCTGACGTCTCTTCTAATTTCACAGTCTCCATCCAGACACTTGCTGAGGCCCATTCACCCTTGGCAAGTTCCAGTGAAACCTCCTGGTCCCTAGTCTGCACTAAAAGGAGTTTCACTACAAACATGTTGTCTGGTTCTAGACACTGTATTACAACATAATAAAAATTTAACAGAATTTAATTTGTGGGAAAGATTTTCTAGCTTTTCAAAACAAAGAGGTTGTTGCTTTGGTTGTTTGGTGGTTTTTTTCCCCACAAAAAAAAATAATTAGGCACATACTTAAAAGACTTTAATTGCTCCAATTCACTTCCATGTCCATAATACAAATTAAGGCGTGGAATACTGAGAGGATTCACATATAGTATCCCAACAACCATGCAAAATACCTCCAGCATCGCCCTGTAAGTGGCTTGTTAAGGTCGCAAGGAACTTGGTAACAATTGGCAGCTCTCATCAGTGCAGCCGTTCAGCAGCAAGCAGAACACTGCCTATCGCACACTCAGCTACAGAAACCAAGATAAGAAGAGCTATACAAAAAGGTACTTAGGTCTCCTCCAGGACAGGTAAATATGTACCAGAAAACTGTATTAAAAAAAAAAAGGAAAAAAAAGGATAACTGTATAAGAGCCAGGTATTCTAAATATTTCTAAGCAACCTCAACTTAACATCAAATAAAGAAAAACCCCTCAAATCCCTCCCACTATTCAGTCTGTACATATACAAAACATTTTTGCCACCATAGGCACCTTATAAACGAATAGCTATAGCTTATTAACAGGCCATGTGGCTGAAAGGCAACAAACTGCCGAATACTGCACAGAAACTTCAAAAAAACCACAACAGAGAAGCCACTGGTCCATGCTGGTGTTCCAGCCTACATCAGCAGCTCCGTTGTACTGGTGATGTGAGGTCTTGCATTGTTTCCAGTACTCTAGGAGATAAAAAAAAATGAAAATTCCCTTTTTCATATTATCCAGTAGGGATTCTGGTAATTAATTTCTTAGCTCTGCACTATGAACAGCATTTGATTTTATTTGAACTATACAATTATTACCTTATAATTTTGTAAATAAGAAAATACATAAACCATATGATTTACATCTCCTATACTGTTTCTTCTCTGCCCTTGCTGTACTGAGGTCTATCATTTTTGTTACTCAGCATGAAAACTTGGGCTTACATCCACCAGTTTGTTTCTCGAGTATAAATTTTGCTTCTGTTTTTCTATACATTCCTATCCTGTGCACGTTTTAACAATGTGCACTGAGCCACAAAAATGCTGTTGGTATAGGCCAGAAGAACTGAAAATAATTTTCAAAAACTGAGATGAAACCTTGCAAGTAGTCTATCTCATAAACCTTCTGAAGGGATACTAGGTGTTGCACTTCAAAGTGAAGAGAAGATAGAAGAAAAGCATGACTTTCAAGTAGTGGTCATTGCTGTTACAAATAAATAAAAATCAAGTTCAGCATATAAATTATATTACTAGACCTGATGACATGCCTAAAAGCTACACCTAATGTCATAGTTCTCAGCCTTTTCAAGTCTGTTTCCAAGTCAGAAGCTTAACAAGCAGAAAACCAAACAAGAACTCCAAAGAAGATCAATGTCATTCAACAAAACCACCTCCTTTAGCATATTTTTTTTAAATTGCATGCATTCTTGAGAAGGCAATGATGACAGACTGAATGTCAAAACCTTTTAATAAAATTTCTAACCTTTTAGGGTTTTTTTAACTCTTAAAAATAAGCATTGCTACTTTGAGCTTATGCAATGTGAAAGCCAAAACCATGTAATAAAAGGTACACTTTGACTTCACCTGAAGCTAATTTAGAAACTATTATTTCTTCCACAGGTCTAATCATATTTTATTGTGAGAAATACCTTTCTTTATTATGTTAAGATAAATATTAAGCTGTTTTATTGTTGTAATTTCTTTAAGATAGTGAATATGGTGCTGACATGATTCAAGTTAAGTGCAGGAAGCCGTAACTCTGGAATTCCCTTCCCAGCATCACTCCTGGCTGCTATTTACTTTTGGAAAATCATTGCCCTAGTCTGAGCCTTGGCCTCCACTCATCTGTAAAGCATCTTACCTTCAGGGCTGGTGCTGATGCATGCCATACAAGCAAACGCCAAATAACAAAAACATCATTTCATCTGAATTGTACATTTCCAGCTATGTGCTTTAGTCAACCCCACTTAGATCCCAGACCAGCAAAGCTCTCTGCCACAGGCTCTACCATTCACTTTAACAGATTTATGGATATAATTAGGTGCTTGTCTTAATCAGAGCAATACAGAGATAAACTAGATTTAGTTCACAGTGCAATTCCAGACCTAGTAGAGCTATAACAGATATCCCTGCAGAGAAATTATTTTCATGTCTTTTATGTTCCAAAAATCTTTTGAATGTGTTCAAGGGAAAGTTACAGAGACGGAAAGTGAGCTGCTACACCATGCCACAACCCAGAGTGTCCCAGGTTAGTGCCTGGTGAGCTGTCTCCATCGACTCACTAACATTACTACCTGGTGTGATGTCAAAATGCTCTATGAATCACACTGATTTTTCAGAAAAGAGTAATATCTTCTTACAGAAAAACGCTGAGTGTATTATCAAAGAACAGAAGAAAACTCCATGGATAGCATCTACCACCTACAGAACACAAATGGACTGTCCATTTCAGTAAGGAGACTCTGACATTCTATTATTAACACCCTTATCCCATGAGACACACTGGTGTGTGGAGCAGCAGGCTTTTGGGGTTGCCTAACTACAATGTGTATCTGCTTTCTGCCACCTAATACCTGTCCTTAAAAATTAAACCTTCTGAGCAACCATAGATGAATCCCTGCATGCCACTGAAAACGTAATATAATCAAAACAACAATTTGCTGCTTTTAAATAGAACCAATTCCTCAAGACTCAAGTCACAGTGAGAAACAGGATCTTAAGTTTTGACTTGTTACAAGCCCGAGCAATTAAATCTCATACAAAAACACATTAATACATGGACTACAAGTTTCTGAGGTGAGGAAAGATTAATAACGCTGGTATTTAACATACTATTATAGCTACAGGCACAATTAACTTTCCCTGTGTCTGGTATACTATTGGGTATTGCACTGCACAATACTTATTCACAGCCTCAGGCTTTCCTATCAAAATAGAAGATAAAAATTCCAGTTTTCTAAACCACTGGCTACTGCATTACCAGGTCAATGCACCCAGCAGAGACATTCGGGTGATATGCCAATATTTGGGATATGAAAATGCATGCAAGCACAACTTGCTAATCCCTCCATTTTAAGTCTTTCTTTACCAACTGAAGAGAATGGAAAAAACCTAAACCAAACTCTAGTCAAACCATTCCTGTGTTAGAACTGGTATTAGCCATGAACTGAATGGCATTCATATACATAAATCCACCATCAGAAATTATTTCTGCGTTGTAAATTAGAGAGTTGAGCTGACTTTGATGAGATGGACTGATGTGATTTTTCTTGCAGAGCTTAAACGGTATTTTTCAATTTTTTTTTCATTTTTTTCCAGCACCTAGGTTTAAATCCACAAAAGGAATCTATGTTGAAAATAATAATAATAATAATAAAATAATCACAGTAGATACACAAATGAAAAGCTGCAATTTTCACATTCACCCTCTTAGCTGCTACCAGGATTCCCCAGGCACCTGAAAGTTTTCCATTCTGTAATCATACGAAATTCTGCTTTCAGGCACACCCAATTCTGGCAGGCCTGAGCAGCTTACCACCCTATCTTGCAACTCAGTCTCACACTTGTATTCACAAGCCCTTCTTGAGGGCTTCCATCTGAGGGGTCTGATCCAGATGGCACTCAGACCAGATTCCTTCACTTGTGGGGAAGCAGGCTAGTGGTGGGGGTAGTAATTGGAGGGCTAGTAACAGGCAGGGCTGCTCTGCCCCATTTAGTGGCTCCATTCAACAGGAGTTAAGTGGCACGCTTGCCTCAGATGTCGGAGATCTGGGTTAATTCCTGCTAGGATTGAGACCACTGCTTCTCCAAGTGTTCTATTGACAGCTGACGTGTTCATTTAGAGTGCGAAGCTCTTGATCTCTCTTGCTGAAACTGATACACCTTGCAGGGAACATCAAAGGTCCATCCTGCAGACAGAAAGACCACACAGACACACACACGCACAGAGACATACACACAGAGACACACTCACACACACAGGCACAACGATCACCTGGGAAGATCTGCATTCCAGTCTTCGTTTCAGTTATCAACTCTTTTATCCAATGACTTTGGCATATAAAGCATCTGAGTTTTTAGTGAGGATAAACGCCTCTGGTAAACCAGAATAAAGCTCTATATTTCCAAGAGCATCATGGTTTAAAAACCTGTATTTCCCTAGCCTCCCTCTTCTGCATACCTTCAGGCATCTTCCCAGAGATAGAATGTAGGCCCTTGACAGCTGCCATGAATTCCCTGGTATCAGTAAGGAATACAAACTGACGTTAGGGTTTCATGCAGCATTTCCTTGATTTCAATACCATTTTAAGGGCTGTTTTCAAAACACGTATCAAGAGTTTTCATGGATTCAGCCACATGGCAAAGCTGTACAACTGATGTCTATTAACAGCAGACTGCCAAAACCATACAGCACTTGCTGCTGCAGGGAAGATGAATTTCACCGAATTAGTTTAGACGACTCTGAGTATTGGTGACAGTGATTAACAATTAACCCTCTTCCAAGTACACTTAGAAGTCGATTAACTACTGCATCCTTTACATAGAAAGGAAACAATTCAGTTGAAGAAACCTCAATAAACACTGTCTAAGATTATCCCAGGAGAAAATAACCTGTTTATAAAGCACAGTTATTAGAAGAGTTCTGAAGGGATTTCCCCTTATCTACTTATTCAAAGAATATATACTATATTCACAATATAAACCAATGTGTTTTATGTGTATATGCATTACAAGCATTTTCCTGCAGTAGTAAAATGAGTAAACCTGAAACTTTCAAAGTAACTTTATTGCTCAGTTTATAGATTTTCCTAGCCCTTTGATGAGCTGCCATTCCAGCAGGCAATCTTAGCTTCATACCTTTGCTGCTACTACTCACGTCAACCACACCTATTTCCAGGTTGTCTGTGGGAACAGTATGCCCTGGGAATTAGCCGGGCATCTCCCATCAGTAATCCTCACAGCAGAATGCCAAATCCCATATAATGCCACAAAGACTTTCTTCAACACGTGCTCTTTAACACAAAGTTCATTCTGGAGAGAAATAAAATATAACATGAATAAGATACAGAAGCCACTAAGGAAATGATATTCTAGAAAATCCAGGCTCACCAATGGCCATTTTTAAAGTAATCTGAAATAAAGATTGGATCATATTAATAATTAAATAAATAAAGCTTAAGCCAGGCTGCATCTAAGTGCCAGAAGAGCCAAATATCCTCCTTCTAGCAAAGCAGTAGCTGTAAGTGTAAATTCTCTGCAGGTGTAAGCCTTAAATTACCAGGAGGTCCAGATTCCAGTGGACATCTTTAAAAATAAAGACAAGCATACTACTATATCCATCACACACTATTTTATTTCTAGACAGAGCAGAAACAGTTGGACTGGGAGTTCCACAATCACGGCATGCAAAATATTTCCTCCCACGTGAAAAGCTCATCTTTCACCAATGCCCACATCCTACTCCGACCACAGTGTTGACATTAAAATCACTGATCAATAACGCTGCTAATAGTAGTTAGGGAACGATGAGGCACTCCATGGAACATCATTGTTCATGTCAGGCAAAGCAGCAGCAGTGCTGAGGCTGACCGAAGAAATTTAAATCTTACACACAGTCCTAATCAAAGTACCTTGCATGGCAAAGTACAAGACGAAGAGATCAAAAATGCTGTAACTGAGCAGACAGATGAAAACGAGAGATACTTGACACAATCCACAGAATTCCTATTACTGCCATTGTTTGGGGGAATAATCAAATGCCTAAGGTGCTCATAAGAAAATCCTTTATTTAAATGAAAATACATAAGAACTATACTCCACAAAAGATCATCTAGAAACTTTGCTGCAAAGATTATTATTTTTTCTGAACAGTTCTGCAGCAGGCTACAGTCTGGTGGAGGACACCACTCATCTGCCTAGCTAGTTTGACTGAATATTATTAATGCATTTCTTAACAGATTTTATACTATAATTCAATATAAAATTTATAATTTTTTTTCATATGTAGACACACACACACATACACACACTGTGATTTCTCTGGTAAAATAACACGATGACCCTGGTGGCATACCTCAGCTGCTCCAGCTCAAATACCACTTTTACTTGATAAACTTCAGTGAAAACTGAAGAAGATTTATGCTAATAGCTGGGATAGGATTAAGGTAGTACTTGAAATAAATTCTCTTTGCTTTTCTTGATAACTGAGGAACAGGAAGAGATGCAGTGTGGCTGCTATGTTGACTTAATAGTGTATATACTGCCAAGATTCAAGTTTCCTATCTTGCATATGTCCAGACATGTGATTTAGCACATTGTCAGAGGTCTTAAGCACTGAAGCCTCTCCAATAAAGCACTGCAAGAAAACAGAGCAGTGTAGTATTACGGAAGGCCAACCATCACCTTTCCAGCTACAATGGATTATTCTGAGAAACAGACACTTAATAAATTGGTAACATTCCTCACAGCACAGAAAGCTCCTTCAAAGCCAAAGCCAACAGAAAAAAATAAAGCACAAAGAAAAGTAATTTAAATGTGAATTGTATCATCAATCCCTTACTTGTTAGCACTCACCATAAGACAGTCCATGATCTTATCTAGTGGTGGTTAACCACAGGCAAGGTTGCAAACATGGATTTAACTAGTTAAAAGTGCATTCTGACAATTCAGAGCAGATCTCAACTCCTTTTATTTTGGCAACTAAGTACACAAGCAAAGATTTCTTTTGCAATTACACATGCTTCTTAAAAAGAGTTTACCATATAATTACTTCGCTATGGTGGCCAAACTACACTGACAACTCACAAAGCCACATACGGAGGTATATATTTAATAAACATATGCCTTCCACCTTCTTGGTATTACCAAGAAAAAAAATATTTTATATCCACACAGAATAAACAAAACTTTATGTGAGAAAAGTGATACAAATTGGACTTTCCTGTCATCACAGAAGCATTGCCACATTCTTGGCAATATTAAAGAAGATGGGAATATGCTTTTAAAACATCCAAACCCTAGAAATAACTAGAGAATTAACTAATCTATGTTTTAAAATATCAAGTCTTCAAGCTTACACAAAATTCCACAACTAAACAAACCCAGGTAAAACATTAACACAATTAATGAAATTAGAGAAAAGCAATTTGGAAATACCATGCCAGTACAACAAGTCTATCAGCACTATTTATTTTCTTGAGTACACATCCAGAGAAAGCCTGCAATATCTTGGATTCTTACTTTGAAGAAGTCTTTGTAGCCTCCTCTGGCCACCAGCCAAAGAAACCACCATGGTCTCATGGTTATCCATCAGTTTGAACTACAGGCACTAACCGCCCTGTTTCATGGTTTTTTATAGCCATGTTACTATTTCCCTGATAAGCAACTGGAACAGACCCAGAGTGCATCCTTCCCAAGACCTCCAGGCCTCAAGGTCAACCCTAAAACCATTTTTGCTTCCTCATTTCTGAATGCTTAAGTCAGAGCTGTCCCCAGAAATAATGCAAGGCTGCCCAAAGCGAAGAAAGGAAAGGAAAGGAAATCCTTCTCTTTCCACGCTGCCTAAAATTATCCTATGTGCATCTCTGTGACTATCAAGATTGTACACAATGCATTCACTCAGCCTTCAAAATCCCAGGATCTGTCTCTAATTGTACTTACTCTAGCATGACAGTGGGATACAAAGAACGTTCATAAATAAATTCATGTGTCCAATGACATTTTCCAGTGTTTGGGCACCATATGACATTTTTTCAAGTTAGAATAACCCTTAAAAACAGTGAAAAGTGTTTACTTTCTGATTTCCTGTACCTACTATCATTATATTTCTGTACGGGTTTTTCAAAAGACCTGACTTCAACCACTGACATCTGTTTAAAAACCTGACCCACACTGTAGCTCTTCAACCTTTTTCTACTGAATTAAGGCATCAGAAGAGTCACTGTATGGCCTGTGCATTTTTTAAAAGAAGTGAAAACACAGCCTCTTTCAAGCCAAGGGTAGTTTTGTCATCCGTCTTTTTAGGAGGCAGCGTTCCACCCTGCAGCTGCAATTACTAAAAGCTTTAATGGTCTTACTTTGGAAGGAAGGGATGGATGCTAGTGGTTTAAAAATCCAAGAGCAGTTAGAATACAAAACATGCAAGAGGTTCAGGGTAGCAACCTGTATGTCTAACACTCCAGGATGCACTAGTCACTTTTAAAAATTGCTTTATTGAAAATGTAAGAGAAGTAAAATGGCCCCAAAAGCCACTCCCTGAAAGTTAAGAAACGGAATGCTGTTCATTAGTCACACTGTCTCACCAGCAGAGAGAAAGCTGGTTACTTTAATTGCTCTTTTCCCAGGTGGGTAACACCAATGGCAAGCCAAATAAAAAGTGGGTAAGATTGGAAAAACTCAGTAGAATGGTGGAAGGCTCTTGCGTGAAGTTTTGCCTGTCTTACACAACTAAGAACACAGTCTTCGGATCGATACACTGCCAAGTCATTAGGTACCTACAGTAACACTGTTTAGGTTCTGCAGTCTCTCTCTCGGTTCTGTCCCCTTCCTCCCTTAACCCTGTGGTTGATTGACCCCAGGCAGCGATTAAACACTCACCATGAGGCTTGCTCTCTCCCTGCCTCAGCGGGATGGGAGAAAGAATTGGAAGAGAAAAAGTAAGGAAAACACTGTGGGTTTAGATAAAGGCAGTTTAATAAGTGGTGCAGAGGCAATCACACACCCCTTCCACCAGTGGACCAATAATGCCCAGCCACTCCTTGAGCAACAGCTATCTTGAAAAGACTACCCCCCAGGTTGTATTGCTCAACATGACATGATATGGTATGGGAGACCACTCTGACCAGATCAGGTCTGTTGTCCCAGCTATATGCCCTCCCAGCCCTGTGCCCACCCCCAGCCTACTTGCTGTGGGGGGAAAGTGAGAAACAGAGAAGGCCTTGATGCTGTACAACTACTGTTCAGTAATAGCAAAACATCACGTGTTATCAACACGTTTTAATCCCAAATATAAAACAGAGCACCATATGGGCTGCTACGAAGAAAAATAACTCCTCTTAGAGGGCAGATTTAGATCAGGTATTAGGAAGAAATTCTCCCCCGTGAGGGCGGCGAGGCAGTGGGCCAGGCTGCCCAGAGCAGCTGTGGGTGCCCCATCCCTGGCAGTGCTCCAGGCCAGGCTGGATGGGGCTGGGAGCAGCCTGGGCTGGGGGGGGGGGGGTGTCCCTGCCCAGGGCAGGGGTGGAACTGGGTGGGCTTTAAGGTCCCTTCCAGCCCAAATCATTGTGTGATTCCATGAACACAATCCCAGCTGGACCCAGTACAAACCTCCATGAGCAAGCTCCTGTATGAGGCTCTGCACAGAAACAATTCCTTCCAACAATAACTCAAAAATGACAATGACAACCTGATCACTGAATCACAGAATAGTTGAGACTGGCAGAGGTCATCTTGTCCAACTGCCCTGCTCGTGCAGGGCACCTAGAGCTGGTTGTGCAGGACCTTATCCAGGCAGTTCGTGAATATTTCTAAGGAGGGGGACTCCACAACCTCCCTGAGCAACCCATGCCAGTGCTCAGTCAATGCAAAAAAAACAAATTCTGTTGCTGAAAGACAAATGCTCGTTGTGCCATATGTTACATAACACAGAAAAATGCTATGTGTTAAAATATTTGATGCGACTTCTGTTACACTGTGTATCTTTCGGTGTAAATAACAAAAGGTAAACAACCTCTCTCTACCAAAAATCTACCCTTTTTAAAGCTTGCCCTACTAGGTGGCGGGCTTACTAAGTTCTAACAAGTAAAAGTAAGTCCTGTGGCAATAAAGTATGTCAGCAGAGGCCTTTTCTTCCTCTCCTGTTAATTCTTAGTGAAATATTTTTCTATATCTCTGAAACTGGCTTTGAACTACAGCAAACAATTCTTTCCCATCAGACAGAAATCCATTTGTCAAATCACTAGGGTGTTGCTAAAGTCAATGTTGGCCAGGAAAGGGAGTAAAGTCTACTTCAGCATGCCATCGAGGACATTCACAATAGCTGAGGAACTGCTCTAAATGAACTGAGATTCTAAATCCTGGCAAGTAGATGGAATGTGTAAATCTCACATATCAAGAGCGTTTACACAAAACAATCAAACCTACAGCCAGAAGGAGGAACAATTACAGCTGGCGGTTGGAAGGACACATCATGGTGAAATGCATACAAAGAGACTCATAATAAAACTACACACAAACAGAAAAACAAATGAACAATAAACACAACAACATCTGTCTTCAGTATTCAGACTGTTCCCCACCCTAGCCAAGACATACAAGTCTAATCAAAATTATTGCTTGGAGAAGCACAAAAAGTCACAAGCTAATATAATGATAAATTCAAACTGCATTAGCCTAGAATATGGACAAATGCGTAATTTTTCTTTCTTGATGAACACCTAGATATATACCCCTTGCCAATCTCAGCCTAGCAAGCACCATGATCATTGATACTACTGCCCTGTGACACCCACGAACTACAAGTGTGGAAGTCATGTAAGGGGAATTCACTGGTGACACTGAGCAGGTATTTCTTACTCAAGCTCATATTTTTAGCCCCAGAAGTTACCAGTTCAAGTCTAATGGCACCATTCAAGATGGCGGCTGCTGTATAAACACAAACTGGTTGTATTTTGATTCTCTGCAAGACAAATCCATAAATAAGATAAACTGATATCTTCATTATTTTGAAAATATAATCTGCTTAGTTCCTCAAAATCCAGGAAGCACTGGCACTTTCTTATAACTAAATAAGCTATTGTTCAAACCACGACAGAACAAAAAGAACCACATGACATGATCATAACTCATTAAACTTGAATGTGAGAAAGACAGCTGGGATATCACAACTGAAATATCAAATACTCTGCTTATGACAAGTATTCCATTCCATCACGTTTCACATTAGATACCCTACAACAACTAGTCCTTATCAAGATGATGCAGCACCGAGTACATACACTACATATCCAGAGGTTAAGATAGTAGTCTCAGCAAGAGTTATTAGCTTAAAGTCCTAATACCTGATACTTTCAAAAAGCTGGTCATTTGCAGTATCAAGGTGGGGCGGGGGGAAATGGAGAACTGTTGTCAGCCTGAACACCAGGAGCCCTGAATTGCGACTTGACTTAGCACAGAAATCATGGTGCCTGGAGGTAGGCAACGATAGCCCTTAATCTCTTGATTCTAAAAGAAAAAAAAAGCCATGCAGATTTTAGTTAAATTAGCAGGCTGGTTCAAACAAAACCTTACTATAAGTATCTTACAGTACCTATGTTACAGTGTACGGTTCAAACGGCACTCTCAGCCCTTCACACAATTCTGTCAGAAAAGGTGCACACCGAATGTCTCATTTCCTAGAACCAGTGAAGTAGAAATCCTACCTCGCTTGACAGATCTTCTTGTCTAATTATACTGCAATTAACTTCATTTCATTGCTTCACAGAAGAAGAGATATTTTCGAGTCTGTGCAGATTAGCTGTAAATCTGTAGCTCTTCTACACCTCGTTAATACTTTAAACACCTATTTTAAGTTTTTCCACACTAGACATAATTTGTGTCAGTGTAAATTCTTTCTAGCCATACTCTCATAAATCTGGTAATCTCTCCAAATATGAGATTCATTACAGGGAGGGAAAAGAAAGCTGGGAATTTTGGGTTTTGAATAGGATTGTTTTGAACTTGGATCATTTCAACAAACCAGCTTGCAAAAGAACTGTACTGAATCAACAGCGCAGAGGCAGGTGGGAACCACAAAATACCTTCAGGTATGCATACACACCCTCCCTCCCACAAACCTCACTGGCATAGGGATGTTGGTAGCAGTCTGGCCCGACTACTCAGACTACCAAAAGCTTTAGTACCAAGAAAGTACAGAAACTGTAATATTGCTGGAGGTGGGTAGGCTGAAAGGGAAGCAGTTGGGAACAATGTAATCAGCATTTCCTCTAAACAGGACTCCTCTTTTGTTGTTGTTGTTGTATATACCGACACGATTTACTGCTCCTCATTCCCTTTGGTCAGCTGTCCTCCAAGGGTAGCAGCCAGTGCTGGATTTCCAAATATGAAGCCAAACAGCCAATTCTGAAATGTTATGAAGAAAGCTGTAAGCAACTCCTGAACCTAACAGTGATACTCTTTTAAAGCTTAACACTTTATTATCCTTTTCAGTTTTGATCTAATGAATCAGTGAGAATTTTCAAATCCTGTTCTAATATTTAACAGTAACTCCTGCAAAACTACAGCACATACCTCAATGTGTAACATTATGCTCAGTTTGGTCTGTGTTCTGCTAATAATACACACATATTAAAGCAAGAAATCCCTTCAGTTTATTTTGTTAAATCGAAATAACTTGACATGAAATGTAATTATTAAGGCACAGAGTATCAATTTCACGGCATCTAGTCAGAGAAAAATTCTTATTAGAAAGTGGGGATGGGGGGTGGTGGTGGAATTAAAACCTGGCCTAGATTAAATCCAATAGTCATTCACTAAAACAATGATACTATCAGAATGCGGCTGCCCAGTGACAAGTGGTCAGTATTGCAGCTTCAGTGAGGTGCTACTAGAAAAGACAACAGAAGCAAGTGTTCAGTAAGGTGACACAGGGGATGGCAGTATGAAGTAGGGGAGCATACTGAGCATCCTTGGTAGAAGTTCCTAAGGGAGAAAGGACTGATCAAAAAACCAGACCACCACCACCACAAAACACAGGAAGGCTCTTCCCTGGAACTGCAAACTGCAATAATCTTTTGTTTCTGCGCTGTGAATTTTGAATTCTATCAGACTGGATTGATATTAGGCAGTGTTGTAACAATCTTAAAAATATAAAAAAAATTAAGACGAACAGAATGCAGCTGAAAGCCAAAATTAGCATCCAGAATTAGTTTTGACAGGGAGATTCCCCAGCCCTTACAACCACATAGTGTTTTAATAACTGAAATCCCAGAAGAACAGCTGTTGTGCCAGTATCTCTCACCTCTAGCTGGTTCAGACAAACTGCTTCTTTGACTTCTGTAGAATCTGTGCTGCTGCCTTTTTTTATATACTCAAAAATAATTTTTATATGTTTATATAAACATCCTCTAATTTGATTCTACAAACCATGTAAGGCATATGAGACCATTCCCTTAAACCTGCACCCCACAAGTGGAATGTTAAATTGACATGCACCAAAAAAAGACTAAGAAAGGGTGATGTCTACAGATATACCACATAAAATACAATTCACCATTTACTCTTTAACCCCAGTGCACTTGTGTCTGGAAACCAGTCTGTTCTCTGACAGTTCCAAAGAGGGAAGAACCACTGTAATCTTAATTTTTTTAAAAATGTTTGACTTGTAGGCTTAGTTTTAAAGGATGGATAACAGGACCTGTCCTTTGAGCAGACTCAAATGTTGGAGCAGCCACATTACCCTGGATAGCTGAGATCAAACAGCTGATCATGCTCTCTGTCCTGTGACTCCTGGATGAAATGTCAATTAGAGGATTATCCTGCACAGTCCTGCAACCACAAATTGCTGGAAACTACAGAAACAGCTGTAATGACGAGTCTACGGAAGATGTTACATTACTTGAGCCAGGCACAACAGACGGAGCCAGTGGACTGTGAGGACAAATGATGACTCCAGCTGGAGAAGAGTGCCAGGACCTGAACACCCACCTCATGCTCCCCAGCCACACAGCTATGAGCCAAGGAAAACGTGGCCATATAGCCAAAATGGATTTTCAAGCTTACCAGGTTAAAAAAGGAACATCAACACCAAACTCACATCTGACAAGTACTGCTTATGTAGGCACCAAAACTCTTCATATCTGGCCTTAAATGAAGTTTAAGGCAAAAACAGTACCTGTAAACAAGGTTTTACACACCGAGAGGATAATTCTTACCACATTAGCAATGCAAGCACATACGCCTGCATTTCCCTCTATTTCATAAGCTTTTAGCTCCATTTCTATGTATTAAGTTGAGCTCTGAATTAGCGCAATTTGCCACAACAGGTTTATTCACATCAAGACAAAGCTGGGGCAGCACTTTTCAAAAAAAGGATTAGATGACTGTAACATCTACCATCTGCACTTACGCATGTTTAGACTCTGAGAAGGGTAATCACCACACTTCAGGGCATGATCTGCAGGGGTCAGAAAGATAATCTTACACCTATCTTTCTGTTTTTGACATTGCCCAATTGGGTAGGTGCATAATAGAGGATATTAGTCTTCCCTGAAGCATTAGTTATTCATCACTGCCAGAGGCAGCTTTACAGATCTAAGATTGAGCCAGTCTAGTATGGCAACCTGTTCTTTCAAACTCTGAAATGCGCTGCACAGACCGGAGCTTGAACACTAAGTGTATTACAGATACAAATAAGAAATCATCTACATGTACACCCAAAGATTTCATGGAGCAATTCTGGAAGGTGTCATTGTTATACCAAGGGCCTACAGGCCACTAAAGACTGTGAGTATTTAACAGAGGGGGTTTTGTTTGTTAAATTTCCGTTTAAATAACAGACAGAAATTACAATAACTTGCATTTAAACCTAGAGCAAGTATATATAGATGTAAATCAAGCACTGCTCCTACAACTGCTGTTAGTTTTCTGTCTGTATAACCCAAGACAGGCCTAAGGATTTCAGTCTTAGGTTCTCTATCATTTGGAAATACCCATGTAATCTTCTTAGGCTACAGGGAGGTAGACGCATTTCTTTATAGAGACACAACAAGGCTACTTTGACTGACATAGGGAAAGAAAATAGTTCTCACAGACACGCTAACTTACAAGCAAAATAAATAAAGAGTGTGAAAACTATATTTCAAAATTTTGAGTAAGCAGTAAGTTCAATCTATTCATACATCTGATTTGTCACCTACTTATTGCAAGTACCTCCGCCCATTTTGCATATCAACATGTACTCCTATTTTAAAAAATGAAGGATGAAGACTGCTTTCCACGAAGCTAGCCAGCTTCTGCATACATGATGCTTTCTGTATGCACACATTCTGCAGGATGGAGTGGACCTTCCTCTGGCTTGAGAGCTGCCAGTGGAAACACCCCTGGCCTCAGCCAGCCGGCCCGGCAGGAGCAGCAATCTCCTCCTGTCCCCAGCTCAGATGGTCACCTCAGAAACGATGATCCAGTTGACCATTAAGTCACTACAATTCAAACAAGTCGGCTTAGCTTAAACACTTAAATAACAGGTCTTGGCCAACCCAGTGCATTTAAAATGCAAAGGCGTAGGGAGCATTTACAACATGCCATTAGATCTGAGAGCTTACAATTCTCCAGCAAGAGCACTGAGGGCAGGATGGAGTTCAACCAGCAGTGACTGTGTCATATCTATAAACTTCAGAATAACTTATTTAACTGCTAGTGAGGTCCCAGTCCACAGTAGAGTGCCTTTACATAACTCACTGATTAATAAATGGCACTGCTACAGAACAATTTTTATTAATCTCATCATTTCAAATAAGCAGAATTTTTTTTCTCACCATGCTTCTAGAGAGATAGGATTTGTTATCAAACCATTTTATTTGAGAAAGAACAGAAAAGAAAATAGACTTCAGAAATCTTTTTTTAATGCTTTGCTAATTTAAAGCTGGACTACACAACGCTGAAAATAACTTTCTCTAAACAGGCAATAGGGTTTACAGAAACATTCAAGCAGACACCTTCATTCCGGACTCTCCCACCACCCCCATTTGACCTACTGCTATCTTTAATAGGAGAGAATTCCACATTCCGTATGGTTAAACTGAAACATGGGGAAGCTCGATGTGCTCACATTTCTTGGGGTGAAACTGGCACCCCTAATAATACCATCACTGCCGTGCTGTTTGCACTGGGAATTCTTTACAGACTGATCAATTTTCACAGCAATTCATGGAAATAGAAAAGTCGTCATTATTCCCACTGATGAGACAAGAAACAGATGGAAGATAAATGACTTGTCTAGAACCATTCAGCAAGTCAGAATACAGCTGAAGCCTAGATCTTTTAACAGAAAGACTCATGTTCTAATACTTTAGTATCCCATTTCCAGATCTGTAAAGTGGTACTAAGAATGAGCTTCCTAAGTTTATTTCCAGCAGGTTTCACACAACAGTTCAGATTTGTTTAAATATCAAAGCAAAATCAAGACAAAAACCGCCAAATGAACACCATTTTACCCTAATTTGGTTCCTTGCCAAAGCCTGTAGTTCAAACCAGGTACATCAAAAAGCCCTGAGCTTCAGGCAAGAAATCCCAATCTAGTTTTGCTGGCGCAGAGAGAAAGGTGCCATTTCAATGTGAAAACGGATTGTAGCTTGTGCATTCTGTTCTGGCTTCTCATGGGCACTAGGTTCTGAGTGAGAAAAACAACACATGCAAACAGTTATACTGAGCCTTCATTTCAGCATTTGGCACTCAGAACAAACCAGCCCGGTAACCAGATGTCTGCTGAAAGCACATGCAAAGTCTTGAAGGTGAAGCCTCTTATTTAGATTAAAAGATTCTCAGAGCAGTTAATGGAAAAATAACTGTCAACAACACACACATCATACAATATAACTCAATCCTTAAGGAGAGCTGCAATCTGAAATGCCTTCTGAGGTTTATTGGTGTGGCACTATTGTACGTACCTTTTCACCGCTTTTAAACTGTTAGACATGTACCTCTTCCAGAAGTCCTTTGAGTCACACACATGAATAACCGAAGCATTCCTTTCCCTTGAGTCTACTAAATTCAGCTACTGGATACGACAAAAGAAAAGCAAATATCGAGGAATTTAGACTTAAAAAAAGGAGGATGATTTTCTAAAGTATCAGAATTCATGCAGCAAAATTTGATTTAAGATGGAGGACTGTTGTAAAGAACCCCTCAAACTAGTGAGGTAGAGGGTACGTGGGTTTTGTGGGGTTGGGTTTTTTTTGCTTAGGGCCCATTTGGGCTGAGAAATGACAGACAGCCCTGGAAAATTCTTTACCCTTCAACTATCTTGCTCTACTTGAGAGACATTAAGCACCCTTAGTATGCAAGGTGTTGCCATTCTCTTTCTCTTACCTCTGCTACTGAGTTCCTTATCTGCTGCCTGCACTTGAAGTGTGTGGCAGTGATGGGTAAGATGTGCTGTGCTACAGCACGCACAAGTCTTGGTATCTTCTGTTTTGTAACCTGAGTTTGCAACTCCCAATTTCATACAGGGCTCTCCTACATAACTGACACAACTTGTGTAAAAGGAAACGCTCCATATCTCTTCTCCCACAACTGAGGCTTGGGCAAATGGAAAACAAGGCAGGAAGAGACTGTGATAAATTGACTGTGCGGGACGTATCAGCCTATGAGTTAGCAAGGTACAGGTGTCTCTTCTAGAGAGTTCCCAAGGGTGCATGAAAAGGTGCCCATTCTTCTAACACTGACTCTTTCACCCGCAGTACTTGCCAATCCCATGCCTCCCCAACAAAGAGACCATGTCTACCCTCACCCTCTTTTCTTTCTGCCGGATAAAGCATCCAGCACCTGGTGCCAGCCAGAGGATGGAATTCATCAGAAGTGTTTCAAGGATCAACACAGAGGATCCATCATATATAAGCTGATTACAGGATTTACCGGACTCCTGACAGTTAACATCACACAGCCAGAATGCCAGATGTCAGGCATTGGAGATACGGCTCTGGCAAAAACAAGCTAAGGCAAAAGGCCCTAAGATTATCTGCCCTGGAAGGGATTTATTTACGTGATGCAACAGGCTGTGAACAGAGTGCTGCAGTTACCACGCTGGGAAACACTAATTGACTTAAAGCAAGTAAGGCATGACAAGAAGAGGAAAAGACTCTCATCAGCATTAGTAGTGAATTGTGGATTGACTAGAAGAGCAGAAGTATTGCTGTGCAAAGATTGATGAATCACTGAGCCATGCCCGCTGTAGCAAACAGGACAACTCCCTTCATCCTTGCTAGAAAACATCCATCTGCAATTGCCTCTGGAATCCACCTGCAGGACTGTACTGCCGGTGTGCGGCCTGGCCACACTTGGCCCGGGTACTGCCTGGTGCTGGCAATGCGAGGTAGACACACCAAAATGAGAATGGGCTCTTCTTTCAGCTTTGAATTCTCTTTCTCCGAGCTGGCATATGCACTCTCCAACACAAGGGAGGACTTTATTGTTTGTCATCATAAACCTTCTGTTTTCTGTCCTTTTCTTAAAAACTCACCTGAGAAGAGGAAGAATGGGGTGCCCCAATCAGGACGTTTATAGTTACAGAGGAAGCTTGAAAACTGTAAACTTGGAGGTTGAAAACTAACCTGAGAAACAGCGATCTCAGCACTTAATATCTTATTATTTTAAACAAAAACATGTTTATTGAGGGAGGGAAACTTGACTCATTATCTGAGCATCTGGGATTACCAGTACTGTATTTATGAGAGAGGTTGCAGTACATGGCTCTCTGCATTTGCTCTGATCTCTCCATCTGCAGTTCCAGGCTCTACCCGCGTTACCCTCTGACAGACGGGAAATCATATGCACCTCTTTTCCTGAGATTGCCCTTAGGAATCAACCAGCTGAGGCTCGCAAACCAGTTCTATCCCCAAGAACAGTGTACACTCATCAACGCTGGGACTGTTTTTATTAACCGTATCATTGGAGCACCCACAGGTCTTGCACAGAGCCGCGCCCTCGGCACCCTCGATGCTGCACAGACACCACCGGTCACCGCTCCAAGGACCTCACAGCCTAATTCCACAGGAAACAAGGCGGCTGCGCAGGATTGGCGCACGAGGAGCCCGTGTCCCTTCCCGGGGGCCAGGCCAGGCAAAGGTGCCCAGGCCCCTCACACACCGTCACAGTGGGCAGCTTGTCTTTTTTACTTACTTGTGCTATTTATTTACTCGTATTCGCTTCATTACACACGTATTTTAATGACTATTCTCTAGGGGTGAAGCGTAACACGTTTACTTTTAAAAAAAGCACAAAGTTTCCTGACACACCTGTGAGAAATGAAGAGTTTGGGTTTTTTGTTTGGTTGGTTGGGGTTTTTTTTTAGCTGTATAATCACCAAGAGCACTGCTGCAATACTGCGATTTTACAACGTACCTATAAAACACGGTGTGTATTTCGGATGCGAAGCACTTGACGCTGAACGCCCAGCGCTTCTCACGGGCTCGCTCCCTCCCGCAATGCTTCTGCCTCCCTCAGCGCGGAGGTTTGAATCCTCCTGCTCCCAGCTAACGGCGGGGCCGGGGGCCACCGGGCTCAGCACCCCCGGCCCCGCCGGGCTCAGCACCCGCGGGCGCCGCAGCGCCGAGCCGGCCCCTGCGCGCCCCAGCGCGGCCCCGGCCGCCCGCCCGCCCTTCCCGCCTCTCGCCCTGAGGGGAGGCGCGCGAGGCGCGGCAGCCCGTACCTCACCGGCCCCGGCCCCTCCGCGCTCCCCCGCGGCGGGAACTCACCCTCCGGCCGGCGGCCCCGGCGTGAGGCGGCGGCCGGCCCGGGCCACACCGGTCGCTGCGCCCCTGGCTCCGCGGGAGGCGGGCGGTGCCGGCTGCCCGGCGGAGGTGGGGCCGGGGCGGGGAGCGAGCGGCTCGGACACCCCCGCGCCCGCCCCCGCGGGCGGTGCCGCGGAGCGCCGCCGGGCGAGGGGCTGAGGCGCCCGGCCCCGGTACCTGAGGGCGGCAGGGCCGGCGGCCGCCATGGGGACCGCAGCCCGGTGGGATCAGGCGGCGGGGCAGGTGGCGAGGCTGGCGCGGTTTGAGGTGAGGCGTGCGGGCATGCGGTCAGCCGGGGGGGCTGTGCTGAGTGGGTTGCGAAAGAGAAGGCGCCGTTCCCAGGGGCGTGAAGGGCCGGTGGAGGAAGCCTGGCAATCCCGGCAGGGCCGGCCGGAGTCAGGTGTGCTTCCCACGTTATCCCGAGGAACAGACTTGGCATCCAAGTTCCTGGGACTGCCCTCGCCTGCCCAGGCTGTGCAGATGCCGCATGGGCATGGAGGCCTCAGTGGGCCTTGGCCTCGGCGTTGCTGTCGTTCGAGTATCAGAGGCACGTTAACGCCTGAGCTGGTAACACCTGACCACCAGGTATCTACAGTCAAAACTATCGAAGGCCTGTATTTCAAGATAAACACAGTCTCCACTGAGTTCAGCCCTTGGGAGGATAAATTCAACACGTTCTAAGTTTTAGCTAAGAGGTGTTTTCATCAATAGATTTGCAGTGAGTATTTTTGCAGGGATGCAAACGCCTATCCTTTGGTTTTTCACTGTTCTCTTCTGTAAGCTGAATCTTGGAAATGGATACAATAATTTGTGGTGTTTTCATAGAGTTCATTCTGATGCAATCCCACATTCTGAAAATGAAATTGTAGGGATACACTTGCAGTCAGGCTGCTCTATAATTGAGTTCATCATCCAGGCACAAGCTTTATCTAAGAGATCTTAAAGGGTGCATCTTTCTGATGAACACGAAAAGCTGTGTGGTGTGGCACCGTAAGCGTTTGCCTTCCTCTGCAGGACGAGTGGGGAATGCTTGGGATGCCCCAGCTGCTGTCCCTAATATAAACTATTAAATTGGAAAGCCTTTTCCTCCCTGATGGAGCCAAAGCTCTTCATCCTGCAGACAGCAGCTTCTCGGGGAGCGTGAGGAAGAAGTGACTCCTTATGCACCCAAAGTAGTGCAATCAAAAGTTCATTCTGATTAGGAATAATTGACTCCAAATTTTAACAGACGGATTTCTAAGTCTGCCAGGACAGTAATCTGTCCTACTAAACACACTGTGTTAATCATCATGATCATCTACATGTATATCTACAAGTGATCATGAAGATGCTTAGGGGCTGGAGCCCCTCTCCTGGGAAGCTGGGCTGGGAGAGCTGGGGCTGTTCAGCCTGGAGAAGAGCAGGCTCCGGGGGGGCCTTAGAGCAGCTCCCAGCGCCTGAAGGGGCCGGCAGGAAAGCTGGGGGGGGCTTCTTACAGGGGCACGTGTGACAGGGCACGGGGGTGGCTTTGAGCGCAGAGAGGGCAGATGCAGGTCAGAGATCAGGAAGAACCTCTCCCCGTGAGGGTGGCGAGGCAGTGGGCCAGGCTGCCCAGAGCAGCTGTGGGTGCCCCATCCCTGGCAGTGCTCCAGGCCAGGCTGGATGGGGCTGGGAGCAGCCTGGGCTGATGGGAAACCTGCCCGGGGCAGGGGTGGGAACGAGATGGTCTTTAAGGTCCCTTCCAGCCCAAACCATTCTGTGATTCTATGATCTATGTAAGTAGTGCATCTAAACACGTAGTTGCACAGTGGCGTTTCACCTAGCTCTTGGAACAGGTGGCCATCAGTCACCACCGGCCACCCATCACCAGCAAGAACACTGATAGAGCCTGGCTGTAAATGTTTTCCTATGCTTCTGGGTTCGTACCAGGCCCCAACTGAAAGCAGCACGAACATATATAAGTAATGATGCAAAACCCACATAATCCTCATTACAAATCTACTCAGCAGCAAAACCAGAGCAATCCATTTCTACAGAAATTCTGGAGTGCCAGAGATTTGTGTAGAAAAGTAACGATATAATTGAGAAATGCTTAGATTAATAATTACTGAAATTAAGCTGTTTATAAAGCTCCTGAGTTTGACTTAAGGGAGGTGGCAAGGATGCAGGAACTTTTACTCCATTACACTGTATATAAAGCGAGTGTAACATTCCTATAAAAATGGAAATGCATGCAGAGGTTAAGTGGAAGAGTCTCCCTGTCATCCTCCAGGCTACTGAAAAAAAGAGCAGGAAGAAGGAGCATTTGGATGGAGAGGCAGTAGAGAAGATTCAATTATTTATCAAAAAATAAAAAATAATCCTGTGTTCCTTTCCCAGTGAGTCATCCAAGCCTTCTAATTACTTTCTACAGATTTAGAGGAAAAGCCAAAATCTAGACAGCAGCCTCAGATGTGGACTCCAGCACGCTCTCAAGCGTGGTTCCATTGAACAGGTTGCTCCTAAGCGTCACGAGGACAGGCAGAGCACCCCTGTAACAGAGATGCTGCACGTAACGTGTCACACAACATGCACACCGCAAAGTTTAGTTCAGTTTTATTTTCCACTGTAACGGGTTTTGAATGATACATCATGCAGTCTGCCAGTGTATCCATCCATCTCTGATGGAATTTTAGAACGAAGATAAAAGACTTATCTCCACGGGATGGGGGAAGGAGGGTTCAGGTCTGCTATCAAGAGTTTAATACATTTCAGCATCGTTTGATGCAATGGCAAAAAATTTCCCCTTGTTACCAGCAAAATGTGTCCACAATTTATTTTTTCCTAAATTGAACACTACTGTAAAGATACATAGAGCCCAGAGAATACACATCTGCAGTACACGTTACACACTTTACAAACTAGACATGTATAATTCTACAGAATGCCTCAACCCCCGTGGTTCTCCCACAACGAAAAAACAGTGTTCCAATGGACAAGACTGTGAGAGTGAGAGAGGTGTTCCATCCTGCACAGCGGATGTTGTCCAGTGCACTTCGCAGTTTGTACAGGCACAGTGAAGACGAAAATCAAAGCAAGGGTAGATTAAGATTATCCTGCCCATTTCTTTGTCGATTCCTTCCATTTCCAACTGAGATGTACTTCATTCATGTTTACACAGGGTCTTTCTCATTCAGTAACGAGAATCTGATTAGGCCTTCTCCTTTTGGACCTGCATCACCGTTAGCTTTAAATACCCATTAATTCAAATAAAACAACGTTCAGCTTAATATTTATTTCCAAGCCTTATTTAGAAAAAAATCAGGCAAATGTGCATCCTAGTCCATTAGGCTTTATAAAATGAAATGTAATAAGGTTCTGTAGGCAGAAGTTACCGTAGCAAAGTTTTTGTGACTTATTTTTGAGTTTCCAGAGTATTCAGGATAATCCACTCTCACCCTTGTTGAGTTAAATACAAACTTAAAAATGCATCAGCCGAGATCTTTCCAGGTTTCAAACCTTCCTTGATTTCAAGAAAACAAGTCGATGAAACGTGAACTCAAGGACAAACACAAGATATTTTAACATAGCATTAAGAGAAGCTCAAGTGAGCAGGAAATACTTTTTACTTACTAGCAAAAAAAACAATAAGCACTTTAGTTCCATCTGAAGTACGTTTTCCATTTGTGAACGGTATTTCCACCAAAATTTGTCCCATGCATGACATTTTAGATGTGAAATTTGATTTGCGCTGTACAAATCACAACTTTAAAATTAGCCTAGAATAAATACAACACAACATTCAAAGACCAAAGAAAGTAAGATAGCATCAAGTAGTGGAAATAGCGAGAGACAGGTTTTGATTTCTGCAGAGCAGATGTGTGGTTTTCATTTCTATATATAAAATGTGTAAGACTTAAAAATGGTACAAAAGTTGAATATACAATACGCAATACAAACTTAAGTTGCCTAATTAAAATAGGCTTACAAACCAAGAATCTATATATAAGCAGAGTAAGTTCAATTGACAATAATTTCCAATCGTGTAAATATCTCTGTGTTCCTTTTTGAGAATTTTAGCCTAAGGCATCTTTTCATTATTGCAGTTATAGAAAATCCTCCTGCAGTCTTGATGTAAAAGTTAACTTGGAGAAACCTAACGTTATTTTAGCTAGATGAACTGACTGGCTGATCAGCACTAGCACAATTAAGAGATGTCAAAGCTAACTTATTACTCAAGCTGAAGAAAGCTGTCTAAACTGCCATACATAACTAACGGTGATGGTGTGAGGAACTTGATACATTTTTATTATTTTTTTAAGGTAATGCTGCATCTACAAAATACTTCCATATCGAACTCTGAATCTGAGACAGAACAAAAGGTTTACTACAATACAAAATCTCTGACAGCAATTAAGTTTGGTATCTTTTCCAAGACAACTGTTTGAGAACCAAAACAAGAGGATCATTAGTTCATAGTAGAAATTGCAGCTCTGAACAGCTGATAAGATAGTACAGAGTAGTTCTGAATTAGTAATTTTATTAAAGATTGCATATGGCAAGTTCACAGTTCATTTTTCTGGCAGTGCACATGCACATAAAGAAAGAAAATATAAAACTTTGGAAAATACAAAATAAATTAAATACATGCAAATTTGCAACTTCATTAAATATTTTTTAGCAAAATGCTCCCCAAAATAGTGCAACATTAAAAAAAAACCCCAACAGTTAAATTAAGTCCAACTTACTTTGCACCAACCTAAATAATTTCAGTAGAAAAAAATATCTAAAGTCAATTCACAATCTTTCAAAACGCTCTACATCAACTAAATAGTTCTACATCTACTAACAAACACATTAAGTAATAAAAAAAATAATAAATCAATCTCAAGTTAAATAAGAGCAAACGCCTGCAAAACAAGACTAGAACGGCTATGCTCAGCTGTAACCTTCCTAGAACCCACGCTTCATTAAGACGTAACGTTGCATGCTACGCACACCTGAACACGGAAGATATGTGTGTGGCACAGAAGCGGTAGGCAGGGAGGAAGAGGAGGAGGAGTAGCTTCTGCTTGCCAGCGGAACCTTCCCAGCACGATTCCAGTGCCCCCTTGCTGAGAAGACAGAAACTTTCTGTGTGACACGAGAGAGTTCCAAGAAAGGCAAGCGGGCTGATCCTTACCTCCGTGAGCACAAGCATACCATCCCTAGGATGACTTGTATATTGTAACTTATGAAGACGTTCTTTTCCCCTTGCAATACACTCTTCACCTCCTAACAAACGCATTCCCATATCTGGTCTGCAAAGGACAGCTTGAGTATACAACTCTCACTTCCTTTTGACTCACTCTATGCAATTTTTTTAAGGTAGGGTCTGGGGTTTGGGAGATTATTTTCTTTTATTCTTTAAGGTAGTGTCTGTTCTGGTAGGGGACTGTTCACTCCAGCATCTGAATTCCAGTGTGAACAGATCGGGGCTTGCCAAAAGCATGTGGGAAGGGGAAAGGGCAAGGGGAGGGAGGGGGAGGCGGGCAGGGGGGGGATGCTTGTCAGCTTTTCCAAGACAAGATTTCCACAGCATTCTGAAAGCCTTCAAAATTTCATAGAGAACAACGCTTACAAACACATGGCTAGCCATCACACTCCAGGAAAACCCACCACTGTAGGAAGAACTACAAGCAGATCAGATCTTAATTTTAAAATAGGTCACACAGATATATTCATGTAACTACCAAACTTCAAAACCTAGATCTATACTAACAGATTTCTCTGCATCCCGTTTGATCTTTACCAGGTACTGCAATAAAGGTTATTTTATACAGTCCAAAGATTTTATCAGGATATTACAAATGGTTCTTTGGGGAAATTTACTTCTGAAAATGTAAGCAGTAAAATTAAACCATATAGCAGCACATTTTCATCCCCTAAAAATATAAAATAATATGTATATTATACAGTAAATCAGTCATGACAGAGCACAATCACCTGCTTTTGATGGCACTTGGTCATTGAATCATTAAATTCTTTGATGCCAGAAGTCGGGATTTACAGATGCAACAGAGGACTTCAAAAATGCATCAATCTGAGTGTAGAAGCCCCAACCTAACCAGCGCCAAGGGGTCAAACGCAGTCAGTGAGAGATTCTGAGTGGCAGACTTCCTATCGTTACTTAGATGGTTATGTTAAATACATTGTACAAGTATCTGTAGAAGAGTTGAGCTGAACACTTCTGTACACGTGAAGATCCTACGAAGCTCAAAATACCTGGGACCAGTGCATTGCAGATGGCTGTAGGAAGCGCAGGATGAACAGGATGTGGATCAGGTTGAAGAGGGGGAAAAAAGAAACTAGTGACTTAATGACAGTCCTTAACATGCTAAGTGGAATCGACCTGTCAAAAGAGAGCAAGAAAGGTAATGATAATTAGTGGATATTTGAGATTATAAAGCAGATATGCAACACGGCAAATCAACTGATACCTGCACTTCATAGAAACGTGATGCACAGCAACCAAAGAGCCACCATAACGGCCATGAAATGAGCGTCACAAAGCACAATTTTAACAATTCATAAAATTAGGGTCTCAGTTACTAAGTCTTGGAGAGGAATTTTGCCAGATTTATCTTCAAAGTTCCCAGCCCACAAATTGGCACAATCATAATGAAACAATTCTCTTGAATTAATTCTTTGCCTCCTGTAGTGTGGCATTATGTTTTGCCTAAACACTATCTAAAGGTCTAACATTTTTTTTTTCTTTTTATGTCTCTGTTCTTTTAAAAGGATTTCTCTCCACTGGTTGGCACTTGGATATGGCAAAGAGCAAATGTGTGTGTGTATCTTATGTAACAAGTAAAGGAAGTAACTGCAGCTGAGTTTGAAAACTTACTATAAAATGAAGGGATGAAAAAATATAAATCCAAAACAATCCTCCTGTTCTGTATGTCTCCTGACAGAGAGGTACTTTCCTGATACACACACACACACATATATATATAAAAAAATATGTGTTTACAGAAATCAAGAAAAATATTTTATATAATATCCTGAGACTATAGTATATTTATATACAATACCCTGACATTTATATTATCAACATATATTTCATATATATATATATACACGCTATATAATTTTATATATGTACAATATGCAGGCATGTCTCTCACTAATTTAATAGCAATTCCATCCAGAAGCAAAGTTCAAGGCACTTATCAAGTATAAAGGTGTAAATTTGATTATAAAACATTTAAAACACAGACTTTTAAAAACTCTTGGGTTTGAACTTTTTCTCCTCCCGCATTACTCATTAGCCATATGGAAGGCCCCACATAAGTAACCGGAAGTGCCTAGCATTTTTAAATTAGCTAATACAAAAATCAGCCTTACAAAGAGAGGTGTGTTTGCCTCAATTAAGCATTTTCTTGTATAGTTACTTAAAAAAAACTTGTTCATATTCAAGATCAAGTTATAAAAATAAATAAATACGTAAATATTGATGCATCAGGGTTTTGAAATTTACCCTAAATTAATGGTGGGAACTGTAGTTAGCTCCTAGTTGTCATCCTTATTAAAGGAAACCAGGATGGTTATTAATTTATGCATCTTACTGGCTAGATTATCTACGGTCTGCCTAGATTAAATATAGTTATTCATCTTGCTCAAGGATGGGGAGGTGCTGGGAACATACCAGAGACCTTAGGATAAGGGACATACAGACAAGAGCCTATTTGCACAGTGTATTTCACAAATGCAGATCCCAGAACAAGCTGCTTTAATAATTTCAGTATACCATGATGGAGCATTGCTGCAGTCGTTAGCATATCTTCACGTCAGTCCTTTCCTCCTCTTTCGAAATGAGGTATCAGACAAGTTTGAGCAAATATTAGAAGGGGAGGATAGGCAGATAACCAGCTCCCTTCAGATTTGAAATATGAAAACACACATCATCAACGCATCTGCTGCTGGTCTGCCTGCCCAAGGCTCCCAGGCAGCGCCGGAGCATCCCCGGTGTGCTCACAGGTCTATTGATACCAGGAGAGCATCCTCCAGCTCAGTCCCTCAGAAGGGTGTTGGAAAGCTGGTGAAGGCAAACCTAGAAGTCTGCACAGGGCACCACTTGCTCTGGCAGAAGAAATTTTACCAATGAACTTTGTGAGAACAGCAAGAGCAATATTGGCTGTTACTGAGGGGTAATCAATCATAATCAATGCCTGGCCTAACAGCAGTAAGTGTCTATTATCTTTACCGTGAATAATGAATGAATGCAAGATAAATTTCTCCTCGTCCTAGTATAAAAGTTTTCATTCCAGAAAGAGGGATGTTACTTGGCAACAAACATATAAACCCCCCACCTTTATCTCACTGCTATTAAATGAACATACAAGAAAGTTCTGTTCTAATTCTAGCTGTGTAGAACTATGCCATTCAAAAGCAGAGTGTAATTCTACAGAGCACAGAAATGTCTTGACGATATTACGGAAATAATCTGTATAAAGTTTTCCATGTGCAAGTAGTACCTTTACTAACACTCTTACTCAGGCCCCTGATCCTACAAGCTCAGAATTCAGATTACTCCAGTACTCCCAAAATCATTTGCCAGCCAAACAGTTGCAACTTGCCAATAATCTTAACCGAAGGACCAAAACTGATGAGAAGTGACCTTCTTATCACTGCCCAGCCTTAGTTTACTACATCTTCAAGAACTCTTTCTAGGTGTATGGAAAAAATCTAGAACTTGACTGAGTTTAAAAACCAACTATAAAGCCTGAAATGCGGTTCTTTGGCATAGTAATCATAGAATCGAATCACTGAATACCTCAGCTTGGAACAGACCCATAAGGATTGTTGAGTCCAACTCCCAAGACATTTCAAATTCTTGCCTTACAGACCCCATGTATGGCCTAACAGAGCCAGGCATTAGACTGAATCTTGAGTGACAAGGGAACTAGACCAAGAAATGCCATAAAGGAACACTATTGTCCATTAAGAAAAACCCACACACAGAGACACTTTTTCAACCGCTTCATTCCAACCAGCAGGGCTTCCATTTGGTTTTCAGATGTATTTATTTTCCCCATTTTTTTCAGAAACTGTAAATCCTTAAGTTTACCCAGTTTCTTCTAAGATCTTCCATCTTCTTTTCCTCCACCCCTGTTGTCCATGAGCTCTCCTCTGCAACGTGTTCCAAGTGTGCCTTGAATCTGCTCATCCTCCACTGCCCTCAAATCTAAAAGTCAGCATCTAAAACATTTAAGAGGTATCCCATGCCTTCTGATTGACTTTTGATTGATTTCCAAAACCCTATCTTGTTATACACCCATCTGGTTTTAAGTGCATTTATTTTCTTAGTAACTTTTATTAACCTACAGTCGTTCACTTGACATGTGCCTATACCTGATGTATAGCCTGTCTGAGTCTGACACTTAATTTCCTAGCAGATGGTATATTAAAGGCCCACCCAGTTTAGGCAGGTAGCAGTCTTTTTTCCCACAAAGCAGCAGTTATGATATATGTTTGGAAATATTTTACATGCTTTTATCGCACTCCTTTTCCCTTTGCTCTTTCACGGAGGTGGGGATGCAATGAAGTAGATAGACAAGCTATCTTGCTTGTGAGATGGAAAAGCCAGTTTCAGTTCATAATGAACCAATGCACAAAAACACTCAGCAAAGACTTGCCCTTATTCATCCACAGTGAAAATATGTTGCTTGCAGCTACAGAGCTATGGAAAACACAATGAACAGAAACAATCTGCACAACACAATAACAGCTTGAGTGCGATGTGATGGATGGTTTGCATGCATGCATGACATGAAACATTCTCCAAAAAAAGAAAAAGAAAAAAACACCCAAGAATGCCGAGTGCCTAAAGGAACCCACAAACTGTCATAACAGAGTCATAAGCCAGAATTAATCCTCAAGGAGAGAAAAAAGCCAAACTTGGAGGGATAACTTAGCGGTTTTAATGGCTTTTCACAGCCACTCACTACCATCCAACTCTTAGCACGCCTGTAACATAAAGTTGTCATCTAAAATAATAGAAGATGTAATAAAATAAATGGGAGGACAGGATACATGAAGCAGTCTCATGGGAATACGCTGCTCATCTTTCCAGGATGAGATTTTTGTTTAGGAGAAAACCTCAAGCCCTTGCAATTAAAGTATTTCCATTTTTTTTCTGAAGACAGCTGAATAAGAGTGCAAAGCAAAAGAAACAAAAGTGAAGTTTGCCAAACTGTGACACACAAATTTGGAAAGCTCTGTGCTGCTGCCACTTACGGCTGCTCTGCCCTGTCCCAGGCCGGAATATCAAAATATATTATTATATTATATATATTATCAATTTTATATATATATATATAAATCATATTCTATATTATATAACAGAAATATAATCATGTTACAGAAAGCAAAAAATTATATGAGCAGAAGGAACCTCTGGAACTCTATTTTTACTACATGAGTTTCACACCTCTATGTGTGAATTTTAGTACAGATCTACCAGAGTATTTCAGTTTATTAAAAAATTTTTAAGTCATTAAAATAAACACTCTCAGCAGCAGCTTGCAAGGCATTCTAACAAGGCACTCCTCACCAATTTTCACAGTTAAATTATCAGCAAATGACTCCTACTAAAACTAGAAAAAAAACAAACCTGTGGGTCTTCTAAAAGCAAGACTGAAATATAGAAAAAACTGGGTGATCAGTGAAAGAGTAAGTTACTTTGCTCTTACTTCTTGTCTATTTGGTGTTGTGATAGTAGCTGGAGTTTGACAACCCTCCCCCTCGGATGGCATGGACAGCCGTTGGAGAAGATGCTGGGTAGTGACCAGGGCGGATGGGCTTGGCTGCAGAATAAGAGGAAACCAAACAAGACATTTAGCTTTCACACAAGGCTTTCTACAGCGCACCTTCTCCTCTAGTACAAACCTCCTTGTTTCCAAACAAGGAGCCATGCTTGGCAGAGCAGTCTATAACCTGCCTCTGCGGAACATCGCATTCCCTTACCTCAGCCAGCAACAAACCCATCCATTTTCTGCCTGTGACAGAACCATTTAACCGTCCTGTGCAAGCCCCTCACGTCTGCCAAGATTATGGACTGTCCACACAACAGAGGGAAGTCATGACCCACTTGGTGGTCAGGGATGTACTTTCTATGTTCGATTTGACTACGTACATCATTTCAGCTGACACTGAGACAAAGCTAGCGATGGCTTTCTACAAGACGTAGCATACAACAGGAAATAATTGTCTCTCAGGTTTTAAGACCCCGGTGTTAGCATACCATCCAAAACATTATCCTTCTACTTTAGCAATTCCAACAGATCATTTAAAAAATTGCCCATCTGAAATGCCATTTGATTTCATGCACACATTCAGATCACACCACAAAGATATATCAAGCACCTAAATTATATAGGAAGATCTTTGACTCTACACAGTCCAAATTAGATCACAAGGAGAAGTAATCAGGGGCAAAAAAAAGAGAAAGGGACAAGGTCCCGAAAGGCAAGGAAAGAATGAAAGCAGAAGGAGAGTATGTGGGGGAGGAGGAAGAAAGTGAGAGACTAATTTAAAGAGACAAGTTTTCAGGTCACTAGAAGGGCACACAAGACCCATTATGCCATCTATTTACTGAGTTAAATAGCAGAGGCACTTTAAACTTTAGGTGGGGCAGACTCTATTAAAAAGTGAAGGCTTTGAAGATTCCTGTGCAGCAGAGGAGAAGCAGACCCTGTGGTTTGCCCTGGACTGCTGCTTTCAAAGCTCTCTCTATTTAAACACGAGCAAACTGACCAACCATGAAGTATGCGAGCGACCACTAACCCTTTAGCTCCATGTCCTTACCGATTTGAGCAGAGTGTGCTCGCCGTGCCATGTTTTTGGCTCTCACAGCCTCCTTAATGCGATCTACCTCCTGCTGGTACCGTTTGCGGTCTCGCATGGCGTTCTCCTTGGCCTCCTTCAGTGCGCTCTCCAGGGCCTTAACTCTCTCTGCCGTAGCTCTAAGTCGTTTTTCCAGCTTAGGAAGCTCGCAACGAAGATCTGCATTATCACGTACCAACTGCAAGAAAAGAAGTTTCAGAAATATCCTGTCAGAAACCTATGAGGACCGATGGGAAAGGTCCTCTTACAAGGAGAGACAGAAAAAGCCACCAATTCCTCTTCCCACCTTGTATACTACAAATGAAACAGGCCTCTTCCAGAAACGGCTGTAAAAAGCTTACGTCAAAGCGAGATTTATTTTTAATCATGCAGTTCCTTTGTCTAACTGAGGTATAATACTAATTTAAATTATTCGAGACAGATCAAAGAACAAGTAAGTTTACTCCATTCAACAAAATTTCACAAATCTGATCCTGAAGGGTGGGGGGTCCAGGACAAACCCTGCTATTGCACGGCACTCTGCTACTGCAACTGGCTTTACTAGACTTTAAGAGCAACTGCAGCAGAAATTCTACTTTTCTTCAGAACGCAGAAATATCCAGCATTTCACAAATACTTGATCACCCTCATTATTTCAAAATAATAATGATGAAATATGTCTTACAGGTAACACCGGGTATCATCAAAAACTCATCTCCAGTGGCTATGGCATGCTTACCTACTTGTCCCCTACTCAAGCATATGGGAAAACTGGAAACTTCAATGCCTCAGACATTGCTAAAAAATCACTTTAAGGCCTGTAGTTATAAGTGTGATCATGTGCTACTCTGAATTCATGCTCTTCCTCAATTAAATACAAACCTGAGCAAGGTCTATCAATCACCACAATAACATATAACTTTACACGCAACAGCAGCCAAGGGAGGTGATTGCTTTTTTGATAAATAAAAAGCTGATGCAAACAGTTAGAAAATCCAGTACAATTTCTACTGAACAGATTATACCACTACTAGAAGTCAACAGAAAACTGTTCCAAAGGAGCGATTCCCCCTTTTCTGGAGTGAAAGGAAGAAAGTGGTTTAACTACCACATTAATAACACAGTAATGCAACAGCACGTACTAACATTCACACATTGTTTGACAATCCAAATGTTTTACACCTGCTAGTTCAGGCTTAGTGCCAGAAGAAAAACACAAAGCAAGCTAAAAGATTGTCACAATGTGCTTTTTCTGCAAGTGTTGAACCCTTGTTCTACAAAATAGTTATAAGAGCAGGATGACAGCACATTCGGGTCAAGTCCAATGTCATTCTTCCCTCTAAGTTTTCTATGAGATGTAGACTCCTAGCTGGTTTTGAGTAAATATATGCTAATGAGAGCTATAAAAATCTGTATCTGAAAACCCAGCAGATGTGTGAACTGAGTGCAAAAAAGACAAAACTTGTAAAAGGAAAAACACTCCTAACATGTCCTGATTTCCTTATTTAGAAACTAGGTCTTTAAACCATCTGTTCCCTGGGAATCTCAAAACACCGAACCTTAGGCGGACGCTTGTCACGGTCCAGCACTGCTTGCTTTTTTGGCACTTCCACAGGAATAAAGCAAGCAAATCTCATAGAGTATTGTGTCTCACTAATAACAGTTTCAGAAAACTGCACTGGAGAATGTTATGTCACTACTCAAAAATGAAATCAAAAGCGTCTTTACTGTTGTGTGCTATACACCTGAATAGTGGGACAGTTCAAAAATACTGTCATCTGAAAAGGGGGTGGGAGTATGCTTATGGGCAGAAATAGCCTAGTTTATCTAACAAGGTGCTACTTAGATATATATGCATACCACTGATACACACACTTCCAGCAAGCGGAGGGTAAGGCTCTTTCCTTGACGTATACCCGAAACGTTAGCCTACTACACATCCCCTCCACCCCCATTTGCACAGTGGGTACCTAGGGTGAAGGGCTCTCCGTAGCCCTTGTCTCTCTGAACAGCAGAATTCCAAAGGGAACGGGAACTCCACAAAAGAGGGAGGAGACAGAGATGGACATGCCCAGAAACTCTAGGCAGCTTCAGGCCAGGAGTCAAAACGAGGGATACATGATCCATCTGGAAACCAGCTATCAGCACACAAGGTAATAACAAACACTTGGTGCTGGTTTTTATACGTTACACCAATACAGGGACAATTAGTCTTGCCAAAACTCCTAGGATCTATTTTCACAGAAAAAATAATTTAACACATTCAGAAGTAGTATCAGTGGTGGCAAGAGCAGCTCTAACACCAGCTCCCAATGCCAAGAATTTCAGTTGAGAACTACAGATACCATTTCCCCAGACAGCACAGGTTACCTTCAAAAATTATCCTTTTAAACATAAAAAAGCACAATTTTTGAGGTGGAAGGAGAGGCAGAAGGAGAGGCAGAAGGAATCAGAGCCCCTACCTGTTTGTGAACCTTTGTAAGCTGTTCCAGGTTGTTCTCAAGAAAGGAAATTTTCTGCTTCTGTGCAGCACTTCCACCTCCATCGTCGCTGTCAAGTTCAACACTCTGCATAGACAGTTGCAGCATTCAAAGCCAGGCAGAAACTCAAGAGGAAGCTCAGCTCTTTTGTGAATCCAAGCTTCCCAAAGGCAGAAATGTCTTCCAGAGCCCCAAATTAAAGAGCATTTATTTTACTTGTTCATTTGATCTTTAAGAGCCACATTCCCCACTACACAAAAAATAAACTATTCTTACTTGTGGAGGGATACTGCATAGGAAAATAATAGATTTTCATAGGGAAAATCTCTTTTCCATTTTTTGCCACTCCTGGGAGACATTTTTTATGTAATATCTGTTTTCAACCTTAAAAAAAAAAAAAGTATAAAAACATTCTCCAAAACTACTCTAAAGGACTGAAAAGTATTGTGAAGCCTTTGGCTATTTATGCAGCTTCTGACTCATCTTTGACAGTTGATAATACGTTCATTTCTGCCAAATAATAATTTGGCCAGGAAAAGGCTGACGAGTCACAAGCCCATAGAAAGAAAGGGCCACAGCATTCAGTGTGGCATAAGTTAGTGCAAGTTATATTGAATAATTTCTGGTAACCATTAAAACCATCTTTGAGAAATTTTGTAATTGAATTGGATTGATTCATTTTGTTTAACCACCAAGACTTGTCCGTAACAAATTAGGACCAAATAAAATCTAATAAACATTGGAACAGTTTTAATCTTATTACTCACTTATTGAAAAAGATAACATCCTATTTGCACCAACATGCACTAAAGGCTTCCCACAGATCCCAAACATACCGCAAAAAAGATGACACTTTGGTTTAAAAGAGTGCAGTCTTACTTTTTTAACGCGGGTGGTAAGATCTTGAACAAATAATTTGCGCAGGTTATGAAGCGTCTGAAGTTCTCTCGCCTGGAATAAAAAAAAATATAAAAAGCAGAAACCACTAAGACACTACTGTAGATAGCCTGGTGTAAAAATCCTCCTCAGATTTGAGTCAATACCATCGCTTTGTTGTGATTTACATATGGAGCTGTACCTGCCGGCAGGCACGCGCAGCTCACAGGAAAGCAGTGCTCGCGCTGTCCCCCACTGAAGAGCTCTTGCACCCCCCAGGGTACTCACCACGCCAAAGCCACTTCGGAAAAGACCTCGACTCTGCCTTAGGGCATGGGGAAACAACAGCAAAAAGCTGAAGTCTCACAAACCGGCCATGGTTACACACATCTAGTGACGTGCAAGAACTCTGGATTCACTCTCTAGCAAACACACTAGCCTGCTCCGAATTCTCGCTCACAGGCACTTAAGATGTTTAAGCAAGCAAGCTGTTACACTGGTCAGGTTCGAGGCAGGCGTGTAGCACTTCATTGTAGCTGCACTATTCAGCATGCTGGTTATTTCAGGTGATTTGAAGGAACAAGGACAGCAAAACAAAGAGTACCAGTAAACTTATCGATAATAGCTTATTCACAGGGGGGCAACAAGAATAGTTTTTATTCTTAAATTTTAAAATTCAGTTTCATGATTTGGCCAAATGCACAAATGTAGCCTGTTATGATCTAAAGTGATCACTTCCTCGGGCACAGGTACAAGTGTTTGGTAACACATCGGTGATGAAGACCTGGGGGAATAAAAAAGCTCAATAAAGTGTAACTAAGACATACCACTGTTTCCTCCAGCCCCTTAAGATCTTCTCTTGCTTGTTCCCTTTTATCATTAAGCAGTCTAGAAAGATCACATTAAACACAAATAAAAAATGTTGAAGCCATGTAGCACAGAACAGACTCAATCAAGATTCAGTTTGATTAGAACATCTGCAGATGTGAGCAAATTGTACATCTCTCTGCAGCTGTAATTATGCTGTCGACTGTCCCAGATATGCAGCTCTCTCACGTGGAACGGCTGAGCCACCATCTCCATTTTTTGTGCCCACACATGAAATCTCCAGGAAAGGGTTTTACTCTGACATCTGTTTTATTACTTAAAAAACAAAACAACAAAAAACCCCCCCAAAAGACGATCACCCCAAACCCCCAACTTCTTTCTTGTTTATTTTTGCTGTGCATTAAGGAATGAGGCGTTTAACACTTGCTGCGCTATTTTATAAAATCAGAGCTCTCAAAAAATCTTTTTTTGGCAAGTATCAAACCCACTATTGAAAAGCCTATGATATAAAACTATGGAGTAATTGGTAATCACTTATTAGTACTGCATGTTGGCTTTGTTACTGAAATGATACCTTCAGTGTGACTATTTCAACACAAAAGCCTCTCACTAGCATGTGCTGCCTGTGGACACGTTAAGAGGCACTATGTTCAAGGACACCAGATGAGAAAACTGTTGACTTACATGAGCTTTTCCAGTTTCATTTCTCTTTCCTGGTCCTCAATTTTTAATTTATCATAATCAGCAGTCAGTTTCTCCTGTTCCAGTTGCAGCTTCTGATTCATACTAGAATGCAAAAGGAAAAGTCAGTACAGCTTGGTCCCAAATCCCATCAACAAGGGTGAGTAAATGTCCACAAACAAAGCAGAGGACAGCAGGAAGCAAAGCTGTAACTACTGAGAAATTCTGAAAGAAATTACGCATAAAGAATCTGCAGAACAATATTTTAAAATATTGGAGAACTAAATTCAGTGGCTTGCATCCTTTCTTTTAAAGGACACAAACTCTTGCAAGCTTTCTGTTCTGCTTCATCATGTTTCTCATTCCCCTATTATTTATTAGTCTCTGGCCATACAATCAATATGATGAAAGAATGAACAATACAACAGGATTGCCTAGATTTTGTGAATACTGACAAAAAGAAGCGTACAGGAGCAACAAACTCCCCTTCAGTGCTGGAGTATGTGACTAACAGAGTTACACTGCTGTGTCAGGAAGAAATATTAAGGGTGGAAAAATGGGACACATTCAACTCACCTAGACTCTCAGAAAGTCTGTGGCAGGACTGTAAGAGGCTCTCAAAACCTTTATCTTGTACAATCTGTTCTCCTCCAAGCTTCTCTTACCTACTGACCTGCAGGTGTAACATTACCCCTTCTTTTTCCTCTCTATAATTTTATAGACCTGTTAAAGCTCCACAATAAAGAACTAGGCACTGTAATCCACTGTGAAAAACAATTAGAGGGTTGGCTGTTGCATGTAAGGTCACTACTTTCTGTAAGACACTGAAACCTAGAGATATCAATTAAAACTAAGAAAACCAACCCCAAAACATCCCTACAGTGTCCCAGAACAGGACAGGAATAGAGAAAGCAAAGGTGTGAGTGAACGTACTCTCTGATTTCATCAATTATTTTCTGCTTCTCTTCAATTTCATCCCTCAGCCTGGACAGCTGCTTCTGGTGGGCTTCCCTGTGACTCTCCATCTGCTGCTCCAGTGCCTTCTGCAGGGTGCAAAAACCAGAGCCATACATGAAACAGAAATCAAGTAGCGCACAGCCCAGCTTCCTTCTTACGTGTCAGCTACATTGACCTATCTTTCCAGATCTGAGTGAAGCTTATGGAATCAGGCTAATTCAGGAATCTGCCTGGTATAGCTCGATGATTACAGAACTGTGCATCTCCTCCTCGAAGCACTTAATTCAGACAGTTTTTAGCAACAGATGTACACCAATTTCCACTCATTTTCTTGCAAGAACTGCCGCATGTGAAAGCCAGGGTCTTAGCCGGTCAAGTGCCAGGAATAACACTGGTTTTACCAGTCTTCTATTGATTCCACCTGTTTATACATGTACAGCTATACCTGTGACAGAAGTAAAACCCAAAACACCCTCCCACTCTTGAGAATTGTTTACCGACAGACCTGTTATTTAAATTCTAGGTTTAGATATATCTCAAGTAGTAAGAAAAACTCCATGCATCTCTTGAGCTTGTTAATCAAAGATTGGCTTTTTTTCTTCTAACTGTAAGGAATAACTGTGCAACTGTTTTTAATAACTTTAATATACGTAACATTTTTAACACAAAATAACTTTTTATAATGGAGGTAAAAGTTCTGAAGCTGATGAACCTCCATCACTACCCTTGTATAACTACATCGTTCCTTTTCTGCAGTTTGCAACCACATCAGTAACCCAACTCATGCATTACTGCCTAGCATTTCTTTGCATTCCAAAAGAAGAAAACACCAGAAAGCAGGTTTATATTTCATTATTATTTCTAGGAGATAGTCAGAGTTCTTGCCAAATTATTTGGGAAAGTGACCTTTTTTTTAATCAATTTTTTTGGTACCAAATTTGTATTAACCTTAGTAGCATGATTCCTTACTTTGCAAATTGACTTTCAGCGGAGTTCCACCAGCAGAAAATTAGAGTAACATAGAGGTGAATCAATATCATTTTTTAATCATATATAACCAAACTGTTCTCAGCTATGGACGCCATACACTGGGGTTTATATTTTGGTTCTCCGTTGGTGTGATTTGAGGAACCCAGGCATTTCCAATTGAGTGAACACAGTCCACTGAACCTCTGTACTCTTGGAAGTTGGCACAGCTTACAAACTGGTCTCAGAAGACACACACCTCAGATGTTCAGACTGTAATTTACTTTTTTCCATCATCTGATCAACAACCTCAATACTAGCAAGTTCTCTTAATTCCACATTGCAAAGATCGCTTAATTACATGAGGTCAGGTTTTCTAACAGAGGCTGGAAGCATTTTCCGAAAGCACACAACGTTGTACAGGAAGACAAAATTACACCCTAATTATCAGCTTAATGAACGATCTCACTGAGAAACGCCCTCTAAAATTGCAGCATGCCATAGTACCTTCATCTCCTCTGCATCCTGAAGCCGGGTCAGATGCTCCTTCTCCTTATCCTTGAAACTGACTTCATGCATTTTTTCTGTTTAAAGTTGGAGACAGTTGAGAATTAGCCACAAGTTCCAGGACATGCTACGTCCAGCCATTTAAATAAACCCAACAGTTCCTCTTTTTGCAGAAAGCAGCAGGATCAGGGGAGGCAGCTTTGGAGGGGCAGAAACCCGCCATGGTTTGCAGTACCCAAGCTGTGACAATACTGCCCAAACCCCCTTTTCCTTCTGCTAACAGGCCCCATTGTCTTCAGCCCACCCAGCACCTTTCCAAGCAACCCTTGTCTCCTTTTAATGCTACTTATCACAGTCCTCCTCCTTCTCATATCCCTTCACTTTCTATGGGGAAATGGTGCCTCCAGAACCAGGTCATTTCTTATGAGTGCGGTAGGAACATCAGGAGATGGAATAAAAATTCCATTATAGAAATGCAGAGAATTCTATTCTAAAAATGCAGGAGATGTTTAAAAAACAAACAACAACAAAAAAACAACATCAAAAAACAAAGTCTTGTCACCACCTGCTACTCCTAGAGTCAGAGAAGATCCCTTGTACAGAAATCCAGAATAATGTTAAGGCTACTACGTCACATCGTAATTTTAAATAAACCAGGAGCTTAGCAATGCTACAAGACCTGCTTTTGATACACATTTTCCACAGTAAATCAGAAGGGGAAAAAACAGCAATTCTGAAAATGAAGTCAGCTGGATCCTATATAGGAGCTAGGAAAGATACACCTTTTACTTGACTCTAAGGGAAGTAGCTTCCTTTTGGAAGGGCATTTACCGGTGGGACAACTGAAATTAGATAAATATCCAAGAATTTTACAGAACAGTGATTTAGCAAGATTGATCGGTGCTGTTTGGCTAAAGTATTTGTTGAGGTTTTTTTTATTTCTCACATCATGAAAGCTCAAGGTGAAGCTTGTCAAAGTTCTTGATTCCTTTGAAAAATTATGTTTCTCTCTATTTTGTGAATGGACTAGGCTGAAAGGGATAATCCTGGTTTCATCTGAAGTGTAATGTACTACAAGGAAGTGCAACATGTTAAATATCCCGAATCACAATTTTAGGTCTTCACCGCAAAATACTAAGCAGACAATAAAATGTTTTAAGACTACCGTACGCATGATAATGCAGCCAACACCGAATTTTCTAAGGTAGAGTTGGTAAAAGAAGTGATGACCACAAGACCCAGTGTTATACCTTGAGCACGTAACTTGGCAAGTTCTTCATTGAGAGAGTCTTGTGACTCTTCCAGCTGCCTTCTCTTCTGCTCCATATTTTGCATGTAGTCTGTGAGGGACTTGATCTTTGCTTCATGCTTTAAAGACAAGGGGAATAGCAATAAGATGTGAGTACCACAGCTTGTTACTGAGGAATTCAGGTACTGTCCTACATAAGGAGGAAAAATAGACCGTTCTCCACATGCAGAGCTGATGACTAGGAGAAACCACAGCAAAGGATCCGAGGAGGAGCTAACAGATCAAAACAGACTGCATTTTTAAAGGTCACACATTAGCCCGAGACATATGCTGAACAGTGCAGGTAGTAACTCCAAAACATCCTTGGAAGCTCATGACTTGGTGTTAAACAAACAGTAGCAGCTTTCTATAACCAGTGGAACAGTGGTCTTCTGAGGTGGCTTCCTGGATGCTTCAACCTGCAGAAGCTCAGATTGACTTTCCCCAGCCATCCTGATGATTTGTTTCTTGCTAACATCCTTTTGAACTAGAAAGTTTATGTTTACACAGAAAATAGTGAAAACATCAAAAATGGAACGAATATCTTCTAACTTGGGGATAAAATTAAGCTGCTGTCTGGGAATTATTACATCCTGTCAATAAGGCCACTGAAGCACCTGTGGGTTCACCTCAGCAGAGAGGGGCCGAGACCTTTACAGCAGCCTCAACGCGGAGCTCGGGCTTAGAGAGACATCATCCTTAGCAGGAACCAAAATAGTTCAGACCCTCCCGGCCCCGAGGTCTCCAGGAAGGGAAAGGTGCACACCCGAGCTGCACGCTTCGGGCAGCGAATCCTCCAGTGGCCTCCTAAACCTAACAAGAAATTTGGCCAGCTCTCAGCTTGGCTCCAAATGTCCTGGCTGCAAAACGGAGACCCTTGGCATGGCACGCAGCAGTGGCGCACCGTTTTATGGCTCAGCTTAACACGGACAGGCCTCAATCTGCACTTTGACGTTAGAACCTCCAAAAGGCCAAGGCAAGGTGACTTACGAGCATTTCTTCTTGGTTCCTTCACCACACAAACATACAGTACTTGGATAAACGTCTCAAAATCCTAAACCTCCAGTCTCCTGTCTGGAAATAGGCACGGAGGAGAACAGCTAGGTCAGGCTTGTGACAAGCTCTGAGCATCAAAGCTCTCTGTGATTCCTGTGTGGCTGCGGTGTAAGAGGACAAATACCAAGCCCACAGAACCTGCCGGGCTGCCTTTCATGCCTTTGCTGGGTCAGCGTAGGCCACCAGCAGGGCTGAAAAGGGCTGTCCCACCACCCACTGCTGAGGCTTTTATTCCCAGCAATGTGTTCCCGCTCCTCCTGCCAGCAGAAGCACGCACACAGCTGCCTTGCAAGTCAGTCCTTAATCTGCTTTACTACTCAGATTCCTCAGGAAAGGGAGCCCTGCAGGCTGGCGGGGTGACTCCCTGCAGTGGCTGTGCCAGCCCAGGGTCTGCTTTAGGACAAGATAAAAAGTACAGTTTTTACTTCACATTTTTGGATAACCAATACCCTCAGACTCCAGCCTCCCTGTAATATTATGCACACTTCCCAGTACAGCTTTATTAAGTAGAACTTTAAAGACATTCTGCTGCAGGACAAGGGGCTACCCTTGCCCCAGGTTTTCTTAGACTAAGCGGTAGCAAATGAAATACAGTTAATTGTATCATCTCCTCCCCTTCACATGTCTGCTTCAAAGCAGTTGAGCACGTCAAAGCAGTCAGTCCCCTTCCCTGCAGCAAGCACCACTGCTTTGCAACTGCCACCCACTGTGAAGCCCTCCTACCATCTGGATTTCTGTCTTAGGTAGTAACGTTTTCCATAACGTATTATGTTGTATATTGCTGCCTGGTTATCTTGCTAGCACACTAACAGACCAGATATGTTGGGGGTCTCCAGATGTTTTGCTAGCGAGCCATACAATCACTGCCTCCTTTCTCAGGTTGCTTTTAAAGTGAAGGTAAAAGATCCAAATTCACACTGAGAAAAACACTCCGAGGAGGATTCTCAATATTATGTCATAGAACACTTTTTAAGAACTACAGCAGGACACAATATTGCCACTGAATGTGCTGAAAAAAACACTGAGAGGAAGGAATGGGAGAAGAGAGAAAACCCAACAAAACAGACATGAGAAACACACTCTGCTCCCTTAAGCCTCATTTCTCACTCCCAGCACACGCGTTGCATTTCATGAGGAAGGAGGCTGAGAAAGTCATCAAACCTTGCTGCAATGGGCTGAGGGAAGGGACAAACGTACTTGTGAAATGAGGAGCTGGCAAGCCGCGAGCTCCCTCTCGCTGGCGTTCATCTTCCTGTTGGAGTCTATCTGGGCGCTCTCGAGCTGCTTGCTGCGGTTCACCAGAGACTTCACCTCCGACTTCATCTTGCTGATGTAAAGCCGTGCCATGGTGAACTCCTCCTCAATCACCCCATTCACGTCTGCCAACTAAACACACAGAGAAAAGATCGCAATCTTGAAGGTGTGGTTCTTGCAGGTAAGTCAACGCAAAGCAATCATCCTGCTGTGAAACTCTTGTCTAGAGCTAGGAAGCCTCTGTGAAAGCACATCAACCGTCAAGGAGTACCCATGGACCTTCTGGTCACCTTTAAAAATGTTATACCACACTGCTTCTTACAATCTTCACTAATAAGCCCCAAAAGAGAGAAATTAAGACTTGCGCTCACAGTGTGCTTCATCAATTTAGTGGTTCAACATCTGAAGTAACCAAGCCCACCATCATGGCAAGAGCATATTTTGGAGAAACCCTCTCACATCACCAGCATGGGAAATGTTCCTTCTTTCAAACTGCTAAAGGTTGAAGAGCGTTTTCAAAGTACTCCTTAAATGAGTCTCCTCTTGAAGGGTTGTGCTACCCACTTCAACAAGGAGCTGTAAGACAAACATGGGTCTGGAAATCTCACCTGGCAAGAGAAAATGGCTCTTGTCTCTAAATATTAGCATAATTCTATTTATACATCATTTCCTTCCCTGGTTTACTGTGGTGCCTTTTATTTGTATGTCTTTCTCTTCATGACTTTTCTTCAACTACTTATTTCACGTAATCCAAGGATGAGCTGCAAAGGTTCTCCTTGAGCGAGCACGTGGCTAACAACTTCATCTGATTTTCGCCTTTTGCCCAGCACCGCCAAGGGGAAGGCAACATGTGCTGTATCTCCTCCCAACAGCCTAAAAAATGTGATTGCTTCCAAAACTCTCAGTCTGGTCTGAAATTAGACACACTTTTAGAAGACGCTAATTGCCAACAAATTGGAAATTATTCTTCTAAAAGCTTCTCAATCTGGCCTTATTTACACTGACAGCTGTCCTGTAAAATGCTGACATCTTAGTTACTATAAAAATTTGTATCAAACGGCCTCTGCCTCCATTTTCAGAGTGCCTCTTCTAGTTCCTATTACAGTGGCCACCAGAGGTTGCTGTAACATCTAGCAAAGTCTGGTCTTGTGGTCCTGGCATCTGCATAGCCACATCAGACAGCAGGGATCATGTCCTCTGCAGTAAGAGCAGGCTAGAGCATCTCCTGGTCTAAGGGGGCTTTAGCAGGATACCATCAACTGTCAGAGATAACTCAAAGCATTGCAGCCACATGTACTCACTTTAGCTTTGAATGGTCAGGAATGTTCATAGCTCAAAAGCTGAGAAGTGAATTAAAGCAAGAAAACAGAGTGCTTTGCACAGAATTTAGATACACCTTGAAAAGTAATTTCTTACCCAGTTTTAGCAATTATTCTTTTTCATGTGGTTTTAAATGGACAGATAAGATGGCGTTAACATCACCAGGAAGATTTTCCAGGCCATGAAAAGTTTCCATCAGAGATGTGAGCAACTTCACAAAGATCATACAAATATCTCCCTTGAGACTTAGCATTTTGCTCATCTCCAACACAAGTGTGACAAAGTGAGTAGCTACCTCCTTGCCCTTATCTGTAAACCCAAGAGCCAGACCGAAGGCAAACTTCAAAGCAAAGCTGGCCAAAATTTGCACCATCTCCAGGTGTGTTCAGATACCAAGGTTTCTGCCACTTCAACCACCTTCACTCCCATTCTTACCTTCTCTCTTCAAAGGAATAAGATCCTCTGCAATTTTTCTTCTGTAAAGGACATTAGTCATTACACAAAAGTTCAGCTGGTCTTACTGTCGTGTAATTATTTATGTGGTATCTAGCACAAATTTATCAGTGCTGGGAATCAGCCAGTTTAAAGCACCTCGTGTCCAGAAACACAACGTGAAAGCATGGGCTCTTTGCTGAAGCCAGCCACTGTTGAAAGGTAATAAACACCAGAATGCAGAAATCAGAATTTCCCTGCAGAACTTTTCATTTGGGTACCCTGGACAGCCGTCAGTGCAGACCTCTGCCTTGGAGAACTGTTCACCTTCAGCTACACAACAGTTTTTAGGACAAACTTCAAACAAAAAGATAGCCTCCCAGAAGCCAAATCTCACCCATAAAGATTCTGCAGATTCTAGGAATAGTGGCTCACGCTAGCTAATGAAGGAATAGGGCTATGTGTGTATTGTTTTGGGGGGAACTGAGTATCCCCCAATTAATAAATGCATCAACATCCAGATGGGCCGCATTAGTCTGGCCCCAAACACTGAGCTGGGAATAGAAGTGGTAATTGTGTGCACAAACACCCACCATCTCTGACTCAGACAAAGATCTCTTCGGTATTTTACTCTGTGCTGGAGCCAGGGGTTTTAAACACAGCAACAGCAGCGTCCTGGGAGAAGGACATATTCCACGTCAAGTATTCTTCTATTGCGGGGGGTGTGTGGTGTGGGGGGGGTGGGGGGCAGGGCACGGGCAAGCAATAAAGATATTAATTAATAAATAAATACATAAACCCTTACTGTTTTAACATCATTAGTCCCAATGATTCCTCCAATCTCTCCCAGGTCCTTCAGCAGCAAGTTCAAGATTTCGGTAGCTCTCTTCTTCTGATGGTTACTGAGCTCCTGCAACTGGCCCAGCTCCCTCTGGGTCGCCGTCAGGGCACTCTGAAAAGGTTTAAAAGCAAAAGTTACCCTCCCCTGAGCGTACTGGGCACCAATTCTTCTGTGATATTTAGGTTACACAGTATTGTCTTGCATTTTCCTGAACATGCCTACTGGCTCAATGCACAGACACGTACCATTCCACCTTGCCATAATCCACTTTCACAACGCGCTTGCTAACAAGGCTACTTTAGATCTATTAAATGTAGTAAATCCGGTAAGAATCTTATCTACGTAATACATGTCAAGGAAGGTTAATCACAGAGAAACAGGTATAGAAGGATATAAAATTCAATTTTTTCAAGTGGATTTCATAGTAATCTCTTTTACTGAAGTAGGTAACAAAGTCTTCCATGAAAAAAGAACTGTTAACAACAGCTCCCTTATTTGTGTAATGAATTAAGGAACAAGGATGTCTGAAACTAGTAAGCCAATCCTTGACTTTTCTTTAGTCAGCCCTTTTCCTGAAGATCAGTACACATCTGAAAAAGCTGATTTTTTTTAATTTTATTGATTCCTTCCTTGGGATCCCCTGAGTCTAAACAAAATCCCTGCTCCGCAGCACAGAGTCCAGAGACACACAAAAGGTACCAATTTGTATAAAGCAGATTTTCACATCTTTCTTGGCATAATACAGTTTTTAAATAACCAAAACACAGAATGGCCAGTTCTCACAGGCAGTTCAGCTGCTGCTAGGGAGTGCAAAATACACAGGTTGCAGGAGAGCCACAACCTGCCATCAGCTTCCACAGACCAGTTTCTGAATTACCTTAATGTTAACTTTTAATTAAGATAGGAGAGGGTAGCACCAGCAAATACAGATCTCTTCAGAGCTTCCCTGCCACTCCAGTTTTTACACTACTTAACAACGTACTTGGAAGCATCTGAAAGATCCCTGCAATGGCACAGGCTAGCAGTTTTCTGGGAGCCCCTATGGAAATCTTTAGGGGAGGTGCAGAGTTAGGGGGTGAGGAGGGAACTGGCACTATGAACCGCTTGTTCTTACACTCTTCTGTGCCAGCTCATCAGCCAGCTGCTCGTTGGCCCTTGTTTTGTCCTCCACTTCTTGGGATTTCTGGTCATAATTGACAGCTAATTCTTCCAGGGCTTGAAGGACCTCTTTCACTTCATCTTTCGCTGCTTCATTCTCAATCTGGAGACGGGTCAGCTCCTCTTGAATCTTCTCATAATCTCTCCTAGTGGAGGCCAAAAGCTGGAAACCAGGTATCACAGAAGTGTTAAGTCACCCCAAAAACTCAAAAGACAACATTGAAAAGGGCAAAACCAGAGAAAAAGAGAAAGAAAGTGTGAGCACACAAGCATGTGTGCTGTGAGAGAAAGCAGGAGAGAAGAAATGCTGCTACTCTACCAGAAACAGCATCACTTTCAGCATGAATGTATTTGAAGGAAGCAAAAAAGGCTCTGAACTTCAATGAAAAGAAAGACTTAATCAAATCCATTATGACACAAGACTGAGTATCGTAGCTCCAAAAAAAATTTTCTCCCTCAATCCAATGCTGCAGCTACAACCAAAAAAATATCACAAAATAAAATATTTAAACACAGACTCATCTTTGAACAGAACCAAGTAAAAGGGCTCTCTGAGGCAGCCTCAAAGGTCTTGTGGCATTAGAGAAGTATTTTGATAAGCAAACCTACAATGATTATTTTTAGTTAACATCTGAAGCATGATGCTGAAGACAGATTAGCTGCTCATATTTGTGAGGCAAAGTATTAACTGAAGAAGAAAATATAGGCTTCAAACATACTCCTGAGTATTTCAAATTTGTAAAACTTATCACATTTACTCTCTGCATGCCACTAAGAGAGATGCTGAAGGTTCAGTGACAGTGACTGATTGCAAGAGGTCAGTGGCATAGCCCTCTCCCTTGCACAACCTCATCTTCCTTCAGGTGTTAAAAATCTCGAAAATTCAGCTATCGAGTTCCTAGCACAAACCCAGGCTCAACAGCAGTCGTATGCTGCAGAATGATGTGAAAATAAAGGTGCCACATAACATCTATTACTAATACTGTAGTTTCAAGAATAGTAACAAGATCAAGACTTAACATTGCATAAAACCATAAAATACGGAACAGTAACGTATAGAACCGGTGCATGTGATGCAAGAAGGCATTCATGCTCATCCTAACGTTTGGCAAAGTTTGGACATTCACTGACAGAACTCACTTAATTCAAGCCCTCCTATACATGGATTTGTATAATTTTACTGGCCTGCAGCTTTCTCAGACAGCAGAACAAACTCTGCATTACTGAAGTGCGCTGGGTGGCCTTGTTCTGCCTCATCCCACCGCTGCCCGCTGCAAAACAGAAACACCTTTCTAAAAATGAACCACCTGAAAGAATAATGTCAGAGAAGACATTGTGTTTTTTTGGCTCAGAGTGCTAATGGAAAATAGGAAACCAACCAGGCAGCTCCAGACACTGGCACGTGCCCAAAGCGGCGGAGCGAGGATTCAGATGTAAGGGAAATTTATCTCACTGATAATGCTGCAGCCTCAGAAGTGCACTCACATTACAGAAAAACCCACTGAATTGCCAAAGCCAGATGGCATGTAAATATTTAAACAACAAAATAGCTTAAAATAATCTTTCAACTAAACACAGATGGAACTATTATTTACATTTACTTAAGAAATTTTCTGTGTGAATAGTACTGTGACTTCAAGTAAAAAGAACTGTTATATAGCACCTAGAGCATAAACACAGCTCCCCGGAAGATTCTTGTTGATGTAACGTGGAAAAAATATACCTAGATTTTAAAAGGCTATTAATAACACATTATTATAACATATGTATATATGTTATATACATATATACGTATAGATATACATATATATACATACATATGATCAGTATAACATACTGATCAGTTGTAAACAAAGGGAAGGAGACAACTCTGCAGTGCACAGCGGATCTGCTCACAGCACGCAAGATGCAAGGCTGGAAGATTCAGAATCCCCCCAAAACACACGCCCTAGGAAACAGCCAGTGGTGAAAGGGTACCAAAAGACACCAGTATCAGCACAACGCCATCTGTGGCAGGCCTTAGATTTATAACTAACCTGCTAGCTTAATCGAGCAGAAAAAAGTCCTCTGGTTAATTAGAGGGAAGCAGAGTGAGGCAGCTGCGCTGCAGCTAAATGTATCACAGTGCTAATCACAGCCCTAAGAAGGACCAGGTACATCGCTCCCGCAGCGCAGGTGAGGCTTACATGTGGAAGACAAAACTTGCAAAAATTAATTCCCTTAAAGAAGAAAAAAAAAATTGCATTAGCTTTCAAAGCTTTTTCAAAGCTAGTAAGATAGACAAGCTTCTCAGATGAAGCAGCTAAACCTTCTGAACAAGCGGTGCAGCATCAGCTGCAGAGGCTTCTATAAGTCAGCAGAGCTAGACCAAAACACGTGCAAAAACGGGGGAAAGTGGTCTGTAAGGCAAAGATTAGAGACCACTGAAAACTTGATGCATCTTCCAGATGTGATATTGAGTATGGAACACAGAGCGTGGGGAATAAGCCAGCATACAGCAGGCTCTAAGATATCTAACACCAAGAAAGAAATGCACATCACCCAAAAAATCAGGCACAAGAAGAACTGAGGGGAAAAGAAGCTTTAGATGAGAACACTGATATAAAAAAGATGGGCGAAATGAGATGGTGTAAATAACACACATCAGATAATAATGTTGCTAAGGATGCATAAAACTCTGTTATATTCGTATAGCCACAGACACGGGTAGCACACAATACGAAGTAATCAGAAGAAAGTTGTGGCAAGTGAATGATGAGCTTAATCACAAAGTAAAATAAAGCTGGTAATTCCACCAGTGAGGATAGCTCCCCAAAGGCGGCAGCTAAGTAACAAGTGATGAGTAACAGATGCTTTCATATGTTTTTCTCTCCCTGTTTTAAGGGGCTACACCTTGGAAACCCTTTCTGAGGGCTTAGATAAGGATTGAGACACAGACAGAATAACTTTGCAATGACAAGAGAGGTCAATAAAGCAGCCAGCATAATGCTGTACCCCAGCGAAGTGGCTCATGCAGCTGGGAGAGGTGCTCTCCTAGAGCATCACAGCAGTGTTCTGTGCAAAGAGAGACCAATGTTTGGAACACTAACAATGGGTGAACTCCCATATTGGATTATATATTCTTGGTCTGAATGGTCCTCCAGTTTCCCATGGTTCAAAAACCAGCAAAAAACCCCATCTTCTAAGAAATAATACTACAGCAACATCTGGGCAACTTGGTGATTTGGTGTTATTGCCAGATTTTGGATCTTCAAAACCTCTCATAAACAAATGACAGATAAGGAAATTACTTCACTGGAAGTTTAGCTATCATATTCCCTATGTAAAAAACAAAAAACATTCATTTTACAGACAGAAATAAAATGTTTGAAGTGAGAAATCCAAGATTTTGAAGCAAACCTATGGCAGCACCAATAACCAATTTTTCAGACTCACAGATTTCCCTCAGTACTGCCTCTAACAAAATACTGAACATCCGTAATTTATTACCAGGAGTAATTTTTATACCGTCAGACTAAGAAATTTGTACGCACAGTCCACAGTGTCTGGATACATGGAAGAGTACAAAAATATATTAAAAATATGTTTGAAGTCAATAACACTGGCCACGCTCCTACCCTGGTACCTCCAGGATCACTTCCCAGCAGGATGGCATGCTACTATAAGGAGTTATCAAGGCTTAATGCTCTTCTGAGGATATTATGAAAATTGAAGTTTAAACCTAGCTGTCAAGAGTTTTCTCTTACTTACTGAATTTTAGCAAGTCAATATGAACAACAACAACTATGTCAGAAGCATTAAATGAGGGGCTCATAAGCAAAATGCAAGGTGAGTTTTTTGGTGGGTTTTGGGTTTTTTTTACCTCCTCTTGATCCAACATTTGTTGCTTTAGTTTTTCAGCCAACTGGCTCTGCTGGTTGATTTCATCATCCTGCAATGAAACGGGGTGGGAGAATTTTAGTTTCTTATCACACTTCTTGTTTGGTCACCTTTCTAGAAAAGAAGGGAGAATAATGCCATAACAAACCTTACGCACATTTGAGTGGTATGAGAGAAAAATATACATACACAGAGCTACACAGTTAGAGCAATGCATACGTGCAGTTGGCTCTGGTATATACCTCAGCAGGGGTGTTCCTGACAGCAAACAAGACACTGATGTGGTCAGAGTTGCACCATACAACTCGCAGGAGACGTTGCCAACAGATGTGATATTTTATAGATGTACAAATACATACACACCCTCGCTCCCTTGCTCTCTCTTACTCTGACCCCGAATTTCAGCTGAAGAGAGATCACTAAAGACAGCTTTATTAACCAACTACAACTTACAGCTAGCTTTGAACTGCATTAATGAAAAAGGAAGCTCAAATCACAATACAGCACCTGGAGCCCTCAACTGCAGAATTTGTATTTTCCTACTCCACCACAGCCCTTGAAGAAAATACTGCCAGGCAATGCACTGCCAGGCATCCTATTTTACTGGCATTTCAACTTCCTTATTAAGAAAACATCCTCGTGGGTAGGAACTGAGCTTAAATGCAGAAGAGAAAGGATGAGGACTGCACTGTAAGAGTCCTTCCTCCAAAGGCCCCAGGAGGCACACCAAGCACAGCCCCGGGCCGAGCCCACCGCTGTTCTCCTGACGGATATCCTTCTCCAAGGAACGCACCAAAGACAAACGGTTGCTTTTTACTCTGTCAGAGTGAACTGGTATTTTGTGTTTCACTGACAGGAATGCTAACAGGTTGACTCCTGATAACAAACACAGCTATCAGGTAGAATATATCACACCATTTCCTAATATTAAATTAGGCCCAGGTATAACATAAGAAGGGTTTACACTGTAACAGGTTACAAACGGTGGTATTTTGGTTTTGGTTTGGGAATCAAATATGTTTTCATTTTCTATAGTACTGGAGTAACACACCAAATGATGCTTCCCATGTTTTCTGGGGTAAAAACCAAACCTGCTGCCAGTTCCCTCAAAAATAATTCAGTGGGCTTTGCTACTTTACATGAGAGAACGTGAAGGAACGACGGACTTTTTTTTTTTTTCTTATCAATATGTAACATCCAGAGACTGCTACCAGGAACGTATTCTCTATCACAGAAATCCAGTAATTTCTTAAGAACCATAACCGTTAGTTTGGAAGCCATTAACACACTGCTGCGTGCAACCAGACTGTGCAGAGAGACCGTGTGCACGTCAGACTCAGGGGTTACACACAGCGATCCCCTCCCTCCCTCCGTATTCATACACAGCCAAACTTCCATGTTAACATACAAGGAGCTTTTTTTCCATGATATTTTCCTGCTAATTACAATCTAAAGTTAATATCAAATTCTGATTCATAATTAAAGCTACCCTGAAAACTTTTTCTAGATAGCCTTGCACGCTGTTCTCACCTGTAATGGCTAACGGGTTTAATATGCCTTTCTTTCCCCACTTTTTATCTTCATGCAAGCCAAAGCTATTAATGGTAAATGCTCAGTAAATGTATTGCTGATCGCTTTAAGTGCCAATGATGTACTTCAAGCTGTGCAAATAAATAAATAAATAAATAGAACAGCTGCCTGCATGCCAGGCAGTGTTCATAGCTAGAGCAACATGAACAGAAGAGACCCAAGGGATGGTTATGTATTTTCCTTAGAAGTCAAATACACAATGAATATATCAAAAATATTAAGATATAGTCTCCCTTTTCTCCCTTTTTTTCTTTCTCCTGAGACTCCAAGATGATGTTACAGTTTGCTGAGGAATTTTACAAAAATCGCTGAAGAAAAGGAGTACTGAAAAGCTTGTCCTGAGCCCTTAAAATTAAAGGGAAAGCTGGCCCCGGTTCCACAGCGAATGCCCCACAACACTCTGCAGAGGGCGCAGAGGCAGACAGCTGATGCAATGGATCAGCCTTTACGCAGTGATGGTGTTTTGAACTTTGGGTTATTTCCCAGTTCGTGGTGCTCAAGACATACAGAGAGACACCCACCCATTTTAGGCTTAGTTTTCCATTTACACCCAACAAACGGAGTCAAACCAAATGTTCACACCTTATCATCCAGCTGCCTGTAGAGACTGGCAATCTCCTCGTCATATTTCTGCTTCTCCTCTGTCGAGATGCTGGCGACAACCGGCGTGATGTTGTCAATAATGGGCGTGTTATCACAAGGCTCCAGGTTCTTCTGGTCCTTCGCGCTGATCTGTTCATCTTCAGGCACAGCTTCTCCTGCAGGCATACAAGCCACGGTCATTCCAATCCAAGAGATAGGGTTGCCCAAACCCATGGACACCTGGGAAGGTCCTTCACAGCTGGTGAGACTCAGCAAAGCCAAGAAGGGCTGCATCCGTATCCAGCTGTGCGAGGCAGGCAGCCGCCATGCATACAAAGGACAGGCAGAAGTAGGTGTGGAAGGACGGCTGTCCTCGTTAGGAGGATGACCTCCACGGTGAGAAACACAAACACGCAAAATGCAGCAACACTTCAAGTGGCTGCCACTAAAATTACCAAACTCCCGGCTCCCTGCTCACTCCAGCCCTCTATAGATTGGATTAGCTCCATGGATTAAAAAAAAAGTGTAAATAAAGAGGAAAAACAATAAATAAATCTGACTTTCAGCCTAAAGCCTACCAGCAATTAAACGTCTCTTCCTCTCCAGACTTCCAACCGCCTTATAAACCCTCCCTCCCCCATAATGAACTGCTGGAGCATCAGGACAATGGGTAAGACAGCTGCATTTAAAACAATGTTCACCTTCTGCCTTGTCACATGTAAAATTAAAGCGCGTGCACTAATTTTCAGATCTTGCCTGTGCATACCAGAGAGGAGGTTCTCCCTACACGTTTTCTTTCGAAACCATTTTCTCCGAGGAGTATCTCCTTTGGTAACGTCAGTGCATTGCAATTACGAGCCCGCTGCAGCTCAGTGAAGAGGGACAGGCAAGGCGCTCATGCCAGAAATTGAATCTACTCTCATTAGAGTCTGGTGAGAGACTGCCAGCCACTGAATGCTGCGCACGTTGCTCGAGGTGCAGGAAGGCTATGTCCAACCCTCCTGCACAAACAGGTTTTTTCCTTTTCTATGAAAAGATACAATATTTTAATCCCATAAAACTTTACTATCCATTCCTCTTGCCAAAACAGTGTAGGCACTACTTCTCTTACTGGCAGAGAAGAAGTAAACAGGACAAATACATCAAAAACCAAAAAGACAAGGTAATTCAGGCCCCAAAGCAGAACAAAACAGGGCATGAAAGAGCACGACCAACTAACAGAGAAGATACTTTTTTTTCCACACTTGAAGCATGAAAAAGAGTAATTTGAAATGAAGCAGCATATGCGGTGCATATATAAGCAATCTATAATAACGTACTTCAGTCAAAATACGTTTTGCCCTATTGCTAATGGCTTGATGATATTTATATGATTAATGAGAAAAACGTAAATTAATTTTTCATTGTTGCATGTCACTGGAGCGGACTAAGAAAGGTGGGCTCGGTCAGACTGTGGGGCCTTGAACACTGAAATGCTCCTCAGGCTGCAGAGAATCCATTGAGAGCCTCCCAAAATTAATCCTTAGATTTTAATTCATTGGACAAGAACAACCACCTACTACCTGTAAAACACAGGCCAGATTGTGTGCTTGGATACAAGGCTGCTGAAATCTTGCTTCAGTGAGAACTCGGCACCCCCATTTTCTGCTACAAGTTTATTTTTTGTATCATTTTCTAAATTTATAGAATGAGCTATACCTATGGCATATGTATGCATCTATCTTGCATTTCATATTCAAGAAGCAATTTCTGGGACACTTTTGTTTGTAAAGAGCCTCCTTTGACAGAACATCCTTCCAAAAGATGCTATTGCGGAAGGTCAGACAAGAAATCAATAGGATTTTGAATGCACTGAATGTATTGCTGGGTGACGCCGATGAGAAAAGCAGGACAGATGGAGGGGATAAGGAGGTGTGTGTACTTAGACAAAACAATAGAGGCAGCATGTTGTAAGGCTTCTTTACATGGCATATAGAAAAGATCTATACGGGGTCTTTAAAAAAAAAAAAGTGTCTCTGGAAGGGGAAGGATATTAAAGTCGTCACATTTAGCAAACACAGAATGAAACAGGCAGAACATGAGCGGGTTATAAATCCTCGGCCCTCTTCAACGCCAGCAGCAGACGAGTGTCTCCATAGCAATTGCGCTATGCTGATAAGGGAAATATTCCCTGTGCTGGAGTCTCCAGAGAAAGAGACTGAGCGCAATCATTAGGTAACGATCTCATCTGAAAGGCAAGGGAACGGCACAGGGAGCTGAAAGGAGGAAGCAATTTTTCCCACCCATGAAGGCCAGGTATTATCTCTTCAGCAGTGAATTTCTCCCAGGATATGTTCAAAACCAGACTTGACTGTGCAAAACAAATTGTGACTAATAATTAAATCACAAAATTCTCCTCACTTCAGATACTTCACGTTTGCAAGAGTTACGTACTACTGAACACATCAACACGTAGGACATGGACGATAAGCAATACAGAAAATAAAAATGACTCCAAAGCAGCAGTGTTTTACAGCTGGGGGGGTTGTTGGGATTTCAGGGTGCGAGGGGGCTGCCAGGGTTAGTTTCTTTGGGTTGAAGCGTTGTTTGTTGGTTTGGAGTTTGGGGGTTGATTTATGTTACTTTAATATGAGGAATAAAAAACCTAGAATGAAGGATGATTTGCTAAAATTATTTGTCAACGTTCCAGATTAAATAAAAATTATTTAATTTGTATGTATGCATATTCTTCCTCCTCTACCATCCTACACTTGATTTAATGACCTTCCCTGAACAGCAATTCCCTATGTTTCTAAACAGAAAATTGGCTGTTCTCAACAAACTTCACTTAGAAGCCACAGAAGGAGACAAGTGGTGATTCTAATCAGATGACACTCATAATCATTGGAAAGGACTAATTATTCTAATGTTAAACTCAATTATAAAAAAAAAAACAAACCACAAACCATAGCATATTGGAACTGATTCTCGTGCCTGAGGATCGAAGTTCTTTAAAAACAAACAAACAAACAACAAAAAAACCTAATTACATTCTACCTTTTCATTATTAATATTACTAACATTATTAAAAAATATTGTTGCCTTCCTTGGATTCTCTACACCTGACAGCATGCTAGTTTTGGCATTTAAAGTGGTATTCCGTACACATCTGCTGCTGGTTTCTCTAGTTTCTGCTTCTTCAGCCTTTCCGTTACCGTGAAGGGTGAGCCACCACTCTGAACGGTGAGCTCAGAATTCCTGTGACTCTTGTGATTTAAGGCAAGATTTAAACACATACCTTAAAAGTACAAAGACATACCCACTCCCATTTCCTGGTACGTACCATTTCTCCACCTGTTGAGTTCCAGCTCTAGATGCTGGATAACATTCTTTAGACTTTTGTTTTTGTCTTTCTCCTTCTCGTACTTTTTCTTCCACTCCTCCGCAGTCAGCTCCAGATTCACAGAGACTGTGTTCTTAATTGTCTTAGCCCTGTGCAACAAAACGAGGCATCAGTTGCTCTGCAACTTCAATCTCAATCAAACAGTAAGGGCTCAGAATTCTTTGTGAAACAAAGGAAAACTACCAAATATTTGCAATTTATTTTCTGAAGTGCAATGCCACAATTCCTTTTGCTCTCAAACCCTCAGTACCATTACTGCCTGGAAGCCTCAACAGAAATTTTTCTGTATGAAAATCCAGCACCCAGTGACCTGGAGCAGACATGGATCTGCCTCTTCAGGATTCCTCCAAAAACAGGAGCTCTGGAAACTGTTCTTGGACTAAGGACAAAACCAAGTCCTGTCACTATTGCTTTGCTAGATAAGCTGTCATCTCTGTCCTGGTTTCCACTGGGACACAGTTCATTTTCTTCTCAGTAGCTGGTGCAGTGCTGCGTTTTGGGTTTGGTGGGAGAATAATGTCGCTAATCATGTTTATACTAAGCCAAGGACTTCTCAGTTTCTCAGGCACTGCCAGCAAGAGGGCTGGAGGGGCACAAGAATTTGGGAGGGGACACAGCCAGGACAGCTGGCCCAAACTGGCCAAAGGGATAGTCCATACCACAGAACGCCATGCTCAGTATATAAACTGGGGGAAGGAGGAGGAAGAGGGGGACGTTCAGAGTGATGGCGCTTGTCTTCCCAAGTCACCGTTACACGTGATGGAGCCCTGCTGTCCTGGAGATGGCCGCACACCTGCCTGCCCAGGGGAACTGGGGGATGAATTCCTTGATTGCTCTGCTTGTGTGCGTGGCTTTTGCTTTACCTATCAAACTGTCTTTATCTCAGCCCATGAGTTTTCTCACTTTTACCCTTCTGACTCTCTCCCCCATCCCGCTGGGAGGGAGGGAGGGAGCAGCTGTGTGGGGCTGAGCTGCTGGATGAGGTTAAACCACGACAACCCCACAGGTTCTCCTGGGCTGAGACCCACCACAGAGCACCCACACTAAGGTCTGGCCATGGGCTTGCCCCATCTCTTCACAGCCATCCCTCAGACTCCCCCAGCAAAACTCAGCTCTGTTTGAAGCATCACAGCACAAAGGATGTCAACACAGTGACGCAGAGATATGGAAACTTACCCTTCTTGAAAGCCAAAGAGTGCTTTCAAACATGTTTTTGGAGGTGGAAGGAAGGGAAGGAGGAGAATCGCTGGTCACCACCAGGTAACTGGGTTACTACTGGGCTGAGGAAGGCTCTCAGTGGGAAGGGAGCCTAAACCCGTGCCTGTGCCACAGTTGGGAGGTTCATGAGCTAACTGCCTCTCTAGGCAAAAATATCACAAAATTTAAACCCTTCCAACAACAACCACCACCACTTTATTATTTGGAAGTGCTTAGCTCCTACTGAACTGAAACAATTGCACTAGAAAATGCAAAGCGAGCAGAAAAAAATACACAGCACCTACCCTAGTAAATCCTCACTTAAAAAGAAAAAAACCAAACAAATCAGTATGAATTAAGAAAGTTTTGGATCTTTGCTCTTCACTGCTCAGACACGGACTCCCTCCTAATGACTCCAGTGTTACGGAATAAAATAGAGGCTAAGTAAAGGAATAACAGGCAGGCCTCATACCAGTTTGGAAAGCGTAGGCTGAAACGCTGATGCAAGGAACTACATCTGGGAACGGGCTACAGATGCACTGGCTAGCCCTCCTTCGGGGCAAGCACACGATCTTAATGATTTTCTTCACAGCTCCACTTACAGATTCTAAAGCATCCTTTAAATGTGGCCAGTCAATAAAATTTCTGAAAGTTTATTTTATCAGCAAAAAAACACTCCAAACTACACTCCAGTGATTTGCACTATGTGGCAAGCTGGAGTTTTATTACCTTAGAAATATTTCCAAATAACCCTGTACCTTTAAAATAATGCCTAATGGTTAGCTTTTACATAGTGCCTCTGCCAACAGCATGGCTCAAGTTTCCACTCATTGCACTGTACCAGGGAGGAAAAAAAGGCCGCGGCATAAAGTTTATTGACTGCGTTACCCTAATGATGGATGAAGTACTTACTGGCAACTAAAATTAAAAATAATATAAAAACCACAAGAAAAGATGGAGCAGAAAGAGAAGAAACCGACTCACTACTAACAGAGCAGCACATGCACATGTTGATTAGTACAAGTGGGCCTCCGAAGATGAATTTTCCTCCTGACACTTATTTTACTGATGATATCAAATCTTTTTTGCTAAGAAAAATGGAGGAACCAGTAATCACTTATGACTCATATACCTTCCCTTTAATGTTATTCAGGTCCTTAATACCGTTGCATCAGAAAAATGAAATACCACAACCAAAGAGCCTCTAAGAGAAGCCAGTTCCCGTAGACAGCGACATTCCTAGCCAAAACGCTGACAAATAACGCTGTGCATGCACAGGACACGTGCTGCTCTGCAGGTCTAGTGCATCCCCGGCCCTCCTACTTGTATTCCTTTTCTTACAATTAAATGCTTTCCATGAGAAACTCCTATTTCAGCCCAGTTCTATAGTTTTTAAGCAAACAAAGAAAAACCCCACAATAAACCCCAACCGAGGGCTCTCACAAAGTAGCTATTTCCCCAGTGCTCTCAGCTGACATCCTAGTCCTCACTAAGGAACATCTTAAAAGCATTCCTCTTCCTAGAAAAGTGTTAGTCCTGTCATATCACTCCATTAGTCCTGTCATATCACTCCAAGCGCTGCTAGCCAGGGTGGGCAGAGTCAGTTTGAAAATGATTTTGCCCTAAACAGGCAAGAAAAAACCCTCGATTACTACAAGAGAAATGAAACCACGATAAACTTCCTCAGGTACCCAAGCACACAACTTCCCAGAGATCCTGGAGCACTGTTATGCATTACAGAGCAAAACCAAACCCCTTTTAATCTAGATTTAAAAAAAAAAAAAAAAAAAAAAAAGTAATTTAAAAAAAGATGCGTTACCTTTTAACCCCCTCAATCTGAACTATTTTATTTTACAGTTTACATCTCTTTTTACTTCAAACCATACCTGCAGGCAGAGTCCAGCATAACAGCAGGCAGACTGAAACCTAACGCAGAGCCTACTCATCTATTTAACATTAAATGCCCCTTGCGGCTGCGTTACTGCCCTGGAGCCTTATCCAGAATGAGTGCACAGGACCTTTACGACTGCTCCTGGGGTCTGCAGAGGTGCCAGCCTCACACTCATCTAAAATCACCTGCCGTCAGAAAATCGTACGTAGGGAGGTGTAAAGCTGTCAATCAAAACCTGTAAACTTTTACCATCAACAAAAACTCTGCAACTCATATGTCAGAGTGGTGAACACGCTTTATTTAATTACTGCATCTTAATATTTGCGTTTACTCAAAATTTCTGTGACACATTATAGTATATGGGATTTCAGTGGAAGCTTACATATTCAATAACTTAAACTCCTGTTCATCATGTTCATTGTACAACGGTGAATTAAAACCGCATAGCGACGCTTAACCGGATTATGTTAATGACCACTTGCTCCTTTTATAGTCTTTTTCCATAAAAACTTCTTGCAGCAACCGGTGAAGTTCTCTTTGGGGAGTTTTTCCTGCGTGCTGTTATTTAAATGAGTAGCTTATGGCTCTGCAGTGAAGAAGGAAACGCTACAGAGGGTTTTGCAGCTACCTGGCTTGCAGCACGTGGGTCCCTCCCCAGCTTGCCCAAATCCCAGCAGCAGATGACAAGGACAAGTTCATCCAGCTCTGGCAATGCCAGACGGGAAGCATGTTGCAGAACGTTCCTCCAGCCCTGACCTGCACCCCTCCATGAGGGGGGACTGCACCCCGCTGCCCCTGTCTGCCCTGCACGTTTACACACTCTCCTATGAATACGCTAAAGGGATCATCTTCCCTCACAAAAATCTAAGGAAAGCTCACATTAAAGGATAAAAGTGGGGCAATGAATTAACAGAAGATTGTCCAATTAATCTTCTCTACATGATTTTACTTTCAAATATAAAATGCTCCTTTGCAACATAGGCTTCAATGCAAAAATTATGCATGGTGGAAAACAACCCATTTTTAGACAAAGACAAATTTATTGTACTGTACAAACTGTTAAATAAATTCTGTTTCAAACAACTGTCACTTGTTAGTATTTTTTTCTTTCTGCTATTACGCAATTAAACAAAATGAGTAATTTTCCAAAGTACCAGAGTTCTCCTCAATTACAACAAAAGCAGTAATTATGTAATGAGTCTGACCTATTTTTGCTAACTTTCCAAATGTTTTTCATATGACTATCGCCAATGAACACATATGGAAGAGAAATTTTCTTTCTGAGTAGTTCCACACTTATGTTACTCTTGCTTGTTGCTGAGGACTTATTCCTAAACTGTTAAGAACCTTCAAACATAAAATGTCCATGAGCTATCATGGTAATCTATCGAAGCTGTCACTATTACACACAGTCCATATTCTTCATTTTCCTTAACAGTTAAAAAATATCTGTTACAACCATAACAATAATCCCTAAGATGCCACTCAAGGAGAAGACACATCTTAAAAGCATCAAGAGAAGTATCAGATAAAGCAAAACAGAACATTTTCCACTGAGTAAGCCCAATACCATTATCTTCCCCATAAAATCTCAAAGAGCTACAAATACACTTTGTATTTTCTGCAGGAAAGACTACCAGAGCTTCTAAACAGTGCAGCTGCCAACCAACATTAACATTTATTTTTCTGGTACCATAGGGAATGAAGAAACAGTTCTCTAGTACTATTTTGAGCAACTCCAGAAACCATAACCTCTCTATTTTAAAATGCCTACTGATCTCGCTCGCCTCTGCATGGTTGGCTGGGAACATGAGTAAAGTCTGATTAAGTGCCATCCACTACTGCTGAGCAGGACTCACCGCTGTCCGAACATCAGGGTCGACTTTGTTTCTGCTTCGTTGAAGACAGAGGGAGAACAGCATATAACAATGGTAGTTCTGCAGTTCCCCCCGAGGGAATCCTGAAGTATTCGGGTCATTTTGCTGTCTCGGTATGGAACATGGGTTTTCTAATCAAAATACAAGTAAGAGACAAGAGCGATGTTTTAAGATGATGCTATCAAAATGAGAGGGCGTGAGTCGACAATGACCGGTTTAATGGATTTAAAGCATACAGTCCTGAAGAGTAATTATTTTGATTGTGCTAAGATTGGATAACCACTCAAGTGAAATCACCAAGAATTAGTTTCTTATCTTTAGTAGAATACCAAAAGCGTCACCAGTTTGTGGTTGGAAATCTAATATTTTCTTCTTTCCGAATCGAAATGTTAGCTTATTTTTTGACGTGCGTGGCAAAGAAACAGAAAAATAAAAAAGGCCATTCTTCAACAACACAAAACAGGATTACTTACAGTTCCTTCTGCCAAGGCAGATATCACATTGCCTAGAGCAGACAAAGACTTATTGATATTTTTAGCTTCATCAAGAACAGCGCCCTCCGCTCCAGTTTTGCTGACCTACCAAAGAGAGCAGGCAACAGTCAGGCTCAGCTGCCAGCCAGCGCCTGCACACACTACAGTGCACACCGCGCAATGGTTACAGCTGCTCGTGGAGGAAAAACAAAGCAAACTTACCCTCAGCGTGAAGAACGAGAATTGTACATGCATTTTTTTTGTTAGTGGAAGCCTGGAATACCTCCCCTTTCTTCCAGTGTAAGGGCAAGTTGGTCGTTGCTTTGTTAAGGGAAAAGCTGGTAAGTCTGCGCTCGCCTGAGGACAGGTGGGGACCACTGCCACGACCAGGCTGTGCAGCCAGGGAACACCACAGGTATGTTCTCGGGGCACACTCGGTGGCACAGCGTTTGCCACCAAACTAGGATCTTGGGCTTCGGGTTTTTTGTGTGCACCGACCAAGAATATCAGGGCAGAAAAAGGATAGTCTCACTCATCCTGACCACAAGGTTTACTGGTCAGCAAACTCGATCCCAAGGTGCCCCAGTCAAGAAGCTTGGTAGCCTGGGACCAGCTCTCCTTTAGACAACAACACAGTTTTATAGTTGTTTCTCCTTCTCTGTTCTTTTTGGCAGGGTGGAGTGGGTGGGGAAGGGCACAGAAATGGAGGATAAAGCCATATATTTTTCTCTACATTAACACTACAGTATCTCTAATGTCCTCTAAAAATTATACATGACATAAAAGGAAACAATATCTTTTAAGATGACAACCTACCAAGGAAACCCTTATTCCAGGTTTTTTGTACAATGTCCAAACCTAATGAACTACAAAATGTAGTTTTCAGAGAATAGAGCCTGACTACACACTCATTTTCCAAACACCACTAGGAGTTTTTTATTTAACATTTAGCATTATATGCAGTAATAGAGTTTCACGTGATTAATTATTCTGATGGACAGCGTCTGCATTGTACTGATGGGTTATCAACCAGAGCATCCCACTGTGCAACCTGAACCCTGTGCAGCCTATCGAACAAAAATCTTTCGTTTTATTTCTGATTTTCAGAAAGAAACTAAAATCTCCCACCACAACAAGACATTGCTTCACCATGAGTAATTATTTTGACATGCACAGTAGTTACCCAGGATCCTGCTTGAATAAAGAATTCCATAGCATTGCAAAATGACGGGGTTTATAATTTCATTTACAGTTACATAACTTTGAACACTCCAGTAGGTGTTAGAATGAGAACTGGGAAAAAATGGTATTTTTTCAGTGCAGTACTGTTCTAGACCATTACTCTTTTGGTAAACAGGTACAGGTTCTTTTCTGGTTAGTATTTTTCTACATTGGAAAGCAGAAAGTCACCACAATCAAGAGAGTTATTCAGGGAGCTTCAGATAGAATTCAGCTGCCAAACTGCATTACCTGCTGTTATTTCACTGATCTAATATGTGAAATGCTTACAGAAAACTTAGAAACAGGACCTATCTGAATATAAGCAAATTAAAATAGCTGTGTAATTTGAAAAGTTACATTAAAATGACATTACTTTGTTAAAATAACTGTACCTGAATGTAAAGCTATAAAAAAGTACACTGGTTCAATCCACTTCATTATAAATGAAGATACATTGTAGATTTTTGGGTTTTGCACTTCATACCAATAGTTATGATCTCTTTTTCTCCATCCCAATTAAAATAAAATTTTAAAAAACAGCCATACTAATGATAAACTTAAATAGGACTTCTGTAAAACCTAGCTTAGTTTGCACTGACACACATGCGCATGATCAGTTTAGTGATCCCACCAGGATCGTTCAGCAGTTTAGGAGAAAGGAAAGGTTACCTTCTCGCTTCCAGCCAAGTCAACCAGGTAAAGTTTTCCACTGAGTTTCTTCTCAGTTTCCACATTCTCTTGTTTAATATTAATGAGGAAGATACTGTGGCTCCTAGAGCTGTGTTCATTCATATCTGCAATCACATTTGAACGTGTTTTGTTTAAATGGCTTTAAAACCTGACAAGAAATTGTATTTCATCAGAGCTAGCCCATGGTTAGCAAGTTCAAAAGCATGGAGCCATTCACCGGAGAAGCCCAGACCACTGCACTGACAGCAGCACCTGCGCCAAGAGCTGCAAATACAGCTTATGGACTGCAGGATGAGCTCCTACCTTCTCCCAGCATGGCCAAATACCAGATTCATGATAAATGAGAGCCTTGGGAAAAGCAGCTGGTGTTCTTTCTTTCTGTCTGCCTTTTTTTCAAAGTTTTTTCAGTCCCCTGAAGCAATAAAAATTGGCCAGAAACAGGAAAAAATAACAAAAAGTATCATAGCCTAAGAATAATAAAATAACATTTCACAGATATAGTAAGAAATAAAGGTTCTGTCCTTTTACACTGCTTCATGAGTATAGACAGCTCATGCAAAAACTGCTGTGATATAACAGAAACTATTTAGACACAGAATTGCAATGAGGATGTACATTCAGCATCCTGGACAGAGGAATAAATTTGAGTCTGACCAAAATAGTATAAAGAGAATGAAATAATAGCTGGGAACATCCCCGTACAATTGTGTGAGGAGATCTCCCAACATTTAGCAAAAGTTTTCATCCAAACCACACTATGTAAATTAAAATTTCAGAGTAATTTTTATTGCTTATATAGTTAAAAATCCTCCTTCACCCAGGCCGCAGGTAAAACACAAGCAGCTCTAGTTTCAGCTTCCACTTATTTTGAGTTTGATTGTAAACACGTTATGCTTGACGTTTCATAAAAAAGGAAAATGAAAATATCGCAAATCCGTAAACCTCTTTCTCATCTGTTCTCTCTGTTACCATAAACCCCATGACCACCCTTCCCCCATTCCCATCCACAGCAATATTTATATTTAGCTGAGCTCCCTCTTACTCCTCCCATCTCCCAACTTTTTTTTTTTTCAGTAACACTTCCAAATTCGCTCCTTGCCGTTCCAGTACAGGTGAAATGCACTCCCTGTCAACTTCTGTCAGGATTTTTCTGTGTGCACCAAATGCAACAGGTAGTCTCACAGCAAAAGGTGTATTTGGTTATATTTTGTTAAAGAATAGCAGAAACACCAGAAGGAAACATTACTCAGAAAAAAGAGACGGCATTGCTATTAGTATGATGAGAAAGGCAGGGGAAGACTAAAGCAATAGAGTATTTAACAAAGGAAGAAGGCAGAGACATGGAAGTGAAAGAAGTTATCCAGTGCATCATAAAAAAATAAAATTTTAAAAAATACAAACAAAAACCCCCACCAACCCTCCACCCTCCCCAGCTCAAAACTTCACCCCACCACCGAGATCTGAGTTACAAGCTGAGGTTCTGCCACGCTCACTTCTTGGATCAAAGACATCTTAACAGTATAAATTGGGAAACAGGCCAAAGGTATCTGCCTCCTTTATCAACATAACACTAGCAGGCTGCATGCGACACAATGTCAACAAATCTGGCACAGGCTGAAGCAATTAATCTTTAATTTCTTTTAATTCAGGAAGACTTGTTTGCTTTGCCATCACTGGAACTCAATCCAAGTCACTGCTTCATGGAACAACTTGCAAGAGATAAACAGGCAGAGCCTGATAACTGCTCTGCAGTCTTTGCCTGCCGTTTGACCAGTGAATTGCTTTGAATTATTGACTTGTAGCACAAAGAAGAATGTATGTACGTAATTACAATTCTACATCATTTCAAAATATCTACGCTATGTGTAACAACACATACTCTGACTTTTTATATAACAATGCCATACATTAAATTCAGTTCTCAAAGCTGAAAGTCAACAAATGTTTCTGTATGCAGTGAAGTGGTAAAAAAGGTACACACTATTCATTTTAAAGTGTTATCACTTGCGCATCATTACGTCGTTCACATAGGTAAGTTAAAGTACTTTGTGAACACCAAGAATCACTACATCACCAGGAAGCTACACCCACCCACACTTGGAGCCAGAAAAGCCTCCAGGAATACTTACTTGTTACAGCTACATGACGGTTAGCTTTCCCTTCATCAATGACATCCAAAACTTCTTCAGGACTAGATACAAATCTTTCTGTACAACCCTAGAAGTATGCAAGTTGAAAACAGAAAAGCTTAGGAAGTGTCCTAGCACTCCAAATGCTGTCAGGAAAAAGATTTAGCACTGATGAACAAACTAATTAGAAGAACCATCAACATCCAACATGACCACTAGGGAGGCAATGAGCCAAAACATGCCTTTGTGTGACTTTCAGGAGTCCAGGGGATAACTTGAGAGACAGTTTTCTTTCACAAGATTAAAAGACTCTGTCAAATCCAAACATGAAGCAGAAAAGAGTTTCTACACATAGAACACATGGAATGATACAACACATGTTCCTGTTACCAATTTGAGTAAGATTACACACTCAAATTAGTTCTTCCTCTCTCAAACTACAAGATGAGATACATCCTTGTTCTCTGCCCTAACGCAATATTTCTGAAGGAATTATTTTATCCTTTTTTTTTGCCCTCCCCAGGATGAGAATAAACAGAACTGTCTGTATATTATTAAGGCTCACATACATTCATAACAAGTATATTACATTTAAGTGAGGGCCCAGGCTTCATAAACCAAATTCCTAACCTAACAAATCTGTTCTAAAATATTGTGAGATTACAGCATTTATCTGTGCCACAAAATACTAAAGAAAAAAATTCTTTGAAACATTCTCTTTCATATCTGACATGAAATGGGAACATGAATACTTTAAATTTAACACCATACTAACAAAATGTAAATGATTACAGTCAGGAAAATAAAGCAAACATGATTCAAGCCCATTAATATTTCAGGAAACTGTTTAAATCCAAGGACCAACACTAGCTGAACATTCAAGACACGGAACATGAGTTGAATCATTTTGGCAGATGACACTGGGATACAAATAAATAAATGTGTATGTGAGGAAGAATGAAAAATCAAATTTTCCTTGTACCTTAACATATGGGACTCTGTTTTTATCTTCATGTACAGCGAGGTTTGTCTTTGACACTAGAAAAAAGGATGTGAGATCATTAGGAATATTCATTCCACAGGTAAATATGTCAACTATAGGCATGACAGACATACAGTGAATTTATTATATTCATTAATGTAATACATGAATATATAGAATATATACATAAATGAGAATTGTAGTCGCTTCCCATTCCTTATGGACTACCAATATTTCTGTTACATAAAACTTGTTTCTTGTTCTGTCAATCTTGCACCTGTTTCTTTAAAATTAACTTCATGGTGCAAAAGCTTTTGTTTATTGCTTGGATTAATAAAACAAACACAGACCAAGCTGGATTTTGCCAAAGCAGCCAAGAATTTCAAAAGAGATAGAAGAACTCACTGGAATTGAAAATAGCTCATATATGTGCTCCTGGTTTTCTGTTACCCTCAGCATACATTTCTGTCTTCAGAGCGATTCAAGACACACAATTCACACTTGCATTAACATACAGTATGCATACACAGAAACACAAATTGTAAAACAGATCACTCCCAACAAAGCCTGCCTAACAGACACAAAGCAAGGAAGAAGTTGCACTGAATGTATTCTAAATTTAACAAAAAAGACTCAACAGAACACTATCTACATTTTTAAATTACAGTTTTACTTTAAGAATATACATTGCCAGCGAGGCTCAGACCTGCCTTGAAGTCTGTAAAATTCTCTGTACTCATTTATGACGAAGCTATGTAGTGCTGCAGAGGTAGGTGCACAGGAGTCAGAGATCAGATGACTTAAACTGCAAAATTCTCTTTCACAAACACAGCCATACAGCTTGAACTGAAATCACTCTCAAGGAAAGCAACTGTTTCCACTTAGGCATTGATTCAAAGCACTACACCAAGCCAAAAAACACATTGCATAAGAAATGCAGAACTTACCATCAAGCAGGTCCCTTATTTTGTCCAAATATATCTCAAAGTAGGAAACCTAATTAAATAATCATAAACGTTACAGATTTAAACTTGAGCAATTTAAAAATCTCTGTACCTGTATTTCCACATCTGTCAGAATAAAAAGCACCAAACTAAAAATAAAACCCACCACCCACACAGTTTGAATTACATCTTTCATGTGAACATACTTGTATTTTGAATGATTTAGAAGTCATTGATCTTTCTGCATTGACCAATGATTCATGAGGAAAGTATACAAAAGAACACTTCGGGCAAATCTTATCTTTTTTCTTTTACATAAGCAAAATTGAAAAAAATATTGAACATAATCAAATCAATTCAGCTACTATCGCATCAGTACAGCTGCATCACAAGAAGGGTCAAGTTTGACAACTGTAAAAGGTATACTGATACCTGCCAGCACAAAAGCAGGCAGCACCTGCAGTGCTTGAATATAAAAGTTATGTAAACCAAAGCAATATATATTAAACTTTTAAATTAAGCATATGTAAAAGTTCTGTCTTGAATCGAGTCCCAAAGAAAAAACTGAAAATAAGCTTTTCTCTAACAGAAACAATTGTCCTCAAGGGAAAAAAAAAAAAGAAAAAAAGAAAAAAAAAAAGAAAAAAAAAAAAAGAAAAAAAAAAGAAGAGAGAGAATGACTGACTGACTCATAATAAAAGAGTATTTGATTCACAGAAGCAAACAGAAATATGTTAGGGATGTGGTGCCTGCCCGTACCCTTAATAAACTTTATTCAGCAATTATTTAGCTGGAATGCTAGATGCTTAAATTATAGGTATCAGTATACTCTAGTTATTTAGTACAGTATCATTTTCTCTCATGTGAAAAATAAATTGTTCTGGTTTTTTTTATTCTGAGTTGATCTTATGTGACAACTGCTATTAAATACAGATGTATTTTGCTTTTGTGCATTTACTTCACCTGTGTCCCATTTAAAGCCATCCTCTGGACCAGCTCGTTTCACCCAGACTTAACTCACATGCTTTATATTATCCTCCCAACACACTGCTGAGGACCAAGACACACAGGAGATACCAAGTTCCCCTCCCTGTTCTAAATGGCTGTCTATTAAAGAGGGAGAGGAAAAAAAATTATACTAATTTTCAGCGTTGGCTCAGTTATTTAAAGAGTGTGACAGTTTGGTTAAATTCTTGCTCCCAGTGACAGAACACGCATTTCTCTCAATGACAGCTCCTTGTATCATCACTCACTCATTCAGTGCTACTTAGGCAGCTTTTCTGTTAAGATATTCATAAATGTCAACCATGATAGGAAACCACTGAAACAATTCAATGCTGGCAGAACATGATTTATAAAGTGATAAGCTTCTGCTGGCTGTGATAGGAATTTCCTATGTCTTGTACAAGGGGGTGCCCATCTGTAGAACAGCAATAGCCACAGGGGAGCTTTACAGATGATGAAAAGAAATCAGTGTCACCCCTATGGAAGTCATTTCTATGAAAACTCAGAGATGTCACTTCTTAAGGTGCTCAGTATTTTACAATCTAAGGTCTATTAAAATACTTAGATGGCTTATTGTACTTCATAAAGCTCTTCTGTCTGTACTTCAGGCGCACCCCTACAAACAGGCACTGCTAAGAAGGTTCTCAATACAAAATGATCTAGTCCTTCCAGAAGATCAGTGGCTGGTTCAGAGGTACTCTGCTAGATTATTGAAGCAAATTAAAAAAAAAAAATTAGATACACACTCAAACACGGAGAGATATACCACCAGAAATGCTTCAAGGGCTTCAATGCAAGCAGCACTAAAAAGTCACCCATGTCTAACTTGGAGGCACAAGAGGGACACAGGAGGAGAGCTCCATTCTCAGAGGGCATGACCTGGTCACAGCAGGAGAAGGGACAGTGTTTTCACACTCTACCTGTACTCAGCTCCTTACCTTTACTGAAGTATAGTATATATATAGTATACCTATACTGGGGTGCGCTACATATCTTTTGTGTGGTTTGGGGGTGGGGTGGGGTGGGATATGGCGCTGAGGAGTACTCCTTTTGCCTGCAATCCGCTGGGTAATTTTCCTGATGTCTGCTCGGAAGCGAGCTGCAGCCTGACCCCAGCTCTGCCAGATGGACCAGTGCCCCCCCACGGCTGAGAGCTCCCCGGGAGACCGGATGAACAGTCAGAATTAAAGGTCACTCAAAACATTTGAGAACTCATATGGTTGTGATCAAGATAGGGACATGGAAAAACGTAATAGCTGTTCAAATTGAGACTTAGACCACTATCTTAAGGAAATACATAAGCTTTTGAGCTAAAAATCACTTCTAAACATCCTTCCGTAAATTGCCCAAAGCCATCTTTCCTCCATTTCAAACCCTCATATATTATGGAGGGCTGTTTATATCCTTGAGATAGGAATGTGATGCCAGTATTCTCACAGACATCATGAAGACCAATGGTATTTATGGTCATAACTAGTAGGGCACAGCCATCGGAGAAGGTGCAGAGAAATTAGTGTTTCCTTACCATGCTGGCCAGCCTGTCAACTGTGGCGAGAGACAAGGCAACCAACAGACTAGCAAACCTGAGCTGAAAACACTCACGAAAAGTTTCTGTCAAAGGCTAGTAACTGTATTAGATTATTTCTAGTAAATATCCTCAGTAACACAATGGTTTTTTGAGTTACAAAAGGGAGAAAAGAAAAATTCTGCAGCACAACATTATCGCGTGAATGCTATAGATCTTCCCATCCAGCTCAACTTTCTTCCACCCAACCCATTTCGTAACACGTCATTCTGCATTTATTTACCTTTATATGAAACTCCAGGTTTTCATCCATGGAGTAGATGTGATCAAAGATGTCATGTGCAATTCTCGGAATGATTCCCATGAGCTGAGGGTCATGCAGCTTCCCCTGTGGACACAAAACCAAACCGTAACTTGGAGAACCTTGCTCAGGCACCAGCGAGGAGAAAGCCTTGTCCAAACACGCCCTCCTCCAGCGGGTCCCCGTGAGCGTGCTGGCTGCTCTAGGGGAACTGCTTGATATAAGCGCACAGAGAAGGTGGCAGAATGACTCAACATGTTAGCAGCCTTCACCTGACAGAGCACCTATTTGTTCTGGCAGCTCCTACCGTTTGCCAAGCGTGCTGTCCTGCCGCTATGTACACTGGCGCTCTCTGACAAAAGATAGGCGAATAAACACAAACATACAAATTAAAGCCTGGTTCTCCCAGTTAAATCAGATATTTAGCAACATGTCAGAAACAAGAAGTATTAAAGCATTTTGTTTCTCTTTCACCACTGTGCTAGAAAGCTAAAGGGAAATCTGGGTTGCAGGGATTTGAGGATTAGAGTAATATATTCTGATTTGAGCTTGCTGGGCCTATTGCCAGAGAACCGTGCCTTGCAAACACTACCGTTCTTCACATTAACTTGCACAACTACTTTCCTCTATTCTTTAAAGAACTGAATATTAACTAAACCCAACAATTTCCCTGGCCACGTTGCATCTTGTAGTTGCATTGCTCTTTTTGAAAAAGCCAGACATGCACAGGAAAGCTAACACTACTTGAAAACTGAACAGAAATACAAATCCAAAATTAAAACCTTTTCTGACTACAACATACATTGTACTTTTGTTTCCAAATGTTTTATGAAACTGCTTAAATATGCAACAACAAGTCAGTAGTCGTAAGACTCCATCAGAACCTAGTGCCTGGAAACTCTAATACACCTTTTGAACATAACTTTGCCCAAGTAACACTGCACATCTCAGCACCACAAAGCACCGAACTCTGAACAGGTGTAGGGAATGACTGTTTTTTAAAATATAGTGGGTAACTGTACAACTCCAAATCATGGGAAGTCAGACTTGATCGGTTATTACTAAAAACTATTAAACACCAAGATTTTATTTTTTTTTTTAGGAAAACAGGAGGAAAATCATACACACGTCCATGTGTTTTTCAATATTATGTAAGTTTGTGAATGACTGCTGTGTCACATTGACCTGTTTTCCAAGTTTCTCAGCTTTTACTTGTACACTCAAATACAGCCTTCCTAGACATTGCTTTCTTTATGCTAAAGCCAGTGAATTGTCAACTTCTACGCATCAGCCTAGCATGAAGGAAATTTATCATGAAGAACCAACATAATCTCTTCCTCCATCTCAAAGGCCGTATTTAAAATAGTTACTAAGCTTCTGCCCTCAAATTACATAAACATCTTGGGGAGAAAAAAAGGGGAGGTAATATAGCTTAATCAATTACATTGCTGACTGCCTTCCCTATAAGGCATAACTCAGCTGGATCTAAACCATATTTTATTTATATTATACAGATAATATTACCTTCTGCAGCAGAAGCAGTTACAGCCTATACCATATACAACATCCTATTAAGCTTCTCAAAAAATAAGAAGTCCTTGTCATATGCCAGACCATTTCATTTCAGACTATGAGAATGAAAAAGAGGGTGATTAAATATACTAAATCCCTGATAGAGGGGAAAACTTGTGTGCACAAACACACACTGAAATCAAACCCCAACACCTTCTTTTGCCTTGCCAGCACAGCACTCAGTTCCGTCACACATCGCTGTTACTGAGCAGACTGCAATGCAATTTCCACTCTCCATGCCTTCTCCCTGAAAAGCTCACTGAAACCAACTGACCGCCCCGTATTACTGCTCAAAGAAAATTTTCCCCAAGAAGGGAAAAGAGTTTTTCCTAAACCAGAATAAACAGAGATTTGTTGGTATTTCTTCAGTGCACAGAAATCCAACCAAAGGTGTGTCTACACCTTGAAGTACTGCAAAATGCACGATTCCTAAGGCAGCAAAGGGAGCTGCAGAGCCAGGAATGCCAGAGCTGTGCAGTGCCCCCTTTTCTACAGCAGCTTTGGTCCAGCTGGGCTGTTAGCTCTGCCAAAGGGTGGTTTGAATTCAAAGTTTTGCTGCAGAGACTTCTGTCTGCGCAGGGGTGCATCAGCTTTGGGATCACTGCACCCGGTAAACGCATCCCCTAATAATTGTGGGGAAGTGACAAGTTACAAAACTATTTCATTAAGCATTCCCCCAATTGAACAAGCCCTGTAATAACTATGCTTTCCTTTTATCTTCTGAGCTACAGAAAGCTATGTAATCAATCTGTAAAACATGATTAAATGTGCATGTAACTCAACCACTTCGTCTACAACTTCTTGGGCTCAGGCCTTCTCACCATTTAAGCCTGGAGAAACTTCAGTGAAGCAAGATCATATTCAATGCTTTAAGAAGAAAGAGTTAAGATCTTTAAAACACTGTAACACCAGCAGTCTGTGAAGCATTGAAAAATACCCCTTTTTACGCCACTGTAAATGAATTTTTATTAAAACAAGAGATGATTGAAGAAGGTTCCACTACAATTTACAGACACCATAAACTGAAAGGGAAGAGAAAGATAGAGGCAGGCTATTCACTGGAAAGCTGCAATAATAAACCCCCCCACTCTCATGGATTTAGCTGTAAGCTCAGAAAGAGTTTGGAGACATGTGCTGCTGCTGCCATGCTGACGCTGCAGTTAGTAAACTCCCCCAAAGCACCCGGACAGAGTGTTCTCTGCTCATTAAAGCCTCTCATTTTAATAAGGACATTAATTTCCACATTTAAACAGAGCAGGCAGGCACTAGCTAGCGAAGCGTAACATTTGAGAGAGTGCTGGTTTATGTCAGGATGTTGACATGACTACAGTCTACAGGGACCAGTATTGAAAACTCTACTGTAAGGTCAAAGCCCCTCAATATAATCTTATGGGCAAAACCATGTAATTTTTTAAGGTTTCTATCCTGCTATACAGGTTGGTAAATATTTTATCTAGCACAGGAGAAAGACCTACATATGTCAAAAAGCCTATCCTAGCTATATTATACTACCATGTCCTGTTCAAGATTAACACTAACACTATGAAGCATTTCACATTTCACAGAAAATCCTCCATAACAGCTTTACCAAAAGGATTTACTATTTCTTCAACTTCAGACTATTTTTTTCTTCACAACATACTTTCGCAACTTTACAAGAGGTTGTTAGGTTAAAAGGGGGATTAAAACTGAATATAGACTTGATTCCACTTTAAAATGACAGCTTTTTCTTTATTAAAGAAGTAAAACAGCCATTTCTCTACAGTAATTTTCTTTATCGCAGCTTGTAATTCTGAATATAAATTGGCTTTAAGAGATCTTTCCCCATGCCATGTGGAAGCACCAGCTCAAGCCCTGCAGACATTTTGATTTAATTACATACAGAGCTGGTGGATTACTCAGCCATTGTGCCATCTGTGAGGGCTGAGCTAGTGATTTCCCCCATCCTTGCAAGGACAGACTTAATTAGACATGAGGCATCAGTTATTGCATCCTCCAGGAAAGGAGCAACTGCGGCAATCGAACAACAATTTCACCAGGGCCTGTTGGCCCGAGAGAATATTGCTTCCCTTCTCCTTTCACCTTCATGTTAGGTAGGTCACCTGTGTTAATCGTGTAGCAAAACCATCTGATGCTGTTAAATGAAGGAAAGCTCATTTTTTTCCTTTCATTTAGCAAAACTTTGCTGTAGACCTCCTGTTTAAAGTTCACAGCTGAAACAAAATGCTCTAAGACATACACATCCAGCTTGTACAGTGCTGTGATGGAACAATCCTATGTGGGGATTAAATGCTTGAATGATCCTCCTTTTTTAGCAAGAGACTAAAATATCTAATGTCTTGTAACTGAACAGTTAAAAAAAAAAAACCACAGGGAAAAACTACACTGTCACACGTCATACAGCAGAAATACGAACATACTTAGGATTTCAACCACTGGAATTTGGTATAATTTGGTATTTCTTCTCCAAAGCAACAATTCTCAAAAATTCATTCATCTGTGCTGCAGCATGTGAGAGTGGTATTCCCAGAAGGGGAGTGCAAATGAGAAAACCAATAACCAAGGCATAAATTTTCATAATCCTGCATACAAGGGAACTCTGCAGACCCTTATTACTGTTTTCATTTGTGCATTAACAAATCTCACCCAAAGCCTTTAAAATATACACATACCCAAACTGTTATGACAAATATGGAGAACATATACTTGTTATTTTTCACTTGGTGCATTTATTGGTCTACAGATACCTAGCTAAACAACTGAAAAAAACCTCCACATTGCAAGAAATACTACAGTTTAAAAGGCAGGAGAAGCTAAACACACTTAGATCTCTTTTTATATGTCACTCACAGCTGAGTGCTCCAGATAGCTGGTTTGTTCAGGTAATTGGTACGCATAATTCTACTGCTGCTAGCAAACTGATTTAATTTTGCCACTGTACCTCCATAGTATGTGTTTTTCCTGATGATGTCTGTCCATAAGCAAAGATTGTGCCATTGTAGCCTTCAAGAACATCTGCAAGAAGAAAAACAATTAAAACTCATATCGACATCTTAAAGCTGGATTAGCAGCTTTTCCTAAGACTTCTACGACGTTGAAACTCAATCAGAAAACAGTTTGGGCAATAAAGAATGGGAAAAATACAATGTAACTAGTTACCTTTAGGCCAAAAAAAAAAAAGCATAACAACATCTAAAGTAGAGAATTGCAGAATTACTGATGTCTCTGTCATTTTCCTGGTAAAAAAGTATCTTTGGACATTAGACATCAGCCAATATACCTGTGTAACATAGGAAAAAGGAAACCTAATTGTATGCATTTTAAACCATTGCGCACCACAAAGAAAATTAAACAAACTCATATATTTCTACTACTGTAACAGCATCAACAGTTCACAGCCTCATTAATTTCCAAGCTTGTCTGCAAAGCGGGAAGAAAGTTAGACCAACAGGAATTTGCTTTATTGAAAATATACTTCTCTCAAGGCAGAATGAGTAATTTTATATTGCATTATGATACAAAAATATCCATTTTTAACTTAGCAGTGGTTAACGTCTATAGTAACTTGCAGCAGTCCAGGAGGGGTGTAAACCAGCTGGTTCTTGGGCACAGTCTCACGGCCGGTCGGTGCCACTGAAAGGATTGCTGGCCTGGGCTGGCTCCAGGAAGGGAATTTAGAGCCTTGTAGGGCCATCTACTCACGCAGCGTTCATGGAACAGAAGAGTAACACTTACTCTAGTTGCTAATCAAGAACGCAGGAAACCTTCAATCTAAAAACTGGCACCAATAACCCTGTGCTGCCCCCATCAGTCTCTGCTGAAAGACCCCCCAAGAAGGGTAGGGCCAGGGTGCTGTGCCTGGGGACACCCACCTTGCCCCCACACCATGCCTGGCGCCTCTTGCCACGGGCCAGCAGCACTGTACGGGGTCCCAGAGCTCTGCCACGGAGCAGAACCACCAGGCAGCAAGAGAGCAGCAAAGCCGGGGGGAGCTGCCGGCGAAAAATAAAAGCAAAGGGAAAGCTCAGCGCCTGCCGAGGGGCACGGGAGCCGCCAGCAGAGCCCAGGGACCACCAGGGGCAGAGGGTTCCCTGCCCACGGCCTCTTCCGAACCATCTCCTGCTTTCGGAGTTGCCTCTGCTTCTGAAAGGTGTTCTGTTTCCCACCCTCTGCACCAATACTCATAGAGGCCACCAGGAGAAAAAAGTATAAATGTGCATGTGTGTAAATATAAACACACAACTGTATTATATATAATTACATAAAAGGTCATACTTAGTGTGTTTACATAAACACACACAAAAAATCTCCTTATTTGTATCTCCATGTGTATGTATGTCAATGGTCCAGATAGGAAGGATAATTAATTAAGATATGTCTATTTAAAAAGAATGAAGAAGGAACAAGAATGAAGACAATTCAAGGGAAAAGCCTCAGAAAGGTGATATCAAAGAAAAGAAATGGATAAAAAGAAAGGAAGGGAAAGAGATCTTTTTCAAAGACACTGGCTACACAGACCCACATTTCCTATACAGCAATACTGAGTAAGGATGAAGTTAGAATGAAGCCATTTAAAAATATACATTCTAATTAAACACAGAGTATAACCATTTAAGTTGTGGCAGAACTATGTTGGGGAGCTGAAGAGACCAGACACGCCAGAGGTTGTATAAACCTCAACAGAGTATTGTTGGGCAAATTTTCCAAATCTTGAAATCTAGGAGAATGGCAAGGTTAGAGACTATAATTACTGTCATTCTCATATTAACATTTTGTATGAATTTAGCATCCTTATCCATTTATAAAAATAGAGACACTGCTTGCTCTTGCCTTAAAGAAACAAACTTTAAAATAAGTAATATAAATAATAATTGCATGGATAAAAACCCAGCTGTCCAGCCACAGATGCAGTGCTAACCTGAGTTCACACCTTCGACCCATTACTTTCCCAGCAGGCTTCTAAACAGAGCCAAATTTCATGTTATTGGTATTTCAAAACATTCACTCACCAGTTCTACTCTGAAGCGAACATCTCGCTGATTTTCAGTTCAGCAGAGAGCAAAGCCGAGTGGAAGGAAGGGCTGGGCTGCGGCGGGGAGCGCGGGGGGAGCACGGGGGGAGCGGCCGGCGAGCCTCCTCTGCCTGCACCCCCTTCAAAGCCCCTTCGCTCGCACTTTCATGGGTGCCATTTTCATGCCATTATTTCCAATAAATCCCCAATATATACTAAGCATTGTCCTTGGAAGATATTAAAATATTAACAAGAGATAATTCCTTAAGATTGTTGATGATTACAACTTTACAACTGTCCTCATTTCAGCTGGGAGAGAGTTAATTTTCTTCTCAGCAGCTGGTGCAGTGCTGTGCTTTGGGTTTGGTGGGAGAACAATGTTGATGGCACATGGATGGTTTTAGTTGTTGCTGGGTAATGTTTATACTAAATCAAGGACTTACGGGTTTCCTGGGCCCTGCCAGCTGGAGGAGCACAGAAAACTGGGAGAGGACACAGCCAGGACAGGTGACCCGAACTAGCCAGAGATGTATTCGTACCATATGGCGGCATGCTGAGTATATAAACTGGGGGAAGAAGGAAGGGGGGGACACATTTGGAGCAATGGCATTTGTCTTCCCAAGTAACCTCGGGCACACTGGAGCCCTGCTTTCCTGGGGATGGCTGAATGCCTTCCTGCCGATGGAAAGTAATGAACAAATTCTTTGTTTTGCTTTGCTTGTGTGCGTGGCTTTTGCTTTACCTATTAAGTTGTTCTTATCTCAACCCTCAAGTTTGACATTCCTTTCTGATCCTCCTCCCCATCCCTCTGGGTGAGGGGGAGCGAGTGGCTGTGAGGTGCTGGGTTGCTGGCTGGGGTTAAACCACGACAATGACAAATCCTGCTGAGAGCTCCACTCAGCTGGCACCAATGCATCTAACTTGGGAGAACCAGCAGAAACACGAAGCGCAGGACCAAGGAGGCAGAGAGGGAGATGCAGGCAAGGATCTGCAGCGTAAGGGCGGTGGCAGCAGCTCACAGGAGATAAAAGTTACATCTCATTTTTTTAATACAAAAATATTATTTCCTTGTAAAACGGTAATTAATAATAAATTTCAAAATAGCCGACAGGTAAGGCTATATTTAATGCAACTGCATTTTAAATTTTTGAAATAAAAAGCTTACTTGACACTTATTTAACACACACACACACACATATATAAACACAACAGGGAAGCAGTCACATTTAACTTTTGAGGCTACATCCAGTTGTAAAGTACCCTGTATCTATTGTGTATTGAAGGCTCCATCTTTGTTAGCCAGCAAAGAAAGAAAATATTTTGTCTTTGGACTTTTTTATTTTAAACTAAAATCCAGCTGGAAGCTGGAAAAGAAGGAAGGTTCATTTTCCTCTTTAGATGAAAATCAACACGTGGCGAAGATGAACTACAGGGTCTGGAAGGCACACAGAACTAGAGTTTCAAGGTGTTCAGGTATCAAAAAATATAAATAATTGTCCTGGGGTGGGGTAGGGTGTTCAGAAATCTTTGAGCAAACATGTGCAACTCTTGTTTGTTTCCAGAAAACCACCTAGCATCCAAACACCTTTAAATTCCCAGCACAGTTAAACAGAATCTAAGAGTTTATTACTATTATTTCCTCTTTTTACTAAACTCTGTTAACTGGAAAAAAACCAACAGTTTGAATTAAGAGAAAAAAAGGTTTATTATCTTCAGGTAAATGCAAGGTACAATGTCAGCTCTATACCAGTACACAGCCTAGGGGGAAAATGACCTGATTAATCAGCTGTTACGTAAGAAAACTGCTCAGAATTTGCACCAATTTACACAAAGATATGCCCGAGGAAGCATAGATAAGTAATGTAGCTTCCCAAATAGCAAAAGATACCTTATTCTGTAAAAAAAAAAAAAAAAAAAAAAGTCCTTTGCATCACCTGCAATTCAAAGTCAGTGGTCTCGGCAGCAGAAGAGGTTACTTTTGTTGGAAGGCTTCACCCTTATGATAGTTCACATATCATCTGTCAACTGACTGGAGACAGTCCCAGACAGAAACAGCCTGCACAAAACTTGAGGGATCGAGATAAGGAGGGGGAAAAAACAGATCAAGAAAGTGACTGAAGAAAGATCAGTTGGGATTTTTACATAACTTGTAGTAAACAAAAACCGCCCAGGTGCTTTTCCTAACTCCTGGTCCAACTCTAATATGTTTCCAAGTTTGATTTACCCTCCCCACAAAAGCCAGCTACACAACTCAGCCAGTCAACTGCTGCCAGATGGCCTTTCTCCTGATGAGTATGAATAGGACAAGTACATTTCCATGACCAAATTTCTACTCTATACTTATCTTTTCCATCTCTAAAGTTTCTAGTTCTGCAACTCAGCATTTGAGGCCTGTATTTGTAACCAGAATAGAAAGTCAATAAGCTACCCAGTGAGAGCAAATCCACCACCCAAAAATCGTAAAAGTAAATTTTCTCCTCCGCACAGGACACAAAAACGTGCAGATGTTCACATGTGCACTAAGGTGCTCACAGCTCCAGTGCTCAGCAACAGCCTGGGCTGTTATATATTCTCCCTCCCCTCAATGTAACAGTAGGAAAGATGCAAAACCCAGATACAGCCCATCCATCTGTGTAGACTGAGAAGATAAAGCTGTTTTCTGGCAAGTGAGAGCGATGGGAAACAGCAAAAGTGGTGGCAATTACACACTATTGTTCCCTGTCAGGTTTACTGATATTTCTCAGTTTGGTTACAAAAATGCAAATGCAAGTTCCCAACCTGTGGTCATGTGCGCCAACGATGATTCCCCACATGCTTCCATTACTGGTGCTTCTGCCTTTGGGAGCACCTTCAAACAGCATCCCACACCCACCCCGATGCAAACCCCTGTAACACACAGATAGCTTCTCCTCCTCTAGAACACTCCTTGTTTCTCATGTCTGGAATGTGAAATACTTGGACTTAGTCACCGAGTTGTTTACTTCAACCTAATGCCATTGCTTTAACGGAAAAAACTCACCATCATTTAGATCGTTCTCACTATCAACATACTTATTATAACCATTGTTTTAGAGACTGTTAGGCCAGCTGGCATTTTCTGTAATAACATTAACAACAATGAAACCATCAGCCATTTCATGGCAGTATAATGAAATCTGGTAACAACTGGTAACCTTGAAGAGCTATCTAAAAAAAGTCCCAAAAAATTTAAATAGTGCTCCAAGTCGTAATGCACTCAGCTTATACTTCCATGTAGTTAATTACATTGTTCCAGTCTAGTTTTCAGCCCAGTCCGTTTCACATTCTTCACTTTATTATGCTTTACACTGGAAAATAAACCTAAGGAAATAGAAGTCCAGAGCTCAAGAACATCACTCCAGTAATGCTGCACACTCCCTCCTTCTCTCCCCCCTCTCCCTTTCTCTCCCCATCACTCTCCTTCTCACTTTCCCTCCCTTTTTTTTCCCCCCATTTCTCTTTTCCTTTCTTCTACACCCTCCTCCCCCATCAAACTTGCCTTAGTTAACACACATGAAAAAGCACATTTGAACTCTATTTTCAAATAGGACTTTGGAAAGTATTTGCTTTGCTATTTGGTTAATGACTGCTTAGTCACTGGTTTAGGTCTTCCAAGTTGCTCTCAAACGGGATTTTATTTCTCTCACCATTTTCAGAGGAAACCAACTTCCACAGGGGATATAAACACCCTCTGCAAGCCTACAGACAGCGCTGTGTTTCTGCTAGCACACACTGTAGTATTGAAACAGTTTCCCAAACTTCCAGGGGTTGAGTGGTGTGTCATCAACCCCAACTAATGATTTCTAAGCTCTGCAACTCCAATCCCACCAGTTTTTATTAAAGGCTCACTCTTCTGAAGTCAGAATTGCCCTAATTAGGCTCCCCACTGAGAAGCAGCAACTGAAGTCTAATGACTCGTTTCCTCTCTTCAGCATCAAATAATTTACCTTCTGGTCCTCACTCCCAATCACCTAAACAACACACACGTTGGTCTGTCGGAGGCTGTCCGAGTGAGCCAGCCTATCTCCTCCAGAACAGAGCCCAGGGTTTGCAGCAGGGCTGCTCACTCCAGGGACCTCTCCCCACCAGTGGACGCACCAGCTCTCAGCAGATCCAGTTCCACGCCTGAAACTCTGGTGAGTCCTTCAACACTGCTTCAGTAGCTCCTGCACCTCTGAGCAACCCCAGATCTCTCATGCCACGTAAATTCTACAGCGTTTCACATGCAGCCTTGTGATGCTATACAAGCACAACTCTGACACCACTCCTACCATCCACATACCTTGATTTAAAAACACACACTGAGGACCAAGTCTTGAAGGGCACAGGGACACTACACAAGGTCAGGGAATGACTTCATCGTAACCTCTGGGATGCTGTAGCAGTTCTAGGGCCACTGACTACCCAGCATCAGAACCAAGCGGGAGGTCTGATGGCGATTTGGGAGGTGGGGGAAGTAAGGCAGGCAATTAAATTGCACCCAAAAAGTTTGATTCTCAAGTTAAAAATCTTGAAATTTCAACAGTTTATGAAGGTTTTGTTTTAAACAAATGGGGTGCTAGCCAATAGAAACTTGTGTTGTCATTTCATTAAGTGCAAGCTGTCTGCATGCAAAGCAGCTACCAAAGCAGCACCTTCTACATTCCCCTGTAATGGCCCATCAATTCCTCCAGTCAAAGACAGAGCTATTCCGTGTTCATCCCATACTGAACAGGCTCACGCTGCATGAACAACATGCTTTTTGTTGCTTATCATATAACACAAAAAGCAAATATTTGTGTAACACATGCAAGGAGGAAGTAAGGAACAGCTACTCCAATTCCTTCAGCTTCTTTTTCTTTGTTTGACTTGGGTTTTGTGTTTAGGTTTTGTTGTTTGGGTTTTTTTGATTTTTTCTTTTGTTTTCACAGACAAGTCCTTAAAAAAGGTAACAACTGGAATTACTAATTATTAAACTCCCATACAGACAACTAAACATTTATTATCCAGTCTTGAGGGGACAGGGAAACACCTTTTTTCCTCCCCCCAGGCAGGAATAAACAAAGACAACACCTACCTTTAACAATCTGCTTGGCACAGGCGTTATAAACTTGTTCCTGGGTTGTATTAGGAGGTAACACTCTATCAAAGACATAAGGCTTCCCTTGCTGCAAACAAAAGAGAAACTCTGTAAGATAAAGAACATTTAAAACAGTTCACAGACCCAATTTAACAGGCATCCTGAAACGCAGCATTTACTACAAAGGAAGCCATTCAGTGCAATGGAGACGACAATATTTTGTTGAGTAAACAGATGTGTCATCTTGCGTGCTTCAAAACCATCTTCTCTATAGCTGGCAAATAAACCGCGGCATATGTTTTCTGTGTGTTCACATTTGGGTCAGCAGCTACAGTTGCAGGAAACAATAAGCTGAAATATCAGCAACTGAAAGTTGATTTTCTCTCTCTCCTGGGAGTTAAGGGGGGATAGCCACCTAAATATTTGCGAAAGATTTGCTGTTCATTACTACAAACTAGCGAAAGCTGCGGCGTGAGAAACAGCAATCAGACTCAAGAGACTCAGGAGTCTGCAAGGTCCTGAGAGCTGCCTTCTGCTGAGGGCAGGGTGGTCCAGCATGGTCCCAGCATCCCAGAATGGCCGGGGTGGGGAGGCACCTCTGGAGATCACCTAGTGCAGCCCCCAGATAAAGCAGGCTCTCCTAGAGCAGCGTGCAGAGCCGCATCCAGGAGGGTTTGAATATCTCCAGAGAAGGAGACATAGCCTCTCTGAGGTTGCCCAAGCCTGGTTCCAGCACACTATGTGTCCCTTCAGCAGAAATAACCTGGTTTCATTTCTGTGCTAACATGCAAGTTGGTGAAACCGTAGGTAAGACCCCAACCAGGCAGCCCAGTCAGACTGTTTTGTTGCCCTAAGCTTGTATTTTATACAGAAATTGTCATGATGTTTATGTTTAGCACCAACAACTAACAAGATGCCATGTGGCAAGAGCTCCAAAATGACATTATGAACAGAACTGGGGCCATTCCAGGTTGTGAATCACCACCGTCTCACCAGACACTGCGCTGCCCTAGTTCCCAGGTGACACCATGACTGACACTTACTCACAGGGTAGCACAACCCGCACATACACTTTTAGAAAATTTTGATTCCTCTTCGTAGCAAGTATAATTGGTTACAAGAGAAACAGCATATTAGCAATCCTAAAAATAGGTTTGCATGACACTTAAAAGGCAAATCAATTCTTAAGACAACAGTTCAGCTCCTTACAACTCAAAAACAAGCAAGGCATTTGCATTTAAAATACGATTCTTTTATTTAAAGTTACACTAAGCGGACGTGTAACATCTTTCTCATCTTCCATCAAAGCCTGTAATATTTCCCTTCAAAGATGTGACACCTGCTCCAAGAACAGCATAATAAGGGCTTCAAAGATAATTGCAAGGTGGCTGGCTACCCAATGTAGGAGTCTTGTTCTGTTGAGTCGACGTGCCACTCCTGCCACTTGCAGCCAGCTGTTCAAATGCTGCGCTCAATTAGCCATTTTTGTCACACTTTGATTTTACTTCAGGCAGATCATAAGCTTACACTTGCCTGCTCCTTAAACTCAGGTACTTAACAGCCACGGGGGAAAACAAGACAGAGAGGTGTTTGCCAGCAACGTGCGTTCTTCATGTTTCAACCCAGAATTTTGGATCTCAGGGATGAGGCAGCAATTTATAAATTGTTTAGTAAATAATTCATGGACTTGTGCTGGCATTGAGTGAACACTGGGCCACCCAAGCACCCCACTTGGTAAGACACCAGCCCAAAGGGGCAATTCAAACTGACGTCACCAAGGCAGCCCCTGGGGGAGCAGTGGGACTGCTGGGAGTGCCCAGCCAGCACCTACCCCAAACCGTCTCTCCACAGCTTTATACAAAGTGCACATGGTGAGGCCCTCAGCTAGGCAAAGCTCACCGCTCCTAGGATGAGAAGGGCTGTCCAGCCCTGCTGTAACTATTCTGGAACAATTTCTCAAATGGACTTTTTCCCCTACTTACCCCTGTTTTGCTTATTCCAAGCACTAGACTGTAAGCCCTAATGCAAGAGGCCAAAAAACACACGGACACACACATCCTCAGCCATCCACTTATCCCATTTATTTCCTTCATGCCTGAGCTGAGGCTTATTAGCTAAGCAATGCGAGACAGCAGCAGAGAGCAGTGCCAGTACATCATCCTCCCATGCAAACACGACACTCCAGACAAACGTTGCTCTGGTGCAATCAAGCTGGCTCTTCTACTGAGCTCTCAACAACTATAACATCTGAGCGCCCCAAAACCCAATCCCATCATAACTGTCCTGCACACGGCTGAGACACCAGCTGCAACTGTTATTTATCTGCCAAACTGAAAAGCTACAAATGTAAAGCAGCAATTCACAAACGTGCTACACAGGTCAAATTTCTTCCTCCGGATTTTTGTTCTGGGCAGCTAAAAGACTGGATCACTCATCACTAGCATCAAAAGAAAAATAAATGAATGCAAAGGATCACAAAGCATCTGTCACCAACTGCAGAAAACAAGAGCACTCCACTTTCCAGGCAGCACTTAGGGCTTTTGGGGGAGGTTTTTTTCCGCTTCACCTCCACATTGATCTCACACAAAGACAACTCAAGGCTCACGCTGGAGTTTCCAACAAAAAGGGAGCATGATGAGGGGCACAGACTCTCTGCCTCTCTTCAGTTTCAGACTTTATACTTCTTCTGCTCTACCACCTCTCCTCCTCTGCCCTAAATCCTCTCAATCCTGCCCAGACCTCTCTTCCCCACCTACACTGCCAGCTTCACTCCCAGCTCCTTAGGCTCCTCACCATCCTCCCTCTTCCTCCGTTCCAAAGCTCCTGCTTGGGTCTGGTGTTAGAGAAATGTGTCACCCCACTCTCCTTGTTCAGCTTTCTGACCCTTCTGTCCCACCAGCTCTCCTTGGAGCCCTCCTCACCGCTGTGCCCCCTCCCAGCTCCCCGTTATAATTTTTTTTTTTTTTTTTCCCACCACTGGTGGCAGGCTGTGACTTTCCCCACCTCTCCCACCAGGCTCCCGCTCCCCAGCCCACCGACCCGCTCTGCACGCTCCCGCAGAATCTCACCCTCACTTACAGGGTGGAGGAGACCACGCCACCTTAGACTGGGAGAAGATGCCCAGCCTGAGGGAAAGCTGTGGCAATTCCGCTACCAAGACACTGTTAAGATAGAAGACTTTCCTCAGCAGAAAACTATGGGTTTGGGTTGCATTTTTTTGTTTGTTTTCTATTTGTTTTGGAGGGTGGTACTGTTACAAGCTCTTAATTTTTGTCAGACATCCCTCAAAGGTAACAAAAGCCATATCCATCCTACAAAGGCAACATGCTGGCAGATCCAAACATTTTGCTCCAAAACAGAGAGGGAAGGTAGGCAATCATGAACATTACCTTATTTTTAGCTTGTTCCCAAGCAGTACCTTTTCCCCCTACTGTCATCTTCAAAAATAACATAACTGGTTTTTGGTTTTTTTTCAAATGTAACCAGCTTGAATTAAATGCCAACATCAGGAAGATTTCAGCCTTATTAGAGCTTATTCAAGAAAGTACTAAGCAAAGAGAGATAAAGTGTTATTTTCAGAGTTGATTCCGTTTTATCTGTGTACCTCCTCCACACGTTATTTGTCAAACTTTCTCATTATATGCAGTGTATTATCTCTCATACATAAATCACATCTTCCTTCCTATGCGATTACTTCCTACAGTCCCCCTGACAATCTGTTCCATTAACTTATGCCACTGCTGCCTAATGGCTAGGATAAGTGCCCCGATCCACCCACACAATTCCTGTTGAAGTTGTATTGACAGTAAGATAGATTCTATTCTGGCCCTTCGGCAGCATGAAATATGCTATTCATATGTATTGCCAATTATTATTTCACCAGCTTAATGTTTAAAGATTCCTATTGACTTTACAAGCCTGGCATTAAAAAAAAAAAAAAAAAAAAAAAAAAAAAAAAAGAGGATTTCACAAGCACAAAAAGGAACTTACCCATAAATGCATATGCCACCAAACCCATCATTTTACAAGCAACATCACAGAGCAGTACTATCATTAGAAGCTAATGCAGTCTCAATTAAAGGTAACAAAATATATTTCCTGTTTAAAAAAAATAAAATATAAACCTCAACTCTCCTAAATTCCACATAAGACGGGAAATGAGAAGTGCTCAGTGCCTAGAGCTGCATGAGAAGAGTTAGGAGCCTTAATGCAATTTCCTGATTAATTCCCTGAGATCTTCAGACAGATGTTCAGCATCAACTCCACCGGTGTATCTGCAGGTTATGATACCAAGCAAGAGGACGCCTGACTTTCAGGTATCTGAGCTCAGAGGCAGAATCCACAGTCCAAGGTCCAACCCCAAAGCACCTTCTAAAAAAACCACAGGCAAGGTGATGGCTTATAACAGAATTTCCAACAGCCAGCATGTAGCTTAGATATAATTGTTACAATTGAAAGGAAGAGAGCATACAGACTGCTGGGTTTCTTTGCTTTTTGGGGGCTGTAAGGAGACATTTGAGCCTGATGAGGGAGTATAACCTGAAACCATCCCCTAGAATTAGAGATACCATCCAGATTTCTCCCAGGACAGATGCAAGTTTGTTCTGCTTGAGCACACAACAGCTGTGAGCAAGTTACACGATGACTGGCAGTTGTGAATAAGCCTGGTGCAGTTCTCACCCCAAACATCCAAGCTCTACTGATGGGGTGAAACTCATTCATACTTGCCTGCAAAACACGATGCTACTATATCCTGAAAGAGGACCTAGTTTTGAACAAGACTCAAGAAGAGGTCACGCATTCATTTTTAAAAGACAGAAAACCATCCATCAGTCAATCCAAGGCTCATCTCCACACATCCCAAGCAGTACAGAAGCACAGAGGCAGGCAGGGGCCCTGAATGTCAGGCTCCAGGACGAGGTACCCTGACAGGACTCCTGCCAAGGAGCCAATGTCCCTGGAGAGCATCTGCCCCAGGTCCAGGTGTGAAAGCTGTCGAGTCGGCTCCAAGGATCACCTTTCAGACTGCTTAGGGGTACAGCACACATAATGGGATGCAGGGAAAGAACATTTCAGGATTGCACAAGAGTTAGGGGATGACTAGGGGAGGACAAAGGCAACGAAAGGGAGGGATGCAGGTGATTTGAGGAGGAACAAACATGGGATGAAGGGACAAAAACACTAGCCATGTAAGCAGGCTGCTGGTCACTGTGCTTGCCCAGCCGTGCCCCACACCTGTTCAGTACAGTCGTATCTTCTGTCTGAATTCCTTTCTAACTCTATTCCTGGGTGAGGGAGTTCATTCTGTGTGCGTGCATGTGTATGGGGGTCTAAGCACCAGCAACTGAAGTGGGACCGCAGGTTCCAAGGCCCATGTGCCTGTGATGCCAGCTGCATCTCTGTGCAAGGAGGTCTGGAAAGGGGCTCAGCCTCACCTCTGCCAGGCTGCTGGATTTGGCTCTTCCTAACAGCCAAGAAACAGGCAGACCGACCATGTACACAGGGTCCCTCTCATTCACCTTAGTACTTTGTCCACTCAGAAGGCAGGAATGCTCTTTTCTCCACAGCCTGGTCAAACAAAGGCATCCCCTTTATCCCTGTAAAAGGGGTGCATCAGTCACGCCATCATCAGCCAACAGCTCGGGAAAACTTTTGGTCCCTGCAGAAACAAAACAGTGCCAAATCACATGGCTCAGTTTATCAGATGGATCGTTTGACAAACCGTGACTCTGCTGAAACTCTGTCGTTATCCTGGCTCTCTATTCAAGTCAAAGAGTTTTGTTGATGCAGTTGGAAAGAATGTTAACATACTGTGCAAGATGCCACTGCCAGTACATACAATGATTAAGTATACAGGTAAAAGAATCATGTCATATGCAGGAGCTTAATTAATGGGAAATTATTTCCCAGCTAGTTTTCACTACCACAAGTGCTCTTGTAGGAGAAGTTTTATAAATAAAAGATATATAATCATAGACCTGGAAGACAGAATTTTTCAAAGAGCAGAAAGCAAACTATTACCAGCGGCAATTCAATTTTTCAGTCAAAGCACATTCTTCCCGCAGCACTGAGCTTCTCCCTTAGAAGGTAACATAAAACACATTTCTTCCCTCCAGCCTATAGGAGTAGGAATTAAAGTCTTTACTCCCTTTGAAAATGTAGAGGCCACGTTTACTGAATGCTGCATCAAGCTTGCTACATTCACAAGTGGGATAATTAGCTGGCCCTGCAAATACCCCCTGGAGTAAGACAGAACTTGCTAGATAGAAGGTCTTCTTTTCCCCACAAGTTAGAGATTCTGCAACTACAAGGTTGTTACTACTTTGCTGATTAAGCGCAAGAAATAAACAGAATCTAACCCATTCTCCTGAAGTCATCTATTCCTAGTGAGAATTGAAAACATGACTAAAGACAGAAGGAGAAAAATTAATGCATGTTAGCAAACATTTTAAATTTAATTATGCTTTCCCTTTATTCAGCTGTACCAATTAAGGACATGCTACTGCCATCTATCCATTTTCTGTGTTAGCTTGCCCTTTAAAAACATTGGGGCAGCAGCAATTCACCTAGCGGATGAGAATTCAGAACACTTGGGCTAAAAAAAAAAAAAAAAGGAAATTTATTCAGAATAACCTGAATATGCTACATAGTCAAACCAAGTTGTTAAAAATAAATTCTTAAATCTTGGTAATAATCCTAAAACTCAGTTGGAAAATAAATTAAAACAAACACTTATGTATGAACAGGCACTGCAGAGCCATTTGAGTCAAACACAACATTACTTTTGCATAGCAGGCTTAATTATTGATCTGCCTTATGAATATTTCTGTGGCACTGATGGAATTTGGCTTGTGGCCAGTGATCCACTTTTAGATTTCACTCCCAGCAGAAAGAACCTTTAACTCCTTGCAACAAATCCTGTTTTCAGAAAGCATTATTTTATTTTGCTATACATCTGCAATTTAGGAAGCCAAATTTTATACAATAAACAATATTGTTTTAAAGCTTTTCTTCCACCTAGATGCATGACCTGGGAAATGCACTCTTTAAGCAACTTTATATGAATTTTAAGTATATGGATCTCCCAATACAATGACAACTGTTAAATAATACTATTTAGCAACATTTTTTAACACTTCTGACACAGCAGTACTCAGAGTCACAGCCCTCCATTACTGTATATTGCTTGTGCAAGTGAGTCCCCACTGTCCAGAGGAGAAGATGAACCCAATGCCTCCAGCCATCACGGACCCCGCAAAAGCTCTAACCCCTCGCTAGCACTTCTCAGCCTGTCAGATGGAATGTTACCCATATAATGCCAGTCACAAAAATAAAAAGCAGTGCAAGCTGTCTCCCAGCCCCAAGCCTGGCCAGCAGATGATACACTGCAGGCTGACAGACTCCTCGAATCTAGGAAGAAGGCTAGGGTGAAGAGCTGGAGGAGCAGCACCCTGGTGCACCTGGAGCTCAGGAGCTCCATCGCTGCTGGAGGCTGCAGCCCTGCTGCAAGCATCCACCAGCACCACAGAAAACGGGACCTCTTCTTACTTGAGGGCAAGGAATGCCTCCTCCTCCTCTTCCAGGACTCCCCAATGCTGTTCGGCTCAGGAATGGGACAGGGAGATGTAAAGACCCCAGGAGACAGCTTCCTCCAGCTCCTCACCATCCTCATCGCTGCGTGGGCAGCCGGGTGCAGGCAGCCTCAGCAGGGGCACTGCCCCAGCAGTGACGGGACACCCGGCAGCACCAGGCCCTGCGTGTGGGTGCCGCGTTACTGGAGGCGCTCAGCCCGCGCATCCTTTGGTACGCCTTGCACAGCACAGGCGAATGCCACCAGGATTAGCACCGTCCTTCCAGCCCACCAGCGCCCTGCATGCCGCACAGCAGCGTGCAGATTTGGGCCTCAATTACTTAACTGCTTATGCAACAGCACAAAACCGGGTATTTGGAGAGCGGCGTTACCCTCCTGCGGTTAAATTTAATCTCCGGAGAGACGAAGCTGCATTAAAGATCATGGGGAAAAAGAATTTCATTTGGTGCTTTGTACAGCACTAGCTCAAGATGTGCATCGCTCCCCCTCTCCTGGGTCTTTCACCCCACGTTAAGAAATTAAGATAAAACTTTTTTGTACTTTTCTTCCACAAAATTGTTTCTTCCATCTTTTCTCACAAAACCAAGTTTTAAGTGGATATGTGATCGTAAGTTCAGCAGACCTCTCCGCTTTCCCACAGCTATAAAACCATCAGAGCAAGGAATCCGACACAGGCTGCTCTATCGGTCCTAGGGGAAACAGGGCAACACCATTCCCAGCACCATCCCTCTGGCTTTCGGTCAGCTTGCACCACTGTGTTATGTGTAACAGATAACTACTAATTTAATTTAACGTGTCCTAACTAACTTAATAGACCTTTTCAGGCCTATTTGAAGCTGCTGTCACAATCTACTCATTCTACTTCAGCAAAGCACGGGAAGCTTAATTAAATTAACTTCAAAATGTTGCCACTCGCATTTCAGATAAACATCCTCTGCAGGCTCCCGCATTTCAGCCAACATACCCTACCCCCTTATATCAATAGGATTAGAGAATCTGATAATTTCTTTTGCATATAAAACTGTGCAAACTAACAGTTTAGAAAGAAAATACAAGAAAATATTCTTTGCAGGAGAAAATAGGAAGAAAAGTACCATAATTATAGAAGCCTGAGTCTCCTCTAACTAAAGGTCTTGGGATTTTAGTAGCAGTTGAGAACAAAAAGAAAACAATGTATTAATCGCCTATTTTGTAAAAATGCAATACTTCAAAATCGGGTTTAAAGTACTTGGGTTTTTAATTTAAGAACACTATGATTTTCTTTTAACAAAAATAGAAGTTTCATAGCCAGGAAACAGCAGCGTAAAACCTGTCCTCAGGTAGCTTCCTACAGCAGCAATGGAAGAGGAGTCAGACAAGGCCACATCACGGGCAGGGGGCTGTAGGAATAAGTTGTGTGTAGAGCAGGGTCTGTCTATCATCAGTGTTTATAATATTCCAACAAAAAGCAAAAAAGCCAGGTGGATATTTCAAAACATGAACAAAGCAGTTTTGGTGAAACACAAGTCCCAGATAAGATGCTGACGTTCAGCTCCACCTACAGAAGAGAAGCGCAGCATGAACAAACCCCGCTTCAAGACGTAACTACATCTTATTTCTGCTGTGGCAGTGTTGTGTTAATCTCCACTTTGTAAAACATATCACTTACAGATTTATGGGGCAACTGGGTGGCTCAGGAGATTAGTAATGGGATACTGAGCACTGTCAGTTGTAGATTCAAATCCATCTCAGGTCAGGAGAGGTCAAAATGAAACGAGAGGGCATCACTGGTCCATAGAACAGCTTTCTTTTCAGCATGCTCCATGAAACCAAGGATTGAAGGGGATCAGAGAACAAGCTACACCATTGATCACGGAGTGTCCTGTCAGGCTGGATATATATTGGCAAAAAGAAACAAGTGAGACACTTGCACCCCACTGCCTGCATTGTACAGTATTTGTTCTGCAGAGAAAGCATTTCACAAGCATAAACGGCCCCATTTGCAGCTGGGCTATGTACTCCCTTGGCCTCCCAGGGATTAATCCAGAGCCACACACTTATTGTGCGACTGAATCCTGAGGGAGGAGCTCCTGGAGGGTCTTGAAACTGCCCGGGCAATTGCAACAGCATGGAGCCCAGACCCCAGCAGCCAGTGAGCACAGCCGGGCACGTTTCTGCTCCCTGGGCTGCCTCCCTTCATGTAGACCCGTGCCAGGCCAAGCGCTATGTGCGCAGCAGCACGCCACGGTGGGGACACAGCTCACCAAACAGGCTCAAGTTTGCTCTCCTCCCACTGTCACCGGTAGCAAACCACAGAACCAAGAGCAACATCGGTATGTTTAGATTATTTCCCTCTGCCCCCACCAACGGAAAGATCTCAAAGTGTTCAAAGGCTCAGACTAACAGCATCCAAGGCAGGCAAGTGAGGAAGAACCCAGCGTCCATAATCTAATGGGAGCAACTGTACTCCCAGAGATCAGGAAACATCCCTCACCCCTCACCACCTTGCTGGTCAAGCATCTTCCTGATCCACTGGGAGACCAGTAACAACTTAAGACTCGCTTCCTCATTTACTAACAAAGACACTTGTCGCAGCAGTCTCCAAACTAGCTGGCTGCAACAAGGTCTTTTACCATCACATACCAGCATACTCTTCACGCCAGTCCCTCTGCTGCCTTCTCCTAGTCTTTCCTCATCCAGAGCATGCACACGTGCTCACTGTCTCTCTTCTCTCTGCTGCTTCTTCCTCCTATCTCTTCCTCACCTGCTCTCTCTTCACCGGCTGCCCACCCTCTTACCAGAACCAGCTCCAGCTGTACCTTATCTACATCAGCCAACCCACCGCCCCTGAAGCCAACCCACTGCCATATATTATCAACGATAATTAACCCAGCTTCATTCTACTACAGATACTGAATTCCAGCAGCACTGGGAGCTCCAGTGTTAACTGACCTGATGTTGCAGCAGGATTTTAAATGCCCACAATATAATAGAAATGTTATCACTAGTCTGCACCAGCCTCCTCTCACGCAATGTAATTAAAACCACATGCACTGAAAACACATCAGAGAATTAAGAGGAATAACAGCAGCGCTACTTCTGTACTTCCCTCTACTTTTTCCATTGAAAAACCATACTCAAAACAAGAACTGAAAGGGCAGCAAACAGTGCAGTGCTGTAGCTGGTTTTATCTATTGAAATATTTGATGCTCAGGTGCCCCGGCGTTACCTTCCATTTCATAGCCTGACGGCCAGCAGCCTAGACTTGCGTTGTATACTGGAAATACTGGGCTCTGCACCTCAGCTACCACAACCACAGCCACAGCGTGAGCATGGAAGAGCCTTCACGGGCGCTCAGATGTTGAAGCAGGCAGAGGAATCACCCTGTCACAGAGTAATGCAGACAAGTTGCTCCTGGCAACAAACCTCTTCAAACATGGGCAGCAAACAGCGCTCACAGCACACAGGCCTCATGCACGAGTGCGGCCATTTTGGTGAGCTCCTGCGCATCCGCCATTTCTCGCTGTTCTGGCGTGGCGGCACCAGGGGCACAGCCACTGCTGCCAGGCCCCACTAAATCTTATTTAATAAGAACACGGAGCAAGGTTACATCTTCCAGGAAGGAATGCACAGGAACTGCTGCGTTTCATTGGCGTTTGATTCCAGCTATAAAATCGCTGACCTCCTTTCTCTCTGATAACACTTCCATTGATTTTTTTTTACCTTGATTCTTCTCTGAATTTGCCCAGTTTCCTCTCCCCCTGCCATTTCACCCAATTTAAGAGGGGCAGAGGTGGAGGAGAGAGGAAGGAGCTCTCCTTTGGGAGGAACCAAGCCACCGGGCACTGGCCAAGCACAAGCCCTTGAGCTCCAGCCTGCAAGAGCAACCGTTCCTGTCCCACACCCTCTGGATCAAGCCGAACCTGCTCACTTCCATCCACAACCTTACAGCTTCTGCTTCTTGGCTTGGAGCACTTGTATCTCATCTCATTATTTGGAGGGGGAAAAAAAAAAAAAAAGAAAGCAGAACTACTTTTACTTGGTACATCCAAATCTCACAATTTTAGCACCAATCATCCAGTCTTCCTCAAGCTAAAGCATTTGGGGAAAGGTAATCATACAAAAATGATAGTTTTTAGTAATATTAAAAAAAAAAAAAAAGATTCTGTCTCTGATGTAGTGGGGGCGTGGAAAGCTTAAATAGGAAACTGTTAAACACAGACCCCAATGCTATTTGTAAAACCCATCCATTTGTGGGAGCAGGATCATGATACTGCAATGCTTATTTTGGTAATACTCAGCAATGCTATTCCAGTACAGGCATTCTTATTTGCATCTCTAGTTCATAAAAATCACATTAGGTAACTAGACAAGTAGAAATAAAAAAACAATCATCCTTACAAAAACATTGCAATCCCTTACAAACTAGAATTACTGCCTCCTCCATTTTTGTTCCAGTTATCAGGAAGAAAACAGAGTATCTCATAATCTGGTTTTTGCATTTCTGATAAATTAATCCATCAATGATAAATTAAGTCAACCATCAAGAAATTGTTTAAGTCTCATTCAGACTTCAAGTGGAACTGGTTCCAATCGGCTTTGCCTTTGGTAGCAAGAACATCTTGTCCCATACCGAGGAATTTGTGGTGACAAGTTGTGCTTGCCTGGGCAGCTGGCAAAGGGGTTGTGATTGTGTTACTACACAGAATACAGCTCAGAGTGTTATACAAATAATATGAATAGAAGTGGTTTTATTGAGCTGGTTAAAACACACACACCACAAAATACCCTCCTGTGAACTTCACAAGAGCAAAAAGCTGCAGAATTTCTTTTTGAAAAGCACTGCTTGGACCTTCTTTGGTAATTTTTGAGGTTTTAAGTGAAAAAAATCAACTTTCTGGCTCATAACCCCTTCCTGCCCCCCCCCCCCCCCCCCCCCCCAGCTAGAAATGTATCACAGCTTACATCTACAGCACCTCTCCTTATAGCACAGCAATAAGATCAGCAGACCAGTCCCACTTTGCTAAACTATCCAGAAACAGGCAATGCTGGCTGGAATTATCTGACAGTAATTCTATTATCAGATTTAGTAATGCTGATATATTCCTTCTGCATTTCCCGAATCTTCAACGCAAGTACAATCTGGCCTGCTACACTTTGTTCCCTTACAGTGTTCTGGAGGCACAAAAAGCGATCATGTTAAATGCTTACGCACAGGAGGGAAAGCCCTTGCGCTGTTCCTTGACCCACCGTGGCAAGGAAGATGAAGAAAGGACCATGACCTACAAAATGGTAGTCATACAAACACGGCACCTGTCTCATATGTAAATCCTGATTCATACTCCTATTTCTCTCTAGCAGAAACAAACAAAACCTGCAAGACACAGGACTATCAACTAGCAGAAAATAAGGAGGATAAGGAGGGTGCAATCAATCATTAAGACCTTTTATTTACATCAGCTTAAGACAAGCAGTTGCTCTCCCTGTTAAGTCACCAGCCATTCTGCTGACAGACGTTAACCTCCCACCACCCTCATTACTCAGCACTATTTCCAAAAACTACCCCCAGAGCCCTTAGTCCCAAAGGCACAGAGGTGTTGTCTTCCCCATCCTTGATGTTTATCCAATTTACAGTTCCTAGATGCCAACGTCTCCAAAACCCATGCCATTCCACATGGCAGTTTTTAATAATGATAAAAGCAAAAATAAAAGCCAAGCGGTTCTTGTTACCCAAACCAGCTCAGCCTTGGAGATAAGTGGTGAATGAACAGTCTCCTCTCCACCTGGCCCTTCTCCCCCACACAGTCCCTCAAAAGCTGGGGTAACTTTTCCCAGACACACCAGGCGCGCAGCAGCAGCAAAGAGGAGCTGCCTGCCTTCCCTTTGCAGCAGCCTACCTAGGGCAGCTGAACCTGCCTACTGTCTGCATCCAGGGCAACGAGGCATCTTTATTAGCAATGCTCCGCTTAGACGATGGCGAGACCCCCCCAGTGTGGGATCAGAGCCGGACCAGCAGGACTGTGCTGCTGTTGTTGCCCCTGCATGGCCCTCAGCAGGAGGTTGTGCTGCTGTTCGCGAGCTGGAGGAGCAGTGTGAGGCTCCAGCGCTCGCCCCTGCACACCTACAGCCGTCTTCACAGAGTTCAGCCACCGGTGCTGTAGAAATACATTTACCAATAGCTCTTTGGAAAAGCAGGACAGACCCACATGAACAGGCTCCAAATCCTAAAGACAGAAGGTCCCTCTCTCCAGGACAGAATAATTGCTCATAATTCCCACGTCCACCAGCAAGACTACAGCTGTTTCAGGTTTCTTGCATTTTAAAGAAAGAATCCCAAATGCTTTTCTCAAAATGAAACTGAAGTGCGTACTGGCAGCTACCACAGTACCAAGAAGTAGAAAACTCTGAAATTTAAAGCACCAAACTTTTTTTCCCATTGTATAGGAGTATTTCCATTGTATAAACAGGGGACCAAGGAGCCGATGAGCCCAAGGTCACTTGCAAGTCAAATCCAGGCTTGCTCAGTTCCAGTACAAAGTCTGAACCCAAAACAGGCCAAATGCACATTCTAAGGTGAACAGGTTGAGTTGCATTGAGTCAGAAGAGCAATGTGCTCAGCTCAGTACAGACTCCAGCTCCGCCTTTGCTGAAATAGTATACGTATGTATCATAAAAGGTAACAAGGAGATAATCCACTTAATTTTAAGAAAAACAGAAGTCCCATATTAAGTGATATAATATTGATCCATTCTAGCAAAAGTGAATTTTAAAAAACAGGCCATAGGCTCAGCTGGCTTCAAGAAAGCGACCACGTCCAGGAGGCTCTCCGCTAGCTCTGCACACAGCAGCCTTCCAAAAGCCACCAGGAGCCCGTCCTGCCACCGGGGTGAACAGCCCGGAGGGTTGCTGAAGGCAGAGCTTCTCCCTGCACAGATTCCGGCAGTACTCACAGCCATCTCAAACATCTTGATTAGACGACAAAGATAGCAGTGACTCATCCCAGCATTTTTTTCCCCCTAAGGGGAGTAGTTCTGCGGGTGAATCAGGTGTTTTCTGAGCCAAGCACTGACTACCAGAGGTTTCCATCCCTCATTCTTTTTCCCAGCTCTGGCACTGGCTCACACAACACACCAGGTACGAAACCACCTCAGGTGCTTCCATTTTCCTTCAGCTCTTAGCAGCAAAGTCCTACTCGCCTCCCACATAGAAAAAGGGACCTCTTACACAGTGCTTCACAGCTCAGTGATCACATATGGTATGATTAAAATAAATTGTTTATGCTGGCAACAGTTTTGTTTGAAGTTTATGGCTAAGGTTCTTCTATAATACTCTGAAAATCTGGGCTGCACATAAAGCAAGAAATGGACAGAATAAATCCTCTATTACCAATATAAGTAAACATTCTTCTCAAATATAAAGAAACATGTGCCAGATTAACTTTGCTTTAAGATTTGTTTGTATCACTGAACTACTCTGCTTTGAAGTTAAATTGTAAAAGATACCATAAAGCAAAAAATAATCAAGCCAATGTGTTCATCAAATGACAGCAGAGTTTTCCACTGGGTATTTATGGCTGACCCAGAAAGTGGTAAGAAAATAAAGAAGCATACAGATAGGTTCTAAGAGGAGGAAACAAAGCGCAATATAAAAGGGAAGAGGGAACCAAGCCAGGTAATATAAAAGGGAAGAGGAAAAAAACTAAAATGTAATACAAAAGGGGAGAGAAGGAGAGGATGGATATGATGTGGGGGTAGCAGCATCAGACTAACAGGTCAGTTTTCAGCAGTGGCATTTTGTATGATTAATATGGTGACAAAAATCAGTGTTGGGCTGTTCACTGCTGCAGCTGGAGAAGACTGAGCTGTATGGGTGCAGACAATTAAGTCTGCAGCGTAACAGAAACAGCTACTAAGAGCATCAGCAGTAAAACCTAGGAGTACCATGGCTTCCCAGGGTCAAAGAAGTCATTGTGTTTTAAAAGGGCACACAGCATTGATCAAGCCATCAGCAAATTCTGTCAGGTACCCAGCGAACAAAGCCAGACGTATACATTTGCTGTGCCTGCTCCAGCTGAACTAGCGCAAGCACCTCTTCATAGAGCATCACTGTGTCTTCTGAGCTAGTCCAATATACATATAGACACATACAGATACATACATTCTCCAACTTCACTCTGTGCATCCCTCGCTAGGCGCTAGAGCCTGCAAGTACAGCTGCTCAGCTATTTGTACTACAGAGCAGTGTGTTTAAAAAAAGCCAGATGACTTTCCTTAGCAGATTTTTGGAACACATCATTACTTAGTAAACGACATAAAATCTCAAAGCTCTGTGAGAAGCTGCGGCGTTACCCACATCTCACTGTTGGCCTAAATACAGAGATTCAAGCAATTCAGGAGAACTATAGAGTCAAGAAAAGAGATTACAACTGCAGAAAAATCCAGCTTCTGTTAACAGCTTTGCTAAAAATATTCGCTAACCCAGTTACCCCAATTCAGATAACAGTCTCCTGCACATCCTTTGCTAAGTGAGAGAATAATTTAGCAGTCAGAATGATACCTGTGTATCAGAGACTCAACTTCCCCGTAGATTCCCAATGTGGCTTTAAAAATCAGCTTTCACCCCTCAAAACAAGAGGTTGCCTTTACCTCAGAGGCTGCCACAAGGACAATCAAATAGAAAATAGAAAATACTGTGTCATAGCAACAGTATCCAAGTAAAATCAGGATTTTGTTCAGGACTACAGCAAAAGTTACTGCAAGCCTTTGGGCCATTTGAGATGTAAGGAAATGTGTTTTTCAGTATTGCATCCTCCTCGTGCCACAGAAATGTTTAACAGCAGCTTCAAAACAACTACAGTTTTTCAAGAATCCTACTGCTCTCTGTCCCAGAAGAGAGCCTCTTACACCAACCAAGAGCATCTCCCATCCATCATTATAACTAGGTAGTGAAGTAAGGTTTCTTTTAGCAGAGAGTGAAGCACTGAAAAAACGAATCACTTTTAGCAAAGACATCTAAGAGGCCTACTATTAAATATTTAAGTTCTTATCTCTGAATACTCATTTCTCACAGGGAAAAAATCCAACATTCTTGGTCTCATTTAGGCTGTATCTCCTAATTTGAAAATATGCATTTTCTGAAGCTGTCGTGGGACCAATTATTGATATTATAATGGGAGCCCGATAACAATCACATGCATTTCCAGGACATCCCATAAAAAGTCAAGAACCAGAGAGGCCATAAATATATAGAAACAACTTGTCTCTTTCCAGTAGATAAGTAAAACCAGAAATCCATCAGATGTACCAAGCCTGTGACTCCACATCTTTAAGATTCTGAAGGATCCCATTTTGGATATTTTGAGGTAAAGCTTTTTCTGATGTTGTTTTGTTTTGTTTTTTAAGCATGCAATATTTTCACACTCCAAAATCCAATAAAATTTAATAAAGGTATTTTCTCAGCTCACAAAGCCATCATGCAGACAAGCACCATTATCCAACGTGTATCTTCCAGTGGAGCTGCAAAAACAAACCTTGGCAAAACCACAGTCAAGTCAAAAGTGTCAAGCAATTACCGAGCAACTCTAAATCACTTTTCAGCTTCTACACCTGCAGCGTCAGCTGAAGCCCAGATTACCCCGTATTGCACAGCCAGGCTGTTGTCTCAAATAACTTGGACCCAATGTCCCTTCCTTTCTGTGGCCACAGCAAAGCCCCACTGCCTCACCCTGCAGCACCCTGGTTCTCAACAGTACAGAGAACCGCAAGCAGACCCTGAACCCAGGCTCGTTCCCACACAGCTACAAGGGTTTTTAAGTCATCTGAGTATTCCGGTAAATAATTTTTCAGAATGAGTCTTAACTTGGCATGACCTCTGAGTTTTAAAGGGCTGCAGCAACACCAAAGCAAACAAAAGAAGGAAGGTAAAGAGTCTCAAAGTAGTTGGTGGGTAATTGTGTTAGGTCTTGTTGGGCTACATTAAGACAAAACATGTCAAGCTCAAAGGGACCCAACAAAAAAAGACACAAAAACATCCTCTGCACAGGACTGTTGCCTGTGTTATGACAAAAAAAACCCCACAAAAACAAAAAAAAAGAAACCCAAACAACAAAAACCAAACCACAAATACATCTCCTGGTGTAGTAGAGATCTTTAACGAAAACATTCCTGCCAATTCCAAAAGCACTTTTGTATTCAGCCAAACCAGCCAGAATTTAACAAGAAATGCATCGACAACCAGCCTGTCCCCAGCCATGGAAGCTAACAAGTGGAAACTGGATTTTGTGCCATCCTTTTCCAACCAGAGAACAGATCACCCCGTTCATTTGTTCCTTTGATGCCACTGACCCCTTTTCAACACAACCACAACTCTTTTTTCCCTACGCATACGGTATTACTGATAAACAACATGGCTCAGTTTACGCACACTGAAATCTTCAAACAAGCAAACTGACTAACACTGACAACACCAGCTATTTCCCATTGCCCTCAGCGGAGGGAAAAGCCAACCTTTAAGAAAACACAGGTTTGAGACCTGCAGGTGTTGCAGCTCTGCAGCTCGCTGTGATACGCCGCTTACAGAGTTAGGAACGTATGTCAGCGCCTGGAGACACACCAGGCATTTCAGAACAAGTAAATTTGGAAGAAAACACATCCTAAGTTGAATCATTTTAATGATAACAGGAAGGACACCAAAAATAATAGCAAGGGCATCAGCAGTCTAGTTAAAAACTGTCAAGAAGAGCTAAATTAAATAATCTCTCCTCCTGTTTTTACGGCAGCATGCCCTCCCCACCCCAATCCTCAAAAAACCGACTACAGAGAAAAGCATATTAATATGAAAGACTTAGAAGTGGCATCCCATCCTTCATTTTATCTCTTGTAACAGCTTTTATTCTTCTGGCACAGTTTGAAATGCTGAAACAATATGTGGAGAGATATAAGTACACATTACTCCCCGACAGCTTCCTCGCTGCACATTGAGCCTTTGTTTAGGGCAGGCAGCTTCAGGAGAAAACATCTCCAATGATGCAGGGGGAAAAAAGTACTCCCAGACTTCCCCAAATACCAATAAATCTGACTGTACCAGACCAAACAGCCATTTGCAGAACTGAATCCAAACACCAGTGACTAACACTGCACCTAGTGTGCGTTTGTTAGTTAGTTAGGGGAAGGGAACAAAGACTGCAACAAGCTGGAATGAGGAACATGAGTCCAGATGCTGAATGGTCTAAACCAAAGGCACCCTGCAGGAGCTACCAGAGGAGAACAAACATTGAGAGTTTCCCAGCTGTTGGACAGTCCATCTTGTTGAAATACATCATTTATATGTTAAGTTTCAAAGCTTGAAGTAGGAATCCATGTTTTTGACAGGATGAAGATACTTTTAGAGAAAGATATCAAAATGGGATTAGAAAAAGATTAAAGTGTTGGATGCCCTGAGAAAACACGAAAGGGAAACTGCTTTGGTAAAGAAAATAAGATTTGTATTTTCAGTAAATCATCTTTCTAGCACCACCAACAACAAAGAGAAGCTATTTACACACCTTATTTCTTGCTACATTTTTAGGAAACAGAAAAGCACACACAAGTACAACTTCAAGAAGCACACATTGATCCACGTTCAATAATTTTCCCCCAGTTCAGCACTTACAGACAAACTTGAAAGAATATCCTTTCCAGAAGGGAAACAGCAGAGGATTCAGAGAAGAAACAAACGGAACACCACCCCCCCCCACAAACCACACCGTCTCTGCAGAAGTGACTATGCTTATATCTCCCAAGAATGTGCCAAGTAGCATTTAACAAGCCAAGGATTTTGCGCTGAACATTAACTGGAAGGGAAGTATCTCTGTCTCAGGAGCATCTGAAGAGAACTGGTTTGGTGCCAACAGCCCTGGGAGCCGAATCAGCTGCCACTCATCCTGACACCTGTGGTGCAGCCTGGGGGAACCCCCAGAGCATCGCCTGCCATGGGGCTCGGGCAGACACGAGGGCATTGCTCATACAGCCCACTCACTGCTCTCTGAACAACGGCACACCCTGCCTGTGTGGATGCTCCATGTTTCAGAGCTCCACATCAGCCAAATCCCCACGCAAATCCACAAGGCTTCCTTAGGAAAGCTGCCTCCCCATCCCATACTGACCCAGCCCTGGTTATGGGACTGGACAGACACAAAGGCTGGTGATGGAGAAGGAGAATGTTTGGGGTTTGGAGCAGCTCAGAGACTTTGCAAGCCTGTATCGAGACAGGTATTTTTTCCACTGATTTACATTATGGGAGAGTAAGTAATACTGCACACTACAATTGCTTTGGTGCTTTATGGGAGTATCGCTGTGTCAAGACATAAATGTACCTTATTTCTTGATAATTACTTCTAGAACAGTTTCATTCTTTAGCCAACACACTGTAAAAACAGAAGCAAAAAAACCTACTGTGCTGGTCATCTCACCAGTCCCATCATTTTAACCTTCTACACAAGCTCCTGAGAATCAGTACGAAGCACAGCAGTATGCCTTAGGAAAACAACCACTCTCTTTAAATAACAAGCATGCAAGTAGCTCCCTGAATGGCTACCACCCCAGTTCTTCAGTAAATTAAATCGTTTCTTCTGCAAGGCACAGAAAGCCATCCGGACCCAGCGGAATCATTTTGTATTTGTTCTTTCTCAAATGAGCAGTATTATGCAATGATCTACAGGCTTCTTCTTGCGGTATCTACTGGCTTAAGCTACTGAGAGACATTACCCCCAAAAAATCAAGTGCCAGATCTGTCAGTTTTGTGCTGCTGCTGCTCTGGAAATAGGCTGACCTGAAAGCGACATAGCCCAAAGCCCCAGGGGAACAAGCACAGCACATCGTGGTTCATCTCATCCACAGAACAGGAAAATGCAGCAGGTTAGAGACATTCGCAGTTTATGCTAGGATACAGGAAAATCTCAGGGTGTAGGAAGATTAGCAACACTTTTGAAAAAAACAGCTCCCACAAAGGGGTTTGTCAGCTCTTGGAGTCTTCAGATACATCGATTCCACATAAATGTCATGCTTAGCTATGCCAGCTACTTGTGTCTCAACAACAGCCCTTCACAAAACCCTTCATGCAAAACTTGCTGAGGCTTCACTGGAAAAGGAGAGTTGAGCAGAGCTGGAAAACGCACAAAAGTTGCTGGGAGACACAGCAAGCATTAGCTTCCCAGATTACGTGTTCTACTAGGAAAATAGCATGCTACAGAGCCACTGACATATTTTACGCCAAGACAGAAGTCCCATCTCTCTTCACACCCTACATCAAACTGGCATGAGCTTTTTATAAAAGGTATTTATAGATACATCACGAACAAATCCTCCATAAGCATTTGTGCACTTGAAGTAGAGATGGATGCTCGGCTTTTGTTAGAAGCACAATGTACCACACCCCATGAAAAAAGCCATGCAGCACAGAGTAGGTTAATTTTTTATTTATTTTTTTTTAACTAGTCACCTATCTACTATCCCAGGGGGAGGTTTCAGGTCTGTCTTAACCATTGAGTGACAACTGCTTAACAGCATACAAAGACCTCTGTGCAGGATGGACTTTAAGAACATGTCTTCTTTTCATTAGTACAAATTCTGCTGACTTCACTGGCATACATGAAATAAAAGGGAAAGTGTATCAAAATATTCTAGGGATGGAAATAAGTGAGAATCTCTCCACAAGGCATTCCAAACAGTACTTTTAGCAGAAAGTATCAACAAAAAACCAACCACCACCCTGCTCATATTCCACCCCACCCACTGCAAAAGAATCAAGCCATCAATTTTTGCTTTTCTCCATTTCATGGAATATGACACTGCAAAACAGCGGTGACCACTGCACAGCAGCAGAGTACCAGGTGGTGATTTGGGTTTTGTTTTTAGGCACAACAGTTCATTACGTGGAACGTTTCTCAGATGAAACAAGTGATGAATTTTCCCCCGGGTGAGTGACGCGTGCCCTGCAGGGACCCCGCTGTTGCCCCTGCAGCTCTCTGCTGGTTTTGTGGTGGGCAGCCGAGTGCAGAGCTGGCGGGGAAGGCTCTGAGCTGCCCGCCTGACACCGAGCGCGCAGCACAGAACTGCAGCGCTCAGCAGCTCCTGCTAAGCTGGGCTTTACACGCGCTCGCACGCTGCAGCTCCAAAAGCAGCTGACAACCAGAATGAAGAGTCTTTTATACCCTTTCTGGTAATATTAACATGAGGTTTCCGAGCTGGCTAGAAAGATTTGGTTTAGATGTTCCTCCTTCTAAACAGGAGATATTTGCCTGAAAAATCAGTTTCTGATGAGCCTTGCACTAAAAGGCAAGCAGTCGCTCCAGACCAAATACGGTCTCCTTCACAACTAAATTCCTAAATAATTTACAACAGGGGGTAAGGGAAAAAGGCTAGAAACACTCTCCCCCATAAACCTCAGCCAGAAAAGTATCCCCACGGGGAGCATCTCGCCAGGTGCTGAGCCTCCCTGCATCCTTCCTTTGCAGATGCTGAGGAATAAAAGCACTTGGAACAACAGGGAGAATCAGGAAGAAAGCACATGCCAGAAGACTGCCCCAGTTGTTTGCTACAGCAAACAGCTCCACGCTCTCCAACAAGACTGTAAGAAGCAAGGCATCTAGAAAAATACATTTTTAGGTATGTCAGCCAACACAATCAATCAGAGAGTCACCTTGAGGTTGCAGAAGAGCAGAAATGTAAAATGGAACTGCAGTCTGTTGAGACTGTTGGGTAGCTAACCGCAAAAGAACGCAATGGATTTACCACCGTTGCCTTTTCCTGCCATGGTTAAAGATGAGATACATCCAAAAGGCTTTTATATTTTAAACTTTAAAGTAGAATCAAAATACAGTCGGTTTTCTCTAGTTTAACCTCAGGAAAATTTTAGTAAGACATTTTAATCTTCCATACTCCGCTGCGCTGCATGTGCAAAGCGCATGAAGATGGATGGAAGAGGCTGGAATATAAGACACTGGGTCAAATCCCAACCCCGAAGGGTTTAACTGGTTTGAACAGAGTGAGCGTATTGCCCTAGGGCTTCCCTGACAAAGGGCTCTGAACCACACAGCCACAGGCATCCCCAAGATACAGCTTTATTCATGGCTTGAAACATATCCTGGGGAAAGTCAAGCCTAAGTTGTTAGGCTTCCTTCATCGCTGTTGGTTTTCAAGACATCTCATCAAGTCATGATCTTTATTTTTCATTAAAAAATCTGCTCAAGGCCCTAGGTAAGCATAACAGGAGGTGACGGTGGGAAGTTCAGAAAGAACGCATTTTCCCCACAACTGTTTGTTGCGAAGGAGGAGTAAATTTATTCAGACTTACTAGTCAGAAAAAATAGGTGTCCTTTAAATCCTTTATACTTTTTTTTTTTTACATGATGGCAGAACTCCTCTGGGGGGGGGGGGGGTGGTTTTGCTTGGTTTTTTTTTTAATTTTAACAAAACTCATTTCTTTCCAATATTTTATGGAACAAAAACAAAAGCTGCATTGCAGTGTTTTTCAAATGCTACAGTAAAACAAATTTAAAAAAGCATTTGGTTCTGGTTTGGTTTTGCTTTATATAATGTTTCTAAGAGCTTCTGAAGACGAACATGTTGCTTTTCCAGAAGGAAGTGTACTCTGGTAACGCCTTCCACCAGAACTGGGATTCCTCGCCCCTGCAAGGCTTTGTTGGTTGGAGCTAAGCAGCCACTGTAAACCAGTGAAGAATAACAACTGGTACGATTTCTACTAAGGTACTGCAGTGGTATCCACTGAAGATCAAGTTCCATCAAAGCTCAAGGAGCTCGGTACTGCGAATGAAGAGGACAAAGAACATGGGAAGATGTTCTTCACATCCATAACTGTTTTGCAACTTTCATGAAAAAAGTTTATTAGAAACTCAAGGTTTTGATATCCTAACAAATCAGACCATGTTCACTTACACCTACAAAACTACAGGCACCCCCACGGAACCCCAGCCAGACGGTTTCTCTTTGGGGGGAAGCAGCTCTACTGGAGGACATGTCGCACTAATTAAGATGACTAAAATGTGCACCGAAAAAGACCTTTATGTTGCCCTGTGGAGGGAAAGGAATACTCCAAGCTTCTGACTAGATTTTCAAGATGGCAAACAACCCCCAAAAATGATCCTGCCGGAATGAGTATATACACATAAAAATAAATATTTATATGTATTTATGTAAACAAATACATGCACTTTTCTCATTTCTGCTTTTTTACACTTCCATGGCAGGACATTGAAAGCTGCTGTTATTTTTCCTTTCTACATTTAGCAAAGGAATTACCTCCTGCCTGCAGGATATAAATACCTTTTTCAAAGCATCATAGTTACTATTTTCCCAGACAACAGATACTTTATAGACAAAGATGCATTACATAATTGCACATTGACTTAGGTGGGAAAAAAAGGATTCTATATTCCACTTCTCTTAATTGAAAGATAGCATTGTTAAGGGATTTACATGGGATATACTTTAATCTACTTCTACTTCTTTAATCTATGTATTTAATCATATCTGGTATGTCTGAGAATTTCTTTGGGGGGGGGGGGGCAGGGGGGAGAAATTTGCTGACATTTGTTCCTTAAACTTCCAAACAACTGTGCTACAGTTACGCTTTTGCTCCAAATATTTGTTGACCAAAGATAACCCTCCACTGCTGATAGAGGCTGATAACCAGTTTGGTTATTCTATTGTTAACAGACTGTTGTGGGTGTTCTGACTTTAACCCTCAAATAAAGAAAATTCGTTTGGCTACACAGAAGACAGGTAATAAGAACAAATTAAGAAAAACAAATTAGCTGTTTATGTCCAGAATTATTTTTTTCTTCACATCCATAACTGTTTTGCAACTTTCATGAAAAAAGTTTATTAGAAACTCAAGGTTTTGATATCCTAACAAATCAGACCAGTAACAGCTCATCCTTTGTGTTACCAAGATCTCTATCATAAGTACAGTGTGGATCACCCTATGGCTGTAAGCACAGCAGACTGACGAGTAAAATGAAGCACTGAAGGCACGGGCTGGTCAGACAGCAACCCAAAACCACAACCGAAGTCCAAGCGCCTGCTGTTGCCTGCGTGGGCCCACCAAACCCAGCAGAGCCCCGCAGGCCAGCCCAGCCGGGAGGGACCCCCCCGGGGAAGCTCCAGCCCCAGGCCCAAGAGCCGGGGGCGGCCCCTTCCCAGGCCAGGCTGGCACAGGGGCTGCGCCACGCTCGACGCCGGGCAAAGGGGCCCCATCCCGCCCCACAGCGCGCCCCCAGCCCCACACCTGGCTCATTGCAAAGCCTTTGCCATGGCCAATCCCACCCCACAGCGGGCCCCCAGCCCCACGCCTGGCTCACTGCAAAGCCTTTGCCATGGCCAGCAGCCTGCTCCTTGCGAGGCCGGGGGGGGAGGGAACACAGAGCTCCGCGGTTGCTGCAAGCGCGTTGTCATTTGATGTTTTAATTTATTTTTTTTTTTTTTTTTTTTTTTTAATGAGAGGGAAAACGCTTCCCCTGGCGCGGGCCGTATGACGGAAGGATGCTGGGGCTGTGCCCCGCTCACGCCGCCGGGACGGGCGCGCTCCGGTGCCGGCCCGGCTTTGTCTCGCCGGGAGGGGGATGCTGCGCGGCCGCGGAGCGCTCCCGCAGCCCCGGCGGGAGGGGACCCTCCTCGGGGACCCCCTTCAGCCCCCCATCCCCCGCCTCAGCCCCCCGCGCACCGGTGAAACTTTCTCCGGCGCTGCCGCAGGGGCGCGGCGGAGCGCGGCCGGCCGCCCCCGCGGAGCGCCGAGCATGCCCAGTCACCGGCATGACATCAGCGCCGGCAGCGCGGCCGCCCCCGCGCCCCCACCCCTCCCGGCCCGGCCGGACCCCCGCGGTGGGGAGCAGCCCCCACCCCCCCGCTATGGGGGGGCAGCCCCGCCGCCCCTCCCTCGCTCCGCCGCAGCGGGAACAATGGCCGCGGGGCCCGGCGGCGGGGCCGCGGGGAGGGATGCTCGCCCCGGTAACGGGGGGGAGGAGAGGGATGCTCGCCCCAGTACCCCAGTAACCGTGAGGGGGGCACGGATGCTCGCGCCGGTAACGGGTAGGGCGGGAGGGTGCTCGTCCCGGTAACGGTGAGGGGGAGAGGGACGCTCGCCCCGGTAACGGTGAGGGGGCGACGAATGCTCGCCGTAGCGGGTGGGGCGGAAGGATGCTCGCCCCAGTAACGGTGGGGGGGGGAACGGATGCTCTCCCCGGCAGCGGGTAGGGCGGAGGATGCTCGCCCCGGTAACGGGGGGGGGGGGGGGGGGGAACGAATGCTTGCCCCGGTAGCGGGTGGGGCGGAAAGATGCTCGTCCCGGTAACGGTGAGGGGGAGAGGGACGCTCGCCCCGGTAACGGTGAGGGGGGGACGGATGCTCGCTCCGGTAGCCGGTAGGGCGGGAGGATGCTCGTCCCGGTAACGGGGAGGCGGGGGGGGGAGGATGCTCGCCCCGCCGCGGCACCGCGCAGGCGGGAGAAGGGGCTGCGGCAGACTCACCCCGATGACAACCGTCTCCTCGCCCTTGAATTTGGGGATGAATTTGTCCCCCCGGAGAATCTCCGCCTCGTTGAGGGGCCGGAACCGGCACATCACCTTAATGCTGCACTCGGCGGGATCCGCCATGGCGGCGGGCACCGGCCGCAGGGAGCGGGCGCTCCGCCGGGCAGGTGCCGCAGACGCCCTGCTGCCGCCGGCCGGGGCGGGGCGGGGGGAGGGGCGGCAGCCGCTCGGTGCCGGCAGCGGCCGCTCAGCCCCGGTGGCCCCCGGCCAGGCGCGGCTGCGCGGGGAGGGGCGGCGGGCTGCCCCTCCCCCCCCAGCGCCCGGGCCGGGCCGCGCGGGGGCTGCCGGGAGCCGTAGTTCGCGCGCGGGGGCGGCCGCCAGCGGCTCTAACGGCGCCCCGGGCTCCCCTCAGCGGGGGCGGGGGGACTCCCGGCTCAACGGGAGGTTACAGCGATTAACCGAGGGGTCGGTCCGGCTCGGCCTCGGACGGGGAGCGGCGTGTGCCCTCGGGCCGCAGGGCAGGTATTTCGGTATCTCGTTCCCAGCAGCACCGCCCGCCCGCTGCTCCCTGAGGGGAAAAACAAGGCGGGAACAAGGAGAGAGCCCCGGCGGCCTGTGTGTGCCCCTGACAAACCGTCTGTAACCAGGGTAAAGGGTATTCATCATTGGGATAGTCGCTCACTGCACGCAACACTCATTTCCAGTGAGGAGAAGCAGAAGCAATAGTACCTCCGAGCGATGCTCTGACCTTGTTAATTTTACAAGAAGTTTGTCACGATGCGGTCGGTGAATCAGCATCTAGGAGAAAGTGGCTGTAGCTGCTCCTATACATAGGTCACACATAGGTCAGGGTAGCTGACCCCCTCCTCCTTCCCCTGCACTTCCCGGGAACATTCCTTCCAGACCTGCTAAACACACCTGCAGCTTACCCTCCTGCCCCCAACCCGGGCCAAGGCTAGTTCCTTTCGCCACATTCATGTTATTTGAGATAGTGTAATGCAACACACGTAATCTCCGCCTCTGTCATTTTCTCCCTGCTAGACCACTTAAAGATGAATGCGACAACTGCTGGTGCCTTCTGGAAAGTTGTAGACATTCCCTGGACTTGAGCAACCACAAGCAGCTTCTGAAACTGGTTTCCTCCAGAGTGCCAGATTCATTAAATCAGCCTCAATCATACAGTCAAGATGGCAGCGGCAAGTCCGTCAACATTTCTACAGAGATTTCCCTTTCTCCTAACCACCGTGGTCGTCCTGCTGTGGATGTGAGAAGAGCAAGCCAGTTTCAAAAGCTCTCATGCCCTTCTTAAAAGCAATTACATCAGGGAGAGTTAGCAATGTGCAGCACATGATAAGACATTATTATATAATGTGATTTATTCCCGTGGATTACCAGTTATATAGCCCTTTTATTTCTCTTTATGTTTCAAGCTTTTACCCTGAATAGCAAATTTGTTAGTCATGACAAGTAGGGGCTTAGTCATAAAAGACAACCCTTTCGATGAATTAATCCTTATTTTTCTCCATTATCAAGAAGCTCATTTTGGAGCAAGACTGGCAAACCTCCGTTTTCCTGTTAGAACAGGTATAATCTGCAATCAGTAAGAATGCACTGAAGAGCCACCTTTTCTTAGCAGTTTTGTCACAGTACTACATTGTCTGTATCGCAGACAATACCGTATTGTCACAAAGCTGCTATTTTTACTACTTATTACCAAATTCCTGGGTTAAGCAGCCTAGTAGGACATTAGTTTTCAGCCAGATTCAAGTGATCGGAACTTCCTTGAGCTTGTGAACTTCTTCCAGGCTGTTCTGGATGCCTGATGGAAGGCATGATTTACTGTTTATTGGGAACCCGCTCCACATAAAACATGAACTACCAAGACACAGAAAAGTAGTCATACTCCACTGCTATAATCTTAAGCATTATCATTATTTTCTTTCAGTTCTGAAACCATACTTTTCCAGATTGTGCCCTTACAAGAAATGCCACTATAGGCATAGTTCACATGGGTTGATTGAGCGATGGTACACCAGAACTCAAGACAATTTTCTTGCTACCGGTACCACAAAAGTAAAAGAAGAGAACCTTGATGTCACCTTATTTTCCTACTTTTCCAGCAAGTTCTCCCGCTAATTACTAAGTCCACTATTTAGAACATCCTGGCAGATTAGATACAATTCGACAGTGAGCTCTGATTTTTCCTGAAAAAATTCTCAGCTGCGACAGTTCACTAAACAGCCCAAGATGTCAGAGGTCTCCAAAAGGACTTAACAATTCCCCTCCTCAAAGAGTGGGGTGAAGGGGGGACAGCCAGAAGAGAACAACAAAATTTCATTTCTCTGTGGATGAGCCGTCAATATTGCCAAGCTGTTCAGGCTGCAGGAAAACCAAGCAGCAGGCATGTGGTAGAGGGTCTGAACAACAGCATAACGTGATTTCTGGTAGACGTGGTCCCACAGAAATAAGGGAACAGACACCTGGGCATTTCAGAAGTGAAAAGCAGATTTCTGATCCACAGAGCCAAAAGAACATTGCTTCATGTCGTTGCTTCTGGGCTCCAGGAATGAGCTTTAGAGTTGGGAAGGAGCTTCAGCAGCAGAAGAACAAGGTTAAATTTCTGCTGTTACAGAAACACACACCGGTGCTGGCTAGGGACCTAACCTACCAGCAGGGAGAGCGACTTTAATGTAGATCCCATTGATCTTGGCATCTCATCAATGGCCATTGAGATAAAATTTGATGATATGCTTATTTCATCAGTGTTGAGATATGTCTATGGGTAAAGAGGTGGTAAAGAATTTCTTCCCGGAGGTACCAAAAGGGTTGGGATCCCCATAATAAAAAGCAGTTTTAAATATCGAGGATAGTGTCCTGAAGACACCATCAGGGAAAATGTTTACAAAGCCAGAACATAATGTGTTTAACAGGAATAAAAATAAATAGAAGCCAAAGACTGAAGATCAGGCAGCAAAATGAGCTGAGAAGGCAGCTAGCAGGAACCGAGATACAGAGACAGTCTAATCTGTGTACCCTTGCACCACCAAAGGCAAGGAGACATGTTTATAGCTCAGGAGAGACCAAGCTGTGAGACCATTTGTCCAGGCAAAGGAAAAAATCAATAGCAAAGTGTATAGGATCTGCAGAACTGACCCTCTCAGTCACCCAAAATGATTATCCCCAAAGCCACACCTCCTTTGATCAGACAGGTAATGATCTCTTTGGTGATTAGGGGGCACAGGGTTCCTCTTTCTCACACTTCCACAGAAAGATCAGATATTTGGAAATAGAGTACTGCAAGTTCAGAGATACTGTCAGAAAGCGCTTGGACTACACTAGCAGGGAGTTTAAGAGCAGCCATTGTTTCCAATTTGCAAAACACTTCAATATATGCTCACTTTAAAGTATATACATAAAGCATGTTAAGCACACACATAAGTCTCAATCTTCATATGAATTATTCACATGATGCATAGGCATATAAATTGTGTTAACCCACCTATAAAAAAATGGATTAGCTAAAAATAAATAAAATCAATTTTTACCACTTTGTATAAAACTGTAAAATGTTTTAGCTGCTTCAACACTCAAAATATTTTTCCAAGTTGCAGACTTTCATTTGAGTTACTCAATAAACAACTCAAATTAAAGAACTGTAAGTTGGGGGGGAAAAATTGTCTTAAGTATAGGAATTTCTAAAGCAATCCTAAAAATCCCAACCAACTGAATGAAAAAAGCCCAAACCCATTAAAAAAAGACACACAATCCCAAACCACAAAGCCTCCACACCGAGTGTCATTGTGAGGGACAACACGCCCATTGTCAACCCCCCACCACCTTTACGCGTGAAGATCCAGAAAGAGTTAAAACCGCATTACAGGCAGATGATGCCATCTTCTGGTGTCACTTACACAGCTGTTGATTTAAAACCCCGATGACTAGTCTAGTCAGATCACCATCAGGAAGATGGGGGATGATGTTATTTTAAGCATCACTTTTATCCCCAGGGCAGGGTTCAGTGAAATAACATTAATTCAGGAGGAGTCAGTGAAGCATTAGCAGTGAGGGTGGGAAAGCAAGCACCAGGCTGCCATCAATTCACAGCTAGCTGCCACCAGCCTGTCCCCAGGGCCTGAAGTCAGGCAGCGTGGGGCTGCATCATCGCAGCTTGCTGAAGCAGGGCCTTGCAGTCCGTCAAAAAATCGGACCAAACTGCTACTGAGGTTTTGAAAGTGCAACTATTAATTATGCCTAGCCTTGGTCAGCTGATCATCTTCTGCCCCATTCACTTCTTTCTGCTGTCCTTAGGAGAGTTCAACTGCTGACAGGCACCACACTAGTTTTGGTGGGGGTTTGTTTCATTTGTTGTTTTTTTACAGGCATTCCTGAATAGGCAATACTATCTTGCCAGAATATATGGTATGACACATATGGTGCTGTGGTCTGTCTTTTCACATTACCTGTCAGAACTCTGAGGCAGCACTGGTGTGCTCCCTGCTGTCAGACAAAAAGATTTAGGTTGATATATCTGTTCTGTTAAAAATTGCCTGTTACCTGCTATAGCATGGCCTTAATTCCTCCCTCCTTCACTTGCTCCTTGCTCTCCAATTGATCTTTCTATATTAACCTCCCTGTGGAATTACATTTGTGTTAAGAGTTAAATCAGCACGTAATGGACTGAAGCCAGATTGGCCTAAACAGATTTTCCCATCCTTAGTCACAGAAACAATTGTAACTTTAGAGAAAAGACAAAAAAAAAGAAAACCAAACACCAACCAACCCACAACATAACTGTGGTACAGGGGAAAGGCTGTTCTGGCACACCGACAGGGCTCCAGACATCTAATTTCCTGCACAGATTTTGGGCCGTTGTGTTTCTTCACGCCTGCACATCCACTCACGCCGAGACTGTGCAGGGACTCCGGGCTCACTAGGTGATTTTCACATCTGGTACAGGAACCAGCACTTTCAACACCACTACGTATGAAGCACGAATGGGAAGATGATGCTGATACTCAGAGAAAAGAATGGACAAAGCCACTAAGTGGTGGACACCGCGCAAGTTCAGAAAGCAGTTCAGGTGCTTCACTGTTACTCCCTTTTAGTTTTCAGATTTTAGTCCTATTTCCATTGCTCTTTTTTTTTTTTTTTTCTTCTCCTTTAAACTACCTGGCAACAATACTGACTGTGATTAAATGGGGTTAAATTTATAGCAAAATGTGACTTGCATAGGCGCTCTTCATTTTTTGTTCTAAATGACGCCATTACAAAAAAATCCAACCCACACACAGATTGCATTTTAAGATACACCAGGTGACTCAGAAACAAGCAAGTCACTGGGAAAACAGGGAACTTAACCTGAAACTCCTTTTTCCTCTGGTATAACAGAAAGGCACTTTGGAAACAAACATTCTCACATTAGAGACTGGCATTCTGGGTACTGACAGTCACTGCAGCAGGATGGCACACATCAAACTGTTGCCTGTTGGAAAGAGAACTCTCAAAACACACTCTGTTTAGAGAGGAGATGATGTTTTATTCTGTGCAGGGTGCTCAGTGCTCTATTCCCACCAATCAAGCACACCTACTAGGATCCCTCATCAAATATTTACACGAGAGTTACAAAGCTCCACTTAACTAATACAATTATTCTGCCTACCTAATACATATTCACTGTGCTGAGCTCATCAGGTTTTCCGTGCCTGCGCAGGAATTGTGCTGAGCCAGCAAAAGTCTTTTATGCCTGTGCAGGGGTCTCAAGAGAGTCTTTGGTGGTCATTTGGGGAGGAATACCCCTACTCTTTTTTTTATTCTTTTTATGGCCATGCATCATCTGAGGACACCAGAGCCCCTCTTTATCTTGCCAGCTTCTTGTTAACAAGATCTGTGTCCTTGGTCAGGAGATGTTGTCCTCCTCTGGAACTTCCTGGCCTTCATTCAGTCATCTATTAAAAAAAAAAAAAAAAAAAGGCTGTAAAACATATTTTAGATAATTCTCATTCTAAACCTTGACAGACATTTACAGTTTCCTTCACAGCCAATCTTTGACCTTCCCTCTACAAAATCAGCATCAAAACCAGTTTAGGGATAAGCGAGAACTTCACATCTCTAGTTTCAGCCATTGCTGCTGGGTTTCTGCAAGCAGGGCGCTGGTGTTCCTAGGTCTTGCCTTAACACAGTCAGCAAAGACGCAACTACCCTCAGTCAGCAGAAGTTACCTGAAAGTGTTCTGAAGCCACTCCTCTGAGAGAGCTCCGTGTTCACTAGCAGGCCAAGGCACACAAGTACTTTGTGAGCTAGGTGCTTTTAAAAGGACAAAATAACATGCGAGTAAGAATTGCAGCCTGCTTCAAACTCTTATTCTCAGCCAATGGCTTTCTCACCAAATTGGAATGAAATCAGTGTTACGTTCTCTAGAAGCGCATCTTTACATTCTCCTTCTGGCCATTTCAGTAAAGTTTTGTAAAGAAAATTATCCACATGTATTCCCATTTCATACATGTACTATTCTCTCACATCATCACTGGCCTACAAGAGAAATGCTGCCATTAAATGCATTTAGGCACTCTGCAAATAGCTGTACGGCTGCTTTATTTCTGTGTGGGCTAGAGCAATGTATGTAACAGGGTATCTATAATGTGACCTCTGTTAAAGAAAAGCAACAGGCTCCCCAGGGTGAAAAACTCCAGGCAACGCAGTTCCAGGAGGACAAGCTGGGACACACAACAGCCCTCATTACAGATCTGCTCCCCACCACCTCGCATGCCCTGCCTTCACCACTGCCCTCACCCAAAAGCTGCCTGTTCCTTCCCCCCAGAAATCCCGCCCCGAGCGGCTGCCTGCTTCACGGTGCTTCCTGGTTACACGCTATTCCACAGTGGAGCCCCACATGCCAACATACCACTGCATCCACGTCAACTGGTCAGGATGGCTTTCCTGGGAGATCAAACCAACCCAGGGTTGCTTTGGCTCACAGACAGCAATTGCCCATATCTAATGTGTTCCACATAATTAGCTGGTTAGATGAGAAGAAAACCAATCATTTTCCACATGCCTTTTTGTTCAAGTGTAAACACGTGGATCTTAAAAGCTAACCCAACTTACATTGCCAACTTAGGTTGGGTCTGGAAACATTTCCTCTCTGTTACATGTGTCTTTCCTTTTTTCTTCTTCCCCAAGTAGCAATTTACTGTGAAGACAAGCTGTAATTTGTAACGGTTATTCTCCATCCTTCTAAAAGTAAGTCTGAATATTGCAAAACCTAGAAGTAGAATAAATAGGGAAGTGAGATTTGAAACCATTTCTCAAGTCAAATCCAGGAAGCCTGTCAAGATGACAATCCTGTATAAGGAGCATTTAGTTTTCTGTAGCTTTCAGAGCTTCAAACACAATGTGAATTTCTAGCAGGACACGCTATTTGGAAGGTCTCAGTCATTCTTCCTGTATGGTACTGGGAACTGAGTGGAAGGCTGACCAGCTGCGACCACGATGCCGAGTCCACTTCAGGATCATCAGTCACCTGGAAGGCTGCACTGTCTGATGATCCTGCTTCAAAAAAAAAAATCTTAATTACTGCAATAAGGAAATAGGAAACATTCCTGTTATTCTCTACAAAGGAGCTGGAGATAGTAAAGGAAAATGGACTATCGGGGAAGGAAAAGTGAGTCACAAAGTCATTAGCCTCAGGAAAACCACAAAGGGCTGCAGAAACTGTCGTCTTGTTTGTCGGGGCAAAATACCCCCAACGTACAGCCTGCTATAGTGGAGTAAAGAAAAGTGACAACAGAACAGGATAGTTAAGATGTTGTTTGGAAAGGAGAGGAAAAGCCCTACAGCAGAACTAGAAACAAAATGCCTACAATTAAACACATACCAAAACTCCAGTCAATCTATAGATTAAATCAATTAGATAAACCTTATTAGAAAAATAATCAGCATTTCCTACCATCTGGCATTTAAGGAAAAACTCTGCACATTACACTTGAAGTCCAATATAAATTGCTGTAGATTCAAAAATCTTGCCTCAACAACAGCCTCTAATATGTAACAGAACAACAAACACTATTCAAATCATATCGCAGATATGCATGATGTGCAAGTAAGGGAATTAAAGAATGTTAGATCCTCAAACACTTTTGCAACAGCACACAAAAATAATGCAGTCCTTGGCACTGCCTGCTGTACATCAGGATCATAAGGTAGAAGACACCAGCAATATTCCCTTAATTTTATTTTTTTCCCCATGCAGATTTCTGTGGACTACAGCATTATTCATCACTCCCCTTTTCTTGCACTTGAGCCATGCAATTAATTGTTAGATATTCTTAAAATGACTACTCTAGTTCTACTTTACAGAAAGCTACATCAATACTAATCCTTTAAATGAAACTCATTCAACATACAGCACACGTGCTATTATAGCCTTTGGAGTTTATGAAATCCTTTTTCCCACCTCACATTTTTCCAGAATCTATTGTAAGTTAAAAAACCTTTAGCTGGAGCCTCTAATAATCAGATGAGGATTAGATCACACCAAGTCACAGATAGGCAGCAATCTTTGGGACATTTTCGATCCAATTTACCCTAAAAGTCTCCCATGTAGTGACCAGAGTCTATACTGCAGAGCTCAGCAGCTGTCATTTGCTAGGTATACAACTTGCAATCCACAAAAGAAATTACTTCATGTTTCCATTAAACCTCAGAAAGGTTTTGGGGGTATGTTAGAGAAGCAAGGTTATTTGTCTGTATCAAGGAGAATAACTTCTTTCCTTTTCACTCAGTTCTGCAACAATTCTGCTTTCAAAAAAAGTAAAATACATTATTCATACTTCAGACTACACAGTCATAGTCATTCCCAGAAATGAACCAAGGGCTACAGAACCTTAGACACATGTGAAAAGGTGACGGACACATAGGGAGCAGCGGCTCCGGTGCAGGCTGAGCGAGGCACAAGCAGCATTTGCACAGGCACCTCCCCGCTGTGCCGGCACCCTCAGCCCTGCCACCCGCCCCGCCTGACCAAGGTGGTGACACTATTGTCGTGGGTGCCTTTGACTATTCGCAAGAAATACAATCTATTCTCATCTTGCCTTGCAGACTTTGTACTGAATAGAAAATACAATATCAGCTAAGCAAAAAAGTTAATTTTAGACATCAGAGTTTCTGACAAGCTCCCAGTATTTAAAGCTCTGCAAACGTTTTTAACTGTCAAAACTTTTAACTTACAGAACGTAAGACAAAACATGTTTAAAGACAACTGCGATTAAAAATAGCTCTTTATATAAAAAGCCAAGAGGAAAAATACACTGACTGCATGGCATACAGGCAAACCACATCTTGACTTCCATGGGGCAGGGGCTGGACTTGACAATGTCCTGAAGTTCTTATAAATCACAGAAGCGTTGAGGTTGAAAGGAAATACAGAAACATTATCCAAATTACAGGTGGAGAATGAACAAAACAGCAGAAAATTCAACTGATTCGCCCAAACTAATACCTGAAGTTCCTTTGGCAGAACAAGAAACTGTTGTCTCGTCCTGATTATGCCCAGGGTCTCAGGTCCCAACTACTGGACCATCCCTCCCCTACCGCATACGGTAAGCACGGGAAATAATCACGTAATCGGAAACCTTTTGGAAAAAAGTGCACATGCTTTGGTCAAAAGTCATCAAAAGACTACCACTAACCTCCAAAATTTACACTTCTATTGCTTGCACATTGTGAAATAAACACATATGCAACATGTCCGTGTTTTGATATGTATTTTTATTTCCCTGCAGTTTTCACTTATCAAGAACAAGTAACAGGGAAAGTTGTCTGAACTAGTGCATAAACAAACATTCTGAAACACCACTACACGTATCTAATTTACAAGAACCGTATAAAAAAAGTCACTAAAACACTACACTACGAAGGTGTCCAACGCTTACAGTCAGACTTTTTCCAACCCGTTACTTGCCTTGTAGCCACAGGAAAACTCTCCAAAATTGAAAAGACAATCTTGCCACAACCCTCCCTCCCCCCCACCACCTGGGATGGCTCGATATCTAGACATCCAATAATTAATTATTGCAATGATATATAATGCAATACATACCTGGTAAAATATCCTTTATGTGGTGTGTTACAGTTTTAAAGCCAGTTAAAATATGCAGTCTTCAGATAAAATGTAATCAGTTGAAAATTTTCTCATATCTGCACAATTTTATATGTGCTAGATGCATAATTTTTCTAGTCAGTTTTTTTTTCCTGTGTAATTATTTTTTATAAACTGGTATTATAAATAGAAATATACATTCAAAATATATGGAAAAGTGAGTTACTACATTAAATTTGCATGTATCGATCCATCCCTTTCCCCTGCACAGTAATAGAAAATACTATTTTGCCTTGAACTTCATATTTGACAGTGAAATGCCACTAAAGTATTTACCAAAAAGTCCATCTAGTCAAATTGTGAAACAAAATGAACCAAGTGAAAACTTTACATTTCCTTTAGAAAAAAATTACAAGAATTTTGTTTCCTAGCTATGAATCTTTAACTTTTTTTTTTAGACACAAAGTTGGATTTATTTGTACAAGATACAAAATGTAAACATGGCAAAATAAATAGTTAAAACAAGTGATGCAGGATCCCATTTCATGCTCATGATCCCATTAAAGAATTATTTTTTAATCCATTCAGTTGCAAATTCAAGTGCAAAAGCATGATGATGAATATCTACTATTCAAGTAACAGAAATAATATTGATGATACAAATAAACTATTTTACAAGGTAGTGATTTTCCCAATTTTACAAAATTTACATTATATATCGACTTAATACACGATATAATGATAGTCCATTTAGGTCCATTTTAGTTCTCTGTGATCCACAGAGTGCTGTATTTTGCACTCGGTTGGAATATAAATGACTACACCATTAGCACAGGTTGAGACACTGGTTTGAGGTTATGTCACTTCCATGGCTACTGTTGTCTCTGCTATGCCATTTAAACCCAGTCGTTCTGGTTCATGATTCTCTCTGCAATAAAAGAAATATTCAATAGTTACAGGTAGAACATATTTTCTTACACAGTTTTAATGATTTATTACATGTGCTTTGTTTTTTTGGTTTTTTTTTTACACAGCTGTTAGCCTGGATCAGGGAGAAAACACGTACTAGAAACAGATTATTTAAAACTAAATACTAAGTTTTACTCCACTAACTGCAGTCCCTTCTACAAGATTCTTGCATTTAACTGTAAATTACCAGCCTAAGTTATAGGTAAAAGTACTAAAGAGTCTCCTGAAGAAGGAAAGTCAAGATATATTATGATGACTGACTCACAGTAAAGCGTTATTCTAACATAATCCTCTCCCACCCACACCAATTCCACTTTAGCACTAGTGCAAGAAATCTTAAATGTTTTTTCAATTTGTTATCATTCTTTGTAGAAAAGCCCAAGACCTGTTCAGCTAAGGTGGTACTTTTCACAGCATTTGCTGACATGACTTGAAATACCCCTCTGACTTGAGGGAAATAAGAACTAAATGTGTTACTGATACAAAAGTATGCTTTAAGGCACGGCTGCTAATTTAAAAATACCTTTTTCCTCAATCTATAGTGACTAAATTATACATGCCATTTTCCATCTCAAAAAACTCTAAAATTTTAACCTCTGCAGGAGCGTTATGAAATAATCAGGAAGCCACATTTGCTAATGGCCATTTTTCACTTTTCTAATTCATCACAAACTTTACTTTTTTTTTTTTTTAAACATCATACAATCCAGCAAAGGCTTCAACCAAAGCCCAAATATCACCATTTTCAGAAAACATAGCCAGCTGCAAGCTCCTGCCACTCCTGTGAAACATCTTCTAAGTATCCTGAACCAAGAGTGCTGCTGTTCAATGAGAATAAATCTCTTGTCTATATACATAAGATGCAGGCTGGCACATAAAAGTGGTTTACACTTCACATACACATATATCTGTATGTATATATAAAATAGGTACGTCCAGCTTGCATCTTACACAAAGTTATGGAGAGATGTGCAGGGTTTGATAGAATCTACCTGGAAGTGCTGCATGAGAGAAGGGACAAATGAAAATGGTTAAAATGAAGCCATTTTAAACACAGCAGAAGTTTACCAAAACTACCGGTGCCTAAAATCAGCGTGAATTATTTGGGGGTTAATATACAAAACAGCTCTTGCAGTTTGTCACAGCCACCGCGAAGCTGCCAGCAGCTGGATGTTTTTGTGAGGCTGAAGCTATACTGAGAAGTCTCTTGGAGGTGGAAACAATTCTGTTTAGTACTCTAGGGCCGAGTTGGGCATTTCTGTGGAGGCATTTCTGTAGCACAAAGGAAACTTCAAACAAAAGTAACTTCAAACTTCAAAAAGGCTCCATGCTTACCTTGCTATACTGCTGATGGCACTGCTAGAAGTTACCTTTGGCACTCTGTCCATACTGGCAGCAACTGTGGCGAGTTTTAAGGCTGTTGGCGATGGTGCTGAAGTCCTTGTATTGATATGCACATTGACTGGAGAAACAACACTGACATTGTTGAGGTGCACTGCATTTGTCAGGCAAGAATTGTTCATGGGAAGCGTCTGAGGGCTGCTTGTGCACAATGCTGGAATTAAGTGGTTTGTGGTGGTGTGGCCAACTGTCCTTACAAGCTGTACAGTTGAAATCCCTGGGCTGGATGATAAAGCCATGTTGGTGGAGTACAAAGTTCTGGAGGTTCCTGTTACAAACCAAAAGTTGTTAAGTTAAAAATATGCCATTCCTCGGATTCAATTCCAAAGATTAACTTCAAGGGTAATGCTTTAAAGTATACACATCACTGGAATTGTGCAACAATGTTTTTTTTTTAAAGATCTGCAAAGTGTAAAACTTTAGAAATATTTCTAGCTAACATTAGGAACATGGCATGTTTTTTCATTCACAAGAACATCAGCAAGTGAAAGAAGCTGACAAATAACTTTCATATGACAAAGAGCTTTTACACTGCCCAACCTGGTACACCTCTTTTTAGGTGCTTTAAATCAAAGGGGCAACACTCCCCATACAAGTGTATTGGCTGGGGACTACCTCAGCTAGGCAACCTCAGAGACCGACTGCGAAGCCAAATTCCGATGCTTTGAATCACCCCCTACCTTGTTCTGCTGGTAACGTAAAGAGGTTCTGGGGACCAGACTCTCTCAGTGCAGCAAAACTAGGGATCTAAGGCTGGGCAAATTAGAAAACTCTGTTCAGATTATGCTGCAGTGCTCTGTTCACACTCCTGAGGTGTGAGAAACTTCACGTTTCATAGCGTGTATTAAAACCAGAGGCTCTCAAATATCATCTTGGCATCCTAGCTATTCACTGTTCTCCTTTTGATCACAGGGGAACTAGATCCTTGTTTGATCCCTAGAGGATTCTTATTCCTGAAAAAAATTTGCTTTCAGCTAACATCTCCTAATTTACAAGTCTTCCTGTCCTGAACAGGAATAGCTCCTTCCCACCATTGCCACTCACAGCTTTAGAAGAGTAACAGCAGTCTGATTTTGTATGCATAATATCTGTAATGGTTTTCATCAATCGTAAAGCTGTGTACCACATACTGACATGGTACACTGCCCTGTGCCTGATCTTATACCCCTCAAAACACCACCCTCCCAGATATGATCTTGGAGAACTGTACATAGATGTCTTTTTCTTTCTTGGAACTGTTCCAGTATATTGATTTTATTCAGCTGTGGTTTTTCCTCCCTCGATTCATTTCATATTATCATTAACCCAGCCTGGCAGAAGGTCTATAAAACTAATCACATCATTAGCTGTTAAAACAACAAATTACTCTAAAAACCTTTTATGTCTTATGGCAGTCAAATGCCAAATAACATTTGTCTCTCGGCAACATGGCTACTACACCAGCATGACTGGCACTACTGCCTCCTGGTAGCAGAGGTTCAGAAAGAGGGGTGGCGGGAAGGTAGTGAAGGCCAATGTCTACACTTTTTCCTGAATTTGGGAGAAATCCTAAATGCAATGAAACCTGAAACTCACAGTAAAGTCAGAAGAATTGCCAGTAGTCGTCCATTAGTATGTTTTTGTCTCAATATGCCAGTGAGATAATGACCAAATAACGTAACAACTTTTCTACTTCCTTCTTAAAGTACTTAATGTTTTAAGCAATTGATTTTAATTACAAATTCACACTGTTTTTAAAATGCTGTCACTTACGCTTCTGATCATGACAGATAATTAAAAAGATTAAATCCTACATAAGAAAACAGAAAATGCTCTTCCAATGCAAAAGAGCATTTGCTAGTTTTATTACCATACTAACCTACACACCAGTGCACAACAGTATTTTAAGGAACAGTATTCAGAATATCACAATTAATATATTTGATTTGTTTATGATTATTAATAGTATTTTAGAAATCAGAAATAAGACCAGTTGACATATTCTCAGCTAGTACTAGACCGTGAGTTTTAAGAAATCATCACCTGAAGGCTGGAGAACACCATTAATATTGTTGTGGCTGGTGTTTTGTTCCTTCGTTACCTCACTGCGACTAGGAGCAGGTGCACTAACCACTGCAGATGCAGCAAAGTGGGCGCTGGCTGAATCAAGTGTTTTTGACATACAGTCAGAGGTGCTGGAGCCCTGTGGGAAGAAAAAATTTTTTTTTTCTTTATAATTATTCAAGTATAAAAATAAACTAAGTTACAATTGCTATAATGCAGAGTTACCAGCAAATAAATACATCAATCTTCTAAGTGTAATCTAATGCATCATAACATTAAATATTTCCATTTCACAAGTCTGATGAAAAACTGGAAATTAGTGTCCAAATGAGCATCGGGTAAGTCCTGCCCAATTCAGCCAGTCAACAGCAAATGCAGTTCTTGGCAAAACAGATCACCTTCATAATATGTTGGTCAGCCTGGAGAAGGGAAGGCTCCGTGGAGGCGCTCCAGTGCCCTCCCAGTACCTAAAGGGGCCGACGTGAATGCTGGGGAGGGGCTCTTTATCAGCGAGCACAGTGACAGGATGAGGAGGTAACAGCTCTGAACTAAAAGAGGGCAGATGCAGATCAGATATCAGGAGGCGGTGGGCCAGGCTGCCCAGAGCAGCTGTGGGTGCCCCATCCCTGGCAGTGCTCCAGGCCAGGCTGGATGGGGCTGGGAGCAGCCTGGGCTGGGGGGGGGTGTGTGTGTGTGTGTGTGTGTCCCTGCCAGCCCAAACTGTTCTGTGATTCTGTGCATTTAAGAAGATTCCTCTAGAACAACTGACTATGCCTTAAGTTTCCTTCTCTCTTCTGTCTCCAGGCAGCAAGTATACTGCAACTGCAAGTCTGAAGAATTTTCAGTATTCATGGTACATTCATTCTCATGGAGTAATTTCTGCTACCACTTAACTGCCCATCACATTCTGGAAGTACACATCTTTTATTAGTCCAGTTTCTTTGAAAGATACCCTGAAATGGCTGCATGTATCATTCTGCAGCCTCAGTTTATACGAACTCAGAAAATTACTTTGCATAGGCAGAGTGTCTTAAAAATCCAAAATTCATTCCTCTTGTTTAAATATTCTGGTGTCCTGTCTTTACACATACAGAAAATGTAATCAGTAACAACCAATACAGAATCCCTGACTAACCAAAGCAGAAAACACTGAAAGGAAGGGACAAACAGCACTGGCAATTAGATAGAATATGCTCAAAGTAAAATAAGTTTTCCTAGAAACAGACAACGGCAACAGCTGTTATATTTTCTTAGTAAGAAACTAACAGAAAACTAAGCTTAACAGAAAAACACATATTCTTCACTTGCAAGGCATTACAGAGGAAAAATATGATTCTTTTAGAAGACAGGAGTAGTAACACTGCAGATGGGGAAGAGGAAGGAATGAAAATATGCAAAACTACATTTTTCCTCCTCAGAACCTACCAATTTTTTAGTATTCACTGAGCATCTGTTTGTAACAGAATACATTACCTCATAAAGTAGTTTTAATAAAGAAGTCTCTTTGGAGCACTTACAAAAGGAGGACAAAACTGGTGAAAATAGCATGACCTGACAGAGCACTGGCTATTTCTACACTGACCTACTCTGTGGATGCAACTAATGCATTAAAATATGAAATCTCTTACTCAACTTTTAAAATGTAGCCATGTTATATAACTTACAAAAAAAAAAAAAAACAAAACAAAAAAAAAAAACCAACAACCCAACAACAACAGGTTGTGATGCTAAAACTTAAAATATTCTCTTGTTCCAAATAGAAAAATGAAGGCAAGGTATTTTGTACTAGCTACAGCATAAGTTGCTTTCCAAGCACTGTACAGCAAACTGGAAAAGCATGTTGACCAAAAGTATTCTACGCTCATTCTAAAATTTAACGTATTTACTGTGTTATATTTAGCTTAAGAGATAAAAAATACAGAAGCAAGAAGGAAGGTATCAGCACATGACAACATTTAAGGTGCATTACCTGTGCTTTCGGATGCGTCTGTTGTGAGGAATGCTGAGATTGCTGTTTCTGCTGAAGCTGAGCAAGCTGTTGCCTCTGCATTTGAACTAACTGCTGTTGATGTGTCTGAAATTGCTCCTCTGTGATACCCCCTGTTACTACCGAAAAGAAAGGGAAGCAGCGTTAGATAGGCCTGCACAAAATATATCTGAAATGCAAGAATATCTATGTTGGATCACAAATGGTTGAAGGCAACATACACTGTGTTAGACACCTGCAGAGATCATCATATACCCTTATGTAAAGGAGAGGTCAAGCTAAACTTATTTTGTTCTTTCAGCACTAAATCAAATTACAACAAAAGAATTCATAGCTTTCATTGTTTTTAAGCAGTTTCTATCTTTGGTGGCTTTCTCTACAGTAGCTTTAAGCAAACACTTAAAGAAATTATTTTCCTGCCTCTCAGAAAACAGCAGTCACAGCTGCAGAAGGAGTACACTGGGCTGAGCTGGGTGCCTTCCCTCGCAGTGAACATGGGGAGTTAATCCTTGTACAGCTTTCCTTCCTACAGTCCCTTATCACTGCCCTTTTCACCGACACCAGAAAGGACTTCGCGTCTGCCAGGCATACGCTTCCTTTGAGAACGCCTACCTAAACAGCACAACCAGAATTCATATATTCAAACAGTTTGTATACAGTGCTATACCAACCCTCACTTGAAAAAGCTATAAACTAATACACAATGACAAAGCTAATCTCCAGGCCTAAAACTTAGTAAATGTCTGTAAATATCACAAATATTTTGCAAATCTAGTTTGACCTCCTTATTTCACACCTCCCACCCCCAACCTCTACTTGAAGGAAACTCTTAACTTTCACCTGAACAGGATTTTCTCTATTTTGTTCTGAACTATTTTTTTTCAAATCTGAAGCTGTCACTCATCTCAAAACACCTGGATTCTGCAGGAATATCACCTTATCAAGAGACACTACACTAGCATTAAAATAGGAAGTGATCTATCTTTCAGGGTCTGGCTCTTTCACCTACTAGTTGTAACACTTGTGGTTGTCCTGAAATTCCTTTCTTGAGTAAATACCAAAATTAAGACTGTGACTATTTAGAAATTAGTACTGGCACTTGTTCCTTACTGCTACATTCTTAAAACAGGTTTCAACTATGTTAGGAGGGCACTTAAAATCCAATGAGTTATGCAGATAATTTTATTGGATTCTGGGAATATTATCATTTCCAACACATTCCAAAACCAAATTTATTTTGTATTTAGCTTTACTGTGTTCCTCTTGAAGATTACCTATTACTGCAAGCATTTAATTCTGAGTTCAGTCAGCTAAACCTGCTAAGTTCCCTTACAATAGTCTCCCAAAACGTGTTGTATTACTAAAGGCAAGAGAGCCAAGAACAGCATTATGGAACATTACATATATATGTATTTCTATTTTTAGGTTCTGAGGTAACAAATTCCAGAACATGTATTTTGTTTTTATAAAAAAGTGTTTTAGAACAAGCTTAGACTACACTTAGCCGTAATCAGCTGTCATTTCTCAGCAATACAGGGGTATTCATCTAGACTCAAAGTTCATTATTCTACAGGCTGTAAAGACGTAACACGGAAAGCAGTCTCTGCATCGAGGGGTCATCTGATTTAGCCCACATATCAATTCTATGTTTCCAATCTCCCTTCATTCTCAGTTTGACACAGTCCATGAAGTCATCAAACACACTATTTCCAGGTACAGGGAAGATTATCGTAGTAACGTAATAATTGCTCACTCTGCCTTCTCATGTTTAAACTCCACTCAGTTCACTACCTGTCACCAGATACTTATTCAGTGGTCAGACTGAACTCAGCTGTTAGCCTTGTTATAAAACAGCAGATCTTCATTAGCAGATTTAATATTATTTGCTTCTGCCAACTCAGACAACTGAAGGGTCCTAGAGAAAAAAAGAAAACAGCAAACCTCTATGACATCTCAAGGTAGCCTTTAAAGGTCATAGTTAAGTGAAAGTGTTCTATATTTCTATTAAAGGTTCTATTTACCAGAATTTTAGCTTCCACTGCTGAGTATCAGGATTTTCTATGTTACCATACCCTGACTGTACTGAAACACTATAACTGAGCAAGGTAAAAAAAAGCCAATGTGAAATTAAGTCTTCCAGGCTCCTCTCCTCCTCGACAGCTTTGGTTTGGATTATTGCATCCCTTCTCTTACGATCTGAAGGCTTTAATCAAAGATTGTCTTTTCAGGCTGCCCCAAAAGCAGCATTTCTTTAATTATTTCTATATGGTATTTAATTCTGGGGGAAAAAAAAGGAAAACAAAACAAAACAAAAAAACAACAACAAAAAAAAAAAACCCAAGAAAAACTTCAAAACGTAAGAGCTTCTTCCATAAGCACAGTTCTTCAACTGAGAATGTCATCATCTGCAGTTGTCTTTTGTATCTTGGGACATGGTAACTAAATCGGTAACTCTGAGCAGGTCATAGGAACTGGCAGATGAAGCAGACTGGAAGCCACGTGCAACATACCGACTGTACTGCAAACTGCTGAAGATTTTGCTTAAAAAAAAAATCTACTTCTTACTTCAGTCCCAAAAACTGGCTGAGTTGCACTCTAGGAATTCTGCAAGTAGGTTAATTATTACTTACTCTACCATCCACAAATTCCTGGTAACTTTCTCCCTCCATCATCTCTCCTGATGACTAGTTGTATCCCTAGCTCATCAGTTTCTCATTTTACATTAAACAGAGAGTTGGTCTGGAGGTGTCTCTGTCTGGAAAAGTAAGCTGGTCTCTGCCAAAGTGTGCAAGACTACAAAAAATTTACACAACTGATCAAAGGGAACAGATTGTTTCACTGAACTTGTCTCAAAGTTCCTCGGATTCAGCTTTTCTGTTTGCAGTTCTTATAATATGAGCAAGAGAGTAATTTAACTTGAAACAGTGGTTCTTTATTTATGCACTGATGAGGCACTTTCAAGAAAACACTAGTCACACATTTTTGAAGTAAGTCTTTCTGTTTGTACAATGCCTAGCATCTGAGGAAATACCAGAGTTGCTTTATTAATACAAGTGAAAAATGTAAGTCAGAGGTAACTTTAGACATTCTTGCACACCGAAAACCAAAGCGAGCAACTCCAAGTCTTCTCTAAACTAAAAGAAAAAACAAAAACCAAAAACAAAACTCAGTTTAACTACCGTCATTGTTTCCTCTAGAGGCAGCTTTATGCTTACACATAAGTGTGCTATAAAAAATCATCTCCCAAACAGAATGACTTTAATAAATGCAGCAATAATACTTGTGCTCATTTAATGCACAACCAGACTTTGACCAGCCCTTTTAAAATTTACTCACTATTTACTAATGAGAAAAATCTAACAGCAGTGCCTCTTGCTGGCTCAGTTACTTGGTGAAGAGCTTTGTTGTCTACTGCATCTGATCCTTTACCAGAATTACAGGATCTGTTTTATAATTTAAACCTGGAAAGAAAAAGGTCTTCCATAACCATAAGTTTTCCTGCATAATGTACTTCAACTACTCAGCGATCTCTATTCAAATCTAAATGTATTCTTCAGATGATTTCTAAAATTATATAACCAAAGTTAATTACTATTCCTCTACAAAGTGTCTTAGATCCATCAGATTTAGTAGTATGCTTTTTTTTTATTATTTCTCTATAGCCTCTCCCACCATTAAAATCAGTGTTTCTCTTCCCTTTCCTTCAGTTCTCATTCCCTAAGAGTGTAAATCCTGAGGTACTTGAGTGCTAGTCCACATGTATGTATCAGGTCTGTCATTAATTTGCTATGCAGCACCAACAGTTTAGGGTTTTTATTCTTGTTGATGGCATTACATGAATCATGAAGGGCTGACATTTTTTTCCTTACGTATACACAGTTCCCCACCAAAACACAGCCCCCTTTTCCCTGAATATACTGCTTAAATCTGTTCTCGTTTTTGTTTTCTTATTCTGTGTCATCCCTCCTATAGCTACTACAATTCTCTTCCACTGATGTGGTCTTCATTTATACTAAAACCAGGTGTGGAGATTTTACCAATCTCTTCAACCTTTTCCCTTCACTCATTTCTTCATATACTATTAAAAGCAAATATATCTGCTTCCATCCCAAAGTATTCGCCTAGGTTTTTTTACGTAGACTCCACCCTTGGGGGAGGAGGCTATCTCCCCCGAGCAGAACTCAAAGCCTCAAAGTTTTACATCTAGCTAATCCTTAAATAATCAATTGATATTTATTATTACATCACCATGAAAAATTCTACAGAAAAAATAATCAGCTTAACCTGTACCTTTTTAAGCCACTTTCCTTACCTTGGTGTCACCATACTTTATTCATGCAAAATTGAAATCTTGCAGTATTACTTGCATGTTACATAAAGAGCTATGAGCAAATTCTTCGTTGTTCCTTACAGCTCGTAGTCCACGTTTCACATCCTTAACTCTAACAAACAGTATTCCTTTCTATTTTCTGCATTTGCTTTAACAAGACATTTCTCGATGCTTATCAACAATCCCATCACACAAAACTGCCCCCTTCTGCTACAGATGCAACTCTCCAGACCTTCAAGTTCCTTACAAAAAAAAAAATTATATAAAAATGACCACAGCATGTAATATTTGTTCTCATCATGCAGCAGAACAATATTGTTGTGCAAAATCATTTCGTCTGCACTGATGGTACTTAATAAGCTAATGCTCAGTCTTTTACAGACCTAACATAAAAAACTGCTTTTGTCTTCAAGAAATGTAATTTCTACGCATGAATTCTAAAGGTATGTTACTGAAGATTAAATACCGAATCCTGCAACTGTCTTCAAAAGAGACAGATCATTCCGCATCCATACAAAGCTAATTATGGAATTCAGAATCAGCCTATTTTTTAAATGTAATTATTCCGTATATACACAATAGAGTAGGAAAATAGTCAAGATGCTTGTTGATGCTTGGTAGTGGATCTCTTTTGACGTATCTCTAATTGTTCAGCATTTAAAGAATCATACATCCTTTTACAACTACAAAAAAGTGACGTTAAACTTAAGCAATTACAACTCCTAGTACACGAGGCAAATGATGTAAAGACTTATAACGTAAGCTTAAAGGAGGCTTTTTTTTTTTCTTTTGGTGGCTTTTATTCCAACTTTAGTGCTCCTAGACCCAAATCGCTAACAAAGGGTCTACGAAGATCAGAAGTATTGCATATGTTTTATATTCTTGTGAAGATACTACAAGAAATGGTTTTAAGTTTTAGAAAAAAAAGTTTATGGCTGCCTTGCTCATCTGGAGCTATCGGGTCCATAAAGCTGAGCATTAAGAGATTGGCTTCACTGGCTGTGAGAGATGACATTTAAAGGCAAAGGCTATCTCCTGTCATACTTAATGGCTGATGATTCTCTGAAAAAAGTCAACAGAGAAGGCGCATCATTGGATGCTTCCAGTGTCAAAATTTTTACTATAACAGGTATCGGCAAAACATGCTGTTTTCAGACTTTTTCATGCCTGCTCAATATGCTTACTGACTTACTGCTGGTTTTCTGAGATGTTTTGGTAAGTGAAAAAGCAAAACTCCAACACACACCACCCCCCTGCCATGAAACCAACTGCTTTTCTTTTGCATTTATGAAGAGCATTCTTCCCTCCTTAAACAAGGTTAGTCTTTAAGACTCAATCACACCTAAGCAATTCTTAAATAGAAGCAGAATCCCTCCTTTGAATAATGCATGTTTAAGTCCGGCACTTTTATCAAGATTCTGTTGAAACCGTAATAAAAGCAGAAGGAAGAAGACTGCTTGTGGAAAATTTCTGTATACTCTAAGAAAACACAAAATGATTAGCTTGTATCTTTGGTTTAGGTACACATCGCTGCTGAAGATGTTATCAGTCCAATCACAAGTAAAGACACTGGAATTCAGTATTTCGAGTTCCAGAAAAATTAAAATCCTTGCCTACCTGATATGCCATTCTTGCTGGTGTTCAATAAAGCTACAGATGCTGCAGAAACTCTTTTATTATTCACAGTCTGCCCTGGTTTCCTTGAGGTACATTCTTCGCTATCACTGTCCTGTAGATTTAGTAGCCTTGGCTGAAAACACTGCAGTCGACATGATCTGATATTGCTTAGTATTTCAGAAAGGGACAGTCTGTTTTCACAACGTTTACTGGAAGCATTGGTCCGTGAAAAATTAGAAGAAAAGTCTAAAGTCTGGGAAGAGCTTGAAAAACTGTTCAGCATTTCTGGGTCAATCTGTCTCAAGACAGGATCATGTTCTGTGGATATTCGGTCCATTATAACCCTGATTGAAGAGGATGGGGAAAAAAAAATATGTTAGTTTAACTACCCCTTCCTAATACTTCCATCCTTTGAAGGGGAACAAAGGGTAGAAATAACACAACAGTACCTTCCACCCCTGCCAATTCGTCTTCTTGCAAATCCTATACATCTTCTTGGAATTGTAAGAGTTGTAAGGCAATGCCTGAACCTCAGTTTGTCCAATTCTGCCAATTCCGAGCTTTCATATGAAGAATTAGTTTGGTCCAAACGAGGCTGTAAGAAAAAAAAAAGGCAATTTTGCACTCATTTAGAGTGTATACTTCGATTAGGTTACTGCTAAGTAATTATCATGCACAGGCCACAGTATAGAAAATGCCCACAGAACTATCACTTGATTAATATGCTCAGATCATAAAAGAACTTGGAAGATTAAAAAACGAAAACAAAACAAACCCCCATGAATTCACAAAGCAGAAAACCCTCTTTCCTTGATTAGTCATAACATTAGACGCCACAACGAAAATATAGAACAAGCCAGAATTAATTCATTCTGCCAAGAAACACATAAAACCATCCTACTCAGACATGGGTCCATCTGGCCAAGTACCTCCCGTCTGATAATGGCTCTTTCAGTGCTTCGTCACAAGATATAAAACACAGGGAGAAATCCTTCACTTGTTACAGCTTCTGGGCTTCAGACTCTTAGAAGCCAAAGGACTTCCCACAGGCAAGGCTGCACCCTCACCATGTTTTGTACTCAGCTGAGGGGCCACCCTTCTCATGGATTCGTCTTATCCCACTATAAAGGGTCAGTAGCATAAAAGCTTTTGTCTGTAAAAATGAGTTTATAAAAAATAATTGATAGAAATACTTCAAAACTGTACGCACAACTCCAATGCTAAGCGTCGTGCTACAGAAGAATACTTTTAGTATTTATTGTGACAAAGGAAATCCCAAGAAAGCCTGTTCCTTTATCAGAGGGTCCTGCTGAATCACCAGCTGTACAAAGCAAAACTTCCCAACTCAGATAGCTTGCAACCTGAGTATGTAGTCCAAAATTTGCCCTTTAGTTTTACTCATGAAACACACACTGCCAAAGGTAAAGATGCTGATCTGAACGGCCTTTGTTCCAATACACAACGTTCAATTACAGGAACTTGACAGTGTATTGTCTGTATCAGCTTACCTTAGGGCATCTTTATCACTCCAGGAATATCTTCATTATTATTATGAACTCAAAATTGCATAATCTTTACAAGCAGAAATGCTGAATGCTGTCTGAAATGTCTTATATGACAGGTTAAGAAATACTCATTATCAATTTTTGTGATCAGGTTAAAACTACAGCAACAGTAGTGCTGTAGATTCAATCAATTTATGTTAAGAGTTAACCAAGACTCAAATGGCTTCAGTAGTTAAAAAAAACAAACCTAAAAGGCTAACATTAAGGCTGTTAAAAAACCTGCTTCTACACAACAATGGAAAACTAACAGGAAAGAACAATAATAGAAGTTTTCAGTCACATCAACTTGTTTTGGCAAAGGAATTAACTCACAGGCTAAGGAAAGAAAAAAAGAAGGATGAATTCTAAGCAGGAGAGAAGCTTCAGCTAACCCTCTGAAGCTAAGCAGAAAAGGTGATTAGATGAGCAACCAAGTAGTAAAAAAAAAAAAAAAATCCCTCACCCAAACTGAAATACCAAGTAACCCGAGAGGCCAAACAAAAAATGGGTGGCAAACAGACAAGTATGGTCTTAAATAACCCACTCATAAATTTCTAAAAGAGGAGTAATTAAAAATACTGACATTCTGGGAAAGATTGAGTTGTCTGTGGTATTCTGAAAGTGACTACAACACAGCAGGACACTGCAAAGCTGGCACAGTAGCAGTGCCAGCACACACCTGACCTGGGCAAAGAATTTCCAGTACAACTTGTATGAGATGCCCATGCTACAATCTGAGCATTCTGGGGAATGTCTGGGCTTCTGAAACAGCCTTCCTAGTGACTAGATGACTTCCCTATAAGTGGCTTTAAAAGCTACACAATTATTTTTTCGTGTACCTTCATGCTTCCCATGGGAAGCAAGCGAAGAAAAAACAGACCCATCACAGTGTTGTGTTGCCCTTCCTGGTCCTCTGCAGCCTAGAGCTCCCCATCTAGAAGTACATGCTTGGTAAAAAACTATCATTCGGTGGTTCTGAGATGATGACAGGACATCTATAATTAGTCTCTGTCCTCTGCACATTCTTGCGATTGCAATTTAGTGTTTTTCAATATGCCTACAGTCTGCACTGTTTTCAAAAGAAAATTTTGACAACTATATGAAAAAATCCTCAACAGAGTAAACCCCTCTGCTTCAACAGCACTCTACTCAATGCCCCAGTGGGATCTGTCAGCAGGTCTGAGAACCGGGACAACTAGTATCTAACTCCTAATGAGCTCTACAATCTGGGAAGAAAGAACGTGCTAAGAAAACTGGGGGGGGGGGGGGGCGGGAACCGACAAAAAGAACCCTCTCTCCCTTACATCACAGAGTAACAATACAATGAGAATAATTCTCAAAGATTGAGAATAATTGTCTTTGGAATCACCAAATCATCAAAGCTTTGGTGGTGAAAGTGGGAACAGAAGAACTATTACAGTAGCACAACGACAATCTCAATTAAAAAAAAAAAACAACAAAGCAACAAAACAAAAGACACCACACTAAATCCAACAGCAGACAGTCTTACAGCATAATACTGGCATCCTGCTCTTCTCCTGAAAGCACAAGATCCATCAGGATCATTTTCTTCTTCTGCTTCTGATACTGGTGAGGGTACCTAGACCAGAAAACAAAGTCATTCTTCTAACTGCCACGTTTATATAATACAATTTTATTTATTATACCAAGTTTTATTTATATAGCATGAACGGCCACATTTATATATTAAACACAAGCTTCTCCAAAGCCTAGCTTCAAAGAAGAACACTTACTCACAGTTTATCCAAGTACCTTACGTACTACATCCACTGTCCAACAGAGTTATTCTCCATTTCAAGCCAGACTGACCAAATCACAGGCAACTGAAATTTCTGCCTTCTGTACACAGAGATGCTGTAACAGAGTATTACCTGCGGGAACTCATCTTCATCCGAGCTGTGGAAGTCATACTGTTTAATGTCACTCTTGCTGATAACAGGCAAGGGCTCAGCAGAGGGCTGTTGAGGAGTTACTACACACTCCATCTTAGGTTTCTTTAGATACTTCTTCTTTTGACGTACAACATCTGACACCTCCTCCTTTAGCGATGAATGATGAGGATGCTGTTTGTGAAAAAAACAAAAATTTTAAAAAAATAATTAACCTTTCCTTTTCTCATGCCTTGAAGACATGACTGCTTGTCTTTCAGAGCCTCTCACCATGCAGCATCTGCAGACTATTTCAGATACATAAAGAAAAATTTACTTAAAACACTAAAAAACCCAGAAATTTACCTCCAATTGTCTTTATGGGTATTTATTAATAAACAAGCTGAAAGTTTTCAAGCCACATGGCTACTTAAGAGGTTCCTGGCTTTGTAGTACTCTCAGTATACTGTAACTGGAAATCCTAATCTGATTACTTTCTGAAATCTCAGTTTTCTGTGGTAAGCACTTCTGATTTTCTGACCTGCTCTGATATGTTCAAAAGAAACGATCTAATTTGTTTCGTGTTTCTCAGCTTATATTTTTGAAAAGATGCACTGGTAATTTGGGTTTGCTATTTAAGATCTTGCGAACATAAACCCCCCGTAGTAAGCAACTCCATGAATATTAAACCGTTCTCTTGAACACAAATGCTATCAAACCTCAAAGCTTTTAAATTCAAAGGCAGATTACTCCACTTGAAAAATTCTCTATTGTAAGTTAAAGCCAGGGCAGTTTTGAAAAAGTGTTTGTCTGCTCCAAACTACACTTATCAACAACGGCCCTAGTAAAGGAGCTGAGCTCCATAACGGGAGAGGCGAAGCTGCGAGCCCAACAAAGACCCCTGCCCGAGAACCGCGGCCGGGGGCTTGGAGTAAACTCCGTGACCACAAGGTGTCGCGGGTGCTAAATACAAATTTCAAAAGGTCTTCAGCTCCCCAGCCTGGCATCCAAGCATTTTATAGGAACTAGTATTTCAGGTTATTTCCTCAAAACCACGTCTTAATTCCAAAGTTGGGTGCATTTCTTTCTTGCAACATTAACGGTGGAACATTAGGTCTTATCCTTCTTCTACACCGTATTTCATTCATAACTATAATGACATTAAAATGGCTTGCAGCGGTATCCTGGGGTTTTTGTTTTGGTTTGTTCATGGTTTTTGTTTGTTCCAAACACATGACCGACCTTCTATTATTGATGTTTTAAAGCAAGGATAGCCACTAAGGAGGAAAATATGGACTTATAACTTCAGTAGGTACTTATAGCTTAAGTTAAAGGAAACATGATATGAAGAAGTAGAAACAAGACAAGCAGACAATCACTTGTAGTAATACAATTATGCTAAGATTGGAAGCAGTTAGTTTTTCAATTAATGCTTGTATTAACTGCAAAAAAACCCCACCAAACCTTATTCTCAAGTAGCAATCTTAAAAACATTAACCCAAAATGGATACATTTGTCAACAGTGCTGCTTGTAGTGTAAGCTGCTTGTGACGGTATTATTAGCTTCCATTTAATTTCATCGGAACCACACATCACCAGAACCAACAAATACAGTCATGGTCATGGTCAACTAGGATCCTTTGGAAAAAGATTATAATGCTCTTCTGCACAGATGTATAGAGTGTCCTCATAAGAAGATCATAATGAGTATGCAAAACATTATGACCTGATTTGGTACTGGAACTGAATAGTGACAGAAGATAGAGATCCCTTTGCTGTATTTTTCTTAAATTTTTTTTTTTTGTGGAATAAGTTTCTTCGTAAGACAAAAAAACCCCCAAACCATTAAAGTTTAGCATTTCTAGCTACGTATTATTCTTACATTCTTATTCTCCAGATGTTACTAACAAGGTAAATATAAAACTAGATTAATTAGGTTCCTCTATAGATTAAAACAAAAAAAAAAAATGTAAAGGAAGGCTTTGTCAAAGTAGCTTTAAGTACAGCACTCCACAACTTTGCTAGTTTTAGAAAGACAAAATAACTAGTGTGTCACACATGGCAACTTGAGTTGTACATCCCGCACTCACTCTCTTGAGCACTCTCTCATCCTTTTGCAGAAACTAGGGGTTTCCAAATTTAGCCTCTCTTTCTTCCACCTTCCTATGTTTGCTACTTACCTAATATGCCGAGGGCCATGTAGCAGCAGATATAAAAATGTCTACTCGGCATTACTGAGAAGCATACAGGCCTCAGTAATAACAAACTGCTACAAATTCTAGTAAGTGTTTTTGAAAACATTAGTTGCTTACAACTTCTTTCAGCTGTCAACAAGGTAACAGATGCATTCCTGCACCTGGAAATTTTACTAATCAAAGATCAGTAACAGTTCAGAATAGTTTCTACAGTCCTTTGGCATTCTAGCTGTAATTCAGTAAAATCCTGTATTTTCAGTACTATCTTTGCACTGAGGGCCAGTCAGTGCTCAAGGACACCACCACCATCAGAAAAATTCAGTGCACTAGTCTCCCTTTGAAGTAAGAAGGAAAACAATTCGCTATACTTGGCAATCTCATGAGGTCCCGCTAGCCATTTAACACCTTCCCATTTACTTCACCTTACAACAAAAGAGACAGAACCAAGAAGAAAAATGGAGACTAGTCTAACACTGCTGTTCACAGAAACAAACAGCAATGCCAGCCAAACGTTTAAAAACTTAGGTGGGAAAGACAACAACCATTAAACTGGAAAAAACACAGCAGTCTCCTGGACTTCTACCTTCAAGCACAGCAGCCTCCTACTCAGTTTTCCAATGTGAACATCTCCTGGGTATATCCAAAAGGGTGATGGAACCGGTAGCAAGAGACTCACAGCAGAAGAAAGCTTACCTTAACTTTACATTCTTGAACTTTGTGATGATTTCCATTATGAAGAGTGGATGGAGTTGTGCTCATCTCTTTTTCAGGTCTATTAAGCTTCACTTCATTGAGGATTTCACCTCCATAATCACCCAAATGGTACCTAAAAAACCACGATTAAAAATATAATAATGTACTTCCACTTGCTTGAAAGACACAAACAAACAGTTTGCATAAAACCCTTTCTAATTTAGCTTCTGAAGTTTATGGTGCTACACAAGTCTTCGGCCGTGCATGTGTTCAGAAGACTAGCACCGATATAGGAATATATTATAGGAGGTATTTTCAGATTTGATGAAAATTAAAAACCTTAGTATTATAAATGACTTCTTAAAGATAAGAATTTGCAATTTTACCTTTTCTCAACAACTTCTAATGTTAAATGCAATAGCTCGCGTTTTGTTTTTTCTCTTCTCTTAATCATCTCCAAAATTGTTATGGCTCTGCTAAACTCTCTTCTTAATTTCAACATCTTCTCATAAGACGCTTCATCGTTCTTTCGATTCTATTGAAAGATTAAACAAATTTTAAGTCAAAAGCAAAACCTGGGAGGCATAAATAGCAAAAAACAGTTACATAATGCTGCTGCAAGTGAAAATCATACAAGTACATACAGAAGCTGCTTTTCCTAAAGCATAACCTAGCTGGTAAACAAGGCCACAAAACACAAACACTAACTTGTAAGAGTAAACTGAAAAAGAACTTTTCAGCCATTTCCTCCCCTGCTTTGTCTGATCAGATTCTGTATCAACCCAGTAGAAGTTTGTCAGAACAAGGAATTCAAGGCTTCCTAAAACACTTTTTCCACCTTGATTCTGCACACGGTAAGGTTGTCTACATATGTGTACAAAGTTGATGTAAAATACTGTGTAATTACAGATTACCTAGTTCACATCAGTTCATGCTACAAATAACAAACCTGAACTGTTTACTCCATGGCAAATGGAACGTCATTTTTCCCTTTTTCACAGAAAAATAAGTTTGTAACCTAGCAAGTCCCGCAGCTGCTTGTTTATGTGCCAATACCTACAAAAAAATCACCTTTTGAGTTTCAGCTTTCTAAAAAACGGACAGACTGTAAATTCTCTATAGAGAACTGATGGATTACACACTGACTACATCATTCAGGAGGTCTGAAGTTTAGCTGGGTCATCCAATATTGCAACTATTAATAGAGATAATCAGATCAGTAACTGTGGATACCGTAGGACAGATCCTGCAAGATGCTGGGCAGGAATCAAAACAATTCCTATGACCGCAGGATTTAAAGTGACAGATTTAATACAGTGAAATCTGACAAGTTACCTTTCTGGTCTGCATCTTCTCAGTTCTCCTCCGGAAGGCAACATAAGGGTCGTTGTTGGTGGAGCCATCCCTCTTTTCTTGTTTGATTTGGGGGATGAGAGACGGCCCTCTGCAATTCTTACGCTTTCTTACCCAGTAGTCATATACAGCCTTAATAAGGTAGTCATCCTCATTTAGCAGCAATTTAGCTTCTTGAAGTGTTACGAGCTAAAAGACAAAATTCAAAAGGTGCAATTGAAATGGGGGTGAGGTGGTGGTACAGGGAGAAAAATCACCACACATCTCTTGTATGCTTTCTAAATAAACTTAATTCTTTTCCAGCACAAGAGTAAAGGGAGGAAAAAGTATCTAAATGGAAGAACTTAAGCCACCACTTGGTCTTCCTAAGTTAGATATATAGTTCCCAACTCTTCTGAACTAGCATCATCATCTCTCAGAAACTTTCAGACAGTAGTCTAGCACTTCATCAATTCTTCATGAAATCTGAAAACATGGTTTGAAAAAATTACAAGCACAGGATATAAACGACTTACTACAATCTGCAGATCATCATTTGAAAATCAGTAACTTGGCTATTTCTCTCCCTAAAAACAGAAGTTTCTTATTGGTTAGCCATTATTAATGTATGATTCTTTGCAGTTTAATGTTGATTCCACTAGAAGATATTTTACTGTAGACAGAAAATATTCTGAAGTAAATCAGTTTCTTAATTTTTACCCCAAAATGTTTATTTTGTGATAGAAAAGGATAATGACTGTCCCTGTTTATTACAGCTCAGAGACACAAAGATGTGCACACCTTAGCTAAGTTATTTCAGTAGGAGATAGTTAAACACAGGTAATAAAAAGAAGAAAAGTTATCATTTAATGTTCAGCTTTTTATATGGCAATCAGACTCTAAATAAATGCAAACCCCATCATTGATTAACTAGTATGTTTGCTTAACATGCTCACACCATCTGAAAACCATTCATTAAATAAAAAGAAAACAGTATCTCTAATATTACTTAAAACAGAATTTGCGCAGCATTTCATCTTCCCTGTAACTTGAAAAATATCAACTGGACAACCTAAATTTGCAGTTCTACAACATGCCAAACTATGTTAAATCTTGTCCCTACATTAGGGTAAGCAGAAAAAGAAACAACACATTTCAGAAAAATAAGGCTATCCTAACTAGAACTACTGCTACTACATAAGTGTTAATTCCAGCCAGAGCAGAATAAAACCCTTGCAATCTACAGTAGAACTAGAAACACACAGAACTGTTTTCAAAAGAAGAAAAAAAAAAAAAAAACCACCAAAAACCCAACAGGCTACTAATGCCTCTGTGCAGTATTAAAACAATAATTTTGCATCTGTTCTAACTAGAATGGACATTAGCCTGGTTAATCAAACACACATACTCACCAGCATATCCTACCCACATGTAAAAGTTGATATGATTATGTATGTAGCTAACACACAACTTAAACATCGCTCCATCACTGTGAACAGTGCTTAAAAACAATTTCAGTCTTGTTTGTCCTCTGCTCCCTTTTTTCCATTAACATATTTCTTAATTAAAAAAAAAAAATCTACTCTGCCTTGAGTGCACAGTTAGCAACATTAAGTTAACCCTGCTTGCTTGTTTTTGCAAGTAACATGGATGCAATAATCTCTATATTCCCTACTTAAATCAGGTTACCAAAAAGCCCAAGAGGAATGTCTGGAACCCCCTCCTTGGCGAGGAAGGCACTGCCACCAGCATCCTTTTGTATTTCAGAGGTAAGTCATGTAAACTGAAGCAAACTGTATAGTAGCTCCAAGCAGGATTTGAGAGCACTATAACCCCATGTGGGGAAGGAATCTGCCAGGCAGCCAAACTTCTTTCTTTCCCAGGCTCCAGTAACCTGCAAGAATTTTTTTTATCTTAGCATTCCTAACACAGAGCTTAAAACAGAGCTACTCAATATCAGCTGAAAATTTTCTGTAGCCTAAAAGTAGGACAAGAAGCTTGAACACACAATTCACAATCCCTGAAGTCAGGCAAAAAATACTATACATGAAGTTCCACACAGATTTAATCTGCGAAGACGAATTTCTCTTCACACACCTTAAAGAGAGAGTCTATGCTATGAGAATCAATTACAGTGCTTCATGTGCACATAACAGCTTTCCTGTCATGGACTTCCTTAAATAACCACTTTCTGGTTCTGCTATGTTTCGGTGTTATTTACATTTAAGGGGAAGAGAAAGGGGCGGCTGCCCACAGAGAAAAATTTATTTCTCATAATATTTTATTTTATGAAAACATCATTCAGTTCTTAAATTTATCTTCATTATTCACGCAATCAGGAAAGATGAAACGAACATAAGGAGGATGCAAATTAACCTTGAAAACTGATAATCAGAACTGCTTTAACTGGAAGTCAAAACAGTGTTAACTATATCAAAGCTCTAAGAGATCCAAGTACCACATGTTCTACAAGTTATCATCCAGTGTACTCTGCAGGTTTTTTTCTTCACATCCCATCTTCTTAGCACAGTAAGAAATATTTACCTAATCCTTGTTAAAGTTGCTCTAAGACGTAGAGAAGACAAAATCTGGGCTCTCAACACATAGCATTGAACTAAATCAGGCTAACTAACTGAGGCAGAGCTGCAGATCCTGCAATGGATTTTTTCTCTCCTGTGAAACATCCATCTCACTGAGAAATAACTCTACCTATTTCAAACTTGCCTTTCAGAAACTGATCCTTCAGGTGTAACTTTTGAGTAACATTTTTGGCTTTAAGACCCTTCTCCAGACACTGGCACCTTGGAATACCATAGGAACTGATGTTAAGATACTGGCACCTTCTATCCATGACCAAGTAACACACAGCACACACCTGCTTCTAAAGCAAAGAAACCAGCCTCCAAGTCCGAATTTGAGTATAACTTTTTCTGGCATCTGTGCAGTTCCTACTCCAAGGGCCCAACCTTCACAAATGCTTTGCTTCACTTCAAATGTCAACTAAGGTCAATGTCCACCCATACCAAATGAAATAAAAGATTTTGGATTCTCTTGTGTTTATAGCCAAATCTATAGCCCTACTGATCACCACAAGCTTCTTCCATACCAACCCAGGCAAAACAAGATGTTTTAAGCTGTTCTCTCTAACATGCTGTGGTCAGGAATTAGCATTTAAGAACAACTCCCTCCAACCAGCCCCCCAAAGCTCCCTCCCCACCTGTTTTTCTTCAAAGTTACCAATATTGACAATAAAGGACAGTAATGTGATTTCTGTTTAACTGCAGACTCACACAAACACAACTTACTCTGTTAGTAGGAAATAAAACACTGAATTAGCAAATGAAAAACCACCCAGAACCACCCCATCAGAAAATGCAGACATCAAGAAACCTCCATGATTTCTTAACACAGTACAATACCTGACTAGAACTGGCTTTTTCGAGTCTGTCAACCATTATTTCAAACTGCAGCGGCTTGATTTCCATCTTCCGATTTAGTCTGTTCAGTAAGGTTTCATCCTCAGAATCCATATCATAATCTGGCTGTTCGTTGTCCAGATTAAAAGCTGAAACAAAAATATACACACAGAAAAATCTGAAATGCTTGGGAAACAACAAACTATGGAAATACAGAAGCATGCATATGACAATCAAATAAAATGAGTGATACAATTTCAGATTATCACATCTCTATTGTAATACTTTTTTCATTACGCTAAAAAGTTTCCCCATAAAACAGCCGCAAGACAGTAGTTAGAAGTTGCTTGTGTCTGACTTCCAATATGAGAAGAACCAAAGAAATTTCATTTTATTTCAAATGGTTTGAAGGGGTGACAGGGAAAAAAGCTTTAGTTAAAAAATAATCCACAGATGCATAGAAATGTTAATATATCTTTACAAAACAAGAGCAACAATGTTTCTTACTGTTGTTATAATAAAGGTCCTCCAGAGTATCACAGTAAGATTCTTAACAATTAAGATAATTTTCAATCGAATCCCAGACTTGGAGAAAAATCACTTACACTGAAGCTCCAATAAAATGTCAGTTGCTTATTTTTAAATAGTTAACAAACCTGGAATCTTAAAATACTTAATAGACTAAACCTTTTTATTTTTTTTTCCTTCATATAACTGCGACACAAACTATGCTAGACTAACTGTGGGAATTGTTACCTTTTCTTCCAAACCAACTCAACTCTAGATGTAGAACCTGAATATTCCCACATACTCAGCAAAGAGCAAGTTCCTGACTTTACAGCAAAGCTCATTTATTACAGATTGTGCTATTAGTTTTCCACATTTAGACAAAGTTTCTGGTCCCACCAAAAGCAGAACTACAACACTCCAAATAATTCAATCAACAAGTAACTGTATTAACAGCAGCGAAGGGTTCTTGAAATACATTCTGTTCTTATTAGACAAACAGCACTTATATTTATGCTCTTAACTCACGGCTATATCCGAGCACTAACTTCAAGAAAACCTCTGCTACTGAGCTTTCCAGTAAAGACTCTTCCCCTGTGAAAGCCTTAAAACAAAAGCTTGGAAGACCAGGAACAAAAGAAAACACTGAAAAAAAATTAATAAAATCTTTAAAGCAAATTATAGTATATTCTCTCCCATGGTCTGGCCAGTCAACACACAAGTGGTAAGCAGCATACTCTTGCCATATAGCAAACTAGCCCAAGACCCCTCTTTCTGAAACAGAATAGCTAAACCACTACCAGCATGTAATCTACTTGGCTACGCATGGAAGCTCTGTCAGATACAGCTGAGAAGTGCTCACAAGCAGTCCCTCACCACTTCCAGCTGCAAACTGCTACCTCTCGGAAGAGACAGTGCTCAACTACAAACTCTGACAATACCACGTGGTGAGAAGGCTTCTCCGGCCGAACATGAACACACACACTGTAAGCATAGAATAAAAATTTATTTCAAGAAGAAATTAACATAGCAGACTGTAACTATGTATCAAATGGAATTATTAATAATATTAATTCAATAATAAAAAGTTGCATGGCAACTTTAAGACACTGTCATTGGGCACATGACCCACAGCTCTCCCTCTAACCACCATATTTGCACTACAGCTTACAACACTGGATCCTGCTTCTCCAGTGGCATCTGGCATAAGTTTTGAGAAAAAAACTGACCCTTTTTAAAAAAAATAATTCAGTCTGTAAAAATGCACTAAAAGTGTCATCAGGCCAAACTATGCACTTAGATTTAAAGTACCTGGGGTGACTGTCACATGATCCTGTCCAATAAGCTGAACAGCCAGTGACCAGCCAAACAACAAACTAGCAGCCAAGGGCCTGCACTGGACTTGATGAAACCAGTCTGCTACCTACCATCTTCAGTGCCTGTAAGCTTTGCTCCAACTTCTCCCGTGTGGTCCCAGCAGAGCCACCTGGGAGCACAGTGTTGGCACCAACATCACATCACCCACATCACATCACCATCACATCAGCCACAGACCGAAACCGGGTGAATTGTCCCGTCTGAGCTGTAACCCTCACTTCCCAACACTGGAAAAAGCTTCTCTCTCGTACAGCACTGACCTGTGCTCAAACGTGGGCTGAATATGTCTGACTCCAACTGTCATACACCAGCATTTCAGAATTCTTCAGAGCTCTCCCAGGGAAGTCCAGCCCTGGCAGCTCCTACTTCTCCTGCTGCTGTGGAACGATCCCTGATATTGCACTTCCCCTCCACTACAACCTGTAATTCACTGACCTCTTAAGCATGAGCTACCACTTTCACCAGAAAGTAATTTCAGTTGTTTTCCCTGACCCAAGACCACCCCCAGTGCCTATGAAACTACTACAGCCCTAATGTACACTGTGAAATCACATACCCACAGCTCTGCTCAAGGGAGGTGGTCAAAGTTTTCTAGACCAGGTATTCCCGTTATTTTGGAAAAACTCTCCTAACAATAAAGCCGGTCTCTCTACTCCAAAAAACAGATGTTTAACCATGTTTTTGCAGATGATGTGACAATACCCAGAAATCCATACAAGTGCAGAAAAGACACTGCTTGTTTACCCTCAGACAGATGCTGGATCTTACAGACAAAAAAAAAAAGCAATGTCAACCTATTACTAAATTATCTACTGATCAGGTAATCAATTCCCTGCAAACATAACGTTTCAAGACAATTTCTTTAAACCAGACTACCAGAGAGCAGGAGGATCCCTATGCAGAGAAGACGTGATGCTGTTCACCTGTAAATTGTAAGCAGTGCCAGTGAACTTGCCTTTGTCTTGAACCATGTACCTTCCTGCACCACCTTTCAGAACTAAATCAGGCAGGCTCGAGTGAGATGCTAAGGAGACACTAAGGCTAGCAAGAAGAAAAGAAGCTCAACCATTCCACCGACAAGCAACTTAAAAGACCAACCACCCCCAGGAATGCATTATGGATATTAGTGACAAGACGGCAAGATCTCCATCTCAAAAAGGGAAGGCAGATTACCGCACTGCCAGCACCTAATGCAACCCTACAGTACATCTTTGCTGAAAACAGGGGAGTTCCTCCCTCCCACTGCTAGCAAGCCAAACCAGTTTGCAGGGGCACCCGGTAAACACCAGGACCAGTTCAAGACACACAGAGGTGCGTGTGCAACCAGAAGTGGAACAGGGAAGCAAAGTGGAACCTCCCCTCCAACCATTACATTGGTTCATCTGCCCCTGTGAACTGCGGCTAAGTAACATATCAAGTCCGCCTAACTTCATATGTTGGACTAAATTATTTGCTCATAAAACATCAGCCCTCTTAGCAGTCATTTTGAGACTTCATGAATAACAAATGAAGTGCTGAAGAACTGGAAAATCGAAAAAAAACCTGTAATCATTAAGAAAACAAAAACAAAACCCAAAAACTACACCCTGAACTTCAACTCTACAAAAATATTTTGAGAAATAATCAAGATGACAAGATAAAAGGTATCCAACATGTACTTGCCAGGAACAAATTAAATCAAATAAATCCAGTCTCACTTTCTTAAACGAAAAGACGTCAGTACTGTGATGTGAGAACAGTAGTAGCCCTTGTCACATACGCTGTTTTTCATACCATCTTGCAATGCTTTTCTTTTGCTAGCAATGCCTCTCATACGATTTTCATGACCTGTAGTTACCAATACAGTTCGTTCTCAAAGAAAGGGGGGTTACATGGAGGCTGCAGGTTAAGGACACTGAAGTAATGGAAGCAACGCTTGTATTCCAACTCCTGTGTCAATGCAGAAAGGAAGGCCACAGAGCCTCAGCAGCCTGTGGAAGCACATGAGGCTCAGGAAATGCAATGCTATTGCTCTAACCGCTGCATGCAATCGTAATGAGTTAATCGACCCAAGCTGGCTCACCACAGCTCTCGGACACTCATCAAGAGTCCACCTTCCCTTTATCTATCATTGCTCTCTGAAACACACCTTCAGTGCCATCCTCAGTCACCACTTTTCTTCTTTTCCCAAGCATTGAGTGAACTGTACTGGTTCCAGAAGATGACATCTTTCATCCTGGAGTTGGCCTCCAGTATGGCAGCTTGCTGGCTTCAAAAGCCATCACAAGACACAGGTGGTTTATGTGCTCCCTGATGTAACCACCCATCACCACCCCTCTGCTCCTGCCCCTGCCATAGCAACAGGTGGAACTGTTCATTCACGCCTGCACGAATTAGCGCAAAACCACTCAGCCACAGAAAGCACTGCATTTCAGATGACCCGCTACTAGTTAAACACAGCATTCTAAGAGCAACCAATCTGCCAGTTCACATAGTTAAAAATGGACCTATATCCCTTTTTCTTGGTTATTCCTGGGAGATTCTTGTGATTGACTGATGAATCTAGCTCTCCTACTCCAAAGCTGCTGCATTCCTCCACACTGCATGTTTCTACAGTGCACTGTTAGACAGGGCCGCAGTGATCCTACCAATTAAGTTTACTTCATATGAAAGCTCAAAACTTTTTTGCTTGCTAATTGCTGTTGCAGAACCAACATGCTCTACCACTTTAACCATTCCCAATGGCAGTACCTGTCAGACAGATTTGCTTTTGTTTACTTAAGCTCCCCTAGGAGCTGGGTTTATACTAACTTAAAAACAAACTGCATTTCTGTAAGTTACGCTAAATTCGGTTTAACTTAAGTAAATTAAATTAGTTAATTTAGCTAACAAAATTAAGGCTGTGGTTCCACAGTCATTTTAAGCTGTCATCGGCATGAGTTACCACTGAAACAAGCGGTTCCACTAGCTTCCCTCCCCAGTAAGCCACGTTCCTATCACCTTGCTACACCAGCAATCATGCAACAAGCCACAACTGAAAACTGATACGTAGTATGGAGGTTCACCTAACCAAAAAATGAAAGATAAGCTTTCTGCCAGATCACTTCCCAGAGCTGACTCACCCATGAACACAACTGCCACCAGAGGCACGCTGGCAGTAAGAAAGGAGCAGTGTCGATCCTGATGGCAGCAGCTACATCTGTACTGACCAAGAGCAAATGAACCACCACATCATGGTAGTTATAGCCAAAGTAGTAACAAACCAGCAAAACACCACCACAGTGGCAAGTCTGCAGCACCTGACTGGAACAAGGCTTCCAGCACTCCCCACCTGCACCGAAACAGCTCACAGGGAAGGTGCGATATATATACCTGTTTACACACCTAGGCTGTAAGCCCACAGCCTGAACAGATCCTGCTACAGCAACTTCTAAACACATGGAACACACAATGAATAAAAACCAGCCAACTCTCAGTTACAAGAAATGCACACGCTTCACTTGTGTTTCTGGTGGTTTGGTTTTGGGTTTTTTTTAATTTAAAGAGTGACTAGAGTTCATCCCATACAACTTAATGATGAATATTTGACCTATATTTGAACAATCTCTGTTACTTATGATAAAACATTAGTTTGGTATCATTACCCTTTATATACACACACATGTAAATTACTTTTTTTTTTGGTGCCATTCTTACTATTTCTGTTATGGACAGTGATTTTCTTACACCCACTTAGCTATAATTCTAGCACAGGTACAAGTGTACTTAACCTATTCTCTTTGCTGCATATTAATAACTTACAATGCATCTTCATGTTACTGCAACTAGAAACATTCTTGTTAAATTATTAAGCATACTGGAATAATTAGAGTAGTTCAAGGCTTTTGGTTTATATTCAGTTCAAAGTCACCTGAGTTGGTGCTACCTAGGTCAACTAGTACCTGGAACCATGCTTATCCATGAATTCCATGCCTCAAAGAAATTAACTCTTCTCTGCTTGGATTCACTGGTAAGTTAAAAATATTAAAATCCTTGGCTACCAGATGAACAGCAAAACATAATTTGCTAGAAATAACCACCAGTAAGTATTCACTACAGTACGTGCCCTCTTGGCATCTATCAGTTTACATAACTTCCCTGCCCAAAGTTAAGTATTGTTGCTCTTTGTGCTTTTAGCATGAAAACAGAATTTCTAAGCAGTTTATGTAGCATAAAGCTGGCTTGTATCACACCTACTCCAACCAGAGTATGTGGGAAAAATTATCTTGGAGCAGGACCTGATGTTTATTTTCAGCTTAAATACCTTCTGCAATTCTGTCCGGAAAGACTGTGAGTCTCAACAAAACAAAGAACATTTTGGCATAATATGCTTAAAACTTTCAGACACGTTTATTAACAATATTTACAGTGTTACTGGCAATGCCCAAAGAAAAGAATAAAATACATTTCTCATTCAGCAGCTTCATTTCAGTTAAGTCAACCTCCCTTGCTTGCAGGTTTCTTTCTTGTATTAAGGAGAGAAATTACTTAATTTCCTTCTAGCTCATTTCTCACATTACCAGTATGATCTATACCATATCATGGAAGATCTTAAGCATTTCCAAATGCAAAGTTATTTCCAAAAATCTCTTATTTTGTGAATACATAGAAAAAATAGAAGCCTTCACCATGCTGGTGAGAAATGATGCCAAGGCCTTCAATATATAGCTGGTATTGGGCTTAAGAATCTTTGCCTAACTTCAATTGCAGTTCTGTCTATAAGCAGAAGACACAGAAACGTAAAATGCTTTCCCTGCTCAAATCTACATGCAGATCAACAGCCTCTTGTTGAGGCAGCTGAAGAAATGTGTGAAAAAGATTATCAACACATTCTGCCTGGCAAGAGGACCACATTCCTGTTGAAGGTGTTTTATCATACCCCTGACATTAGTCTTTCCAATACAACTAAGAACCAAAACCGTGAACTAACTGGTGATGAGAAGTTTTCTCCGCAGAGACCCAGGACTGAATTTGTGCTTTACCATGAGGACTGACAAGACGCTGCGGTAATTGAATCTAAGGTTTTACTAAAAAAAAAAACAACAAAAACCAACTCCTGGGAGAACTCCCAAGCCACAAAACAACCCCCTAGAACCACACAAACATGATCTGTGTGCCAAGGAATAACTGATTTATAAATGTGTGTCACTTGTCAACAGAGCAGCAACCAAAAAGAAGTGTTAAAATTCAGAGACCACTGTAATTAACTGCAAGTTTAAATAAATTAATTGGATCTTTTAAGACACAGGAAGCTAAACTCATGCAAAAGAATACTTCATTTGACCTATAAAATAAGCTCAGAGTTCCCCACAGAAAGGGAACTCCATAGTTTTAGCAAAACGCAAATAACCATTACCCATAGCCCAGAATACATCCATGCCACATTGCATAGCTTGAACTCCACTGTTAGCAGAGCTGAAACAGAACCTCCAAGAACTCTATTACGATCAATAAAATGAAGGCAGGTTTCATTACAAATACTCTTCTATTTTTTTGATCTCCATTTGTATGGAACTTTGAGGTAACAGGCATTCCAGACTCATTCAGTGAGCAGTAACAACCCCTCTTCCACTCCCTGCATTAGTATAAGCAACTAGGAGGCAGCTTTGCTGGTTTAGTTATTTCTTCTCAGAATTACAAATAAAAAAAAAAATAAATAAGAAGAATGGCTTGATCATTACTGGATGACCAACAGACAGGATAAGGCTTGCCCAGCTACTGTACATGGACATATAGCATCAGCACAGAGCCCATAAACAAATGCAGCAGAGAACACTTCACATTTACTTTCAACCTTATATTCTTCCAGATATATGTAAATTCTAGTATCTCTTATATAAATCCCACCCAGATTTTTCAGTCCTCCCACTTTCTGAATATTGTGGCAACTTTGTCTTCAAGACTGTTTGAGGATTACTCAAGTTAATTAAAGGACTGGGGGGGGGGGGGGGGACACGGGTGGCAGGGAGGTGGGGGGACAGACAGACACACACACCCAACGTTTGTTAACTTACGTTGAATGTGAATGAACTGCTTTGGTTGCTTAAACTCTCCTTTATACAAACGATTGTAATAATTGACATTGCTCTCCGCTTCAGGGACTGGGATAACCATGCTCTCTTTCTTTTCTCTGAAAACTTGTTGTGCTGAGATAGCCCGTTGCAAATGATGTTCCTGCAAGAGAAGAAATTTAAGAGTTTGTTTATTTCGGTATCAGCATATAGAAACATATACAAAGACACTTATCCTTTTTTCCTACTGTCTTCCTGGTGTTCTACAGGAGGCACAGATAAAAGAGTTGAGGCTGTACTGTATTTTAGAGGACAGCAAGGTGCTTGCTTCCAGGCTGGAAGGTGTGTTCTCCATCATCTACTATACCATGGATTCCTAACTGACAGGACTCTTGGAGCTCCAGTGAATTTAAGGCAGGACTACAAAGTTGAAAAGAACCCTTTGTTCAGGCAATAGCCCACACCTTCTACCAGACTGGGAAAAAGTCAAACATTCAAACTACACAAAATAAATTAAGCAGAAAATTTGGGCTGGTATAAGGCAAATCCATCAAAACCTGTCACAGAGAAAAACTTTATGCAAGTTCAGTTAACAGATGCATAGTAAGACCTTTAAAGTATTGTAAGCAACTGATTCAAATCAAAATAATAGCTTATTTCATTATTCCTGTCTACCCAGCAATTCTTACCAGCTTGCTTTCTTTGGAAGTTCAACTAGTTAAGAGCAACACAAAGAGCAGTTCTCACAGAGTAGGACTCAAAGAGCATGGGCTCCCTAAACAGGTATCACTTCACTTTATTCTCACAGGACAGGAGTCACAATTTCTACAGAATCATTGCAAGTGAAATAAATTTCATAATAAATGTATTAGTTGACAAAGATTTTTTTCACACAATTTTATTTGTTAACTCAGCGAAACCTACCTACTGCTGCAAGTTAGCACTAAGCTGTAACTTTTCGCTTGAAGACTTTTCATGAATACTCATGTTAAACCTTGGTAAAGACAACCAGTACAACTGCACTGTTCTGATTTACAGTACTGTGTATCGTTCCAGTGCAGTCAGCAGAACACCTGATACAAACTGACCAGCCACAAGAGGAGCCTGTCTGGCAGCCTGTCAGATGCTGGCATGATTGTCAATGCTACCCCTCTTGCAGTCTCCCTCCTTGAGCCAGAGGCTGGCAGTTGTACCGTCTAAGTGTATGCCTCAGGCCCTTCGGTGCAGCCTATGACAAAAATGTCTCATGCCAAGACTCCAAATGGCTGCGGTGGCACATGCTGTCTTCTGTATGTCCAGTAAAGAGGAAGAGCAGTAGTCTGCACCAGGACAAGATCTTAAATCACTGCAGCCATTTACTTGGGAAATTCATGAGCTCTCCATCCATCTAAGTCAAATATAGAACAAGCAAAGTGCAGTCTCCTAGCCAATTAACTACTAGTCTCTAGTGGAGCCAGGAGCCTGAAAGTTTTGTTCTCCTTTCACTGTTTTTCCTCACCATAGCATTCTTGCCTCCAGCTTCCAAAATTCAAAGGAAGGCAGGATGACATAGCAGAATATCAACTCAAAATTGAAGCTCAACTCTGTCAGAGATCTATGCAACCTTACCTTGCTTTTCCCAGGGGCTTCAGGTGGTCCTCTAGCCATTCCCACATACCTAACTGCTGGAAAGATTATTTGTTGTATTTTTTCTGAACAGGGGGAAAAAAAAAAAAGCAACCCACAAACAAACCAAAACAAACAACAAAAGACTTTGCTACTCTATCTCCTCCATCGGTTTTCTGGGGGTAGCCCTCCCCACAATTAGCACCAGTGACTGACTGGATGCACAAGTGGCTGCCAGGCATCACCACCACTAACAGAACTGGCCTGCATTTCAGTAACCTGATTGCAATGCAGTCTGGCACACGTGGTGGTCCTGCATGCAGAGATTCTGTGCTACATGCTTGGTAAATTGTCTCAAGAATAGAATTTAATTCTATGAAACATTAGTAAAAAAAAAATTTTAAAAAAAGTGAATGAAAGCAAATCTTTAAAAACATGTAAATGACATTGAATAAATTATACCCTTTTGAATATTAAGATCTTGCAGAAACACAAATAATGCAATTTCTGCAAAGTTAGAATATAAGAAATCAGTGACTGAAAGAGCAGCTTTGGGAATCTCCTGTAGCAGATGAAGCAACATTAAATCAAACTATCAGGGGCTCCCAAGTGAATGCTATTAGAATTAAGACAAGCATGCAATCAAGTATCTGGTGTGATCTGCTTGAGTTACTACATACTGAGTAAATCTGTCACTCCATCACTAAAATCTGCCTTGGAGAGCTTCACAGCACTGAGTAGATAATTCAGCTAAATAAAATTTGTTTCATTACTGTGTTGCTTTCAATTGATGTCCCTAGAGTTGTCTCGTAACAGTTAACAACACAGTACACAGGAGTATCACAGAAATGCTTTTAGGAAGGACTTGTGGAGGGTATCTGTTCAACTCCTATTTGAAGACAATTATCTCCAACACTAGGTAGGTCAGCCATGACTTTTTCAAGTCCTGAAAACCTCCAGTTTCCACAGCCTCACTAAGTAACCTGTTTCAGTTACTGAACAGCGAGGCTGTTCAGTAACCCTCTTTTGCCAAAGGTAACAAGAGCAGTTGCTTCACTCTCTCCTCATAGTACCTACAGTCTAAGCTTTTAGCCACTCTTGGCAGCCCACTGATAGATTATCTTAGAGTTTCTCAACAGCTTTGAGAAATTTGGGGAAAGCAGAGTAACAGCAAAGAGCGTTGCAAGAGCAGCCTCGCTACTGACAAGTGGAGGAGCATCATAACTTCCCCCTTTCATAGCCACATTCCTCCTAAGGTAGCCCAGTTTACAGCATGCCTCAGGCACACAGTGTGCACACACTGCTGGCCCACTGCCTGCTCCTTTCTTTCCATCAGTGCTGCTCATCAGCTGGGCAGTTCCCTGCCACTATCACCACAGCATTATTACGCTGCCTCAAGTACAGAATTTGTGCACTTTTAACTTCACATTTCAGCTGAGCCAGTCCTCTGGTTTCTCAGCATCCACAAAGACAGACGCGCCACAGTTGGCAAGCCAACCCCTCCTCCCCTAACACATCACTGACAAATTTGCTGAAGATGCATTCCTTACACAACCAACCAACTGAAGACTGACCAACTTAATAGTTCCCCACCAGACGCCAAAAATCAAACAAACACGGACACTCTCCTAAAATGGGATTAAATAACTTGTAGAGAAATCACCCTAGCCCACATGGCCTAAGTAATGAACGGGTAAATACGGTTCAAATTTTTCTGGAAGTACTTAAGAAGGACAGACACCAACCAAAATCCCAAACACCTTTTAGCTCCATAGCCCACTAAACACTGCAGATGAGTAATTCAGATTCTCAGTTTCTGTAACACTGCTAGTAAGCATACAAATGAGTTCCCAAGGAAAATCTGACAATACGTTAGTACACACTTTACTACAAAGAGCCTTCAAGCATAACACAGCTTTCCAACAGAAAAGTCTTAACACTATTACTGTCACTCATCAAACGGTAGAGCTTCAAAAGACACAGATAAGCTATTTAATTTTTAAAATTAGGAGGGGAAAAAAAAATACCTTTCTGCTGAACATAAAGTTAAGGAAAATACAAATTTTAACTCCTGAAAGTTGGTCTAATTAAATGGCTTTATTAAACCTGAAAAAGTGTTTTTAAAGATAGATTTACTAACTGGTTTACCAACACACCATTTTGTCTATCTTTCACCTTTTCTTATGGTTTTGAAAGACATACACCACACTTTAAATTTCGTTCTGCAGTAGGGAAGATAAAAAGATTTCATACAAAATAACTGAACATTAGAGGAAACAGTGATGATAGCAAACAACGTGCTGCCATGGGAATAAAACAGAGTACCTGTCAAAGAGTTATTACCCACTATTTTCTTAAAAAGCACATCCAAACCTTTCACACTAGTATGACTAAAAAACTTCAAATACAGCTTAGATTGGAGTACTTCTTCAACTAAAAGCATAACAGAAATATCTATATGTTTAGTGTATGTAATACTGCTGCTTTAGCATATTTACACATTAAAACAAAATTGTTCTCCAACTGAAAGATTCATCTCTCTAGATGCACTTTAGTCATCACCGTACCTTCACGGTACAATAACCACACTGACAACAGTTTACAGCAAATTGCTCAAGTCACTGGCTTTATATATTCCAGTATGTTTTCCATGGTGTAAACTGCCTGTCCTGCCAGCATGAATCCACTCATTCCATGTGGAGCGACACAGAAGAGTATGCTGCACCTAGCAGTGTCACACCATGCACCTAGCAGTGCCACACCACCACCTTCAAAGCTCCAGTCTGAATGACTTGACAGCCATTCACAGCTGGGTTGACAGAGAGAGTAAGTAGCAGCTTTCATCCAGAACAAGACTTGAATCACACCTCTGAACCCGTACTGAGACACTGCAATCCCGGCTCTAATTTTTCCTCAGAGGGGAAAACCAAAAAAATCCTAAATACTGGTACCTAAAAAGACTTAGCTTTGGTTGCACACATTTAGAACCAATGTCAAAGTCCGAATCAGAGCAAGGTACCTTCAACTGCTACTGACTTTCATCCCTGAAATACCCCAGGTTTCACGTTCTTTCTAAACTTTCTATCTGAGACAATCTTCTCTAGGAAAAAAAGTTTAGCAATAATAGTAAGTCAAGAAGTAATATTCTCCTAAAGATTATTTTTGTTAAGCTTCAAGGGAAACAGTGATCAATACCGAACATTATTTTTTACCCATTAGAACTATGTTTACCAATATGCTTCCTTTTATTCCGCTGCTTTAAAACAGAACGCTTGGATTCTACAGACAGGTTTGGTTTGTTCCTTATCCTTTAAGCTCCCTGTAACCACCTCCCATTGCACTCTCTCTGAAACAGAGTTTATCATACTTTAAATTAGCGTGCTAATTTTTTTTTGAATGAGCATGGTTTGAGATGCCTGTGGTTGAATACCATCTTCACACTGAAAAGCAGATCTGTCCTGATTATGAAATGGCAGTGAGCAATTCCTTCCTGGATGCAGACACCCAAGAAGACAAACCTTTAGCACTAAACATACCTGTTCCCTTCTGCATTCCTTAAAACTATACCATACCTTTAAAATGTTATTCCACCACTCCCACTCACTTACTAATATTTACATTTACCCTGTGAGGTAGAAAGTACCAAAAGAGTTTACTGTGCCACTATTTAAGAAAATAACTTCCTCTTTGTCACTACTTTCACAACAGAGCTACAGGTCACACAATTTAAGTTACATAATTGCAACAATGTAGACTTTAATGAGAGAAGTATCTTGACAGATGTTACTGCAACTTAAGGGAAACAACATAATATACCTCAGCTTAGCTGTTAAAATTGACTCCCTTAATGAGATAGATGGCTTTAAACTCAATAGTCCTCCACTCAAAGTACGAAGGAAGCAAAAAGTAAATTTATTAACAGCTTTACCTACTCAAAAGGACTTATTTCTACGGTGACCTAAATTTGGGCTTCCAATCTACCTGCAATCAAGAACAGAATTAAAGCAAAGAAAACAAGGAAAACTGACTAAAGCCCTAGAGATCCTATTTGCGTAACACTATACTCAAACTAGGAAATACAAATTAATTGACACTTTTATATCCAATTAAAAAAACACCAAGAAAAATTTACAGAATTTTAGTCTGAAACTTGCAGGCTCCTCCTGCAAAGTCTCCAGCACAGATAACACCTGTTGGCAACACTTAAAGAAAAATGTGTCACCAAGCTCAAAAGCTACTTTGATCAAAAGCCACAGCCCTATCTGCTCCCTCTTTTCACACACCAGCACACTCATACTGTTGGGCTTCTTTAAAAGCTCTCCAAGACAAAAGTGTGAACTCAAGCACCATCTTTTGTTTCCTTCTGCAGTTAACCCTTTCAGTCCTTAACCGCCAGAAGAAACATGGTCAATGAACATCTATCCTCCTCAGTGCGGAAAGAGCTTGGTATTTTCTATCAAGGAGGATTAATTTGTCTCCACAACACCAACAGGATGAACATCTTCTCGAGCCATTAGAAGTTTACTGGCAAAGCTTTTTTTTTTTTTTTTCTTTTTAAAAAACAGATTGCTGGGCATGTCAACTTAGCGTAAACGAAGTTTTGACCAATTACCTGAAGTATGACTGACTTCTTACCTTAACATTATTGTAACTGAAAGTGGATCTCAGCAGCTGAAAGGTGGCGGGGGAGGGCAGGGAGCGGAAGATAGCTACAGACCTGTTTTCCTTTCTTTCCCCTTCCTCTGCCCTGAGATGGAAAACAACTGAAATAAGGAGTCTTATATCAAGCAGGAAACCTGCCTGTGCGCCATGGCAATTTTCACTGTGGAGACAGCAATGAATATCTTAGCAGAAACACAATGCTTTTATTTTGAAAAGTAAGTATTTTAGTGAATTATCAAAGCTGATCATTTATTTCCCTAAGGGGTTTCAGGCATTCTGCGGAAGGAAGCTCAAAGGCACCTACAAGAAGCAGGAGAAGGTATGGTGTATGATTCTCCTTACAAGTGGCAAGAGCTCATAAAACTGAAGTTTCCTTCTCAGTTTCACTTTTGGCCATGTCATGTTTTTCCAGTGTGATACTCCCTGTCCTTTTTGGTTTTGTACTTAAATAATCACAAGAATCACTTGCCATGCACTCACCCTCGAGACTACCGAATTATGCCTACAGGTACAAAACAAACAGTACTAATGATAGGCTGCTGTTACAGATGACTCAATGAAGTAAACAGCAGCAAAGTGAATCAAACTGTACTATGCCATCATAAAAATTCACCAAAGTCCCTGGAATTGGTAAGGTTTTTATTCTTTAGCTACTCTAAAGCCATTCTATTATTTCAGGAGTGAACTAATATGGCAACAAAAACACCTCACCCACACACCTTTCTGTGACTTTCTTCCCTCTTCCAGTTCTTAAACAATTGTAATTTCACAAAGCAATGCTAGTGCAATCTAAAAACCAAAGACAAGCCATTCTGTGAATACTTTAAATACATCACCTGATGATACTCACCAGAACCTTATCTCTCACAAATGCTAATGTAGGCTGGAACAATACAACAGAAGGGCTACCAACAGCACCTAACTGCGCCCAGTGTCCTTGGGTGACACTTCATGTCTAGATACATATGTCTACACAGCAGATGTGCATCTAAATGAAGAAAAATCCAGTCTGAACAAAAAAAATTGCCTGAAATCCTTAATTTCCTCTTTGGTAGTCTGACTAAAGCCAATTTAAGCACTATAAAATCACTACATGCAAGCTAGGAAATAAGAGTGAAAATTAGCCCATGAGATGCAGATACAGGGGAAGTGACCACAGAATGTTGCCATCATTTTTGTGTTTCTCTAGTTAACTTTTCTCTGTGTGTGCGCTGGAGAAAAAAAAAAAAAAAAAAAAAAAAGAGAGAGAGAGAAAAGAAAAAAAATCTCTTAATACAGAAAAGGCAAGCCATGCAATTTCAATCATCCTGTGTAATAATGCATATGAAATAACTGTGAGGCAACCCAAATATTACCCTACTGAGTGGGAGAGCAGCAATGTATGGGAAGAACATGAGCAATCTTTCATTTCTATAAATAATGACTGTTCACTATTTATGAACATATAATTGACACAAAACTGCTACTGTTTATGAAATGTCAAAAGAAACCCAAACAAACTACAGCACTATATTTCAAGGCAACATTCAATTATACAAGTTTCCAGTCTGTCAAAATATGCATATAAATGAATTACTAAAAATAGAAACAATGTTATAACAATGAATTAAACTGAATTAGTAGGAACAACTTTTGGAAAGGCTGAATACGGTGCTTTGTAAGTGTTTCCTGAAAAGTGGTACCTTTCTTCCGCAAGATACTTTGGCATGACCATAAGGGAAAACTATTACAAATACTGTAACATCTAGTCAAAACACAGGGAAAGCAGTCTCCTAGCGACACATCTGTATCATTACCCACCTAATAAATGCAACCTTACATAGCAGAGATTGAACCTGAAGAATTCCCTTTTATTTTCTTGACAGTCTGCTTCAATTAGCATAACTTGATTGTCCCAAGGATGGAAAGCTATACAACTACATATATAATTACTCTTTCCTATTTTTCAAGGAATTAACTCCACAATGTATTTTAAAAGGCTGAGATTCCACAACAACTAGTTTCCCCCTTTATTAAATACAGTATTACACGCAAAAGCTAAAAAATCGGTTTGATTCCTGGCTCCATGCATCAAACCTTCATGGGAACGTGAGTCACAAAACCGTGCTTCTTGCAAAAGAGGGGAGGAAAAGTCACCGGGAGGGAGGACTGTGGAGATTCTCCAGCAGAAGGTGACTACAGCTCCCTGCTGGATCCATTTACCTGGTGGGAGGCCGCAAGGACCTAGGAAAGGCAGTGCAGTAGTGGCTGCTGCCTCACTTCCTCCCACAATTAGAGATTTGTATTATCCAACAACTTTGTAACACCACACAATCTCCCTGGTCCCAGCACAGAAACCTCACTTGAAGCTACTCAAGAGCCTCATGTGGCTAAGATGGCTGAGGCTACTTGCTCTATGATATTTATTAGCAAAGAAACCATGTTACCTCAATAGTAAAGATCCGATCTTTCAAAACATCCATTTTCATCCTTGCCACACAAGTTAAGTGGAGTCTCGTCCTGCTGCTGCCTATCAGACGCCTAAAGGCTGGTTACAACAGCCAAAGATGCAGAGCTGTGAACATGTACGGCTATTTCAGTGAAGGACATATTAAAAATAAGGTTCTGTGGCCAAAGCAGAACACTTCAGTGCTAAGGTGGCAAGAAGTTACCAAGAGTCTAGGCACCAATAAGCTCACGAATTCAATCTTCATCAGTAATGCAATTTCCTGGAATGTTTCAGGTGTACGTTCAAGAACAAGCTGCTTACAGTACCTGTCCCTCTCTTACTCCACTACGCATTTAACCTTCCAACTTATGTGTAACATTTTCCTTCCAGGAAATGATCCAGTAGGATCCAAAGTTCTTACTATGGATTTTTATTTAACTGAACTACACACACCAATATGGGGAATTTCTATTTTGGAGAGTTTTTATAACAAATGTCCTCGCCAATGTGAGGAAACCTGTAGTGCTGAAGACCTGATGAACCAAAGAGAAATCCATCATGTTAGATACTACGTATAAAGATACTAGAGATCAGTTCTAAAGTTAGGACAACTTAGAAAAGCATCAAAAAAACTAAAACACAAGTACACGTATACTAATTGCTAGGAATTAAAATTATTAAAAACTACAAAATTCCATTTTAATTCAAACATCTTTAACTCAAGAAACATATGTACTATTATTTTTGAACTTTCTGTAATAACAGCGTCTCTCTCTCTCTCTTGTCTTGTCATTTGATACCGCTGCCAGACATGCAGTATTTTGTTTAAGTTTAACACAGGGGAATCAGACATTACGAGGATGCTTCAAAGTAGGAACAGTTCTTGTTATGCAACCCAAATTGTCAAACAGATACAAAATGTGAGTTGCAGCCATAAAAATGGTAGAAAGCTAAGAAAATCAAATTATGAATTGAAGTGTAAACAACAGAAAACAGTTAGGGAAAGGGGGGGAGGAAGCATTTATAAATATGCTGGCTAAGAATTGGTACATACACGAACTACTTTGCATAGTAAAGGGGGACATGATCAGATAGTTTACTGATACAGAAAACTGACAGAAAAATGACATCTAACAAACTGGAGAACAGTCTCACAAGCAAGTTGGGTAAGCCCTGACTTCTTGCAATTGAACATGATGTAAACATGAGAAAATACTTTAGAAAGAAAACACATGCTGCAGTAAACATACTGGTGAGGTGTTGAGCCCTCCAAACTTCAGAGATCAGAGAAATAAAGTCTATTAGACAAAAGCAACCCAGTGCTATCCTCACACATCTACCAGCAAGAAACGGCTTTTTTCTCCAAGCCAAGTAACTTCTTAGAATACAACTCTGGTTATCAGCTTACCTACTCTTCCCACTCAGAAATGTGCATTTAAAATACTAACAGACCGAAAGCATATTTCTATCTAAAGTCTGAAATTCTTACTCCAGACATTTCATTGTCGCTTTATTTCTGAAAAAATGTTTTTTATAAAAGAACAAAGAAACAAAACAAACCCCAAAACAATGAGAATCAGGTGTGGTAAACTCTCCTTCTACCATAAAAGATTAGGCATGTTGTTGGTTTAAATGTATCAATCACAGAGTTCGCCAAAGTAAATTAGGAAAAGAACTAAGTTTGGGGGGTTTTCCTGCAAACTTCTGCTCCCTTATACTTAGAGCACCTCTGTTATGAACATGGACAATATTTTAACCCAACACTTTCAGTCACAGCATACGGTCACTATGATATGTTAACAAGTAGGAATTTGCAAAGTGGATGAAAATCAAATTTTTAGAATAGTATATTCTCAAAACTTCATTTCTTTGACTCAGAACTAGTCAACATTCAATGCAAAGTGATGACAGTCTATATTGATATTACTTTTAGTTTAACAAAACTATTTTCTCTACTTCTTTTCATACCTGGTATATAATTCAGTTCTGCTTCAGTTCTCTACTTGTTACAGAAATTCCAGTCCTACAATTAATCTTTACCACCAGTGCCTAACGTTTAACTGTAGTTTTGTTTATGTAATTATTGAATGTGTTATTTAGCTCTCAAAAAGTTGAACAGTTCAAATGCTAAATATGCTAAGGCATATAACTGTTCAAAGAAGTATAAACAAGGCATAGTTTACTGGCTTTGTTGGCAAAATAAATTACAAATAACCTTTTGAATGTCTAGCACTAATCCAAGTGATCTTTCTTACAAAAAAGATAATTAAAACCAAGATTAATATAAGCTAATTTGTTGTCTATTGATCTAAATCAGGGGTCCTCAAACTTTTTAACCAGGGCGGCAGTGCACGGATGAAGTGGCAGGCAGTCATCTGCGGCTGCTTGGTTTCCCCCCCACCAACCCCCGGGGGGGGGGGGGGGGGGGGGGGGGGGGGCAGGGGGGTCTGTAAATACCGGGGGCCGGATTGAGCACCCTGGGGGGCCGTAGTTTGAGGACCCCTGATCTAAATTATTCAAATATGGGACATCTCAGCTGATTCCAATCAACACAGAAATTGTACCAAGCTGACTACCGCTCAATTTTGCAAGCAGATGCAATATGAAATCTGGCACCACGTAATTCAAAGTACAACGGAAGCTGCCTGAGGTACTTCTTTCCAAGGTTTTCTTAAATTGAAGGAGAAGGAAAAAATGCTACCTACACTTAAGACATTCCAGAGATGAGCAACAGAGTACAGAGGTGTTCTCACAAGATGTACTCAAATGTTCTCGCAGGCTTTTGTCATGGAATTACACCTCATCCTGAGGAAACCTACCTATAAGGGAAAGTTGCTGCATAATGAATTGAGGTGTGACTCTCAATTAACATTACTGCAGATACCATTGTTCTCTACTATGGACTCAGGCACCCAAACAAGTTAGGACAGATTTCAGGGACCTGTTGTTAACTGACCCCATGCTTGCAACTCTAGCCTGCAGCAAAAACGCAGCTTTATCTAAATCGGGTGTGATTTTAAGATATGGCTGAACCCATCTAACCTCAGGATCACACCAAACAGGTAGCAGTCTCATGCTTCTCCATTCCCAAGCACTCTATCCCCACATGCTCCTACCACTCTGCAAGTACAGGATGCTCTGCTTTTCCATGGTGAGCTTCTGTCTCCCATTATCGAGTTGGCTGTGCCTCACTACTCTGAACAGCGGACCATCCCTACTAGCTGCAGACCACTGTTACTCTGGCTCAGCTGTATCTTAAAAGCACACTCCAAGATAAACTACTTGACATTTGTCACAGGCTAAGCCTATACTCACAAGCAGTTGTTACAGGTTAGCTGATAGGTGTTAATGTGATAAGCCCTAATAAACTGATCTTGAGTTTGAGACTTAAGAGTAAATCATTGTACCGTTTACATTCAGCCACATAAATACAGCCAGAACAAATTAAAACAAAAGCAACTCTCTTTAACAGCTCACCAGTTAACTATGCTCTGCTACTCTAGCATTTAAATAGGGTCCACACTCAGCAACAGGTTATTTTCATTCCCACTGCAGTATCCAGCTAACACAGTCCAACCTACTTAGCGTTAAATCTGATACACCGTTATCAAATGGGATGTTAAAAAGCACCTGGTAGTGGTACTATGCAGTGGTAGACTGAAAGGAAGTTTATGTTAGCCACAAAAATACTTTGTAGGTGAAAGCACAGGAAGGGTAGAGGATTGCAGCTGAAAACTGAAATAATGGCTAGCAAATGGGAGTTGAATTGTGCACTTGTGAGGAACACCTCTGCATCACCCAACAGGTCTCAAACAGAGGGAGAAAAATACAAGACCTGAAGGCAAGGGAAAAGGTCTTAAACAGAACTGTCCTGGTTGCAGCTAACAGTTACATTCTTCTCAGTACCTGCTACAATGCTGTTTTGGGTTTGGTGTGAGAATAACGTTGGTAACACACTGATGTTTTTAGTTGTTGCTAATCATGTTTATACTAAGCCAAGGACTTCTCAGTTTCTCAGGCCCTGCCAGTAAGAAGGCTGGAGTGGCACAAGAAATTGGGAGGGACACAGCCAGGACAGATGACACAAGCTGGCCAAAGGGATATTCCATACCACAGAATGTCAAGCTCAGTATATAAACTGGGGGGAGTTGGCCAGGGCCTGGGGATCAATGCTCGGGGACTGGCTAAGCATCAGGCAGCAGGTACTGAGCAACTGCACTGCGCATCATTTTTCCCCCCTTCCTTTGGATTTTATCCCTCTCCTTCTCTCTTCTTTTCATTATTATAATTTATCTTATTTCAATTATGAAATTTTCTTAATCCTCCAGTTTTACCTTTTTCCCCAATTCTCCCCATGCCACTAGGGGAGGGGGGAGCGAGCAAGCGGGATGTGTGGTACTCAGTTGCTAGCTGGGGTTAAACCACAAGAACTTAAGTTTAACATTCCATGAATCAAGATCACAACAGCATTACACTACCTACTACCAAACATACTTCAGTAATCCCAACAGTCTCCAAACATACCCAAAATAAGTAAATAAATACAGGTGCTTAACTCAAACTGAGAAAAAAACTTCTACTGGGAATTACATTTTCTCAACACATAAGCCAGTTGATTCTAGTCAAACAAACCCCACTTCTTTCTTAAGGAAAGTCTGCTGTCTTGATTTCACTTAGCTTTGCATGGAAGTACGATCTTTTGAGTTTCCTTCTCAGACCTTCATAAAGCCTTTTTGAAGGATTTTTGATTTACAGAATACTTGCATGCTTTGAGCTGAAGTTATCCTCTGTTGACCTTCTATTTTACACACTGGTGTCCCGGCTTCTTTGTTCTACAAAGCACCTCATTTGCAAGCGCTTTTAAGGGTTCAACCACAGGTTATGAATGCACATCCAACACACAAATCTCAAGTTAGAATACATTCTGTCCACATGTGAGCCATTTATGTGTGTTGTTTATAAACCTAAACCTGAGCGCATTAGACAGTACCAGGTTAGTACTTCTGGTCAACAGCTCACCTAAGTCCTTGCACATTTGATACCTCCCATTTTGGAGATACTCAAAGCCATCTGGACATGATTCTGGGCAACAAGCTCTAGGTGGCCCTGCTTGAGCAGAGGCTTGGCCAAGATGACCACCAGGGTCCCTTCTGACCTCATTCTTTCTGTGTGAGTCTGTCATACTTGACCACATTTAAGCACCTTCCTAGAAGTCACAGATGTCAACAGCACAACAAACAACATAATTTTTGTGATGACAATGCTATCTTCTATTAGGGAGAGATGAAGTTAACTGTTTTAAGGCACTATTGGTTCTTGTTTAGTATGAATAATTATTGCTAGGTTAGGATTAAAAGAAAAAAAACCTATTAATGCTATGAAAGCAACTATCTGTAGCATTTCCATATATAAAACCAGCTTTAAAAGAGTTATGTTTCCCAATAAAGATGTGAAAGTGCGTCTGGAGCGGAAGAGGGAAACTTGAACACTGAACTCCAAAGTCCGATTTCATTGCAGAAAGCAAGCTGGTAGCACAGATGCACTCAACACAATTCCAGTGTATAGAACATCTATCAAACAAGACTACTTGCCTTTATGTTGACAATTAGCTGTAACATGTAAACAACTCCATTAATCTCCTTATAAAATAAATTACACTTATCAGTTTGTACAATGTACACACACACAAAAGCATTATCTGTAAAACACGTACCATTTCAACAGTAGACAAAAGGGGCAAAAGCAGAGCACCCCTGCAGTCCCTAAACAACACCAAGGTGTTTATGCTCATGCACACAGGATGAAACCCCTCCAAGACAAGATTAAGAAGTGACTATTATTTGATCTTATAAACAGAAATCACCCCCAAAAAAGTTCAGGCATAAGAAAATGCGCATGTAGGACTAGGTCCTAACAATCTTTTTTTTTTTTTTTAAAAAAAAAGGCAAGTAAGCATTGCCATTAATGATCTTATCTGTGTATGCACATATTTCAAAGTCCTCCTGATTGAACTCTTCCAGTTCATTGTATCAGCAAAAATACTCATTATGTTACACCGTATCAGCAAAAATATCCAAACAAAAAACTATGACTTGTGCAAAGTTAATGTCTCCTGCTTTAACAGGAGAATGAATATGCTGCTTCAGAAGCATCGCTAGCTCCAGGACACCTTCAAAGCCAGATGATGAACACTTCCAAGTTTCCAGTGTTACAACAGGAATGAACTAAGGGACAGAAGGAGTACAAACAGAAGAGAAAGCAAGAAAAGATGTCTTCAAGTTAACTACTTCCAGCCTGTCAAAATACCCAAAATTGAACATTTAACAATCTGTAAAAGACCATCCTGAGGTGATCACTCAAGGACTGAGAATGAAAGTCACTTCTCATTTGTACTCCATCAGCATTTTAATAACATTAACCCATGCCCTTAACTTGCTATTTGTGTACTTTTCCTTTATAACCCTACCCTTGTCATGTGATGTCAAACTTAACTGTAAATGAACATATGTTCAAACAAGTATTCCGAGATGAACATTTAGATTGGTTTGACCAGGCAACCTAAGTATCCTCAATTACCACTGTGCTTTTAGATTCCTAACTCCAGTAAATAACTTCCGAAAGCCTGCAGCCTGAGTTTGCCTCGTTATTAAGCATGATTTCCCCACACACACACAACGTGCAACTCTGCAGTCTCCAGTAATATTTATTCAAATAAAAAACACAGAGTTATGCGATAAGAAACAAAACAAGGGCTTATCTGTTCTGCAACTTTTCCCCCTTCTAGCCAAAACAATTCATTAGCATTATGAAATACAACTCTTACTCATCAGAAAAAAAACAATACCAAATGTTCCTGCTCAGTTTCTGAAGCTCACAAAAGGACTTCTTCCCACTTTTGCTTACTAGTAATCACTCTTTCACATGAGATGAAAAACCAAACCCACACAATTTTCTTCCTCAGGTTTAATTTAAGGTAGATTATAAACACTGACATAAACATGCTACAGACCAGAAGCCTAATTCTTTCACAGCTGGAATCTCCAAGTGAGAGAAATGAGCCGCTGATTTGTAACATGCTGCCAGTGGATATAAATCTCCAAGATACTTAAACAGAAATAGTTTCAGAATATTCATCAAGATCAAATAAAAAGAAAAGTCAAATAAAAACATGCTCATACTGACAAACTGGGCCGTACACATTTTTGTAGCAGGATGACCTGCAGTATGCATTGTTGCCCAGTCTGCGACTACAGTGCCTGTACAACATTTTAATATACAGTCCAGATAACTTTAGTAATTGTAGTAGAAAAGAGCGATAAATCATTAACCCCCCTTTCTCAGGGTTTAAGCCTTTCTATGTTCAAAACAATAACAGCAGTTCAAAAACAAAACAAAAAACCCACAACACAAAAAAAACACATTAATGACACATATACAAAATACCAATCATGAACAAAGCAACTCACATGCGTGTACTAGCAAGATTAGGTTGTAAAGCACAGGTCACACAGATGTGTCCATCTTAACCCTTTTAAATCTTGCAAATCTGTAAATGCATAGTTATTTTCGGTGACAGCAAGCCCTGGAAGGCGATACCTGACCCCATGATACACTGTACTACAAGACCTTTCTGATTTCACCAAGGCATCACACAGGGTAGCACAGGAAGGAAAGCAGCGTACTAGGGCCAGAGTAACACGAGCTTTGCGTCTCTGTACAGCTAGTATAAATCAGCAGCTACCCTGGTGGCTCAAACACCTTTCACAAGATACACCCCTGGCAAAAGTCTTGGCTAAAAAAAGGCTTTGAGATATTCAAGTAATTAAGATGTCAGAAATGACTATGTGGATCTCCCTCTCTCTCTCTCCCCCCCCCCCCCCGCCCCCCCCAAGTCCCTTTCAAAATACATCAAACTGATCACAGCAATATTTGCTACAAGTAAAAGCTGTTTAAACATTTCTCAAAAATTTAACTACAGTCATCCACAACAGCCTTTCCTAGAAGAGCTTTATGTACCACTACCACAAAACCTTACACGAAAGAACTGTATGTGCAATGCTGGGAAGAGGGTTGCCCCGTGAATGAATCTGTTACTACACAGCAATAATGTAAAAAAAAAATATCTATTAATAGTACAGTTAATAATCTTGCTTGGCTATTGTATCCAGCACTATGCTTATATATTGCTTCAATGACCATTCCATTTTGAGACTATTACATAATATAGCCACATTTCAGTATAGAGAAAATAAACCTCATTCTAACAGAAAAGCAACATTTTAGTACAACACTAAAGCAGTTTTACTGAAGTATAAATCTAACCTTCTTCACAAACATATAAGCAGTCTGCAAGCAGCTTGCCTGCTTGAACTCTCACAGCAGTTTTCCATTAGCAAGTTTATTTGAAACGTGATTTATCAAAACCACAATCATTTTGATAATAAAATTACACACATTAAATGCAAACACAGCACTGCAAGGTAGACATTGAAGACTTGGAAAACCAAGTTAGTCTCCAGGATTGCTTCATTAGTACCACACTGCTGTTGCTTTTAAATACAGTCCTATATTCCGGCAGAAGTTTGTTCTTCAGGAAGTACTGGAAGTTTTGATCACAGTGTATCACATATTGTTAAACAATGGGGGAAACAGAAAAAAAACTGAAAACAAAACCACACAACGGTAAGACAGAGGATTCCTTTTAATATGAACAGCCAAGTGTGAAAAACCAATCAGAAAGGCATGGAGCCTCCTTTGACAGCTGTAACCTCTGAAAAGCCAATCCACACGCATAGAGGTTTGGCTGAGGCGGAGACACGGATTCATTGAAGAAATTCTTGAGGGTGCATTTACTATCGGCTGTACATACAAGTACAGACACATTAGGTGACAGCCTGTATCTGAGCCTTATACAGCTCTAAGGAGCACAGGAGTCGATGTTTAAATATCAGTGAAACAAATCTGTACGTTCAAATGACACCAGAACCGCGGGCAAGCGTTTTCAAAGAAGTGCTGTCCTACTGCTTGATGTATCAAAAAGCCCAGGCACTTATCTTTACTTAAGGGGACAAAAGCTTCCCCCCCCCCCCCCCCGCCCCCCCATAACGCTACAAGAACAAGCATCACATGTCTATTTTTAACACTTGCTGGTTTATTTGTAAAAGTCACCTAAACGCTTAAAACTTGATGCAACACGTCCAGCTGATGCATCTGACATTCGCCGTGCACCGTGCGGCACAAAATGCCTCTTCTGCAAAAGTACGAGCGGGACGCGCACTCGTTACAACTCCGGCGGATTCCTCCCACGGCACCTGCGGCAGGGAAGGAGCTGTACCGGCCCCGGCCGCCCGCTGCCCCCGCCAGCCCCTGCCCCGCCAGCCGGCGGACAGGTAGCAGAGCGCAGCCCGCCACGCCGCTATCACTCCAGCGTCCCCGGAGCGGCCGCCTCGCCCGGGGCCGCGCACACGCGGGGCACTCCGCAGCGCTCCGCCGTAACGGCAGCCGAGCGGCGAGCCGCCCCGACCCGCTCCCCGCGCCCGCCAGGCCGCGCCGGCGGCCGGGCACCCCGAGCCCGCCGCTGCCGCTCCCGCTCCCCGCGCACAAGGCAAGCGGCGGCAGCAAAGGCAAGCTACGCCAACTGCGGCCGCGGCGCCCGCTCGCTCATTCAGAGCGGCGTCTTGCGCCTTCCTCCTTCTTACGCTAGCGTAAAGGCCTCCCCCCCACCCCCCCACCCCACTAATCAAAACACTCGCGAGTCGGGACGCAAAGAAGATGGCGGAGCAGGGCCCGCTTACGGCGTCGGACAGCAGTTTACGCTGCGCTCTTTGCGCAGGGCCCCGTAAGAACCGTACGGCGCTGCGGCGGGGAGCGTGCGTAGTGCGCTTGGTGAATGCCAATGGCCTATTTCCCGTGAGGGGAGGGGGGGTGTCTGATAAACAATGGTGCCCCCCCTGCGCGGCTCCCTTACCGATTCCTCCTCTTTCTCCATCCCCGTGGGCATCTGCGGCACAGCCCGGTTGATGGAGACGCAGTCGTTGAGGTCGGGCATGTCCTTGCCGCGGTAGATGGGCAGCGGTTTGGCGGCGTCTAGCGCCCGGGCTCGGAAGGAGAGTTTGCTCATTGTCTCCCCCTCACAATAACACCCCGGGGCCGGGCGGGCGGGGGGGGCCTTCAGTGCGGCCTCGCCGCCGCCTCCCAGCCGCTCCCGCACCCGGCCCGCACCACCATGGAGGGTCCCGCCGCCCCGGAACAGCTCTCCGCGGGGCCGCCCGTTGCTCACAGCGCACGCCCCGCAGCCCTAGATCCGCGCCGGGCTCGCTCGATCCGCTCCCTGCGCCATGGCAAACATGGCGGACATTAACCAAAGCGGCCAGCGATCCCGACAGCCAACGCGAGAGCTCGGGCGGGGGGGGGGGAAGGCTGGGAGGGAGGAGGGAGGAGAGGGGTAGCCGTGGTGCGCGCGCAGCCGAGGGCGGGAGGCTGAGGGGAGGCGGCGGGGACACGGGCGTATGGGGCGGCCGCTGAGGCGGGCCGGGCCGGGCCGGGCCGGAACGGAACGGGCCGACGATGGGCACCCGCTGTCCCCCCCGCCGCCCCCCGCTGCGGGCGGGGCACCGATAGGGCGAGGCGGGAGGAGCTTTCGACTGGATAAAGTAGCGGCGGGACGGGCGGTGGCTGCGAGCGATGCGCCCCGCCATCCCCCGCCGTGCCGGAGCTGGTGACAGACACCGAGTATCACCCGGTGCCGGTGGCGGGAGGCCCGTGTGGTGGCGGCGAGGCGGGAAGGGAAGGGCGGGCTCCTTCTCCCCGGGGCTGGAGCCCGCACTCCGGCCCGGGCTCCTCTCCTCAGCGCCCGGCGCGGGCCGGTGGCTCACACCCTTAGCCTTTTGGGATGAAAACGTCTTAGTAATAAAAACAGCTGTCAGGAGAATTAACTTCAGTTACTGATACAAACCAACACTTCAGAAACAAACTCATAACCGCTCAATTTTTCTTTTTTTTCATTATTTTTTTTGTATATCGATGTCCTGTATCCTGCTCTGCATGGGCTGAGCCTGCAGCGGAGTTGCAGTTCTCTGTGCTGCAAAACCAGGTGCTGCTCATGCACAGGAGTTTGTGTTACAGACCTGCCTGTCGGTGCCGAGTGGCTCAGGGTTGCCTGTGTGGTGTTTCAGCTCATTTATGCTCTTCTGCTGCAGAAGTGCCTTGCTCCTCTTTGGTTCAGCCAGCTTTCAAAGAATACAACGCTAAACACGAACAAGACGTCCAACTTGAAAAGAATAATAACCCCAAGCTCTCCATGTGGACAAAGCCACAGTCCTCTACTGATCCAGAGTTTCCCACACTGGTTCAGCGTATTGACTTTAGTCTGAAAAGCTCTTCATCAAAGACCTTTAGTACTTCAAATACCTCACCATTTCCATAGTATTTGGACACCCTAAGAACAGGCCAGCTGCTTTTTCTCACCTCCACCTTAGAGCTCTTACAGTTGTCATCAGTGCAATCTTCTGTCTGTGCAATAAACTGGAACTGTTTAGGCAGACAAAACTTGACCACGTTACCATTTGGCTACAGTGCCAACTGTATCTAATATTACTTTTTTTTTATGAAGAAGAAAAAAAAACCCAAAACTTGACCAAATTGGTTCAGTCTCTGAAGTGCTGTTCATTTTTAGTTACCTGCTGCATTTGTTATCTATATGGTTTTATATAGCATATAACAGTTACTGGTCATGATAAACACATGATTTACAAAATGAAGAATGAAGAATTGTGTCAGCTAGAGAGAGAGAGAGAAGGAAGATGAAACAAGTGCAGCAATACACAAGAGGAAAAAAGAAGCAGCAATAACGTTACATTCACAAACCATGGACCCGAATTAGCTTGACAAAGAAATCTGGAAATTGTATTAGCTACTCCTATGAAAGCATCAGGTCAGTTTTCAGTAATAGTCATACGAACAAATGAGGCTTTTAAAATTATGAGAAAAGGAACAGAGAACAAAACTGTGATGGCTTGCACTTATTTATAATTCTCTTAAAATGTTTTTAGTCATAAAAATGGACAATTCTTGACTTGGATTAGAATTAACACAGAGATATTTAAGAGTTGTATAGTGTCTTGTTTAGAATTTATCGTTCAGCACCATTTTAGAAGTGGCCAAACTTCCAACACCCAAAGTTTGATACCCCCAAAGTGATTCACAACTGATTGGTAGCAGCAGACAGTTGCCTTTTTTGAAAGAGTAATTGCAACACACTTCTGCATGAACTTTGGCGTCTCCATCTTGCTGTGCAGCACCAATATGGAGATCGTAAGGCAAACAAAGCCACAGGCTCAACCTGAGCTAGAGACTGCCTCTTGTGCATCCTCACAGCTCTCTAGAATAAGCTAGTGCCAACAACTCAGAGAAACTAAGCTGAAATAACAGTAGTTATGCTGTTTCAGCTAGATAAAGGTGGGAGCAAGGATAGTTACCAGAGCTCTCAGCAGCTCAGGAGTCAGGTTTGCATTTTGATGACTTGATTTAGTGAGAGGAGGAGAGGAGATCTGTGAATGTTCACTCACAAGGCAACTGCCTGAAGTTGTCTTGTTTATCAGCCACTTAAATGTGTGCCTAAAGTGGATGCTGAACTGAATTCAGGCTCACCTGCTGAGACCTACCTTCGCATCTTAGCACAGACACTTAAAATTGTACCCATGTGAGCTTCCCCTGCAGCTGTTGACAAATAGCATATGAGGGGCATGAACTCCAGTTTCAGTAACTAAAATGCATTTTCAGCTCTTGTTTAATGAATTTTCCATATAAATGCCATTACATAGGTTCTGTTATGGCCTGTGCTGTACAGATAGCCTGCATTTGAAAAGGTTAGGTTAGCTGCATGGAACAGGCAGTTCCTCCTGAAGTACTTCCTCAAGTAGTTAAAATACAAGAAGGGCTTTCCTCTTTCTGCTTCCCTTCTAGCAAGAAAGAGGCATTTTATGCACTGCTGTAAGATTTTTTTGCTTTTCCAGTTAGCACAACTGAACAATAGAAAATAATAACCGTTTCCTTTTGTGTGCATGTTCTGTTCTTTTTCACTGCTTAAACAAAAAACAAACCAAAAAAAGCAACATATTTACCCTCAAGGTGGCTCTTAGTCCTAAACTCATCCCATTATTTTATTTCTACAAGCAATGCACTTTTTTTTAAATGATGCCCTGTAGGATACTGAGGGGTTTTTATGTAGTCAAAAAAGCCATTGCACAGAGCCAAACATGGGTAGAACTAAAGTTTCAGCTTACATTCGCTTAGCTTTAAGCCAGAACCATACATCTTTTCATTGCATAATCTGATTTCTTAATCTTGTAAAATATTACAGGTTTTTTGAGGAATTTCAGCTGTAAAAAAATGAGGAGCTGTACCTGGCCTATAGATAAAATAACTTACTTTTGATGCACAAATCAAGGAAATAGTGTCTCAAACTAAATTATTTGTTCAGCAGTTGAGTTCTGACTTGTCTTCATATTTTCTTGATAAGATAATGGAACTGACTATGCATGCTTGTGTACTGGATAGACAAAAAATATCCAAATTTCATTTGAACCCATATATCCATGGAAATATTAGAGTCATGTAGGCTCGGGTGCTTTGTCATGTCTTTGCTTTTGGTTCTGCTTCTCCATAGTGATATGTAACACAAGGAATGCTTGTTCCCACTGTAGCTGCCTAAAGCCTGGGTCATTGCTGGTGGTCTTTTTGCAGGTTTCTTCTGTTTGTTTGGTTGTTTTGGGTTTTTTTGCTAACAGTATACATCTCACTGCATTGGTCTTACACCAAGCAGAAGCATTACTTATGGAAGATTATGTCAAGAAATCTCAGTGTACATTACTGCAATATGATACGTCATATTGCAATAATGTCATATTGCAATATTGTCACAGTTCTTTTTGCGTGTCATTACCTTATAAGTCAAGAAGTATTAAAAAAGAAGCACATGGACAGTATAGAAATGGAGATTTCAGAAGTAGTTAATGGCCTCTGAAAAGGCATGGTGGTGTTCAGCCTTGTGTTTGAAACCTTAATTAATTGTATGGTGTTAAAAGGCAACTAGAATTTTAGAATGCTAATGACTTGACTGTAAATAATCATCAAGCTACAAAGCGCATGGAAGAGTTGTCTTTGTTTCCTGCAACATCCCATATACACACCGCATGGAGGTTAGAAGACGCGATTAGGAAAGCGATGCTGACAGATCTATGCTAACGAATATTTCCAGTGTCACTGATACAGCCATTGTACATTCAGGATTCTTGCCTCAGTAGCAGCAGCAGCAGCAGCCTCATTATAGAGTGTTTTGATCTCCTGTTTAAGCAAAGCTTCACTAGAAGGGAGCCTAAAAGTAGCCAGGAGGCTGGCTTAGTAACTTCAGCACAACGGAAAGTGCTGAGCTTTCCAGGAGATATATGAATGGACTAGGGGAGTCTTTTTAAAGGTTATGAAGTCCTTCTTTCTCCCTATGTCTGAGAACTCCTATTGAAGTGAAAGGAACCTCTGTCCTTTTCATTTCAAAGGGGGTTTTGTCAGGAAAAAGAGCTTGATCAAAGTAGCTAGTAAGCATGCTTAGTGGCTAATGTTCAGAGTTAAATATATCAGCTGTTCCAAACCATTTCTATTTCAAATTATTCAAAGGGTTTAGGGGACTGGCAGCCTGCACATTTTCCTCTTTAAGGTCACCAAAACCTATCAGCCAAAACCTGAAACCTAGTATGGAACAGCTTCTTGGGAGATTTAAAGCTGTGAATGACAATTATAAAAGTTGGAATTCGAGTTAAAATCTTGAGCCCAACAGCAACAGACACCATATAAAACTAAATAAAAAGGCAGCTATGAAAATAGCTGATTCCCCACATTATAGCAGGAAGGTAAAATGATGAAAAATGCTTGAGCTAGGAAGCAGCAGGAAGTTCCTGATTTAAGAATTTTATACCAAAGATGTCCATGTCAAGAAATATGTTTAAAATGAAAGCATGCTTTATGCCTGAAGGTTAACACAGGCGTCGGGAGGGGTCAGCAGCTCTTTAAAGGAACCTGGTGCAGCTGTTCCCTATTGTGTAAAGTCTCAGATTCTTAGTGAAAAGATGAATTTACTCTTGACTGTGACTGCACTCTTTTATGACACAACTCAACAAGTAAGATAACAACAATGCAATTATGAAACCAGATGAATTTGGTTTAGAGTTATATTCCACAAATCTGCACGTTTGTATGACATACTACTTCCTTATAGAACAACTAGTTTGCCTGACAGATACCAATCACAGAGGCTGCAAAAGCTTTCACTTTAAAAGAGGTCATTTGTAGGTGACATTGTTTTACCTTTGTAGGCTGAAATTTGTTCCTCATCAACGTAGACATGCATACATGTCTATATTCATCTCTGTCACAGTTAGTATTTAAACTGAGCATATATAGAACATCAAGTCAAGCCATTAGCCACCTGTACGAGTGCAGCTCAGAGACACAGAAATCTGGGCCTGATTTTTGAAACTGGCAGAATAGAATATGAAGCAAAGATGATGCATTTGAAAACAAACTGGTGTTCTAAAACAGAAATCCTTTTTCACCAAAAGCTATTTTAATAATAATAAAGCTATTTATAGCTTAAATATGATACATGAATCCATATTAAAGAAATCACTGCGTCTTAAGAGATAAACCCACTGGCAATCAGAAACATCAAAAAGTCTACCAAAAGCATTTCAAACCTATTTGACATCACTTATTGCTGAAAATGGTCAGCATGGAGGGAATTGGTGGTTCTTTTAGTATTTCACAGGCAAGACTTGACAGGAGATCCAGCGCAGCAGTGTTGACATCACACGGTGTGATCTTGCGAGACATTGCGGTGAAAGTGAGATCACGTTAAGGCAGCTGGTTCGGTTACTCATGTGTGGGTTTGGCAGACTGGCCAGGGGCTTCAGAGCAACAGCTTCTTCTATGGCATTATCTAGAATATATGCAAGTGAACAGGAGGGGGTGATGCCAAATAGTACAAATACCAAACTCCTCTATGTGAGGAAATCTCAGGGTATTTCTGTTAAAACAAACAAATACTTCCTACTCTCTCCCCTTCCCCCTCAACCAAAAAAAAAGCCCTTTGCACTAAACAAAACCAGATGATTCTCAGCATGGCACGGGCTTGTCCCCTCTTGGTCATTCTGAAGAGCGCTGTAGCTTCCACTGCTGACACAAGACTTGTGTAAATGTTGCACACTTGTTTGTTTTACTGCCAGGAAAAAGGTAACTTTACAGTGCAGCGACCAGTAAAGAGGAAAAGAATGGTTATGACTGGAACTAGAAAACTACTTTTAAAATTGGTACACAGTAAGGATTGTATTTATACCATTGAGTTTTGGAAAATAACGGTAGGCCTTAAAAAGAGATTTACTCAACTCTGCTGAAAAAATCTAGCAGAAAAAATAATGAAAACCAAGTTTACAAATGTATACAAATTTATCCCAAAGTCTCACACCTCAGGAGGCAAATACAAGATATTTTTTTTAATTTTTTTTTTTTTAAATCAATGTGTTTTGAGGAGCTGGGAGCTCCCCACCTTGTGTCAAAAAATTAAAAAGTAAACCCCATCCTGCCACTTAAAGTACCAATAAAGTAAGAATCACAGAGCATTAAAGCTGTTACAGTTTTTATTCAGAGCTCAGAAGCCAGAGCAAAGGAATTTTCCTAAAGTGGTCTCTGTGAAAAACTCGGCCTCAGCAGCTCAGAAGTTCAGAGCTTCATAATTCTGCTGAATTTTAGCACAAAGGTCAAAGTGGGTTTGTTTTTTAAAAACAAATTTGCAGGCAACTGTGAAAATAAGAAATCAGGAATTGCACAAGGTGTAACTTTTTGTAAATACTCCAAAAGCCACATGCTTACCTGATGTCAACATGCCTGGCTGAACTAAGGTGACCCTGGGTGGTGGGGTGACCCTTTGGATTTTGTGAATTCAGGCGTGGGCACAGGCTGAAGCTTCTCAAGGTGTCTGGGCAGAAAGCCTCTGCTATAAATGCTCTCATACCAGCAAAACTCTGCCTTCTTTAGTGTTTTCCTGTATCTGCATAATTACCAGACCTTTAGCATGCACACCATCTGATCTCAGTCTATTTTCCCTTCTCAAATTCTTAAGTCCTTCCACAACCCCTTAAAAAAGAAAATCTTTACAGTGCTTGTCTACAGCTGGCAGGTGCCCCACCTCTAGAGCAGTAAGGTGCCTGTGGCTGCTGCTCCTCCTCTTGCTCCGGTCACCTCTTCCTGTGTCACGCCGTTCCTCGGAATGGCATCGCCTTGGAGGTCACCACCAATCTGGGTCTCATTGGATCCCAGCAGTGCGGGCCACTCGTGCTCTGTCAAGGCTTGCCAGGCTTGGGCAACAAAAGGGTGGCAGGGCACTCTTTAACTCGTGCTTGTGAAGGGCCACGTTGCGAGAATGATTTCCTGCTCATCCAGCTCTGGACAATGATAGCTGCCATGCAGAAATTACTCAGGTCTCGCTCCTTGCAGCAATTCCCCTGCCCCAAATCGCTGTTGTTAATTGTGGTCCAGAGGCGTTTCCTTAGGAGGAAAGATTGTACTTTTATTTGACGGTGATGCTAATCAGAGTGAAGTTTATTATCGCTGGTGTTGGAGTAGTGTTGTCCTGTGTTCTGTACTTCCCCTATTTTTCTGGAAAATGGGACTAAAAGCAATGACAGAAAACTCAACAACGTTGCTGTGCATCGAGAAACAAAAATATTAACCTGACTGCAGGAAAAGTCAAAAGGAAAATGAAAGCGTTACATTAGCAACAAATAGTGGTGATAATGTTTGTAGTATACTCCCAGCGCATAAATTCATCATAACAAAAGAAAGTTTTTAGTCCTCTGTTATAAGTTATGCAATCAACATGCAGATTTAAAAATGCATTCAAGCTTCAAATTTCTGTACTTCCTTGCCAAAGAGGTTTTTTTTAAGAAAATAGTATAAAAAAAGAAATTTTCATTATGCAGACATCAGTCATAGCAAATCTGATGTAGCATTTTGTCTTCCAAATTGCCGTTGATCACTGTTCATTGAAATATCTTACTACAGATAGAACTGTATCTTCATAAATACACAAATGTTTTAGAAGACCTGCTTCCAGGAAAGTCACACATTTATACCAGCTATTGCTTCCTCAGGAAAAATGTTGCGAGCTATGCTCAGCTGAGCAATTTATTCTTATTTAAGTGACTAATGATTCGGCACTGCTGCCTGAAGAGATGGGAGAAGGTTGCCTATTAGCACATTCAGCTTCTTCAGTCTTGTGCTTTCGGTTCACAGTTAAACTCTTCTTGGAAGGAGGAGCAGCGTGCACCTCAATGCCCCATGCCCATCACCAGGTCCTGTCCTGGCGAGCCCCACTTCAGGGATTTGAGCCCAAATGATGGGAGAGGTGGGAGCAAACAGGGAAGAAGAGAGGAGGAACTCGTTGTATTAAAAAAGGCCACTTTGCTACCAGTTGTAGATGTTCACGTGGATTCAGGGAGCCCTTCCCTTGCTGTCACCTCCACATGGTGTGTTTAGCCAGCCTGAACCTGCGGGGCTTGGGTGAGGAGCTGCAGCTGGGCCACACATGCACCAGTTGTCGAGTGCTGGGCTGGAGCGCTTGGGTGCCCAGGGTGCATGATGGCAAGGGGTGGGCTGTGCACCCAGGGCATGGTGCAGGCAACAGCGTGGTTTGGGTGCAATGCAGAGCTGAGCAAAGGGCGGTTTGGAGTACGCACCAACTTAATGCTGGGAGAAAGCTGAGTAATCAAAAAGAGGGAAGTTTGGTGCATATGCAGATCCACAGGCACTCTCACTGTGTGAATAATGCCATTCACGCCTCTGAGAGCTTTTGTTTCACTTTGAATTGATCTTGAGAGGATATTTTCACACAGCTGAGTCTAACTATATATTCCTCTAAGAGTGAACTTGAACCTGGATGTGTAGAGCCTCCTTATGTCCTGGACTCAGGCCTGGAGTACAGACAGAGCAGTACCTGTTCACAACATTTCTCTGAACTTCACTAAAAAAAAAAAGGAAGAAAAGAGTTAAAAGCAGGAACCAAATTGTGTGCATGAGGTGGAGCAGACCAGGCAAGAAGACACTGGTGAAAGTGAGGGAAGCGTGACGCCTTCAAGTCTGAGTTGTCACATGTAAGCCTTGGAAGCCTGCAAAGCAAATTGTGGATAAGTCAAGGTAATATTTGTGGAACTACAATGAAGATATGCAGCCAAATAAGAATGGGAAAGCCTAAGAAAAGATTATTTTTTCATAAATATTTTAAATAAATATTTCACTCTGTTGCAGTAAGGCTGCCTTCTCCTCAGTGAATCAAATAACCAAGGATGCTCAGAAACGCCCATGTAGCCACCCAGGGTCTCCTAGGGTGACTTCTGGGCAGACCACTCCTCAGGCCACTGCAAACACCTCACTTCCAGCAAACCCAGGTCATCAGGAGGAGGCAGGATTTACCAGAGAGCCAGTGCACAGAGGAGCAGAAGCAGCTGAAAACAGCTTTAAGTAAGAAGAGAACAGAAGAGGTAAACAAACCATGTGGGACAATTCTGAAGAGCCCGCACAGGCATTGTTAAACCATAACAGAAAACCAGCTGCAACCGTTTCACTTTCTATCTAGGTTACCCCATGGTGAGGCATGGTGAGTCAATGCAAAACAAACTTCTGGCAAGCTTTACTCCTTGCTGCTGAGGCTTGAAAACTCTAGTAACATTTGTGCAATACGCCCCATGCTTGTTCATAGGAGAATCAGGGAATGCCACAGGCGTGATGGGAATTTCTAACCCTGAAATCCTGAATAATGCCTATGAGATTAAAAATCAGGCCACCAGTGCTTTGGCTACTCCAGCTGTAGCAAAAATCTTATAAGACAAAAGAATGACTGGGTTTGGTGATGTTTCTGCAAGTACCTGAATAGTGTCGCTAATTAATCATTCTCTGAAAGAAAGGAGAAATAAAGGAGTGGAGAATACTGCCATTATATAAAAAGAAAATTACATCAGAGTTTTAGTATAAATCTTCAACTGAAAAAAAATCTCAGTGCAATAGTTGTATTTTCAAGGAGCCCAAATTAATCCATTCCTATTTTCCACCAAGTATTCGGTGGGTCTTTATTAATGAATTTCTTTGCATACCTTTCTTGATTTTAAACATACAGATATTTTTGTGTGAGCTTCTCCTGAAGTCACAGGTTAATCCTTTAGAGGAAAGTGATCCATAAAGCCTAAGAGTTGCAAGGAGTTGTAATCCCAACCTGTCTGGATTATCCAAAATACAAGCTTTTTCCTCTCAGGGAAATTATAGTGCAACATGGGCTATGCTTCTTCTGATCAAAAAGAGTGACAGATTTAAGTTTTCCTTAAAAGCAAAACATAATGAAGCAAATGAAAGATACCTGCTCCTCTCGCCGTAACTATCAGACAATATTCTATTACAGTAACAGCAATAGGAGATATAAAGACCGATTTCTTTGTAGTTCATGTGCCCATTCTTCTGAGATGTTACCCACTCGGGGAACTTGATGAACAGCTCGTACTCAAAATTTAAATGATAATAAATGCACACCAATTATTGTCTACCACTGACCCACAGCAACCTGTAACGCAAAAGAAAGCACTTTCTAATCGATTTCTTGTTATATTCAATAAGATATTCAACAATGAGCCAATAGAACTTTTATATGGTTGTTCTAGCAGGAAAAACTTTATCACTGTCAAAGCAGAAAAAAAATATGCATTGATGATTTAGCCCAATAGCAAATTATTTGATGGAAGCTTCAGGCTTATTGCAATGCGTAGCCTCCTAAGGTTATGAGAACATTACCAAGCTTTTCCTGTACTGTTTTGCCACTTTGCAGAGAAACATAATACCACATGGCAAAATCAGGAAAAAATTATTTGGAAAAACGGAAAAAAAGGCTTATTCTAAATTGCTGTTAAATAAAGTGGGGAGCGAGTTCTGTGTAAGGGGAAGAACAATGCAGAAACAACAGCTTGATACTGAGGATCATGAAGATCACCATGGTGTGAGGAGATTTAATGTCAGATTGTGGTGGCAATTACTGAAATTAATCTATCTGTCTACATATTTGATCTGCGCTGCGTTGGCCCCATGGTCACAGAATCCCAGACAGGTTGGGGTTGGAGGGCACGCGGAGCCCCCCCAGCCTGACCCCTGGCACAGCAGCTCTCCCTCACGGGCAGCAGGAGCCGCCTGTGCCACAGCGGGTGCCCACTGGCCCCAGCCCTGGTGCTGGGCACCACTGGGCAGAGCCCGGCCCCGGCCTCTTGACACTCACCCTGAAGACCTCAAGAAGCAGCAGTTCTGGGATGCCATCAGGAAAGTTGCTCTTTATCGAAGCACTTCACAGTAACTCTACAAGCCCTTTCTTCTTGCTCCAAGATGGGCTTTCTGGTGGCTCTCTTTCTCTGGAGAAATTAACTGTGGCAGGAAATTTTTTTTCTTTTCCATTTAATTTACTTTTAGATCATTATTTCATTCATACTATCTCATAAACAAGGTACTTATGAACCTTATAAGAGAGAATATTGGATGGCTGAAGGGGTCAGACGGCTCAACTCTTCAAGTTGAGCTAGGTCCTAGGAAAAATTCTTCAATGAAGAGGCAGGAGCAGTGTGTTTCCAGGAAGATTCCAGTCAGCCCAGCAGCATTAACTCATCACCTGCAAGGCTGAGCCACCAACTGCCTGTTGTAAATCCCCTTTTCCCATTAGCCACAAAGCTAAATATTGAAATGCAGTAAGGTAGTCTAAGTCACAGCTAAGCTCCAAGTGAAAGCGCTGCTGCCAGCGACACTGGCTTAGTGGGGCAGGACGAAATGCAGCTGGTGCCTAGAGGAGCTCGAGTAGCTGCAATGCTATTTAAGCCATAATCCTTCCGCTGTGCTGGGTTGCCTGGTGCCCTTCCAGGAATAGCTGCTGAGCTTCTGCATGGACTCACCGATAGCCATGCCAGCTCCTTCACAGTTCCTCTTTTAGAAAAACAGGGTGTGGAAAATCCTATTTCTGGGTCAAAATCGTCATGCAGACATCATGTGGGTACAAGTGGAGATTGGTAATAACAAATTGAAGTTACTTTGAAAGACTGAGTGTACGTATTTGAGTGCAAGCTAAGCATGAAAGTTGTTCCTCCCCTCTGCACTGTGATACTCCATCTGGAGAATTTTGCCATAGAGGAGCCAAGTCTGGAGGGCTTCCAAGACAGTTGGGAGCTGGAGCACCTAATATATGAGGAACATCTGAGAAAGCTGGGTTTGCTCCACACAGGGAGGGAAGGCTAAGGGGGGATTGTTTGCTGAGCAGAACCAGGCTCTTCTTGGAGGTCCACCATGAAAGGATGGGGGAAGAGTTACAAGCAGTGACAAGGAAAACTGATTAAGCCCAAGGAAAAAAATAGTCCCTGTGTGTTTGGTTAAACACTGATGCAGCATCCCGGAGAAGCTGGGTAATCTTTTTCACTGGAGATACTTAAAACCCCACTGAACAAAGCTTGGAGCAACTTCCAGTGTGGCCCTGCCTTGGGCAGGGGTCAGAGCCTATGGTCTCCAGAAGACATAACCTCAGTTAGTCTGTGATCCTAAAATACGTTGCCATGCAGGAGAAACATTAGCTGCCCAGGCTCTCAGAGGTTACCTGTATTTTAGGCTGACAAGTGGGAACAGAAAGAATATTTCTATGAAAAAATCCTGACCACCAAGCCTGAAAGAATGGGGGTAAAAGCCTTGTTGTAAAGGCATGACACGATTAGCTTTCTATTGAAGGCTGAAGCTTCCCGTCTTTCTTCAGCTTCCCAATTCCTTCACAATCAAACCCAGCCATCTCACAACTTTGATCACCCTGTAGCAAGAAATTACATTATTTTCAGAAGGGACTAGGGTTGAATTCTCAGTCACGCCTGTCTCCAGGGACTGGGAACTGAGGCTCCTGATGTGTCAAACAGCTTCTACAATTTTAAAATCTGTTTTCAACAGCTTTGTCTGTGATAATTTAGGTGCCTTTTTTCTTTTGTCTTTTTAGCATGGGCACACTAATGTCAAATTGGCAAAAGGTGGCCCAGGACCTTACCTTAGCAATGTGTTTTTCAGAGGCCCTCAAAGCAGAAATTTATTAACAGGAAATCAATTGGAAACATCACATTAGTTAATGGCTTAGAGCCTGAGTTTCCTGAATTTCTTGGGGAAAATGAAAAATACATTAGAAAATCTTTTCATAGAGATTTGGTATCAAACTTTGTGATATTTCGCTTGAGTTTTACTGCCCGAGTATGGATAATATGGATCTTAGCTAAGCTTGAAGAGATTTTTCTTATGATCTGCATTTAACAGAAGGCTTTCCTAGGCCTTAGATTTTTAATAGACAGTATCACTTTAGAGTAGATATGCATAACAGTGTATCTATTGAAATAGAAATGCAAAATATACATTAAACCCCAGACAAACAAGTAATATTGAAAATTTTTCTCATTTTTTCATATGACAAATTTGAAGGAAGAAGAGAAAAACATCAATTATTTTTTTTTGGTTTTTTGAAGGATTCTAAACCTTCCTCTAATTTTTAGCTAATTCTCTTTCTTTCAGCCACTCAGCATTTTCACGCTGCCAGGTGTGGCTGAGAAAATGTAGTGCTATCAAAATACATATTCTTGCCACTCAGTATCTGAGACACAGGTGCCAACAGCATGTGCTTTGTTTAATTCAAGATGATTACCTTTTTGTGGAGTTGCAGCTGATGTAGAGCTCTGACCTGCCCACCCAGGAGTACTACGTACCAACTGCATGAATGATCAGGAGAACCGACGGTGTCTGTACCTGCACGTTTGTTTTAGCTGTCCTAAAGGGGGGTAAAAATGGAGCTGAATTGGACCCAAAGTAGGACATCAGTCTTACCCTTTGGTTACACACTAGTTGCGCATAAGTACAATATGTGCAGTGCTGCTGAAGCAATGTTCCTTCTCCTCAAAGGAACAGCCACTGAGGGAGTTTTTTCTATTGTTTTAAGTTTTCCTTTTTATTTTCTGTCTTTGGTTCAGTGGTATCTGTGGTTAATGTGCGGAAAGAACCCAGGCTGAAGCAGCGCTGAAATCTGCAGCGTTACATGCTTATCTCACCGGACTGCTGGCCATCAGGGGGTCGATGAACACCCCCTTTTCCCAAGGGAGAATGGGGCTCTCCCAGTCCTGCAGCGAGATTCATACCAGTCGACTTGTTTACCCTAAAGTTTTTATGTGATGGTGAGTTTCAGACTCATGAGATTCACTCTAACTTCAGGTATCTAGATGACCAACTCAAAAGGTTAAGAAAACAGTGACTCCACATCACCTGGGATATATTAACATATTCTAAATTGGGAAGATATGGTTCCATATACGTGGCTGTCCCTTCCTGCTGGCACTTCTTTAATAATGCATTTTGTTCTGCTCTGCTACCGGTTGGAAAGGGGACAGATTCTCCGTATGACAAGACAACCACAACAAGGGACTGTACATCTTGGCACATCGTTGAGGTTATTTATTTCCTGATGAACAGCTCCTCAGGTCTTCATTCCATTGCAGGCAGAGACTTGGTCATGTTTAACCAGCACCATGAAAGTTTTGGCTTTTCTCTAGTTGAGAGTGAGAGTGGAGCTGTTGTCTGCTACAGCACCAGAAGAGTTGATGATATTTTTTCCAATGGATTGGAAAAAAATGAATTGTGGTTTAGCTGTAAACTGCCAGTCTCATTTCTGCATTTGTCCTATTCCTATGGGCATGTCATCATTCAGGATATGTTTTGAATATTTTCAAAATATGAATTGAATCATTAAATTCTATGATTCTTTTTTTCCTCTTTTAACCATACCTTTAGTCTGTTAGAAGAGTTCATTTCCACTTTAATGTTTCTGCACGAGGCATGTAGGAGCTGGAGCTATGGATGGATCCAACCATACCCCATCTCCATCTGCCACGTGATTTATAATCTGAATCTCACCACCTCCATTTCTGCCTTTCCTTTCAACAAAATTTCTCAAGTGCTCCGTTCTGAGATACATATTTTTGAAAATGGTTATATTTACATTACCTATTTTGTGTTTTGGTTTTAAATTGTAATTTTGGGTAAATTCCAGTAATCCTCATTCATGGCTGGGTAGAATGGCCCTGTTAGTGTAAAAAGCCATTTAGTGGTAGTTTAAAAGATTCAGTGCAAATTTGATGCTGGCATAAGGATAGGATCAAGCAATATTAAAAAGGTCTTTGAGAAAGGTCAAGTTGCTGTTAGCAGTAAGAGAGCAGAGGCCGCGGGGATGCTGAGCATGCCCCTGTCCCCTAGCTGTGGGTGGTGGTGGGCAGCCAGGCTGGCACCACCGCACCCAGGGTGGGTTTTTGCTACTTACCAATCGCTTCCAAAGGGCAATGTTTAAAATTAGTTTGGAAATAGACTTGACAAAACAAGTTTCATTTCAGGTCTGTCCAGCAGACGGGTATGTTTAGGTATGTTGCTAACAACACCTGTACATATTTTAACCCACGACATTACATCTCCATTTTGCTCCTGAAGTTGGCTTTTGTTGGATATGGAAGGACTTGCCTGAGAACTGCTCTCTCCTTCCTCTAGCACGGGGCTGTGCAGTCTCGCTACCACTTGGATGCCTTTGCTCTTCTGCTGCAGCTCGGTGTGATGGCCCCTAGCCTCACTGTGCTGCTAAATAATATATTTATGTGCAGATTAATATAACTGACAAAGAACAGTAAAGAGAAGGATTTGAATTTGCTTACTGTTAAACAGCCTAGAATAGGTCATTTAACTTGCAACTCATGTTCTTCAGCAGTTAGTGTGTTCTAAAAGAACAGGTTAATATTCTTATGCTTAACACTTATAACTCATTTTATTTCTGTCCAAATTATACAAGCTGAACTGGTGTGTTTTGGGGATAAAGACTGAGCCTATACCTTGGACAGAATTTTTCAGTCTCTAGTTTTGCTTTGAGAAGTTTTCAGTATAAATCTTACCTATATACTCAGTATAAATCTAACATGCAAGCTTACCAGAATATATTCAAGAAGTTTCTGCTTTAAGCAAGTGCTTAGTTTAAGCCTGACATGTGATTTGCTAAACAAACATGACTAAGGCAACACATAGTTTGTTCAGTAGGACCAAAATTTGTTCCAGTGTGATTCATCCATGAGTAAGAGTGATGCTATCTGGAGTTTTAATCTAAGTGCAGATTTGAATAATGACCTGTTTTTTTTTTTGAAGACCAGCTAGCTAAGCAAGAAAAGGAAAAAAATTAAAATCTGTAAAGAATTCTGTGGTTGATATCACTACCTATTTTCAGCTATATGAGTCAGTGAGCTATCACATGGATTTGCACAGAAATATCAAAGCAAATCCCACTTCAAACCCACACCACTTCCCAATATATACCCTCACTCATCGATTCCAGCAAACCAAGTGAATGTGTATTTGTCTGACATAAAAGCAGAAGGGATCAGAGCTACATCAACAATTAACTTCCTTAAAACAAAAGCTCTAATTTTCTGTGAGACTTCTGCCTAGGCTAATTTACAGCTGAAACCGAGAAGAAATACGCAGTCAACAAGTGACATTTGCTGAGCTCAATAAGTGGAGCCTTTACAATGTGTGCAGAGATCAAGGCAGGCAAATTGTTTTGCAAAATTGCAAAATTTTTTTTCTAAAATGACAGAGATGGAAACTTGTGCAAATATTCTTTAATAATTATGATTAAAAGAGCTACAGCTGTCATGCAAGGCCTGAAACCCAACATATTTCTTCAATATTATAAGCTTATTGAGATATAAATATGAGATACCTCTGGATACATGAGAGAAACATCATTTGTAGTGGTTCGTATTTTGAAACATGAAGCCAATTACTGTGCTAGAAGGAAACATAATTCAATCTGTTACAGAGTATTTCTGCTAAATCACATCCTAGTAGAAGATGAAGCTTTTACAGTCTTTCATTTTTTCCAGAATATTCTGCAATGTATTGCAAGTTGCTGCCAGATGTAAAGTCCTCTGGAGATTAAAAGAAAGATTTAGGAAATATTTTTAATGCTATATTCAGAATTGCAACGTTTACACACTGGAAGATGAAAAAAATGCATTGTTCTGTACTCTCATTTCTTTCATTGACCAACATCCCCCCCTGTGGATTTGTAAACCCTACCATCTTAGGACATCCTACTTTTCTCCTATAGTTTATAAAACCCTATAACTGAAGATGATTGGGATCTCCCTGCTATAAAGAGGATTTAGCCAGAATAAGCAAGCAAAAGAAGAGGAGAAATGGAGGAAGACACTGGGTTGTCTCATTTTTTCTTGCAAGTGTCTGCTTCAAAGCAATGAGTTCATTTTTAGGCTTTTTCCAGGAGCCTCCTCACCAGGGAGCAAGTTTTCTTCAGTGCCAGACTAACCAGAATGGGCAGTTAGGAAAACAATCAAACCCAACAAGAAATTGGTACTTTAGAGAAAGCGATGCAGAAAAGCTCCTGCTGGTAAAGTAAATGCTGGATGACAGAGCGAGAAGAGGCGGTGATGTGGCAGAGTCAATACCTCCCGTAACATAAGCAATACCAAAATTGAGCTCATTGGCATCTTTCCATTTTCTGATCATGCATTTATTTGAAGAAGATCACACAGTAAAGCAAATGGCCAAGAAAATAAAACAGGTCCATTTGGCTCTGGTTGAGAAATACCACTGCCAATTACTGTTGGTGTATGGCAGATCTAGTTACAGATCAGGACTCTGTGCTGTCTAAAAGATACTGTTCAGAACAAAAAGACAGTCAAAGCCCTTGAAAGATGGAAAATGTGGATGAGGGAAGTACCCGTGCCATGTTATTCAGGGGCAGAATGGACCATACGACGCAGCTTGTTTAAGAGCCAGCTGGAGCTGCTGTCTGCAAGATGTGTGCCTACATGCCTACAAATACATTTCTCTCATTACCGTGGGCAAGTTCACATGCTCAGCGAGGGGCACATTCCTGCGTGGAGATGTCAGGTTTCTGCTGCTGTACTAGGACTGGGAATACAAATGGCACAAGCAAGTCAATCACCAGTCCAGCGATTTCCTTAATTATGGGCATTATGGCACAAACCGTGCGGCACGGGCTCTACATTACATGCCCTCTTGTATAGCAATGTTAAATTTTATCTTAATGCTTTTTTTGTATTAATGCTTTGCAGTCTGATATCTAGTGCCATATATTAATCCTAGTTCAAAAAAACCCCAACACACGTTGGGCCAAAAAAATGATACCATGTTAACCGGAAAAAAAACCAACCACCAGCTACATTAGTTGATTCCAACGTGAGCGCAGGCTCCAAGTACCCTTCCATCCAAGCTTGGACGATTTAAAGGTATTTAGGAGAGAAACAGCAATGTACTGGTGTTATCCTCCAGCGCACTGCTGAGACTGCTTCTCAAGTACGAGGTATAACTGATTACCTAATTCGGCAACAAACGGCTGCCAAAATAACCAAGTGATTGGAGAAACTATTATACGGAAAGAGCTGAGAGGTGTGCTGCTTGCTTGTTCTGACAGAAGGAAAGCCGAGGAGGGGTATGATCGCTGGCTGTAGAGGGATCAGCGATTACATAGCCAGAGAGGGAAGCTGAAGAACTGTCAGAACAAGAAGAAATGGATGAAAACGAACTTTGAGCAAACGCAGGCTGGAAATCAGAAGATGATTACTACTGCGGGATGATAACCCAATCAGAACAACGGGAGGAAGAAGTCGCACAGCATGATGGAGCTTAAAAACTGTTAAGGATTATGCAGTGCTCTGCTTAGTAGCACTGGCCGAGGCTTTCCCACAGGCAGAGCCCTTGCACCACTATTTTGGGGCTAGGGGGTTGTTTTTAAGCATAGTTTTTTAGCCTCAAACTAGGTTCTCTGTTTTAGCATTAAACAGAGAGAAAGTCACACACACCGTGCTGCTTGGCGGATTTCTCCTTAAGAAAGTCATGTGTGCAGGTCAAGAAATTATTTTCCTTCAGTGATGCAGCAAACGTGCCAAGTCTCCTCCTGGCACTGGGAGCCAGAGCTGCGTAGCAACTGGGCGAAGCAGGTCAGTGTGACTGAAGGGAGAAGACATTTCCAAATGCAGCAGCCTTTGTGGAACGGTGATCCAGTTTTCACGGGCCATTCAAATCCATTAAGCTCTGACCCAGGTGTATGAGCAGGTAACCATGGCAAGAGTCCTAGCTAAGGTGGTTTGGAGCAGGAATACATTCAGCTGAGTCTACTCTGGAGATCAGACTGTGCTTAGAACACACTTCTTAGGAGATGCTCTAAAAAATATTCAAACCCTGCCCACGTTTCTGAATTCTCTGAAAAACTGAATAGATACAATTGTCTACAGGGCTTAAGTAAGAGTTAATTCAAATGTCAAACAAAAAAGATAATGTGCAACTTCAGTTAAGAACAGCTATTTTGGAGCATGACAGACAAGCAAACTTTAGATTCATGGCTGTTTACCTGAAAGCAGTGGGCCCCGATGCCTTTCTGCACCAGCAATGTCAGAGGTTTTAAAAGAAAACTTTCTTTTTTCTGAGAAATGTAAACTTTAAGATGTTTTCCTTATTCTTTCATTTCAGAGACAAGTAGAAGAGAATGCAAACATTGATCAGAAGCCATGCTCTACCTGCGTTTGGTTTTGTTGAAGAACAAAGTTGAAATAAACCTCTTTTAGGCTTAGCACATTATAAACCTGATTTAGGAGGCCCCTAACTCATGGAAACTATCAGGAAGGAATCTCATTCATTATTTTAAGGATCGTTAAAAAAACCCCATGAACAACTCTGCGAGCCTGATAGTTAAAGGCCATATAATTAGTTACAGCTCTGTAACACATTATTAGTCCCATTTCAGGAAGACCCCCAGTACTGCCCATCCAGATTACCTGAATGATGCCTCAACAGCTGGGCTCAGGGGGCTGCACACCAGCATCTGAAACGCAGTGATAAAATCTGCTTTTCCTGTAGTCAGGAACAGTGTGGGGCTGAAGGAAGGGAGCACAAAAAGCATCTTTTCTTCCACTGGTGGTAATTTTTCAGTGAGTGAGAAAAGCGGTGAAGCAGCCTGGCTGCTGGACCACTCTCCACTACAGCAGAACAGCTGAGAGGTAACTTGGAGTTACTGCAGGGACAGGTGACTGCGTGTGCTGTAGGACACATTGCTTCGCTGCCTCTTCTCCTGGAGCCTGCTGCTTTGGGAGCATCACGTATTATCTATTCTATGATCCCAGCACTGTAATGAGTACCCCAGCAGAGCTTCTCTGCTCCACGCTCTATACCCCAAGCCTGCAAGACCCAGCAGGTAGACCCACGCCATCACACACTCGCATCCTGCAAGAGCCGTCCATGTTTATAGTTCCCTGCGACTGCTCCTACCAAACACACCCCCGAGGTGTGAGTGCCTGAATCACGAGGCTCTGTTTACAGCTCCTTAAATTAATATTCATTAATCCTTCTTTATTGCAAAATCAGATCTAAACATAAGCAGCAGCTCAGGACAGCAGGATGGTGGGCAACAGCAGAACAGCCTCTGTGCCTGCTGCTTTGCTGGGCTTGCTGCTGCCGCCGCCATGGGTCGATAGCTACTTTGGGGAGAGGCGCTGGTCCCAGCCACCCCCACTGCTCCCTCTGGGTGTCTGCTTGCTCTTCACCCCCTGCCCCAGGGTGGGGACAGTGCCTCCTTGGCCTCATCCAGCTGGTACTTGCACACGCTGCTGAGAAACTGCATCCTGGTTCTGCCCAACATGCGGAATGGGTACATTTGTTGTTCTAAAAATACTTGACATCTTCGAGGTGTTCATCTCCTAAAAGTTTTAAGGACAAAATCAATAAACCTATAACACAGTCCTTTCATTTGGTAAATAATTGCATTCATTTTCCTGCAGGTTCAACTATCCTCATGATACACTTCATTCGTTCTTGCCGTCTAATCCATTATTTTATTAGATGCTTAAGTCACCCTTATCAGACAGTTAATAAGAGGATCACTGTAGATAGTTAATGGCAACATCTTCCTCTGAAAACTAATTAATAGAAATGCAACATTCAAGTCCTTTGGAATTTGTCTCAGTTTAAACCTCTTGCTAATGAAGCAGAAGAAATCACTTAAAAATATGCAGAGATGCTCTGAGGTTTGTTAGAAACCTACTTTGCTCATTGTATATTTAAGTATAGCCTAATATGAAATGATTTTTTCAAAAGTGAAAGCCTTTCAGCCTCAGCTCTAGAAGATGAATGTGTATTTTTGATCATCAGCACTGGTTCACCGCGCTTGACCTTAAACACGCAGAGATTTTTGTACAAGGCCGAGTCCCTGGCTGGGTGATGGGAACGCTCCCATCTCCAGGTGGGATCCCATCTCCAGGTGGGATCTGCTGAAGAAAGCCACCCGTGCACCTGGGCTGCTCCTCTGGGCACCTCCTGTCTTAGGGGAGATTGACATTAGAGATAAGGAAGAAATTTTCTACGATGAGAGCAGTGAAACACTGGCACAGGTTGCCCGGCAAGGTGGTGGATGCCTCATCCCTGGCAGTGCTCCAGGCCAGGCTGGATGGGGCTGGGAGCAGCCTGGGCTGGGGGGGTCCCTGCCCGGGGCAGGGGGTGGGACGAGATGACCTTTAAAGGTCCCATCCAACCCCAACCAGCTTGTGATTTTATGATTAGGAGAGCGAGTGTGCAGGAAGAGCAGAGAGCGCTCAGTTTGGGGGATAGATGTGATAAGATCTTGTTGTACAGATTCCATAATTAATTTTAATTTACTTAATTAAGTATTTAGTCTTTGGGGAAGGAAGATGAAAAAGTTGCTTCATAAACTGACAATGGGCCATTGTTCTCAGCTTCTTATCCTGGAGGCATGCAGGATAATGAGAGCTATAGAAATACTTGGACAGATTGATTATATAGAGCAGATAGGAGTCCCCCGGCACAGGCTTCTCATACATTTGTGGAGTAATGGATACCTCCGCGCTCTTCTGCTGTACGTCCCCACTCCCCGCCAGAAATTAAACTGGCTTTGTCTGACTGCAGCTACTGGGAACAAATGTGACAGTATTGAAATAAAGACAGACAGAAGAGAGCAGAAAAATTGGACTGAATTGCCCGTGGCTTACATGGGCAAGATGCAATTCAAAGTAACAACTTGGAGACATTATGGAGATATTATCTCTGATTTGAGAATTTGAATTTAACAGATTTCAATCCAGACTGCATTCTTCACACACATGTGGAAGAATTCTTTATGGAGTGACTCAAAAAGATACCCGGTCTAAGATCACATAAAAGCGCCAGATCAGGAGGCGATGCTCTGGAAATGGCAGATAGTTAAATTTATCTGACTTCTTGGGCTCGATATGTGGAAAACTAAAATTTCTCCACAAAAACAAATTTTCATTTGAAGACTTATGGCTTGGGTAGCTAATGAAGCGGTTACGGGTTTAACCTCTGCCGGAAAAATCATCCCTTCACCAAACATTAAGTCAGCAGACAACAGAAGTTGGGGAAATGATGTTATTAAAATTCTAATGTGGAAATTCCCAATACTTTTCCCCAGCATACATAAAAAGAAAATGATATAAATATAAAAGAAATCCAACAGATGCAGCGTCATATGGACTTGCTTAATGACAACGCTTAGCCTTTCAAAAAAAGATTTACATCCACATTCACTACTAAAACTTGACATTTGCATTGAATAATTCATAATTTGTTGCTTGCTGTGCTTTGCTGCCTTTTTTCTATTCCTAAGTAATATTAGCTCTGCTGTTAGTGAAGTAGATCAATTCTAACAAATGCAGATATGTTGCTGTTACTCTGTAAAACGTGAATATGTATTTAGCTAAAGCCATGTTAAAACTTTCCCAGCAAGAGCTCTTTGCCTGTAATAGAAACGCTCTCTACAGATTTAATTCCCACCATTACTGGGCTTCAGCCTAATTCTCCCACAACTATTCCAAGTATTTTAACAAGAATCACACGTAGTTTGGACATGTGTTTCCATGCCTACATGTGTCTCATTTTACGACAAACTCATTCCACCTCACTCTTTGTACGGATGCAATGAGGTGGCTGCTGGGGCTCTGCCACCAAGCTACAGAGACCTTCTCCCTTCACAGCCACTCGTCTCCCACCGCTCCCTGACCCGCGGAGGGAGGAGAGGTGCTTGAAGACACACCTGCATTCAGCATCTGTGCAGAAACTTGTCAAGTTGGTTGCTAAAGCAGGAATTCAGATGCAATTTCTATAAAAGTTACTGCCCTGAATCAGGTTTTGGGGTTGTAAATACCATGCTTGTACTTCCATAAATCTCCTGAAGTTTGTACTTATTTTAAAAATGTGTGTATTTTATACTATTGATTTTTATTTTAATTCGAACACTCTATTGTCTATTTTAACCATTTGGTCGCAACCAAGTTATTAGTTACAAAGGTTCAGGTAGAACCAGGTTTGTCCTGACACTCTGCAGTTGAGAGAAGCTGCCGGTGCTTTTGCCCCATCAGCCTGCCGCCTTCTCAGGGAGAGCTTGCTTCATTTATTCATTCAGACTAATGGCTCAAGGAGCATGACACAAATTCATTTCACAACTACAGCACACACTGAAGGGCCTAAACCCTTTTATTTTTTAATTCATTTTTTTCCTCAGCAGCGGACAAGCTTGCTTTCCTCACCTGGAGACAGAGCACTGGTCTGCATCATACCCTGAAGACTTCACTTGATGAGCCAATATCCTCAAACTCAAAGCACAGGTATCTAATCAATATTTCAACGTTTTGGGTTTTAGTTTTTTTGTTTGTTTGTTTGCTTTGGGTTTGCTTTACATTTGAAATTCTCTTTTCTATTCTACATAGTTTACACTGCTTCCATTTCCACTTCCACTTGAAATATCACATATATGATCAGGCTTTATCATGCAAAAAAAGTTCTTGCAGAGCATGCCAGTGCAGCCTTAGGAGTGTGGGACGGGAACATAAAAATTATATGTTTAATAACGGGAGGAGAGAAGAATGTCAGTGACGCTCCTTGCTGCTGTATCAATAATTTGGAGGTTCCTGCCAATCAAAAGCACATATGGTAAGGATGTCGATACCTTGCTCATAAGGTACAACAACTTCCCTCATAACTTAGAAAGCAAATTAACAGAAAGGCTGTTGTGACATTATCTGAAATGCCAAAAGCCTCACATTTCATAATTTATAGTAACTTCATTTTTTTGTAAAATACATGTTTGGATATCTGAAAAATGAAGAGCAGGCTTGAGATGGCTGGCACACAGTAAGTTAACTGGGCAAGGGAGTAGGCGTGCTGCTGGGGTAGCTATTTTGGAATACTGTGATGACACCTTTGTGGCCAGACAAATAATTTTGCTCTATTGAGTTGGCTTTTTGGATGCTTTTCTGCAGCGATACTGGGAGGAAGAAACACAGGTTCTCCTGTTTTGTCATTTTGGTTGATGAGACTCTCAAGATGTATGAGACCAAGTCAGGGAACTACAGATTCTCTTTTCGGTCACAACTAAACAAGTGAAGAATAGAACAGAATATGGAATAGAATATAGAACATAGAATAGAATAGAATATAGAACGTGGAACATAGACCACAATATAGAATACAATATAGAATTATAGAGCATAGACTATAGAACATGGAACATAGACCAGAATATAGAACATGGCACATAGAATGTAGAATATAGAACAGAATAGAACAGAATAGGAGAAAGAAGTTTTCCCTTTTTTTCAGGGGTAAATCTTCACTTTTCTCCTCAGAAGCAGAGCGGCTCCCATGATGGAGAACAGCTAATGGCAGACCCCAATACTTTTGGTTATTTTTATGAGTGTTTCTCTTCCTGAAGAAAAATCAGTGAGAAGAACAAATTATTTTCCTGGAACTCAGAACAAGCAGTCTTTCTACCAAGAGTTAAGAATTGCTTCTTTTTCAAAAAGGCCTAAAATGATTGTGATTTGATGAGATGGAAACTTCTGAAGTCAGATAAAAAAAAAAAAAAAAAAAAAGTCTATTCTGCAAACTCGTTTCCTGTCTGAAAAGTTGGTGGTTCCTCATAGCACAGACTCTGCAACATACAAAGCAGAAATCCACTGAGTAGTATAAAAATATATATATAAAAAATTGAAAGTATTTATTCATTTTTAGGATACTTCTTTTTAGGGTTTTGGGTTTCTTTTGCATTGCAGCCTTGATTTTGGTGCCTTGACCTTCCTCAGGGCGAGACTGCTTTTTTTTTTCCCTTCTCCCCCTCTCACACCATCGCTGGTTTGAAGTGATGGGTATTAATGTTGTTAGTTAAGTGAAACCACTGACGCCACAAGAGGACTTACCTGGCGGTGTCCCGCGCCGCTGGGCCCGGACGCGGATGTGGCCGTAAGAGGCTCCGTCCCCATCCCACACTGGAACTGGTTTAGCACCATTCAAAGCCAGGCTCAAATGGTGGCTCAGACCCAGTTCGCTCCTTCACTGGGACCCAGTTCCACCGGCAATTTTAAGACGCAGCTGATGCCGCGCGTGTGCCGTTGTTCCCTTTGTTGTGCCGCACCTGTGCTCACGCTTCCTTGGGGTCTATATGCAGGAATGCCTGGGGATGTTCTTGCTCCGCCTTCTCCACACCGCTTTGTCCAGGGTAAGTACGACAACACCCTTCCCATTTCCCATATCTTTTCCAAAATAGAAATTCCCAGAAAGAACTATTCTCTCTCTCTCCACATATATTTATTTTTTTTCTTTTTCTGTTCTAAATCCTAACCCCTCATCTTCTGTTGGGCTGGCACTCAATTACAGACACACACTTATCTCGCAGCAGGTAAAAACGCGAGAGATGAAATCTCTCCAGAATGTGCTTTTGTGGGGGTGATTTCAATCAAATCTTTTTTTTTTTTTTCTTTTAAGCAACAACAAAAATTGCTTTTAAGTGTTCACAGCCAATAAATACATTGTAAAAACTGGCAGAGAGAAATGAACGACGAAGGCCTGACGTCCCGCTGCTCAGCTTTCAAACGCAAAGCAAATACGTGACTAGTTCAGCTTCAGCAACAGCTGGCGGTGCAGGGCAGCAAGAGGCTGGCGAGACTTTTGGGGGTACATGTGCCCAGGCAGCATTTATCACAGCCATACACGCCGCTGCATTTGGACAATATTGCAGGAAATAGGTGAGCACTTTCACTTTCAAAGGCTCGCTCTTTTAGTTAGCCTCTCATCCTTGATAGTGCAAGTCCACAGTAACCAGCAGCAGGGCAGAAACCCTCGGGGTGGTGGACTGTGGGCTCCCTGGGCTTGGGGGGTCCCCAGGAAGCCCCCAGGCTCATGTCCTGGGATAGACAAATTTATTTTTGGTAGGATTTTTTCCTTTTTTTTTTTTTTTTTTTTGAGGTCTAGCAGTGTTGATTCACCACCAGTGTGAACAGTGGATTTTGAACTAAATGATCCGTTGATGTGCTTGGGGCTTTGTAGATCAGGAACGTGCTCAAAGCACGGGGTTAATAGCATTTTTGGGGGAATCGTGAAACGGGAAGGTTGAGTTGCTCAGTTAGTACTGGTAAAAACAGCAGAGAGAGGGAGGGGACCCAGGGCTGTGTTAACGGAGTGGATCTGTTTGGACTTGGATGAGAAGGTCCTGGATTGCGTGAGCACAAGCTCCAACAGCCATCGGCTTCCTCAACTTACCCGCTGGATGTCGCAGCTGATGCCGTTACCTTCCCCGAGGGCACCGCAGGCAAACTAAGGACCGGTAATTGGATCTGCAGTCTTAACTGTGAATTCTCTTGGCTTTTATGCATTTAAATCAACCTCCATGTTGTAGGTTGCTATTTAATTTGACAGCGGTGCCCGTGGCCCCTTTTAGGCCTGGGCATCCCATCGTGGCATCTTATAAATACATAGGAAGACAGTCCCTGCCCCGAAGAGAACATCACAGTAACTTTTTTTTCTGGTGATTTAATCATAATATTGACAACTTTATCAAAAATTACAAAACTGATATTAAAAAAATCTCTAATTCTTAGTAAGACTAGAATGGGTTTTTTTTTAAAAATAGAAAAGCACTTTTATGCTACTGCTCTTCTGGAATTCTCACATTACAACCCTACATAGCAAAATACAAACCGTAGCTAAGAAAGGTAGCAGTCCTAAGGTAATTCAGTCCACCACGAGCCCTCTAATATCTCTATACCATCAAACTCAGGGACTCCAAAAAGATATTACATCACTTATAAACCTCCTGCAAAGCTGATTTAGGAAATACCTTTAAATTTTAAGTTCTTTTTAACCCCTAAAACCTTAGACTGTGAGGATAATAGACCTGGGACATCAGAAGTGGGGTGGGTTTTTTTGATTTTTTTTTTTTTTTTTAACTACGTGGATGTTAATTTTACAGCTGATACCAGCCAAATGTTTTCTGCCAGAAGTAAAAATATGAAGAAAATCCACTGAAATAAATGAAAATATTTTTTATGGTGTTCACAAAATGCACCATAATAGAAAGAGGAATATTTCCTTTAATTTGAACGTCATCTGAATGACTCAACCACATTGTCACCCACTTAGCAAAAGAAAGCATAATAAATAAATAAATAAATAAACAAGAATATGTAACACTTTACATCCGCAAAGAATCACGTAGTTCCCTAATCTACCGAGATACTGATTGACGTCGTGGGCTCGCTTTACTCAGCCAGTTCAGTTTTGTGTGATTGTGCCATATTAATGACAAATAAAGTGTTGTTCCACTTTCCACAATGGAGTCGGTTGTTTTTTTTTTTTTTTTCTTTTTCCACCTTTTAAATATAGGAATTCTCTCTTAAATTAGAAAGTAGGCAAAAAGTATTTTTTAAATTTTCATTTTTAAGTCTTCTATTAGAAAAAATATAGATTTTTTAAACAAAAAATAATAAGGTAGAAAGAAGGGTTGGGCCTCCATCAAAAAAGTATATTATGCTTTAATGCAAAGAGAAAGAAATGGCTCTATGGGCAAAATTCAAGTATGAGTGACCAGTTTTTTAATCGTAAAGTAGGTGCAACATTTTTTAAAATGTTACAACACTGCATGACCTGTAATGCTCACAATATTTACATTAACTGCTTACATGAAACCATAAAAACTCTAAAAGAGAAAAAAATTGGTATGGACTGAAACAAACTACTCCTAGCACCCACATCAACGCCATTATTAACCAATGAAATCAAGTGCACAAAAATACTTTACATGGCCTATTGATGTAAAGTATACATCGGTGAGAAAGTACAAACCTAATCAGTTAAAATGCCAAAAGAAGGGTCGGTCAATACAAACTCAGTTCTAGGACAGAAAGCAAAGGGCGAAAGAAACTGAACTGAGGCAGGCGCTCGCACACGCACACGCACGCACGCACGCGGTGGCGTCAGAACCCACGCGGGTGTGGGCAGACAGCAGGGAAGCGGGCTGGCGTGGCAAACGGACAACATCGACTCTTGAAACCAACACAGCAACTCGGAACAGAAAAATGGGAGCTAAACTACACCCCCCCCCCCCAAAAAAAAAAAGTTTGTGGTGTTTTTTTTGTTTTTTTTTTTTTTAAATTAATAAAATCAATCACTTCACATGAGCTTGCATGGAGGACGGTGGCGTTACAAAAAGACAAATGAACCTACCCCGCGGAAGGAAGGGCTCCTGCCTCCCTCCAGGCCCCTGCAGCCAGTGTAGCTATTGCGATCCCTCGGGCGGGGGAAGGAGCAGTGGGAGCCGTTTCGCCAGCCATGAGAAAGGCCAGGGGCCAGCCCGGAGGTAGTGCTGCCCGCTCTGGCACGCCAGAGCCGAGGCTGGGAAAGCCGCCGGGTCCTGTCGTCCTCGGGGACGGCCGGTCTCGGTCATGTCCTTCAGAGAGTGGAGTGTGGGACTTGGGCAAGGCGGATGGGAAGAGGAGCAATGACTTGTGATCCTGGCGCCGAGTGCCGGGTACCTGGAGAGTGGCGATACCGCCAGCTTCCCAGGATGCTGATCACTGCCAGTCCTTAGCTAGAGAGTGAGATTTGGGAATTCAGGGAGGGGGGAAAAGGAAATCTGAGGTAAGTGGTGGTCCCGGACGAAGAGGTAGGGGTTACGGACTCCAGCCCGGGACCGGGAATGGTGAACTGAGAGTTATTTCGGGAAGCCTTGAAGACAGAGGATGTCATTGCTTCCATCACCATCACCACCATCCGTGTCAAAAATAGAAATGAAATCAAATGGAAATAATGTTGTGCTACACCTCCGTTCGTTAATTTTATAATGGCTCATAGCTTTAGACTTTTAAATCTGTAGTGTATTAATTTTTTTCTACATATTTTTCACATTTCTCACTTAATATAACATAAATAATTTGGTTAATAGATTTAACCTGCACATTTCAGCCACATTAATATATATAAGAATCTGTTAATGGTATAAATAATTCTTTTTAAATAAAATAAATCTGATATGTTACATAATACTGATAAAAATTACTGTTGCTAATAGTTTTGTAAGCCACCCTTAATTTTTTGTTTTAATACTGCGAGATGGATACTGGAATTACTTTTACGAACGCTGCGGAGCATGCCCTTTCATTCTACTGCGAAACCAAACCGTAATCAATACTGATCACATTATTAAAGCAGGGCCTCTGCCCCCTTAAAAGTAAACACGATGGTTAATGACGTTAGATAATTTAAGCTAATAAATCTAGGGGTTTTGAGGGGTCAACGTTACGGGGGATATTAACTGTTTAGTTTATCAGGTGGCTATGAAACTTTAACTACAGAAATGGTTGACTAAAATAGTCCATCTACTTTTTTTTTCTTTTTAATAAAATCTACAGCATTCTACTTTAAAAGCTAAGTAAATAAAAACGCAACCGATAGTTGCAGCCTTTGAATTATTAATTAGAGCTGTGATCCCACATCCCGTTAGGAATCTGCAAGGTTGCACTCTCCTACAGAGACCTGAAATGGAGTACAGTACTTCCAGGCAAGGTTCATTCCAAACAGACAGTATCAATGAACACTCAGTGGCGTGAAGTGTATGTCATAATTAAGGTATTACATAATCATGCCTTCTCTCTGCTGTTAAATACAAAAACAGCATCTTTTACATTATCATATAAAAGCATTTAGGCTGTATTTTTATTTATCACTTTACACTGGTAGTCTCTTGTATGTGTACTCAATAGAAACCAAAGAATTTTGTACACTATTTTTTGTACAATAAAAGATAAAGTGTGCATTAGGTACGCTTGTACATGACAATATTGTACAATATTTACATTTCAGATATCACCATGAAATTCTGTATTATCTATATACACAATGAAAATTTCTCAGAAACATTTGGACTATTTCTTATAATCACAATTTTAGTATTATAGAAAAAAAATTCAGTAATCATCTGACATTGTTACTGCAACCTTTCAAGATTTCTGATTGGCTTACCCAGCAACTGCTATCCCTCCTAATCATCAAAAATATTGTACCACTAATCCGCGTAGCACCCTGTGATGGTATCTATCTGTCTTCATATAAATATTGATATAAACACGTCTATATCAATACCTACATATAGACTTATGTGCACGTTCATTTTGATAAGCACTGGACCAGTAACAACGACATTCAATGTTATCTAGAGATCTTCCTCCTCTTGGGCTTTGGAGGCTTCACTTGTCTGTCTCCCTGGGGGATTTGGTGGACCTAAAAACAAGGACAGTTACAAGTTAGCAAAGGAGACTGGTCAAAGTAACCAGCCAGTAACAAACCAACTACAGGATTGCTTGAGGTGCTGTTATGAAACGGTTCTTAACTACTTCATGTCTACGTGGAAGCCTGAATTAAAAGAACTTCAAGAACTTTAAGGCACCAGGGAGAAAGAGGCTGGTGCCACAACCTGCGCATCTCAGCCGGTGACAGTCATCGTGAAACCACGGAATCGGGCACCGAGTCCCAAACTGCGACCGGGTCACACCCTCAGAGGCAAACCCATGTGCAACACCGTGGCAAGGGCAATAAAGTAGGAAGTGGGTGGTGAGAAAGTACTGCTCACAGGGAAAAATAAGAGAAGTCAAATCCGGGTCTGCGGTAGCATTATTAAGGGACAAGCTACAGCTAGCAAGCTCGGTCTTTGTTTTAAATTTTGAAAGGAAATACTCCATTTCGAGCTGCATGCGAGATTAATTTGAGCGTGAAAATGTTTTTCATCTCTGACTGCTCAGTAAAAAACGCAGCCTAACTGGCAGAAGGAGGTGGAGGAAGGCTGGTGCCTAGCACGGAATAGCACTACCATCTGTCGGCCGGAGCGAGCTCTGTCCTGGGTAGAGCAGTTTGCAGCTTCCAAACAGCAGTCAGGCAACAGTGACAAATCCTTCAGCAACGTGCCAAATTATTTCCTTGGGTCCTTCCTGAATTCCTTCAGACCGCTAACATTTCCTACGTATGTATTGGCTCTTACCAGCAGAAACAAATTCTTTGAGCTAACGATCTTGTTTGCACATGCTTTTCATTTAAAACGTAACTGATGTCTGAACAGCTGAAAAAAACGCCAGTCACTAAAAAGAGAACCGTTGATTCCCTATGAGTGTTTCTAGGAATCATAATCTTTACGGGAATAGATTTCAATCGCAATTTTTGTGACCAGCTAATTCAAATATAAATCACGACTATGTAATGACACACAGGCTGGTACATCAGCTTGTCTGTGTTATGAAACAACTAGATCAGCAAATCCAATTACAGCAGTTTCCTCTGCGCCGGTTTATATCATAGTTAAAATGCATATAGCAGGCAGTTTGGCGTGTTACTGGATTATAAATGCAAAAAAAGGTATCAGCGGACTGGTCCGGCCCCAGTGTGTAAGTGGCGGTGTAACCGACACAGGAGGCGTGTGTGCCAAACGAGTACCCCATATTTATTTGTGACAGACCTACAACCTTTCCTTTTCCTCCCAAAGACAAGAGGAAAACGCATCGTTTTGCGTCAAAACTCAATCCCATTTCCTAAAATTCACAAGTCTAAACAAAAGATTTGATTTTGTTCTTATTTACGGCAGCCGCTAAAAGCTACTGAACAACTTATCCCGCATTTCCCGGTTGTTCTGTACCGGGCTGTAAGCCTGGCATTCTGCAGGCGCCTCCCTTCGTACACTCCAGAAGCTTCCCTGCAGTTTTACTGCTACTTCTAAATATGCACATGTACACGCATCTTCAGTACCGAGCACCAAAGATCAGGAAAAAGACTTTTTTCTATATTCCAATGTTTTATAGTTAATAATTTGAATAATTACAAACGATAAGATAGGGGAGGTTACATGTGCTGTGATAGACTTTGTTGCATTTCTAAGTCTGCTTCAAAGAAATTATAGCCATGTTTTAAATACGATGATGAGTACATTGTATAAACCGATTTTTTATATTAGAAGGATCCTGGGCTTGCCTACGAACAGTGTAATTACTGTAGAAAGAACGCCATCAGATTTGATATTAGGAATTCTCCTCTTTTTTTTTTTAAACTTACCTTTCATGACAATATCCTTCATTTCACATGAGGAAAACTTTACTCAAAGAGTTTTACATTCAAAAGAATGATGCTTTCAAAGAATGTGGTTTCAATATCTTGCTGCTTAAATGGAGAAACAAACGAGCCTGAATTTGTGTAACTAATCAGAGAAAACCCATGGAATATGAGTGGGACTGGAACTGATCCAAATATTATCAGGCTGCATGTGTAAAACTAAGTCCAGGAATCAATCTTTGTAAAAAATAATTGGCAACGCAACTAAAATTCTTCAACTTTTCCCATTTTTCAGAATGATTAGACATTTGCAAACAGTTTTTAATGCAGGAGAAATATTGAAAAATTCTACGTTACTTAAGAAAATAGAAACAAAATTTATGTTAGATAGCAAGCCAAACCAACACTCCCCATCTTCAACTGACACACATGCAGAAACACAGAAAAAGGAGATTATTGCTAATGTGAAAAGAAACTTACATTCCCAGACATTTTGTCTAGTTCACTCATGGCCTCGTGTATAGCAGCTTCTAAATGGTTATTTAGCTTTCCACTTCTAGGAAGAAAAAAATTAATGCCATTAGTAATTCTCAGTAACAGAAAAAAAGCTAAAAAACTCTAAAGAATGTCATAATAAACACACAAACTCCTTGGACATACTGTACTAACTGTAGAGCCTCCCAGGTTGTTGCAGCACAAAATATCACGCAAAACAGAGGCTTGTGTTGGAATGACAGAAGAAAAATGAAAGCCACCACTTCAATGAGTTGTATGGTTGGTTACAATATCCACAAGACAGACTAAGCCCATGAATAAAAAGCAAAAGTACTTCATGTTAACACAGCGTTTTGTGCAGTCTTGTCTTTTTTTTTTTTTTTTTTTTTTTTTTTTTGACCTGCCAGCAAAGGGCCAGGCTACCATGGGTTTTGATCAGGAGCAGAAGAGGAGCACTCCAGCTACTCTGGGCTTTCTTAAAGACTTCAAGCGTTACTAAACCTCTAGTGCCAGCTCGCCTCTGCCTCCTTCCTGCTCCACATTATATGCCGCATTGACCCTGTACATGGGGTTACACTTCAGTGATACTTTTGCGAAGGACTAAACATGTACATCGCTATCTCCTTTAAAAGACGAGCGTGATTGGCAAAGTTTCCCCCTTACCCAAAGCACACAGCTCAAAGTTCAATATCCCTTCTAACTTTCAATAGCCAGAGGAAAATAAGTCATGTTAATCCTCTAAAATGTTGCTATTTTACCCTGGAATGACAGCACACCAAGGGCAATGGTAAAGGTAGGTTGAAAACCTTCTTCTTCCAAACCAAAAGTTATGCCAAGTCACTGGGCAGCTCCGTATAGATCTAATTTTACAGAGACATTTATGTACATTTCTTCTTTAAAGAAGTTTCCCACTTGAACACCACGCTTTGCATGACAGGTCATACTTCTCTGACTCTGTGTTCACACCTCAAGAGTTTCAAGCCAGCAAATTGTACTTGCACACAAGTTACTACCGTCTGTCGATGGCTCGTTGAGGATCTGCGCTTAATGGCGCGCACGCATGTGCGTGTATGTATATATCTGTATTTAGATAGGTTGATTCATTCATGACTTCAGCTGAACAGGTACGTTTACTTCAAGTAATGGACTTGAAGACAAATGGCTGAATGTGAGATGAGAGCCATTATTATAAGCATCCATCACAATATCCTCAGGAAGTAAGAAGTGCCGTTATCCCCGCTTCGGAGAGGTAAGAAGTGAGGGGAGGAGGATGAGAGCCATCTGCATCACGAGGGAAGACTATGGCAGAGATAGGTAACAGAACACCTTGACCCATGCTGGAAAGGATGGTTGGGTCACTAGGACCGTCCCACACCGGAGACACTTTCGAAACAAAACTTTCCTCTTAAAGAAAGCTTCTCATGTCAGCTGGGCCACTCTTCCCTGGCACTTAAGGATTTATAGTGACTAAAAGCATTGGCAAAAGATTGCCAAGGAACTGGCACAGAGGAACTACCGGGGCAGCATTGCTGTACAGTAATTCCACCCCCCGAGCTCAGCAAAATTGTTTCCATACCCATCAGCACAGCTGGGAGATCAAAGATAGGAGATCAGAGGGACTGTTATTCATTATTCAAAGAAGATATTCCCTAATACCATTTTGCATTGGTCATCTGAGCTATGCCAGGGCACAAATTGCACAAAAAATTTAAAAAAGCCAGAAACCTTACTGACCCGACTGCACAGAAGTGAAGTATAACTGGATTTCATCCACACACGACGTTGCACAAGTTGAACTAAGGCTTTGAATGAATTAGTTTAAACAGTGGTAGTCACGTGCAACTTTAAAATTAGGTATCCTGATATAGTTTAAATCGACTAAAGAAATAAGATAAACTGAAATAACTATTCCCGCCCAAAGCCTGACATGTCCATCTGGGTTTTTGCACTGCTTGGGCTAGACTGCTTGCAAAAACCAGTTTCAGTTTTGCAACCTGGGCAAGTGAAGGCACCCTTAGATATTACAAATGCCGAGCACAATATTGTTCAGCGGCAACATAACTTCCTATAAAGGCAAGATGACTATTTATAATGCAGCTATCTTAATAACTGATAACACTGCTGACTTGCATATCACCTAGAAGCAGATTGCAGATGTCAAGTTACCTGTATGTGATGCGGTTATTTATTCAACATTACATGCTCTATCAGCAACACACCCCTATTGCACTATCTATGAAATTATTGCTATTAATCATAACAGCCATTTGAAAGTATTGAAAATATAAAAGATGGTTTGAATTGTCTTAAGAGGCTGCTGTTATGTTCACTTTGCTGTGAAGATGATGATCTGCCCCTGAGCAAATCGAAGGGTCAGAAGTGCCCGTCACTGAAATGTCCCTTTACCGCAGCTACAAACCTGAGGACTTGACATCAGATACAACACATGCACCAGCCCTCTAGTGATGCAAACCAACCTGTAAACATCACAGGGTTTGGTCAAATTACATTTAAAAGATCCTAGCAACAGTTTGTTCCTCTCATCAAAATGCAGCACATCATCTCTTACCAGACCTCTCCTGGCCAACAGCTTGGAGAAGGACTGAAATTCCTTCCCTCAGGAAGGGAGGACAACCTTTTCATCAGAAGTGTTCCTTTAATCCTCCTCCTCCCTACTAGGGCCCATTAACATTTTACCAAACTGTATCATCAAAATGAAATCTGAGCATGTTTTGAGTTGCAGTTCCCTCCCACAGCAGACACATCCCAGACTCTGCCTGCAGGTGCTGCCTCTGGGCAGCTCTGGCAGCGTTAACACGGACGCCTGAGTGCGCCCGCCGTGCCCAACTCACACCTACCAAAGACAGAGACTTAAGACTGTGTCAGGACGGTGACTGACGGGAAGTTGGAAAGGTGGTGGAAGAGATGCGTTAGTTCTTCCCTTACCAGAGTCCTGTTCAACTGGAACATGGCACATGCCCAACAGGAGGGACATCAGAGATGTAACTTCAACTCTGAGAAGCCACTGCTCCAACTTCATTTTGCAATAACTTAGTATGGATGGCTGAGATGGTAATGGTAGGGATGGTAAATGGCACGCTCCTGACAAGAGAGAAGCCTGGTGTGGGAAATAACACCCAGAGGAACAGGGAACCACAGGAGGAGGAGACACTGGTGTTGGGTGGTGACCCTTGGAAGATGTTTTGTGAAGTGGGGCAGCAGGATGCCAGTGAACAGAGGAGTACAGGTAACTACAAAGCTTAGGAAGAACGAAGATTGGATCAGACGAGGCTTTGGTAAGGGAAGACTGGGCCTCCACCAGTCTTCTGGAGGCTACAACTGGACAGGTGAGGAAGCTACGCCATGACCTGCTGGAAGCAAGAAGGGACACAGTTCAGGTACGAACGGACCGACTGACATGAGATGGAACTGAGGAAGGTCAGGACGGCTCAGCGGTCTGTGTGAGTGCATCTTCCTACAACCCCCAGAACTCATATGACATTCAGCACTCACACCACGCCTCTGAGACACTCCCAAGCAAACCACCTTTTTGCTACAAAGAATGCTTTAGATCATACTATTAGTTGAAGGTACAGAGCTCTGTGCAGCGGAGCTAACACTTCTGACTATGCTGATGAAATGTGCTACAATGACATTATTTTCTGGTGTCTTGTTTAGATACCAAGGAAACAGAATACACAAAATTTTCCATTTAAAAACCAGTACTTAAAGTCAGGAAGATTTACAATTCAAAAATACTGGATTTAAGGTGCAACTTGAATTACATTTTATTACATCCCTATTACAATATAGCTTTCAGCTTTGCAGACTTTTTAATCTTTAGTTTAGTTTTAATAATTTTGTATTTAATATATAATTTCAAAGTATGTTGTTAGAGATTGAGTCAAGACTGTGCAGTGGAGGGGAAGAACAGGAAATATACTAGGGCTGAGACAAGAACTGTAGGAACATGGAGAATAGTTTATGGAGTTAAGGTATCTGAATGTCACTTTGAGGACCTGGATGTTAACCCCACCCTGCTAAACAAAGCGGACCTATGTGATGCTAGTCCACGCTCTCCCAACATCAGTTTGTCCTGGGTTTCTTTACCTATGTCTTGGTTACTATAGAAGTGTTCAACCTGATGCCAGTACATGATATGCGTAAGCGCTGAGTACTTATGCAGGTAGATAACAAATAGAAGTATTCTACATGTAGCAATTATATTTAATGCTAAATGTTTGAAAATATCTGGACCTGCATGTAACAAGATACTACACAGACATATACCAAAAAGCAGACCGTAAGGAGATTAATAACTTTTTCAGACAAAGGAAAAAGAGGAAGGGTCCATGAAGGAGGGCCAAAATATTTGAACTATGAAATAAGTGCAAGTGGAAATAAGGAGAAAAAACCTGGAAGGCTGTAAAGCAACCCTACAGGAGGGATAACCATGTGCCCTGGCCTGGCTGGGGTATCCGCTACCCCCAGTTTCCTTACGGGCAAGCAACGGGGCAGGACCAGACCTGCCGCCAAAAAAAAGGCCACTGGATTCAGGGGAATTGCAGACAAACCCTGCAGCCTCCTAAATACACAAATGCAAATCAGAAGATGGGCGTTTTTCTTAGATTGTACTGTTTATTTCAACTTTAACACCTCTTTAAATTTGCCCCCGGTGTCACCTTATTTGAGTCACGTATCTCGCCTCAGGGACATGAGCAAATAACTGGGGGGTTGCCAAAAGCCCTTCTGTGTTCTCACCATACACCCTTAAACTCCAGTAAGATATTTTGAGGATGATCTTGGAAAAAACAACCATCAAACATCGTCTCATTGGCTTAAAAAATACTTCTCTTCAGGGCTGCGTGACATATAAATAAAAGAAGGGCTTACACCTTAAAAGGAGCTGAAGACAAATAATTATTTAATTCCTTTAAGGCCATGTTTATTGTGCTAAAGACAAGTATTGCAAGCTGACTTTGGATTCTGACACAAAGTAATATATTTTCACTGCAACAGCACCCTAGAACAAATCCAATCCCAGTACAATTTGTACTTTTTGATCCTTTTATAGCTGTCCAGATTTTTTTTCCTCCTAAAGTCGACCACTTTCCTCTTTTTGTCTATGCTGCTGCTTCATGCCCTAAATGCCTACTGTTTCACAGCCTTCCTATCCTTGTATATTTTTAAATAAGAGCTAAAAGGCAAGATACACCAAACAGTTCATAGATGTCTGACGCGGAGCATAAGGAAAGCTCTGCACTGAGCCCCTTGTCTAGTTAAATACAGCCAGAATTCACAAATTCTGAAGCGCCTCTCAGCAATGGGAAATAAACTGAATTTATCTGAATAAACCTGTGCTCTGCCTGCAGCAGCAGCTGCCAGAGGGAGAGGGGAGAGATAAGAAGGGCAGATCTTGTTAAAGAGCATATTTGGTCAGAATAGTTTTGATGTAATAACTTTTTTTGCTGTAAATTAGAAATCCTACACATGAAAGCTCAGACAAGTAGGCTGACATTTTATAAAGGCTACTGTAAATATCAGAAGATGCAATAAAAATGCAGATATCAAAGATCTCGGATGATTATCATAACCGACAAAGGAATTCAGAAAATTAACTCTTCAGTTTGGCTGCTCTACTAAGCTACCCAAAACAAGAGACTTAGGAAGCAAAATCATTTAATTATTGCATTCCACTAGCAAATAAATGAGCATTTACTTACTTTCTGTTCCTTTTTCTGGCTCGGTTGTAAGCTTCTAGACCTTCTGTTAGTGTCTTCAACTTCTCTGGCTCCACCTGAGTGAAGGTATGAACACCAAACCACATTACCCAGACCTGCAATTATTAAACATTGCTTTTACTTTACTGCTAGACATGCACTATTACGGAGCCTAATTTTCACCGCATCCATAAGACACTAACCTTCCCAGCAAAGAAAAAATGGATGTCTGGCTATATACACCCCCTCATACATATACGTACATATTCTGATTTCTCTAGATGCCCACACCACCAGCAATAGAAATACAAAAAGCAAAACCGTGACACTCATGAAAACAAAACTAGGAAGGAGAACAGTATTTTAACCCCCTCGTTTGTCTTTATATTATTAATATGAACACGGTTTTAATGTCTCATAGTCTGTACTCAAATGTATTTTACAAATGTAGTTCACACCTTTGAGACCACCTGGGAAGCATTAAAATAGCAAGTTGCCTATGGTACAATTTTTACAGATGCTATCAACACAAAACTGTTTCACACCACCTCAAATTTCCGGATAAACTATTTAAGGGCTCAGTTTGACAATGCTAATGGCACGGCCAAATTTATTCCTACTTCCGAAGATCCAGGGTCTGTGCTTAAGTTAAAAGGCTTAAGGCCTTAAAAGGGGGTTGGGCAGGGTGACAAGCTTTATTTATGCATTATGAATCCATGAGCCTTCACTAGAGCTGGCTTCAGCCAGCTGATTTATTGGTCCTGAGAAAGGGCTTTTAAATTTTTTTTGTACTTAAGCACATACTTAGCGATCTGCTGAGTCAGGAATGAATTTGAGCACGTGCTCAACAGGGCTGCTGAGCTGGTACCTAAAGTGCTTTCACTGGAAAATAAAGTTCTCTTGAAACCCACCAGAATGATGAACTTTTAAGCAATCTGTATATAAAACTCCGCATACAAACACTGGCACCAGTTAGTACTAGTATAACCAATACAATCATCTACATGATTTTATCATTTGCATTCTCAAAACATTAGTCCACTTAACTCTGCATGTTATTTTGATTTGGCTGAGTCATTTCTGCTTGTAAAAACAAAAGAAAAAGTATTTAAAACACATCAATTAAAAGAAAACAAATGGATGAATTCCTTTTTCAGTATTGCTACATTTTGCTTGACTTATTTTTTAATCTTTCCATAACTTAACAAGAACCTTATATACCATTTGTTTCGTTAAAAAGTACAGCTTGTATTCTGACACAAGGAAAATTAATTCTATAAATACAAATCTATTAAGCATGCCTATATACAATCTGAAAAAGAAATTTAAATGCAAATTCCCTCTAAACCCAGCCTGTCAATTACTAAATAATTTATATTCACAAAGAAATTGATTTTTAGACGTGACAACGTGAAGTTAATGAGTGAGCAAGCTGTCAAAATCTGTAGAAATAAGGCCCAATACAATACATGCTTAGTCCAAATTTCACATGTCTTGAACTTGCGCATCTGATAATGAAATTGGGGAATACTGCCGTTGTGGGGACTTAAAGACAAGAGTCATTAATGGTGCAATCTGCGCATGGGGAGGCAAGATTTCTGTTTTCATGAAATAGATTCAATTACGGCCACAGATTGTAGTGCTTTTCCCTTACAATGGTGTTTACTTTTAATGCAAGACTACAAATAGTTCAAATAACTCCTCTCCTAATCAGATTTTGGAAAAATACAAATGCATACAGAAGAAATAGTATCTGTTTAAAACCTGTGGAGCTTTACTAAGGATAAACATGAGCAGAAAAGGCACACAACAGTCACAGAATGAGCAAACCGGCTTCAGTGGCTTATACATTACATCTACATTAAAATGGTATTAAGGGCGGCATCGTCACTCTGCCTGCCGTACACCGCCCCTCAAGCCTCGACTTTACAGCGTGTCTGAAAAACAGCTACAGAAGAAATGTCTATTTTTCAAACTGAACAGAATTAAAGGGCAATAACATAACCATCTTGAGCCTTTGCCTCCAATGCTTTACTACGTGACAGAGTTGCCACAGATGCTAAATTGGACATTATCCACATCCATATATATATATTTATGTGTGTGTCTGTGTATAAGGAACAAACTTTGCAAAGAGTTGCATATGCCTGCCATTAGATATATAAGAAAGTTCAATAGGAAATACTTTTATCAAGAGCTAATATCATGTTTGGCTAAGCAGGGACTTATATTAAGTAACAAAAAGGAATCAATATCTTCATTATTGGAATTCTGTGGCGGCAGAAGAGTAAAAAACCCGCTAGTGCTTTTTTGAAGTAGTATCAAATTGCTAACATAACATGGTATTGGAAGCAACTATAACAGATATATCTGAATTAATAACATCATACGCCTTCATTTACAATAAGCCATTACAACACTAAATAATACATACAAATAGGATTTTCAGGACACTGATAAATCACACCTGTTACTACCTGCAGAATTATAAAAGCTCACTTTAAAAAACCTAGTTTAACTGATGGAAAGTCATACTGGGAACAGTACTTGCCCAGTAAGAATTGCTATAAAATGCACTAGCAACAGGCAACTGCTGCTCACACAAACCCTTCGACTTTCACATTGTTGTTCTCACAACCTTGTTCCTGTGTAGGTGATTTAATTTGGATAATAATCAGATTAATTACTTGATGAAATACACATCCTCTGTTTTAGGATGCATGTAGTTTCAGGCTTGCTCCTTTTTCAGCAATATCTACTGCTGTTGCTGCACTTCCCTGGGGTTCCTCTTTAATCTTCCAAGAGCCAAAAAGCAAGTGTACACTGGGAAACAAAGGTGCAATATTCCTCCCTTCTCCTGTTAGGGAAACACCACTCTAGCTGCTCCTCAAACAGAAGCATTATTACATTTAATACCCATAGTCTTTTAAATGGAAACAAAAATCAAATTATGTATGATATAAAGAAGAGAAAATATACAAAGTACTATGAAATCCCAACAGCATAGCAAAGCTAGTGTTACAATATAGGAAGTTAACATTTGATTATACAAATACTTTTAAAAGATGTTTTAAGGAAGCTCCACAGAAAACTGAATTTTTGGAACTGCTGCTAGTGACTCCCACCATCAATTGTAACCTTCCAGGGTTTTTGTGAAGCACAGGATTTCTGAAGACCATTTGGTTTTCCAGTTTTTTTCTTTTTGGTTTTCAAGGTGGTTTTCCCCATGTTTGTGGGGTTTTTTTGTGTGTGGTGGTGGTTTGTGGGTTTGTTTGGGGTTTTTTTATGTGGTTTTTTTTCCTTTTTTCTTTTCTTCAGACCAGGCTGCTCAAACATCTGAAGAATGTAGCCGTACAACATGTTGTAGGAGTGTCTGAACACGTGTATAAATTGCCAGAGTGCATGGGCGTTCCTGCCTATCTCCAACTGGAAATGGAACTATTACACAGCACATGCACATTTTCACCTCTCTCGTATTGCCCTGTATCCCAGCTTTCAACCTCAACTCCTGACCTTTGGAATGGTCGTTCACTCTGTACTTCTGGGAGAAAATTACACTTTTTTTTTTTTTTTTTTAAATTTTAAATTATTATTATTAAAGGCCTTCTGATGTGACAGGTGATCCATTACGTGGGACTTCCTGATGAAGAACTTGAAAGTCTCTCTTGCTGCCTCCACAAGTACCTGCACGAGCAGCTACGTACGCATTTCCCGTTTGCTTCCCTGTTGTTTGTGCTTCAGTATACAGTAAAATCTGTGCCACTGAATATAACATTACACAATGCTTATATAACGTACATAAGAGGCATAAAATCAAAGAAGGCGAGTTTGCACAAAAGCAACTGGACATCCTGGTACCCACAAGCTGGGGAGTAAATGTAAAGAATTGCTAAGGAATGCAAATGAAAAAAGAAATGTCACCTCTTTACAAAAGTTATAAAATATAAGCTCTTCAAATACATCGTAACAGTCACATAGATATACAATTTTGTGAATACATACATGTATACAGTGTAATTACTGTAGCTGTAATCCAGATGGGACAAGGATATTGTACATCTCCTAATTTTTCCAGTTTTGTTTAATCTTTTATAGCTTGTGGTCTGTCCCATTTGTCTACACTTTATAAACTGACTTCTCTCGGGGATCTAACCTTTATAAGGCATAAGCTCTTCAGCGCTGTCCTGGCTTCAGCTGGGATAGAGTTAAACCGTAACAAGCATTCAAATATTGTTACTCTAGCATGTTGATTTCTCTGTAAATTAAATACTTCTGTTCGGTGTGCTCAGACGGGAGCTCTCTGCAACCTTTGTGGCTAAGAGGTCAACAGAGAAGCCACCCGTGAAGAGAGACTAACGTTCTCTTGGACTAGGGTTGAAACCATTCTGGCCAAACATCACCCCAGTCGTCTGTGGCATCAAGGACCTGTTGGATTCCTTGGGGAAATTACATTTGCACGTCAACCTCTGGTAACTATTACGAACTGCAGTAAGACCAGCAGTGGTTACACAACAGATATACCAGTTCCAGCTGAAGAAATCCTGAGCTACACACCAGTGGGAGTCAGAGGTTGCTGGTGAAGAAGCACTCCTCAACATGTTCTTGTCCTCCCTCCTCTGGGCATCTGCTTCAGCCAAATTTTGGGGAAAGCAATACTTTAGTATTCCACTATGTTCTTATGACTGTTGTTGTGCAATGTACTAGGCAGGTATACGGGGGAAAAAGATGTAATTTTTAAGTCCTTTGATTTCTGTGTGTCACAGATAAAAGATTATTTCATTAGAACTTGCCTTTCTGCTTACATATTTTTTAAATTTGCATTTTATAAAACAGCACTTTAAAATATTTATATATGGAAGATGTGACATGTAAGAACTACAAAAAATAATGTTATACACATAGTAGAGACCAGAATTTGAAGTATTTTTCATAATAAAATAATCAGTAACTTTGATAACTGTATTTTCTGTATATTCCCGAATAAGTGTATGATTTGTTGACAAAAAATAATGGATTTTAGTATGAAGCGCAAACTGAAATGCCTTCCTCGCTATTAAACCTCCTTTCAGGGTGAAAATGCGCATGCATTTCCTCTTAAAGAGCGTATGTGTTGATCAGCAAGCTTTTACTTATTACAGACTCCTCAGTCTGATTAGACCACTTTTCCTTTTTGCAGTTTTCAACACTTTAGATGGCTGTGTCCATTTTCTTTGGACAGAGCCAGAAGTTTGACTATACACACAATGTAAGTTAAACAATTTTTTTTAACAACATTTTTTGTGTAGCAAGTCTTTCATGCACAAATTAGTAACGCATTATCAGCCCAAAATATAATTTGTCTCATGGCACCGTTAGAAGTTTCTCATTCGATAACTACGGGAAGAATTCAGTTCTGCAAGCTATAGTTAGGAAAAAACCTGATTTGTACTACTAAAATAAGAGACAAAGAATAAAAGAAGGAATGGACCAAGATAGTTTTGATAAACATTTGATGGGCATAGGTACATGTGTATATATATATATAGATAGATATGTGCATATATATATAAATATACCTTCCCCTCCTCAGCGTTTTGTTGACATGAATTGTGAACTTCTTCTTCTCTTACTAGTTTCCCAGGCCATGAAGTCAGTCCTTTGATTTGGCCCCAGACCAAGTCGCCAACGTTAAACGTCCTCGGCCTGTAATGTATCAGCTCATTTGAAGAAGGGGAATCTGGGTTCCTTAGGTCATCTTCACTACTGATGCTTTTAGCATCTGAAGGGCTAGGCACACACCCATTAATGCTTTTGGCATTAAAATCTCCATTGTAATGGATATAGTCTTTAACTAACGAACTTTCCAAGCTATTTGAGGAACTTGGAGATTGCTCTTCCAGAATCAGGTCTTGCTTAGAAGTGTTCAGCAACTCCCCAAATCCTCGGTTCTGCTGAGGCCTATTCCCGTTTATGTGTGCACATCGTTCCACAGTGTTCTCCAGTCTTTCCTTAAAACTCATCATAGTTCTTTTGTAATTGTTATACCTGAAATTCTCCTCCAACATTTTATCACTTTGACAGTTTCGCTGTGATAACAGTATCTGATGCTGCTCGCCTTGTAACAGTGGCAGTGTGGAGATGTTATTGGGCCTTTCGTGACAAGGACTACTATGGATATGGGTAGAATGGTCTAGAAACTCCTCACATTTCCATCTATTTATCTCACTGACAGGACTTTGCTCCCCTTCCCACTGTTTTTTGGGTGTGTTACAACTTGCCGATTTGTAATATTCATACCCATCCCCTTCACTTGAATTTTTACCGTGCTCTGAATTCTTCAGTATTCGTGTTCCTCTAGTGTTCCTTATCCTACCTTCATGATCAGAAACGGCAATGTTTCTTCCATGGATTACTGCACTGACAGCACTAGAAAGATTTAATGGGTCACCAATTGAGGCTGTGAAGGCACTCATGGCACTCAAAGCTGGAATGGGACTCATTTGTGTTGTACTGCTTACGGCAGTGGTGATTACTACTTGCATTCCTTTGCTTGCAGCATCTACAACTGCTTTGTAGATAGCGTCCACCGATGTATCACCCTGAGCAGCAACATTGAGGTTATCCTTTGCCTGTTGTCCAAGAGATGGTTCAGTTCTTTGCTGCAAATCACAAGATGTTTCTTGGAAAGGAGGAAGCATAGTGTTGGAGCTCTCAGGAACTGGTGCCATTCCCATTTGAGTGATCATTCTTTTGTTTAGGACAGCAGCATCCTCCTGCATTCTCACCTGGAAAAAGTAGAGAAAAAGATGGAAATTGCTATTCTGCCTAAAGTTCCATTTCAACAGACAAACTTTGTTTCATCTTAGTAAAAAAATCAGGATGGTGGCCAGGGTGGCTATTTGTTAGGTAATTTTATTTTGGCTATACCTCAGTTATGACATTTTATGCTGAACAAGCTAGATAGAAAACAAACAAAAAAGCGTAATTCAGAGGAAATCAAAATCACTGGCTCTTAGACTTTGCCGCATGGATCAAACCAGACGTCTTCCATGAAATGATACAACCAACCATGCCCTGGTGAGACTACATTATCATCTCTTTCCAAAAGAGTCTTTTCAGGGATTCCCTCTTCTGATTCTAGTATTCTACTATTCTACTCTCCCTTTTTTCTCTCAAGTCCTAAACAACTCCACCAAGGTCAATACTTGTGTTCTCAACTATCCTCTCTTGTTCCTTCCTTCCCAGACCCGAGCTTTGCTTCTTTCCTCCCTACCAACCGTTCTTCTGGGCTCCTTGTATGCTCCTCATTCAGTTTCTGCAATGCAGGCCATCACTGCCCTTTTGGAATTGGCTAACATTTCTATGTTTCCCCTTTCAGTTATGCTTCTCTCGTGGGATGTCTTTTTTATGTCAGTCCCTCGCCGACCGTGCCTGCATCCCTTTGCATTGCAGCTGTAATGTCAGGCACTGCCACAGTAAACTGCAACCTTCAGATTAAAGTAACTGTGCTTTTATATTTCTTGTCACATATGTAGGCAGCAAAGATGATGTCAGTAATAGCGCTATAGCAAAAAATTGTAAAATCCAAGGTAAAATACTTCCAAAAGCTCCTTAAATACTTATATACTATCTAATATATCTGAAGCAAAACCTACTGAGATAAAGCTACCAAAATGCATACGAAAACAAAGCGAGGTAATAGGCAGAGGACTGTGATTCTGCAATAGCAGCGAAACATCTACACTGAGAAAATGACGTGTCTTTTTTTTTTTTTTTTTTTCCCCTTTCTTAAAGGGTAAAAGCACTTTCTGGCACTACCTGCATGCTTCTGTCTTCATGTCTCGAGTTCTGCAGCAAGCACAGCAATACCAAATAATAATAAATATGTATTTTAACTCTGAGTAATAATAAATACAAATTTTAACTCTGGTTTTATTATCTATTTTGGTTGCTATGCTTCCCATCGGTATGTTAGCTTGATAGTTCCACTTGCATTATGAAGAATTGTCTATTTCGGTGGGTAGCAGGGAGGTATCATTTCTGCACAGTTTGTCATTGCATATTCATCCTAACGCTCTTTTTTTTCAGTCTATCCAATCCACATCCCAGCTAGCTCTTCCACTCAATTTCAGCAGGAATATAAGAGGACAGGTACACACAGTCACCTATAATCATTTATTAAGCTTCTAATTACTGTAAAGTACTATCAGTATTTATTTCTCACCACTGAGTTGTTAGAGTGCTCTAAAGGGGAATGTATGATTGTTTGTGCGGAATGGAAAACAGTTTTGCTAAAAGCATATAGCAATTGTTAGAACATACAAAGCATATTTTTTTCAATACATGCAGCATAACTCTTTCCAAAGAAACTACTCCCTATTTCTAAGGAAGAAGGTGTAAAATTTCAGTAAAAAACATTACTGATTTGAAAGAGGTAAGCAATTGTATGTATCATATTGTCTTGATCACTCAGCAAAACCCCATCAAACCGCAGAGGGTATAATTTTACCTAGCAAGAGTTGCACATTTGTTTGAATATTGATTTTATTTTGCTTTCTACCTGGAAGTTTTGGAACAGACATGCCATGGGGTTTGGGTTGTTAGCTGGGCCAGGAATTGGGGGCTGGCCTTGAAAGCCCTGCATGTTCTGATACCCCTGGAGAAGGTGCTGTTGCTGCTGATTTGAAGGAAACATCTGATTGTTGTTTAATAGCGACTGGAGATGACTCAGCTGATGGTTATTCAAAGTAGTGTTTATAGATGACATGTCACCTGTAATTCAAACACAGGGAAACATAAGTCAGTACAGTTTTCAACAGTCAGGAGGAATTTCCTCGACTCAAATTTTAACTGACTACTAAGCAAACGCCTCTGTAAAACAACACTTTTCCCCTTCAATCTTCTAAGGAACGGTCCTCAAGGCACGTGTCCCCTACTCTTTATTCCTTTATTGCTTCAGTATTGCTTCTTTTGCATGTCACCTCTATCTGGACTCTTTCTAAAGGTTTCTGACACGACTGTCTCTGCTTTTGGAAGGGTACACAGCCAAGCATGGCAGAACGAGCTTCTGTGATATTCAGTGTCTCGGAATCTTACTCTTAGTTTCCAAAAAATGACTGCTTCAAACAGTACTGGGGTGGTGAGGGGGAGGAGGAGGAACAGAGAAAGAGAAAATAATTTAAAAAACCCAACAAAACTTGTTTTTCGTTAACTATGATAAAATAACATGAGCTAACTGCAGATGAGCAAAGGCTTTTTGGCTCACGGACATGTCAGCCAACACTAAATTTTTATTTTTAATATTCTAGAGAAACAACTGTATTAACATTCTGTATTACTGAAAATCTTACTTTACAGGAAAATTCTACTTCTAGTAAAATAACTACGTTGCTGAGCCTGACTCTATGAAATAATAAAAAGCTTAAAAATACATCCATTTCCTGGGGGAAGGTGTTTGTTTTAGTTAAGAGTTCACATTTTTCTTAAAACTTCCATTTGCAGAATCATTGGTTATTCATATTTTACATGGAAAATATAAAGTAGTGTTGAGTTCATGATAGCTATTTAGTAGGTAAGTATGAGGTAATAAATTAAAATACTTATCAGCTTTTTGCCACTATTTAATTCCTCCTCCTAGTCTTTCTATTAGATTACACAGACCAAACAACAGAGGAATACTTACTATATTATGTATTCTTGGTAAAAATCATCAAAAGACCCCGGGGAAAAAAAAAATGACATTTAAGGGCTTTTTAATTGCTTATTTTGGGCTGTAGGTGTTAAGTGAGATACCCTGGGTTTCTAAACTACAAACTAAAGTGAAAAAGGAAAAAAAAAAGCACCCAGAGAAATGAGAAAATATAAATACACAATAGAGGGCTCGAAGGGCAACCTTTCTCTTTGGATTTCTGCAAGGACCTGCTTCAAGTGCTTTATGGATTACTTTACTCGAGGAGTGTGCTCACGGTTTTGGCACTTTTGATTCATTTGAAAAAATGCACTTGGCCATTTTTCATCTACCGCACAGCTACTCATACTAACCCTGTGATGCCACATGCACTTGAAATGAAACACCGCATCCCAGAGACGCACCTGTGCTTTTACTACTTGAAAAGTAAACCAAGTCCAATTGGTTACAGAATTTTCAGGTGTATATAGTAGGTCTAGTGGCATCAGAATTAAGAATGGAATGTAAAATAATTTCCAAAACCAGTATTAAATGTTCCTGAATTCAATTAGAAGTATTTTAAATTTCTTACAATAACAGTTGTGTTTTTCTCAATAAACAAGCTGTAATATACAAAAGCCTTACAAAAAAAAAAAAAAAAAAAGTAAGATACAGTGGTCTTTCAAAATAGAAACTAGAATCCGAAATTCCCCCTCCCCAACCCTCTTTCCTTTTTTTTTTTTTCCTTTTATATCTGTGAAGAAATTGAACTTACCAAGCAGACCTGTCCCCAGTAGAGGGTTAAGTAGCTGTGGCACCACAGAGTTACTGTTGAGTTTAGCTGGACCAGATGTATTCCCAGCATTATTAGATATGTTCAGCAATGTTTCTGCCATTGACACCACTGCTGTCCCACCACCCAGGGTTGAGACAGACAGTGCTGCCACTGCTGATGATGTAGTGGTTGTGGTAGTGGTTGCTTGGGAGGAGGTGGCTATGGAAACCTCTGGATGATTAGCGGTGTTGCCCGATGCAGAGTTCAGGACACCTCCCACCAGCTGGGGGTTCAAGGCCATTAATGCTGAGGCCCCAGAGACAGCTGGGAGGAGCAGGGGGTTAGAAGTAGTGTCAGTGCCTGAAAAGCTTGGTATAGGGTTGCCCAGGGGGTTGGTTAAAAGGGTCTCCACCCTGTTGCTTTCTGACTGATTGCTCGGCAAATGCTCAGGTGGGGCTGTCAGCTGTGTTACTGAGGGTAAAGGGTTATTTTGCTGTTGCAACAAATCTGAGATGGTCAGATTGAAAGATGGTAGGGGAAGCATGGCAGCTGCTTGGGCTTGGTTCTGAAGGAGGGTTGCTAGAAGCTGAAAATGAACAGGTTGTAATACCTGCCCATCCACGTCACTGGAGAGAAAAGCTAAAGCAGCATTTACATTCGGGTTGAGAAAACCTAAAGGGTTGAGGTTGACCTCAGACTTGCCTTCTCCTGCTGAAGGCTGCAGTATATTTAATAGATTCTGGTTTAGGAGATGTTGCTGATTCACTGGCAAAGAGATAGGTAGAGAATTGAGGAGGTTTTGATTCAAAGAATGTGGAAGATTGTTGTTTGAAGAGCTGTTCTGCGGAAAATGAAGCGAGTGTTCGTGGCCAGCGAAAGGGAAATCACTCCCTATGGGCAGCTGGCTCTGAAGTGGGTTTCCAGCTGCAGTAGTGACTATAACACCGTCTTGGAGCACAGATGTTGTCTTTGTGATGGCAGGTTGGCTGGTGCCAGCTATGGCTATTGATGATGATGGTCCTGAACCCCCTGCAACGCCAAAGAACAAAACTATTAGTAGTATACTGCCGGCTGGGAGGCTATCATCAAAGTTATAAAGTAACCATGTTAATACAAACCAGTAATGATTGATACCCAAATGTCTGGAGCATCCAGGCTTGAGAACTTTTTAAATATGAATGAACCTGCCATCGGCAGCTTCAGACGCTACGTGCTGAGCCACATCTCTTTGGAAATTATTTAACCATACCCTTGTATTTCCCTTAAATTTCTTTAAGTGGGGATATAATAGGATTTCATCCATCACATATTTTGATTAGTATAAACCGAAAAACAACCACAATTTAACATAGTCGTGGACCAGTAAGAAATTAACTACTAGGAAGAAGGATCAATGGGAGACATGAATGATGCTGAGAGAAAGAGTGTGAGCACATGATCTACACGTGGACGTGAACCTTATGCTCTTCTGTTTTCAGCTCTATTCCATTAATGGGGTTTTGGAGAGTTATTATTTCAAGCATTATTTTGAACTCCTGAAGAAAAAAGTATACAGTGATGACGATTACATGTCATGATGATACCTATGATAAAATCCAATGAGCAAAATACATTATGGTCAAGGTAGGTTAACATTCAAACACCCCCAACGATTTATAACGAAAAAAATGTACATTGGTGTGGTCTAGTCATACCTATCACTTGGCGTGAAAAGAAAGACCAACTGGGTAAATTTACGATGAGGGGGTTATGCAGAAAGAGCGAGAGAATAATGAAGTTTATTTGGGTATCTTTATAACCCTTTACCAAAGCTGAAGTATAAAATAAATTATTCATTGTCTTTTACTTCAGGCAGAGTCTTGAACTGACAGTGGTCACATACACAAAATCTAGGAGAGGAAACTAAGAGAATTAAAGCAAGGGAATTTGCCTTGAACTACACCTTTCTACTTTATTCACTGCAATTCACTGGAGAACACTCAAGTATTAAAATTATATACTCTATATATAGAGAATGGTATAATTATAAATGTATTTAACTATGGTTTTGACACAATAAAATAATTTTCCATTCTCAACTGCCCTGCAAATATGGTTCACATGATAAGGCATCAGAAGGTATTGAGTATCCATAAGCATCAATTATCATTTTTCTAAACAAATACTGTTTGAAAAGGGATATGCAACTACACTCCTAACTGGTAAGAACTGAATCAAATCTTTACATCATTTGTAACTTAAAAGACCATTTTTCAAGTACTGTAATGTTATGACAACTCGAAAAGGTACAAAATTAACACAGCACATGAGGCACTGCATTGAACACATGAAAGATCACACCCTCTCTCCCAGGTATCATTATTGCATTTCAGTACAGAAATGAAAACTTTTTAATTAATTATTTAATTTAATTATTAACAAAAAAAAAGTAAGAACAAATTGTAATCGTAAAGCAGAGGATATCCTATTCTGGTGTGATGAGAAATAGGTTAACAAAGCAATAGAAGTGGTTTCATGACAAGTGCATTTCTCTAGGCTGCAGTTTGGAACAAAAAAACAGATAAGCACTTGAGGAAGAAAAACCCAACCATGCACTGAAAATATATGTTACACTGGATTTCCAGTGATGGTTTTGTGTTTAACATTTCAGATTAGGCAGGAACAGCAAACGCTCTGTCTTGACACCCCCAGGCCTGGCAAGTGCCTCATTTATACAGAAAGTGGCATCCGCACCCTGCCCAGCTTCCTCGCTCAGAAATAGAGCCTTCCCAATTATAGACACCTTCCTGATAAACATCAATGGAAAGCTGCTAATCAGATGGCTTGCCCAGAAATTACTCAAGACCGAGATGAGGACAGCAACGGCAAACCTATTGGTGCAGATGAATGAAACCCACAGCAACGCAAGGGAGTTTGTTTTCTGCCAACGTAGCCATCCTGCTGGTCACCTAATTCTGGAGACGAGAAGCCCCTGGCAATATCTCCAACATGGAACGTAAGAGAAAAAAGAAAGATTCTCTCAAGCACATGTTTACACATCAAGGTGTACATGATCATGCCAGGCTTGTAATGGATCAGTGTGTTACAGCACCCATGGTGACCGTAACGGTTGGGCATTGTTCTTAGAAGAGGGCAAGGCAGTGGGTTGAAAACCTTTCTGCACACAAAAAAAGGAAATTTCCTTTTTTTTAAAAATAAAATCAGTATTCAGAATTGACACTCCAAGGATTTAAAAATCAGGAAAACCTCAAAGACCAAACTACAGATTTAAGAATGACCATTACAAAGTCATTCCTGTAGGGTTTAAGCAGAATCAGCTGTATCACTCACATGACACGAGATGGATGCCTACCATACTTAAAAATACTTAGGGCCTCTTCAACGAGGAAGAAATTGGCAAGAAAATTGCTCACTAAACCAAAACTCTGTCACTGCACTTTTGGAGACACACTTAAGGTTAGTCCTCCTAGTTGTAATCTAGTTTAAGATGAATCAGGTAACACCTCAATACCTTCAGATGACTATTCCTCCCATTTGTAAATGGCCTTCCACGTAACATCTCACTGTCATACAGATAAAACCAGGCTACCGTCAGCTCAGCAGCAATGGTTTGATACACTGGACTTTCTAAGGCATAGTTTATTTCAGGAAGTATTGTTCTGGAAACCCTTTACTCCTGCAACAGAGGAAAGATGGATATACAAGCTTTTTCCTCAGTGGCTAAGAAAAGCTTCCCTCACTAGTAGAAATCACATTCAATGTGTTAAGCTGCACAGGAATACATTTTTAATTCAGGCATGAGAAAACTACTGTATATATAGAGCTCTCATGAATATAAAAATCTAATTTTGGTATTTTCCAGTGGACCTAATCTCTGTTTCTCATTTATTGATGATCTTATTTTCCATTCCGCTTGGGTAAATGACCACATGGAAGAGTATTTGGTGTGAAGCAAATCTCAAACTTGTGAAACTGTTGCTAGGGTTTTGTCAAACCCTGCTCTGTTTTCTAACCCCAATCAAACACCACATCTGGAGCTCTAACCTGAGGTGTCCAGAGGGCATTCAACACTTGGCCTTTCGCTGGGTTAATTAGGCAATCAATTAATTGCTACTAGGGGTGCGGGGGAAACACCTTGATGGATCCTGAGTAGGAGGAAGAAAATGTGTCCTTATTTCAATGCAGACTTGAGAAGCTTGGGGGTTGAAGAGGCGATGAGCAGCCAGACTTCAGCAGGAAAAGAAGACAAATACCCCCTAGCTTTTGTCAAACCTAGCTCATGGAATGACACCATAGGACTTTCTGAAGGGAAGTAGTAGTAGCTGGGTAGAAGCTAATACAATATTTACAACAGCATTCTGGGACAAATCTATCTCTAGCAGCAGCCTGAATTGCCAGAATATGATTTTCTGGATCTCTTCCAAAATACCATCTCCAACAAGTCAATATTCCAGATGAAGAAATGCATGCACACCCATTCTCATTAAAATATAGTGCTGCTAGACATCTCCTGAATATTTGGCCCCAATCCAAAGACAAAATCTTGACTTATTTTTTCCCCTTTATAAAACACAGACGATTTCTGTGATTGTGATTGATAGTGCTGCACTGACAAGGCGCAGAAGGCCATCTTCCTCTGGAAGGACCACAAGAGCCCTCGGGGAGCCGTCTGAGCTGCCCTTCCCCAGTTTCAAAATGCAAGATCCAGCATGAACGTGAGCAGTCCTGTCTTTTTGACTCACAAGGAGATCACGCACAATGAGAAGAAAGCGATGCGCGGCACCAGCAGCATGAAGATGTGGGATTCTCTGCAAACAGCATGGAAAAATGTAACATGCCTCACCAAAGCAACGGTTTAAGCTACACTGCGAGTCCAAGCGAAAGAAAGTCCTGATAAGAAGCCTGTCCTTCCAAATCAGGCAGTGGCACCAACACGTAGCAGTGGCAATTTGGAGCTGACTCAATGTCCTCTGAGGTCTGTCTTTTACTCAGAGTGATAGCTTGACATATACATTGTATTTACCGGAATTTTCAAAGAGGCCAGGATGACAGTGGAAACCAGATGGTGGATGACAGCTGAAAAAAGATCCCTACGCAAACAAGCTGTCTTGGCCAGCAGTGCTGTAAGGAGAACAGGACTGTGATTCTGACCGCTTGCATTTCCTTCAGGCCTGCAGAAGGCTGACAGCCAGAAAAAAAGAAGATGCACCGCAGCACCAAAGAGTTTCGAGAGTGCGCTAGTTCACCCAGACCTCCAATATGAAATGGTTTGTTATTACAGTGTCCAGGCTCCGAGGTGACAGGAGACTTTCGATGAGAAATGCGAATGGGAGCTGAAAGCTAAAAGGAAATCACAAGTTTGCTTCCAGGTTTCATAAAAACATGGTATTTTGAAACCTGGAAACCCAAGGCATCGTACGCGTTAGCTCAGTAAACAATAGTCCTTAATAATCAGCTCTTAAGAGTAAGAGTAGAATGAAAAAACCCAGGAGTGAGACTAAAAGCCATAAAAGCCCAAGACAAATGCTAGCTTCCAGCTCTCGCAGAGACAGACGTTTGCCAAAAGGTATTTTGCCAGTTGTTGAGAAAAAGGAGCCGTCTTTTTAATGCAGTGAGAAGAAATATCCAGAATGCTGAAAAAGTAGATCTATTGTTCTCTTAGAGTGTCAAATGAATGTTTTGGGAGTAAATAAATCGAAATTGAACAGGATATGCATTTTTAAAATTAGTACTTTGTGGGCTATAGTATTTTATTTATGAGCATTTTTATTTTGTTTTCTTTTGAAAGCAGGTTTGTTTTTCTGTGTGGATTTTATCTGTATTCCTTTTTTTTGAAGTATTGCTTGACAGGTATTCTTTCACCAGATACAATAAAATAAAGGGTATTATGAAATCAGTCTGTGTTCGAGAAGATTCACTCTCCCTGCTCACTTAAAATAAAGAAATTAGAGTGGAAGGTATTTATCATTAATATCTGAGCATTGTCCTATCATGAAAAGACAGGAACACGTATGTACACAAAAGTTACTGGGGCGGTAGGATATAGTTGGAGGACTATCTTGTTTTGAGTCCTGGTTTTTAAACAATATTAAGATTTGAACAATATGAAGACTTGTACAGCAAGCTTCAGTGGCTGTCCTCAGGAAAAGAAGTTGGCTGTGGGCTATTGATTTCCAACTAAACAAAGAGTTAGAAGCCATGTATCATTTCTGCAGCAGCAGCAGCAGCATTGTGTCTGCATAAAAATATGTAGGAAATGTAACAACTTCTTATACTGTGAATAATGCTCAGCCTCCTTATAAGCAAGACAATTCCAAGTGAAAGCAAACTATTGTAGCCTTCATAGATGCTAAAAGTATTTCTACCAAATCAAAGAACATTAACTACATACGTCTTTTCCTAAAAAACTGCACTTAAAAGAATACCAATTAAAAAATGATGATACAAATGCTATTATACAACGCATAAGAATAATTTCCCTATAAGAAACTATCCATTATGTATTCTAATATTTCAGTGGTGCCAACAGCACATTGCTGGGATTTGCAGCATAAAAATAACCAATAAAACAGTTGTATTAAGTACTTAGGAAGCTAAAAGTGCAGGACTTACTCATTAACACCTATAAAATGTTAAGAATTGAGAACAAATCAATGTTATAGATACCACTTTCTCAATTCTTACTTTTCTGCATCTTCAATAAAAGCGCAGCTAGCTTTATTTTATATTTGTATTTTCTTTACTGTTTGTTTTTTTTTTATTTAGAAAATTCGGTGTTTCTGAAACCCTTGCCAGAAACTCACATTTAACTCCTTGGCCATGTATTGAGCTTCTTGCTAAACTCTCCACCGTTTCCATCTTCTCCCCCGGTAAAATGCAGTAGCTCTTGCAGAAGAAAACTGCACAATCCTTTCAAAAAGATCCAGTGAGAGTGGAGAGAGGAAAGTTTCACTGCACGCCTTACCCTGAGATCATGAAGGTGTGAAAGTACTGAAGATCAATTAGGCATTGTAATTACCACTATATCTCAAATGGTTTGTGCAATTTCTACCGCACAGGGTCCCCAATCCACGTGCGAGGCCTCCAGAAGCTACTGCGATACTAATGACTCGGACATATGACCACACAGTTTACATCAGTGGCAATATTATCAAATTAACGACTTTAAGAGGCTTAACATTCCCAGAAGTATAATCGCTGATGGAAATGATATGACCTCATATTCCTTAAAAATCTGAGACACCACGTTCTTGCTTTAACTACATATTCCATCAATTACCTATAAACTTAGCACCAAGAGCTGTACATTTTTATAATTATATTCTCCATTTTCTTTTTGGAATGGAAAACATTTAAGATATTTATCTGGAATCGCATTTATTACGGTGCTTTCACTTCCGAAGAAACCATAATTCAGCTGTTAACCACAAACTACTGTCAGTTGGTCTCCTTATCGAGATCGCGCGCTCCCTTGAGACACCAGCGAAACCACAAACAATGGACCAATAAATAAAACATCCTTCTCGGCCCAGCAGAACCAGTTAAAAATGTGAACTCCTCTCATATACAATACCCCATCCGCACAGAAGGTGCTCTTCTGTGAAACAGATTTAACTGCCTATCCATAGTATCATGCTTATCACTGTAGCAGCTGAGTGTATTACTATGACTACCAGTGGCATAATGCTGCATGATAGTGTTTTTTTATTTTTTATTTTTTTTTACTTACAACAAAACAGCTGTAATGTTGGCCCTGTTCTTAACAGTGTTTTTCAAATTCTTGGGTTTACAGATTATTTTAAGGATGAAAATCACTGAGGACTCCAGCATGCAGTCTCTGCATCTTCTGAAAAGTGACTTAGCCAAGAAGGAGTCTGTCAAAATTTTGGGGGAAGGGCAAAAAGCCCAAAGCAGTTTCTAGGACAACAGAAAGCCTTAAAATTACGCTTTTTTTAAAGCTACCTGACCGAATTTCAGCCTTGGCTCTTCTCCTTGCCCTCGTCTTTTCCGACTATTGTGTTTTAGCATCACTGCTGCTTTTAAAATGACTTTGGGAAAACTATTCCGATGTGCTGAGCTGTTCACAGAAAGCAGAAGCAGTCTTCTAGTAAAAAACTGTCAAGGCAACAGCATGCGAATGAAGGGATAGTCTTTCAGCATTCTCTCAGCGTTGGCACTTAGCCTGATCTCATCCTGTATCGCTCCCCCAGTCACAGTTGTGGGAGATGCGCTGTAGATGAGGTAAAACATTTTACTGCAAATTTGGGAAACTAAAAATGGGATACAAAGCATTATTTCTTTCCAATAGTTCCCATTCCACCTTGTAGCAAGTCTTGGTGTTGCCCAGTGGTTCTGCTTCAGAATATTTTCAGAACACGGTGAGAGCTAAATATGTATGGGAAATCTGATCTAATAAATTAATTTCCTCTTCACAATAATATCTTTAGTAAAGTAAGACTCATATTTCTGCATTATTTTATCATTCTTATTCTTTTACAAATCCTCTGTTATTAATACAAGCTCCTAGAACAACGTATGGCAGTTAAAACACTAACCAGGTAAGTCCAGTTAAGTAAAAGACTGTGAGTTACAGGCAAATTCAAATGGTATGAAACAAAGCAACCCAAGAAAACCCCAAGCTGTGTGTCTAAGCAGGCAATGTGCTCGGTAAGTGGAGCTAAACAGAGCTGAACTTTTAATCTTGGTATTTACCTCAGAGGTAATGCCATTGTGATCCACAAACTAGGCCTGGCAGTGCCTGAAGGGGCCCAAACAGTAGATGAACTCAGAATATAGCTAATATACATCAATGGGATCAAGTTCAAAGACAAGGATGAATGATGTAGTAGCAATGTTGAGGTCTATGTAACTGCACCCCTTTCATGAAAGAGCCTCACGCTCAGAGCAGGTGCCCCAGGATGCAGAAGCGGCAGTGCGTGACCCCACCACAACCCTCGCGTGTTACCTCTTCTGGTCGTCACTCACCAAAACTCAACCAGCATAATGTGCCTGATGCAGCTATAAATAAATCATTCCTATATTTCCTTTTTCCACTTCTACTAAAATTAGAAGCTTACTCATTTCAGCTCCCTGTACCAAACAACTGAGTTAATTAAGTAGAGATTGAGCTGATTCCCAAGTTTTTCTAATTTGCTAGCACTTGCTAACAATAAACAATCATAAATAGAGGTAATTTGAAAAGAAAAGTCTATTCCACTTCCAAATTTTTCCTCTATTGTAACCCTCATGGTAGCAGGTATGTTTACACCGGCTGCACAAAAACCTATCGTGTGAACAATTAAGTTTTACCTAACAAGATTGCTGATACCTACTAAGTAATTCCTTTATGTTCAGAGAATGAGAGTGGTTTTGTTCATAAATCTTCTAATAAAAGTTTAAAAGAGAAAATAAATGAGAATCTTCATTTCAAAGGCAGGGAAGGGAGCAGACTCGACCTACCATACACGTCCCATGCCTGGAAACCTTATTCTTCATGGAGAACATTCTCCCCATTCTTTACAGTTCTCACCTGAATAGAAAAATAATCACTTTTTCCTCCCCAAAAGAGTTACAAGGGAAAATAAAGTAGAATGCTGAAAAGTAGTTCCAGATTTAAATAACAGTGATTCCCCCACCCCCACCACCAGAGAAAAGTCCCTCTGTATGTTTATATAAATGCTAAAACCTAAAATCAATAGAACATTTTAATTGTCTTTATAATTAGAAGAGTAGCTGGTTGGCATCCTGTCTAGGGGTTGTAGCAGTTTAATAAAAAATTTTTCTAAGACATAACAAGCCCCATAAAGGACGCCAGCCAGATAGTCTTCTGCTTTTAAGTAATAAAGTTCTACTGATTCTGTAATTCTATGAAATATAAAAGTAATTTTGGGGAGCAAGTCCAGAAACATGCTAGAATATGCCACTTTATACATATTTAATGTGATATATTATGAAATACTCCATCTTCTTTGATGCACAGGAAAGACCATTTTCAGAGAAAGAAGATCCTATAGTGTATTGATAACTACCACTACATCCAATAGTAATTTAACCTTTTATTCCTGTAAAACTTTATGCTGTAGGTTCCTCACATCATCAAAATACGGACGTGACTGCAGCATCATTCCCTTCCATCTAAAGCACTGACATTCACAGTTCTCCCAGAAGGTAAGGGAGAATACGTACCCCAAACTACGGAGAAACACAGGTTCACAAACTAAAATCTGAAACAATACTTTTCATCAGTATTTTCCATCTAGATTAAGGACAAATCCTTTTGTTAGGCTAAAGCAGTTCACTCCTCAGGGGACAGAGCTTTGTGCTACACAGGCAAAAAGCTACACAGGCAAAAAGCAAGAGGAACCAAAACATTATGAACAGCAGAGAACTGGGACCTGTCTCCCATCCACCCATGCTGCTGTAGAAGAGAAAAAACCCAGGCAGGTCTGACTCAGAAATGATTTTTCTCTGAGCTGCGATCTGATTATCAACAAGTTTCTGATTCTGCAGAAGGACAACCTCTGACCACTCCACTCTGCCAAGCTCTAGCCAACGGTCAGTTTGGCAGGAAAAAAAAAAAAATCTTTCCTGACTTCTTTAGGTTACACCAGGATTAAATCCTGATAATGAGGTTATATGATAATGTTTTATACAGATGCAGAAGTACTCTGGGCTGTGAGCGTGAAAGCAGGGCTGTTCTCTGTGCCACCTGAAGGGCGGTATGGGAGGGCAGCAAGAGGGGAACTGAGCTGAGCGGATGCTAAGGTCAGAGGCAACCACTATCATCATTCAGAAGGGCCCTATGGACACTTGGGTTGTGACATTCTGTTCGTATACTCAACACACCCTCTGCTAGAGTAGATCACCTAGTATTCTCGTCAGAACGAAACCACTCGTTCCTTCGATGCTGAATGCACCAGCTTTCCGCCACTGGAAGATGTTAGCAAATGTCTGCCCACCAGCCAAAAATTATTCAGCCCTCCACCTTTTCGGATAGTGCCCAAGAATAAATACTTGTAGGAACAGATACTATTCCTTGGCTACTTCTTTGAAAGAGCAGATTCCAGGGCATTCCCAAGTGCTGGAATACCTCGCATCCAGCCCGACTCCCTGGCATGTGGTCTCCTGACAAGCTCGCAGTGTGGGAGGTGAGCCTGACTTCAGGATCTTCTGTAAAACAGAGGAGATGTTGCCTCGGACTTACACCCCAAGGTCTGATCAATAACCCCCCTTATCAATTTTGCTGTCCTCCTTTGAAAGTTCTGTACCTTTCACGAGGAGTGACCACTTGCCGGAATGTCACATCCTAATTCTGGTTTTCTGAACTATATCCAGAGACAGGAGCATCCCCAGTTCCACTGCATATTCCAATTTTTATGTTTCCAAGCAAGGATCCACTCAGTTGTTTTTTTTTTTTTTTTTTACATCACTGCTCTGACAGTTTGCATTAAGTCTATTAAATCAAAGCCTCCTAAACCCCGTCCTTCAGTCACTGTTTTCCAAGGCAATGTTCCATTCCCAATTATATCACACTGTACTTGGCTGTATTAAAATAAATTCTGTTTGAGTGGGATAGAAGCTCCTCACTGACTGTTATTGGTCCTGCGCGCTCCTCCTTACTTAATTATATTTTAGTATTTTCTATTCTGTAAATTTCAGCAGTAAAAATTACTCTTTTGAGTCTATGGGAGGGATATTGCTTTTGTTTGCTAAATCTGCTCTTTATTTGTCACTACTGAACTTCTAGACCTAGAGTTTCTCATATTTCTGACGTTCAGATATTTGAGACAACTTATCATCTTTATTTCTGTTTGCTATGGTTATTATATTAGTTCCCTTGATTTCCCTTATCAGCCATATATAGCTTTTACTCCCAAACATTATTCACTCATTTTCATCTAGCCCATCATTTATGCATGTTGCATTCTTAGCAGGATTTGTGTGTTCCATGTTCAACACACAGAGAGATTTTCTACAAGGAGAACTTCTGGACTAAAGGCACATGGTAAGAGCAAGAAAAAAAATAAACGAACCAAACTCTGCAATAAAATACATCACACAGTGATGCAGTCAAAAAGAACAAATTTTCAAAAAGAAAAGACAAATCCAAAGAGAGGCAAAGTGGCTTACTGAATAAATCTTAAAACTGCAAACTGGATTCTACCTTCAGCTTGTTTCAGAAGTCCGAGGGCTTGATTAATGAGGAATACAGTGTCAAAGGTGACCAGAAATATTAACACCACTCATTGGAAAAAAAAGAGTTTAGAACCCAGTCTCCTGGCAGAAAATGGACTCTTTTCAAAGGGACAGCCCTACATAATCTATACAGCTCTGTTGCTAGCTCTCCTATAAGGCACCTGTTATTAAACACTGTTTGTAACCCAAATACTATATAACTGAGAGACTGAAATTGTTAATAAAAATTAATTTGAGCATAACTGGTTTTCAAGGGCTCAAACCTGAAAAACTGCAACAGCTTTCTACTGCATAAGCAGAGATTTTTATTTCTGCATTTATTAATTTTTAATTCCATCACACTCATACTGAAAGTTACCTGGAAACTAAAGATACTATCTGCGGAAGAAGAAAACAAAAGCTAGAATAATAAAACTTGGTCCATGCGGTTAAAATATAATTAAAAGCTTAGGTAATAACCAGCTATCTAATTGTGGTGATTCTCCACATTTTTTTCTCTCAGGAACTATTTTCTGATTAGTAGCTACTTTGAATGCTGGCACAGAAGCAGAAAACAGATTTAGCAATTAAAATACTTCAAAACAAAGCACAAAAAAAAAAAAAAGGAAAAAAAAAGAAAAGCCACAAACTCCAATACGAACACAAGAGTTTCCTGAAGACATCTTACTCAGCTAAACTGCTCTGGCAAGCGTGGTTCTCAGGGCATGGCTGACACTGCTCGGCTCCAGCCCCCAGAACGAGCAACTCTCTGTGCCTTGGCACACAACAATTCCCAATAATTCCTCTTACCTGACACCGAATGACGACTGGTAACTAACTTTTCTTTTTAAAAGTTATTATTCATGCAATATATTCAACATTTCACACTTGTTTCACGGAAAGAATGCTTCCACCCTCCTGCCAACACAAAAAGCCCCAGTCTGGATTTTCACAGGCTACGGATTAGATTTAAATCTTACGCCTGAGGCCTGCACGGTGGCGATGACTCAGGCAGGAGGCGGGATGAAGGTTTATGCGCCGTTTTAGGGCCTTGCCCCTGGGAATAACACAAAGATATCAGAATCTGAAATTTCATCTCAAAGAAGAAAACAGGTTTCTAGGCTTCTAGCCATCACGGATATTTAATAAAATAATTAACTGCAGGTTGTGTGTATTTTGCAAGCATCAGAACTACAGGCACGAAGCCCTTCGGTAGTGAGGAACAGAACATATTAAAATCTTTCTAGTCTTTGCTTGCGCAGAACTATCATTTACCATTTACATAAGGAAAAAAGTGTCACTTTAAGGCCCTATAATTATAGCGCTAGAATTCTATCAGCTATCTCCAGGGTATTAAAAGTACCATTCTGTGGAAATACCACAGTGGAAGAGAAGTCCTGAGTGGGGTTCTACACGTACTGCTTCTCCTACACTGAGGAGAACGGAATTGGCTGTTTATGTCAAAACTTTTCTTCATGGGGCTTTGACACATGCACAGATTTGTTCTGTCAGATTTGTCTTCTCAGGAAGAAATTCAGCTTGCCTGAGGACAAGGACTGGCAATACAAGCAAAGGCTCTGATTAACTAACAGGGGAATGCTGCCAAGCTGTGCCGTTGGCCCGAAGGCAGCTTTCACCAGTGCTCCCAGTCACCACCCTGCTGAAGCTACGGCATAAGGCTGGGGCAAACTGATGGAGCAGAGGTGAGAAGATCCCGCACCGGGATGAGCTTGGATTCTTGGTCTTTGAAGACTACTTTAATAGTCTTTAAGCAACACTTCATTGATAACTTTTATGTAATGTAAAACAACTGTTAATCTCGAGCCTTTTCAACCTTACTCCACATGGGGTGAATTGCTACAGCTCAGCTTCTTGATGGTAACTGCTGCTGCGCAGACTCTTATCTCACATCACATTCAGTTTTTTCTGCTCTCTGGAGGGCGAGTTAACGTGGTCCACTGCTGCAATAACGTCACAGCTTTCTTCAGCTGGGTGGACAGTGACAATTCAGAAGAACCCATACCTACCAGTGCTCCCCACCGAGCTCCACAGAGGTGGAAACCCAAAAAATCCTTGCTAAAGGCATTTTCTAGTATGCTTAGAGGGACACGGAAACAAGCTCCTAAGGCAAACCCAGACCTTTGTTCTGTTCAGAAGAGAGTACAAAGTCTCAGAAGAGACAGAGTACATCAGGAAACACTCCCCTCTTTGTCAGCATGACAAGGCAAAACAGCCATGCAAGGATTAATAGCGGCTGGCTTGCAACACAAACCACCAATATAGCTAAGGAAAAAAAAAAAGCAAGCCTTTTTTCCCCAGGAATGGAAAGAGAAACCCTTAAAAGTCATCAGAAGCTGTGACCAGCATAATATTAGAAAATTATTTTTATGTAATTCAGTTTTTATATGATTCCATTCCATATTTTAAGGAATAAACAGCTCCCTTGGAGGAAGCTCAGGAATACATATCAGGTTCTTTCTTGGGTTAATGAGGGAGGCTGCTTGCATGCTTACAGTCACTTTCATTTGACCTGATGAAGTTTAGCTATGATTGTATCAAACACACATTTTGAAAGTTAACCAAGCTGAAAGACTTAAACATCAAATGGAAGGTTTTCTTTCTGCTTAAGAAATATCACGGTACCATCTTCCAAAACCGTATACTTTGTTCAACCAGTAGTAGTTAAATGAAATACAATTTTTTGAGCTATCTCCCTTTTAATGTTTAAACAGCAAGGAGACAGTAACAGCAGCGTACCTGTTTCCTCTCCAAGTCTTCACTGACGAATAAACCAGGAAATCTCTATACTCTTCCAACTGAATATACAGTTAATTCACCCATTTAATTACCAGCTTAGTAAAATTATCATGATAAAGGCAAACACAGACTCGGCATTCTCCCACGCTGTCCCTGAAACGGGTTATTTTGTAAACTTCTGTACTCCTAGTATCTGGTAACACCAACACTTTAATGCAAGCAGTAAAGAACACATGCATAGCCCGGACATACACTGCTAGGTTAGCCACAGCATTCTAGGGTGGAAGTAGCAGGGTTTGCTGCGAAAAAAACCCTAATTTATTTGGGCAAGTGATAAAAGTGTATGCTTGGGCATATACAAAAGTGCATGGATGGACTTCATGTAGAATGCGTGGCAGTTAAAAGAAGCAAGAGTTGTCACAGTAAGGAGGCCAGGATGATTTTGCTCAGATAAAGGGAGATCTATTTTAGCTTACAATTGTATTTTTCTTACTTGCGTTGTTGTTGAGTATGTGGATATCAGCATGAAATAGGCATACTCTTCATATTGGTAAACTCAAGTTTAAAAAGCAGATGTGTAAAAGGAACCCATTTAAAAACAGTCATCATGTATTTCCAAGCAGTCAAACACAGGGGTATCCTTTTAAAAGGAAACATACCTGCTTCAGGACTTGTTTGATTACAGCTGCTAACAATGCTGTTTGGTATCACTGGCGTGGAGGATGCCTGGATTCTTGACTGAGGTGGGTTTGGATGTAAGGAATTTCCTAAAGCCATTCCTGACTGACTGAGCATCCCACAGTTCCCGCTAGCCTGCATCTGATTTATTAAACCTGCAAGATGGTTGGTTGTGCCCGGGCTAGTACCGTGGACAAAGTTAGTGTTTGTGTTCTGGCAGTGCACACCTTCCCCTCGCAAGGGTAAACTCTGTGCCAGCGAGTTCTGGAGACTGCCAGAGTTCATACTGGTGTCTGCAAAATGCATCTGGTTACCAGAGCAAGGTAAAGCAGTATTTGAGCTCCCACAACTGGTGGTACTATTGCTGCTCATGTGAGAGCTTTGACAACTCATGGACTGAAGTAGCTGGGACATAGAACTGATGGGAAAGGAGCTTTGACTTTGCTTTCTTATCAAATCAGATCCAGCTTTGGAAACTCCGGAACTGTCCAACTGAGACTGTCTCAGCAAACTCAACACCGTAGTGGTCGGCTGCTTTCGTTTTCTCAGAGGATCTTTTTGCTGAGACATCAATTTATCTCTCAGTGCTGCTCGGCCGCTTTGCCCTTCAGTCGTTGGTAGAAGCACATTGGCAGCAGGAGGGAACATGGTATTTAAAGTGCTATGTCCTTCGTTGTTGCCACCACTGGCAACAGGTCCAGAATTGCTACTGCTGTTACTGTTGTTACCAGCAAGTTTATTTTGATTTGCTAGCTGTGCTTTGGCTGCTGCTGAGAGTAAACTGCTTGCTGGAAAAGAGGCAGCATTGTGCTGGTTCAAGATCTGATTTAAAGGCATTCCCAGCAAACCAGGCTGACTCTTCAAGGAACCGCTTCCAGCCGATGCAGTAGAAAAAACTGCATTGTTTGGAGGATTTAATACATTACTCATTCCAGCAATTAATGGGTTAGGGATGTCCTTGTATTGATTAAGTCCATCATGTTTGGTGGAAGGGCTAGATGGCATTGATGGTCTCGGTGACCCTATTGTTGACCTTGGAGACCTGGGAGGAACTTTAATACCACTACACGATGACTGTGGAGCTACTGGAGGCAGCAGGAAGTTTCCATGATCTGATGATGTGGAAGAAGAACGTGATCTTTGGGGAGAAGCCTCGATCCTTCCAATCCCGGATCCCATCATATGAACTGGGGACGTCACTGGTGAAGGAGAAAGGGAAGTTGAAGCAGAATGCTGAACTCTTTGAACATGACTTCCATGGTTCATGTGACCAGGTTTTACCGTTGGCAAAGGAAGATTACTTGGCAAAGGGACGACAGCAGGAGGCATGCTTACATTCATCACAGGTACCTGAGAGTGGACATTTGAATGGAAAGTAGTTGGGTTAATGATAACAGGATTCTGATTCACTGGTTTGCTAGGAATAGGGTCAAGTATGCCAAGTGGATCCTTTTCTGATGTTAATGGCTTTTTCTGAAGAGCACAAGAAGGCGGTGGAGGAGGTGGGGGTGGACCTTGGGGCGGTTTATGGTGAAACATTGCTCGTGGTATTTCCATACCAGTTGAAAAATTACACATGGGTTTTTTCATTACTGGGCTTTTTGTGGTCAAGGTTGGGGAAAGAGGTATATTAGTCCTTCCAGCCATTGCACAGGATGACTGTATGGGAGAACCATGTAGCATTACTGATGGTGGAGACAGAGGTGTCCTGTTCATGTGAATAGGACTAGAGTTGGGTGCTCCGTGAAAATTGGGATTGTTCCTTGTGAAAACATCAGGGCTTCCAAGTGGGTCAGTCCTAGGAGAGATTGAGCCATCTCCGTATATCTGTGATCCTGATGAAGCTGGACTGGGCATCCCACCATGACTGCCACGATACGGAGACTTCTGTCCAAGTTCATTACTACCCAATCTCTGCCTAGGATAGACAGAATGAAGTTCTTGTTGCTGGCTTCCAGCCATTTCTTGCACGTAAAGCCTACCCATGGCATTAGATGCCCCTATCATCAACTTGAAAGGAGTCTTACATTCTGGCATCACAGAATTTGTAATTCCTTCATGTGATTTATTCCTCATTGATCTTGGAGTTGCTGCTCGAGTAGGAACTACTGGAGTTGCACCTGATATTAAAAACACAACAGTTACTGGTTTGAAATCTGTTGTCACACATTTCAGCGCAAAACTACTGCGTGTGAAAATATTTATAAAAGCTAGAAAGCCTCTTGGCTAAATTTTTGCCTCAACAGAAATAATACCTAAACCATCAAGTAGTTGCTGGAACAGTGCATGCTACCCTATTACATAGCGCAGCAGTACAGATCTCCATATCCCAGATAAAGAGTGCATAAATACGGACAACTTTAAATCTTTGTCCTTCCCCTCCGTCTTTTCTTTCTAACCATCAACTCGTGTCCTACTCCTGAACCTCCAGCATCACCGCTTTGGGTACCGCTGGAAGAGCTGGCGGGAGGAGCAAGCAGGGGATCCCTGTGCAGGGAAAAGGAGCCTCTGGCGCCACCTATCGAGTCCAGGAGGAACAAAGCCCAGCAAGGGCTCAGCCCAGCTTCCCCACACCCCACCGCGAGCAGGGTCCTGCCCCAGCTGCGGTCCCCGGTGAGGATGCCGGGGGAGCCATGCCATACAGCTCCGGCCCAGATGTCTGTTCAGCCAAGCAGGCCACTGCAGAGACCGAGGCTGTGCAAGGCAGGACGCAGCTACTCCACATCACTCGCTGGCACCGAGTTCCAGTCCTCTGAGTTCATCTGGTCCTGGGAACTGCCTTGCTGAACACGCAAAGACATACATTATATCATGTCCTGTATTACTTTCCCTGCAGCTTCTGCAACGAGCTTTGCTTGGGGTGAAGATGCTTAATTTAAGAAGGGGCTCTACCGTTTGTTTTCAGGATAAAAGCCTTGGGGATATTTGGATATGCAGACATGCGAGCCTCCCCGCAACAGAACCCCCCCAGTAAATCCTGGCTTTGACACTAGACATTCCTAGAAGCACAAGACCACTTTCCTTTTCTGTCCACTAATACCAGTTTTATTTAAAAAGATTTTTTTCAATGTTTTACTTTAAGAACACCATCACAAGCAGCTCAAGTCTGGTGGACTTTCTGCCAGTTCTACTGCTCTGGGAAATTGTAATTCAGCTTGGAGTGCTTGGCATGCAGCCTCTGAATATGCAAACTTAAACTTGGATAATGAGCTAGAGATTTCATGTTCAAATGAATTCAGAGGTGCCTTTAAATTCCTCAACTCACAAGAACCCAATTCCCTTCTTTCCTCCAGCCTGGCCATAGGAGACAGATGGCACTGACAATCCTGCCTTCATCCTATTTGCTCAACCGGCTACATCATGACAGAAACAAACATATTACCTTTCCCAAAATACAACCAGTGTCTCATTTAGGGGACAAATCTCCAGAATGAACTGCAAAACAAGTGTGTACGAGAACCCTCACCTTGAATATTGGACCAAAGAAATAGTGAAATGTAACTGTGCATAAATGAAAAGACATTTTGTTTACAAAGGCAATTTAGGGATATTTTCTTCTTTGCTTAATGCACAAAATTCTGATCAACAGAGAAGGCAAGGCCACATAAACATGACTTGTGTCTTTGATATTCAGCTGGTTTTACCTCCTTCATTTTGCTAATTTTTTGAAAACAGAAATGTAGTTTGAGTACTACCCATAAAGAATAAAAAAAAAATAATAAGGAAAACGCATAGTCATTTGGGAAACTGCACTGTTTAAAAAACCCAAACCACGACATTGAAAACCCCAATTTTTAAAAGCTTTAAAATCGTAAATAGCAATTTGAAAATGCAAGAGCACATCAGTACTATGAACAGCACTGGTATCGTAGCATTGGCTATGTATCTGAAATTTATTATTTATTTTTATACTCTTAAAAACTTTCCACTATGAAGTCAAGCTACAGAGCAGCCAGCAATTAGCCAGCTATTATTACAGCAATATAGGGGTGCAAAATATCTCTCAGATTATCAAGGGCCATTTCTCAGAAGTTGCATGCATCAGAGTATATCACTATAACATCACTATAAACTTAACCGAGCGCTGTCTTAAAAGTAACCTTCACTCCTTTGTCCTAACCATTTGGACTTGTAAGACTGCTTTGGAACCTTTCCTTGTAATCCTTACAAAGCACCTAACTGACAGTTTCAGTTTCTATGCCACTCTGGTTTTGTAGCTGTTTCTTTCAGTGCTAACTTTGTCCTTTAGCTGAAGTAGCTTTATTTTCTGGTGCTGATTCTCCTGATGCCTTTATTGACGGCAATCGTATCTCCTTCAAGCCACCATTTTGCTAGGTTGAACAAGCTAAACGCTTTTAGATGACTTTCATAAAACAGGTTTTGCAGTTCACTAAGAGAAAAGCCTCTGCTCTATTTCAGCTTGAGTGCCGCCAGCGAGAACAGCGGCGGAGGAAGGCAGTAAGCATACAACGGCGTTCGTACTTCCTTCTCTCAGAGTCACATTGATCTGCACCATACTGCCATCTGGTACTGCTCACAGGCATCTTTGATCAGCTCAATAATTTACAGCTAATAGCTTTTTTCACTAGTCCCCAGGTGAATAACCTTACAATTAACAGGATTTGTTGCTATACCTTTTCTTTCACTCCAGGTCTCAATGATCCCCTGGTTTTTCAACATGTTTTGATCCTCTCTTGATTTGATAATACCTGTCAACTTCATCCATCAACAAATTACCTCATTTTTTGTTGATATGGATAATGAAAACGCTAATCCGGGTTGGTCCCCAAAAATAATCCTTGAGAAATTACAGTGGAGATCTTCTCTTTCTGTATATTCTGCCTTGCAATACAATTTCCCATTTAGCCAAGTCCTTAGCCACATTCTAATCCCTTTATAATCACTTTATTCTGCTTCTCTAATTTCCCATGTGACCGAATATCAGACATATTACTACAGTTCCAAAAGATGAGAGCTAATGTATTTTCTTTGTCTAGAAAAATCTGATATCTTTTCCAAGAAAATCATGCTCTTAGTCTGGGATGACCTGCTTTTTAGACTCATCTTCTATCTACCTACATCTCTCTAATTACTACCTCTATTTTTTCCTTGAATCTGTTTACTGTTGCACTCATAGATACATAAAACTTTTGGGGGTGCTTCTGCATATTAATTACATATATCTAAAATTAGGTAATTGAATGATTCTGCAGGATTTTACTCACTTGTTCCACCACCAGGACTAGTTAGAACTAGTGAAGGATGCGGTGCTTCCATGCTTTTATGAAGTGTAGCCACAGCAATAATTTTCCTTTTATGTATGCATAGTTTGGTGACATCTTCGTCCGCTTTAACATCTTCAGCAGTTCTTTGCTTCACAGCAGCTCCAGGATCAAAGTTAAAGACCTGAGAGTAAAAATTCCAACATTTAAAATAATGATTATAGGCAGCAAACTCATGCAATATACCTAAATCAGAAATTTTACATAGAATTAGATTTGCCTCTGTTCCTTAGAGCTAGCTGACTGCTCCTACTTGCCCAAGAGATACCTTTGCAGTTGTTTCAAAATTATGAATAAAAAGTGAATGTATTTATAATAAGTAAACAGAGTCATGGAAGTTGTCATCTAGCAACAGAACTTTAACACTCCTCAGTATACAGCGTAGGGAGAAAAAGGAGAAAGGACCCATGTGTGTTTAAGAAGAAAAGTTTACCATTTGTGTATAGACCATGAAATTGTGAAGCTGACACTGAAGCTATCACCTAAGTCAGCGTCTCACTCTGATTCTCACATGTTAACATGACTCTGTCGACAGTAGGTTTCCAAATAGGAAAATGTTCAAACACCATAAACCCCAAGTCAGATCTTTTCCATGAGGGGAGAAGGCAGAGGGGAGATTCATTTTGTATTTTATGGTATATCTTTGGGTGTATACCACTTACCTCATTTTATATATATGATCTGAACAGAGATTAAGTCATGGCATAGCACATCAGCTGACATAGTTAGCTCATAAAGATCATAGCACAGAGATCAAAAATAATGCTTTTTTTTTTTACCTTGGGAAGAACAAGAGGACATTCTAGGCCACACTTGCATGTTCCATCAGTCAGCAAGTAAGTCTTCACCTGCTCCAAGCAGGATAATAAAGACCCACTGGGACTGTAAAGGAACAGAAATGATGAATACAAGTTATCTGATAGGTTGTGACTTCTATCTCCCAGCCTAACAGCTCGCATAGAGTGTGTTTAAATTAACACAGCTAAGATTTCACATTTTTGTTTCATAGTACTTCTTGCTTTTAGTCCAGAACGCAGATGATACTTCTAAAAAACAGCCAAAACCCCCACAAATTTTAAGTATGATTTTATTATAGAAAGATAAACACATCAAGTGCAGAAAGAAAAGAAACTGAGACTACTGATATTCACATCATAGTCCTGCTTGAAAGCCTTAACTACTGCCTAGCTATACTAAGATTATTTTTCTCCCTCCTCTAAAGTATAACACACAGGCAGAATGCAGTCCCCATGGACCTCCCCCCCCTCCATCACATCACTGCAGTTCCATGCAGGCATGACAGTCATCTGTACTTTTCAGGACTGGGACCTAATTTAAAAAGAAAAAAAAACACAGAAGTGTCTTTGGAGAAGTACGAGACAACAAGAAAAGGGGGCACAGTAAGAAAACTGTTTGGGGCTGGGTCTCTTAGTTTCATAAACAGTTTGGTTTCATTCATTCTCACTCAAAGTGAGAAGTTTTACACCAAGAAGCCGGTCCAGTGAGTTTGTGATAAACTGCACTTGGATTTCTCTAACTCCCACCAGAAAATCATTATCTTCATATCCAAAAATAGGACACTGGAAATTCTGTTACGGCAAAATCACTAATTCATAAGATGAAAAAAGTTCTCATGTCACAAGCTTCTAACTTCCAGATTGCTCTTTATTGCTTAGCCATCTAAACTGTTTATCAGGGAAAGAATACGATAATTTATGAGGACTGGCTAAAACACTGGTTCTTAATGGTAGCTTTAAACAGCCCTTATTTAAAAAAAACCCAACCAACTTAAGTGGAATAGTTTGGATCATGAAAACAGTCAAGAGTCAGAATTCCAAACTATGACGAACTTTCGTAGTTAAAACCCGATGTATAAACACCTAATTCCGCACCAGAACTAAGTCACATATAAAGCAACATATGCAACTGACATTAATAAGTTATGCTGACAGTTTAAGTAAGTAATTTATTTGCCAGACTTGCCCTGAACTAGTTATTTCAGAGACAACTGCCCAGGTTGAATATGTGTAACAGTGACAGTTCTGAGGGTAAGCAAGATAAAAGAGCAATCTAAAAATAACATTACAGGTATGAAGTGATAGATGGGTCAGAAAGTCTGTCTTAAATTGAAATACTGAGGGAGCAGGGGGAAATTACCCTTTATTTTTATTTATTTTAAATTCAGCTATAGACTGATTAAACCACGGTGCTACCATGATCACATTTTAACTCTGTGAGTATCACTTGTCCTCTACTTTGGATCCACATCTCCAGTGCTGGCTGATCGCTTTGGGTTTTCCCAACCTGTTCTGACTATGCACACAGGAATGACTGCTCACCCCAGGCAAGGTCCACACCTGAAGATGTAACAGCTACTCGTGCAAGGAACTCATGGCGTTTGCTCTACGCTGTCTCATCTACACACAGAACCTCTACAGACACTTTCTGTGATGCTTAAAAACTTGCGTTTAAAGGTGTCCCTGGGAAAATGCTCTGGAATCAGGATGCCATTTTATTCAGTAAAAAGGGCTCACTGAGCAGCAAAAGTAAAGCTATACCATCAGAGTTCATTTCCCCCCCTATTTTTAGAATAAAGCAATTTTAAATAACCTTCCTTGGCATTTGGTTTGCCTGCACACCCATCTCCAGTTCAGGCCCAAGGAGATATACCAGAGCCCAGAAACGACAGACCTGCAAGGCACATCTGTAGTACACCGACGATCAGTGGTGTAAAGGACGGTCTGGATACTCACGCTTATCAGGACTGCACAGACCAGTCCACCAGATCTGTGGCATGTGGGATTCAGCATCCCTACTGCACATATACGCATGGTTATTTCTCCATAAGAAACAATAAAAATTTTAAAAGGCCCATTTTTTCCTGTTTCTGCCTTGTTCCTGGGCAGACCTATGTAATTGCGAAGTATCTTGTGTGTGCACAAATTTCCTCATACTGCAAAGGATAATCCACAGCTTCCTATCTAAGAAACTACCAGGTTCTTTTCAGAACATAAGGTCATCCAGAAGTTTTAGGCCTCCCAAAGAAGCAAGAAAGAGCAGATTATAAAATATATTAGGATCTGTTACTGCCAGTTGTGAAATCTGTTCCTATTATTAAAGAGCTTTTCCCAGTTCATTCCCCTGATGACTACTGACGAACAGTAAACTGAAGAGGAGATTTAGGTCTTACTTTAAGGCAGTGTTTTACTATGAAAAGGAGAGACTCAACTCACTGCTTTTACCAGGTGATAAACACTGGTTAGTTAATGCTTTTAATCCAAATAAACTGTTGCCAGCTGACAGAAGATGCGTGCTTTATAAGGAGGCACAAATAGAATGAGTCCTTACTCAGCTGGGATCATCTATTCTAGTTAAATCACGTCAGATCTTAATATATACACTAATTTTCCCTCGGATAGCTTTTGAGTCAATATTGTTTGACCTTTCATTCTCTCGATAAATGCCGTGCGTATTTTCAGGGTGGTTGTTCCTCCAGAAGGGCAGTGCAGCACCAGAGCAGGTTACCCAGAGAGGTTGTGGAAACTCAGTCCTTGAAGATGCAGCTGGCGAAAGCGAGGGCTGACCTGATCGAGTGCTACGGATGCTCCCCGTCAAGCAGGAGGTTCGACTATTTGACTTCTGTCCTTTCCAACCAACGTGTCCTACCCTGCGCTTTTCACCGAGCAAGAATGTAAGAGCTGTGGACCATACTAAGCGCCCCTCCTTAATCAGAATGGCTTAGAGAAGGCAACTAGAAAAGTAACCCTTGGGGAAAAAAAATGTATGGGCAAAGCTTGGGAGGAGGGCAGAAATAATACAAGCTTCCCCCAGATGAAAAAGGCAACTGGTAAGCTTGATTAATAGAATAAATACTGTTTTGTGTGGGCAATTCAGAACAGAAATATTAAGTGAGTCGTCCTGAACAATGAGAACGTATCTAAAAAGAAGACAGAAAAGCAAGTAACTGTCAGAATTATACCAAATTTACTAGTTAAAAAATGTTAGTCACAGGTTTGAAGAAGCAGCACCAGCTTTCTGACCTGCTTCTTATAGCGGGATAAAATGAAGTTCAAAAGCAGGTAGGATCATCAGGTATATAAAAATACCAAAGCATTGTATGTCCTGATGCCTGTCTATAGAGATGACAGGAAACAACACAACCCACAACTTTTTCTTTCTCATTGATTTTTAACTAAGGCAGAGGCCCAGTAAATTACAGCTGTAATGAGAAATACAAGGGGAAGGCGATTTATCTTTGACATGCATATCACTGACATGGATTTTGTTTGATTCTGCTAATTGAGAATATAAACAAGAAATCCTGGAATGCATTTGATCTTTTATGGTAGTTTAGTGTAAAATTGGAGTATGCTTTGACTCATTAAAGAATTCTGTATTGGTAATACATAAAATGTTGTGAAGATGTGGTTATTTTAATCACAGAACAGTGGAATAAGATTAAGCAAATAACAGACTAATAATCACTTAAACTTCTGTGATGTGAAACTGATGTACCCATATTTTGTTAAAGATAACTTTGATCTTTTTTCCAATAACACTTAATTTATAGTCTGTTTGTCTGAACAGATTTATTTAATAGTAATTTCAGTGTATTTCTTCGTGACTGTTCCAGGGTAAAGCAAAAAAAAAATATCCAATAAGCTAACAAAATAAAGAAATAAAATGCCTAAAACTTTGGATTTAGGCTTGTGTTCCTATTTTTTCTACATAAGAAACATGGCGAATCCATAGAAGTAAATCTTGCTGGAGAATGTCAGCGATACTAAACACAGAACCTTCACAGGGCATATAAAACCTGATGTTTTCTGCAGCAACTAAGAAGTCACAGTATTTACATTTCCTTTCAAAAGAGGGTAAGTAAAACACAAAAGTGTTATGGAGACCTGGACCACAAACCCAGAAAAGACTTAGGCAAAAAGAGCTACAGAATGTCAGGATAAAGTTGCATGGCATGAACCGAGCTGAAGGCTTGTTGCTGATGGAAAAAGAAAGCCCCACTCCACCTCACCCGCCACGAGCTGTCTGCACGCCTGCTCACCACTTGGGATTCGACCAGCAAGGGCTCTGACAAAAAGCCTGTACTGGTCCAAGGAGAAGGCAGTGCCTATGCATCTGGGAGCAGGCAAAAGACAGCAGAGGTTTCTCACCATCTCAGATGTGACATATCACTAAACCTCTGGTTAGTTTAATTGTAAAAAGTTTGAATAATAAAGATAATAACGAAGGTTAAATCTGCTACTGCTTAGCTTTAAAACCCATATGACAATAATAAGTAATAAAGAACTATTGACGCCTAAAGCAAAATGTATAGCGAGGATTATCAAATTTTCAAGAACAAGCAATATCAGATTTGAGAGTACGTTAAGGGCATGCAAATGGCACAACTGACACAAGCGGACTCCACTAATAGCAGAAAAAATGATCACGTACTTCAAAGGAGCAAGCCCTTGAAGTTTCTGAGTACAAAAGATGAGCTGAGTCACTCATTTACTAATCCACACCTTCTGGCAAAGCTACAACAAAACCAAACCCAGCAACCACCTCAGATAACCTTACCTGATATAGAGCACTCCACTTTGGTCCACCCGTCGCTGCCAACCAACGGGAACTTGCACTGCTGGTGGCCCTCCATCCGTGTCCCCTCCGTCACACTCCTTTCCACCATTCATTTTTCTGTTTCTGTTTATGAGTCTTCAAAGATATCAACAGTAAGATGATATCCTTTTACTACATGTCATCATGGCCTCCCGAAGGCAGCCATTCAGTACACCTTTCCCCAAACTGTACAAAGTGCATTGGGAGGCTCCAGCTCAGTTTGAAACCAAGTCCTTAAAAGTGGCCATTTTTGTTAATGAGTCAGTTTCCCATTATAATCCACATTAAATATGCAATGTTTAACTCCTTATATATTCATAAGGATGAACTATATAGATAAAAATTAGTGCTTCCAACCTGGGAAAATCATAATTCACCAATCCTTTGTTACCTGTCAAAAAGGAGAATGGGGAAAAGGAGAATTTCTAGTTCAACAGCATGGCTCCAAGCTTGATGACTGTCTAAGATAACTTGTATTTTGTGAAAGCTCGTCTCATTTTTATAAATATGAGTCAGATCTAATACCTCCAGGTATTATACCCTTTATATGCCACATTCTTTTTGTTTTCTTTTTATCTTCCGTTCATTATCCAAGTTGTCTTCTTGAGTTTCTTTCATGACTCCCTGGCTCCAATAAAACAGTCTGAAAAATACAGATATAGAAAACACATGAACCATTTTCTGAAGTCTTCCAGCCCAGTTCAGTAACTCATGAAGATCTGTACAGCTGCATCCATTTAAAGAGCTTAGAATCAAAATTTAAAATTTTAATGGAACCATCAAAATAAGGTTTAGAGTAAATATAATCCTGCTAGCACATTCTATTTCTGTGTGGATGCAAGGGAGCTACATCTTAAAAGCTACGAGACTGCAACAGTTACTAAACAGTTAATGCACAGTGTGGGTAAATGAAGGAATGTATCTTTTAACTGAGTAGTTTCACATATGCTTCTGTTCAGAATTATCAACAGATGACTAGCTCAATTAATGCCCTTTAAAAATTGTTTATAAAACTGAATGAATGTAATGTGAAGGAAGCTGCTTCTAGGGTTGATAATATCCATAAAAATGAAAAAACCCTGCAGTTAGACTAAATTAAAACAATCACCTTACAAAGAATTGTATAATAAAAAGGGAAAAGCCAGCATCAATACACTGATCTCAGAATACCTATGAAACAATCTGAATATCATAAGTGACAAACCCCCTCTGTACGATTACACTGTATGAGCAAATCTTCATGACAGAAGTTCAGAATGATGTGAACTGTGCTATTCCCCCCAAACAGTTTTTCAAGTTGACCAGGTGAGACTTAACTCTAGAGATTGGACATTTTCTTACGGTGAGACAAATTGGAATATGGGATTCAAATAGAAAATGTGTCAGAAAAAACAACAATCCTAGAACTCAAACATAAGATGGCATTGGTGACGGTTGTAGTAACAATGCTAAAAGGTTTCATTCGGAATTGCATGTCAATTCTGCTTTATTCCTAATGCTAATGTTATGCTAACACTTTAAAACATAGTAAATGTTACTGTAGACCTGACCAATTTTACTAAGAAAAGGTTTTTTGAGATAGAAATGGAACATAAAGACTTAGAATCCTACAACAGTTCCAACAATAGTACCAACAACACATTACATGTATATTTAACGTCAACAACAGCTTCTTCCTTCAAGACCACTCAAGGAAGACTAGAGAAGCATAAATATAGTCCTCGAAAATATTCCCTTAAGTACAGTTATGCAGTACATTCTCTTTAGATGTGCTACTAATAAATTTGAAGTTCAAAAGGCTACATAAATGAAAAAAATAGCCATGCTATTTACAAGAACAATGGAAGAAAGGAGCTGGCTGGACATACAACCTTGACTAAGGTGAATGGAATCTAAAAGATAGCATGTGATTTTCAGAATAAAGAGAGCGATTTTCTGCAGGACAAAGCCTTCTAGAACAGCCTGGCGCTGTTTTGCAGGGACCTCTTTCAACTTTCCTGTACTCTGGCGCACTCCAATAGGATGTAATCCTTGGCCAGCTAAAACCAGGGAAGGGATGAGGAGACTACGTTGAGATCCCGCTCACTGACAGCGGAGAGGTGACGGAGTACCAGCTAGTGAAGGTTAGAGTGAATGTCACATGAAACACCTTGCCACCTCTCATATGAAAGCAATCTACCCTTTAATCTCTAAATCTGGTACACAGAAAAAGGATTTGGAGAGCACTAGGCAACAGTTCAGGACTCTCTCAGGTTTTCAGTTACAAGTTTTGGTGTTTGATTGGTTTTATCCTGATTAAGAAGACAGCAGGTGATGTTTCATCAAAACCAAGGCAGAATTTACCTTCGTTTCAGCATTACTGCTGAATGCTGCATTGGTATTTTAATTGCAGGTCCCATGTAAGGCTAAAATAGGTAAATTATTTTCGTATTATTTTTCATGAAAATTGTCTGTCAGCAGAATCAGAATCAGAAAATACGTATTTAAAATACTGGAAGCACTTAGTGCAGAGGAGGTTACTCACCCCTGAGCCCAGTCTTGCTGTGGCTCATGTTGCTATTTAGGGCAATCACACTGGATACATTACAAGAAAGCAACAGCCATCAATTTCTTTTTTGCACAAGGAGCAAACGATGCTTTGAAGTAACCTTCTATTTCTACTGCTTCTGCAATGCCCTGCCTCAGCTAACATCCCATTCCATCACCACCATAATACTTATCATCATCTAATCAGTTAAACCATTTTTCTGTACTGCACATAGCTTGAAATAGTACTAAAAGAAGCAAAAGAATTCACCTAACTGCTTCTTCTGTGGAAAACATCTGAATATTTTTACTCAGTACAATGAACTGAAATAAAATGGCTGCTTCAATCACATACCTTCAGTCAAAGTTTATTATTTGTATGACGTTTTCTTGAGGAATACTAGAGACTAAATAACTGTAAACTAACACAAAGATTCGAGTGATGTAAAAAATAAAGATGAATCAGAGCACCGGTAAAACAATCCAGTTCCCATTCTTCCCCAGGTACAGAAATACTTCAGGCACCACACTCGCCCTAAGCAGAGAACAGAACAATGCTACTCCCAGCATCCAGGAGTATGACCTTTATCTCGTAATTTACTGTGCTCATATGCAAGTTGGGGTCTGTGAGACTCACCGATGTGCCTGTGTGCAATGAATTACAGAAGAGGGCTAAGGCTCCCTGGAAGCTTCTTAGTACGCAGCTTATAAGTAACTAGCCATGTAGAAGTACATAGCTAATCGGTGTGTAACTAGCCATGTTTTATAGGAAAACGCTCATGGAAGTGAGATTTTTTCTCACTAAACCCCAGCACAGTCCTGTGCAGTTTTCCACAAACAGCAGGCAATAAAACACCCAGCACATCTTGCAACCCTTGCACTTTTCTATTAGGCATGAATGGCAAAATTAAGAGGGTGCCATTGACGTTTTGGTCCAGAAATCCTTCATTAAACTGCACGTGCAGAGTTGCTATGCGTTATTTTATTTAACTGCATAACACCATAGAAAAGTTAAGCATAGTACAGGTCTCTCCAGGAAGAGTTAAGCTCCCCAAATCTGATTCAACAAAGGACAGCTGTTGTGTTTTCCCAATAACCAGTTATCAGCCAAAGAAAGAAAATGGAGCTAAGGAAGACAGCAGTGAAAAAAAAAAAAGAGGATGAGAGTCACTTAAACCGGGCTAGGTCTGGCTTGCCCACCCTATCGTTGGCGGAGGCTGGGTTTATAATACATTTTATAGGACAAGGCAGCCGAGACACGAAGCTGCAAGTTGAAAGGGACAGCTGAGGAGACAGTGGCACTGCTCTATTAGGTTTGGCAAACTGTTCCGTGATTGAAAAAAGGCATTGAAATGCCAGTAGGGATCAGCCTGACCGTGAATGCTCTGACGTACGGAGCATCCAGTAGACTACTCAAACCTCTACACTTCGTACCAGTCCGAATCTTCCAACTTGACTGCAGAAAAATCCCGTCTCTTGATGTACCATTTTCCCCTTCTCCATCAAAGTATTCTATCTGAAGTACTTTGGATTGGGATAGAAAATATTTGGATTCTGGACTAAATCCAAAGTATTTTGGACACTGGATTCTATCCAAAGGTCTGATTTTCATCAACCCATGTAATAAATACCTCTTCTCTGTAATCTCATAACAACTCCAGACAACTCATGTTATCTCACCACAAGTAACACAACTTTCCACATCTAAATCAATTACTTCTTTTTTCTGTGCGCCAAGACATGCCATTTAGATTTGTTTTGCAGTCCAGTTTCATTACAATATGCTTAAAAATATTTCATTGGAGAACTATGCAAAACGACACTGAATTGTTTGCCCCCCTTTAGACCCCTCAAACCCCTCCCCCCCTTGGAAAATTTCTCCTTCATTTTCACATGCTGAAAGTATGGTTTCAATTTTTAATGCAACTGTCTCACTTTTCAAAAAAAGTTGCACTTTAGGAAGCCTTTTTGCACACTCAGCTGTTAATGTTTACTTTAACAATTTTCTAGTCAAGCGGTGTAATTGAAAACTTGGTACAAAGTAAAAAGAAACTTAAATTAGATACTAATAGTCTGGATTCAGATCTATCACATATGATATGAATACCAATATAACATTTATTTTATTAATAAGGGAGATAAAGCCCGTCAAGACAAATTTTGACAGCCTAATGTTGTAGAGATGCTTCATTTCTTTTTTCTTACATGAAAACTTTTAAGTGTGCCTAACAATTTCACGTATCACAAAGGCTACTTTGAGGTCTACAATCAACGATTGCCTCTCTGATGTGCAAAACCCAGTGCTTACTTATGGACTGACCAGATCTAGGGTAAAAAGTTTTGCAAACACTTAGAATGTATACAAAACTCTGCTTATAGATACAAATTGCAATCTCATTTCCCAGGCTTTCCTTTCTATCACAGAAACACTTAAAAATACATTCAGAAATTGAAATGCCCTTAAATCACAGTCTTGGGGTTTTAGAACTAACAGGAAGCTTTAGCTTCTTAAAAAGCATTATTTTCAAACCAGCAGACTTAAAATGAGTTCTTATTTAGTTATCGCTTCCACATTATTAATCTGTTTAAGTCTATCAAAGCAATTAGTTAGGATTCTCCTGTATCATCCAATTAGATACAAATGTTGCATCAGTTTTTGGGAATGCTTTTCCATTCTGAAAAGAAGTATTCTCTTGCCTAATTAGATTGGTATTGAATACTTTATGAAGCCCTATTTTTAGGCGAGTGATTCAACAAACAAATGTGCCTGAAGTATAAAGGAAACCTTTCTTCCTTCAATCTTATCTCATTGTACTGGTATCCAGGACTATAATACAGCTGTATACATGATATACTCTGGCCTTTCGTTTGAGAAAGACATCTTCATCTTACTTGTAAATACAGAGTATTAAGAATACATTGCAACAACCAGAAAATTGATCTGCACTGAATGACTTAATTAAAATGATACATTTTAAATTGTCCTGGTGCTGCATCAGTTTATACCAGTCCAACTACCTTTGGTATTGAGTTATTGTGAACTGTGTAAAGGACAGTTCTACAGTATACTGCAACCAGCATTATGTATTCCTAATTTATACTACTTTTGACGCTGTAGAACTTTTCAGGATTGGAAAATCCCAACGTAACAACTCTGTAAGATGATAGCTATTTGGATTATTTCACTCATAAATAGCAAAAAACCTTCAAGAGCTCAGGCCACTGTACCTGTTTCTACACCCACACTCAATGACCCTTACCAGTAGCCCACTGGATATGCCCCAGTTCAGCCAGCCTTGCTTACCTGCACGTGGGCAAACAGAACCCTATTAGTATTTGCTTTCCTCTGCTGCCAGACTAGATGAGCAAAGCAGTCACTTCAGACCTACTATTTAGGAATCTAAACTAATAAAACAATAAGGAAAAGATAGTCACTGAGAAAAAGCCTGATTTTAGTTCGGAGATTTTAGCTGATTATTAAAGAGCACAAAATATGAATCTCTTGGGAGTATTGTGGACCACTGGGCTGATCAGAAATTGTAACTTTACTTTTGATATCCTTCCTACCAATGTCCACGGTGCAGGTAAAAATTAAGAGTTCATTGAGCTGCACTGCATCCCCTATTTAGGAGATCTAACCGTGCCATTACAGTTATCCAAGCAATGGCTGACCTGGAAAGGAGCACGATTCTTTAGCATTCCTTCTTAGTGCATGTACAGTACCAAAACCCTGAAACTTTCTCAAAGTATGCCTGCCTTTTAACATGTCTATCTGTGCAACTCCCAGAGTTGGGAGCAACTGGGGTTTTCACTTCCAGTGAAAGAACAGAGCAAGTACATTCCTTCAAGAACTCCTCTGTGTACACATGTGCATGTGTATAAACACAGAGCATCCATGAAAGGCTTTTGACAAATAGCAAAATTCAGCTACATGACAGTCCAAAAAGATGGCAGGAAACAAAAGGATTTTCTTTTTAAGCCTCAGCTCTGTCTACTCTAAGAATTTAATAAATACAACAGCCACCCGATATAGCCCATAGAAGAATACAAGAGCACCACAATGCTCTTTCAGGCCTTTCACCACATCAATTTTTTTCTTTACAAGGGAAATAGGTCAGAACTGTGTGCATGTGACACAGGCCTACTCTACTGTCAAAATAATGCAGGCACTCAAGATTTAAAAAAAATTAAGACTAATATTTGGTATGCAATTTAAATCAACAGTTACTCTGTAGATAAGAATCATGTCACCATTATCAAAACCTTTGGTAGGGAATATTATGAAAGAGAGTATTACTAACCTATATGTTAATAAGTGAAGAAATGTTATTACATCCACTTTGTCACTTTAGGGGAACTTATATAATGAAAAGAGGAACTTGTATAATATACAACGTCCATCTTCAGCAACCTACCAATCTAAGAAAAGCAAACCTGGACTCAGATGTTTTCTGTCTCTCTCTTTTGTTTTTTTCCAATGGCTAAAAGCCATTCATACATTTACTTTTCAGTGGTCTTGTCTCAATCTGCAGGCATAAAGCTTTAACAATCTTACCCAAAATGCTTATTTTGTTATTCTCTGAAACAAGACAGCAAGTAAAGCATTTCACAGCAGAGAACTACAAAGCAAGGTTCCTAGCTAAGGATTTTGAAGGACCATGTTTCCTATAATATAAAGAGAAATTACAGTTGAACTCTTTTGCCTGAAAAACTTTTCTTCGGTTCTTTTTCTTCTTTCTCCACCACACAGTGATGATGCATCGTCACTATGTATCAGTTCTGCAACTGGGAAGGCTACTTCTTCTGGGTCCCCTTTAAGTTTTGTTTGAATAGGAATTTCTGCCTCCTCCAAACCCCATGTTGCCATAAGAAAGGCACAATTCTTAAACTATTCTGATTTCGTTGATGTAATGCTTTTCCATAATTTAGTATTCTGGAACAAACATGAGCAAATCTTAATTCTCTGTGGCCTGAGGTCTCTTTCATGGTTTTAACACTGAAATTTTTCTGTATCATCATTCTGTTAGCTCTCTAAGAGCCTATCAAACTCTAGAGGAGTCTATCAGGGAAAGTTAGCATGACTGCTAGTCAAGAAAAAAAATGACTGCAAAATGTGGAAGAAAAAAAAGCAATCCGTGCCTACAGGAGAGAATTCAGACCTTCCAAGACCAACTGCCACAACAGAAGAAGACATTAATATAGAAAAATCCACTTTGTCACAGTGGGATTGCTTTCCCTAACATAACACACAGATTCATTAGGAAATGACCACTGCAGACATTTACATTTGTCCAAAAAAGTGATAAGGAACTTAAAACTAACATAAACTTAAAATTCTAATAGCAGCACAATGATTATTATAGAATGATGTAGCTATAAATATTTTAAAGTTTCAGACCAAAGTTAAAACTACTTCAAAAGGAGATCAGAGCACATGAATTAACCAGTAACAAACTACTTTCCATTCTCATGATTTAGAGCTTCCAAAATTCTGAAATTATTAAATATAGTTTCATAATGGTTTTATAATGAAGATCATATGAATTTCAGGAAAAAATTGATACAGAATGTTCTTAAGGTATCTAACAAACAAATGCAGAAAATAAATAGGTAGTAACTATTTGTAAGTGTTCAGTTCTCTTGACAGCTTTGCTCTATGTTATTGACTTACCGGTTACTAAGGAAATACAAATTTGTGGAAACAGAAATGTTAATTTTACAAGAAAAGAGTATTTAAATTTAACTATTTCACAACCTGAATGTAAAAACTCAATTAGATTTTAGATAAGCAGTTTAAAAAGGAAAAAGTCAGACTGCAAAAAATATGGTGAAAGGCTCCAAGCTGCTGGCATTGCAATTACTGGATGAGCCCCAGATCTCCATTAACTGTGCACTGCGATATCAAAAATCAAGCAATAAATGGTAAAAATGAAAATCACCCTCCCGTATCTAAAATGCAGAGGTCTTCATAAACTATATAAACCTCCTTTGTATTAGGCACCTTAAGTTCAGGACATGGCAATATTTAAATAATTTGAATAATTCAGACCGAGTTTCTGTGCAAGAGAATGTCAGAAACATAGTAGGACTGCAAATTAAACCTGTAAATTATGCTTTTATGCCAAAGGAATAAGTCACATGACTATGCTATTTTTAGATACATAGATTTTTTTTTTTCTCCAAGTGCTATTTTTTAAATTGTTTACTGAATTATGTATCCCTACTCAGCAATTTCCCTAATGAAAATACTCTTAAGATATTAAAAATATATGGTAACATAAAAATCAGCTATTCAGACACCTTAATGCAAACTCTACAGCCTTATCTGGCATATATATAACAGTGTTTGAGAGCTCGGGCTGCCTCTCTGAAATCCGGTATGCTACAAACCTGTACAATATGATAGATGAATTGCTGGCATTAGTAGATTATTACTTACTGTCTTTCAGTGATACACTAATTGAGTGTGTAAGTATTTGGAGAATTTGGCCCTGCGGTTTTATTTAAGAGACAGACAATTCTGTTTTCTAAAAAAGGACTCAAAAAGTTCGAGGATATTTTAAAAAAATAAAACGTGGGTGATTTTAATCCTTTTAAATGCTTCCACTCCATGAAAATTATGACAAATATTTCTTTCTTGATACACAAGAAGTCCATGAATTGTAAGTTTAATAATTTTTAAATGAATCTCTATGAAGATTTGTATACATGACCTTTCCATCTACAGCTTTTTATTCCACTTACACTGGTCTGAGTCAGCTGTTTTGTGAATATACCATCTGATTGAAAAATAGTCTTTCTCCCCCTCATATTAAAACAACACATTTGGTTTGTTATTTAAGATCGATTAAGTAAGTAATGCACACACAAAGTACTTTTAAATATACTAATTAACGGTAGGGCACAGGAGATATATATATATATATATATAAAAAAAAAGTCTGACCTTTTTCCACATTAAGCATTAGATTGAAGGTGGATATGTTCATCTTGTTCATTCCAAGCTGAAAAATAAATAATCAGTTGAAAGAGAAGATAAGCAATAGTAAGCGATGCAGTCCAGACAGGATGTTAAGATTTCAATATGAAATGATTCTTAATTATTTCTTCATATTTATAAACACTTAATCAGAGAGGTTTCCTAGAATATTATTGCTCCTTTGAAATTCTGAAATAACTGTTTCCACACCATATTTTGTACACACTTCATTTCCATAAAACATCATGAGCACAGGAAAAAATTTCTAATATTTAAGAAAAAAATAATGTACAACTTCTTTTTAAAAAAATCTACTCTACTAAATTTTGATCTGTATTCTGGCAACAAAGATGTTAAAAGTTTTCAACTGTACACACACCACTAGTTTCAAATAAGATTTTGTGCTTCATGAGTGAAAACCTTTCCTGGCTGGCTGTTCCACCTCCTTCACTCGGAGATTTAAGAAAGCCAAGGTATTTTTAGCCTATTAAAATGAGCAAAGTATCTAAACATTAGTATCTGTGTATTTTTGGGTTGAATTTTTATGTAACAATTATCAGATGTATTCACACTGACACCTTAATAAGGACAAATTTCTTTGTCCAGTAAACTGTGAAAACTGCAGTCTGGCCCCTAGAAAATGAAACATTTGGGGTTTTTTGATAATAAAAAAGCATTCTGTTCTCTACTTCAGTACAGGGGTTGTGAAACTCTCCTTGGAGGTGTTTTGCCATCCAAACACAACATCATTAGGTTTAATGTAGAGCAAGATGGTACCTGGTAACGATGCTCAACTCTATCCTGCCAGGTATCCATGGCTTTGCTCACTTGATGCACTATAAAATGTGATATTACTGCATATGCAATAGACTGCACATATGCTAAGCCGGACAAAAAAAGTTTGATTCTTTTCGGAAGAAACTAAACAAAAGGGTGAGTCACAGTCAAGCTTGACAAGTATAAGATAATTCCACCAGCTCATCAAAGCAGAGAAAAGAAAAATGAGAGTTAAAGGACCACAGGCACCCAGAAATTAAAACCATGTGTCTCTTTAAGGATGCAGTACATCCAAGAGTTCAATAACAAAGCTCCAAAAAAAGATAAGAACCTAAAACCCACACTACTTCATCCCAATCGAAGGACTATGTGTTGTGCCAGATACTAACTTAAAACGTAAACCAGTTCTTTATTCTCTGAATAGGCTTGAAAAATGTCTCTGGAAATGCAGACAGTAGGGACACAACAGATTTTTAGCATGTTCTGGCACTACACTCCAAAAAGTGAGCTATTGGAAAAAATGCAGGCAAAGAACCATTTAGTCAGCTCTTCATCCCAACTTATTTAAAGCTTAATCAAAAGAAATTCATTTAGCTACACAAATATATTCTGCCACATACCACCCCCCCACCCCCCCTAAACAAAGCCATTAGTGTAATGAACAAATGCCATAAACTCTTGGCAGAAAAATCTAAGAACTATGAATTCAAGCTTACAGACAGGTACGATAGCTCCCCACATTTGTTTTGCATATATTTATTTCTTATGTTACCTTTCAGCCTACCATCTCGATGGAAATCTGAATTCAAGGAATTTAGTGGCAAACTTCCAAAGCTGCTGAACCTGAATATCACTCCATTTTAAATAAGAGCTTTTCAAAGCATTTTATTTAAGAAAAAATGTCTTTTCGTTCATTTTTTTTTGTAATGAAAACTGCCACACATAAAAACTCTTTTATAAAAATACCACATACCTTAACCTGAAGTATATTATCAGTAATAGAAAAAGTTTGCAGGGAAACAAAACAAAGCTAATCCCACAATTAAGTTGACAGAATTACAGAAACCGAGGCGCTGAAGAGGGATCACAGGAGAGCAATCTGCTCAGCCCACTGCCAGTGGTGGAAGGTCAAAATTACCAAGATCCGTCTCTGAAAGCTGCTTGATGCATTTTTTTTTTCACATTTCCTATCACAGATTTCATGACAGTTATAGGTAAAATATCCCAGTTTTTCATCCATATTTGCAGTCAGTTATGAGGTAAAACAAAAAAGCTTGGACTGTTTCCCTTTACATCTATCCTAGATTATCCTTTGTGCAAATTGAATTTATTATTTTTTTTTTAAATCTACAGAGCAACTGCCACCATTGCTTTTATAAAAACCTCTTATCTTTTTAAAGCCTTATGCCCATCCTACAGTGTTCTCTTTTTTCCTAGAATAAACAAACCCAATCCTTTCAGCTGTTCTTTAACAGTCCTGCTTTCTAAATCTGTCACTAGCTTGTTGCTCTGCTTTGCCGCCTTCTGGCTAATACAAATTTTTTTAAAGGGCAGTGGCCAGTACCACAAAACACAAAACATTCTACCTAAAGGTCTCACTGACAGTGAACATATACTGAGTCTCGTGTCAGACACTGCAAAAATCTCCAGTGCTCTAGGAATGAACATTTGTGATTCCCCCCCCCCCGCCCCCCCCCCCCCCCCCCCCCCGCCAAGCTCTCCAATTGTCTTCCTCTTACAGAGGGAACATGCAAAGGAAACTCAGAAGTTTCTGAAAACGTTCTCATTTTTAATGCATTTCCTCAAGCAAAACATGAGTACAGAAAGTAAGAGATGTTTTTCAGGAGCAAAGAGATACTTATGGAAGAAGAAGCTCAAGAAGAGAAGGTTTAGGGGAGATCTTACTGCTGTTTTGAACCAGCTAACATGTGGTGAAGGAGAAGATTGAGCCAGAATCTGCTCTGTTGTCCACAGTTAGAAGAACGAGCAGCAGAAACATGTGCAATGTGGAAACTTTTGAATACATATTAGGAAAATTAAGGCTCTGGGGGACATCTTCTCAATGTGTATGAATACCTGAAAGAAGGGTGCAAGAAGATGGGGCCGGGCTCTTTTCAGTGGATCCAGTAATAGGAAAAGGCTGCCCAGAGAGGTTATGGAGTCTCCTTCTCTGGAGACGTTCAAAACCCACCTGGATGTGGCTCTGCACCCTGCTCTAGGAGAGCCTGCTTTAGCTGGGGGCTGCACTAGGCGATCTCCAGAGGTGCCTCCCCACCCCGGCCATTCTGGGATTCTGCGACAGCAGGTAGCAGGCACAGATGGAAACAGGAGGTTTCATCAGAGCATCAGGAAATACTTTTTTTACTGTGAGGGTGACAGAGCACTGGCATGGGTTGCCCAGAGAGGTGGTGGAGTCTCCATCTGCAGATGTATTCAAACACTGTCTGGACGTGATCCTGGACAACCTGCTCTAGGTGACCTCGCTTGACCAGAGGGGTTGAACAAGTTGACCTCCAGAGGCTCCTTCCAACCTCAGCTGTTCCGTGTGATCTCTAGATGCCCCTTGCAACCAGTATCTTTCTATGGTTACACGATAATTCTGTCTCATGACATCCCCAGCTACTGGTTTTGATAACTTCAACGTGAAACATTACACAGTGCTTCAGAAATACAAGCGTATACATCTTTTCACCCAACATTATGGATAAAAGAATCCCTTCTCTTACACACTCAGCAATTCACTTATCTCACAATCCAGTTTTTCTTACAGACACTTGTCTTAGAACCTGTTCACGTTGCAGGTTCACCAAATTAAATTACAACATGAGAATAACATACATCCTCCTTCGAATGCCATCAAATCTGAAAGCCTGCTTTTTAGAATTTAGAATATTAAGTATGGAAGCCAGAAAAGCAAATGATTTTAAATATAGCTATGTTAGGTTCCATAGGAACAATTTACAAATGCAAAAGAAACCCCCCCCAAATATTTCCCAAATTTGCATAAAATCCTACCAAAGAAGACTACTCTTCTGTTAGCTCTCTCTACTGAAAGGGACAGCTCTCCAAAAAACAGAGATTCAAAAGGAGTTGCAAACATCAAGTATTCTGTGGGAATACCGTATCTATTGGTTCAGAGGTTATCAGACAGAATTCTGTATTTTCTCTGAAGAAGTGCTGATAAGAATAAAAATGTTTAAACCCCTTATTTTGATGCAACAAATATAGTAGAGATACTACATTGACTCATTAAGATGTCCAAACAATCGACTGCAGATCAACATAATTTTATTTAAAAATAAACCCACACACATTTCTTCAACTGGGGCACTTCAGATTAGGGATCTCTTCAGTCTTTTCTGGAGGGATTTAAAAAAGCTTTGGAGAAATCTTAAAGCTATGGAATTAGCCTGGTATTTATAGCTCAGTTTCCTAGCATGTTGTTTGAGCTTCCTAGGACATTCTTTTTCTCTGTCTGCTGGTTGTTGACATGGTATAACCTTATGAAAACATGTAAGAATAAAAGCATTTCATTTTATATTTTACTGTAAAGTTCTGGCTTCATCTCAGGACAAGGCAGCTATACTTTCCTACTACAATATAATCTAGGTCAAGAATGGTGCTGCATATTTTCTGAAACAGATAACTGGAGTTCTATTGTTTAATTATGTCAAAATATATTACTACCAACTATGACTAATACTCCATATGAATCACACTGTCACAAACCGGTAATTTTCTTACCGTTAAAATACTGTGCTTCATATGCTGTTTCAATACAATCTGTTAAATCTAGGTCAAGAGTGTTTTTTTCTTCTTTGTTCTGTTATCAAAAAGGTCCACGTATGGGTGCACTGTCTATCGTGTACAAAGATATGAATTGCTAAATTGTTTACTTTTCTACTTCAGCACCATTAAATGTTGGAAGATGTCTGCGGTTCTTCTGTTTAATTTTTTTCAGTATTGGCTCAAATCTTTTGTATTACGCTACTTGAAATACATCTTCTAACAAACTTTACTACCACAGCATAAAACTATCAAAAAATATAAAGTTTCTCCGCTTAATAAATGCACCGATTTATTTTGAATACTTACCTACATTACTTCTCATGGTCTTGCTTCTAGTTACCTTGGGGATCTTTAGGCTTCTTAAAATTCTTGATGCGCTTTCAGCTTTGCTTTAGACAGTCTCCTGTTTGGATCTCGGTAATGGGCTATGTCCATTGAGGCTGGCTCCTTGTCTTACTACACCCCTCATCTGAGGAACTCTTGCACCCCACGTTACATCTGTTGAGACAGTTGCATTATTTCAATTAAAGAATGAACCACGTTTTTATTTCACTTGATTGCTTCGTAAGCCCTTATTCAATTACTTTGTAGTATAAACTTATAAACCGTAATAATATTTGCTTTTAAAGAAGGGTAGGATGGCTCTGACTGGAACTGATAAGAAATGTACCTTTTACTACATTATGGTAGTTCACTGTCCAGAAGAGAGAGTAATTTCTGTAAAAATGAGTAGATGAGTTTTTATGATAGAACTAGTATGCATACATAAAAGGTCACTTCTTCAGACAACTTGAGTTGTACTGATGCATGCTAAAAACCTTTGACTACAGAGGCAAAATTCTAGGCTTTGCAGTTACACTACTGCAAATGGCCTTGGTTATGTAAAAGTTTCCACCAGCACTGCTGATGAGCTATTAAATGTGTCTTTTGCACAGGTACACGGAACCGGTGAACCCCCAGCTGAAACAGAACCTGGGTTATTCCATAACATCTGCCTGTTACTGAGCCATTTCTTTCCGAATCATCAGCTAAATGTTCCTGCAGCCCTCCACTGGCTGAGTTAGTTAAGCTTTGATTACGCCCATTTCAATTTCTCTGACACTGAAAGGAGTTAGCAGTCTTTGCACGACTTTAAGTCAGTTAATCAGTTCTTTTACAGGTAAAATGGATTGGATCCCATTACGTTAAAGGCATATCCAAAAGAGTTAACTGTAAGACTTTAAAACAAAAAAATTGCAGATAGGCCACACAAATAGGGTATAAGCACATCAGCCACGTAAAGTACATTAGCTACAAACACCAAATACAGCATTTACTATGATTATTAAAATATCTTACTTAAGTTTGTAAGCAAAACCTTTTTGCTCTCTTAGTGATGACCTGCCATTTGGCTTTCATTAACTTTATTAGTAACACTAATTAACTGAGTTGATCAGCATCTTCCCAATTTAAGGGCAAAATCTGGGCACAGCATTTTGTAAAAATGTGTACGAAAGAGTCCTGGTTGTTTGGGACTGCATTTACCAACCCCATAGAGCTTTTCGTTACCGGTTTTTTCATATGCAAACTACTTAGAAGAAAAATTAACTTGCCTAAATTCTTCTCCAACCAATACCACTCTGAAAATCATGCCCCCATAAAATTAGGAATACATGTTCAGATTTTCTTAAAGACTGGAGCACCGGAAAGCTTCCATGTTTAAACACCATACATTTAATGCTTCTGAATGTTACAGGACTTACCTGTTCTTAATACTGCATGTTTTTATGTACCTAGATTAATAACAAGGTACATCCAGCTCATAGATATTATTAAGATGATTAAAATAAAACCAAAATAGAACACATGTAGCAACAAAATCAATATTATTACTATTGGTAAAATAAAACCTCTTCCCAGTAGTTGAAAGGGTTAAACAACTTTGTTGAACAGCCCAAATCCTAAGTTTATAAATACAAGGAGCCATAGGGCTCTAAATACTGAATTTATATGACTAGAAAAAAAACACTTGCATTTTAGCAAGTGGAGAAATGGAGCATTCAGTGGACAGAGCTGCAGGAAAGGTTATGTCCTGACAAAGTCAGACAGACTGTGAAAGGAAAACAATAAAAATCTCGTAAGAGTTTGAGACACACTGAACTTTCTCCTGTGAAGTGTCCACAGGGCCCACAAGGTTAGGCTCTTACCAATGAGCTTTAGCTACTAGCTTCAGCTTATTGAGCAACTGAATGCCAATGTTCTCTAAATTACTCCAGAAATTCCAAATCTTAAAATCCAACATATAAATGGTGTAATTTAAATACAAGAATTTCTTCTTCCATTGTAGGAATGACAGAAATTCTTAAATTCTTTCCACTGTATATAAGCTGCATGAAATGATTCAAGGAATGAACATTTTTACGCAGGTTATTCATAAAATTAGAGATAAAGAAGTATCCATGGTTTCACAACACAGCTTATTTTTACAGTAACAAAACAAATAGATGGTATAACGTGCCACTAAAGAATCTGCATACAAATATATTTCAGATAGTAATTTAACTATGGATATTATATTCTTCATATAAAATTATTTATTAATGTTTAAGCACATTGAAAGGTATTGGTAAGAGACATTTTTATGAAGAACTTCCCTTGTGCATATAATGCTAAACACAGCTAACACTGTAAAACTAATTTACTGGAAACCATTTCAATAGATGGATGAAATAGCCCAAGAATGAAACCTAAGTCATACTAAGGCTTAAAATAACTAGGTCATGTGGACAGTACCAAGGACTGAAGTAGCATCAGTAAAAGAAGCTCCTAATAAAGGCCTCGAGAAATCTATAAGAAAGCATTATTAAAATGAATTCAAACAAAGAACCTGATTTTTTTGAACTTATCTAAATAAAATAGCAATAATAAGTTAATGATAAAAATTGTCCATACTGAGCATACGGAAATGGAAACATGTAAGCAAAGCTGTAATTAAAGTCTCTGCTGAAAAAACAGATACTGCCTTAATGATGCATATGCCACTTACAAACTTACTAGCATCAAAATACTAGTACCACAGAGATCGATGACCAGCTACAGAACAGAGTTTTACAAACACTAAGCATAGACTACCGGTAATAATCAAAAGGCTCCTATATGGTGAGCCAAGAGAATTTTTGTGGCTAATTCAATAGGCTCTGCACTGCTTTTCCCCTCCTGAAACTCTTGTTCTCATTCTCTTTTTAACCAGCCTTCCTATCTTTCTTTGCCCATTAGAAACTACCAGGTTTTGTGAAAAGGAATTAAAAATAAGTGTCTGTAAAAAAACCTGCAACATATTTTTTTTTTCAACTAAAAACCCGACACTTGACATTGAAAAAAAAGCACTTAAATTTCTGAAGTTGGCTATTTAATCTAAGAAGGTGATTGTCATGGACTGCCCTGTTATTAAACAGCACTGCGCTGTGTGGGAAATGACCAGTTTATCATTCAGAGGTAAGTACAGGACTTAACACAGTTACTACAGCGTGTTTATTTGTCGATCACGTACACATCCGTAACGATCAACTTCCCAATGAGTTCTCACCAAGTTGCAGGAATCTACTGGTGAATGCGATGCTGGGGAAGAGACATCTGTTTTTCCAGTGCATGTACTGCCTCATTTGCTTTGTGAGCTTTCTATTTACATAACAAGTCTGTGCTAACGGATTAAAAAATCCTGTCCCCATCTAATCTCTTAAGATACATACAATATTCTTACAACTATAGTATCTGATGTATCTAAAATTAAAGATACTCTACTTTTCGTAAGAAAAAATGAAAAATACCAAAAAATGACCTTCCAGTAACAGGAAAAAAACTCGGTAACTTTTCAACCGTGTTGAAAAGTAAGTCTACAAGTAAGTAGAGAAAGAGAATGGCAGTCAGCCAGCTTTCCTTTTTCTTCAGGTAGGTTTTAAATATATTTCTTCTAAACAAATCAACTTGGTTATTGGCTGTTTCTTAGGTTATTCTTCTCATTTACCCTGTAGCATAACTGAAAAACACTCCAGAAGAGTTAATTCCAAAACAGAGCCATGGGCACCGTCCTGGAAAATATTGGAAAAAACTTAAGAGACCTGTTTATAAGCATGCGGTCTGACTTTGCCTTATTTTATTTTCAAGAATTGCTATTTTTATTTTGTTAAGTGGAAAAGTCACACAAAATCATATTTAGTAATTGCATCATCTTGCATAATACTGAAAATAAATGCGGTATCATTAATTTCTAGTGGTGGCACTACATTACCACCAGATTAAACAACACTGCCTATAACACCAGCCTACTAAAAGCCCACCATTATTTTCTGACGCATCAAATAAAACAGAAGAAACAATCTTAAAATTTGAAATCACTGTGTTTACAATCCATATATATGCGACAGGAAGAGTGGCGAAGTGAGAACTCACCTACCTCAAATCAGGAAGGCTGGTGGAGGTAATCCACCAGGTATTGGTGGGTCTCTGAATTTTTGGGAAGAATTAAGTGCTGTTTCTTCAAGTCTTTCTGTTTCTTTGCCCGTTTTCTTGTGATAAAGCCTCTTCTCCCTGCAATAAAACACATGTTGCACTAAAACAAGATCTGCAGAAGGACAGGGTACCAATACCCGCGCTTCACGCAGACCGCACGGGTTCTTTAACAGACTGCTGCGCTGCACTGAAACGGCAGGCGCGTTCAGAAAAGCAAACAGTGAACAAAACCGGGGAGTTTACCCAGGCGCTCTCAGTAGTCAGCGAAAAAAGGTAGAGTCCAAAGTGTAATTTAAAATAATCTAAGCTGATCCTAACCACAGCTATATTCGGAACTGCCCTCTAGAAGGATCTCTCCTTCTTTGTTGACTGTAAACGCAAAATCAGAGGGACACCGTACTGACAAGGGCAGGCTCCAGCTCCGGCCATACCCTCCACTGCTTTACACTTTTACAGAATTTAAGGCTACAGAAATAGAGCCCACTCAGCTGGAAAATGGCTAAAAACATTTTCTTAATGAGATATTCTTGAGAAGATCTCACAATAAAACTTCAGAGATCTAAAATAGTCAGAAAGATGCCCAGTTCTGCTTAAATATATAACTAATTTATATACAAACCTCCCTCTATATATACACTCGCACACATACACATATACATTAACATAAAAAACCAAAGCAGCTTAGATAGCATTAAAAGTAGATTTTAGACTTGCAGGCATCTTTCCCTAAAATGCCTTGCAGATTTTCCCCCTAAAAGAGGCACAGCTAGAACTAATTCTGTGACTTGAACATGTGATGGAGAATCATGAGCTCAGCCTAAACAGAACCTGTTATTTCATTTTATTTGTATAACCTGCACAAAACAGTTGGTGAAAATATCTTTGCATGATTACACTAGGGATCACAGGGTTTTCAGGTTTCTCCAGCGTAGACCTGGAAGCTCGATCAATCCAGAAGACCTGGCTGAAATGAGGGCCCTGCTAGCTCCTCAGCAGAAAGCTTGAAAACTATGGGGACACCAGAGGTTTTCCTTGCTTCTTCATTTTCCCGGAACTTGGGACTGTTCTTCAGGAGGAAATCCCCAAGGTGTAGCCCCTTACTCATGACAGAGTGCAGAACTCAACCCTCAGCTAAAGGGCTCCTCCTGCTCCAGGCCAGGCGGTGCAAATGGATGCTGCTCCCTCTCCTCTGCACAGGCTAACACTGGTCCAGTGAATCAGATAAGGGAGCCGATTTGTGTTATTTCTGCTGGATTAGTCTTAACCTAGATCAGTTCCCTAATCTCTGTGCCTGGAGGAATGCTTGTGCCGGACTAGATGCTTAGGAAGGAGTGGCATGTGTACAGGAACGAGTAACTTGAAGTGGAAAGAGCAGCAGTGAATTTGGCTTATGCCAGTCCAAAGTGCTTGGAGAAATTCAGTATGTTTGTTCATTTATTTTATTTTAGAGTACTGCAGTATTGAAAATACCTTCTCACCTCCTGTTTTCATAGGAGGCCCTCAGCATACTTCATTGTTTAAATAAAAGTAGTATTTAGCTGCCTACATATTCAAAATGTACGATCCTAATTCTAAATCAACTGCTATAGTACCAAAGAGCAGGTAGGCCTGTCTCAAAAAATCTGTTCTGAGGACCTGACTAAAGTCGTCATGAAACTGTTGGAAATAATAATCTTGCTTCCTTACTGATTAGAATTCACATCTATTAGCTGATTATTTGCTAGACAGGGTATCTAGAGAAAATGAAGTTAGAACCTAACAGATGGCATAAGAAAAAAAGAAGCACATATCCTACCTTCCAAGACTACCTTTGCATGAACATATGGCCTTTTCCAAGGGTACTGTTCTTTTTGTATGACAACAAGTTGGCCATATTAATATAACTTCAAAAATGCATTTTAACTGCCTAACAACACAATATACCAAGTGAAAAATATGAAAGCTAGGAGAAATAGAGTAATAACAGGCAGGTCTTTCAGAGAAGCTAATTCAAAAATTAGCTATAGCTGTAAGGCTAACATACTAACACATTTGTTTTACGTGTGTGATATATAGCTATAAGGCTAACATACTAACATATTTGTTTTACGTATGTGATATATAGCTATAAGGCTAACATACTAACATTTTTCACAGATTTGGCAACGGTGTCATTTCAGTCGATGTAGCTTTGAACAGAGAAGATGTAAGAAAGAATAATATTTTTTTTTGTCTCCAGTTACAAGTGGGAAAAAAAGAAATGGAGTTTTAATTTGCAAGAGGAGAAGATCAGAGACGTCAGTTTAGTCAATAGTCTCAATGCTATAAATCCTGCATATCTGATACTTTCATAAAGAAAGTGGCAAGTACTAATAATATATCTCACAACCATGAAAAGACTTTTATTTTATAAAAAGCCTTGGTTTTGACAGGAAAGGTGCATGCTACTATTCAGAAACAGCATACATGCAATCTTCACCTGGCAATTTAAAAACCCAAGGAAAACAATCAAATTGACAAATAGATCAGTTTCCAACTATGAAGAAAATCACTCCCATGTACAAACCTGGGTAATAAAGAGGTAAGCACAGTGCAGGCCCATGTACCACAGCACTCGTCTCACCTAAGTGCTGGTTGCTATGGCAAGCATTTGCCTGTATTTTGTACATTAAACAGTAATATGTTTTCTGCTTCCTTGTTCTTGATATTTTGATGAAGTTAATACTCAAGATTTGGACCCGTGAGTTATGGAAACGAAAGGTTCTCTCAAATAATCATGCATTCCAATTTATTTTGGTTTTGTGAAAACATCTTAGAATTAAAAATTAATGAATAATTTAAAAATCATTTTCATTCATCTGTAACAGCGTTTTAAAAACTTGTGATTTATTTCCATTAGCTACTTTGCATACCTGTTGTACATGCATTTCTATTTTCTAGCTCACAATGGAAATGTAATCTACTTTTCTCCTTCACTGATCTTTAATTTAATATAGAGATAACAGTGAAGCTGATGAGAACTGAGATGATAAACAAATAATTTTGGTTCTGTGTAATATGAATTTGTCTTTTCCCCTCCTTATTTTTCCTAAACAAATGTTGTTAGAGGTATGAAAGAATGAATTAATAAAACCCCCCTTATTTAGTCATTACTACTGTAAACTAAGAAAGAACTGAATTTCTTTCTGTAGTTGTCTTGCCCTGAAACACAGTGGTATTTCAGAAGGTGCGTAAAAGCCCGCTATCGGGACAAAAGCCAACCTAAAAGGGAGAGGACAATGGTAATCCCTTTTCTTCTTGATTTCTATGGCTAACATAAAGCCTTAACATACAAAATATAAATACCCTGAAGTGAACACATTTGATCAAATAACCCCAAGAGGAGACAGAAACAATCTTTCCACCAACCAAATGCAAACTCAGCTACCACCCACTGAAGAAAGATCCATGACAGAACTTGGTAATAGTCAAACATTTAATTTATTTTTTTAAAGTATTTTCCTTTTGATAGGAATGCTGTTGTTTCCACCATCACCAAGTGCACACAGTCCCCCCATTTCCCCCCATATGAAAATATTGTACACAGCTTCATTTGTCTGTTGCATTGTATCTTGACATTGGAAACTAACAGAGACTTTGACAGTGGGGTCAGTCATCCTGAATTATGACTTTTAACTGCTCCTGTACTTTGTAATATATACTACTTGAAGAAACAGAATCTCAAAAGCATATTTACAAATTGCTTCAAGGTCAGTAACAAGTGTTATGTGCATTCTATTAGCATCCATGTAAACAGACACAGGCGAGGCACAACTTTTATCCTGAAGACAGCTCAACCACACTTTCCTCCTGCCCCTCCAGCTGCTCCTGTGTTTCCACACTGTGTTGGAACACTTCCTTCACAGGCAAGAGGTAACTCAACCCACCAATTTCTATAATTGGATTCAGATTATTTTATAGAAATATATTTATGTTGACACCAAGATTTTATGCTTTTCCATTCCTTTAAGAACATGGTATAAGCAGCCAAAGCACTGCACAAATGCTTGAATAAATATACCAACAGCATAAGGAGCAGAAGAAAAGCATACCTGGGCTTTAAGATGAATCGCTTATGCCAAGCCTCCAACTCATTAGGAAAGAAGAAATTTAATGCAGCAAGCACACTAACAGTTTATAATTTTGCCTCATGATACTTTATCATCACATAATAAAGTGTCTTCTTTTAGACATGACATTATACCATTGTTTAAAATTAAATCTTCCAAAAAGAAAATAACATAAACTTTTCTAAACAGTGTTATTCCTTATTTAAAAATTCTTGGCACAATTTTCCATAACTGGCACATCTCGATTATTTTCAACTCTCATGCAGGCCAAATGCTGCCATGGCAGTTGACAGGGGGACGACTCAACAACTGGCATCCAGCACAGACTTCTTCCATCAATTTAATTCTGGTCTGGACTCAGGCTACAACCAATGCTGGTGGCAGAGAAATCTGTTTTCTCCTGTACCTGAAGTAATACGTTGTCCATCTAGAGTTCACATAGAAAGGTATCATCCCACCCAGGCACATGAACACCATCACAGATATTTTTTCCATTGTTAGTGCTCTGGTATGAGATAACTGGAAATTCTGAAGAAGCTAAGAAATTCTGGAGAATTCTTAAGAAGAAAAAAAAAAAAACAAAACCGGAAAAAAAACCAAAAGAGGTTGTTGCTTCACAATCCTCTCTTAACTAAATTTTTTGAAGAGGAAGTACCTTAAGGGAGGTCAGGGACTTAAACACTACTGACTGCAGTGCCAATGGCTTTAATGCGCTGAGCTTCACTCTTTGCTTATTTAGTGACGTAAGCAACTCCATCACCGTAGCACTCACACTTTCCACATTCTCTACTTCTACGTCTCTCCGTGGCTAGAGGGTGTTAATCTTCCAGTAAAATGATACCCACCGTTACCTTACACACAGATTTCATTACTGAATATCTCAGCAGCGCTTTACAAGGTGTTAAATTTTGTCAAGCTACAGAAAAGCCTCGACAGTGTATACTACAGCAAGTATCCCGTCTGAAACTGGAAAGGCTGAGAAAGTTCAAATAAATTTACATAGCAAAGGAATTTCATTTCACTACCTAACACGTACCACGCTGCCTGCTGAAGACAGTCTCCTTCACCACTGAGGAATATTTATCATTGTGTTTCCTCTAAGCAGCTCTTTCAAAGTGACGTTGCTACTAATTAGTACTACTAATTGTCCAATTCATTCATAAAGTATCAGGACGGTATTTTAATAATCCCCTGACACAGGACTCCTAAAGCAGAATTCAGTTTCTGGAATTGTAATTCTATTCTTGCCAAGGTTAATAGATGGTTTCCCACTGAGTTTAATATAATTCACATTGGATCACTACTAAGTCTATATTTATATAAATGCCCTACTATTTGAATCTGTTTGATAATTTTAAAAATATCCATCTTGTTCATAGATAAGAGATCAAAATTCTCTAAAATTTTAGCCTAGGATTGAAAAATTTTTCAGAAAGCTTTGATAGGTTTTATGAAGTCTGTTTTTAAGGTATTTATAAGCACCATGGTATTAAATCATCAAACATTCCTCTGATTTTTAGAAATATATATCACCTGCTGCAAGCAGTAGTAAGGCCAAACAGACATGTGAAAAATTATTAAACTGCATTAATGACAAATGTACTGAATGTCATTGGGGAAAAATGCACACATCCTCTTAAAAGGCTAATAACACTCACTTGTTTGCTGCAAGGTTTTCTGAAGCCTTATGAGTTTGTGAAAAGGCCAGAGACGAGAAAAAATGCCTGAAACAATAGTTAATATATAAACATATCTAAGAGCTCTTGATGTCTTAATGAATTTACTAATTTAGAAGCTTTATGGTGACCTTTGGCAAGTATTGATACATATATCATGTATTGTTCTGGCCACCGCTGTGATCGTAAAAATAACTGTTCCTGCTGCAGAATCTGACAGGGCTGAATTTTTTCCTGAACTCCACTTTGAACACTGACTCACAATGAAATGCAAAAATATTAACATCTATATAATGTTTTATATAAACACATAACATGCACATTATATAACCTATGAAAATACAAAAAGCCCTAATCCAAGAATCAAATAAAAAGGCACAGAAAGCTGGCAGCAGAGGAAGACATAATTTTAATCTGATTACTAAAAAAGCAAAGATTTTGCATTTTTTTATCCAGCGAAAAGTGATTTGACAATAGCCTACGCCTAACATAGCACAGAAACATCCTAGGGTCAATGAGAAAGCCGCTCACTGAAGTGCGCACTCTGGGCTGCCCTCAGCAAGGATCCTGCAGAGCAGGGCACACCTGCCACGATCCCTGCAGCTTCCGACCCTGAGAGTGTCGTGCTGCTCAGGCCATGAAAACCATGCTCTCCAGCGCAGGATGACGGTTGGGATCGAGCTTGGTGGGTATACCTCAGTTCCTCTAGTTTGTTACTGACGTACGAGCAAAGTGCAAATCCTGCATGTCTCCCCTGCTACCTCTGGCAGAACCAGCTGTGATGCCTTCAGGGCTTTTGCTGGAAAGCTGGTTCCTGCACTCTCACCAACAACTCCTCTTGCTCCTTCATCTTTTCCTCTTCCAACCACACTTTTGCTCTTGGATCTAATTGCCCACACACATCAGGTAGACAACCCACACTTAGTACAGTCCTGAAACTTCCTCATCTTCTACTGCAGTCCTCTCCTAAACATGGTAACACATCTCACTCCAACACCAGCTGAATTCACTCATTTGCTACTCATCCTCTGGATACAGAATCATAGAACTGTTTAGGTTGGAAAAGACCTTTAAGATCACCGAGTCCAACCAGTAACCCAGCGCCGCCAAGCCCACCACTAACCCACATCGCTAAGCACCGCATCTATACATCTTCTAAATACCTCTAGGGAAGGGGACTCCACCACCTCCCTGGGCAGCCTCTTTCAATGCTTGAAAGCATCATATGTTTCATATGGTATGTTGATTATAAATACAGGATTCTCCATTTCTTTATTATCTCTGTGGAGTCTCATCAGGGGAAAACGTGTCCCAGTGTATCACCCAGTTTAAAGAAGCATAATAAGGAAAGCACACACCTTCCTCCAAGGACATTGTTGCTGGTGTTAGAGCTAATCCGAGGGAGCTGCAGATGGTGGAGAACATTACTGATGGACACGGCCATAGGTTAGTTTAAGCAAGTGACGGATATGGAAGCATTTCTAGTCATAGAAGACTTTTTCAGTTAAAAACCTAAAGATATACAAATACCTAAGCTGGTAGTTTGTTCATGTGAAGCAGGAATGAAAACAACTCTCCTAATCCACATCTGTTCCCTGCTTCTTTCCAGGCTGACACTAAGGAACTGTTCTCCTCAGAAGCCGGCTGGCCCTCTGCAGTCCCACCACCTTCCGCAGCCAGATGCAGACCCATCTCCCCACCAGCGTGAAGAACCACCTCCCCAGAGGTAAGATTTCGGCCACCGAGAGATTATTGCCAAGCAAATGACTAAGCAACACACAGTGGTCTTGCTGGCAGGCTTAGCTTGGGCCACTGGTTGGGTCTCCCAACATCACAAAAATCAGGATAACCTACGCCCAAGCCTGTTTTCTAAAGCTAGATGCCATCCCACTGCATTCAGCAAGTTGCAAGGCTGTAAGTACTCATGCCAAGAGTTTTTGGGAGGCAGCAGGCAGGGCTGCCTTGGGACCTGGGCTGCGGTGTTCTCTGCCCCACCAGGCCCTCCTCAGCTCTGGCAGCCTGTCTCACTGCAGTGGTTTGTAATTGGTAAAAAAATATAAATTAAATTGGGTGGCAATGATTGGTATTAGCTACAGCTGACATAGACAAAGCATTACATTAAACATCTCCTACAGCAAGTTGATCATAAGAATCATCTGACAGCGGTGAGTTAATTAGATTCCGATACTTAGCTTGATATCCTAACAAAGATACTCAAAGCATGTCCTCAGCAGCTGCAATACTGAAAGATTTGGTGTAAAGCTACCAGTGAGGCAGTAAGAACCTTTACTACACAGTTGTTAATCATCAAGAAAAGAGTAATTCCCAGACCATTACATAAATGGCTTCTGATACCTCTGTACTCAAACCTGGCTGTTTGATTGGTTTTAAACTTTCATTTTCAATTTGAAAATCACTGCAAATAAAACGTTTTTCATCATCCAGTTCCTGTTTTAACGCAGTATAGAACTATGCAGGCTCAAGAACAATGAGTGGACAGAGGCATGTAACTGGTTTATTGGTCTGGTTTGCACACTTTATTATGCGTAACAGAAGCGATAATTTTTCATTGATAAACTTTCACGTTGTTTTTACTCTGAGCAATTCACCAACAAGACCCAAGCTAAAAGTCAAAGCTGCCAACATCTGACAAAATGTCAGCTAGTCAAATTGCAAATGAAAAACCAGAGGAAACATTATGTCTTTAAAAACTTAGAATAATTTTTCAGAAAAAACTTGTTACACAACATCATAAATTCACTGTCCCTTGGTTTACTGAGATAAACAAATAGCTTCTGGGGAAAGAAGATGAAAACAAAACTAGAAAGCATTGCCTTAGCAACCCCCGCCATGAAAATATGCTCCCAGCCTCAACACTTCCACCAACCTAGATGCAATTTTTTATCCTATGCCTGCTCTATAAGCATTATTAGACAAGAAAAAGAGGGGACAGTGAAAACTAGCATTTAAAGTTGCCAAGGTGTTTGACAGTGAATCAACAACTGGAGTTGGTAACACCAAGATTTTTTTGAGTTAAACACACAGATAAATGTTGAAGGATTAAAGACAGACATTGAAACAACAACAAATCTGTAAAAAAAATAATCACAGAATTAACTCTTTTCTCAAAGTTGGTTATATCCCAAAATCTACAACATAAATTCAAAATATGAAGCATGTTAGGTTTCTTGCTTCTAAAATGTTTTTGGGAAGCAATTCAACGAACGGCTGCATTACTGCTGTTGTACAGAGATCAAGAAAGTGTTTCTGCATTAGAGCAGCTAATGAATGAATTTTGCTAGCTACATCTTAGCCAGCTTTTCACATCACCAGAGCACACAGAGAAAAAGGATCTGAGATAAGACTTTTAGTAATAGTCAACAGACAACTTGGTTACACAGAGGTTTGGTTTTTCATTGCAAGATTTCATGTAACATTTTCTCTACCACCAAAAAACCTTCTTTCAAGCCAAAGAAACTTCTAACATATGATGCAAAAGACTTCAATTAAGGCCTCCAGTCATTAACAAGGAATTAAACACTCTGAATTGCTTTGCAAGTAATCTTAATTTAATGATTAAAAAATGTAAGTGTAGCGGCAGTACTGCCTTACAATTTTGTATGGCTCTGAGAGCAGTGAACTACACAGTGTCAACTGGTCTAATTGATTGACTGGATTTTTTCCTTCTTTACAGAAACCACAAGCTAAGTGTCCCACTTCATTCTTCGCATGTTTTTACACTATCTGGATTTAGGCTTAATATAAAAGAAAGTTTCCGACCCCTGAAGCTTTTGTTTCCTCTTTTGTACTTGCAAACTTCTCTAATTCAAAGGTGTGGCGGCTGGTAGGAAGGAGTTAATGGGAGCTTCCAGATGACAGAATTCATTTCCCAAAGAGAGTACAAGACATCCATTCAAGGAGAAAAACTTTGAATTCCTACTGAATTACGCTAGATTGAAATTGATGGGACAATCAGATCTCCTGGCAACTACTAATCTGGTAGATAAAAAGATTTCTATTCAAACCAAGCGCCGAGATACTAACGGTGAGCTGCAGCCTCAGGACGAAAGCACATCTTCATCTTAATGCAAACTTGCTTTAAATTTGACAGCTTAAGAGCACACTTCCCAGATTTTTGGAAGCAGGGCTTGGTGGCCTTGGTCTCACTTGGAAATAAGGCAGCACAGCAGGTCCAGCTATTTGGAGTGCCTGAGCAGCCAACCGCCCGCACCTCCAGCCTCGCAGGGAGCAGTGTGGGGGAACAGCAGAGTAGGGCAGATGGGACCCAACCCACCTACTGGGACCTATAGGCTGTGTCCCCCGTCAGGAAAACAGAAATTATAGATGTCTCCTCACGTACTTCATTTAGAAACTTCTTCCTGACGTTAAAGCACACGTAAGTTGGTGGTGCTCCTTGAGAAAGCCTCCCCTGTATTTCGGTATTCTGGAGTTCTAACTACCAAAACCCGATCCAAACCCAGCAGGTGCATGCCTGACTTCAAGTAACTGAATGGTTCTGCCACCTTCAGAAAGCACTCGTGGCTGAAATTGCATACAGAAAGAATTTGATTAATTTTGAAAATATCTTTCAGGGGATGGCAGGACGTAGCTATGTCAGTGGAAATTTTGGTCAGCCTTTTTGAACACGTGAGCATGGAAACATGTGGCAAACACACCTAAAAAGAAGTCGGGACCTAAAATAACTCTGTAAAAATTCTGCTTTCATCCTCAAATCGGATTAACAAGATGATCAACCAGTGTGATGAACAGGACCTTCATGTGAGGAACTAAAGACTTGACTCTCAACTTAGTGTAAGAGGACAAAACATGGTCATACACACAGGCACAAAATTAAGCTAATATGTAAAATGGTGACATGCACCAGTGCATTAGGAAACGCCTATTTTAACTACTGCTCAACTTCAGAGAGCAGACGAAAACGTTTAAAGTTTGGGCAATGTGAATTATTTCTCAGTAACTCAATAATTTTTTAAATAATATCAAGGTAGCATGAAAACCAGGTAAGAATGCCTTTAATTCTCAGTGAACTGAGATCCGTGCAATGTAATGTGGCTAGTCTAACATCGCAAACATTAGTGGTAAGATTTTAAAAGGTGAAAGAGTTTCCCAGTCTATGGCATCATCCAAAGTTTCTAGTAGCCTCTTGATATGTTAAACGGGGAATATGTCAGCACAGCCATCTTGACATTCCGAGTGGACAGGAACAAGTAAGAGTGTTCAAGTCTTTCTTCAGTTCCAGTAACTACAACGATGTACATCATTTTGATGAGGTACAATGTACTTCATGAGAAGTTTTGATGCTAGAAAAAAGCACCTTACACCCAAAACAAGAGTTTCAGAGGCAATTTAGAAAGCAAGGCTGATGTACTTTCAAAAAGCCAGCACCAGCACTACTAAAATTAGCCTCCAAACGTGTTGCTGTAATGCGAAGCACCTAACCAAGCCATGATACAGTACATGAACGTTACTTAAAAAGTTGTAATACTGTAAAAGTTCACATAGTTAATAGTTAGCTGTTAACTAAGTGAAATGACTGAATGAGTAATTTTCAAGTAGGGTTCCAAATAGTCAACACAACCCAGATACAGTCTTCTGAATTATTTATTTTTTGAACTATAAACATATCCTCTGCTAAACTACCCAAATTAAGAACCTACTCATGCAGCTAGATCCTCATCTTGCATACCAGGGCTTTGCTACAAAGCAGTATAAATTTACGCAAGGTAAGAATTTATCCTAGAACATACACAAAATGGTAGTAAATGGAAACAGTCAAGGCATTTGTTTGTAACTGCTGTAGGTCAGCCCAATAAGTGCATGATGGTAAATACAGTGGGGTAAAAAAAGTTTGTACTTCTGCACCAAAATATTTTTTATCAGTATTTCTTCCCACTTGATGTAACCAAGTAATTTTGTGGCAAACTATTTTTTCTCATTTGTCAATTTTATTCATTGTCTTAGTCAAATACAAATCCCACAGCAAACTTAAATATGTTGCAATTGTACGCTGGATGGTAGCCTGGGCCCTTGCAACACAGGTCTCAGAGCTGAAAATAACCAATTTATGTAGAAGTATTAAAGAACTCAAGTCTGTCAAAGCGGTTGGGTTTCACACTGGTCTTCTAAATTCTTTTCAGCCAAATCCCACAGCCCTGAACTTTACTAACTGCAGACTGTTTAGCATCTCTCTATAAATTTTGCCAATAGATTTGTTAGAAATGTGGTTTTGTAGCATACTTTCCAGATTCCCCTTAGGAAGAGAGAAGACTAACACATAAAACCAATAAAAAGGAAGAGAAGCTTATTTTAATCTCTGCTTTCAAGTTTTTGTGTGACCAGCATTAGAAGAAAACTTGAAAACTGCCATGTATGCCACTAGGTGTGAAAAGTCATATGAAGAATTAGATGCAACACACCTTCAGCATGAAGATTTTCCCTGCCCAGAATGACCACAGAGACGGGCAGGAATTGTCACACTATAAAGACGATTCGGAATACAGGAGGTTTGAGAAGCTAAGGTAAACAGAAGAGCTGGAGAGGTAGAATTTTTCATTTTTAAAAAAAATTCCTCTGTTAAAGAGTAGCACTTCAAAAAAACTTAATCCATGAAGCTTTTTGGAACTACAGCAAGATAATTTAACACATTATGCTACTATGGAGTTGAGGTCACACATACTGACATCATGTTTTGCATGAATTTTGAATATCCTTAGCATTATGTTGTTTGACATTCATGGAATCATCTCAGGTTAAGCCAAATGGCAATACATTGCATCAGGTCGTATTTTTGTGCAATGCTGCAAGCTTAGCAAGGAATTCAGGATTTCAGGTATTTTGTATTATTGCAAAGGCACCATATGTACCTTCACACACATACAGTAACTGTTATTTCAATGGAAAAGTTATTCAGCAATTTCCAGCCATAGCACTTAAGCACAATGATCAGCTTTGAAACCTATCAATTTGACTTTTTCTTTCTTTCTTCTTTTTAGCTGGCACTAGCACAAGAAGTTCTGGCACAGATTATTTTCAGTTTGCACGCATTTAAAACCAGTGTTGACTTCCTGGGACAGCCGATTTAAAATTGCCACGTTCCCTTTAACTGAGCATGATTTACAAGAGGGCCATAAAGATTTCTTGTAGCATTAACTATTTGATTTCCAGCACCCTAGAGCAAGGCTCACTCTCTCCACAACATACAGCAGTGACTTTCTCTTTCTCTCTCTCCAATCACGGAAAAATGTTAACAGGACTTCCTAGAGGTGGTGTAACAGGACTTCCTAGAGGTGGTGTGTTTCCTCTCCTCTCTACCCAACATATGCACCATTAGCATGGACACCCCAGGATTTCTCCATGGCAAAGCACAGCATTTCCTTCTGGAGGCTGGCTGGAGAGCTGCCTTTCTGCTTCCTGCACTGCAACATACCCAAGATTTCAACACCTCAACGCTCAGAGCTCTCAGCCCCCTGCTCTAGTCGGAGCTTTTACAGCCACCAGAAAAGGTGGCTCAGATCAGAAGGAGGGGGAAAAAAGAAAGGAAGGAGGGGGAAAAAAGGAAGGAAAGAAAGTATGTGAACCTATGAGAAAGGCCTGGGAGTAGTGTACAAAGATAAGAACAGATTTTGGATATGAGGGACCAGCTTTCTGTCCTGTTAAACCACAGACGCCTGCTGCACCCAAGATCATCTTTGCAAACAAATCCTGATCTTGAGGTTGAACTGTAAACACAGGATACAATGACTCACTCCACTCTCCCAGCCCCTACGACGGCTCTCCTTCACTGCTCTCCCTGAGGATGGACAGCATTTCCCAGCAGTTTCATACACCCCAGAGCACCCAGAAAGCCAAGGGACTGCATTGAGGACAAACTATCTGCTCTTTGCAACCTCAGATGCTTGATGCTGTCCAGCAGGGGCTTTTTTTCTTTTCCAATTATCAACTTATACAGTCTCTGAATTTCCTTTTTTTTTGTTTTATTGAATAGTTATTATATTTTTTGGATTTAAATAAAGTGCCAGGGATGTAACAGAACCCTGGGCTTCCATTTTGGTTTTTTTTTTTCAGAAGGGAGAAAAAGCAACAGGCTTCCAATTTATTATTGGTATCTTTTGGTTTAAACAGCAATGCTGAACATATTCAATTTTTTGCACAAAAGATGATACTGCTGTTCAGGTACACACTCACAGTTACCAGATAGCGTTCTGGAATGTTAATTTTATTTCAACAGAAACATGTTAAGCATAAATAGTTCACAAAATGAGGAAGCAGGATGAAATTATGAAAGCAATCAGAACAGAGAGTATATGATGCTAAGGTAAAATATTTTGTAGGTGCCTATGTAATACATCAGATTTCTCTATGCTTGCTCGTAAGGGCTCATTCCATCTCCTCCTGCTTTCCCTGCTGCCAGTCCCATTTCCCTTAGTACAGGAAACAATTTTTCAAACTGTGGAAAATGACCTGAAAGTCTATGACTTCCAACTTAGTCATCAGTAATTACCTTGCTTTAGTGTCGCATATATTATGCAAAACTCACTGTGTCCTGTTACTAGTGGGCAGGTATCGCCCAGAGTCCAGCAGCCCAGGTGTGACACTTCCTCCTGCCTCTCAAAATCATCCCGTGCATGACCTATGGATAGCAACTGTCGAGGTACCCCACCTCTAACAGGGTGAAATTATCAGGTTTCTTCTGGTAGCATTCTTTGGAACGCTGCAAAAACTGGTATTTTTTAAGCACGTAATGAGTACAAGTTTCCCCAAACTGATTTACTCAGTTTTTAATCTCCTCCTGGATACACACTGATATATCATACAATAGGAACACACAGTTTCTGTCAAAAGCCTCAGCACAATCTGAGACTTGAAGCATTGAGAACCACTGCCCACACCACTGTCCACACACTGCAAGTGTCCATCATAAAAGAACTAGCCGTTGATGCCCTACTATCAAATGCTACGCTCACCACTAGGTTAGTGAAACACCCGAACAGTACTTCACACAGAATGGAAATCTTCTCCTGGTGAGTCATCAGGATTTTATTTTTTTTCTGGCACCAACACAGATCAGAGTGAATTAACAGACACACAGGGAAGTTCTCCTGCATCCCAAATCTCTAAAGCCATTTTTGCACTTGTATGCATGAACCACAGCAACAGATGAAGAGACAGTTTGACTCCTGAAAAGGACTGGCCAAAGGCCTTAAAACTTGTACTCCTGTCAAAATACATCCAAAGATATTGTATGTGAAATCTATTGAAAGCTGACTGTTAAAAAATTAAATCAACCCAATTAAGTAGGCAGCTAGCCCTACCATTCTCTATTATGTAGTTATGAAATGTCAAAGGTAAAAAGCATACAGGCTCTAGAGATCACCAACATTTGCATTTGAAACTACACCAAGATCACATATTTGAGGGTGAGGTGAGTGAAAATTTGATAAAATGCAAGTTCTTCTAATGTTCAAAGACTGCCTTGAAGGTGTAGCATGTTTTTAGCTATTTTAGCATATTTTCTTTAGAAGCACAGATTAGGTTTGGGGTTTTATTATACTGTTTTGCTTCTAAGTCTTGAAAGTATTAACTCAGCATTCTCTACTTTCAGCTTTCAGAAATACTTCTGCATTTTGTTTTACTGTCAAGCCTTGGAACTGCAGTGGACAAGGACAAGCTCAGGGTACGCTGCCTCCATAGGGGCTGCTCAGGAGGGAGCAGGCATGAAGACAGGCAAGTGGAACCTACCTGAGAATTGGTGCTTTAAGTACCCGGGGCAAAGGACTGTCTGTGCAGTCTTTAAAGACATCATGTGGCAACTGCATGGTCAGACACTGATATCTGGAGAGCTCTTCTTCAGCAGCCACAGCGAAGGGAAGTACATGAGGAGTACATGACAAATGCATTCAACATCAATTTGGACAAATCTGGCTGTGTCAGGTTACCCCACCGTTTACATTTGTTGGCCAAACCCCGAATTTAGCAATTCATTGAACTTGAATCACCAAGTTGCAGAAGGTATGGAAAAATCTACTTAACAAACAAAAAACCAAAACCAACCCAACAACAACAACAAAAAAACCCCCAGTGTTTATTTTCTCTAGAAAATCTTCAAGAGAGACTTCATTAGAAATGTCTCCAACAATTTTCCAAACTCTCTTTTTACCTTTTACTAGACCAAATAAACAACAGAGATGGCTTCAGCATTCAGTGTTCCTTAATGTTGCCAATGAACAGTTTTTAGACGGGACAAAATACTAGGTGACTTCAGGGACAGGCAAGAAAAACATTTAACTGATACGGAATCTCTAGCCTAGAGCTTCTATTACAAAACGTGCTGCAAAAATACCTACATGTGTCAAATCCAGAAGGACCAAGTATTTTGAATGAGATGTGTACTCAGAACGTAGCAATGAAACACACTTCGATCAGTAGAGCACTGTACTGTGCAAATATAACCTAAAGGCTTTTTCAGGTCTGCCATCAGCTTCCACAGAGCCAGAACCTCAGACTTCAGTAACTGCATACCAACAATGATCCTCAAATCTGGCTGCGTTAAAATCACCTTGTAATCATCACTAAATGACCACATTTGGTTCAAAGCTAAAACATACAGTTCAATCCCAGATTCATGTTCTCTAAGTTTCTATTTCTACCTAAACAAATAATTTACTGTTGTGTCAGTCCAGTAGATATTTTGTACATTGCGGTTTGGTTTTTCCATCCCCTTTTTCAGTGAATATATCCCATTAACATAAATATTACATGAACTGAATCTAAGCTAAAACTTACTCTAAGGAGCACATCCCTGCTACGTTCCAACACATAAGGAAGAACATAGAGCCCCTGCAACGTCTCCCTCCTCCCTTCCCTTCAGCCCACTTGCCAGTGAGTTCACTTCCCAGGCTGAGGGGCTAAACAGCTTTTAGCTTCTTATATACTTAGTTCTGGATTTCGGAATTGATCACGGAGGAGCAAGTCAGAGCCTTCTTTCCTTCCAGCCAAAAACGTAATCCCCCTGACCTGAACCCCAAAGTCACTTACTGTGTTAGCTGCTCCCCCAGAAATGCTCCGTAACGGGCAAGGACAGCGCGTGGCGGCTGCAGTGCACCGAGGGAGCTGCCTAACGCAGCACGGAGCGCAGGCTCTAAATATACAGCAATGCAATTCTTCCCTATCACAGAATTTTGTGTTTTACTATATACTTGGGGCAGTACTAGCCTTAACGAATGCTTTGGCCTCTAAAAACCCTCTAAATTCTATTTAACATCTACCACATTGTTTCTATCAGCAATTCAGGGGATAAAGCAATAAGGCATGTCAGTAGTATAGCTGCAAACTTAGTATGCAATGTATCAATTTTATGCTAGAGAGCCACAGCAAAAGTATGCTAGGCTGTGTTTCTCAGCACACTGTTTGGCAGATCACTTTCACATAAATGGTTTTCACAAACTCTTCCCAATTGGCACAATTTTTTCTTTTTGCAAATAGTGCAAGCAAATGCTAAAGCACAGGTACAGCTAAGGGGGATGAGGAAAGTATACCCACACTATGACAACAAGCAAGAATACAGTTATGAAAGCTTTAGTACACATAAACAAAGAGAAAAATATTTAAGTCTTTCCTGATGAAAGGTAGAGCAGTGTTAATTTCACATAAAATGCAATTTCTTACTATTATAGGTAATTAAATACGGAAACAGTTTTCTAGGTGAAACGGTAAGCTCACTATCACTTCCAGACTTCGAAACAAGATCAGGTAGCTTTCAAATAGCTGAGCTTTCATCCAGGTTCTACGAAAAGTGATAGTCTGCATGCTGAAAGAAGCCAGAAAATAGTCACTGTGGCCTCTGGCCTTTGGGTTTTTAATCTCCCTTATTCTCCCTTAGATGCCTAGGGGAAAAAAACCCACCAAAATCACAAAAAAAACCCAAACCCAAACACCACCACCCCCCACCCCCCACCCCCCCCCCCCGAAACGGGACCTGTCCTGGGCAGGAAATAAAATGAGCAGAGTAGATACACAGGCAGAAGATACAACTAAAGAACCTATGCCCAGCTGAAGGCACCACTCCCATCCTCATTTGAAGATATGCTTTTACAGGTATTTCTGGTTTGAAAGCATTTTATCATTGATCAGCTTCACTTCACTCTTTTGCAAAAGTACTTAAATATAACTGTGCATTAAGCGTACATTTATAATAGAGTCTGCTTCACCGGGGAAAGAGGCAGCAGCTATGGGAAACGCAGCTCATCCCTCTTCACCCCACTTCCCAAAGGGGGTCTGATGTGGTGTGTGGGCTGCATCTCCGGACCCTGCTGCTTCAGCCTCATCAGCTTGGTCCCTACCCACCTGTTCCTGCAGCTGCAGCCAGGCTCGTTCATTTGTAATTATAAACTATCTTTTACTGTCTCCGATGGAATTTTAGCTTTGCATTCCTGTAGCCCAAATCAAAACTATTCATAAAAAATGCATAATTATACATGTTTAGATAGGCCAGTCATGATAATCCAATCTGGGGGCATCAAACCTCATTCGGAAACATCTGTGTCAAACCAGTGACTTGTACACACATGAGGCAGAGGATTTCAAAATACTGTATCTTTCAGCTGAGTGACAGAGTCCTACACATTGTTACAGTGGACGTTTAACTTCGTTTTTCTTGAGTTAAACTGGGAATGACAAGCTTTTTGGTAAAATGTACCAGTAGACCATCCTAAAGTGGTGACCCATTTTGCTAACAATAACCTAGAAAGATTCTTCTCATGCCCTAGGAGGGAAAAAAAGCCACCATTTTCCAAGATCTTTTATGCCACCAAAATCAAGTGTCACTACTTTGGCTCACACTGTGATAACTAGGCTGGGTTTTTTCATTGCTTTTGTTTGTCTTTTTTTAAGAAAAGGGACTACATAATATCAGGTGCGTTTAGGATGGTACTCCCACTGTCTTGAACAAGTAGGCAAAAAGGGTTTTTTTTCTGTCATTTGAAACAGCATACCTGTTTTTAAAGATCTGAAATGCATTTCAAATTTTAGCTCATCCAAAAAATGTAATTTAAGAAAAACCATGACAATCATCATTTTTATGTATGTACTACTACTTCATAATAATTTCCACTGAAAAGATATCAGAAAGAAGTCTTAAGTATGAAGCAAACAGACAAAACCAAGTGAATTACGGAAACACATTTGGTGGTAACCACCAAATTTTATACCATCCTGCTGAGGAAGGTGCCTGGCTCAGTTTTTACCCTTCTCAATTCTTTCGAGAAGACTACTGCAAAATAGCTGATTTTTACTGGCTTGCAGTATGCAGATAAGGTACCAGGGATATCCACAGTCTTAATATTATTCGTGACAGATGGCATAATCATTTAAATATTGGTAATGTGGCAATTTTTAAAAGCATCATCATCTAAATCAGCTATTTGCTAACTTGCTGCACTGGAAGATACACATTTTGCAGTTTCACAATATGAATGAATGTGCACCATGTTTTAATCTGCCCCTTTGCAGGAACAATAGTGCTCTTCTCTAGCGTCACTGGGGTTCAAGGAACTGTTTTCCAAGGATCACAAATAATTCTAATAAATATTAACTTGATCAAGGCATGTGCATAAATTTCTGCTGATATAACAGTTAAAGAGAGGTTACTACGATTTTTACACTTTAAATGGTATAACAGAATGATATTGAAGTAAAATGACCTACTGATCAATCTTCTGTATAGGCAGAATATTATGCAAGTATCATTTAAGTTAATGTTCAATTTGTCATGTTTTTCAGCTAGAAGTAGTTATCTAATCTTCTGAAAGTTAACAGAAATATTGACATTAAACTTTAATCAGGTAAAGTTCTCTTACTTTCTCCACCTGTGAAATTTCATACTACACACAAGGTACTGGATAACTTTACCAAGGTCTTTTGAATATGAATATTTGGGATTTGTAAGTCTGTAAAAAGGCCAAAAGTTGGCATGCAACTAATAACCAAGAGCTCCCTTCTCCTTTCTAAAAAAAAAATAAAGACATTTATTCTGTGTTGCTCTTAGCTAATTACAGAGAAGTTATATGGGAACAACAAGTGTATTTACCCACTTTGGAAGACATCTTGCTCTTTCACACCTACAGAATGCAAAGGCCAAGGACTTTGACTAATGCCAGGACCTACCTGTTGAATTTCCTTTCAGAATATGTAATGCTATTTCTTCTTCAAGAGATTATATTGTGTAAAAAACCCCACCTGATGCATACGTGTAATGGGTATATATTTAATACTATACTATGAGAATACAATATAAACTGAAAGCCACTCTACATGAGAACTTCATTCAACACAGTAAGTATCTTCCAGTCAGAACACCTACATGTCAGGCTGTTCCAGGCTGCCATTATGCCTACTGTCAACTGTTCATTTCCCTACATAATCTATCCTGTGAAAATATCACTTGCTGTCACTCAAATGCTTAAATTATACTTGAGATAAAAAGAAAATTAAAGGAAAAAAGATATACACCTGAACCAATATAAATATCCACACTGGAAAAGGTATAAAACTTCCAAACAAGCATTAGTAGTGTAAACAAAAATGCTGTGTTAGAATTATCTAGGTGAGGTTACATTACATATATTATAATGCATACCGTATATATTATACAGTTTTTCCTCTTCTGTCTTTTATTGAAGGTATACCTGTGACCAGGCTTCCTTCTCCATTTCCCGTTCCCTTTGTCAGGACAGCAACTAAATGAGAATTCTGTCATGTAGCTACCTTCTCAAACTATTACCAATTTACACATGATTCAACAATGACCGTTTCCATTTATGTATCAATAGTATAAAAAACCAGCATTTTGTTCTTTAACATCTAAACAACATGCACCTCAAATACATTACAGCTACTTTGGAAAATTCAGGCTGGGATCTATGTCCTAAATAATTTTAGTTTCTGTATTAAGAACTCAACAGATGGACAGAGCTGATCAATAACGATGTGACATTTAAAGTTTTCACAAGAGCTTTCAATGGAAAGTTTAGTTCACCTATCCTGTTCCTAAGCTCTAGTATTTTTGTCCCCACTCTCAGAACGGTACCTATAAGCTTTCATACACTGAGGATAAAAACCAAAAGAAATGTAATGAATCCTTTGAAGTGATGCAACCATAGTTTGGGAGACCAAGTTAAAGCCAACTATGGCAATTATGGAATCATCTTAGTGATCATCTTGCCTCATAAATATTTTTCATGAATGTAGTAACAAATAAAAATTATTCTGTTTTCAGTGACAGCTCTGGCATACCAACACAGGTTTTCAGAGGAAGAGTGGTTCTTTTCTTCAGAAGCTTTGTGTGAGCTTGAATTTAAAAGCATTGCCGGTTTTAATTTAAAAGCATTTCACTGAATGGGATCCTTCTAGGGGAGGAGACAAAGATGTTTGAGATTCACTGAGCTGGACCGTAGAAACTAACTGGAGTAGGGATCTCCCTTCAGCAGCAATGTGCTGATAGAGGCCAGTTAAGAATCTGAAAAATGCCGATGCCTTGTTTAAAGATAAATGAACAAAAGCAAGAATTCAATTTGAAAACTCTTATTTCTCACTGTAGGAAAGCTGTCGTGGCTATACTTAGAATATATAAATTGCAGCTCCTGGTGGTACAAGGCCAGATCAGAAGTGGATCAGTGCTGGCAATCTCCAAGCTGAACGTGCCAACTTCAAACCGGGGCTGTACGTGAAGCCAGGGGAATGACAAGAGTTCATGCCTTCCCACCAGTCCCTTTAGAGAACCAAATTCTTGCTCAACTGGAGAGGAGCTCAACACAGAGCCAAGGAAAGCTCCTGCACCCTCTCCCTGCACATTGTAACGAGGACAGAAAGAAGGAGAAAGGCCAACTTGGCCAGGCCTTTGCAGTGGGGACACTTGTATCTGGGACAAGCACCCACTGGTCAAAATCACCAGCACCAGTTACCCAAACCAACCACTGGCTGATGAATCACAGCACAGACATCTCCCCAGGTTGTTTTTTGGTTTTTGTTTTTTGTTTTTTTTTTTTTTAATATTTTCACCTTCCTTAAGCATTTCAACAGATTTTTCATCAAGACAGTGGGCCTCCAAGGATGGGAATTTATAGTAAGGGGAAAATAAAACAAAATTAAAGAGCAAAATGGAAAAAAACAACATTCACAGCCTTTCAGGCCACCTTCATGTAAAGAAAAACAATGGTTTCTTTGGTTTTCATTAGTAGCCAGATTTTAAATTTGCTACCCCTGAGCTTCTTTTTAGAACACTGTTTTTTTCAGAAGGAATTATGAAAACAAAAATCAAAGATCAGAGTTTGGTTTGGTGTTATAACTTTTTGTTCAGTTTATCTTAAGATTCATCCTGTAAATATTTTGTGTAATTAAAAAATAATGGCAGTAGCTCTTATCTGTGATTTTAAATCCATAGCTCTTCAAAGAAAAACAAAGACGACGTGGCTTTTACTTCACAGAAGTATCTTGATGTACTACAGGAAAAGGATGGATATTTTAAAACTAACATCGCAGACTCAAATAATAAAAAAAAACCCAAAGCTTTCTGGAGATATCCAGAGTGCTGTGACTGTATGAAGCCAACCCTGAGGCAACTAATTCAGAAGCTGTGTGCACGTATGCCTAGCTTTGCTAAGAATAATTATGTATTAAAAAATGTTAATTTTAACAGTTTTGCTATGATGTTATTAATTTTAAAGAAAGAGATGCACTGCAGTATCACAAACATTCACATTACTTAAATATTTAACTTTGAAATTACAATTAAAACCTCTGAGCTTGATTAATTTGGTAACAATAGAAAGTGTTGGGCATATTTGCTTTTGTTCAGGGTGCCCACTGTTCCAATTCTTCAAAATGTAAAGTCATTGTAGTTTGCAAGATTTATTTACAGTATATGCTTCCAGAAAAATTCAAAACGTCAGCCTGTGTTTTATTTGAAAATTGTTTCAGAAGGACCAGCTCGAAAAAAAATGGGGACCACTGAAAACAAACTTCTTGCTCTAGTGAAATGTGGAAAACTTGGCAGAAGAGGTAAAAATTTTCTGCTAAAGGCAAAGAACGACCTATCGAATCTATTATATTCAAAAGGTACTCTAAAATGTACCTAAAAGTACTGATATTGTAATGTTATACCTTTTTTTTTTTTTCCAAAAGCCTTTAAAAAAATTCTGTAGAAGAAACCTTCCAAATTAAGTAGGTTTCCCCTTATTCAATTTAAGAAGGTAGAATTAGTTTATATCCTGCATTAGAGAAAGTAACCTGGGATTTCACAGAAACCCCAACCCTTTCATATGAAAAGATGAGAGAGAGACAGAAAATTGACTGTTCTCAGAAAAACATTAGGGCTTCAGAAAAGACAATTGGGCTCCTTGGTTTTAATGACAACCCAGGAAAAATTGTCTGTCAATCCGGACTGCAGACTGCTTTAGGGAGAAAAATGATGCAACACGACACTGCTCCTCCTCTGTCTTACAATAACTGCAATCAAAACATTAGTAATGACACAGTTCTAAGACAAACTATTTAGAGAAGCATTGTGGATGCAGCGCCAAGTCATATGTTATATACTTCAGTATAATTAAACAGCCCTATAAATTCTGAAGTTTGGATAGCAAGAGGCCTGATTTTGTGCAGTGATACATCATGAATCCCAGAATTAGGCAGTTCAGAAAGTTCTCAAAGACTACATGGCTTGCAGCTGGAGATGGCACAGGGGACTAAACATGTTTATCGTTTTATCACATAGTATAAAATTCTATCTAACTACTAGAATTTTCCATGTACTGTTTGAAAAGATAAAACACATGAAACAGATGTAAACCTCACACATCCTCCTCAAGTCTGCATAAACAGTTTTCTATTTTATTCATGCTATATTTCTCTGATATATCTTTGCATGCTTTTAAGTGATTAACAAGAAAAAATATTATGAGGACTTGTATCGTTCTGGTTTCTTTCACATGCTGAAATAAATAATACAAATCAATAAGCACCATCTCAGTTTATGGATATGTAAAATCCACAGTGATCATCCTAAAATTGCTACACGCGTATTAAAAATACCCATTTTCCAATACAGAATTTAAAAGTTTTTTGAAACGTTCAGTTTTGGAAATGCAGAATTTCTACGTACACATGCACTATAGCAAGGACAGCATTTGGCAGACAGCTATCTTTGCATTATGGTTGTGTGTAACCTTCCTAGCATAGCAGAGAGGCAGAATTAGCTCCTCCGTAGCACTTCAGTCACGCCAAAGTAGCTACAAGGCTGTTGCACAGAAGTTGACTTGCATCAGCTGACTCAGAGCATGGGTAGAAAGATGTGCTACCTTCAATACCCATCTGTGCAGACTCACCCTGAGAAAAAGGGGTGCAAATCTGGAGCCAGAATAGAACTGTAATTCTAGAGAGTAACTGAAATGAGGGAAGACTGGTACTGTGTGAGAACGGATAATGAACCTGGAATAGAAACCAGCTGACACTGGAAATTACTTGGATGAGGGAGACTGAAAACAGAGATGCAGGACATGAGACGTACAAGGAAGCAGGTTACAGGTAAGAATGGCTGAGTGTGAAACTGAGAACCAAGAAGAATGAACTCATGACTTCAAAAAAAGATGCCTAGGCCAACAATTCTTTCAATTCCCAAGATCTTCATGTAGGATCACCGTTCTCGCTTTTCTGGCTTGAAAGAATCTTCATGGAGTGAGTAACCCAGTTCTGCAACTACTGTAAAAGGTATACAAACCTCAGCAGCCCATCAAAAGAACTGGCAAAGGAAGCTCCTAGCACAGAAAATGTTTCCGAAAAATAACCTGGGCTTCAGAGATTGGTCTTTGCCAGAAAGACTTAGAGAAAACCTGTTGCTAAAAGCTACAGTGAAACATAAAGGCAAATTCTTAATTCTATCTGCAGAGCAAGGTCTGAAAATTATATAGTACAGAAAATATGTACACACGAAACAATTAAAAATACTAGATAGCTGCATACTGATTAAATATCGCCTATTGAATGCAAGAATTTCCTTCTACGGAGAAAAATAGCATGTTACCACATAATTAAAGACTGCATGATAATGTACAAGGTACAAGTGGGTGAACCAAGGTCACTAAGGTTTTGAAGTATTAGACTGCAAGCACAGTAATGCGTATTAAATAGAAAAAGCCCCTGCATTTAAAAATAGATCAAATGGAATAGAAACAGTGTCTGCACATACCTATACAGCTGTGAACATTTTAGTATCGATAGACAAAAAGTACAAAATAAAAGCTAAGATACCGACAAAGAGAGCTAAATGTTTTTTTGGATTTTGTAGAAGCATCCTGAGGTTTATCCGTATGTACATATTAAAACTTCAAGGAAGTAACTAGTAAAACATTAACATTATAGAAAGAAATACTTTCCCTGCCCCAGTTTTTCACGTAGAAGAAATGTTTCCTCTTAATCCAAATGCAAACTTTGATAATTATTCCTCCAAAACATTTGGTTTTCCTTTACCAAATGTTGTAGATGCCCACTTTAGAACAAATAAAAGCATATGCAAAGGTCTATCCTTGAAGGAAACAGGAACAACAAAACAAACCCAAAAATATAACCTCAACATGGCAGAGGTAAAAATAACCTCTCCCAGCTCAGTAGTGTTTATTTTTTAAATGAAAAAGGTCTTCCATTTTCAGGGTCAAAAAAAAAAGGGGGGGGGGGGGGAGTTAAAAAAAAAAAAAAAAAGAGAACTGCCTTCAATTCTTTCTTAATTTGAGCTTTCCTCTAACAAACAGTTACTGTTTGTTTCCTTATTTTAGGTCATGTAAGTCAGCTATATGTGCCGCACTTTTTAACTCCTTCCCATCTGCTGTTCCCTTACAGCATCATTTGGGAGCTGCGAAAACCTAGAGCGATGCAAAACCCAACACAATCAGGGCTGGGTTAGCCCAGATACATCTGCCAGTGTCCACTGCATATGGTGAAATACGAGTAACATAATGTTTTAGTGCCCTTGCAGTTAAACTTGGGCTGAAAAAAACCTCAAAAAAGAAAAAAGGGGGTTTCACAGGAAAGCCCTGACTTATGCAAAAAGATACTGAAGGGGCAGTAAATCAGAGATGCATTACAAGCACTACATAAATGAGGTGCTTTGTTTTTGTAACACAGAAGTGAGACAAAACTCTGATGCTGTGTGTTCCAGCCCTGATGCTCCATCAGGCTGGGTCTGGACTAACTGTGCAGTTTCAAGAATTCTCTATTCATACTGCTTGAAAAGTCAGTTATAAGGATCTGCAGAGTGAGCCCCTTCCAGCAGATCAAAGCTGCCCAGACATGCTTAAAGGAAGACAATTAGTTATGAACACTAAACAAACTTTGTACCAAGTAAATCAGTTTTCACTGTGTTGTATTGTACGGTGTTGCGCTGTAGGTGAAGAGTATCAACAGGGCCACAGCATCCTAACAATGCAGTAAGTTTTGTTCTTCACATAAACAGCTAATAAAAGCTATTCGAAGTTCAGATTTCAGAACTAAGTAGCTTATTCATGAACTTATCCATCCTATTATTCAATAGTATCTTACACGCTTCACTTTGAAAAGTCTCAGATGAAGTTGCTGTACTGAGAAGTTAAAAAATGAAGCTGCACCCTCATTTTGGACCTGTCTACTAAAACAAAGAAAAGCAAATATGTAAATTTCCAGTGAATTAAAGTGCCCCATTAGGAGTTCAATTATATTCTGAAATTATGTCTTAATTGGTTTGCTCATAGATGAGCTGTACAGCTAACCAAAAATCTACTGCCATATAATCATCACTAAATTCCAGATATTGCCACATATTAAATTAACAGGAGATAATGAGTGGGAAAATTAGCTCTATTTCCATAACTGAAAAAATTCTTCCCATATTACCTAGTGTTCTATATAGTTAATTTCAAAACAGAAAAAAATAATACACAAACCTCTCCTGAATCTCTAACAACTATTTTGATCAAAAGTCCACATTCAAAAGAAATAGTAGAAGCAGAGTGCACATCTGATTCGTGTCTCTAATACTTAATTAAAAAGAAGAAACATTTCTAAATCTCGATAGAAATCTTCAAGAGATTGACCGCTATTTTACTTCGCATGTTGCCGGCTATTTCTTTTCCACATAAATTTTGTCTTTTTGAGTAGTATTCTCCATGCCCAACTGTTCTTCAGATTTTAATGTACAAGGTACTTCAGGTTCTCATCAGTATTGCACAGAGATACTGCAAAAGACCTGCATTTTGAAAAACTTGTGAGAAAAAAAGAACAAGGAATAACATCAAATGCAGAAAAAAACAAGCTAAGGACTCATGTTGTTGTAACTAACGGGAAGAAAAGAAACTCAGCTCATTCCATAAAGGTTATTTTTCACATTAGTAGGATAAAAAAACTTACTAAAGTTAGAACTTTTGGAAGTACAGTCAAGGCTTCTGAACTTCAGCTGCTATTCAATTTTGGTTATTTTTGAGGTTAAAAACCCACCTGACTCATTACTTATATACAAATGCACAATATATTTTACTTACCTTTGCTGTCTGAAGGAAACTGATTTCAAAGATCTTGTCTGTAAATGATATATTCTTCAATATTTATGCCTCCAATGACCACCATCATCAGTAAGTATCTGAAGAAAAACACAACAAAGCAGTACATAAGCCAGGTTAGTTGCAACTAGAATGAGGATTTTTAAAGATTTTATTTATTCAGAAGGCACAAAAAGTATTATGCATTTCATACAATAGATGAATTTAGTACCTACCATTAAAAACAAATAGACAAGCACTGGAGCCATTACATGGGAAGGCATTTATCTACTTGAGGCATTTAACAATTACACCGCATTAGTCTATTTAAGCCTAAATACACAAAATTTGGGTAATTCACTGTTCTCATACCAAAATAACACCAGTAATCATCTCGTAAGTTAAAGATTAGAAAAGGCACATAAAATTACAACTTGAAGTATGTTATATTATACGCACTAATAGATTATGAAAAGTTAAACCAACTCCCTAAATTCTGAAAAGCCAAATGAAAAGTAACTTTAAGACGATGTCCCCAAAAATGCCAGTTACAGTTTAAAAAACTGTTAAAACGCATTATTCATATATGTATAACCATACAGTATAATTTATGAGTGCTGTTTTCATATTTGTGTCCTGTAACTATGGAAAGATGAATTAAGAAAAATTACGATGCATACAGTAAGGTCAGCATCAAATGAACTAGTTATGTACGTACTTCCTTTGGAATCAACTTAAGCTAAAATGCTCAACAGCTACAACTTTTTTTTTTCAGGTCCCAACTTCTTTCACTGAAAGACAAACCATTTGTCCATTATAGCCACAATAAAATTTCCACAGAGTAGCGAGGTTGCCATAGACCTCTGGAGAACTTTTGGACCACCATGCCTGTTTAAGCAGGGCAACCTAGAGCTGGTGGCCCAGGATCTTAACCATGTGGACTATGAACATCTCCACGGATTGAGACTGCCCACAGCCTCTCTGGGCAGCCTGGTCCAGTGGTCAACCACCCTCAGAGTAAAATGATGTTTCCTTATGTCCAGAATGTCCTGACATTCTTTGCTCTGGAGAACATTTCCTTAGTGAAGGAACTTCAAAGCATAGCTGTGTAACATGAGACAGAAAGTTTGAGAACAGGCTGAAGTCAGTAACACCAACCCTTAGGTACACACTCGACAGTATACACAAAATTAGGCCCCATTGGTACCCGTATAACCTAACATATGCCGCAATAATTTTGAAATCTTTCAGTCCTCATTTAGCAACACAGATGCAATTAACTGAAAACTAATCAAGTCAAAAGGCTTTCACCTTGTAAACAACTTTCCCTCCTACTCGGTTGATTCTACTTGGTTTACTCTTTCTCAGATTATGGAGATATCCAACTCCGAGCAAAGAAAAACCTTTTGCTGCCTCCTGACACTGTACAGCCACAACAGCAATCCAGCTTGGGTTAGCACAAGCAACTAAATCATCGTGAATATATTTTTTTAAAAAAACATTATTTGCTTATTCACCCATTTATTTATTTGCAGGCCTAGGACATCTGATTGCCAGCTGTCAGGGTATGTGTGGAGAGATAACTGGATCACTACATCACTTGGCAGGCTCTGTGGACAATTTGCTGCTGCTTAAAGCCATAACAGTTAAATATTATTATAGTTAATATAATTAATATAAATACAGCTCTATTAGCAAAACTACCAAGTTTTTGCAGTTTGCCTACATCTATGCAAAGTTATTTCATCTCAGCTTTATGAAAACACTCTATCTGAATTGTCCATGTTTGTTTCTTCTGAAGTCAATCCAAATCCCCCCAACTTCCATAATCCAAAAATAAGCACCTTGTAAATCAACTTCTTCCACAAAATAGCAAGTTATCGAATACTTAAATGGATACTCTCTGCTCTTTCTAGTGCCTCCAGAATTTTAGAAAGTAGAAAAAATAACTGCCAGATCAGTCTCTGAAATAGAATTGCATAGGCTATACCATGATTATGCTAACTCTCTTCTTCTAATGAAAAATCTGAAAAAGAAATTGAACGTATGCTGTGCCTTGATGCCTGCCAAACTGAGAGTTGATGGATTGCTATGGGGAAAAAAATTCCAGACACAAAATGACCCTATTAAAGTATTAAAAAGCTGCTGTGTAGGAAACTGAAAGCAACGCTGCCCCAGCAGACTGCCACTGCATTTTCAGATATGGTTCAAGCCAGGGTTGAGGGGCAGGGGAGGGGCGGAAAAAAGCTTTTTAAAATAGCTAAGGCTAATGAAATACCTTGAGGCATGCAGTAGTACTCTGTGAAATAAACAGATGAACAAGAAGTTCTGCTGATAGGCTGCTCAGGCACTAAACCCAATCTAAGATACCAAATGCGTTGCTGCGTTACTGTACGCCGTGTAAACCTTACACCCGAAACAATTCCCTTCAACAGGCCTACATCTTGTGCAGTCGTGACATATGCTTGTTTTGCTAGCTGTACTAGTCTCTGGCCATGCTTTACTGGTTTTATATGCCAAACCAATAAAGTCAGAGGAATAAACTGGTATGGAAGCCAAAGCAAAATCCATCAACAGATTTGTTTAATAAGTTCAGCATGGAAGATACTTACCAGTAGGTACAAACCAGAAAGCACACCTGCTGACAAGGAAATCTTAAAATTGAAGATGCAAAAAATGTTTGATTTTTTTTTTTTTTAAAAAAGGAGAACACATAACACGTTGCATTCATTTCCCTGTAGTTGCTCCATTTCATTGTGCTATTTTAAACAATTATTCTTCAAAGTGGTTCAGAATCTTGCTTTTCCTAAAGGTGACTTCACACATATAATTTGGTGTTGAGGCTTTCTATCAATTGCCCTTCAAACTTTGCATTCAGATTTCTTAAGAAGTTGAATCGTATCCAAATGTCCCCAGATTTTTTAAGTGCCACTGAAAATATTTCTTTTATTTTTGCCTGACAAGTAAATCATTCTCACTTTGCCTTTTGTATTAATAGATGATATTTTCTTATTTTTGTTGACACATCCTGTACAACCAAAATCCAGATATTTGAACTCTGCTCCCATTACAGATGTTATTTCTGAACAGATTTAATCATCTTTCCCTCATATATAGCAACTGCAATAACTGTAATGGCATCATTAATTTTGTTCTCAAAACCTCCAATCCTCCTTGAAGGAGTTTGACCATCGCATCACAGGGAAAAAGTTTCTTCTGTGTCAAACCTCATGCTTCAGGGGAAACTTCTAAACCTCTAGGGACCTGTTCATTTTGCTGAATGGCACCCAAGAACTTTGTCATTCCTTCTTCATATAATTTTATGATCATCATCCTAACAACCAGAAGGAGTCACTGTGACCTCATCTTCAATTAATGTATATTTACCAATGAAATTAAAACTTTCTTTTCAATAACACATTATCTTGTTTACGGTATCTGATTCCGGTACGCCACTTGGCACAGACACAAAGACACAGTTAAAATGGCACTAGAAATAAAGGGACAGTCACAACGAAACTCAAAACAGTTATTTTCCATCTTAAAGAAAATTGATATTCATCAAATCACAGAAGGGTTTGGGCTGGAAGGGACCTTAAAGCCCACCCAGTTCCCACCCCTGCCCCGGGCAGGGACCCCCCCCCAGCCCAGGCTGCTCCCAGCCCCATCCAGCCTGGCCTGGAGCACTGCCAGGGATGGGGCACCCACAGCTGCTCTGGGCAGCCTGGCCCACCGCCTTGCCGCCCTCACGGGGAGAGGTTCTTCCTGATCTCTGACCTGCATCTGCCCTCTCTGCGCTCAAAGCCACCCCCGTGCCCTGTCACACGTGCCCCTGTAAGAAGCCCCCCCCCAGCTCTCCTGCCGGCCCCTTCAGGCGCTGGGAGCTGCTCTAAGGCCCCCCCGGAGCCTGCTCTTCTCCAGGCTGAACAGCCCCAGCTCTCCCAGCCCGGCTTCCCAGGAGAGGGGCTCCAGCCCCTCAGCACCTACGTGGCCTCCTCCGGGCTCGTTCCAGCAGGTCCATGTCCTCCTTATGGTGGAGGCCCCAGAGCTGGAGGCAGCGCTGCGGGGGGGGTCTCACAAGAGCAGAGGAGAGGGGAAGAATCACCTCCCTCACCCTGCTGGCCACGCTGCTGGTGATGCAGCCCAGGATTCGGCTGGCTTTCTGGGATGCGAGCGCACAGTGCCCCTCCATGTTGAGCTTCTCATCCACCAACACTCACAAGTCCTTCTTCTCAGGGCTGCTCTCAACCCATTCTCCACCCAGCCTGTATTTGTGCATGCAATTGCCCGGTCCAGATGCAGGACCCTGAAACTTGGCGTTGTTGACCTTCATGAGGCTCGCACAGGCCCACCTCTCAAGCCTGTTGCAGTCCCTCTGGATGACACCTCTTCCCTCTAGTGTGTCAACCACACCACACAGCTTGGTGTCATTGGTAAACTTGCTCAGGGTGCTCTCAATCCCACTGGCCACGTTGCCGACAAAGATGCCAACAGTGCTGGTCCCAGTACCAGCTCCTGAGGAACACCACTCGTCAGCGGTCTCCACTTGGACATCAAGCCACTGACCACAACTCTTTGCGTGTGACAATCCAGCCAATTCCTTATCCACCAAGTGGTCCACCCCTCAAACACTTGTCTCTCCAGTCTAAAGACTGGGGTGTTGTGCAGGACAGTGTCAAATGCTTTGCACAAGTCCAGGTAGATGCCATCAGTTGCTCTTCCCTTATCCACCAACACTGTGACCCCACTGTAGAAGGTCACCAAGTTTGTCAGGCATGATTTGCCCTTAGTGAAGCTGTGCTGGCTGCCATTAATCACTGCCTCATTTTCCATGTACCTTAGCATAGTTTCCAGAAGGATCTGATCCATGATCTGGCCAGGCACAGAGATGAGACTAACTGGCCTGTAGGTCCTCAGTTCTTCCTTTTTTCCCTTTTTAAAAATGGGGGTTATGTTTCCCCTTTTCCAGTCAGTGGGAACTTCATCCAACTGCCACAACTTCTCAAATATGATGGACATTTGCTTAGCAACTTCACCTGCCAGTGCCCTCAGAACCCATGGATGCATCTCATGAGGTCCCATGGACTTGTGCACCTTCAGGTTCCTTAGATGATCTCAAACCCAGTCTTCTCCTATGGGTGGGCAGCTCTTCATTCTCCCAGTCTCCACCTTCACCTTCTGTGAGTTGGGCAGCGTGGCTGGAATACTTGCCAGTGAAGACTAAGACAGAAAAGTACCTCAGCCTTCTCCACATCCTGGGTAACCAGGTCTCCCATTTCCTTCCAGAGAGGACCCACATTTTCCCTAGGCTTCTTTTATCGCTGATGTATCTGTAGCAGCTTTTCTTGTTGCCCTCTATGTCCCTGGCCAGACTGAATTTCATCAGGGATTTAACTTGCCTAACCTGATCCCCAGCTGCTCAGACAATTTCTCTGTATTCCTCCCTGGCTACCTGTCCTTGCCTCCACCCGCTGTACGCTTCCCTTTTGCACCCCTTTTCCCTCCAGAGCTTTATCCCATGGTACTCTACCAAGTAGATCCCTGAAGAGGCCAAACTCTGCTCTCCTGAAGCCCAGGGCAGTGAGCTTGCCATGTGCCTTCCTCACTGCCCTAAGGATCTTAACTCCACCATTTCATGGTCCCTGCAGCCAAGGCTGCCCTTGAGCTTCACATTCCTGACCAGCCCCTTCTTGTTGGTGAGAACAAGGTCCAGTATAGCCTCTCTCCTCGTTGGCTCCTCTGGCACTTGGAGAAGGAAATTACCATCAGCGCATTCCAGGAACCTCCTGGATTGCTTATGCCCTGCTGTGCTGTCCCTCCAGCAGGTACTGGGGTGGTTCAAATCCTCTGTGAGGATGTGAGGCTGCTCCTGTTTGCCTGCAGAGGGCCTCATCTGCTCGGTCTTCCTAGTCAGATAACCTATGGCAGCCCCCCACTATAATGTCACCTGTCCCTGACCTCCCTTTAATCCTGACCCATAAGCCCTCAGCTGGCTCCTCATCCATTCCCAGGCAGAGATCTACACAGTCCATCTGGTCACTGACAGCCCCTCCTCATCTCTCCAGCCTGTCCTTCCTAAAGGCCCTGCATCCTTCCATTCCAACCCTCCAGTCAGAGGAGCATCCCACCAGGTCTCTGTGATGCCATTAAGACCACAGCCCTGCATGCGTACGTACATCTCTAACTCCCTTGGTTATTCCCCACGCTATGTGCATTTGCATAGAGCATCAAAGTGGGACCCCATGAAGCTGACTTGCTGACCGGAGTGGCTGGAATTCCTCTGTGCTGTTCTTCAGGTGCTCTTTATTTTTTCCTTTTATTCCTTTCTTTTTTAAATAAAAAAAGTCTCCAGCACCTTGTTTCGAATGTTGTTCCTCTAAATATCCTAGAGTATGAAGAGTTGGTTCTACAAGATTCTGCATCCTAGTCTGGTGCCAACCCACAAAACATATGTCTCTGCTCAAATGTAAGAATCTGTTTTGATTTTTTTTTTTTTTTTTAAATTTCTTCCTGGACCAGGGACAAAACATTTCTTTAGATACAACTCAACATTTAGTATCTTCTGAGATATGAAACCTTCTAAATCCCATACACATTTTCATTAATTTAGTCCCAAACAGCGACTCTGAAGAAGCTAAACCATCTGAATACATGACAATGATAATTCAAAATAAACGCTCAAAAATCATTGAGGGAAAATAATAACTTTGTTTTAGACATTATTTTTTATGTTCATGGGTGCTACTGTCTTAAAAGTGTTTTAACCTAAATTTTACATTGCATAGCTATGTATAAGCATCGATACGTTTTTCTAATGTCATTAGCTTATCATTTGTTCTCAGTGTAAATAGCTCTTGTACTCTTTTTTTTTTTTAATTATTTGGGGTAAGGTAGATTTTCTGCTATTATTAACACAGTGGCCCAAAGCATTGTTCAAACATTTTACAAAAAATAACTTGAACACAGAAAATGATACAGCATAGACCACGCTGCCCCCATAACTGGATTTCTTTATATGAGTCGCTGGTCCCACCCAGAGCTCTGATGGCAAAACCTTGCTTCCCTGTGAGTTGTGGTAACTGTCTGTGCCCACCCCACACTGGGGGTTTGCTTTTAATTAGAATATCACAAATGCAAACAAAAGACACTCTAACCTCAAGAATTAAATATTTGCATTAGTTTCAGTAAATTAGCTTCTTGAAAGAGCCAACTTCTGCACTGGCATAAATCCAAAATAACTTAGATGAAGTTACATGTGTTCCTTTAAATCACATGGGTGAAAAACACGCCTGAGCTTCATACAGATGTTTAGGTATTAAAAGAAACCCATTGGCTTAGACAGGTGCAAAATCTCAGACCACTTTCTCTTAAATAAGGAAATATATGTAAGAGGCACTACCACAGAAATACTACAAAGCCTTTGCAATCTCCATCAGTCATTTGCCTCTGGGAGGTATCGTTTTCCTAGCTGTGAGAAAAAAACCCACCTTACAGTCACATGAAGATTATTTCACACTAAGATAGATGTACACAGAAAACACTAGAAATTTTAGCATACATAATAGAATATCTGCACAGAGCTACACAAGGGTAGCATAGTGTTTTCTAAATGTTTTTTTAGTGGCAAATATAAAGGACTAGTAGATTTCAAGAACACCGAAGAGATCTTTGTTTTCCAGCTTTCTATTTTTACACCCACGAACACACATATACGTTGCGTACTGGGGAGCACACCCGATGTGCATAGTGGAAGAAGAAGAAAGCAAGAGGAATCGGCACTGCACAAAGCACACCGTGATCCTTAACAGGGTTACATTCTCCTCTGATTTGAGAATCCACAAGATGATTCAACTCAGTTGCAGAGGCTCTGGGAAAGAATTAAGAGCAAAAAAGCTGTGTTTTTCTTTTTTTATTCCACAATAATGCAGAAAAGGCAGCCTCAATATTGCTTTAAATTAATAGTTTTAAGTGAGAAATAAATAAACCAGGTCTGTCTTTTTTTTTGGTCAGAGATGAGCAACCAAGAACTAATACAATCACATGACAGATGACTCTGCTCCAATACTGTTCTAAGAAAGAATTTCATCTGGCTTTTAACTGTTATTTTGGTGTCAGTAAAACAGTAAATAACTGAACTTTCTAATTAGCATTAGAAAAAAAGACGACATTTTAACTAAAAATATGAAAGCCTCACTAATTTTATCATGAGCACGCCGGTGAAAACCAGTCTTCGCAGTTCCCAAGCATTCCTCAGTTGCACTCGGGCCAGTGTCACTCACCAAACTTCCCTGGTCACTGTGCTGAGCAAAGCGGGAAGTGGTGCTGCAGCCCTCCCCAGCCCTCAGGGCGAACGCCGTGGGTGAGGGTGCTGTGATTTGGGCATTGCTTCTGTAACATACTTGCCTTTTTTTTTCTTCTCTCCCCGCCCCCCCCCCCCCCCCCCATATTTAAGCCTAAACCAACATTATAATGTAATATAACATATCTAAAATGCAAAAATTTGTTTTCTCTATGCAAAGAACTGATACTTTATTTTTTAATACAGTCAAAATCCTAGCACTATTAAAAGTTTGGAGAAATAAAACAATATTTCTGGAAGAAAAAACCCAGTCCTCAATGAGACAAAAGCTACATTAGAAAGAAATCCCACTTCTCTTTGAAACATGAATATTTACATTTCCTTCCTTTCTAGGTTACTTTAAATATTTTTTAGCAGCTTATCTCTCTCTTAAAGCTGAACAGTGGAACTTCTTCTGCAATTACCAAAAGCACAATTCTCCATGGAGACTGTCTAACATGTAACAGTCTCCTGCAGCATTACAGGACTTCAGGCTGTACATCTTGGGAAACCAACACTAGACTTGAGCCTACAGCAGGAGTAGAACAAACTCGAAGAACCTCTCCCCAAACCCCCTTACCAGCCCACCCACTGAGGAAGTGAGCTCCCCTCACTTCAGTCCCCGCCATGCACCATATTCTGCCACATCATCCACTAACACATGAACATGGCATCCAGACTTTTCTTCGCTATTCTCATTTATTTCTACTTACTACCTTAGCACTAGAGCATGCTCTTAAAGCTAAGTGCTTTATGTGAGTACAGAAGTTACAGGTGGTTCAAATGAGTATGCAGAAGCTTTTGCAACAATTTATTTCATATCTCAGGCTGGTCTTTGTGTCAGGCTGCCCAACCAGTATCTACTCCATCCGCAGCCATAGGAAGATGAATAGAACATAGTGTTTAAACTCTTAGTTTATCAGAGAGGAATGACAAACCAGGAAACTCCAAGTGCTTCCATGGGAACCAGAGGAGGACCGGGAACAGACCAAAGAGAAGCCCCAGTGGGAACCAGGAGTTACTACAGACACCAACAGGAAGAGCCTTCCCTTGCTATAAGTAGCCCAGAAATTAAGATGAGAGATGGGAATAACCCCTCATTTATTTAAGTTTAAGAGAATTAAAGTGGGGAAAAGTAAGCCCTGTGTTGCCCTAAGAAAGTGACTATCCACAGCAAACTAGGTCATAAAAGTGAGTAGGGTTTATTAAACACATGCTTTCTTTGTAGTTAAGCAACCACTGTCACAGTAATGAGATTTACTCACATTTCACCCAAGTACTCTTTTGAATTCTGACTAATTAAGAAACGCTAAATGACCAGTCACACACACCTCACCTTTCAGTGAAGATGACACATCAGCGAATTTGAACAATCTCTCTCCAAAAAAAGATGGTTCTGAACTTTTTAAAATTTCCATATACAAAACACTTTGCATCCATACCATCACTCATCCAAACACCTAACACACTGAAAATACACTCTTAAATGTAACTCATGTCCTAAGTTACGTCAAGATGACAAAGTTCTTACTTTACGAGCAAAAAAACTGTGGCAGAGTCATTTTTAGTGACCTCCTCAAATCCTCGGTATGTTGGTGACAGTGGGAAACAAAATACAAAATTTCCGTCAACTGTAGTCTTGTTGTTACCAGGCTGCAAAGTTAGTTGAAATTCTTTTGAAAATGTGGAAATGTGTACATCGGGAAAAATGAATGAAAGGATTAGGAAGACTACCTATTGTTTATTTTTGGACCGAAGAAAGAAAACAGAAAAGTATTTTTATAACTGTGCAAGCATCACCATGCTTTATAACACGATGATCTTCCTCTGCTGTTTAGATGGTTCCAAAAATACCCACCTCCGATTTGTGGCAGTTGCTATCACCCTAACAGCATTTTATAGCTCCAGGGCAGTCTATGTCTATAACAAATCTGCACAGCACTGATGTCATAGTAATAATTTTTCTAAACATAGAACTAAAGACTGAAGGAACTACATTATAGAACTGTAGATACAAAGCTTTAGTTTCTGAATGGCTATTTCCTATCAATATTTGCACTTAAAACCTGCAAAAATGTTACAAGTTGGACTAAAGTTCTATTTTTGGTTAATTCTGAGAAAACTGCATGCTGACATTTACCATTATAAAATAATTACCGTTCTTGTGCTTTCAAACACTGAATACCAGAAATCATGACACTGAATCAAAAACTGAAAAGAGGACACTACACAGCAGATAAAACAAAAAATGCATCTCTTCAGATATGTCTCTTGGGGTTTTTTCTGTCTTCTTTAAAGAACAGAAAAGGCAATCAAATGCAACAGAAAAATTGTATTAATTGGCTGATCTTGTGACAGTTTCCATTCAACAGTATTTTTCCATTCATTCAGCTGAAGCATAACTATTCAGCATAAACTGCATAGTTTTAAACCATGTTTCAAATACCAATAGGCAGACTGCTACTGCTTTGGAGAAAACTGGTACCAAAAGAGGAAAGACATGGGGACGTTACTGGAGTCCCTGTTGTCTGTTCAGCAGTCACACCTTAATATCAGGTACCAGGTTAGGCAGATGTCCATCAGCACCAATTATACATGGCATTCAGCAGAGTGATAGTCCTTTTCTACCCCTGGCCAGACTCTCAAAAGAGTTCAATATCCTGTTGTGCCAGATGACTTTCCCACCTGACAGGAAAAAAAAAACCCCAAACCACAAACAAAACACTAACAAACCCCCACAAACATGAGAGGAAGAGGCATATGAGGTCATGGCACTACAAGAAACAGGATGGCAAATGCTGCTGGAGCAGTGTGTGGGTGTCTGTGCTCTGTGTGTACAGAGCTCCTGACGCGTGGCAGCGATTCGGAACAGGGCAGTGCTAAATCCTCAAAAATCACGTTAGGTACAAGACTTAAAATGAAAACTCCTATGAAATTGTTGGATTTCCAAGTGTAATAGATGCATTCATAGCAGTATGAAAGGGCGAGCTGTTCTGGCTGGTTACAAGGTACCACCATGGCTGGGGGCTTCCCCTGTGTCCGCATAGGTCCGTGTTCTCCTGGTTATTGTAATTTACTTAATTTCTTTTCAGATTTAAGCAGTAAATCTTGGTGAACTGCAAGTAAAACTGTATGGATATTTCCATGAATCTGTAAGTATCTTATTTATTTTTAAGGAAAGGAACTAGAAAGAAGGTCTAGGGAAAGTATTTCTCTGAAATCTTAGAAATATAGTAGGCTTCAGGAGTCTTTTCTGCATTTTAATACAAATATTCAACTGCTAATAACTGCAGATCATTTCCAAAACGAGAAGCATCTTTTGTCTGTATTTTAACATCTGTAGTTTTACAAAGGACTTCTCTTTTGACGGAACTCCTAGAAACAAACTAATTCACAAGTGCCTGCAAATCCCACAAGATTTAACAGAGGAATAGTTCTTTACATTAGCAGTGCATGTTCACCCCCAAACTGGAATCCTCCAAAACTTTTTATCTAGGATTAAAATGTTTTTAATGCATATATCTGAATACATATGCCTGACACCCACTTTTTCAGGCTTTACATTCACATATACCTACTACCCTACCTCCTTCCACTTTGCCCTCATGCCTGGAACAGAGCAGGACAGAAGGGCCACCCACCTCCTGGAACAAATACACAACCAGTTGCAGCTAGGGATACCAAAGAGGAGGCACTGCAGGTTCTGACAATGGGAAAAAACAAACATGAAAGGTAAGGAAAAGCAGATGAAAGCTGGGGACATGCCCTAAATACCAACAAGGCTCATTGTCTGAGTGTTGCTTTGAAAAAGACCCCTAGAACACAGGAAAGATTTTTCTAAAGACAAAAAATAGTTATCAAAAGCATGAATTAAACGGGAAATAACAAAAGGAAACAATTTGCTAATTGGGCAGGTAAGCCAGTATATGCTTTGCTTTTGCTTCTAATTATACCAGAAAAAAGTTGGGAAAGTGATCTTTTTCATCTTGCTGTTCACCTTAATTAAGGGAAACAGTACTCACTCTACAAGTAATATCCACAGAATGTTTAAGCTCAATGTATGGGTCATATTTACTATTTTTTTTCCTCCTCCATTAAAATAAGACTTTTAGCACTCCCATAATGACTTTAAAACAAGTCTGTATACAATTCTGATTGATGACTATCAGGAACAATGACTATAATCTTCTGAAACTTCATTTCTACCGTTTGCCAAACTTAGATCAGCTGCTATTTAGCTGATGATTTAGGAGCATCTACAAAAGGCATCAGGAGCAATTTAGTTACGCAAGTCTAATTTAATAAAAATACCTTATGAGATGATTGTATTACTAACAGAAAGGAGTTTATCTCCCTTTTCAACTATGTGCACAGCACATACAGATCAGTCCCACAGAACCTGCAAATCACACTAAGAAACTTCAGAACACTCCTCAAATGTAATGTTGTGTGTTTCTTTTAATAGCAAATTTATTTGAAGTTATGCCTGTATTCCTTCCTTGGTTAAATAAAAGATAAAATCCTATTTCCTCCAAGTTCACTGTGTTGCCTTCTTGAAAAACAGACTTTCTAGCACATTATAAAAGGAAAAGCCTTCACAGGTTTTTGCCCTTTTTTAAAAACTTTTTAAAATAAGAAAAATCATAATTCTGGATGGACTTTGTCATCTTTTTCTACCTCATTTCCTCTCCAATATATTTGGCTGCCAGATTAACACTGTTTCTGTGTGACAAATCTACTGTGCCATTTAATCAGCTTAGTTCAATTGTAATTCTGCACTATTAACAAAGTGGACTTAGGCATCACGGAGGGGAGTACTTGCTTCTGTATGGTGCTCAAGTCCTGTATCCAACCTTCAGACATTCGATGACAGCAAGCTTCTCCAGGCTACCCGTGCTTTCCAGCACTCAGGCCAACCTGACTCACCCTGCCAGACATCCCCGTTTAAGACATGTTAGCAAAGAACTCGGCACTTTTTATTCTTCTGCAGAGAAAAATCATCTGCTATTAAAGGACTTGGTGATGCAGAGAAGTTCTGAATGGTCTTTCCAGCTCTGAAGATGCATCTAATGCATCTTTAAAAATTCTAGCTTCAGCCTGACATTCCTTCTGATACTACTGCCTTTATCACTTTTGTCTCCATCATTACTCTTTCCATCTTATCTTCACTAAAAAGAAAATCTTTCAGGGAAACTGCCTTATTCCTCCCAGGGGTTATAGAGGCACCTCTCTGAGTTAGTGGCACCGCTATCACATGATGACATCTCCACAACAGGCACATGGACAATTAAGTTAGAAGCAGATAAAAGCAGTATTCCCTTCCTACTTGGTTAAAACAAGGTTTGGCAATTTTTGTTAAGAAAATGACCTTGTTAATTTTTTAAGACATCTCCCAGGAGAACCCTAATTGTCACATCTCTGTTTCACAGTCGTCAGGAGAAATTACAAGGATTGTGTTGCTTAATTTCCTTAGTATCCAGACATATCAGCTATGCAGTTTGTCTCTTCACAGTGTAATAGCAGAAATGGTATTCGTAGTAAATGCTATTTTATGGAAGTAATTGATAAGACAGGTTGCTCTCTAAGAAAGGGAAAGATGGAGTGTCTGCTTTTCAATAAGACCCTCTCGGGGCAGCAAGGAGTCATGTGAATACAAAGAAAAGTTGTGTTTTAAGTCTTAAGGAGAGATTTAACTATTTTTGTTACATCAGGCAAAATATCACATAACATCTCTTCTTTAATTATGGAGCAAATACCTAAGAGGTCTGGAGCCAGGCAAGTCTCCAGTTTCACCCAGATGACACTTCATTACCAGGTTGGAAGTGACAACTGTCAGATTTCAGACTTCAGCTGGAACACTGCTCTAATTCAGAGAAAAGCAGAAAGTAACGGAAAACTGCCCAAGTTTACTGTCACGTTATTGAAAATGAGAATTAAGGTGATGTTGATAGCTCTAGTAAAGTCAAACAAATTTATAAACAACTTTCATCTTCAGCTACAGTACTTAAAAGTTTCACAGAAGCAGCGCATATTTTAACAGATTTTTTAATTGGTTTCCAATGGTTATCAGGGATATGTAGAAGACTGGAAACATCTATGTGGAAAAAGAAAAAACCAAGGGTGCTTTTGCATGTATCGCTTCTCTCGTACCAAGCCTGTTACAGAATCACTGCTCGGTCCTCAGCTGCTCATTTCTCACCTGGCCCTTACAACGCTTCAACCACCCCAATGTGCCGAAACAAATACTGGCAAAGCCACACTGAAAAGCACAGCACTGAAAGTATTTGGGCTTACAGCAAACAAGTAACGACTTAAAAAACTCCCAAAGAAACGAGAATGGAACCTATTGAAGGAGAACTTGCAGAATCCAGCTAACCACCTTCCTCTCGTCCCAATAAAACCACAAAAAAAAATATTTTATCTGCACCATTTCATTATCCTACACATACACCAGCACAAGCGCTTTCACTTGTGCAAGTAAGAAAGGGGAGAAAACCTTCATGTGGAGAAGGAATGAATGGCCGAGAGGAAGTGGGCAGAAATGTCTCCAACCAGCTTGGCTGCTAGAGAAAACTGTAAAGTATCCTTTTCATGGGCAGCGGTGCTAATGCCAGTTTAAATCACCAGTTTAAACCACCAAAGCAATTTTGATCTGCAAGAATTTTAGGCTACTGGAGATAATACTAGAAGTTTAAGGAAAGACATCAAAAGCTTTCAAAAGCTTAGCTAAGTGCATCCATGTCAAAATAATGATACTGTTAAAAACTGTCATCTATTTAACCCATTTAAAAGTTTAAATTCAGGATTTTTGTTTGTTATTTCTCTACCTACCATTGGTGGTTAACAGACCACAAATATACGCCGCCTCCTTGTTCTTTTAGAATGATTCTAATCTCAAATTAAATAGTACGAATTACTAGTAGAATTGCCACCTAGGTCCTACTGACGGTAAATAAAGCAGCAGCATTTATATGCATTCAAAAAAGAAAGCAAAACACTCCTATAAAAGCTTATTAATTTCTTTCTTGTATTTGTCTCTACCCATTTCAGCCTGAACAGCTTTTACTCTCACTTTTTTCAACTTAGCTAAAAGTAAATCCTGAACTACCCAGATTTCTCCATTCCTACAAAGTCCCACTGAAGTCTGTGAAGCACACACAGTGCGCAGGGCTACCACCATCGACTTATTTACAAGATCAGAACCTGCACTGTGTGATCCCAATGGCAAAGACCGTGCCTCCAGTTCTGTAAAGCTGCCCAGCATTCAGGCATTATCACAGCAACTCCCAAGGATGCAGAGATTCACATTCATGCCTCAAAAATTTAATACATTCTTTTATATACCCATATGAGATTATTTTACATTGAGTGGTTAAGCTGAAGGAAAGAAACAGGAAAAAAAGAAACAGCAAAAAAAGGGCCTTTGTCCTGAAACAGTTTTTTCTTTGCTTTCTTTGGAAGAGCCATCTAAAAAACCACTACTGTTGCAGAACACTCTTTCATGACATTTAGCCTTAATCTTCTCTTTCTTCATTTCACTGCTTTATTTCTAGCTATAAGCCCCTATGCTAGCCCAAATATTTCCTTTTTATCTTCAGTTGTTTACAATTTCAGATATACGTAGGCTGTTAAGTCTTGTCTTGCCTGTTCTCTTTTCTTAGTCTTTCCATAACATAACTTCCTTAAGAGACCAGACAAAGGCACATTCAGGTGTCTTTGATAAATAAGACAAACCACCATCTTAGCCCAGAAGTAGTTACACTAAATCATCTGGCTGGAATCCCTTGGAGTGAGTGTCCACACAGACACGGCTATAAGTCATGCAACCAGTTAAATTCTTTTCAGTGGATTGCACTGAGGTCCTAAAATTTGATATTCGTGTCTAGCTCTCACATGCCGTGATGTATGAGCCTTTGGTACTGAAATTCCAAGAAACAAGGTATTCCCTGAAATCCTCCCATTTTGGTAACCTATGAACAACAAATACATGCAAACATGAAAATATACTCAATAATATAATCAAACAAAAAAAAAAACCCCAACCCAAAAACTCTACTCACAAAACTTCTAAACATTTTCCCTGTGCAAAGTAAATATACAGTGATATGGTTTTATAGGAAATCAACCTAGATAAATGTCTGTACGTTCATAGATAATCCTGGCCATTTGAAAACAGTGTTACAGCAATAAACCCAAGATTTCGGATCAAGAAAAAAAATAATCGGCACAGAGGAAATGTAACTTTATGATCTATCAGAAATTGATACCAGATTTCTGCATTTTCACATTCAACTGCTGAAGGAAGCGGTTTTACTTCTGGCCTTTATCTGATTCTGCCTTACACCTCACCTACTTTTTCTGCACTTGAGCTGTTTCTGCCTGACACCTCATCCTTCCCCTAACACTAACCCAAGCAATTAACTGCCAATCCTTAACCCTAAACCGGGAGCTGACCCTTAAAAGTAACCTGTTTTCTTGGTTTACTACTTATAATCTGAATTAACTTCTTGATGTAACTTATCATACAAACACTTGTGGTGGCAAAAGACAATTTGTGACAACACGGAACGAGCTTCTTTTTGTAGTTTATCAGCAGCAGAGCACAAGAAGGTAACTACAGAGAGATAAGGCCATATGGAGCACTGCAGCACAGCGGTGGAGGCCTGTAAATATTGGAGTCGTCATGGCCACAAGGCAGTTACCCATATAAAATGTATGTTGAACTAGGGCAGTACACCTGGCCTATAACCTCATGCTTCACTTATTCCACAGAAAACCTACAGCTCCTATAGGTTGGAATCACAGAACTCACCAGTTGGAAAGGACCTCTGGAGGTCTCCAGCCCAACCTGGTGCTCAAGAGGTCCAACTAGATCATGGCACTGATCAATCAAGTTCCACATTCCTCTGAATACATAGATTTTACAGCCTCTCCAGTAATAACCACCTTCACGGTGATTTAGTTTTCCTTACATCTAACTGGAATCTCTTTTTTTCCAACTTGTCTCCATTGCCTCTCACTGTGCACCTCCAGGAGAAGTGTGTCCCTGCCTTCCCCATACCCTCCAGCTAGGTAGAAATGCACTTTTATAATTCCCCCTCCCTGGATGACAACCAACTCGTACTTTCACTGAGTATCAGTAAACCCACAAGTCTATCTCCTATTCATCTCACAGATAGAAAATGGGCCCCATTTACTGTAGAAATGAAGCATAAACACGCAGAAAGACTGTACATGAGGTGAACAGGGAAAGTTTAATAAATCTCCTTAAATCCAATCAACAGCACCATTTAGATATTTCAGCTGCTCCTTCCACTATTCAGTGCAACTACACCTTAGCATGCAAATAATCTTCAGCTGCTACTGCCAGCTCAGTGGGGGAAGATTTAGATCTGGATTTTCTTGTACCATAACTTTTCATTTCTTGGTTGTCAAGGTCTGAGATACTCTGAATTCTGTGTACTGTAAGAGCAAGAGATACTGCCAACAAATCTCAATACCTCAGCAAGTTTTTCTTTTTTCTTTTGAAACATAAGTTAATATTTTTGAAAGTAAGTTGGGCCCTTTTAGGCAGTGGAGGTTAAAATGTCAGTCTGCTGTCAAGTTACTGTTGTCGTTAGCAAAAGCTACAGATGCTATAGATTTCTTAGGTCTTCTACCACTTACTGTAAATAATGCTACAATTTAATCATCATAGTAACCTTTGCTTTTAATATGCTTAGAAAGGGAAGTTGCTTTCTTATTAAGGAGGGAGGGGGAAAAAATACCCTACAGAAGTATATGCATTCCCAGTTCTCAGCTGCTTTACAGCAGACTTCTCTCCATCTCCACTCACCTTGTAATCACAAATCACCACAAGCACATGATCCAGTCACCACCACCCCAACTTCCTCCATTTTATGAGGCTCTTGCAAGGTATTGTACTTAGCAGGCCTGTAGTCACCACGATCCAGCTGGGCACCAGACCTGGTTTGGGCACCTCTCTCCCTTCTAAAGGGCATCTGGCCCAACACAGTCTCATTCAAACACTTTTGCATGAACTGCCATTCAAAATCCAGCTCGTTTTATGTTGAAGTGTAGGCAATGTTTCCAGGGTCCCTTACTTCATTTGATGTAAGGCTATGCTACTTCTGAAAAGGGCAGGTTTGTTCTTTCACAAACCCACTCATTCATTCCCATTACCTCCCCCTGCTAGCACTGGCATTCTGACCAAAACCTACTTGGGGGGAGTAGGGAGGAAGGTAAGATATGAGCTTCTACTCATTTTCTAGTTATACAAACGTTTGTACTAATGCAAAAGCAAGCAGTAGGGACACAGGCAGCTGGCTGTCATGTTCTGTTTGTTCTTCCCCTGTAGTGATGCCTCCCAACTTTGTTCATCAGGACTGCCTTTTCAAAGTCAGTAATACAAACGCTTACAATCAGTGTAAAGGCTGTCCTTAAACTCCTGTGTTAACTTCACGCTACCCTGAAAGTTCCCCTTTCTGCAATATTAACAGTCATTTATGTTTAAAAGCCTTGATGAGATGGATAATTCTCATAGTATTTTCTACGTTCTACAGTTTAACTATAGTTTCTAATACAAAATTGTATCACAAAGCTTCACTGAAACACTTTACAAGAATGGCACCATTCTTAGCTGAATGGGAATTCCCCATGGAGAATAACATACTCTAAAATAGCTGCAAGATTTACATTTCTCATTTGTCTCCCTGGGTGCTCTCATCTGCCTTGTTACATCACTAGCACATACGGAACCCACTCTAGGTTCCCTGAATGCCCCTCCCCAGCTTCTTCCCCAGCACTTCCTGTCAGGTATTTCCCGAATGTCTCAAGGATATCACCTTATTTTCCCAGAGCACGTGTTGCTCTAGCAGGATCTCATGCAGAGGTGCACATGACGGGGTGGGGGGAGGCAAGAGAAGCCAGGAACAGCCACAAGCACAGAGCCTCCCAGACCCTGCCTCCTGTACAAAGAGATTTCTGACACGCTTGTCTGTATACTGAAAACCTCCTGTGTGATCTAAGCAATACAAAGAGGAAGATGTTCTTATACTCTTAAAAAGGATATAGCGAGTGATGAGAGCATCCCTAATGCTGCCATAGGAGGTTGTGGAGGACGGAAATATAAATGCCTTCAAAAAGACACAGTAGTTATGGACTACAGATCCATTAGTAACTACTAAAAACACATGGTACGAGTCCAAGCTTCATTTCTATATGCCTGATGGTCTCTGAGGTTCTGATAATCAATGAAGTATATCTCTATACATCCACTTTTGCTAATCCCCTGCACCATCGGTTGTCACAGACGGGATACAGAAAGGGCTACATACAGGCCACAGAACTGACCCTGCATGGCTCTCCTGAAGAGGGTAACAGACCCCTTCAGACCACAGGACAACCACAGGAGAACAAGGAGAAATGTAGGCTGCTGCCTCTTCCCCTCCACACAATCCCCTCGGACACAAAGGCCGACAACCTGAGACCGAGATTTTTGTTTATATGAAAAATTAGAAGCCTTCTTAATTTAATTATTTTTTTATGACTTGTCTCCCTAGTCTCCTCCCTCTTCCTCAAGCTTTGCTTTTCTGCCACCGCAGCCCCAAATCAAACTCATCTCTGACCACAGCTGTTTGGTCTCCTGAAATTTCTTCATCCACTAATCCCCAAAATCAAATCACATTCATATCCACCTGTGTATTCTCTCTATTCACATCAGTTCTCCTCATCATCCCTTATTTTATATCAGTAACAATCTCATACAAAAAAAATATGACTACTTTGTTTTAGTCTGGTAGTAGTTCCTCCGATTAGGAAACTTCTTGGCCTAATGCACTTCCAGTTCTCATGTCAGCAGATACCATCATATTGGGCTTCATCCTCTCTACTCTTCACCTTTTCCACCTGTGGTGCAACTGCCGAAGTATGCTCTACCTGCCTGCCAATGTAGTACATACATAATTTATTTTCTTCCACAAAACTGTGGGTAAGCTTGCATCACGCAGGCACTGGGTTCTCACAAGAAGTACAAAGAAGTAACTGCAAAAGAACAAACAGAAGAACGTGACACACTCAGTCCACTGCAGGGATAAAGCTTGAATGGCCGGTACAGATAGTTCAAGTCAGTATGATTACCTGCCAGCCGTCAAAACTGGCAGCCAAATTTTCCTTCAAATGTTTATTTTAATCTCCCAGGCAAAGTGATTGGGAAATATTGCTCAGAAGAATAAAACTCTTTTATTGGTAACTCCAGCATTATTTAGTGAAAGGTCTGCACACTAGCTGGCAGAAGTTTTGCAAAGCTGAGATTGATAGATGATGAAAGAAAGCCTTGACCCCAGCTATAAGCAAAGAACAGAAAATTCTCTAATATAACATTCAAGAAACAGTGGGTTATTTTTTAAGTCCTAGTAGGCAGAAGCTTAGTTCATGAAGTACCTCCTACTTCTTGATAAAACAGAACAAATTTTGAGACAATAAGCCCAAGAATGTCACAGTACTTTGACCGTTCTAGCCCACCCTAAGATTTCACAGCTGTAGTTCAATACCAGTCTTCCTATAAGGCTGACTAAATCCCAGAGAAACAAACACGGCATACAAGAATAAAATTTTAAATTAAAATTTTACAAACATATATTGTGTGCAAAATGTAAGAATATTCAACACAAGTAAAACGTTCACATGTCAAAATCATTCTTCTGTAAAGAACAATAGTTACTAATTCATCACTTAAACCAAGTTTCATTCATCTTGAGATGTAGTCACAAACTTCAACCTCAGTCTAAGCAGTTATACTCCTAAATTTTAAGATCTGAACTATTTACCCAGTTAAACTATAATAGTCTTTAGGGAAGCAAGAAAAACCAAAAAACCAAAACCCAAACAAAAACCACCAGAGAGAAAAAGCTGACACAAAGTTTAGATCTCACAGGTAGTATTTTAAAATTGATTAATATTTCTAGGATCCTTCTTTTAGGGATATCTGACAATTTGGTTAAGAAGTCACAAACAACTGCTGCATTTGGGAAAAGAACCTTCATTTTCATGGCTGTTTAAAATCAATGTAAATAGTAAATACTAAGGTAAGCTCCGGTATAAATGAAAATTAACAGTCCACAAAATATAAAAATGGCAAAGAAAGAATTTGTTACAACTTTTGGGTTGTTACGTGGTAATTACGTGATCTAATGATTGCATTAATTAGTATTTTGAGTAGTAACACATCTTAAGAGTTGTTTAAAGTATGTAAATATATACATTGTAAATCTGTACTTGAACTTGTATATAAGAAAGCAGATTAATATAAAGACAAAATATATTTATTAGTATTATCTGGTATATCAAAGAACAGGTAAAAAAAGTAACCGAGGTGTTGAAAAAAATTGGAAAGTGAGTATGTTCAGTGTCAAGGCTTTGAACATAAAGGGAGTGTAGCACATTGGCTAAATGAGGGAAAAAATTACAAATAGGCAACAATAAAGATTATCTAGTAGTGATACTGAATTGAGAGCATAGGAGTATGAATGACTTACAAGTCTAGATAGAGTAACTATTTATTATATTTATACAAGCTTCAGAGACTACAGGCAGATGCTATAGAGGCATCAGATATCTTAAAAATGGGCTTTTCAATGACAAGATGCTGTAGTACCAAAATGAACAAAGAAAGTTTCATAAAAGGCTGCAAGAACACGCATGGCAGGAAAGACGACATCAGGAAAAAGGCAAACATTCCACAAACCAAAAATCACAGAGCAGTCATTCATCAACTGCTAAAAACCTGCTGAAACCTTAGAAAGAGCATTGTTCTGCTGAAGAGACTCCTAAGAAAATTTCAAAACTTGAGCTCCAGGGACAAAGCCCTATGGGAAATCACACATGAAGAATCCTAAGTTCAAGAGATGACAAAGTGCAACTTCTGTTGCATTTCCACTGCCGTTGCTTTTCAAAAGCGGTTAAATCCTTGAAGTAATAGTCCTTGAAAATTACATCAGAAGAACCCAAAAAATAGGCAGTAAACCCTTCTACCATCTGCTGCTGACCCTAGAACGGCTCCCGGGATGGCAGAACTGCTGTCTGACAGGCACGGATTTAGACTGGCAGTAACCCCTTCTGTGCAACTTGGAGATCCTTTCACTCAGAAACCCTCTGGTGACACCAAATGAATACTGGTAACTGTAATTCCACCTTGAACTACAGTTTCTGCTACTTCGAGATCACACAGAGAGATCAGTCACTGCAAACTGTCAAGAGGAGCAGAACATTACTTTCATAGTATTTAAATAAATTATAGCTTCAACTAGGCTAAGAAGGCTGGAAGCTTCACAACAGCACATCTGAAGCCTTTCTGCGTGCAGGGAAAACAGATATATCTGGGCAACAGAGTATGCACCTATAGCAAGGAGACTGGAGAATTTTCATTCATCAATGTTTCCTATTCAGTACCGTAAGAGTTTTGTGCAAAAGAGAGCGATCTGAGAACTTCTGAACTACACAGAGAGTCCATAGTTGTTCTGAAAAACTGAAAACTTTTCACAAAAACCAAGACTACTAGTAGCAGCAATCAGCAACTATTCCTTATTTGCAGAAGATTTTCTAAGAAGGTCTGAAGGATTTCCTATCAGCAATCTCACACTCAGCATCATTTACACGTGTAGGGAAGTATAAAGAGAGAGCTCATCACTCTGAGGCAAGTTTATAGAGAATGCAGATGGAGTGACTCCTTGTACTTTATTTAAATGCAATCTCTCACACTTGCAAATGCCAGAACATACTAATTTATATTAGCATATTCATAACCTAATACCAGAAATATCATAATATAGGGAATTATCTTGTTTCTAATGCTTATTAAATTACAGAATTTAAAAAAACTAATCTCAAAATCCTTTGGTTGTACAAGAATTCTCAACTTTAGTAATTTAAAAATTCAATGAATCAACAAATAGATTTCTTCTAAGTAAATATTTGAAATTTAGTAATCAATTTGTGATTGGCAAAACAGTATTTCCATTCTACAAGAAAAAAGAATTTGATTTCAAAAGTTACTTACAAACTGTGAAAGTTTTCAGGATGCTATCCCAGACATACTCTCCCCTCTGCATCAATACACCTTCAACTCTGTAAACACCGTATTAACTTTCAAATGTTCAGTCTTAAATACAAAAAAAAAAAAAAAAGCAGTTGAAGGGTTGGTTTTGGGGGTTTCGGTTTTGTTCTGTTTGGTTTGGGTGGGTTTTTTAATGTCTGAATGAAGTAATCTGACGATATTTAGACACCTCAAGTATCTTTTCTTAGATTGCTCCAATATTCTTTAACGTTGCCACTTTTCAAATGTCATCATATGTGATAAATTAAGGGCATAGTTATTAAAACATGAAAGAGACACTGATTCATATCTGTAAGAATGAGAATGACGTTTACACAGATGCATCACTTACCATTTATTTTGATATTAAACCACAATTAAAATAATTCAATTCTGTGAAGCAGAACAGTATTCACATAAAAATCTGAAGGCTCAAATTTTATTTAATTCAGAAAAGGACGAAGCTCCTACAGAACTAAAAATATCCCATCATAATACTACAGGTCAAAACTCAACCACTGCCCAAGACTCCTCCCAAATTAATGTGTTTCTGCACGAGGCAATGGAAGGACACGAGCGGTTCTGTCTTGTATATGGCCCTATGATTTTAATTACAGATTTTTCTTTTATCATTGAATGTTTTAATTACTTTTAACGGAAAGTTAAGCAGGCGAACCGAGGTGATATCTCTAGGCTAAATCTCTTTTGGCCTGCTGAGTGCTGACTGGGCTTTCTGCCCTGAGCTGGGATGGATACTCATTATATAAAGGTATATTTAACAGGTTTGATTAAATCATCAATGAGTTCTGGAAAACGCCCCATTTTAATTTGTCCAAGCATACTGAGGAGAAGCTGGAAGGAAAACGCGAGCTTCAGATAAGGCAGGATAAGAAAAGGCCATTGACTGCACACTTATTTTTTGCTGCTGCCTCTGCAGCTGCCTGTGGGCAGCTTGGTTGCCGTAGCTGTGTAGCATTCCCTTCCCGAATAAGGATCCTGTACTGCACATCTGACCAACAGAAGGAAAAACTCAACACACATCATCACAACTTGTGTTCTGCAACTGATGACCACATCATCACACGTATTAGCGGTACTTCTACATTTACCATGGATAAACCCGATGATGAAAAGCAATCTGAATGCCATCGGGTTCTATTTTATTTCTATTTCCCTTTAATTTTTCTTTCTTTTTTTTTTTTTTTTTTCTTTCTATCCTATTGGTTGGATATTTAGTTAAAAGAAAACACTCAGACAATGTTTTCTATTTTGTCCCCTCCAGGCCACCATTTCAGACTTAAGGAGGTATTTCAGACACCTGAAACAGCGATGCTCCCAGTCAGTATTCCATGGCACTGGTCCCACAGTTGCTGCCCGAATAAAGACAGTGATGGGTTTTTTTTAAGGAAAGTTGACTTACACATACATCATTTAATTCAAGAAACAAATACACTTTCTAAATTCTGAGGGCTGTTCAATTCTGAGGCTACTCAATCTAAATAGAATCTTATTTCAATTTCTCATACTAAGTTCCCACATCCCTTTTATACCTGCCCAATTAAAACTGCATAGAAAGCTGGATGTTCTCAAAATGGAAGAGGGGAAAAAAAAAAAAGCTATTTTTAATGATGCTTTATCATTTGCGATAAGTGAAACTACAAAAATAACTAAATGTTTGGGCTGTGCAGTCAATTGAGTAAAATCTTTTATTATATATTTGCACCTGTAATAGTTTGGTTTCTAAAATCAAAGACCTTAAATTAAAAAAGTAAATTAAAAATCAAACCTTAAATTAAAAGGCTTCTTTTCCTCAATTCAACTAGACTGAATATAAACTCATAGAAGTTCAGTATATTCGTATTTTCCTTTTTTTTTTTTCTCAGACAAAGACCTGAATGTTGCATTCAAGAAACAAGTTTGGGCACTGGAAAAGCCCAAGTTTGGTATCCCAGCTGTGATAACAATGCCTTCTCATCTTTTAAGCATATTATTACTTCCCAGGGTGGGTTTCAGCTTAAATGTAAGCATCCAACACCATCTCTGCTATGCCTGGTGCACAAAGACCAACCAAAGACCACACAAAGCAGCGACTGGAAGCCAGGCAGGAAACAGACGTTAAAAAGCACTACCTGCTTACAGCCAGGCACCTGCATCCACCTTTCAACTCACATCACCAAAACAAAATGTCTTTTTAATTTGTACAGGACAATAATTAAAAAAAAACAAAACAAACAAAAAAACCACACTAGCATTTTGTATCTCAATGTTAGAAATTCAGAGTGGTTTGCAAGAGCTGTATCTTCTTAAACATGGTATGGACATTTACCTCTGTTCTCAAAGACAAAGATGTCTGGGCAGGTCAGTCACTTTTAGGGCTTGATCATGTTTTTGATAATGTCACTTCAGTGGAGGCTCAATACTGCATCTAATCCTTAACTTCTAATCATCTGCTAGATAAGATGTATACAAAACATCTATATAAACCATATGGTCCTGTGAAAACGTGGAATCGAACTGAATGAAATGCAAGCTCTTGCCTTTTCTGAACACATCTGTTGCTGTGGCTTCTGACAGGATAGCACCAAAAGGGCTCCCACATAAGCAGGACATAAGGCAGGAAGCATTTTGCACATGCTGTGCTAGGCTGCAATTAGCAGATTCAGAGGCCACCTGTCACGGGGCAGAGCAGCACACAACTCCAGGGGACAGGCTGGGGGAAGCAAGCAGAGTTTTCAGTAAATGTGAGGCATGCCTTGTTTCCTCCGCTGACAGTAGTGAAATATCCCCTTCCCTCTCTCAGTTCTTCCCAGCATAGCCATTACACATGTCTCTGCTACCAGTTACTGGTCCTCTTAACATACATGATGGGGGACTGCTGCAGGCTAACATTTAGGCAATTTATTATTTCTGAAGTTATCCAGAGCTGGAGGACAAATCTGAACTGTTCTTCTCAAAGCAAGGTACTGCACTTATCACTGAACCTTGTCTTCCTTTAATCTAAAACACCCCCCCCACCCCAAAAAAACCCCCCAAAAAACCCAAACACCAAACCAAAACCAAACAAAAACCCCAACCAACTCCACACAAATCATGCTGGGAGTTCTCCAGTTACCTAATCAAACACAAAATTTTTGCTGTGACATTTCAGGTATTTGCAATGATGAACTTCTGCAACACATACAGAATATGACAGAAAATCATTATACAAGTTCAGAAGTGATAAGCTTCTACTCTTTTTAGCACATTTTAGCTTTGATAGCAGTCAATTTTCCCCTCATTATAAATGGGAAAAGCAAAGATATCACGAAAAGGCCACTTAAAAGCAAAACAAAATAAAGGAATGCAAATCTATATTGGAGTTACACAACTGCCAAGAACGCTCAGAGCCTGCTGATTTTCTGTTTATTACGCTGAAATTCTCCTCTTCGCCTCAACAGTGCATATGCAACACCGAAAACTTTAAAAAGTGTATTTTAAAAGCTGACGTTGAATACTGTGTGCATGAGTCAGACGTAATTTACATGGCTGAAATTTCACTAAATAACTTTGAAATTTTATCACCATAAACCTTGTCAGGAATACTTGTTTTGAGCTTCTTCATGTATTCAGTTACTGTAATCCTGAGCCCTCTACCAACATGAATAAATTTAACATATTAAGAGTGACGCAAGGCTACCATCAGTCACTTTTTAACGCACAGATGCAGAAGAGTGTGATCAATACAACGACACATAGGAAGTAAGTGACAGCGCTGAGAATACAGCTCAGCCATTTGAGCCCTAGACCTTTCACCACAGACCATATGCTCCCCTGGCATCCCAACACGTCTTTAACAACCAGACAACCTTTTCCCACACTAATTTTGTTTAGCCAGACTGCTCCAAACACACCTTCTTTTTTCAATTAGCCACACAAACATGAGAAAGTGGTCACAGATCCCTGATGCCTGTTAATGATGCACTGAAGAAAAGGGCTGAAAGCTCAAAACCGAGCTTTTCCTTCTGGAAGATCCAGTCAAGCCTGTGTGTTCAAGCAATGCCAGGGGGAGGTTTGGATCTGGTATTAGGGAAAATTTCTTCACGGAAAGGTTATCAAGCATTGGAACAGGCTGCCCAGGGAAGTGGTGGAGTTACCATCCCTGAAGGTATTTAAAAAACATGTAGATGTGGCACTTAGGGACGTGCCTTAGTGGTGGGTTTAGCAGTGATAGGCTGACGGTTGGACTCGATGATCTTTAAGGTCTCTTCCAACCTAAAAGATTCTGATTCTGTGATTCTAACATGGAGGAAAATGTTCAGAAGGAATCTGCATTGCTCTCTCTCACATTAACTCCTCTGAACCTGCAACATCATGAAGTACCAGTTCCTCTTGCACATTGCCCTCTGCTCATGCCCGCTGGCAAACACTTGGCCACTGAAAGGTGAGAAATGACCACGAAAAGATGCTGTCTGCAGCCTCACAAACACTCCCATCACTGCAGATCACACAGCGCTGGCTTTCAAGAAAAATCAGAGAAAGAATTTCTGTCCCACTCCAAAGGGTGACTGAAGGCTCTGCTTCTCCTGGGGAAGCTGTGGAGATGTAACCAGGATCCACGGCCCTCTAGGTGAGGTGCAGATACCATACATTCAGATGATAAATTTTTCCTTTTATTTTTCAAAAAAGTTATTCTCATGCTAGGATAAGCATGCATAATACGTGTACAGAAGAGGAAACCCAAATAATAAAAGGTATTTGTAAAGGATGAGTTGACTCTGAAGACTTAGGAAAGGGCAGAACAATTTTTTTTTTCTTTATAAAGAACAGATGTGTTTTATTATCTACCGTAAGGTAACAATTAGCACTGCTCTCAAAGGCAGGCAGACAAACCTGTGGAGATTAAAGTTCTTCATCTGACAACCACTCACTCCTCTGACAAAGTCCATTAAAAAAATCTACCAATTCTCTATCCATCAAAAAAGTAAAACAACAGACATTTGAGTTGGTTTTAGCTTTTTTTTTTTAAATCTACATCAACAAATCTATATTTTGAGACTGTTGTCATATTTTCATCTTTTTAACTGAGTTGTACTGTTTGTGTACAAGCTTACTTTCACTCAATGAAGACCAGTATTTAAAATATCTTAGAATAAACCCCAGCAGTCTAACTCAGTATCCTAAGCACCAAAAAAGTAGTATTCATTAAAGCATTGATTTCCAGAGATGTTAAGTAATCTTACTTTGAGTACTTTTTTCAAACTATGTTGATATTTGATATTCTTTAGACAGCACAGTGACAACCACGCAAAATGTATTCTGCTTTGAAAGTCATTTCCTTAGATTTAGATCCTATTCATGAAAGAAAAAAGAAGTCTCCCAAATTGTCCTTTCTTACTCTGTTTGTAGAAAAAAAATGATAAAGAGCAGCAAAAGTTAGCCTTACGATTTTTTGCTGTTAATTCCTCCCATGAATACAGTGATGTACATAATTGTGGTATACATACTTGGCTAACATATTTATTCAAAATGGTGTTGAGTCCAGGTTCATGGTTCTACTTAAAGAACGGCAACAAAAATTCACCCTCACCTTTATTAAACCAATTTGTGTTTGTCCTTTTAGATCTGACAAGGTAGTTTTCACATGCTAACTTCACCATTTCACCTGTGACTGGAACATACGATAAATCCACAAAACAACATAGGGTATAATCCCGCTACTTCCTAAATCCATTTCAAAATTCCCACTAAATTAACCTACAAGTTCCCGTTGACATCCTCTTCCCAGTACACACAAATCACTAACAAAAGAGTATGAATCTCCTACGTGACTGTGGCATAGATAGAGGCTTGCTACTGCTAATAAAGTTGGAAATGCTTATCCAAGCCACACGCTCGGATTCTTGCTCCTTTGTCTTCTAGTCCTGGCCTATGCAATGCTAACTAATAGTTTACAAAGATAGTGGGCTGGTTATACTCCCTGCCCGTATCAGTATTAGAATATCAATGGAAAGTTTTAAGAGACCTCAGAACGTTTGCCCCTTCTCTCTTTAGTATTTTATTTCTCACTGCATGCAGACAATATTCTTTCCTTCAGTCAGGTAACTAATCCCAAAGTGAAAATAAGCATATAACAATTACTCAAATATATTTTAAAACTGGTATCTTTATAAACAGTTGTTATACATGTACACAAAAATAAAAGTTTAATTGCTGAACAATGAAGGATGAGTGTACGGTGGCTAGACATGGTTGATAAATCCTGCTCTTTAAAGATTAAATTAAATATAATGACAAGAGGACACACAATAGTACCTTCTAAAATCTCTTTTATTAGACTATAATTCAGGACAGAAATAACAACATAATCTAGTGTTCAGAGACTACAGCAGGAACAGACTTCTAATTCCGACTCTGACACTGACTTCAGCAAGTGACTTAATCTCTCTCAGCTGCCACTTGTCAAATGACATTTTTTTCTTTGACTCTTAAGTCACTATGAGGATGTAGCAATAGATGTGACTCTGAAATTGTAAAAAACCAAACATACAAACCACCCCAACAAACCAACCAACCAAACCATAAACGATGAAAAACAAATTGGGTGCTCTGAAGGTATCATAAAATAAAATAATTACAGCCAAGGATAACAACCTAAGCATATCAGGATGGAACTGGAAGAAAATCCATAAAACGGACTAATCACTGTTGCTATCTTGTATTTGTGTTTAAAAATAATAATAATAATAATAAAAAAACCCACTAAAGTGAGCATGTTTGGTTCTCACAGCTAACACCAGGGACAAACCTTTATCTATGTATTTTCAGGTCCATTGTAAATGATGAAAAACATGGAAGTTGCTTCTAATTTCGGCCAAAGATACGGTAGAGAACACAAAAGATCTGAAGAGTTATATGTAATAAATACTTACAAGTGAGGTGTTATGGTCAACACCAGCAACTAATACCTGTTCCAGTCAAGCACTGGAGCAAACTCCCCAGGGAAATGGTCATGGCTCCAAGCCTGTCGGTGTTCAAGAAATGTTTTGGTAATGCTGTTATGTACACGGTTTAACTTCTAGGTTGCCTTGTGCGGAGTGAGGACTTGGACTTGATCGTCATGAGTCCCTTCCAACTCAAGGTGTTCTACAATTCTATCATCTATCTCAAAAGCACTAGCAAAAATCATAAAATCTAGAAAAGTATAGGCATTAGTTGCTGAGGAATGAAGGTGCTATTCCTACTCACAGATTTTCCAAGCAGTATAAAAGAGAGATGTTTGTATTAATGTTCATGTTGCCTGCAGTGCTCTGAAGAAGAAAAAACACAACAACCCCAAACTGCTAAATTCTTTTTTCGTGCTGTTGCTTTTCCAGTCGCTGAGGTTTGAAGCAGAAGCAATGATTCTGTTTGTATTCCTGGAATCACTGCATTGCATTGGCTCACATTCTAAAGGTTATCTTTAAAACCAAAACCAGTTCAAAATTAATATTTTCAGGGTAATATGTACTCCTTCATGGATGGGGCTTATGCTCGTGAGAAGTTCCACTGCTTGAAAACAGGAATAAGCAAGTACTGGTTTTGAGCTTCTGCTCATTTGCCCCTGCTTCCCTTACCTGCCCCCCCCCCACACCCCCTTTTTGCTTTTGAATGTAAAAGACAGTCCTGCCATCCCAATATAATTTGGCCAATATGATTTTTGTCATATAAAGTATCATTTACATAATATTTAATTAAACACGTGACCACAGAAAAGAATTCCGATTCCCCCATTCCAATATTTATGAAATTATTCCTCTACTGGCACATCTAGATAATTTATGAAAACTTACAGTCGATTTATTCCATGTGACAGTGGTAAACAAATTAATGTAGAATTTAATTGCCTTTGTCTCTTCAGCTCAGAACTGCTTTTTAGTGATATTTATCTGAAATTATGATCTACAAAGAAAATAAATTGTAATGGAGCTTATAAAATTCATCATATTTAGAAGTTGACAACTGTCATAATTATTAATCTGAATTTTACTTCTCAGGGATGAATACTTGATCAAGTATTTCTGCAAAGAAGGCTGTTTTTATGCTGTCTCATGTTTCCTGCAGTATTGTACTTGCATACATTTTTCTAGATTTATTTATTTATTTATTTACTGCATTTGTATAAACTACTCTTTTTCTTTCTTCCAAAGCATACCAGAAAACCTTCTAAAGAACCTTTTTCCTAGTCAAATACAAGATAATCAAATCTTCATAGCACCCAACATCTTCATAACTAATATTGAAAACCAAATAAAAACAGCTGAGGTAAAAAAAATAATCCTTAATCATTATTATATAATGCATACTGCCTCAGCAGTATTAGTATAAATGATTAAAAAATCCTAAATACAACTATTAGTGTACAAAACTAAGAATAACCCATCTGGCTTGCATTACCTAAATCAAAATTTGGATTGTGACAAGCTGAAAAATTATGACAACATGAACTACACATTCCTGAAAACCCCACATATTTTCAAAATAGCTTTACTGAATTACACGTGAAAAACCCCTATACAGGTATAAAACACCTCTGCTCAGACATTTCCTCTGTGAAGTAGCTGTAGCAGAAAAAAAGAAAAAACAAACAAACAAAAGTGTGTTTTTTAAACGAAGCTACAAATAAGGAATGAATACCCCTAAGAGAACAGAGTTCAGCTTTAGGTTATGACTTTTACCTGAAGATCTTCCCTTCCTATTTGCTTGTTTTGAGATTCACAGCAATAGAAAGGCATTTGAATCTGGAAGTGAAAGTTTATTTTCTTTAAGGGAAAAAAACATGCAGACTGGAGGATGGGAAAGGAAGTAAGCAAAAAGAAGCACGTCTGGATATTTGCCACTGTGAATACGAATTGACTTCAGCAAAACTTAAAAATTATTTTTGCCTAGAAATGTTTTTTCCTTTTAGGACATCATTACCATAGCCTAGAATTGCTGTGGATACTACATGGGCACGAGAAATGCATTCTTAGGCTCACGACTTGCACCCAGAGTCTTCAGAGAAGACCATGCAGGGACATAACGATCCTGGCCATATAAAACAGGAAAGCTCAGGCTTTCAGACAAGTATACTTATGGCATTAATTGACATCTTGTAATTAAGTATTTTATGAACATATGCATTCACGCTAATTTTCCAGTTTCCTAAAACCAGGAAAGCACTGTTTCTTCTACTTGGTAAACTCAGGAAGAATCACAGCAATAAATTCCTAGTGTTATTAGATAAAGCAACAAAAAGCCTCTTCCTCTGATCTAACACTCTGGAGTCACATTTACTCTCCCTTCTTTGGGGTTGGGAAGGCGAAGAGGGAGGACTCGTTGGGTAGAGGAAATCAAACTTCAGATATGCCTACACTGCTAACACAAGGGTGTAACTGCAGACAGACAGACAGACAGACATGACCTAGTTTTAATCTCACTAGCTTGGGTACAAATAGCAATGAGAAAGGCAGCAGCAAAGGTACCCCGTGAGTGGCTAGAGCATGCTGAAGCCTGTTCTGCTGCAGGTTTACTGCTTTTTGTACCCAAGCTAGATCGAGGATGCCTGAATATGCTGCAGTCACACCTCCTAGGCCTACAACCGAATGCCTGTTGCTGTCTCTTCTTGCAATAACCCAATGACCATTAAAGAAATAAAGACCCCACAGAAGCATAGCAGAGGCGGACTTCTGGCAGATGCACAAGGCAAGCTACACATTTCCAAGCTAGCACGCTCCTTACAAAGTCACTTGAGCACTCGGCTGAAAACAGATCTGTCTCCTACAGGCTTGTGTCAGAGCTCTTCTCTTCCTATTTCCTTTTGAGATGTGGCTTTACTCTCCATGAACTAGCAAGAGCACTGACAAAAACAGAAAGTAACTGGCAGCTTTTTTATTTTCTTCTTCTCTCCTATCCCCAGCAATGATCCCATGCATGAAACATGTAATTGCTATCTCCTACTGATGAATTGCGTACTGACAAACACTAGTGAATGCCAAGCTGCTTAAGCCCTTTCCTTAAAGTATTAGCACAACATTAAAGTTTCTTGGCCAGGGAAGTCAAGCAACTAGGAGAAGATAACTGGGAAGAAATAAGCCCTCTTCTCCCTTTAAAGTTTGGTAAGTTTATGTAGGGAGACTTAAAATTAGTGCAGTGCAAACTTCACTGTACCTGAAGACATTACCAGCTGTTTGGGACAAAGCTCTCCCAGTTTACTTGTCTGTCATCTTAACATTACCATGGAAAACCCAAAAATGGGCTGATGTGCTGTTATATCATGGCCTTAAGAACTCTGTCTGTCTGGGGCATCTCTCTCACAGGTTACAACAGCCAGAAGAAATTTCACATGGACCACATCTGGGATTACAGTTGTGCGATACACTGACAGGGAACTGCCATGTTAACAAAGCCAGCAACTTGCTGACTAGAGGAATTAGCCTGTTTTCAAGTAAATGCTTTGCAATAAAAACAGCGCTCTTCTTGCCCACATGGACTGAAGAAGTACTTGCAGTAGCAGTACCCAAGAGTAAGGACACCCGATTCCTGTAATGACAGCAGTATTCATTTGAGCATTCTAAAAAGACAGCTCTAGGTAATTAAGTGATCCAGAGGAATTTTCCTAAGGTATTTAATAAAACCCAGAAGGGGGATCAATGAGATTACTTCATTAACATGTCTGAACTTTTCCTCCAAAAGGAAAATAAACACACTACCAAACAGTAAAACCCCTCCAGCTTCACTCCTTATAGAGATAGGAGAAACCTGCTCGGGTACACTTCATCTCAATGTCAGCTGCATTTACAGAAAGTCTGCATTCAGTCGATCATCCAGTGGCATGTTTCCATCTTAATAAGGGACCAGGCCACAGCATGATACCAAGTAACTACTTCTTAGTCTTTTTAATTAAAAGTACGGCTATGGTTAAGAATCAGACGCACCAGGTAATAAAAAGCAGCTGCCACACCTTCAGTCTCAGAAAGGTTCTGGCACAAAACTCCTGCAGGTTTAGAAACTCATTCTCCCGAACGGTTGCAATATCTGTTTCCTTTCCAAATTGTTGGGTCTTTATGACAAATTCATATTAGTGCGCTAAAGAGTACTGAACACATGACTGGTAACTGAAAATTCTTCTCGGCATCTAGATGTATCTTGTCAGGCAATTACATTGCTTTATGACTTGAGGTGTTCACAGGTGAAGTTATTTACCAACCACACCACCGTGCCATGTTTGCGCCTGGGCTTTGCTGGGGAAAGGGAATGAGGGGGCTCAGGTGGCTGTATCACATTCCTATGCCACTCATACACATAACAGCAAGCAGAAAAGGCAGTGCACACAGGATACTGTGCAGCACCCATCACGTATCTGTGCTCCTCATTAAGCCAGAGCACAGCCCACTGGCATGTTGTACGCAATGTTGGTGTTCCCCGAGATGCACATGAAGAGGTCTTTTCAAACACCTTAGGCAAGCCTGACTGACACACAGAGTGACACAGAAAGCTAAGCCTTCTTTACCTATGAATTTACAGCCATCACGAGTCAGAAGAACCTCCTTCACCCTCTGTTGGAGACATCAAAAAACTTCTAATAGGTAGGTGAAACTTCAGACAAAGTCTTGCAGAGTCTCTTAAAGAGAGGAACACAAATATGTATCCTGGGCAACATATACTAGCGTAGGCTAGAGAACTTCCATCCTGCTTTCTCAGTATTTTGTAATTCAAGTTGCAATCTAGTCGGACATTTGCTCTCCTCTGCATTCTCTTAGAACAGGCAACAGCAACTTTGTACCACTTACGATCTCTACACTTTTACTGTATCTGAACAGTACGACCTTTAGTAGCAATTTTTTAAACCATGGGTGGGTACCGAGCCATCATTTTGTACATGTACACGCATCCTAGTTTAAGAAAACTTGTCCCAAAAGTTTCTATTGCAGTAAAAAGCTTCAGGTTTAGAAGAAAAAATTCCAAATTGAGACAACCTACTTTAATGCCAGAAAAACTTCCTGCACTGTACAGAAAAAGGCAAGTAATCTACTGCCTGTAAATGGAAATAAAATGTAAAATGTGACACTATCACTCATCTCCTCCATGACTGGGAAAATACAGACTCTCTCCAGCTTGATCACCGAAGTCCAGGTTGCGTTTGGGTGACCCTGGACAGGTCTGTTGCCCTGAATACATGCTAACATAGCACGTTCTTCTAGGTCCAGAGCAGCTTGGTTCAGAGGCAGTACAGAGCACCTTCCTTGCACCCTGCTGAGTGGTGAGACATGTCAAAAGTTTTCTGGAACAGGTTAAGGAAGTCCAGGAATACAGGGCAGATACCAAGGAGGTACCTGCAGTGCCTGGTTTGAGATGCATGGGTAACAACGCAAAGACCTCTTTCTGTAAGAGCCAATGGATGCAGAAAGGCTGCTTCACAGAGGACACAGCTCTTAACTTAGCCGCTCATCAACTGCTAAACCTAAGCTTATCAAGTGAGGTTTCATTCTGAACTCGCTGCTAACAAAGCAGGCTCTAAAGGAGGACTGTCCAGACAAAGCACAAATTATTTATGAGTATGGATACCATGACTTTTGCAGAACACAACCATACCACGAAATAGTCCTAAATGATACCTTGAAATGCTAGAGATAAATTCAGCCACATCCACTTTCCCTTCTTCCCAGTGTCCAAAAACAGCTGCAAAAATTCAGAAGTTCTCAGAAGCAGATTTCTGTTTTTTCTGGGGGAAGGGAGAAGATAAGCATTATTTCTCTAAAATCCTGTTCACAGGATGAACTTAAACTTCCACAGTAAAGTGGTGTATCGATCTCTGCTTTTGCACACTAAGGTTTAATGCAACATTTTGCATCAATTTTTGAACAATTTATGAGAAAAAACAAAAAAAGTGACACTTATCCTAAACTGATGGATTCATCACTGTGTCATTATACTCTCCATTTACTATACTGCACACTACACTATGAAGGAGAAAAGCAGCCCCAGAAGCTAACGTGCCAAGAGCAGAGAGCGTGCATACCAAATACTGTCACAGTTTGCTGCAGGAACAACTTCCAAGCATCAGGAGCTTCCTTGCAAGCCATCGCTTACCTTCACAGCAAGAGTCAGCCCAAATTACTGCAACAGTGAAGAGCTAACAGTTACTCCACTTGAGTTAGTATACTCAGGTTAGCCCCAGTAAGCATGAATTTACAGCCAAAACTGGAGCTCAAGAGTAGTTTGATTGGCAGCTGATGAATTTTGCTAATTAATGTAAATTGTGCTAACTGGATATATCACTTGTGGTTGAATTCCCATTTAGAATATACCAACAGTTTTACTCACAGACGTGTTTTGCTCCAGACTCATCATCAATAGGTAAAATAAAATCACGTACAAACACATGGTTTGGATTAATGATTTTTTGCATAAATGGGGTATGCGCGCGTCATCTGATACATTTAAGTATTCCTAAATTCCTACAATGGCCAAGATCTGCTCATTACTTCCCTAATCTTCTAATGCTGAAAACTAACACTGATTAAATGCACCTTTTCACCATTTTGCATGATCTGCATGAATCAGCTGAACTCCAATTGCCTATTCTACAGCCAACCACTGAGAATAACATGCCCAAGAACTATTAAGAGTAATGATAGGTCTATGACTTTGGGAAAAACATCAGAAATATATATTTGTCTACTTAAAACACAAACATAGGTACAAGCTGATCACACTGCTGTACAATGCCGGAAATGTTTCTAGAAATTGACAGCTGCTTCTGTGGGTAAATGACAAGTCTGGGTATTCCTCCCCTTCCCATGTCTACTACTGGGAGTTTGAAAGGTTCCTCCTTGATTTCTAAATATAGACCTCATGATCAGATTCTGCATGATAGGTTTATGAACAGGAACAGTATGATTTCAGACAGGAATAGCAAAACAAAACACAGAACAAGTCACAGTATTCCTCCGAGTCCTCTTTAAGGTCACCACCCATGGGGACACAACCCAAGAATCTGAGTCAGTGAACCTAAAGAACGAGAAGAGAAGCAGGCCAGAGCTGCAACTGGAGTAAGGGGGGCAGCTGTAATATTTATTACAATGGGGTAAAATAGGGCAAGTGACTTCCACTTTTTAAATTGTAACATTACAGTTTTGAGGGATCTTCTGGGTAACAAGTTGGATGTCCTTAATTGCAAAGGTATTAGGTAACATGATTTTCCTGATCTCTGTAGCATATAAGATGGACTCAAAGCAAGGGCAAATAACAAGTATGTAACTACCAGTTGATTTTAGGAAGTTTACATTTATTAAAGAACCCTAGAAAACAAAAACCAAAAATACCCAACCCCCAAACTAGATTTACAGGTCTAGCAAGTATTACTGCATATTTCTGTAAATTTCCACACTCCTTGTAACTCTATCACACTGGTAACTTAATAGTGCTATACAGTTATTAGCATCAGAGGAGTGTCTCAGTCTGAATACGTCCAGCCGCTGAATTAAGCAAAGAAGGACCCTGAAACCGTCTGCGTTTGGGCTCCTCACTCTGGGCAGCCTTGCCAGGCTCGGGGAGCTTCATCAAGGACAATGACTTCTGCTGGCAAACCTCCACGAGTCCTAGTTCAGCATCCTGCTAACCTCCCTTTTGCTCATTTCTGTCAGATTCAGTGAAATTCCTGAGCAGAGTAGTCTACTAACCCTTTGTAATCCCCAATAAACAGTTCAATCATTAAGAGCATTAACAACATGTGTACCACACAACAAATCATTTATGACCCTTCTTTTCGTCTTCCCTCACTGGTTGTGGCTTTTCACCTTTGCTGCTGCTTCTGTTGGTGTCTTAGTTCAGTTGAATTCTTTGTTCATTTATTCCTTCTGTTGGGGGTGGGGAAGAATTGGAGTATTTTTCAGTTAGGAGATAAAAAGAATCCTTTTGTTCTGCACAGATTGATATTTTATAAATTTGGTATGCTCTCCCTTCTGTATTTATTCTGGCTTTATAATCCAAAACAGTCAAAGGACAAATGTTCCTTCACAAGATGCTCCCAAACCCCTACGGCAAAAATTTAAGGTATCACTTACTTAAAAATAGAAACTAAGGTCTAAATTGGTAATTATATCATTGATCTGGGCCCTTTTATCTGTGCTAGAAAAGCTGTAGAATATATAAATCTAGTGGAAGTCTCAGTGCAGAATAAACACTATTCTGGACTCCTTGTAGAATTTCTCCAAGGGCACAATTTTACATCAGTTTTTGTTTTACTACACTGTTCTAACTACAAACTTATCAGTGGACAAGAAACCAAAATCTTTCCCACGTACTTTTGGTTAGTTTAAAGCTTTGCTATTTTTAATTTAGGTTTTTTTAAACTACAACAGCATTTTAAGATTTGGAAGAAGAATCAGGAAACTGCACCCATCTCATATCATTATTGAAGGGTCTAAGGGTTTGTAATACCAGCACATAAAACAAAGCCCCAAAGGTTACGCAAACAAGCAGCACATTCTCCTTATCACCACACTTGGCTTTCTCCTAGAGCTCCACATAAGGAAGATACAAACCCAAAGCACTGTTCTGTGCTCACCTGGACCTATCCCACACTTGGGCACCTGCACCCGTTTGAAAAGTGCCTGAATACAGCAGCATCTTCTATCCACTTCAGATTAAAACAACTACACATACACTTCCTGTGCTGCAGAGCACAGCACGACACAGCAACACAGATCACACTGGCTTAACAGCATTCTCATGTCGGGTTTTTGTCTTGAAGTATGAAATGCACATCATCCTGTAACTGCTAGGTTTGTAATTAAAGCATGGCCAGGAACTCTACGGTAGTCACAGAAGTGTAAAGTGGGCAAAATCTTCTGAAATAACACTGGAATATTCCTCTTAAAAATCATGTTCAGAAAGTATAGGCCTACCATTGCCTAAATAAATCAATGGTAGGTCTTCCCAGCTGTGTGAAGTTGCACACTTGCCAGTGCAACCCTGTTGTATTTGTTCCAAGAAGAGAGTGAAGATGGCTAACCAAGACCTGTGTTACCACCAGACAGTAATCTTCAGAAGTGAAATTTCATGAACACGATTAACGCAGGGAAGGCCATCCTCTCCAAAACGAGCTATCACTCAAGATGCATTTGTGGTCATTTGTCAGTAAACTGCTCAATAAACTGCATATTGAATGTGACATATTTAATGAGTGTCTCCGTGACTGCAGAAATGACAAGTTCCCCAAATGTAAGGTCTGATCCTGAAACTGCTGCAGTCTTGATAATGTTCACCTGCTTTCACAGTATTTCTCATTTCCCTAGCTAGACAAAGGATAAGTGGCATACTCTCAGAAAAGTTCCATGTATGACTGACTTGCTTTATAAAAGTTCTCAAGTATTCATACCTGTATGATTTCATCTCTTTTCAAATGCATTGCATCAGAAGCCAGCCACAGAAACTACAGGGTTCTCCAGCCTGCCGTAACAACTCCCCTCTGAGAGGAGCCAGTGGCTCCTAGAAGTCAGAAGGGGTTGATGGAACACTGTCCATAATTCTCTCAAGATCTCTGGTTGTAACCCGATGAACCAACAGTTCAGCCCCAAGCAGGCGCAGCCCATCTCACGGTGGCAGAACCAGGGTTTGCCACTGGCTAGAGGAAGGCAGAAACAAGAACATAATCGAATCAGCTGTACCTTCGCTTAAAAAAGGTGATGGCAAATACTCATGCAAGAGGGCTTCAGTAAGGCAGTCTTTTACAGTGTAATAATTCACAGGCTGGCTACAGCAGTTAGGACTTCAGAAAGTTAGCAACAAGAAAGCACAACTCCAAGCTATACACATCTGGGCTACAGACAGCACTGTCAAGGTACTGAGCTCTGCAAGCAGGCTCCAGACGTGCTCGTACTTGTGTAAGCCTTTGCATAGGCATATTCTGCAACACTATTATACCCTGCTCCCGACCCTCATTATCAGAGAGGGTCAGTGTCAGTCAAGCACCTAGCCAGGCCAATCCCATGCAAGTAAAATAACAAGCAATTTTCTGTGAGAATAGCATCTGAGTAAAGGATTATGCTCATGATACATGCAAGTCTAACACAAGTCTCAACTGGCAAGGGCATGACTGATCTTACAGACTTGATAGCTTCAGCACAGCTTACCTGGCTCCACCTGCTCCACTCTTCAATACGTACACACCCCACTTTCTCTAGCGTACGTTCCAGAAGCATTACCAATTCACAGGGCTGGAAGGACAACTAATATATTATTTTTTAAAAATGTTGATGTCCCTTTGACAAATTCACTGCTGGAGACAAAGTAAAATCCAGCTGAGAAATCTCAGTGGGGTGCAGAGCAGAACACCAGTGCCACAGGTGGAGCAATACACATGCCAAAATACCCAGCTCACCTGCCAGAGAGAACTGAGCTGACAGATTATGACATGAACCCTGTGGCCAAATGACCCTTAACTAATTCTATTAATGCTGCCCATGCCCTCAAGAGAGGGGCCAATTCTCAGTAAAATGTACATGCATGTGGATAGCAATATGGGGAGGAAAAACACCCCCCAAAACCAAACAGTTCTATGAAGGGTTAATTTGCTCCGATTTATCTGTTGAGTTGCTATTATTTCTCCTTAATGATAAATTCACTCAAAAAAAAAAGCCAAAAAGCCTATTAAAATGTCTATTTCAAGACATCAGCATTCACTTTTTAATCTGCATGCTCAAAACTCTCACACTGCAGCTCAAGAACTGCAAAGCAAGAAGACATCTAAAGCAAAACCAGTTTTGAAACAGGCTAATATCTCAAATTTCCTTCATGCTGGTAGTTCAGTGTTCCCTTCACATCCTGTCCTTCGTTACCTGCTGTTGGCTGAAGATAATCTCTTCCAGGCTTCTCAAATGCTGACACAGGAACCTCTGCAAGCACACTGAACTACTTCCTTTTCTCCTTGAAAAGATTTAATAACCTACAACTTTCTTCTGTGCCCTACTTGTAGTCTATCATTTTCTTCCTTCTTGTATCGAATCTGCTAAAATAAAATTTTATAGAGTGTCAATTCAACAAAGGAAAAACTATAAAGTTCGTTCTGACAGCTCCCTTTCTCAAAAAAGAAAGAAAAAGAAAAATCCTTTGCCCTTGAAAAGATGAATTGAATAGCCTTAGGTATTCTATAGCTCTATTTATGAAAAGGTTTTTGGACGCTAAACACACAAGACTCTACAAAAACGGGCAAAGCATTTTGCCCAAGTCATAAACTTTTTATTTTCCACTGCACAGAGAAAAATATGCTACACTCCACTACTAGACATAAGCTCACCTTTCAGAGGGGTACAAGCCCCATCCATCTCAAAGGGAAGCAATGCCTATGAGATAATACCATCAAATGAAGTAGCCTCAAAAAACCCACAAACATATGCTATTTGAATTTAGGAAAGCAATTCCCTTCTTTACAGAAACACACATTATTCTGCCCAGACATTATTTTGAAGTTTTCTTACCAAAACCATGTTATTAATATTTAATATTATAATGGTAACATCGAATCACAATACATAACACTAAACAAAAAAAAAATTAAAAAACTACTAGACATGTATGACTGTTACTTTTCTATGTAAAAAAAGTCACTTGACTTTAAAATAAAAGTCATGGTAAAAGTAATGTAAAGCTCCCTGGTTATAAATTAAACTGAGGCCACCACTCTTAAACTTCTAATATCTTCATGCATATCCCATTTAATACTTCATATTTGAATGTTGTAGAAATTTATTTTCTTCACTTTTATAAAGAACAATTAAGTTTGATTTTAAAATTCTGTATTTTATAATAGCGAGAAAAACATCTAACAAGAAAGATTATCAAAGATCAATCCAGTTGCTGAGCATGTATTTCTATTTCATGCACAACAGGCATCTTCACTTTGCTAGATTCCTCCCTGAACTGTTCTGAAGTCAAATAGTCAACTGACCTATATATTACTCATAAAAATCTAAAAAAAATAATAATTTTCTCAAATTTGGTTTTCTAACTTAAAATAAATACTTACTAACATATTTTTCATCAAATGCTGAATCATGGGAAAAACGCATATGTAACTTCACTAGTTTGCAGATAATTTTATTTCAGCGCCTGAACAACTCCCTTTTTCTTGTTTTTTTGGTGAAACTGTATCAGAATATTTATTTAAAACAATGTTGTACAGCTGTTGTAGTTTAGAGAAAAACACACATTTAAGTATTTTGGGACAGGTTTTTTTTGTTTTGTGGGTTTTTTTGTCTTGAACAGAAAAAAAATGAAAAAAATAAGATAATTTTTTCAAAGAGCAAAAATATTCCCTTGTAGCCAAGCTAAGAGGCTAATATAGAATAGTATCAGCAATTCAAATCTAAGCTATCCAATAGAAATTAAATTTAAAAATCAAGTTTCTCTCATTATAAGAAGTCTCTTCTACTGTTCATCCTAAATTACCATGTTTCTTTTTCCATTCTTTATTGAACTTCCATTCTTTATTGAACCATGTAAAATCATCCCCCAAAATAATTTTCACAGAAGTAAAAAAAAAAATTCCCTCAGTATTTCTATTATTCTGTATTACAGTAATACCAGGGCTCCAGTATGATTGACAAATACACAGGAAAACACTGTCCAGAAGAGGCACATAAAATAATTCAGTCCTTGAATTCAAAGGGACCAGAGAATAATTCTTAAACTGCAGACTGTTTAATGCTTACAGTATCAACACATCTGGTTCCTGCTTCTGCTCAGGTTCCTCAAAAGATGTTGTTCCCATTTCTGTTGAAATACTTAAGCACTCAAAATACACAGAAACTGATGCTATTCAAGAGATACTCCTTTCCTCACTAAGGTATACTGAATTTGTTTCCTATGGCATAAGCTTCAGACCATTATCTCAAACTAGAAAATGCTACATCATTTTACAGCTTCTGTTCAATAAAAAAACCAACTTTTGCGGCTATATGCAATGGAAGAATGTTTGTCCCTGTATATGTAAGCCTAGAAATATTTATCTGAAAAAGAAAATGCAAGCAAATTAAAAACTAATGTTAATATTTCTATTAATTGTAAAACATGTGCTTCTGTCTTTTTGTGGAATAAATTCATAGCCTTAAAACTCTGAAGATAAGAGTTAAAACAAAGAAGTTAAATCCTCTACCAGAATGCATTTGCTCAAGTGTAAAGCTAACAAATGCTAAAATTTTTGGCAACACTTCTGCATTTCTGAATCATTAGGTAGTCAAACTATTTTTTGATTTTGCTTGCATGATGTTGGATTAGAATAATCCATATAAATCAGTGGTTTCCCCTCACTAGGAATACTGTGTTTACTTCTGGTCATCTGATGTCAAAAGGATGCATAAAAAATAGGGAGGTTCATAAATAAATAACAACAACAAAAAAAAAAAAGACTTCCATGTACAGTAGTGGATTAGAATTGTTTACTCAAGAGAGGAGTAAGAAAGAATATAGTCAAAGTAAACAAAATAATGGCAAGCCAGAGAAGGCATGCTGAGCATTCCAGCCACCCTTTTCAGAATATAACGCTGGGATACTTTTCCTAATGAAAACTGAGTAGGTCTTTGTCAAAGAGAACTGTTTATGCTACAGGAGGGCAGAATTCTCTGATACTTTACTCCAACAAAGACATGGAGTTTGCAGCCACAAGACAGAACTGAAATAGGACAAAGAAGAAAAAGCTGAACTCATGTATTTAGTTGCCTAGAGACTTAACTCCTAGAAACCTAAACATGTAGGCCGAAGTCCTCAAAGATACTTAAGCACCTCTTTTCTATTGATACCACTTATCATTTGAAAACATTGGGGCCTGGTGTCTGGATACACCCAATGATCCAGCCATTAACAACTTACAGCGCTCTCAACTCTAGGCAGCCACAGTGACAATATTATGGATTATAGATATGCCTGATAGTAGTGGGATGCCTATTTATTTCCCTTTTCCAATCATCCTAAGACTGCTGTATGCAAAGACTGTGATAAGCAGCACTTTTAGTTGATACTGTATGTGAAAACACAAGCCACGGGGCTTCGTAACTGTGTTTTCGGTAAGGCTACCAGGGTTTTTTTCCATAAATAGTCACCATCTCCCTTTCCGATCACATCCGTTACCAGATCTCCTCCCCTCCACCATGTCAAAGACCTTACACGCAGCCACACAGCCCCTGTTGCCTAAACACCTCCCAGTTTTCATTCCAGCCCCGACTATGTCCACACCACCCCCCCAGCCTTCAGCTCTTCTCCAAACGCTTTGCCTCCATCCACCTCCCTCCCTGTTGCACCCCCCTTCTCTCTCCGTTGCCATTCGCTACGCTGCTTCACTCCTGACCACCAACCCCTCTCCCCAGAGTCTGCTACTTCCTAACGTCTTGACATTGTTTCCTTCCTACTCCCACACCACGAGACCTCTCCAGCAGCTTTCAGTTACAATCCTCCTTTCTCTTATAGTGAGCAAAACACCATCTTCCCTTAAAATAAGTATACCTAAAGTTGAATACCACAGCAAACAGCAGTAAGACTTATCCACAGGCAGCACCTTGCAGCTTCAGGGAACTTGCCTCTCTGGTGAAGCAGGCTTCACCATCCTTTGCTTGCAGAAAAATAAAAATATTTCTACCTAGTAATGCATTCTCTGAAGTTTCACGTTTATTTATGGCATTCCAAACTCTCTGTGCTACTGACATGCAGGAGGAGAACATCACCAAGTTGAATCAGACACTACTAAGACCAACTAACAGTTAGTAAGTCCTCAGGTATTTCTATTAGGGCAAAATATAGCATTTGAGTAAAGCAAACTTAAACAGGAGAGGCAATGCAAACCGAGGACAGAACAATTATGGATTATACTCAATGGGATTAATGCTGAGATCAAAAAAAAGTGGCAATTATTTGAAGGTTTTTGATGAACATACTGATTCATATAACCTAATAAAAAAAAAATGTCTGGAGACCTCTAGTACACATGCTAACTGACTTTTTTCAGACCCTACATTAGGACATCAAATAGAAATCTCTAAAAAGAACTTTGTCTATCAAAAACCTGGTAACTGGAGATGCTTTAACATATCTTCAATGTAAGGTTCACCAGTCATCAGCAATGAGTAAGTTTACATTCACCACCATTATAATGAACATTTTCATACATTACATAAGAATTTTGACTACCTACCACCAAAAGAGAAACAAAAAGGCATTTCATTTTTCCTAAGAGCAGCTCAGAAACATTCCAGACATACAGATACTATAAATAAATTCCAGTGCACACAAAGTATTATAATTATTTGCAATAATTAGCAAAAGCTGAATATTAACAGGTGTTTTTACTGTTAAACGCAGTAGCATTAAAAATTGGAACTTCCAACAGTTCCAGTATGGGATAACAGTGTTTCAGGTTGTTGTCGCAAACCCGTAACTTCAAAAAAACCTGAATAAAGTTAAAACTTATTTTTAATCAGCACAGATCAGTACTTAGAGAAAGCTGATTGACTGTTTTCAAATAAAAGAAAAAATGTGAAACAACAGGTTCTACAAAATTTACATACTCAGTTCTCTGACAGAAAAACAGTTATTGCTCTGATACTTATTATTTAAGAAAAACGATGTAGTTCCTACACACAGGAATACCTTTACCAGCATGAAGTATTTCTAAGCTCCTTTTACATAAAAAAGGACTTTTGGTCAAGTTCTACCTCACCATGTGTCTGCAGATTCTTAGCAGAACTCTTGCATGAGCTACTGACTTGAGTTACAAAAAATGATTAAGACTGATTCATAACGGTGAAGTTTTTAAGAAAAGCAGCATGGGAAAGAGACCAGCAAAAACCACAAGCACAGGAAGAAAGCTAAATCTGTAAGGTGATCCACTAGGAATCCACATACCAGCTGATTAAGAAGCTGCCTAACGACCAGCTTTTGGGATCATTACATGGTTAGAACTGCTCATTCCCCAATACCTTTGTGAAGTTAGAACTCATGAAAAATTCAGATCTAGGGCTTGATCCAGCACCCAAGGAAGTTAATAAATATTTTAGCACTGACATCAGTGAAAACAGATAGACCGTTTTATTTTTTTCCTTAAAGATTTCATATCTAGATTTTTAATAACAAAATATTAAGAGTATAAAAATTTTACTGGTATTTCAAAAAATTAACATCACTTTACACAGCATTATTATAACACCCCCTACTACATGCCTAATACAAACGTATTTATCAAACAAAACCAACTTGGCCAAAGTGTGATACAACAGCTACAACAAAGCCATTACAAGAGTAATGCAACTTTCAGAGAAAACACCAACACTACCACAGTGAGCAGTGCAACTTTATAGCTAGTACGCTCTGCACAGATGGACAAGTAATTTTTAGAAATGAATCACGCTGCAAATGATTTTACTAATTTTAAAACAGAGGTGAGGAACCAATAGCCTACAGGCCAGATATGGTTTGCTTCTTCAGTTCAGATGGCCTACAGACGCATACGTGCTACATTACTTAATAGCACCAAGGCAGACTTTAAGGAAAACCACGCGTGTTTTAAAAGGCTCCAACAATCCACATATTTTTAAATACATAATCCTTAAACCCAAACATCAGCCCGAAGTTGAAAGTATTAAATGAAATCTACGTTATTAGTTTGCTTTTTTTTTTAACACACAAATTCTTGAGTTATTGTCCACTAAATATAGCGCATTCTTGCTACCCTGAGAATATGGGACTTCACAGCCCTCAACATTTAAATTATCTTTGTAGACAAAAGTCAATGGCACTTCACATTTGGACGACAGCCTATGCAATGGTTGTGGTAGAATAATTTTGGTATCTGCTCTGATACAGAGGAACATACTCTACAGCCTTTAGGACAGAACTTCTACTGAAATCAATGAATGTTTTGCCTCTAAAAGATACAGTCCCAAATATAGATCTCAGCCTTTCATAGACAGCTTCTTTCAAAGTGCAAATCACTTCTGAATCTGAAAGTGTATTCAGGATTCTAAATATGAAAAGAACAAGTGAAAAAGAATTTATTGAGAAAGAGAAAAATCACAGGCCACCACTCTACTTTCATGTTTTCTGCAATTATTTGCAGCTGCCACGAACATATTGATATTTAGTAAACTGAAGGCTGCAGCTTTAATTGAAGTTTGACTGCTATAAACAGTTAGCTGCCTGGCTCTGGCCCGCACTCTTAATACCATCAGCAGAACAGAGATGGGAAGCATAAACAAACCTTTTAACTAGATTACAGTTTCTAAAACAGTCAAGAATCCCTTCGGCAAGAACTCCTATGTGACAAAATGTTAAAGGAGGAAAAATATTTTTAAACATTATCTTAAAAATCCTAACCTTTCCTAAGATAGTATGAATGGGAATCTTCTGAGGAAAAATATTTTAAGCTCAAAGGGGGCTATCCTTGAGAAACACAGTCTGATTCTTAAAAAAAAAAAAAAAAAAAAAGGCAGGCAGAAAACTTTAAAACAAATGGTTGCAAAAAAGAAAAATATTTTCCAGACGCTTTTTCTCTTAACACTTCAAAATGCATCAAGAAAAGTTATTGAACTCTGAAATACCAGCAGACCTTACAATATCATTTCACATATCCAGTAGCGATGAAGAACAGCATAACAAAACCCCATTGCATCACCAATTTATACCAACATGTCTACCTCTTAAATCTGATCCTTCTTATTATTTGCTGTAACCAAGCTTCTTCCCCATAAAGATTACGAGGGGTCAACAAATCCCCCCTTCTGCCCCCAAGCCTGTAAAAACAAAAGAAAGTTCTGTTCTAAAAAAAAAAAATTGCTCGCTACAGATTTCTGACCACTTTGTTTCTTTAATCAATGATCTCATTTGTCCACTTTCACAGTGTTTTCTTACAAAAACAGCAGACACCAAAAAATTCTTCCTCTCATCTAGGGTTTAGATGAGAGGATCCAGCAAAAATTTTTTTGTGTGCTTGTTTTTACATACTTATAAATAAAATTTACCTCCTTAAGTCAACGGCATGCTTACGTACAAAAATTAAACAGATGAAAAAATCTTAATTGCATCAGAATCTTAAAAGTCAAAAATTATATACCTTTAAAATATGCATAATTTAGAAGTAGATTAGGTGCAAACAGTCAAAATATAAAGCCAGTGCCAACTTTTTGCTATTGTCAATGTTACAGCTTGAGTCCTACCAAAACTCATGAAATTTGTACTCATTCTAGCAGGTCTAATCATATATATGCATATATATATACACAAGCGCACATGTGTATAAATAGGCATGCATGAGTATACATATATGAATGTATACAGGTAAAAGCTTAAAGGATGAAGACAAAACCCAAATGTTTTACACGTTTTTATAGACTTCAGTTTGTCACAACAGATAATCCTAAACAATGTGTTGACAATGATCTACCAGAGCTTAAAAATAAACTCTAAAATTGGCAAACTGAAATTAAATTTATGTGGTTTTGTAACATCAGGCAGTATGAATGGAAAAATTAGCCTATCTATATTTATGATATGTAGACCTAGCTTCTATTTGGCCAACTTTTATGTTTCTCCTAACTTAGACTGCATTTGTTTCCTTTGGCAGTGGGGTACAAGGCAACATTATTGCAAGCCTCTTTTTATCTAAACGTTGAGAATATCACCATTTGATCCAACAGGATTTGTTGTGCAAACAATTGACAACTGTTCTGGTTCCCTCACTTGGGAATTCTTCTTAGCGATGCCATGCTACTGATGCTGCAAACCAAGGGCCCTAATATTAAGATGCTATTTACATTTCAGATTACTCCTCCTTCAGCAAGTCACCAAAATAAATTTGGATTTAATGTCACTGAAAATGTAGACTAAGCAAAAATTATGAGAATATATATTCTTTTTAAATCTGGGCTTCAATTTTACCTCATATAGGAATAATGTAATTAACATATTGCTTCTGTAAGTCTTAGCTACCAGATATCGTGACGAGATAAGAATTTTCAAAATACTGCTTGCTTTTTATTTTAAAATACTTCCTGTAGAAGAAATAAAAAAAAAAAATAATGAAAACAGCACATCGAAGAATTTAACCGGAGGAATAAATGAAACCCTTTATTCCTTCTTTAATAAAGAAAGTTATTAGAAACCTTACAAAGAATTTCCAGACATTTTACCATTTCATTTTTTAAGTAAATTTAAAGCTCCTTAAACAGAAGATTTCAGAAAAAAAAAACCACCCAAGAACAAACAAACAACAAAGTAACAAATGTAGCCTGGGCATCTCCAGCTCTCTGTATTGCCCACCACAATGTTCCCCAGCTCCAGCCCAATGAACCAACCCTCAAAGCCACTCTCTGCAATGCGTTCCTTAGTCATTCCCATGGGGAGGACAGGAGGTAATGGAGATTTTTGTGATGGGAACACCTGTCAAGCTGCAGATAAACTGAGATGATCAACTCATTTCACAAAGGTCTATGAATAGCCATCTCATGGTAATGACTGATTCCTGCTGCCATGTGCCAGATAAAAAAAACAAAACAACTTAGAGGTAAGAGCCTCAAAATACAGATCTTTGGAGCCACACAAAGCTTTGGAGCTTTAATTTTAAGTACTGTTTTAAAGTATCGATGTTTTACACACTCATTTGTATTTACACATGTGCATTTGTGTACATACATGTATGCTATGTACTAATATACTTTATAACACTGTAGCCTGAGTGGTTTTGACAAATTTTACCTCTATTCAGAAACAGTGTGAAGTCTGAACTCCTTTCTAGATGATTCACAAAAAAAATAGGTATCACTATAATAAAGAACTTGGAATTTGAAGAGAGAAAAGGAGTCCATACTTCTTAAATTTTTTAACTGCTGTTTTTTATTAGCATCCCACTTGTTTTAACTCTAGTTACATAGATAAAAACTAAAGCATTCTGAAAACTGTCTCAAATGCTCTTCCAAAATGTTGTTACTAATACAAGCCTTGGTTCCTGTGCAGGCCTATTTGAAACTAATTAAGCAATATTATTCCACCCAATACTTCCTAAAATAAAAACAAAGAAATGCCAATGAAAGCCTGTGGTTTCAAATATTCAAATAACTCTTAAAAAAGAATAAGCAGGTCCTTAATGACATAAAAACATTTAAAAAAATGTATCCTGTATCTTTTTATTGTTGAAATCAATGGTAACTTCGATACCCATTTCCAGTGGGACAAAGCAGAAATCAATACAGGGTCCTTACAAAAACCCAATCAAACAAAACCAAGCCCCTGAAAAACCAAACAAGCCTAAAAGAAGAAGCAGAACTTCCCACTCTTCAAAAGTTTTAACAATATTTTTTTAAAGGAAGCTCAGCCACTTTCAACATTTGTGTCCCTAGCCATTAATAGATGAGATTCTTCTCTTGGAAACTGCTTTGTGCGTGTGGTCTCTTAAGCCCATAGAAAGACACGCTGACATTAGTGGGGCTCCAGATGGGCACAAGGGGCCACCCACCTGGTTTGCTGCTTTCCAGAAGGAACATCCACGATAAGCACCCGCTGCTGATTCAGAAACTAACTTTGTAGTTATGGACTGTATTAAAGTTACTGATCTTCCACATACAAGGAACGACCATGAGTAACAGCAGGGGGAAAAAAAAAGAGAGAAAAAAGAAAAATTACTGACAAACCGAATTAAACTACCCAGCTGAAAACCAAGGCATTCCATTTTTGAGTGGACTGTTACTTATGCCAAGATCTTCAGTGCTTTTTTTTTTTTTTTTTTTTTTTTTTTACAAAGACCTATCCCTCCACAGCCACAGAAGAATGAAAGGACTCCAAGCAAAGAAAAGTTCATTTATTGAAAGTATTGCATCATAAAGATTCTCTTCAAACATCCGCCTACCTAGTCTAAATAGAAACTAACACATTCACCTACAAAGAAAGGTAAGACAGCAAACTCCAAGGAAAGACTGTTAAAGACAAATATAAGTCTGGCATGAACAGCATCTTTATGTCTAGCACAGGCTACATTTTGCTATGGTAGGTTCCTTGCTAATTCAAAACAAACTCTCTGCCCAAGAGCCTAGGAAGCCACTAACCTGGAATACAGAGGAAAGCAATCACTAATTTTGTCTCAAAAGATAAAGAACTGAAAAATACACACAAAGTTTTCCTAAAAGCAATTAGAAAATATAAATACCTATTCATAATAGCAGCAAAGACAGCTTAAAAAAACCAAAGAAATCTGTATTGCCCCTTAGTTATAGGTGTTGATAATGCACAGTCTTCCTTAACAGAGGTTGCCTTAACACAGGTTGAAGAGATTCAGTTCTTTTAGTTGTTAGAAGGTTGCTGTGACAGCAGCCAGAATCCCCAAATTAGCCTTAGACCCCTTTGCGCTAGGTGCTGCAGAAATGCAGGGATTGCGTCTGACAACTTGGAATCCCCAGCCCCACCAGTGGCTCCTGAGGAGGGAACCTTCCCTACCCTATTTCCCCAAAGCAGCAGTTGTCTTTCCAGCACAGACCTGGCTGCCAGAGCTGGAGGGGAAATGAAGGTTTTATTAGTAAGTTTATCTCTAAGATTTAAAGTAAGAGAAGACCCTGAATTATTCTGACCAGCTTTAAAATTGTTAGGGTACTTTACTGAGCAATCATATTAAATCAAATCATACCTATTTTTAACACTAAAACACAAAGAAATTAAAGTGTTCAATCCCCCCTAACAAATAATAGATCTCATCAGCTGTAGGCCATGAAAGTTGCAGGCAGATCTGCAGCTCTACATACATCAGGAGCATAATCCTGAAGTTGCTATAGGTTCTCATGTACAGATGAAAGTAGATCAATGATATCTCAGGTTCAGAAAGGAAGCACTGTCATGGAAAAAAAACCCCAACAAAAACTATGTCGTTTACTGCTGGACAGTCTTTTGCTGTCCAAATCTTGCCTGTAGTAAACTAACTAAAAGGAGAGTCGCACATTTGAAGAATGTGTTTCCTAACAACACGTATCTGCCGCTTTTGACAATGATTATCGCTGTTGAATTTTTTCACATTTAAAACCAAATTAATCCTGTTTTTACAAGCTAACACAAAACTAATGGCAAACTATTAGAAAGATCTATAGTTATGGCTGCTACCTTAAATTCTTCTTCACAGTATTGTTAAGTATCAGTCCAACTCTATTTTTCTCTCATTCTTTCCAACCCATCAAATTACGGCTTTCTCAAACTCTTTCCAGCTTGATCACAAAATTACTGCTTCGCATAAGACATGTATGTACAAATTAGAAATGGGAGACAGCAAAGCTTTCAGGAGAGCTCTTTCTTGTGGGTATCCTTCCAGCGTGAAGCAGAGATGACACACACTCTCTGCTGACCACCATTTAACCGTGATGCCCCACTGAAATACGTACTCATGGCCTACTTCATGGTTCAGCATGCACCATGGTACTTAATAAACTGAGCAGTTAAACTGTCTTTTTAAAATTATGGAGGACGTAATTAAGCTCCAGAAATAAGCAGAGAAAAGCAATTTTAATGTAAACATCCTACTTCTGTAGAGGACACTTATTTCAACTCGGCATTAATGCCCAAACTCTTACTTCTGGATTCTTGCAATTCTCTACAAGGCTTCTTCCAATATTTCCTTGAGTTAGGCATTTAGTTTGCCCCCTTACATTTTAATCTATTTCGGACATTTTGACACGTAACTTTCCTTTTAATCAGTAGAAAAAAACCCACCCGGTCAGACCAGCCTACCAGCGGTACCTGACCTAACAAACCACCAACATCGTTCGGTGTGGATGGAGACATTTGGCCTTGCGACCAGAAGGCCATGGAAAAACAGATCACGACATATGTATTTGAGCAAACCATTGACCAAATATAGCCAGCCACCAACGATGGCCACGGAGTGCTATCCACCGTGCAACACCGATTCCAATCCTGCAAATATCTGACATTCGCCAAGAGTCCAGTTCTTGGACTAGCCCTGGAAGTTAGGCTGGTGAGCAGGTCTTTGTACCACCAGGGCCTTAAGGACCGCGGGAGGAGGGGTGGGGTGGGGGGGTGGTCGCTAAGTCATATAACGGCCTGGAACCGCCGTTCTTCAGACAGCCCAACCGGGGGGGAGCGGACCCCGAGGGCACCCCAACACCCTGCCGTTATTCCAGCCACCAAAATCCCCGCTGCGGCGAGGAAAACACCACTTTCGGGACGAGCCGGGGCTCCGCACCCACCCCGAACTTTGCTCAGCACCCTGCGCCTCCCGCGACGAGCCGCCCCCGCCGGCATCCCCCCTCCCCGGCCCGCGGCGGCGGGGCGCTGAAGCGGCAACCCCCGGGGCGGCGGGGAGGGGAGCGCGGCCGGGGCCGGAGCATCACCCGCGCCCCGGCGACAACAAAGCTCCGGCAGGACCGAGCGGGGGGAGCCCCCGGCACCGAGAGGGGGCAGAAAGTGACAGGCGGGCGCCCGGCGCCCCCTCCCCGCCGCCCGCGGCCCAGCGCGGCCGAGCGCCGGGCCCCCCCTCCCGCTCCCTCCCTGAGGTAAACAAGCGGGCGGCCCCGCCGCCGCCGCTCCCCCCGCCCCGCCGCCGCCCCGCACTCACCTCAGCGGCCCCCCGGCGCCCGGCCGGCCCCGGAGCGGCGCAGGCGGAGACGCACACAAAGGGTAATAAAGGGGGAGGAGGGGAGCGCGGGGGGTGGGGGCTGCCCAACTGCCTGCCGCTCCCCCACCGAGGTGCCTCCCGCCGTGGCCGCCTCTCGGGTTCGCTCTCCCTCCGCCGACGGCCGCGGAGGGGTGGCGGAGGGGGGGGAGGGGGGAAGGGGGCAAGAAACTCCCCGGGCTCCTCCGGCGGGGCTGGGGGGTGGGGGGGAGAAACTCGGGGCGCCTGGCACCGGCCCCCCGCCCCCGCGCCGATGCCGAGCGGAATTAGCGCCCTGTCCCTTTAACGGTATAAATAACGGGCCCCCCCGCCCCCCCCCGCGCTCCTCATCATCAGCTGCTGCTGCTGCTCCGGCTGCTGGGGCTCCGGCGCTGCCGGGGAGGAAGAGGGGAGGCAGCCACTGCGCATGCGCCCCGGGGGAGCTCGGGAGGCCGCGGGGGGGGGCAGAGGGAGGGACGTGCCTTCCCACAGGGCCGCGCGCGCCGCGCGCACCCGGAAGGAGATCCGGCTGCGGGGCGGAAGGAAGTGGCGGGGTAAGGCCGGGGCGGAAGTGAGGGGGCGGCTGGGCGAGGAGGAGGAGGAGGAAGAAGGGAGGGAGGGGGAAGGCCGCCGTCACGTGAGGGGGCGGCGCGGGGGCTGCCGGGAGCGCGGCAGCTGGGTGGGGGCGGCGCGAGGGTGGCCGTTGCCGCGGCCGCCGCCTGAGGTGAGGGAGTGGCGGGCGCTGGGCCGGGCGGCCGCTCGTCAGCCCGCCGCCTCCGCCGGGCGCCCCCGGTGACAGGGGACCGGGATATGCGCCGTCTCCCTTCCCCCCAGCTTCGCGGGTCCGGGGGGCTCGGCCGGCGGGCGGGCTACCGGCGCGCTGCCGTAGGCCGCCGGCTCAGGGCCGTCCCCCGCACCGGGAGATGCCTGGAGGCCGCATCGCCGCTGCCGCGCGTCTCTCCGGTGTGGCGGGGCGGGGGGAGCGGCGCCTCAGTGCCTGCCCCTGGCGGCGCTCAGGGCCCTCGGCGCGGCCCGGGAAGCGCGGGGGGACGGCTCGGAGTGGCGGCTGCCGGCGGCGCTTCGGGCTGAGCTTCGCAGCCGCGGATAAACGAGAGGAAGGGGCGTGCTCCTCCTCCGGCCGCCTGGCTGCTGTTGTATTCCGCTTGCATTAATTAACCGCTTCGGTTCAGCTGCTCCAGCTTCGTGGTTTCGTGCCTTGTACTCCTTTGTATCCGCTTCCGTAGCGACCACGTTGTTTATGTATGTTTTTAGCAGTCGGTCTCGTCCTTTGCATACTAAGCTACCGTTCCGGGAACTGAATGACACTGGCTTTACAACGGAAGGAGAAAAACTGGGAGAAAAGGGAAAAAAGCTGTGCTAAAATAAGCATAAATTGTTGCAGAGCAAGTCTTGGAAGCTTTATGTTAGCACAAAGAAGGAGAATTGTTTTTTACTGATGCTGCTTATTGGGAGAGGCACTGTAGTTACTGTTACAAGCTGCACCAGTATAAACATGGATAGCTCGTTCTTCTTATAAAAAGTTAATTGTAGTGATTTTGAGCATTCTGGTAGCTTGTTCCAGCTGCTGAAACATGAATACATTGTTTCAAACTATCTTAAACGCAGTTAAAAGGGATAAACTACACTTGGTGGCTGGGCAGAGGCAGGCACGTACAAATGTCACTAGATAGTTCAGCTTTCTTGGAGTAGCAATTTTGTTCTTCACAATAACTTATCTCAACTGGTAAGTGCACGCGTTGTACAATTCCTGGTTCTGTGCGAGGTCGGCCTTTGTGTGGCTGTGCTGTCTTAGTGGAACTGGGCATGAGTTACAAATGTCATTGTTGCTGTTAACTTGCTAGAAAAACTTGGAAGTCTGTTGTATCAGTTGCATTAGGTACTGTTTGCATTACATGGAAAAACATCGAAAAGCAAATGCTGTTCAGAAGTTTTATGTAAACATGGATTTAATCTAACAAGAAATCAAAAATGCTTTTAATGTTTTGGGTGAGGTGAACTAGTACAGCTATCAGTTAAGAAATAATTTTCTTTACAAGTTCTTACACATGAGTAGCTATCTTGTTTGCTATGCTAAATTTAGTTCACTAACATCTGAGTACAGTTTCTGACTAGTGTTATTTGGAAAGCAATGTTACTTGTTATAATCTTTGTATTCTCTTTTTATTTAAGATGAAAACTGCAATGAGTAAACGTAGGTTTAAGGAGAACAGTGAAGCAAACAGAGAATGCATTTCACAGGTTAGTAACATCTCCATTAACAGACTTTTTGAGTTATTAAACTGACATCCATGTTTTGTAGTTTTTTTACTAGACCAGTTAAAAAGGCATATACAGATACATGTAGTTTCTAGGTTCGTAAATGGTTTTGGTATTTATGTTCTGTATTTCAGCTTCTTACCTGATGTTTGCTTTCTTCAAGCGTTACAGTAATGATCTACTTTTTGGAGTCTTAGTGAAAATGATTAAAGGTTGTCTTGTGCTTTTAGAGCCATTTGTGGCAACAGATTTGCATAAAACTATTTTTACTATTCAAATTCCTTATCTTCCAGTTTGTAGGGTGAATTGGAATCTAGGCAACTTCTTTTTAATGGCCTAGGTTAGACAGGACAGCAGCTGCCAAATCAGTTTCTTTTTTTTTTTTAAATCTTTATTTGTCTGTTTTCTCACAGTGGCCACTTCAAAACTGTGGTGCATCTTGTAGTGAATTATCTCTGGTTCAGCGATTTCTTATATTTTAATATTGGAAGACAACCTTTTCACTTGTAAGTGGACAATGCTGATTGTTCAGGTAGATTATTCATTAAACCAGAATAAATCTGGAAATTAAATCAGCAAGACTTTAGTAGAAGAAAAAGTAACTGAAAAATCAGCTAGGCAAGTACAGCTCATATTAAAAAAGAATTCTTTTCATAAAGCGGAATTATTAGTGAAATAGATTTCTGTTGGTGAGGAGTAGTTCACAAAGATGCATCCACATGTGTTTATTTTTAAACCAAAACCGCCAAGAGCTGATGGTGATAATTCCATTATAAATTAGACAAGTGTTAGAAGAAGATGTATCTTCAAGATACTGTAAGCGTGTTGGTAATGTACCCCAGGACAGTGACTGGTTGGCTAAAACGGGCATCAGCGAGTAACTGCTAACTGAGAGAAAGGCAAAACATTTGCCATGCAGTATTGCCTTGGTATAGGTTTCCCTGGGATAAAACACTGCACTCTTTCATGATTTTCTTTGGATTCAGCAGAAATGAAAAAACACCTCAGTTAAGGGGTGCAGCTGAAGAATCTAGAGAAAAAAACACATGGAGGGGAAGATGAGGTAACTCTGGTTAAGAGAATGGAAAAGGACGTATAGATGCGCATGATAATAATATAGCTAGTTTTCAGGTCAAATGGACATTCACTTAGACTGAAAGACAAGGTGCTTAAATGTGATTTTAAAGTGAAATAATTTCATTTATAGTTTGTCTCAGCTGAAATCAGGACACAGATTAAACTGCAGAGTTAATTTTCTTCTTAATAGCTGGCATAGAGCTGTGTTTTGGGTTTGGTGTGAGAGTAATGTTGAAAGCACACTGATGTTTGTAGTTGTTACTAAGAATGTTTATACTCTGTCAAGGACTTTGCAGTTTCTCAGGCCCTGCCAGGGAGAGGGCTGGAGGGGCACAAGAAATTTGGAGGGGTCACACCCAGGACAGCTGACCCGAACTGGCCAAGGCGATATTCCATACCATAGACCATAATGTATCACAGTATATAAAGTTGGGGGGAGTTGGCAGAGGGGAGTGGGGAATTGCTGTTCAGAGACTGGCTAGACATCGGTCAGCAGGTGGCAAGCAATTGTATTGTGCATCCTGTGGTTTGTTGTCTTTTTTTTCTCTTCGAGTTTTATTTGTTTGTCTTTTTGTTACCTCCTTTTCCATTCTAACTACCGGTATCAATATTGTATTTTACTTTATTTCAATTATTAAACTGTCCTTATCTCAAAGCACAGGTTTTACCGGTTTTTTTCTGTTCTCCTCCCCATCCCACCAGGGTATGGGGTATGTGAGTGAGCAGCTGTGTGGTACTTAGTTGCTGGCTGGGGTTAAACCATGACACACTGAAATTCTTTGACCATGAGCACTTAAATTGGAAATTTAGCATTATAAAAGGGTGGAATATGGAGGTTATTTTAGGATAGCTTAAATGGCCCATCAGGAGCACTAGTAATATAGAGAGTTCTGCCAATTAGTAAAAATAGAGATTGTCCAGTTTGCGTGCTGCTAGTCAAGTAGTGGGAAGAAACCTGCTACGATGCTGAAGGTTGGTGTTGGGGAATTGAAGATAGAATTTTAAGTGACAGTTCTTAACAGCAGTTAGTGCAGGTGTATATCTAAATATATCCCAAGCAATAAATCCAAATTAATAGTTAAAAATAACTGTATTCACTGTGCAATGTGCAGGAGTTCAGAACTTGATCTAAAAATTAAGCTGGACAGACTTCATTCCATCCTTTGTAAACAAGCTTCTGTTTCATACTACTTCCTGTCCCCCTTCCAAACTTTTAGGACCAGGGTATCTTAACTGAGTCTTGGAGGAAACTGTAAATTTTATACTTTCTAATGTTTGACTGTTGTAGGTAGGCTGTAATGTTGTGAGTGGTGCAAAAAGTGTATTCACTGGGGGTTTTGGGGAATAACTATGTGGGTTATGTCCTGTTTAAGTCAGCTGGTAAATGTTTTCTTACCTGTATTACACAGCAGGTTTAGGACTAAAGACACACACTACTATAACTTAATTGAATTTTCTCTTTTCTGCTACAAAATTGTCTGGTAAACATTCACCCTACTGCAACTTTATCCTTACTTTCAAGACCTCTTTATCACTGATAACAATTAAAATATATATGCTACAGAACACAGAAACATGCATATTTTACTGTTAGCTTATTGCCATAATTACATAATTGGTACATTCTGGTGTTTGGAACACCAAGCATTCTTTCTGTCTTGTGTTATATCCATAGGTGCAAAAAATTCTGCGTGAAAGATTCTGTCACAATTACAGTACTGGGAAACTGTTTGGAGTTGAACACCAGTACAGGTAAGTGAGCAGACTCAAATACAAAGTAATTTCTACTTTAAACCGCGGTAGAAAATCTATCAGGTGAAGTCAGAATTTTCTGCTACCTCTGTTTTTCTAAGTTATACAGGTTTAAATAACTTGCACAACACTTCCAAAAATTGCCTCTGATTTTAAGACTTTTTATACAACTGCTGCTTGCTGTCTGTCAGGCTCTGAGTTTTGGATGTCTTGTCCTTGTTTCAAATCTGTAATTCCTGAAACACTTTATTTTTGAGCCTGAAAGATAACTTTTAGGGCATATTCTAATGCTATGTTAAATGACCTGACCAAGCAAAAAGTTAAATTCTCTTGTTGTGAATCTTAGGTTTTTGCTTCAGGTTTTCTTCTGTTTTAGTAAGCTGTGTTAAAAGTAGATCTTGAACCTTGGTTGCCAGCATCATGTTTCTTGGAAGTAGAGACCCATATTCAAAATAAAACTGCTTCCTTGGGGTGATCCAGATGCTGAGGTTGAAGTTATGAAGAAGGGACCTATTGTGATGATAATGCTATCCTCATACTAATCCTTTTACAGGTGCAGGTCAAATTCTAAAATAACAATTGTGTCTAAAAAACTTGTTCTAAACAGTCAATTTTTCCAAGGGTAACTTTTTGCAAGTTGAATTGCCTGATGTGAGCATTAGTTTCCTTTTCATTACTAGAAGGAAAACAATATTTCTGTTATTAAAAAAGTGTAGCGAAATGTACGTGCAGAGCTCACATAGGCATGTTTGTTGTTGTGAGAAATTTTCTGTCATATTAGTATTCTACAAAAGAAGCCTCCCCTTTTTCTATTAGAATTCTGAAAAAAACAGTTTACAAACTGTCTTCTACCTGATATGCCCCTGTTGGTGAATTATACTGGTGAGAAAACACAATTTGCTTCCTGACTCTTTCTTTCCCAAGATGTATCAGGGCTCTTGGCTATAGTTAGCTCTCAGGTAGTGAACAAAAGCATGTACATTTGCTAAAGCTGTTCCATGGTGACTCTTATTAGTCCTTTAGAACCAACTGCATAATGTCCAATATTCTAAGTAAAAAAAAAAGCTTATTTAAATATATACATTTGTAAGCATTTGAGAATTGGAAGTGTCAGTAGCTTTTGTAAGTACTTTAAATGTGGTAAGAGGTGATAACTCTATCTGAAGATAATTTAGAGTTGTTCGTTCATTCTTCTGGGTGGGAATAGAATATGAACTTGATGTGCAGTATTGCTGCTATCATTCGTAAGCTTTGAATGCCTAAATTTACCATATAATCAGTTTTATGAAGATTGTGAAACTGTATATATTTCACTAGATTATTAATTTTTACTGTCATCAAGGTTTTTCTTCAATGCATTTGCCAGACTTCCCTTTTTTTTAAACTATAGTGGTATCACAGAAAGCAATCTTTTTTTTTTTTTTTTTTTTTACCCCCTCAAGAAAGGAATAATTATTGAAGTCTGTCCTTTCATGGTGGAGGACTGCAGAACTTTATGAATTAGTGATAGTCTCGATTTCTGCATGTTTTAATATTTTAAAATATTTTCAAAGATCTGATCACGCAGCCTTTTGTACTTTATTGTATTACATTTTGCATGCCTTGAGTGTTGGCTCTGAGAGTAAGTTGAAATGTATCAAGTTTTCTCTTATGTTCTAAAGATTCTTTGCATTTTCCATAGTTTCAGTGAATTTTGTCTGGTTTAAAGCTTGTAACCTATTGCTGTTGTTAACACAGACATCTGCTGGAACTGCTGAAACGAACTGTGATTCATGGAGAAAGTAATTCTGCCCTCATTATTGGACCCCGAGGATCAGGAAAGACTGTGGTATATACATGCATTAAAGTTTATACAGGGTCACATGAAGCGTGAGGTAGATTAGCTCCCAGGACTTCAGTGAGGTTAATTATCATCTCTGCCTGTTTTATAAATAATTTCAAAACATTCTAGGACTTCTTGTGAGCTAATTCTGTTGAATGACAATATGGAGAAATTGATCTCCTAACACTCTTCTAAAATTTGTCCAGTGCTGAGTTCCTAGTGGTTTTCTAAAATAGAATAGCTTCACGTGCGGCTGACAAAAACATGTACCTGTCCATCCTCACAATGACTTGCAGAATTATGCATTGTTTTGGAATTCTTTTGTGTGTCTTCACCAGGTTTCATGACATGTTACAGGTACCCAGAACATGTGAAATGGAAATAATTTTATCAGAACAAGTTGCTTTTTTCATTCAGTGATCTGACTACATCGTAGGTTCTGGTTTCTTTTGGCATTTCTCCTATTAGAGTTCTGAAATTACTCTTGCCACAGAGGAGCTCATCTTTGCAGTTAAACCCATGTTTTCCTTACTCTTGAAAAGTTAACCTGCTACTGCTTTTGGGCTTCTGCTGTAAAAATGACTGAAAAAGCATCCAAAACTTAAAAGGAGTAGGCTAAGGGGTGGATTTCTACATAGCTGTTTACAGGTAGAGAATGTAAGCTATCTTAATCCTGTTTTAAACATGTTGGAGAATATTGTTACCTAAATTCCTAGGAGGTAGACTATTGTGTGGTAGTTCTAGCTTAGAAGTGTAGGTTTTTTATTTTAAAGGAGCTTTTTTAGCTGAGTCATGTGAAGGAATGACATCTAACTTAAGTGTTAATACCTTATATTATGCAATAATAATACCTTAATATTATGCAAACACTTAAGTCTTTTATGTTTATGTGAGTATATAGAGTGTTAAATAGGTTGGCTGTTAATGCAAAATGTATTCAAGATTGATAAATTAAAAGAAAATTCGCAAGTCTTCCCAAATGCTAAAGCAAGTGGCCTTCAAGCTTTTAAATGCAGTTCAATAGAAATAAATTAATAGATGGGAAACACATCCGTGATACAGCTGACACTGATCATTCTGCCAATTTGTTGACAGCTTTCTTGTTTTGCACTTCAAAACCAGTCAGTTTTGTTACCTTCTTTTGTTAACTGTGACACTTCAGAAGAAGGGTCACTGCCAAAATCCTGTGCGAGTGGTGGTGGGGAAGGAGTTGATAAACCAATGGCAGATGAGGATTTCTCCACCTGTCTACTTCATGCTAGTCTTGAACTGGAATTTATTTTTTCCTTCATTAGGTTTACAGATTTGTAAGTAAGCAACAAGCACTCTCATACTGCAGAAAAAAAGTTTTTTTAGATTTTCTTGTATTTGCAATGTAGACTTTAAAGATACAGTTGAGACTGTTGGATAAGGGGCTAGCCAGAATGGGTGGCATCTACTTATTGGGCATAAACCTGAGAAACCAAGGGAATAAGCTTTTTTTGTTCCAACTATCCATACAGTAAATGTTGGCACCTATAGTAGGAGTCTTAACTGTATCTGCTTATAAATACAATATCGATGGCAAAGTATAGATGAGCTCTATGCTGTGAGCAAATTGGAACAAATGTGAAAGTTTAAAAAACCCACAACAGAATGATCCCTGAAATAGTACGTGCCCCCGCTCCAATCACCAAACTCAACCTTATTTTTATTACTTAAATTTTCTTCCAAACCTTTTTAATAAGGATAGCGAATTTGTCATCCTTCCTGCCAGAATATAAGTAAGTAAATAATGTATGCAAAATGATTGATTTTCTTACTTTGTATCAAGTAAAAGATGTTAGTTTTCCAAAAGTACTGCTGGAGACAAGAAAATTGTATGTGTGTGTATATGTATGTATACATACACATGGATGGGAGCTGCAAATGCTCAGCTGAGGAAGCAAAAGCAAAGTTGTAGCAAGTGAATAACACTTCATCTGCTTAGGTGTATTTTAATACAAGTTTCTTAAGACTTTTACCAAGAACAAGTTCTTGATGGACTGTAAATTTGGGAGCCCTAAGTTTTATAAGAGTAGTTGATGTAATTATGTGCAGTTTAATTTTGTCTCACACTTCCTAACTTAAAGAGGAAAAGAATAAGTAATAGTGTCTTTAAAAATTAAGTAAAGGTTTTTTTGTTCTACAGCATCTAATAAAGCTGAATACTATACTAACTCAAGACAAATTCTCTCACATCTCCGACTCTGAAAGCACTTTTCGATCAAGCCAAAAGCCTGAGACCCCCAAAATGAGTGCTTAAAATACTGTAGTTCTTATATTTCTTTCTCTCCTAATTCAGCAGAATGAGCAAATATAATGGCTACAGTCATGGTAGTGAATGCAAAGTTGTCATTTTAGTCTTGAAAATACTCAAATGCTGTTACCTAATGAATCTGCACATACTGCTTCCTATCAGATAATAGCCACTTGTACATTTTACTGTTAATACATCCATCTTTTTATAAAGAAATAACGTAATTTTTTTTTCCTAGTTATTAAACCATGCCTTAAAAGAGCTCATGGGAATTAAACAAGTTCAAATGAACCTCTTGGAAGTTCATCTGAATGGCAAGTAATACAGCATTATTCAAATGTTGTGTTCTGTTGCTCTGTATTGCATGTACTGAACAAAACAATTCAGTTTCAGTAATTGTAATCTAGCATCAGTTATGGACGCGTTTGTCTGTGAGCTCCAAAACACCTTTCTTTGTATCTCTCTATACAAAGAAAACTTTTGTGCTTTTAATGACTTTTCGAAATGTTAAAAATCAGTTGTGACTGAATTGATTGAAGTAACTTATTACTTATGGAAAATTACTAGTCTTACTTTCTGAAAAGGCATAACTTTGTAAGGCTGGAAATGGGGAGAAGCTTCTTGATAAGTTTCTAGTGGCTGTAGACGTGGCCTCCTGGAGCAAAGGAGAACTGCCAGTTCTTCATGAAAAATCATGTTCTTTCAGGGCTTCTGCAGACTAATGATAAAGTGGCCCTGAAGGAGATCACCAGACAGTTGCACCTGGAAAATGTGGTTGGGGATAAAGTTTTTGTAAGTATCAACTTTATTACACTCTTTGCTTATCTCCCTCACAAATCCTTGCCTAGAAAACTAGCTTTATGGAAAGGAGCTTGTTGAGACTGAATGGACTTTGAGAGTTTATTAGCAACGTTGTGATGGGCTGGCGCAGTCTTTTCAAAGCTTTCTCTTTGAAAATATTTAATGATTGATGGCAGTCGTGAACCGTGGCAGCATTTACTTGTGAAGATCCTAGTTTACAAACACTTCAAGTGTTTGCAGAGGGGTAGAGTATTTTGGAAGCATCGGCTTTAACATTTCAAGACAAAGAGTAAGCAAGTTAACCAGCCAAAAAGCAGTATCTTCAGTATATTTGCAACCTCTTCTAGTTCATAGGGAAATCTGTCCAGGCTTCCTAGAGCTCTCATTTTGCATAGCATTTCTGTTAAAAAATTTGCTTCTATTACCTTTTCCCAAAGATAAAAAAACTCATTTACATTAGTACTGAAGTCAGTAATAAAGAGAATAACTGAAGTGCCTCAGATTAAATTTCACTCATCTGAGTATGAAATAACGTGGACCAGCGATCTGAGCTATCCTGGTTGTTGCCTGTTACTCCATGAGTGTTGTTGAGAGACCACGTTCTGGTATGGCAGAAGGTCCTTCTGAGCAGCATCTCCTCCTTTGCTCCCAGGTAGGGCCTTTGAGATTGGCAGAGTTTACATAGTAATGAGTCAGGTGTAACACCAATCCAGGTGGCTAAAGCAGAATTATGAGAGGGGATGCAGGAAGGTGAAATCGCAATAGGTGAAGTTTATTTTCATCAGTTGCATTTGGAAAGCTGAAGAGATGAGATGTTACTACTTCAGTTATGAGAAACCAGAGAACTAGGCTAGAGGCAGTGTAGAATACAAGATGAAGCATAGATTATAGTTATTAGGCTTTATTATTTTCTGGAAATGCTTGCTTCTTAGGCTGTGATTTGGTTTCTTACTTAGTCCAAATTATTTTAGAGACAGAGAATGGAAAGCCCTTTCTGGTGGTGAGCTAAATTTTTCCCAAATACAGCTGCAGTAATAAGAGGAAATTGCAAGTACTCAACTTCAGCATAGCCATATGAATGAGTTGTCTCTTCAACAGAGTACTAGAACAACCTTTCAAAGCCCACAGTTCCACTACCAAAAATGCTGGAGGCATAGCTGGACTAAAATATGCTTAACTCCCCTATAATTTTCCCCAGTAAGTTATTGTGGAATATATAGTACTACTATAAACTCTGAGCCATCTAATCCCTTTGGTTGCACAGGGGCATGGATACAGTGATTTTCAGGACTGTCCTTACTTCTCTCTGTAGAAACTTTTCCTTTCTTAGCTTCTGCAACTTACATTTAGGGAGTAAATTGGCTTTTCTGCCTTCTCATAGGGCTTGTGGTCTTCAATTAGTTACTTCTCCTCTCGCAACTTGTATGCTTGAGAGTGTGTAAATGTGTGTGTAACTGAAGTAGGATAGTCATAGCAACTCGGTGTTCTCTGTCAAGAATGTTTGATGCTTTCATTGATCTAATAAGGTTGCAAATTAAAAAAATCCCTGCGAAGTGATCATTCTCAGTGGAACACGTTAGGTGGCACTTTTTGCATGTGTGTAGATGGAAAATGAGTATGCAATAGCTATTTATGGAAGGATAAAGCTACTTGTAAATTTACCTTATTGTAGACATTCTTCTGATCACTAAATGCAGGTCTGAGGCAATTAGTTGGGGGTTTTTGGACTGTGGATCAATGTGGAGATGACTATCAGTCGTCTTGTCCTGAAGAGGTTAGGATTATACAATGTAAAGTAACATTATGAATTTTCAAATTGTGCTGCTTTTGAAAAGGTTTTAGAAGGAGATGGACTTCATTACATGTCTGACCTTGATGTAGTTACACAATTGTGAGAATGACATTGAAAATCTATTGTGAAACTTTTTCTTTTTTTCCCCTCTGTATAGGGCAGTTTTGCTGAAAATCTTGCATTCCTTCTTGAAGCTTTAAGGAAAGGTAAACATTAGTAGCCCCTGTTCTGAAACTGTGTGTGCGTTTGTCACTTGGCTAGAGAAGTTAGCATATACATGTTTTTCCATCTACTCCTACAAGTGGTATGAAGAAATCTAGTCCAAGAATGTGTCATGGTTACAAAATAATGTAAAAAAACAGGTAATTCTGAACAAACATATACCTAACATAGTTGATGCCGTAAAGGCTTGCTGTGTTGGTCAGCTATGAAGGATGGATTCTTTTATCCAGATGGAAGCTATTAAAAATAGTAGTTTTTCCTTAAAAAAAACACCATAAAGTCTGTCTTCCCTTGCAACCAGAAATGACGCTCGGCAGAATACTACAAAACCTTACCAATTGTTCAGTGTATTTTTCTTTTTACTGTTGTAGCAGTACATATGGGAAAGGAGGGCTTAGTGAAAAGCTGAAAGAAAACATGTGAATTGTTAAACTAGAATTTGTGAAAGCTGTACAGGTGGAAGTCTGATGAAATGACCATGCTAACTTCTAAAATTGCTGTCTCAGGAGACCGAACTAGCAGTTGTCCAGTCCTGTTTATACTGGATGAATTTGACTTGTTTGTTCATCACAAGGGTCAGACGCTGCTCTATAACCTCTTTGATGTATCCCAGTCAGCACAGACTCCATTAACAGTTATTGGACTGACATGTAGACAGGTAAGAAATTACACTTGCTCATGCAACATTTTTAGCTGTTTTAAAGAGACTTTTTTTGTCTTAGTTGGAATGTTTTCTCCTCTCTTGGAACTTAATTTTCTAAGACACTTTTCTCAATTATCCATTTTTCTGACTTTTGAATTAGGAAGAGTTGGGGGGGGATAGGGGGGAGATTAAAAAAATCCCGCAAGTATTTGTGCTGAGAGCAAACTTGGATGACAAAAAACCTTCAAAGCTTTCAGTTTTACTGCTAGAGGAGAGCAGGTTTGCATTTCTAAGGAAACACAAGGTTGTTGTCCTGTATGACTGCAGAAAAGCCATATTTATCCATGTGGCTGGTGTATATTATACTGTCCTTCTCTCCTTGGAGAGGCTGCTGTGCATTTCAGTTCCTCGGTCAGCAGTTGGCAAGAGCAGACTTGTATTAACCTACAGTGTTCTGTAGGTGAGCGATGTGTTTTTTAAGCAAACGCTTCAGTAGGGTGCCTTTACTGTAGTATTAGTGTGTTCAGAATGGGTTTAGGATCAGTGTTACACTTGCTGTGAGTTTTACAATGACATTATAGGGAACTGTGGACAGATTATGCATATACTGTGAAATAATTACTTAGTAATGCTATGGAACCTGATACTTCATAAAAATTACACTTTTTCTCAATAAACTGGATTAGTTGTGAAGATTGCCAGGTTATGACAAGAAGTAGTATTAAAATCTTTAATGGCAGCCTGGATCTGGGGTTGATTTGGTTTGGTTTAGGTGATATTTAGCTGAGCAAATTTCTGGTAGTTAATAGAATAGTTAATAGTTCATTTAGTAAAATACAGTCTTTTCTTTTGCTCCATTACTGTCCTGAGTCTGGTATCCTCATCACCTGTTTTTTAGAACCCCATATTCTGCTTTTGAATGTAATTAAGGTATAGTCTTCAGAGGCTGTACCATGGCTGTGGTGGTAGCTGTTGCTTCCAAGTTGGTTGGCTGGTAATTGTGTTGGTTTTTTTTTTTTTAAATTGCTGGTTCATGTTGCACGTGACTTGTAAATCGAAAGCAGTCTTCGTTTTTTTCACCGTTGGCTCTCTTTTTGGTGAGGAATTTCAGTATTCTTCATGCCTTCTTTTAGTGCAAGTAAAACCACCAAAACCAACACGCAACAAATGCTTAAAACCAAAAAAGCCGCCCCCCCCCCCCCAAACTCCTAGAAAATAGGAGGAATAATCATTCTGTCCCGGTAGGAGGTAGGGGGATAGTATTGTGTTTCTCTAAATGGATGAATCCCACAGCTTGTTTGTGATGCCAGTCTATTGCTATGTGTTCCGAGAAAAGTAAGCTTTTACTCCATTATCTTCAACCAACAACTTGATGGCAGACTTGCTTAGTTCTGTGTAACAATCTTAGAAGGTAAATATTGGCTCTTAAGTTGTGGGGGTTTTTTCAGCTCGATTCTTTCAGTCTGACAAAAGGCATGTGAACTGACAGCTGCCAACCTACGTATCTACTGAATAGACAACTAGTCTAGAGCCAGGATCGGCTGAAACATCTTGATTGCAGACTTAAGTAACCGAAATATTTACATAATCTATGGAGAAAATTTGCTGGGTATCCTAGCAACTAATTATCCTGTATGATGTAGTGCATCACGTGATTTGGGTAAATGGCTAGTTGTTAGGCGTTTCAAGGCATGTCAATTATAATAATTAGCAAAGGTCTTGTTAGAACATTTTAAGCCTGAGAATTTAATAATTCTTTTTTTAAACACAATTTACTTTGTTATTTTCTCTTGTAGTTTTTAATGTAGCAAAGAATGCACTAAATAAATTTGCTTTTTTTAATTATTACTTTTACTTTTTTTTAACAAGGATATCCTGGAGCTCTTGGAGAAGAGAGTAAAATCAAGGTTCTCTCACCGACAGATATATTTGATGAATTCCTTTGATTTTAAACAATACATTAGGATATTCAAGGAACAGCTTTCTCTTCCTGCTCAATTCCCTGATGAGTCTTTTGCACAAAAATGGAATCAAAATGTTCAGGTATTTAAAGCTCTTTATACTTGGTTTTAGTAAAACTTCTAAAGTAAGACCAGTTCATAAGTGTAAAGGCTTTACCTAAGATTAGTATTTCCTTTCACTATTTAAATTTGGTAGGGGATAAATCAAATTGTGATAGAGAATCTTTGCTTACAGAAGACTGGAGGTGAAGTGTCACAAGACAGTCCAGAAAGTTAGGGTAAGTTGAAAAGAATGGTATTGTCAAGCGTAAGCTGAGCTCTTTCTGGAAGTTAGCTAACTGGTCGCTTTTCAGGTGAGAGTGAAATGGATTTGCTGAGATGATGAAAATATTTTTTATTATTTTTTTTTTAGCACCTCTCGGGGGATAGAACTGTGCAGGACACGCTGCAGAACCTTTTTCACCACACTAAAGATCTGCGCTCCCTTCATTTGCTGTTGGTATGTATTTGAACAGGTATATATAATATCTTCTTGATTTACAACAATCAGTAAACACCACTTGTGTTTTCCAAGCCAGTTATCTGAGCTTTATTTGAAACATCTTTTTATTTAGCAGGCTTTTGACAGTACTGGTTTCTTGCACGCTTTATCAGTCCATGCTTTATTTATGAATTTAAGTAGTTCTAATTTCTGCAGTAGTTACATTGTGAGGGTGTACAGTTTTATTAAAATTGTGGTGGGGTTTTTGTATTTAAAATAACTTTTGCCAAGTCTTTCCATTATAAAGCAAAACTGTAAGTGAAATACTTTCACAATATTTTTTTACTTTTCTGAGATTCTTTTTCGTTGCTGGTGAATCCTGAAAACTCCTTGTTCTGAAACCTACTTTTTCTACCTTTGTCTGTTGTTACAGCCAAATGTTCCTCTGTTTTTCCTCTTTCACTAAACACGTTACTGTACTACACCTGCATCTCTTCATCAATGTCTGTCTGCTTCAAAGCTCAGTAGATGTTGGTGCTGTTTTTTTACTATGGTCTTTTACTGTATTCTTGCATCACCTTAGGTCCCATGTTGCCCTCCTCCTGACACCCTTAGGGTTTGTCTGTGTTCCTCTCGGGCTTCTTGAGCTACTCTTGAATAACTCTCTGGGTAGGTATTAAAAGCATATCGTGCTGCAAGAGCTAAAATATTTGTTGTTGTCATCCTTCTTTCCACATCTCCTTCTTCCTAAAACGTTGCTCTTGCTATGATGCTCCTGAGCACAGATTGCTCGTATTTATGGAGCAGTCGCTCCAGGATACCTCTTCAGTAAGAGCGTTCCCACAGATCTACAGTCTTGTTCTTCACAAAGAGGAAATGCTTTTGGTTTTTTTTATCACTTCAAATTTCTTCTTCTGCAGAGTATCAGATAAAATCACTTTGAGCTGTATGGTTGGGCGCCACTTTGTTTTCCAGAGCCGGTTTCAAATACGGAGCAATTCGGGTAGCCCAGATGCTGCCCTGAATTCGTCCGTTACCGTATTGCTAGGCCAGGAAATGTGATCGTAATCTCTTAAATCTTGAGGTGCTGGAAGCTTGAGCTACTAATCTCTGCAGAGTGACCACGTTATCTGGCATCAAGGGCCCGGGGAGGCCTTCAGAATTTTACTCTGTAGCTTCAACCTTTCTTGTTTATCTTAGGGGAGAGGAGGAGGGCCTCCTCGCTGTGTGGAGAAAAATTAGACTTCTGTCTTCCTGTTAACTTTGAGGGAAGACTTCGGTGTTCCTAAGTAGGTGGTAATGCTGACAGTGAACTTCCTGCTATCATGATAAATGAGCTGAAACTTCATGCGTGGTCAGGCTTTCTTGGAGGGTGTCTTTTTTTTTTTTTTTGTTAAATCTGTTAAAAAAACTAGTTAATACGAATTCAATAACATTCATTCCAGAAGTAACACTTATTTAAACATCTTAAAATATCTATGTGCTTCTGTCAGTGCGAAAAGCCCACTAAATGGACCTGCTTATCTTGTGTTGTGCCAGTATTCAGATTTTAACCTTCAGCTCTGTGGTGGGCTGTTGTTGGACTCCCTGCTGCTGACAGCTTTTCCGAGCACTGGGTTTATAGCCGCTCTAAAAACTAGATCATAAACTTCCTGCTCTAGTTCTGAAACACAGAGCGTGATCAGTCCTTTTTTTTTTTTTTCTTTCTTTCTTTCTTTTGGTAGTTCTCTGTTTGCTTGAGTTATGAGATTGCAGATATTTCTAGTTTAGGGGCACCCAATTCTGGCTGGCTGGAGTGAATGCCGGAGAAGGAGCCCATGGCTATCTGAATAGCCTCCCTATAAGCTCCAAGGTGTGTCAGAACTGAGGCTGAAGTTCCCGATTGCTTTCTTCAGCATGTTCTGATTTTTTTTTTCCTTTACAAAGGGGCAGTTTCACCCTGAAGTCATCTTGCTCATGAAAGTATGTAATGCAGATTCTAGTGCTTCTCTAAGTCTTTTGTGTTAGCTAAAGTGTGGCTTAACCACCCCGCAGGATGAATTTTTCTTTAGTTTTGAAAATGTGGAAGTGTCTGCCATTTGAGCTGGTGAGAAAAGCTTCATGATGGGCAGTGTGGTGGTGGTAATTGGTGCTACTCTTGCTAATTACCTGCTTTTTGATAGCAAGGACTTGTTTGCAATGACCAACTATTTTAAATTACATGTAGTGCTCCCTGTTGCTTTGCCTTGTTGGATGAACACAATTTTCCATGGAAACCTACTACCTGTTTCATCTTGTGGTACCCTACATGGTATTAGGCAAAACCTTGATCCTTGGAAAGCTTGGAAGAATTGAACAAGTTGAGTTTTAGCAAAGTAATTTTTTACCCGAGTAGAAATAGGTAGCTCATAACTCAGCTGGTAAAATAGTTTTGCTTTTGGTAAATGCTGTTTCCCTGTGGTTTCTCTCCTGTGGGTGACTTCATGTGGTCTGCTGCTTGTCTGTCTGTGAACCTGATAAACCAGAAGATACTCAGTGCTCCAGGCTGTTTGGTGTAGTTACCTGTTACAAATTTCACTAGCCCTGAAGCAGAGGGGGCAGTGACGTACAAGAGATTCTGCTGTGTTTCCTGCATTTCATTTGACAGGTCTGTTAGGACTTGGGGCTGTCATTTCTTTACCCTCCCCTTCTTCCCTGTCTGATTTCCCTTTAAGCTTTATAGTATAAAACCCCATTCCATACCTTTGGAAGTCTGGATGATTGTGCAGGTTTTGGGGGCTGTTACACCTATAAGGACGGAAATGTGGCTGGAAAAGACTGGTGGTAGATAGCATTGGGTGTTCTTGGTGAAATACCTCAACTAAATGTATGAAATGAACAGTTTTTCATCACGCAGACCTGCAAAGTGAGGAGGTAGCTGCTAAAAGCCATTTTTTCTGTTGACAAATATTAAACTACACAGTATTTACGATGCAGATAGTTAAAGCCCTAAAGAGCTAGTGAAGGTCGTTGCGGTGTGCCTGCTGCTCTGCAAAGGCTTGTGGATAAGCAGTAGCTTTGGAGGAGCAGTGGCGGAAGAGGTCAGTTAACTATATATTCAGGAACTTGCATTTGTTCAAAACACACTTTCTGTGACAGGTAATGGAAGACTGTTAAAGATTCAAATTGCAGCTCTGTGAGTTTAGCAAACGTTCTGCAGGGGTAACTAGTGTCTTGTCAGCTGGGGGTGCCTTCCGACACTTCCTTAGCACTGTCAGTGACATGAGTGTGCTGTAGCTTTGTGGACAAAGGTACGTTTAAAATAGTTGTAAGTCATCCTTACAGCAATCACTGGAGTATGCTAATCCATTGAAATTAATATAAACAAGTTAATGAGTGTTTAGCTCCTGTAGTGAGGAGCTTTAAAGTTTTAAGCCTGGCAAACCTTCCTGGCAAAATGTAGTTTTAGCTACCAGCTATTTACAAGGTTTTCAGTGAGCCTGCTTCTGTGTGTAGGGTTTATTCATTAATGTTTCCAGCAGGTGACTTGAGGGGAAATCTGTTCTTCTGAGTTCCATCTCCAAGTGGAAAGTATGTCTGCTAATTAGGAATTAAATGAAAAATGTCTTCTGCTTTATTTTTAGATGCTTGCTGTGAGTAACATTACTGTGCATCACCCACTTATCACTGCATCAGATCTTCACGAAGCAAGCAGGCAGTATAGAATGGACTCAAAAGCAAATATCATACATGGTAAAGCTCAACTTTTCCTCCACAGATGTATGTTAGGAGTAAGGAACGCGTCGAGTCCCTCCCTGCAATTCCCCTGGTGTAAGAGCTGCTGTGTAGGGCAGTGTCCCCCGTTGGTATGAGCTGCACGTGGACTGTCTCTGCCCGTGGAGTCTGCTCTTGCCTAATTTGTGTTCATACACACACGAGGAGATAACATTGCCGAGTAAGCCAGAAACCGAGTTACAGAATAGCTGATGTAAATCCTGCTACGCAGGGAGCTTGGGCAGTGCGCTGCTATGGCGCAGGCTCACAGCTGTCGGCACCAGACGGCCTGCCTAGTGCTTCAGTGCCAGCCAGAGAAAGCAGCGGCAGCCTGGGCGAAGGAGCCAGTCTAGGCGGCGTTTCTGTGCTGTGGTGGAGGAAAGGAAGGCGCGGGCCTGATCCTGCCAGTGCTGGGAGCTGAAGGATTCCTAAGGTGCTTTGGATGGGAGCTGTTGCAGCAGTCTGTGTTTGGTTTTGTACAAAAACTTAAGTGAACTCCAGCAGCCCGCAGACACCTGCATTTAACTGAGCTGCTGTGAACGCGATAGCAGCTCCTCTGCTGTGTCACTGTGTGCTGCTGCCGCCCTCGTGCGGGCCGGGCACCCTCCCTTTCTGAGCCTAGGCAGGTGGGGCGTGCTGAGCACTACGCTCAAGTTTTCTCCGATGAGCGTTTTGGAACCTGTGCAAACAGCCAGAAGAAACAAACATCTCCTGGTGATGAGACTAAGGTTAAGTATAGCTGCGGAGGGAATTGCTTCCCTGATCAGGAAAAGTTAACCTATCCCATTACTTCTTTATGGCTCCCAGATTTTACAGGCTTGGGTTTACCTTCAGCCCTGTGATTCTCAAAGTCTGCTTAGTACTGGGGAGCTAATCTGCTATGTCACTTCTTTAGCTTTGAATAGCAAATAACCTCTTCAAAATCTCATTTGATGCCATGCTGTGCAGTAGCAGGGAGGTCGTCTTGGTGCTGCTAAAAATTCTGTCATGCCATACAATCTGCAATGATGGCTTTTATTAAATAACTGTCTTTTTGATGGAAGCAGACTGTTTCTTAGCGTTCTTGCTTCAATGGTCTGAAAAACAAGTATTCTCTTACCTAGCCTCTCAAATTCTGGAATTTTTTTACTTTATGACGATGCATAACACAAATAGGTGAGGTCTACAGCATATAAAAATAGAGTTATAAAAATAGTATGGGAACTGCTTGTGTTTCTGATATGCTTAAGAGAAATATTTAGAGCTCTTGTCTTTCCCTCTAGGTTTGTCTGTCCTGGAAGTCTGCCTAATTATAGCTATGAAACACTTAAATGATATTTATGAAGGAGAGCCATTTAACTTCCAGATGGTTTACAACGGTAAGAAAAATGCATGGCTTTACAAATACTAAATCATTTACTTTTCCCTAACTAACTTTTTTTTTTCTATTACTGATGCAGAATTCCAGAAGTTCATACAAAGGAAGGCACATGGTATGTACAACTTCGAAAAGCCAGTTGTCATGAAGGTAAGCCTGAAACGTCATTTCTTTTAATTGTAAGGGTTTAGATGTTGGGTTGTTTTCAGCACACGGATTTGAGTAGTCAAATGTAGCCCTAGAACTGAGACAAGGGGCTTCAGGGCGGTGTGTTTGGGTAGTGCCTGGCCCCTGGCACTGCTGCTGGCCTCCCACGCCCTGCTACTGTTCCTGGGTTGAGGAGCTCCAGGCTGTGCTGTTCTGGTAAATAGTTACACTTGAGAGTTTAGTACCAGCGTGAAGACCAGCAAGTGTGAGCTTAACTGATTCAGGACTGGGGTTCAGCAAGAACGTATCAGAAAAGCTTCCAGAGGAGGAATTTGTGTATGTGTGTAGGTATCTTAGAGCTTGCTCGTTCACTCCTGATGTTTAGAAGTGATGCCTCCAAAATTTAATCTTACCGCATCAAAAATTGCTTTTCTCGATCCAGTCCCAGTAGATCCGACCGGTATGTGGAATGAATTTGTAGCCTAATACGTCTGGTTTTGCCTCTCCCAACTACAGTCTGGAGTGCAAATTGAAAATAAGATTTTGGTTACAAACCTGATGCTTCTGGGCTGTTGGGCTGTTGCTCAGCGAGTGTCACTGCCAGGCTCTGTTTGGGGATGGGGTCCTGGGGCATGATCCTGCTGCAGCGTAGCTGTCGGGCACCTGGTCGTGCAGGTGCTGCAGCTTCTGCTCATGAATGTAACCCAGGGACCAGCAGCCGGGTCAAAGCTTGCTTCCAGTCTTGCAGCTTTTAAGCTTGCAGTGGTTGTTTTTCATCTGACATTATTCGGTTACAATTAAACTAGGAATTCTGCAGTGCTGCCTGCACACTTGCAGTAGACTATTCCACTTAGTTTCCCCGAATACTGGAGCTGTTCCTGGTCAGTGACACGTACACCAGGTTCAAATACCTTTTCTTTAGGAGGAAAAGTGAATTCTGCTTCAGGTCGCACAGCTGCTGCACTTGGCTGTCTGTGCAAAAGGATGTGAGGTAAAATAGAGCTGGCCCTGAATGCCTGTCTGGGATCGCACGTCATGGGCATCATGAGCAGCACAGCCTGAATGATGTTACCTTCCATTTCCTCATTATTTTTTTTTCTTTCTTTTGTTTTCAGGCATTTGAACACTTACTACGACTGGAATTAGTAAAACCAATAGAAAGAACATCTGTACGTGCTCAGAGAGAGTACATCTTAGTGAAACTGTTTTTGGACAGTAACCAAATCATGGATGCCTTGCAAGTGTATCCAAACTGCCCAACAGATGTGAAACAGTGGGCAGTGTCCTCACTCAGCTGGTTGTGAATGTTCTAGAACTTGAAATACTACTTACTTTCAAAACTTTTGGAGTTTACAGTTAACTTTAGAAGATGTAATGTCTACCCGTAGCAGGGTGTTCAGGTTAATAAATCTTTGGAAGAAGCTTGCTTTGCTGATTGCTCTGCGCATTTTGGTTTTCAAGAACTACACTGACGTAGATTTCGCTAACTGAAGTGCAGCCCAGCGTTAAGGTTTCCTCTTGTGCGCAATTTCCACTCTGTAGGCATCGGAGCTCACTGGGTTTCCTGGTCTCCCATCAAGGCTGCTTTAGCTGCTGGCACGGGGGCAGGTGGCCACCAACAGCTGCAGGTCTCTTGCTCCAAGTGTGAAGCGCAGACCCGTCTCTATTGCAGTTCAAAGCTCGTCCTTGGTGTACTTCTCAAATTTGACTTGATGTAGAAAAGTTACTTAAGTAAAGCTTTAATCATAACTGGCTTCAGCAGCAAGCGCTGGTTTTGTGCAAAGCATGTCCCACCTCTGCCGGTCACCCTGTGACAGCACGGCACTAGAGGTGTGACTGTGCTGCCTGGCAGGGTGCGGGGCACGCACTCCTGAACACTGCTGCTGCCGTCGGAGCTGCTACGGGCTTTGTGAGGCGAGGAACTGGGTTTGCAGCTGTTCTTATGAAGGATCCACGACGGAGTGTCAGAAGTACGTTCATTTCTGGGTGAGTGCCGTCCTTGCAGCGTTGGGCACAGCCTGGTCCCCGGAATAGCTCACAGTGACCCCGCTGACAGGGGCGGCTGAGGGGGTGGAGGTGCTGTGCTGGGACCCTCCTGCTGCATTTCCCAAGGAGGGTGCAGGAGAGCGGTGCCGTTCTCTTCCCTGAGCAGAGCAAGTTGGCTCCTAAAGCCTGTGCGATGTCACATGCACTGCGAGTAGCCCGGTGGTTTCAGTCTGTCAAAAAGATGAAGACATTTTAGTGGCTTCGTTCCCTGGTTTCACGCCACTCCCTTCTTTTCAGCCCAGTGGTTACTGCGTTTGCTGCTGGGTAGATACTGTTCACAGCATCTACGCATCTTGAAGGGCCGAGCAGTGCTTGGTAAAGCAGGAGAACAAGTGATGGGAGTGGGGTGACGTTATGGTCTAGGTCCTGAAGTGATGGCTGGGGCAGCCTCCGTGATGCTATCAGAATGGAACGCCATGGCAAACTATAAATAAAAAGGCTGTTGCAAGGTTTTTCTGCAGAAGTACTTACCCAGAAAGGAAAGTACTCAGCCACGGCTAATCTCTTCCTGTCGCTGTGTAGGTCATGTAACTCGCCATAGTCTTCCTAAAGGGGAATGCAGGCGTTACGCCGTACTCGGGGAGCAGGGAGTGCAGGCGTTACGCAGTACTCATGAGCAGGGGCGGGGATGCCTGTTTCATTCCATAGTTACTTTGGGTGAGCTCACTGCTGCGCCTGCCCGAGGGAGCTGCCCGTTCAGGGCTATTGCTGGGGATCAATCCTGCTGCAGCAGCCGCTCCCCGTGCCCCTGCCCAGTGGCTCAGTAACGGGCTGGGGCCGGCGGAGCGAGAGGCTGCTCATCGGACACTCACCTTGCAGGCCCTGGCACTGGAATATCGCATCCTGTCAGGCAGCAATAACGCAGGCTGGAGCTGTGACTCCAGCACAGGGGACAGCAGCAGCGGAGTTACGTAGCCCCGGTGGAGCCTTCCTCTGCCAGCGGCTGGGGGCACGCCTGGCTCCTCAAGGAGCTGCTGGGCGAGGACTACGGCCCCGGGACCTGAGGAGAGCTCTCCTCTGCGAGGGCTGCAGCTGATGTGGCCTCTGCCTCTGCTTCCCCACCTGGGAATTATTGTTTTTTATTATTTTTTTTTTTGCCAAAAAACCAGCTTGTTGGTGGCTGCATGTATAGTAACAGCCACGTGTCTCCTCCCACAGTTTGAAAAAAGGCATATGCAAGTCATAGTAGTCACATTTTTTATTTTAACTTTTTGGGGGAATAGGGGAGAAAGAGTATACATTTTCATTTGTACAATATTTAACAATCACTTTATTGAGGGCAGGGGGGGGTTGGTTTGTTTTTAGCACTTGCAGAAAAACAGCAAGTACCTTTTGACAGTAGTACAACAACCTGTGCCCAAAACACTGACAAATACAAAGAGTAAAGTTAAAATAATTGCTTACCAAAATCTTGAGAGGTAACGAATTGTATATGGACTGAAAACAGCATTAAAAAACAAAAAGGGGGGGGGGGGGGGAAAAGTACTGCTGGTTGAGTATCTGAGGTAAATGATGTTCCGTCAAGGATACTACTTGAATCGTTTTGCCCATGAAGGTATATTGCAGCTTTCTGCATGTTGTACCAAGTGTTCCTACTAAAAGTAAATGTAGTAAAAAAGGTTAAAAAAGAAGCTGGAAAAAGAGCAAACCGGTAACCCTATTTATTCTGTCAAATGCTAAAATGAATGGGAAAAAGTCTTATTACTGTCTGGTTACAATTCAGTTGGCACACCTGAAGTTGGTATTTGAAAACTACACCCACTTTTGGAAATCTCAGATGGAAGGTAGGAAACGGTGCATTTCAGTCCCCGCAGCGTAGTTCCAGAACACAACCACAAGTAACAGTGCTAGCTCAACAACTCCCAGGCAGAGTCTCTGCTCTGAAATGCTACGTGTAGTTGTAAGTACAGAGTCACACAGGACGCGATACAGAAGCTTCTTCCCCTCTAAGACAGTGTAAAAAGTAACACCAGGCTTCAGCTCCTGGCGAGGCCGGGGGCAGACTGGGGGTCGCGGGGCAGGTCTGAGCCGCCGCTACAGCGGGCTGAGCCCACAGGGCAGGGGCCTGGCCGTGCCTCATGAGCCAGAGGACAGGGTGACCAGTGGAGCTCATGCCACAGGACCACGGGACACGAAGGGAGAATGGTCACTGCCTGCTAGTAAATAATGCTGAAGGCTTCCGCTAGCATGGATCTCACAGAGTCCTGCCCTCATCTACACTCTCAAGGTGCTGCTGCCAACTTCCCGGTTCGCTCGCTTAATGCTCTAGGCATGAAACAAAAATCCCAATCAAAATGCCTGCAAGAACACTTGGACCAGAACAGCTCCGGGGATGTCACCATCACCAAAGAGAAACACTTGTACTATCAACATCCTTTCCACAGTGACACTAAATTACACTGTTAAAAATGAGGAAACTCAGAGCAGTGCGCCACTGAACCAACCTGGGATACCCAGCAGCAGCTTCAGGAGAGGGAGGGAGGAAGGGACGCTGTCGCGCTCCCCCTGGGGCCGGGCTGAGTGCGGGGGCTGTGAGGCGAAGTGCGAGCGAGACCCCAGCCCTCAGCCCTTGCCGCTCCGGCTGGCGGCACCAGCGTAAGGGGTTACGCGCAGATGCTGCACTATACATGACCCATTTTTGCATTAGACCTTGACTAATGCGTTATTAAACCATCTCTATTTATTTCATTAAAGGGGTTAAAACTTACTGGGAGGACAGGGGTCTGCGGTGAAGTATGAATGGATGTTTATTTGTTCAGAACTCAGCAGCTACATTCACGCCCTGCTGTGTGCATAAAGTAACATCCCTGGATTAAAAATGGAAGCAAAAGGAAAGTGTCAATCAAAGAAACGGCCACAAACGAGATTGCTTGCTTTTTTTTTCTTTTTATCGCCAAGCTGAACACCACGGAGTTGCACCCTACAGCATCAGCCACCCCTTTGGAGCAGGGCACTCCCGGCTCCCTGGAGCCTCAGGCACGTGTGTGACAGCCAGCCGGGCAGCGCAGGGACACAGGTGGCACGGCTACACCTTCCTTCCCCTCCCTGCCAGAGCATGCTGACCTAGGTCTTGGTTATCTGTAACGTCTCCTATTGTTCCCAGAGATTAAGTTCATGTACGTGTAAAACAGGGTATTTGTACGGATCAATTTTTGAGATAACATTCACAGTGAGCTCCTAACTGCAACATTTAAAAAGCTTCTTTCGAAAGACATTGGTGTAAAAACAAAACAATGCTCAAATACACGGCATGCTACTAGCTATAGTCGGTTCTGTACTCTAGAGTTTACAAAATTTAGTTTTACTGGGAAGTTTGTGTAAAGGATGAAATGTTTGGCACCTGTCTACCAGTCACTTTGTCATTTAAATATAAGGCATGACTTCCCAAACTCAGAAAGAATGTTGGAGCTGTGAAAGCAATTTCAATGTTTTTCGTCATTTTTTGTGAGTCTGTGCTATGGACGTTGGTATTCGTTACCTCTAAATAGTCATTGCATATTTTACGCTGTAAGTGTTAACTGAATTATCCCTGAAATTTGCAAGCATTTATAATCTGAAATCTGTGGCTAGAATTTTTTCATAGGGTTCTAGGACAAACCTACGTGTCACACACATGAAGTAGTACTCCGATAAGATGGCACCAAGCTTTAAGTAGAGGGCATTTGCAAATCTCAAAGCGGAGAGGAAGGAATTCGGGGTAACTGAGCTTCCTGAGGTGATCCTGGAACAGTGATACAGAACCCACTGCATACTGTTTAGTGAAACAGAAAACACACTAGGCAGACCTTTTCACAAACATAAATAGGGAAAAGACTTATTTTTTTTTTTAAAAAAAAAACAACAAGAATTCAGAGCTTTCCAGTGTCATAGCTCACAGAAAATTAAAAAAAAGTCATGCTTAAGTTTTCAAATATTCCTCAGACACAGCAAACCTAAATAGTATTCAGTTAAATAAATGTATGAGAGATACTCTGGGAAATGGAGGTAAGAGAAAAGCTTTAAACTAAAAGAAGAAGGAAAATTGTTTCAATAAACAGCACTTTTTTTTTTTTTATACACAACAAGCTAGTACAAGAAAAGGCTAAAAACACTGCTTTAGGAATGGCCATTTACTGTTGGCATGAAGCATAGCTTACCCTTTTTAAATAACACAGTGAATTTGAAATACATCATTTACAAAACATGGATCAATTTATTATTCAAATTTTGTTAGTGTCATCAATCTCATAATTTAGCAGAGGTGGAACTGAGGTATACCTTGTTGAGGGAGGTTAAGTAATACTTGGAAGCCTCTTTGCTATATCCCACTTGATTACTTTTGTTTATGTACACTGAACAGCAGCACACTAAACATTCACAAGCTGTGTCATATTCGCATTACAATAGTCATTTTTATAAACAACAGCAAATGCAATAAAAACAAGTTACCCTTTTTTTAAATCTGAAATGAAATGTTTGATTTAAAAAAAATAACAGTAGTTCATTTAAGGAATTAGTCTCTTCTGACAGGTATTAAGAAATCTGATGTCAGTTTTTAAAATGCTTGATTAGCCAGTACAGGTCCATATTCTTCATTTAAGTTCCTTAACAGCGTGTTATTGTTTCTCCGTCACGTGTCCTTCAGGTGTAAGCAGGGAATGCAAAAAGTCTCACGGATCCAGGTTCGGGAGGAGGAAGGGGGAAAATAAAGGAAAAACACCTCTTGATGATGTTCCAGAGAGACTTACCATTCTTTTCACACAGAAACAGTGATGACGTGAGCAGTCCTGTTAGCTGTAGCAGCTCCAGTGAAGAGTCCCGGTGGTCAGTGACATGACCAGTGCAACTATCATAGACTGGATTCTTTGGGAGGAAAGTCAACGTTTGTCACCATTGTGACCACAGTCACAATGTCCTCTGTCGTTATAATGTTAGTTAATTTTTGCATCTGAATAATCCGTTCTTCTACGCAACCCGCTGACAACCTGGCTTCGGCATCGTGATCCCAGCATTCCTCTATTGTCTCACAAAGCATCGCCATCCCCTGCGAGCACACAGAGCCAAGTCAAAATGACGGGATACGGTGTTAGCGGCAAGTTTTATGAAGGCGGGGTCGCCTGGTGATTCTAACCAACAACTGCACGTTAAGGCACGTGCGCCAAACCGCCACCCTCCTGTTCAACGGGAAGCTGCCCCCTATTTGTTTCGAAACCCGGCATGTCATACGGGGCCTTACGTCTTACTTATTTTACACTATTTAAACAATATAAACAACAGTGAGCAAAAACCTTGTCACCAGACACTGTGGTAGTGTGCTGGTAAAGTCACCATGGTATTTGAAAAGATCCCGCAATAAAAGAGGTTAAGTTCTTCAGTGATCAAGTGAAAGAAACTTCAATGAACCCCCCCACCCCCGCCCCCAAAGCGGCACAGAAGGAGCTTTGTATTGGTTGAGCAGTTAACTTTTCTCCAGAGCAGCAACACGCTGATCGCCAGGAGCGGGTGGTAACACACACTCGTTTTTCTTGCAGACAAACAGCGTCACCTATGGTTTCTAACAACCAGTTTTCTTTGGAGAAAGGACAGCACCAGGAATAAGCAGTGACGTTACGGCAAGTCTCTCTAGCCATAAACCAGATCAGGAACGCGTGCGATTCCTCCCTAACCGACCCCAGAAATTGCTCCTATGACACTGCTTACCCTATGTTACTGCGTTTAGTTTGTAGCGTTCCTGTAGTAAATCAAGACTAGTATTTGTTAAATATATTTTTAACATATACATTTGAAAGTTTACTCTCAAGCATCTCTTCTTTCACTAAAAGAGTGAAAAAATATCACTTTCAAATCACCCAAGAGATAATATTTTAAGGTTAAGAACACATTCATTTAAAGTCCATTTAATTCTTCCTAGAATTATTAAATTCTTCCTAAAAGACAGCATTACAAACACAACATAGGATTAACAAAAATTTGGAATTCAAGTCATGACACAGCTGTGAAGAACTCAGTTGCTACTTACAGAATGTTTTTGCCAGCACTCTCTTAACACAGGTCTCTTCTTTTTATGAACTACAACTTCCTGCATGTCTTCAAGGGAGGGATGCTGTCCAATTTCTTCTTCAAATGGCAACATGTACTCATCTACTGGGCCTATAGATAAAAAGGAAAAAAAAAGTTAAACCACCAATTTTTTGCTTTATAAAAGGGAGAAAATATATAAGAAAACCAGACTGGTCTCTTGGAAATGTAGTCCATAATCAGAATCTTCTGGAGCCGTTTACCTCCTGCTGCCATCAAAACCTGACCCTCTGACAGGTCGTCAGCAAGCAGGGACAAAGGTCTTAAGGAAGCAGCAGCGGCGTTTTTGGGATCTGCAAGCCTTTGCTGTCCTGCGCATGGCAGCCAAGCACAGCTCCCTCCCAGGTGAAACCTTCAAAACGCGCAGGGGAAGGGAGGCTCGAGTCCACCGCTTCTCCCCTGCCTCCTCCAACAACTCACCCCTCTGGTCAGAGAAAGCTGCACCCCTCTAACACCTGCTGGCACGCCTGGTCCCCAGCCACCCCGATAGCCACTGGTGTTTCCAGTACCGCGGACACTAGAGAAGACAAGCTGGCGACAGCAGCTGCTGCATCCCTGCGTGAATGTAACGTGCTTCCTCCTCCAACCCACACAGCCCAGGACAAAGGTATGTTGGAAGCTAAACATTAATATTCACTCTTCACTGAACAGAGGGACAAGCTTTATAGATTACTATAAACTATAGATTACACAGCTGTAGGTTCTACAGTAACGTGGTATTGTAATAAATTGTAATAAAGAGGTTTTATATTTTTATATAATAAAGAGTTTTTTTAATGTAATAAAGAGGTTTTGTGCTCTCAGATCAAAGTCTGAAAAAAGAAGAGTAGGAAGATAGAAGAAATAACGGGATAGCACAGATGAGGCTGGTGAGACTCAGTCAAACACGTCAGATACTTTCTCAAAAAAGACAATGAGAAGCCTGAGCGTATTTGCAGAGAGGCAAACGGCAGCTGTGCCTGCCGAGCGACACCGCGCTGTGACTCAGGGAGGCTGCTTTCCTTCAGCGATGCCTCCTCCACTTTCTGGAACAGTAACCACACCTGCCAGCGAGCCTATGAGACACGGCTAGCAAAATGTAGGAATGTATGCTTTACAGGAGGCCAAGGCACGAACAATCAATACAGACCACGGGACAGCCTCAGACTCCTGCAAGATTGTGTCGATCCTGTTAGTAAACAGCTTAACATTTTTAGAAGGGTAAAATCTCCCTAGGGGCTTCTGCTCTGCGAGGAACGCCTGTGGCAGAAAAGCAGGGCTTGGAGCAGAACGGCGCGGTGTGGCCGCGTGCTGCTCTGCCAAGCTCTCCAGTACATCTTGGCTTTTTATGTGGGTACCTGTCAGACATGCGGGGCTCTCGCAGGAGAGATTTATGACAAATGACATCACTAGCCCAAGTGAAACAGCCGTATTTACTTAGTTGAATTTAGCAGCTTTAAAGACTGTACTGAAAATGCAACTTTCTCCCAAACATTTTTAAGCCTTGTCATTTGTCTTGTTCTTGATTAATCCTGACTTATTCTGGGCACCCAAAAAAAGTCTCTATTTACAAAAGATAAAGAACACTATTCATACTTCAAACAGGGTATCGTATCTTTTCTTGATAGCTTAAAAACTGGATCCAACAGTTTGCTTTATGAAAAAACAACTGCGATGGACCCACAGCTAACAAAGTTCCAGCTGCAGACTTCTCAGATGTTACTGTACTTTCAGACTCTAAGCTATGAACAATTAATTAGAAGTTCCGACATCTGTAGGAGGTGAACTAATGTAACACTAGTGGCAACAAAGAGAGAGAAGGAGGGCAGGGAGGGACTGAACTCAGGCGGCACAGTCCGAGCCTGGCACCTGCAGTTAAACCAGAAGCAGAACTTTTTCTGTGTCTCACTGCAGACAACTGACTTCCCGATGCACTGAGGAGCAGTTCACCATGACTCAGGAAGGGCCACGGTGGCATCCTGCATATGCTAATGAGCAGCTAGAAAATCATTAACAGCGTCGATGCTCTCTGCAATAACACATATGCTGACCTATGAAAATTCTTCATGTTTTGAGCCTTGTGTTGCCTTGCTGTATTGGGAACCGATCCCTGACATCAGTAAGCGTTTATGCACATCTTCCACAGGCGGCACTAAGAGGCAGGTCGCTTTCCAGATGCCAAGGGGTACAGCGGGAGATGTCGCCTTCCAGCAGGTGCTGGTGGGTATCCTTGTTAACCTCATCAGAGCTTTTGTTTATGAAAAGCAGCAATACCTTTAAGATAAACTGACTGGCATGGAAACCGTCAGGCTGAACTCAGAAAAAATCAAATATATTAGGTTAGGATAGGAGGTCCACAGTAATTCTCTCTCTTCTTTACCACGACCAGGAGAAGAAATACAACAGGTATCCCACGTATCAGAAAACTTTGACCTGGGATGCCGAATACTGTAGACTGAATTATAAAGTGACTACACGATGCCGGTGTTCCATTCACTTCCCCATAGGACTACTACCCCTATCAAATTTTATTACATACATATAATCTACCTCCCAATTTCTTGCTTTAAATGCACCTCTCACAAATTACATTAAATATTTCCACAGATCAAATATGTTGCTTACCATCTGAGGCAGTACAGCGTGATGCCAATTCCCAGAGGACTAACCCCATGGCATACATATCTATCCTCAAAAACGCATCCCTTTGGAAGTTTATAGCACCTTCTAGTACCTCGGGAGCCATATACCTTCGTGTACCGACCTTGAAAGACAGGAAAACATTTGTACACTAAGAACCAACATGACCACAATCACTGCTCTAGTTGGTGCCAATTATAATAACACTGTAGAGCAGTACTGTTTTTTTAAAAAAGCCATTTTAGGATTAAAATAGCCATAGTTATCCCTGCTTAAGGCTAAATCTTGGAAGTTTCTAGTATTCTTATATCCCACAGTAGGTAAGAGGAATTCGAAAAAATTGTACAGACTAGGCCCTATAAAGGATATTTATGAAGCAGGAAAATCTGAATACATTTTAAAGCAACACATTTGCGTAACAATTCAATGTATTTGTTCGCTGCCGTTCCTTAAGTTATCTAGCTGACCTAGCTGAAGATGCCCCTGCTTGTTGCAGGGGGATTGGACTATATGACCTCTAAAGGTCCTTTCCAATCCAAACTATTCTATGATTGTTTTCTAGATTATAGGAAGGCCACTATTCTTATTTTTGCATGTCGTAAGACATGAAATGTGCTTATGCTTCTCCCCATGACAAAAGCAGTAACAAAAATACCAAAGCAAAAGTAGCTACTGAAGTGCAATTTATACTGAGAAAGTTACAAGAAACCACTTGCACAAAATTGGCTGTTAAATGAAATCTTTGGGGATATCCATTCTTTCTGGCCACAGTCAATGATGAAATTATGTATGTTCTGATTTACTCATAAGACGTGAAGTCTGAACAATATCTGCTCCACTGTTTAAACCTTCATGGTAATAGCTATGTTTCTCTTAAGCAGTGTTACTAAGGTTTTATCATTTTATCGTATGGATTTTACTTATGTTGCTCAACCATGAACTGTGAGGTTCTACCTCAAATTAAATAAACCTAGTTTTCCAGAAAAGGTAATGCTCTAAGCTCAAGCTTGTTATTGTAAAAGTACACGGTACTAATACAGCTTCTGTCGTACGACAAGTGCTTGATTAGTGCCGCTGCCATTTCAGGAAAGCAACCATTGCTAGGTCAGAAAGTTAGAGACTGGCTGCCAGTATCATGCCTCAATTTCTGAACACCTCAGAACAATTAATAAAATAGGGCAAGACCATGCTTTCTTGTCCAAATCCTCTAGTGAATGAAAATAAGGGGGGAGAGGGGCCATGTAATGAGATAGAGAGGAAGGCTGTGATCTGTAATTGTCTGAAGAATTATTTAATTTTTAGCCTGTGAGAAGCAAGCACAAATTACCACATTCCTTAAAGGTCACAGAAAATCTGGTTGATGATATAGCATCTTGTCCATGAGGAATGCCTAACCTATCGATTTCCATCCACACGTAGTTAACAGTTATATCGCTTACGTAAATAAATTGTTTACCTGTCCATGTGTATCCCCTGCAGACTTTCCAGCCTCAAACTTTAAAGCTAGACCAAAATCAGCGATACAAGCTGTAAGGTTATTTTTCAGCAGCACATTCTTGCTTTTGATGTCCCTTTCAATTTAAGGAAAAAAATTAGAGATGTAGAACATGAAATACCATATAAAATTCTAAGGAAAAATAATATAATAAACCAAAGAACATTATAATATGAAAGGCAAGAAAATTATCAGGAAGCATTCCATTTAAACAACAAAAGAATAAGAGTAAGATCTAGGAGCACACTTGCACACTTTTACTTTTATGGAAATATATAAGACAGCAACTGGAACTATCATTTTATGCTAAGTTTTGAAATATATACAGATTTCTGAGCACATACAATACAGAAATAGAATAAAAGTGTAGTTACTGCATGCTTTAATTACAACTACTTTTTGTTTTAAATAGAAGGAAACAAAACACTCTAGAAAATGAATCTTGATTGTTTCTAACAAGGAGATACATGGTTTCTTGCAGAAACAAAAAGATAACGGCTTTGATCCAGGGATTCCCATCTGTCCTGTATGTATCTCTCCCCCTCCCCCATTTGCTCCCCCAAAACAGTCAAACAGTTTTGCTCATGAAATTCCTAATTATGCAGTATCTCTATTTCTCTTTCTCTATATGCCTATCTTTCATTTTGGTTACCACTATAATTTCAGCTCCCTGCTTCTATTAATAGTTTTCTATATTTACCTAATTCAAACCCCAGCAATTACACTCAACAGGCCTAACACCACTTAGAGTAAATGTCTGTCTAAAGGCATTCAGTATTACTTAAAAGTTAGATACGTAGCGTGGTAAAGTTGTTTCAAATAGTTATAATGACAATTATTTCATATACTGCAGAGGGTACTAAAATAATTAATTGTAGAAAAAAAGAATTTATGACATTTGCCACAATCACCAAGTTCTCTAAAAAAATCAGCTAGTCAGATTTTTGCTTTGGCTGAGCAGATCTGTCTTACGAGGCGCTCTAGAATTCTGGAAGGAAGATATCACAGATTAATTATCTGAGTACTTCCTATCTATCCACGTTTCATATCCTTTACCTCAAAGTTAATATACTAAAAATCACCTGAAAGTATGTTACATATACTATACCTATGTGAGATGGCAGGTTTATGTCCATCTTTTAGCCCTGGTATATCCTCGTGAAGATAAGCCAAACCTCTAGCCATAGTTTGAGCGATGTGACATAGCTCATTCCAAGAAACCACATTAGCCTTGAGAAAGTCTGTTAATGAACCCTGCACAGCAAAAAGAAAAACAGTTACAAGATCAATTTCATGCTCTTCTACTCATAAAGAAAACTTCTAGATGGCCTCCATCATTAAAGAACACGATATGCCTGTCTGCCTTTGTTTTCTGACAGACCGTACAGCCGCTACTTCACACAACACAACGTTAACCTTTGCATCATCTCTAGTCCATAACGAGAATCAAGAGGCACCCACACACCACCTCAACAAGCAAAAAGCACAACCGACTCCACTTCAGTGGCACACTTGACGAGGAACTGCTCTTAACTGTCAGTACCAGAAATGGGAGCTAGACCTGAGATATGCCAATTCTTTATTCAGACAACCCTGCTTTTACTAGCATGATTTACCATCTTCCAGGGACAGAAAATTACAGGTTAGATTCACCTTCAAGAACCTCGCTGAACTGCGTACAGCCATTCTGTAGGACCTTTCATGGCCAGGTTTTCTTTTCTTACGGACCAACTACAGTGAACTCCAGTTCCACAACACAGTTTCAGAGCGAAATATACATGCCAAATAAATACAAAAAGGTAACGTGAAGTAAAAGTTATTCAACATAAAGCTCTTCTCTTTAAACTCACTTCCATAGCCCACTCTATAAACCCATTTTCATGGCTTTACACATTACCCAGTTTGTGAGATGTCACTGTGTCACATGTTGCTGTATGAAAAATGATACAAAAGGGAAAAAACGAACACAGCTCTCGAAGTGTAGTGGCTACACTTTGGAAATAAAATTAAAAAAATGTATTTTTCGTTAATTAAGAGTCATCTCGGATGCCATCTTTCCAAGAGTAACAAGATTTTTAAAACTCTTAAGACAAAAACCAAATTAAAAAATGGCAATGACCTTTCAGAAAGGTAAATTAATTTGATATTATCTCTCAATTGTGAAGATCTGTCAAAAATTTTAAATAGTTGAATAGTTTTAGTCTAAATTATTAAAACTGAGGTGTAACTGGGACAAAAATGCCAGAATGAAGAAGGTAACATTCAATACTAGAAGCATGATCTACAACCTAGCCTTCACGCATTAGCCTGTTCATACTAGACAGACTTATATTTTATGAAATCTGCTACAGGTAACATCTTCCTAATGCCTCCCTGCCTGTTTCAGCATTAAATTTAACTTTGGGGTGGTTTGGTTGGTTAGGTTTTTTTCCTCTTTGTACTTACATTCTCTGTAACATTTACATGCATTAAAAAATAATCCAAGGAGAAAATAAAACAGTGAACATTCTTAATTACATGTATTTATGTTTCTTACTGTGGTTATCACAATAGAATTGATACATAGAGTCTTATAGACTTAAATCAACTAACACAAGTTCAAATAAAACACCACCATCTCTACAAGATGGAGTGTATTTGATTTAGGCAGGTTTAGATGGAGGATATTCAAAAATATGCATTCTAAAAAGCAACAAAGTAGAATGAATTTTTGTTTGTGTTCTACAACTCCTCTATTAAGTAGAGACTGATGACAGCTTTCTCAGCTGGCTGCAAACAGATTTAAATAAACCCATATCCAATGCAAAGAGACAAACTGCAAGTAAAATTTAAAATAGTTTTTGCTTTATTTCTTAACTGATGCAAGTTCACGTTTGTGACAAATTTCTAAGGCTGGTCTTCCTCTGCCATAATCATAAAAAAAACCCGACACTGAGAACTAAACATACCTTTTCATGAAATGCTGTAATTAACCAGAGATCGACATCAATGCTGGTGCCTCTTTTCTCTGCACCAATGAACTGCAAGATATTGTCATGCTTCATTCCAGGTAAACTGTAAATTTCATATTCGTTCTGCCATGACTGCTTGTCCTTTAAACAAAAGAACACAACAAACCAAGTCCATACCATAATAATGAGAATAAAAGGTACTTTCCCCAACAGAAGTTTCCTCCTACAATTTACTGTGCACTTGTAAATGATCTGTCAAAATGACTAAAACGTGGGTTTTTCTGGCAAGACAGGATTTACTACCTAAAGGAAAGGAAGCACAGTGTATGCTATTAACATTATGAGGCTGATTACTTAAAAATTACAAATGTTTAAACTACTAACAGTATTTGTGCTACAAGCTACTGACCTAACATACAAAAATATGAAAAACTGTCTTTCTTTATGTCTATTAAATTCACGTATAGTGGAAAATAGTCTGGGAAACTTAAATTTGTGGTAAACAAATATCAACTGTTGAACACAACCTCAACTCCCACAGACACGAACCACAGAAACACAGAAAGCTGAAGATTAGAGCCGGAGTCTGTGTAATGCAATTCATTACAATTGCTTTAGTCTTAAGAGCATGGTTCAATTTTTGTATTTTATTAATCCACAAGAAGCCCATAAAGACTTAAAATTAGTTTTCCTTGATTAAAAATAATGAACAAAGTCTCAGATTTAATTTATGTTGTGCTGATGGCTAAGACCAGCATAAATACATGCCGTTTCTCCTAGAACCACCTGCAGATGTATTTATTCAGCAAGTCAACAAGTGGTTAATCATCAGAAAACACAAGCACATTTCTTCACCTCAAGTAGCAGTGGGTGTTTTTAATTCATGCAAAATCTATCCTAGTATCATCGTGTATGATCACTTCGTACTCTTTAACTAGACTGGATCTTGTAATTATGAGCACAATCTATTGTAAAAGATGGCTTTCACAGGTTGCTTGCTGGGAAGTAAATATTATTTCACTTAATTGAGACGCATGTAATTGGAACAATCACTTTACAAGTTTGCATTTCAGGACATCCCTTCTAAGTACAATTTAATTAAAAAATATTAACAAATTCTTTCTTCTCAACTGATCAAGAGATGTGTGAGAGCTCCTTAAAACTATTCATGCCAAATATGTATTTTGATGACTAGAAGTATAGGTAAGTTTCACAGAGTTTATGTTTTAATGATATGTTTGCTACATTAAAATACTTATTTTACATCCAACAGAACTCTTTCTGCATATTTTTAAGCTCAAGACGTTTCTATCTAGATTTACAGTATATACTGAAAATTCTCTAAACAAAGAAGCCTCATATTGTGACTAGAAAAGCTGGTTTAACATATTACAAGCCACACAGGACACTAAGAGCTTGTGCTTACCTGAATAGGGAATATTTTGACCGCAACATACTCATTTAGTAGTTGAGCTTTCCACACACAACCAAATCTTCCCCTAGCTTTAATCTCTAGTAACTGCAATGGCTTCAAACCCATCAGCGGTGAAGGTGGTGGTGGTCCAGGATCCTGAAATGAGGTTAAAACCGTTAATTGACTTTTCTATTATACGTGCTATCTATGATGACAGCACTGGAAATAAAGGCTCATAAACTGGAAGAGACTTGCACCATGTACCCAACCCTCCTTATAACAAATTCTCCCAAACAAACCAGAAACAAAACAGCAAGCCTCCTCTGCAGGAAAGAGAAATGAGATTGTAGAACATGCTCAAAATTAACGTGCAAGCAACAGCATAACAACAGTTACAGTATGAATCTATCTAACCAGGTGTAAAAGCAGAGCAGAAATGAAGGAAAAAAGATAATCAAGCTTTACTTGTTACTTTTTTAAAAGACAGAATTCAAATGAGCACCTTTGATACATTTAAGAGGGTGGCTGGTTTGTTTGACATGTGTGACCTATTCAATCCTTTCCTTCGACGGCCTAGTGCCTTGACTCTAAAAAGTGCATTTCCAGGTGACTAACACTGCATCCCTCAGCTCTCAGCTGGCAACAGAAGATGTCTACATCAGCAATGGGCTGGGGGCAGCAGTGCCAAGCTGAAGTGAAGCCCCTCACTACCGGCAGTTCCCACAAGCCATTGAGTTGATACCAGCTCATCTCTACTTCAAAAACTCCACTGCTTACTGGGGACATAAGGTTGCAAACCAGTATGTAGGCAGGCTGTGCCATTACAAGGTCTCCCAATACATAACATTTTCTTTTCATTCAGAAACCATTGAACCACACGCCCAGCGCACACGTTCAGCACGGGAAGCCAACTACCAGCCCTCCAAGCCGTGCCGATGGTGGTGCGAGGAACCACAGCACCAATGCTTCAACCTACTGATCCACTTCCAGTGCTCCCAGCTTCTACTAACGTAGATAGCCAGTATGTTACTGAAACACGCATGCTTGGCTGGGTCCCAGAAACAGAACCAGAATTAAAATTTAAGATATTATCTTTTCCCATCTTACAGCAGTCGTACTTTACTGAGGGGCTAGCCCAATAATTCCTTTTCAAATACGACAACACAAGCTGGGAAGTACAATTGCAAGTGAGACAGAGCTTCTATGCAGCTATCCATATAGCCAGCAATCTTAGTGCAGATTTGAACAATTTCCCTTTCTGGGAAAGAAAATGCAACAGCTTGTGGAATATCTTGTATTTTATATTCTATACATCTCTTACATAGTCTGTATCATACATATCATCTTGAATATAACAAGTAGATTTTCTACTGTACCACCAAAGATATGCTGCTGTCTGGGCTGTCCTGTCCTCTCCTATCTACCACGTTACATTAGCCTGTACCTATGTAAGCTTCTTCCCTACCATAAACAAATGCATCAGACCATTTCCATATGCCTCTGCATCAAAGGGTATTACCCTATGCACAGAACCAGAGAAACATGATCTCTTCTGTCTGATCCCTGTTTTCCGCAGGAAAAGAAGCTCTAGTGTGCCGTGTTCACCAAGTAGAATTACCAATACACCTCCACCCTCCTTCCACCCCCTTCCCAAATTAGTTTAAACCACGATTTGTTCCTCGGTCCAAATTACTACAGAGAACTGCAAATGTCAATGCCAGCGGTGATAACGTGGGGGCAGACAGATACATCACGGATGGGAAGAGGGTGAACAGCTGCTTTTAGTGGCAGTGCAGGTCTATGGAGATCACAAAACTAAACCACGAGTCTCAATATTACATATGAAAGAAACAAACATCCAAATGAAAGTTAGGCATTGCTTTTAAATGACATCCACACCGCAGAACACAACAGAAAAAACCCCTGAAGTCTACTGTTCAAAAAAACCTCCGAAACATATGCTTGGCTTCTCTATTTTTTCCCAGTAACAGCCATAACGCTGTTTTAAAAAGAATGAAAAACACCGAAGTAGTTGCTTCCACGAAACAAATGACAGTTCTCGATAGTTAAGTATTTGAGCACTTCAGTTAGCAACATAAAAATCTTGTGCATGTTAAAGACATTTTCTGAACAGCTGTGGTTTTAAGTATGCTTTACTACTGTGAGGATGGAGGCAAGTGCTTCTGTATCCAACTTAAGTTTTGAGTAGTTTAAATGCAGGAATAAAAAACTATTATCTTGTTTCTTATTAAGCAACAAATCCATTCTTCAAAAAGAACAAATTTCACTGAGAGATGGATTTATATCTATTTAAAGAAACTGTAACCTAATTCCACAAATCATTAACTGTAAAGGAAAATATAATGCTTGAAATTCAAATTAGAGGCACATTACGATACTCTCCTCAAAAAAGTATGAAATCCTTTCACAAATATTGCAGTGACACGTGCTTAAAGCAGTTATATCAAAATCACTGGCTTTAAACTAGACAAACAACAACACTGAAAATTAAGTTTAAGAGTTAAGTTTTCCCTCCCCTGCTGCCTTTCATTCAATGTCAAAGCGCTTTATGAATATTTCAGGCATCAAGGAAATCACTATCATCAATTTGTAATAGTTACAGGTGAAACTAGAAACAAGATGCCCAAATTTACTCACAGAAGTCTAGTTAAGCTTGTAAAAAACATGTTTTGTTTTGTTTGGTTGGGTTTTTTTGTTTGTTTGTTTGTTTTGTTTGTTTGGTTTTGTTTTTTTTTTAAGAATCCTGAGCACTGTGTAGCATCTGGGGATTTAACATCAGTTAATTAGAAAACTTCTTAAAGTTTTGAACCTAGTGACTTGCCAAAATATAAATAAAAGAGAATGATTTGTGGGAGGTAAAACCAAATCTCACTTTGCTTTAGAGGCTAGAAGAACATCCCTTCCTTTCCATACCCTCCACCCAAAAAACCTGCCAGTATTTTGAAGCACACTATGTGAATTTTTTCTTGACCACAAAGCAAACGACCACTTAATACTTCTCAAAGATTTAATGAAAAAACTAAAGCATCTATCACATGAGAGAAGGCAGTAACTACTCAGTAAAAAGTGGCCAGTGAAAACTGGTGCTTCTTATTTTCACATTAGATTACGATACTTTTCCTATACCTGAATTTCGTATTTCTTAGAAAAACCTGGCATTTCAAAATATTTCCCCACTACCTTATACATCAACCTCCTGTGGTTCCCTGCACATTTGCCTTTCGTGTTGAAACATTTCTATGAAGTCAAAACTTCCGGCATGCTTATGAAGCAGCAACACACACCCACACATACAAATCAAAACAAATCCTGATTTAAAATGCAAAGTATAATTGCCTTCTGTTAACATAATGAAAAAGAATAGTTTTCCTGGTTTTTTTTCTTTCCCCCAACCCCAAACAACTTTGTTAAAATCAACAGGCATTTACTCTAAAACTACAGGGACTATTTTTATACAGAAACATTCCTTGACAGTATTTTCAACTTGTTCTGCTTCTAAGCAAAAATTTTTAACGTGCCACAGGCATAATTATTTTTGTATGGCTTTTAAAAATCACCTCTGTGGTGCCAAGGATGCTGATATAATGTGAGTAAAGATATAATGTGGATATATTAGTCTAACAGTTTGCCACAGCTGTCGAAAAAATAAGGGCCCACTTTCCCTTTCCTGAGCATTCCCTGTCCCTTCCCTTGGGCTGATTGTGACCACACAGCAAATCAAGGCAATACACTACATTGCCAGAAAGCCTTTTTTTTTGAAAAACAAAAACAAAACCAAAAAAACCCCATATTTATCAGGTTAGTTTAGCAAATTGCATCAGTTTGCAACAAGGTGCAGATTAACACAAGAAGCACTGCAAGGCAGAGGCAGTGGTGAGCTGCTGGCCCATGTAACTTCATCCCAAGTACTCCACCTGCTCAAAGACATGTTCTGTCCTAAATCCGGGCAGTTCACAAGGCAGCACAGCAGGAACACTCCTGCTGCACAACTGTCTACTGCCAGATAAAAAACAGAAGCAGCTACATTGGCCAAAAGCACTCGAACTGACTGTGTCATACAATGCATCATACTCAGGCAACTAAGCTTTACTCTTCCTGCAGCTCAAAGCCATTGATCGTTAAACACATTAAGCGATCTCAAAATCAGGGATATCAAGTTATGTTGTACGCTATAAGGTTTTAAAATCTCAAACAGGGCTTTCTGGTTCTGATTTTTACAGCTGGGGTTTGCAGTCAGCTGTCAGGTACTGCATACTAGTCATACCGGAAAAAGAACAGAGGGGAAAATACTCATTAAAGAATGGTAACTCCCAGAAATAAGTTTCCTTAAGTGTCTTCAAGAATGGTTCTCAAGATCAGAGAGAAGCTTAAACATGAGACTACAACTCCATTAAAAATATGGCCAACTGAACAGATTGTTTCAAGACCTGCCCCAACACAGTCTGTCAGCCACTTGCGTTTATCTCCAGTTTTGTCTCTCATATGGCAACTGAAACAGGTGATTCATCACGTACAACAAAGGGGGTAGAAAAAAGACCAGTTATCCAAATGGGGTTGTACACAGATGCATTTCTCTCTCCTGACTCCAAAACGTAAGTTCTCAAACTTCCAGAGCACATGTGAGTTTTGTGAAATGGTGCAGGATTTCCCCTTGGTTACATTTATTCAACAAGTTCTGTTGTGAATATGGCTGACAAGTTCTCGCTGGAAGAGCCTGATGACTATCTTGGTTGTTTCCTCCCTTTCTAGTTTGGGACCGGTACATTTTTAACCAGATGATCTGTAAAGTTAAGATCTAAATACAGTATAAAGGAGTCTGAATTCTTTAATTTTGTAATTACTCTAAAACGGACTACAAACTACATTTCATGTAGTACGTATCAGCTACATTTCTTTTAAATGGCAACAATTTTTCTTTTTCACCCCATAAAATCCTCTATTTTATCATACGTTGCAAACATACTCCCTAAAGTAAAGTAAACTTAGCGACTTGTAGGCAGGACACTTCAGCTTCAGCAAAACAGTCATACAAATAGAAGGAACTCTGATAACTCTCTACAGATGCAAGATATTCAGGAAAGTAAATGGCACCATTCTATTTCCTTCTAAGTTACATTTAAAAGGCATTTCAGCTATTAATTAGAGTCCTATGGAGACAACTGAAATTAAGCATTCACGTTACAACTCAAATCCTGACTTTTTCAATATTCAGTTTTAAATGCCTAGCTATAATGACCAGGTTTCTCAATTCACAGTTTTCAGTCACTAGTAGTTTCACATGAAACATCAGCAGTTTAATACAAGTAAAAATAACTTCTGGCCGGTGAGAAAGTCAAAGTAGAGACTTAATAGCGAAAGAACATTTTTCTCCAGGTCATCTGTTTCTCTGTGCTCCTCAATGACACAAAACCCACCACACCACTCAATCACAGCACAAAGACCACACACCTCAGACAGTTACAGGCATTTCACAGGTGGGAGATGACAACGGATGCCCCAAGACAGGACAGAAACGGGCAGGACACGCCGTGTGCTTCCAGGGCCACCGACCAGAGCAATACTCGCAGTCCCTGCTGCCTGGCCCGCTCCCACAGCCGGGGCGGGCATGGCCAGCAGAGCCCTTACCACTACTCCTGCGACACTGTGCTAGGGGGGCAGTGACACCACCGAGCTCGTCTGTAGTTGAGGAACCCCAAACTGACTATGCCTGCTGTATTTCACCATGAACACCTGCAGACATTTCACTCAACAGCCAGAGAAACTACAGTACATTTGAAGGAAGCTATGAACAGCAGACTAATTCTGTATTTTTAAACCACGCATGCTTACAAATTTCTTGCCCCAAATACTGGGGAAAAAAAATATGTAAATTATACCAAAACAACTTCTTACATGTCCACAGAAAGTTCCATAACCATGAACAAACATCAATGCATCTTACCTCAATCATTATATGAAAGGCGTGCTTGTAGAGGGGGGAAAAAACACAGGCAAAAGAAATTACTATTTATACCAAGAATGGGATGAAAAAACAGCTTATAAGAAAAGAGACAAAATCAATTGTTTATGAATTAACAACAAAAATATTCACGGGGACAGCAATACTTTCTTGTACTAATAACAGATCATTTAAAATAAAAAAAATCCATCATTGGTATGTTAGCAATGAAAAATGGGTAAAAAAAGATTATTATACAGACCATTAGCTAAACTGATCTTATAATTAAAACCTGAGTTGTCCACTATAGGTGCATAAAAATCTTGTTACTACAAAACAGTATATAAACACATGCAGAAATTTAAACATTCATCCAAACAAGTTACACGAACTTATTTCTTGTTATGCTTCCAACTGTTCAGGAGAGGGCAGCGTTGTATTTTTAAAAATTCACTGTAATTAGTCACTAGCTGTGGAAAATGAAAACTTTTTAATATCTAAGTTGTAACTAAACCTTATAAACAAATAGGTCATCATACATTAGGTCTATTTTACTAAATTTAATCAATAAATATGGCATGTTAGACACATAACTAGAACAAGTGAACTTGAAAACACTATACCCAGCATATATAAAGGGAGACTACAACATTAAAGATTCTTTCAAACAAGTCACATGAGTTTACAGACTGTGGAATCAAACCCATTATAAAAACCTAAGTCCCAGAGCACTGTTACTGAAACTTAAAACACATTTTAATGACACATGCTTGTTTATGCTACTTTCACCTCTTCTTTTATCGAACAATCTCATTGCCATTCAAGCAGAAAAGCACTGAAGACACCTTTGTTCCTCCTCCTCCTGTACTTTTGCCTCAGCCATTTTCTTTGTCCTTTATAATTTGATCAGGTTGATGTTGCAAGAGCATGAAATTCAAACACTTTAAGTATTCAGCTGCAATGTAACTGCATCATCCTTTCCTTCACCCTTTGTCTCAACATACTCAGGATGCTACAGAGCTCAGGGCCAACAAGAGGCATTTCTCTGTGCTTGAAAACTGTCTAGCACACACTTAGTATTATCTAAATAATTAATAATAGAAGTGCTGAAGTATTTCTTGAAGGCCAGATTAGATGGGAGTCAGATTTATAAATACTGTAATAGAGCTTGCTGCCACTGACAGAACACTAAAGAACACACTGAAGCCCGACAGGATCACTCCTCTCACTGTTGGTCAGTAGACCCTGGAGATGAGGATAACACCCACACCAAGTCTGAAGCAGATTCTTGCAGGACCTGTACAGCCCACAAATATGTTGGGGCACTTCATAAGGGGGGGAAAACCCACCCCCCCTACTAAACAAAAAAAACCAACCCCTTACACTGGTTTTCAGAATAGCTGATCTTCACCTTCAAATCTCTTGAGAGCTGGTGGTTCCAGCAGAATGACAGCCCTTCCACGTATACTTAGAAAAACTCCAAGTAAGATTCTGCAGACAACGTTCACAAACCACAAGCACAGTTAATGGAAGAAGTTCCTCCTCCAAGCCCCCCATATTCCTCTGCCAGAAACGGCAGCCAAGCAAAACAGAAATAATACTCAATCTGTGAATCAGATAGGGGGTGGCTACTGAACAGAATAATAGAACTATCTCTGTGTACTCCTACTTCTACTAACTCAAGTAGTCAAGAAACAGACAATAACTTAAAAAAATTAAGAAGCATCACTCCTATGAAATAGTGGTTCAACAAATATCTTTCCTGTGGATGTAGAAAAAATGTATTAGTTCTTTCAGGGCTATTTGTTATTAAAATTCTCCAGCTCCTGAGAATTACGTAAATTTCTCAGAGTTAAGGAAAAAGATACACGAATCCAACCTTTTTTGCTCTTCCTATAACGAGAAACTGCAAACATGAAACTGAGAAGCAAGAGTCCTCTCCCAAGACTCCCACTGCTCTTGAGGGGACCAACTTCCCCCATACACTAATAAATGAGACATGCATGAAAATTTTCCAAGAGATTTACGCACATCATGGACCTTCCGTTTTAAAAATCATTGTCTTTCCTTCAAGACTACAGACCACCACCTCAGTCTCTTCAATAAGAATGCGGTATCACCAGTTTAAGCAGTATCAGGCTATTACAGAAATGCAAATATGTACTTTCTTCCATCAGGAATTGATAGAACTCTTATAAATAAAAACTGGGAGTAATTAACTCCCCTCCCCAAATTAGCTATCAGATATACAAATCTATATAAACACATTAACTTCCTATTTATACTGTCTGAAAACTACTTCTATAGGTTTTATCAGGGATTACTAAAATAATTGTAACATTTGTAACTAGTTAGACCACAGAAACCAAGCAGTGTGGTCTCTTTGAAAATTTGGGTTATCCACAACCGTATTCCGAACTTCAAACGTCACTAAAATCTTTATAAACAGGTGTTCAAAATAAGTGCAAATCATTGTATTACAAATTTATTGTCCCAGTTCCTTCATTCGTTCCTAACTAGTACTCCAAATAAGATGCCTGCTTATTCATGCAGTCCCTCATTTCTTCAGAGTGGAACATAAAATGAATTACTTTTTTTATACCTTGTGAACTGTGTAATTCTCACGCATTTAGTGATATAAAGGATTACCTGGAAGATGTCAATGTAAAACATTCAGGAGAGCATATCTGAGGATATGCAAGCTGAACTTTATTATGGAAAACTATTGAAAAGCTCCTGAAGGTAGAGTACCCGATTGCAGACTTCAGAGATGAGTATTTCAGCCTTCCTATAATTGTTCCAAAGCACTGTCTAAGACTATAATCTAAATGTGATCTTGATAATTTAGATTATTTTGAATATTACTGTTTACAATGAATGCACAGAGAAAAAATCTTCCAAGGAAAATTAAATGCAGTGCTGTAAAAGCCTTCAGTGACTTGTCAGTTGTTAAATGCGTATCTGCCAAGTCAATGTTTATGAGAATAAGACACAAAGTACTGCCAACATCCAGCCTTATCAGATGGATACTCATCTTGCACTGGCCCCTCAGACCCACATTCGACAGGTCCAATCCTAAAACTAAACCAACTTTTTAATAAGCCAGGAATAAGGTACAGCATTGAACCCATACTGTTTATAAGAGTATTCTTTCTTTGAAAGAATGCAGAAGTACAAACTTGAATTTCACTATTGAATCTATTTTTTTCATTTCAATTGTACTTTAATTATAAAGTTGCCTTTAGGCTGCCATTCAGGATAAGATATCAAAAATCTGTATTTGCATTTTCTTACCTCTTGAAGATTAAAAAAAACCCACCACCCCCCCCCAAAAAACCAAACACAAACAAACAAAACCCAAAACCAACAACAAAACAAAACAAAAACCACCAAACCACCAGAAGAGCTGCATTTATGTTTTGTTTTTTTAAATGGAGATAGCTCATTCCAAAAACAAAGTGAGAATTCTGGAAAGTAGTGTAAAAAAATTTTTTTTACAAGCTACCAAGTTTTAGAACCAAGTTGTTTTTTTTTTTTTTTTTTACAAGCTACCAGTTTTAGTTTCTGGACACCTGGCTGTATACTGAGCATTGAAAAAGCATGTACCACTACGTGCTTAGCTTTCATTTATCATACAAATTCTTCTCTCTGTTAAAAGATTTTCAGAAACTACTTGTAATAGCCCATAAATTCTTGGGGGGGGAAGAATAAAAAAAGACAGTTACAAGCTATTTACTTACTACACATTAAGGACTCCTTATCTGTAAAAACTTTCCTACTTCATTCTCACAGTGTCCCTGTATTTGTGGGGTTTTTACCTTTAATCAACCACATCATGGTTGTGCCTCACAGTACCACAATCAAAGGACATATAGTACCATATCTTTCTCTTGCCTCATTTAGCTAATGATTGGCATAAATTATAGAAGAAATTATTAGTCCTGAAGATATGAGATGCAGTATTAAAGAATGTGAGATCATGCACACATTTAGCAGTCCAATCTTGAGATCATTCAGCTATTCCTTTTTAATACCAACATTGCCATTCATTATATGTTAATCATTTATTAACTACTGATATGTACGCAACCTTAACTCCTTCCTAAGCAGCCACAAAATGGTTTTTTTTTAACGTCTTCCTCTTTCTGAGCTCCAGATTTTCTTTGTTGATGAATCTCTTTTCCCATTTCATAAAAGCGCCTAGCTTCTTCTCCATATAATTTTCAAGCAGCTACTAGTCTTCCTAGATCTAGAGTAAGTGCTTGTAAGAACACCTCTCCCTTTCCTATGCTTCGTTTTTCAAGTGTTATAATGTCTCTATTAAAACACATGTAACTACAACTAGAAAAAAAAAAAAGTGGTTGGAAAACAAAACCAGAAAAAGCCTGAACTCTTGATTTGATTTCTTCATTCCTCTTCAGTAGCCAACCATGATTTTCCTAGTGTGGCAAAGGGATAAAGATTACCCCAGAAATTTTAAGTGCACCAGGTAGATTATTTGATGTGCTAAAAATTTAGAAAATAAAAACAATAAATCAAAATCTTCTCCAATTTCAACCATAAAAAAATTCCCATTACTAATTACCTTTACGTTTTTTCGAAAACAAACCATTCAAGTTACACACACGCACTCACCAAACTCCTTGGCACAGGTCTGGTGGCCTGGACCAGATGTCTGAGGTTAAAAACTGCATCAAAAACAGTGCTTGTTTTATGTTCTTTTCCTATCAGTTTTCCATCACAGACTGCTACACATGCAGTCAGACCTGCAGTCAGTAGTTCAGAATAGGTCTTGCATCAGCCACTGCTAGAGATTTTCCTCCTTCATCGTTGTTCTCCTCACATTACATGATACTGTTTTCAATTCTAATTTCTTACAGCTGAAACTGAAATATCAAAACTGTGACATAGCTACAAAGATCTATTCATACTTGGGTGTCTTCAGGAAAAGATACACTGAAAAAAGGCTATCATGATGTGGTAGCAAAGGGAGCCATACCAAAATCACAAGACTATTTTTTTTTTACTCAAGAAAAACTTTTGAGACCAGAAGGTTAAGATCACTGTCTCTTTATATCTGATATATGTGCTCTAATTATTCTTACATTTTTGGTTCAAATAGCATGTGACTTTGAAAACAAGGGATATTTTCCATATATATAATAGGACCAGTGAGGTTCATCCACATGGGATAAAAAAAACCAAACCAAAAAACCCCCAAAAAACCAAAACCCAAAATGAAAATGAAGGCTATATATATAAAAGATTATTGTGCTCAATACAGGGAATACTGGCTGAAGAGCTCAAAGGAAGTGATATACAGGAGGTTAAAAGCAGAAGATGCAGTCATATTTTTCAACCGTGTAATCCTCCTCTCTGAGAGGAGAAAGAAATGGCAATTCCTAGCAACTAATCTTGCTTTTATGGACACATTAATTAATAGATTGGATCTGTCCGTTTCAAGTTTTTTAATTTTTGGTAACACCCAACAGGCGTAGATCAGGGCTTTCTTGTGCTTAGTGATTAAAAACACAAGAATCTTTGACCCGAGTAATTTCAAACATTTCAGAAGAAAGTACAAAAATAGGTTACGAAGACATTATGTGAATCTGTAAAGCTTTTTTTCAACCCTCTCAACATATGACTCTTATTTTAAAAACAACACAACAAAAAAAGCAACTCTGTGATTCAGTAAGATATTCATAAACTTGGGCACTCAACAAAAGAAGTACAAGAGGTTAATCTCTCTTTGCACAGAATGGATGTAGAATGTTGGGAGCCACAGTTCTGTGAACTGATAAAAAACAAAAGCGTTACTTGTGTCAGTTCCGCTATAAAATAGGTTACGGTCCTATCTATCGGATGACAGAGTGGTAACACCACAGTTGCAATTAGCATTGACTGACAACTCTGGCCCAAGCTCAAGAGATGTAAAAAATAAATGAGCATAACATATCAACTCCTTGCCATCCGCATTCGTACTTCTACCAGAGATATTAGTAGGACGCTGCGGAGCAATCTGAACTACACTGAATTTGAGAGTGAACGCCTCTGTCCACAACGACAGCATTTTTTCATTTTCAGTATACCTGGTGCTTATGAGTGAAAATTAACCAGGTGAAAGTAACTCTTTCTACATATATATCTCTATACACACCAATTCAAATACTAATCCATTTTTTGGTAAATTTGATCAAACAGGAATATGTTTGCTGCATGACTAAATCAAATACAAATAAGAAAATGACAGTTCTTTCAAACCATTTTACACATACATATACCTGTTTAGCAAACTTACATTTGTTAATAACTCATCTAAGAATTTAAAAAGTGTCTGATTTTATAAGATCTGACAGCTTTAACTAGATAGCTCCCCACACAAATAAATGAGGCATGCAGTTAACAGCACCAAGAGACAAGGAAGTGCATAAGCCAAGACTAAAGGGAGTGGCAGGAGCAACCACAGGTCCCTGCGCTGGCAGCAGCACCTCGGAGCACCCAGCTCTGCCATGGCTGTCCCGGACACCTTCAGGACCCACTAAACACTTCTCACTCAGATACCAACAAGGAGCATCTCAGCAGTTACACCTTAGTCTACTAACCCCCTTGAACCCTCTACCCAATACCTGAAAGCAAGCCAGAATGAAACACGGAAGGAGCAAACAAAAATATCTACTGCTTTCCTATCTTAAACCAAACATATTAACTAATTCTACTACATGAAATTTTAGAATAATGATCTGTACGTTCCAAGGGAATATAAAGTTAAGTTAATCTACAGAGCTATGAACTGAGTTCAGTTTGTGCAGGAACTGCCTGCGCACACTGTGAAACAATTTGACTTTCAAAAGAAAATGAAGTTGTTTGCATTTTCTCAGATGTTTGTCCTTTATATTTCACTACAGGTTCAAAAATTCCTTCTAGCGTATTTCTTCCTTTTTTTTGAAATATTCCAAACAATTTCCTTCCCTTTTGCTCTCCATTTACTTATCCCTTCTCTTAATCCTTCCAAAATTTCTCATTCTTCATTATTTCCTCATTTTTATTTTCTACTTATTCCTCAACTATCCTTTAATTTTTGATGAAAGTTTAGGTGCAGTTCACCCTGGTACTAAGTATTCCCATCGCCTTCTGGGAATAAACCAGGTAAAATGAGACAACCTTTATCTCTATCTCACACAGAGAAGTCCCTGTTTTCTGGTGAGTATCTGCTATACATCTGAGCTATCCATTCTACTGTTTGCTACAGAAAGATTTAGAAGAGAATCCATTTGCCTACAAACTCGACTCATGCGCTAATTATTAAATATAATATTAATATTTAATATATTAATGCATAAATATTTAAATGTTTGTTTAGTGGTTATAAAATTACTAATACTTTTCCCTCGCTTCCTGCTTCCTCTGTCTCCTGTTCAAATCAGCTGTAATCAAATTTAAAGTGGGAAATACTGCTCTGCTGCATATGGGAGAATATTTATACATTCTATTTCCATAATAATCCCATTTAGTTTTTCAGGAAGAAGTAGCTTTTCCTGACTTTCCACAACAAACCTTAATGCCTATTCACCAGAAGATAAGAAAGTGTTATTACACCATAATTAGCTCAAGCACCAACATATACTTATCCCAACAGATACAATCTGAGCATTAACAAAACAGGTTATTATCCTATTTATTAAAAATTTATGACGTGTCCACTCCTGTACCAAACAAACCATGCAAGAACTGAACCGCAATAAAAAGACTGAAGAATATAAAAATTCAAATTCTTGGTATCTTGCACATATTTAACATTTGCTTGCTTTTCTATCGCTTTAGCCATTACTTGATTTTTTTAAGTCCAGAAAGGAAATCACACGCTGAAAGGAAATCACATGCTGAAATTATTCACACAACCAGCAGTTATGAATTTCATCTTACAGTGAAGGCTACCAGGTTGACATAAAGTCCCAAATCCACACAAATTGAGATGGATGAAATAATTATGCTAACAGATTGCATGAAGTTTGAGGATCTGCAATACTTTCTGCAAGGACAGAAAACATACTTTTTTCCTCTAAATTATGTTCTTTTTGTTTAGCAAGAGCATATGCCCACTGTCTCCCCCCAAATTCTTCTCATCTATTACTACAAAGCTGAAAATAAAACAATTTTATTTATCAACCATAGGCAATACTCTTTCCTGGAAAACCCTGAAGTCAAGCAGTAACACTGCAAGTATCACAGAAGCTGGCAGTACGGAATCAATCCTTTTTAAATGCAATCCTGCCATAAATAACAAGTGTTTTAATTTTATTCAATCATAAATAGCATCACCATATCACCACTGCACGAGAGGCAATGTATTCCGAGTGGTCACTACAGTGAGTTAGGAAGCTTAAATTCAATTCCTACTGCAAAACCCCAAGTGTTGTGGGACCCTGGGCAAGTCATTTATCTCTCCATTTCCACTACCACATTTTGTTCATCTTTGTTACTTCAGCCTGAAGAATTTCTGTCTTAACTCTTTTCATAAAAGCCTTCTGATCTCAATTGAATCTGTAGACATAACTGAAGGAAGAGGGTTTCTAGTATTAACACTAATTACACCTACATAATCAGCTGGAGCTTAACAGCAGGAACTATGTACATGCTGCCAAAATAGGTTTGTTTTGATGCAACACAGCCAGTTTTCATTTCAAATTTGGAGACCACAATCTCATAACATTTTCTAAGTAACACGCACACACTGCTAAAAACTGAAACATTTCAAAACAAGACACAAAATACATAAACAAGTAAGAAGAAAAAGGTGACAGGAATCACAGCAAGGCCATGAGCTGAGCTAAGCCCTGGAACTGTGCTTCAGCTGAAAATTTTCTTTATATTCCTTTAACTGATACCTGTATCCCAGTTCCATGCCTTTTTAAAAATAGCTAAGCTTCTGCTAGTTACTATTTTCTATTCACTGTGAATTGCCATTACGAATTATCACCTCTCTTTCACTTTTAAGCTAAGGACTACATAAAGTTCAACTGTAAGCACCTGAGCACAGCTGTACACAACTTTCAGACAAAGTAGTTATTTTAACTACGTGGGAGTACAAACTTCCCACAGCTGTCCAGCAACACTGCACCTTTGCCATCTACAGTTTTGTGTTTAGTTTTTCTCTTCCCCCCTGCCCTGATGTGTAAAAACATTAAGTAGTTGCTCATACATGCAGAGACCAATTAAATAGCCATGTCTCCTGTAATTAAGTAAAGCTTAATTTTCTGCTTTTGCGGATAGCAAGCATTAGCACCTCTAAACCAGGAAAGTAATAGACAACTTCAGCCATGAGACAGATGCACATCCCCTTTCTCTCCTCTCCTCTATAGAAAATGGTTTTACCATTCAAAAAAACCCCAAAATCATAATTCAGTGACTTACTTGGGTCGGAACGAGTACTGGAGGATACGCTAGCTTGTGATGTCTGTACATCCAAAATGAAAAGAGCACAATCACTGCAATTCCCATTATAGGCACCAATGAATAAAGCAAGGTATTGAACAGAGGTGGCTTAGGTGTAACAGGATTGGAAGTTGCTGAAGAAAATAAAAGAAGACACAGCTTTTAAGAAACAAAAATCATCCCAGCATTTGAAATGTCTAGGCACCCTGATTTTTTAAAAATTCTTGCCATCAGCACAATGGGCTAAAAATACTTAATTAAATAGCATACTGTAAAAATACAGGCACATATTTAAAAGGGCAGTACTTTGAAAAGCACAGAAATAACTTAGATCCCCGGATTCACACATCAGCACAGCTAATTTTTTTGTGCTTCTAAGCTCTGTCTGTCTACAGTGTGTAAGAGGTGTTTGCATTTTTAAAAGATGGCAATAACGCAGTACCTAATGAATGAAAAAAAAATACAGAGATTTAGTCTTTGGAATGTGTATAATAAGGTGTCATTAATAAGAAGAACAGGCCAGAAAAAAGATCTGTCAATGTTTCTATGCACGGTTGATTTGCTGAAAGTAAAGGTTGTCTAGCTTGAAGACACTCCCACACGACCTCAAGAAAGACTCCAGAGAAACCCTGTTTCTGGGGCAGCTGGCACACGCAGGGACAGTGACAGGCCCCTGGGGCAAAAAAGTTTCCTGAGTGAAGAATGTTGATTACTGCCTTTGTCAGTGATACTGCTAAAATGACAAGAATATCTCTTGGGTCAAAGGCTATTTTAATCTCATAGAAAATGTTATTTAATTTCATAAACAACTTCCTCTGGCTATTTGGTAGAAGACTTTTGCTGTTTTCAGTTCGGTTATTAACATCAGTTTTCCAACAACAATTAGGCTCTTGACTGGAAGAAGATACGCAAGAACAATCAAATAATCTTTTAGTTATTGTTTTTTAAAACAATTATTTGTTAAGTCTGGCTATCTGACTTTCTTTGTAACCTGAGAGGAAATTCTTCCCCCCTTTTTAAAGGTTAGTGTGTCAAGAGAAATTCAAAGATCTAATTAGTTTAAGGAAATAGTGAGAGCATTGTTTCAAGAGGAGGAGTGTTCACGGGCTGGTACATGTATACACGGATGATACGGCTTTTAGCCCAATAATTTATAGACACTTACAGAAGTTTAACTATACAATTAAGGTAAGATTTGACAGTAACCTCTGTATATTAAAACAGCCAATTATTGCAGATTATCCCTCCTTCTCACCCTTAGAAAAGAGCTGAAATATCTTTTATCAATTTAAAATTACTTCTAGTAGACCTTTCAAAACTGAAGAAATGAACTGGCAATTTTCTAGGCTCTTTATGTGAACGCACACAGCGCTCTATCATCTGGGAATTGGAAACCTTCCGGCAGGAAAAACTGACCACAACATTTTGAAAAGTCTTATGTCCTGAACGTGCACAATATTAAATATTTTTGAATTCTGCTAAGCAGCTCCTTGATAAATGCGTTAGGCTGACTTACGTTGCGTGACTTCCATTTCTGGAAAATAGAAAAAGCGTTCATTACACATGTTGCCTTCACAACAGCAGAAAAACACTTCAGGGCTGTCCTTCTTCTCGATGCAATCATTCCTATAAAAGATAATGATAAAAAAACCTCATTAATCCCAAGTTGTTGGGGGTTTTTGTTGTCTATTTGGGGTTTTTTTTGTTCAAGAGAAAACACACATATTTAAAATTTAAAGTGACCTTCATTAAATCATTCAGGACAAAATACTACCCAAATAAGAATTAAATGTAAAGAAACAAATTAAAATTTTGTTATCTTGTACTGCAATGAAGCATAGTACAATCAAACCCGCACTTTTTTGCTGTTTTTAAGACAAAGTCAAAAGAAAACCACCAACAGGATACTGAAGAGCAGCTCATGATCTAGATTTAAACAGGACAAACAAATGATCAAACAGCTTGTGTTTAACCATAAACTCTCAGTACAGGGTTGCATGGGTTGGAGGTAAGTGGGAAGGAGAATTTCTAAATTATTTATTTTACTTTTGGAAAAAAAGATACGATTTCTACAATTTCCCCTGCTTACATTATGCTCTGGGACAGGGCTTATTTCACTCAATGAATTAACCGCAGGAAAGAAGTTCTATTAACAAATAAGCTGAAACTATTCCAGTCAGCAAAGAAAAACTGGCATCACGCAGGAGACAACTTGACAGCACAAAGAGAAGAATTTGAAAATCCTGCAAAAATAATTGGCGATTCTAAATACAGCTAAAAACTGTCAAAAAAGTTTTAGGTTCACCTTCAAAAATTTGGGTTATTTTATATAACCAGCTATTAAAATTACACTGTACTGTAATTTCCACAAAACATTTACTCTTTGATGTTCTTATTTTGCTGCTGTGTGGAATTCATCATACTGTAACTCCTTGTTTAGTAAACCACTCTTCACTCCCAGAGATAAGATTTTGTTTAATGGGTATTTTAGAAAAACGTGGCAGCATGCATTCTTATGACAAGTTACAATTAATGAAGTCTTAGAGCCAGAAGATTTTTTACTCCATTTTCAACTATTTCCTTACCATCCTTTCCTACATTTATTTCTTCTTCCAACTTCTTTTCTTTTTTTCTTTTCTCCCCACTCAAGGGAGATTTTAATATCAGGGTTTTTTAGACTATTCAAAGATATGTGTGGAACTAGTAGTATTACAATGCTACAGAACCTATTTCTCCTTCAACACTGAAAAATTTTACTTCTGTCCTAGAAGTTAAACATTTAGTGGAAATGAGCTTGGTTTGGAAATTGTAAATGCCCCCACTACTGCAAACCTACAACTAGGAACGGATTAAAAAAACCCTAAACAAACAAAAAGTATTTTCCCCCATCCTGAGTGACATAAAGTTAATAATTACTAGTAGCAACAAATAAGATTTCTTTGAAATTGTCCTTTGACTTCCAGCATAGCCGAATCTCAGTCATGCTGTGCAAGCAAGCTTGTAGATGCTTCACTACTTCTCTGAGGAAGAGATAAACCAGAACTACTGTTTAACTTAGCTTTAACCTTTCATTAAAGGAAAAAAAAAATCCTATTGTGTGGGGAAACTATTTGGTAGAAATGATTTCTTCTACTCACTCACCATTTAAGAAACATAAAAGGAAAATTTTAAAAATAATCTCTAAATACATTTTAAATGAAGATCTATTATGCATTTATTTTCTTAATTCTCTCCCTTTCAAAACAAGAACCACTTTGGTCAAATAAAACTTAGTATAATACTTCAAAGAACTATAATACCATTTCTTAAGAGAGTCATGACCTTTATTCAGCCAGTATCTAACAAACCCCAAGTCCTGCTGTTACTGCTCATGGGTACTTGCTACACCATCTGTTATAAAAAAAAAATGACTGGAATTTTAGAATACTTGATGTCTCTTAGAGCTGCCACTGAGGTGAGCTTTATAATAAATCAGCAAAATACTTACATGTTTAAGTAAGGAGCAGATGTGAAGTGCTGACTTTCCTACTCCAAAGACTTTGCAATAGTGAACTACAGAATTTTGCATTCTGGTTTCAATAACTATATTTACATTGTTTGACAATAACAAGTCATTAGAAAATGTATTATTAATGGCCTAAAAAAGAATAAATTAAACACCTGGTTTTTGATATACAGTAAGTAAACAAAAGAACGTAAACCATGTTATTCTGCAAAAAAGACAACGTACTTCGATGAAGTCCGGTCCCTAAACACAGGTAAATGAGAAAAAAAAAGACTATGATTATGTGTGCGTCTAAAACCAAGATAACTATTCATAGACTACTGAATTATCATTTGGCTCAAGTACTGTTTGCAGATGTGAGGATGTATAAGTCACAGACAGGCAAAACAGTTTAAAATTACAAATAAATTTAAAATTTATAGGAAAATTCACTTACCTGTCATAACAATTGATGTCATCTAGCCAGCAACCTTGCTTCACAATTTCAATTGATCCAGAAATATTCTTCCATGTAGCAAAACAGTGTCGTCTTTTATCTTTATCACCATAACAAGGTTCAATACCACTGCGATTTGTTTTATCTTTTTCCCAATTAGCATTGTAGTAGATACACTCTTGTGTTTCTGATCTGCCAAGTATGGCACCTTTCAGGAATGAAAAGTAAATCACAATTAAATGGCACTCTGAAGGATGAGGTATATGAACAAAACCAGGATGTACTAAAATATCATACACCACTTGCATCAATATGCCCTCTCCCTTCCCTTTTCTTAATAAAGAAAGAAAACATTTAATGTTCACAAGCATTCCAAGTAAGTGTTGAAACACAAAACAAAGATCTTCTGTTCAGTCAGACAGTGACTTGGATAACTTATCAAGATTTGAAGAAATAAAAAACAAGTTACGGCAATACTCCTCTCTGAAGAGCAATAGCAGAGAAAATGTAAAATAATGAACAGTAAAGATTTAGTTACAATATTACCCAAACAAGAAGTTTTAGCTAGTAGAGTTTACCAAAAGGCATTTTTGTCTCTTACCTTGTTACAGGTGCCAAAAAAGCAGCTAGTGCATCTTAGAAACCTAAATCCAACTCATAAATTCAGTTTTAAACCATCAACATCTTTCCCCTTAGCTTTCATCCACAATGTAGCTTCCTTAACACAAAGCACTGCAGCAGAAGGCACACTGTGCTGAAACAGTATCTTTTGTGTCACCCTGATTTGCCAAGTGAGCAACTGGAATTGAGACCAATAGGTGTGAGGGCACGGGCCCCAATCTCCAAGGTCAGCGCTGTTTTTTTGCTGTGTCGTCCCACCCAGGCAATCAGCTGCAACATAAAAGACATTAGATCTTTGCCGTAACTCAATAACCAAGTGCTGCCGCTCTCAGAAGGCCCAGGGCCGTGTCTCCCCTTCCCACAGCTTGTGCCCAGCACACACAGTGGGACCAACCACAATGGCTAATGTGCATATTTCAGGCCAAAGCCAAGCGGTGTTTGGAAGCCAAAACACTGGTGCAGCCTCTATTAAACACACTGGTAAAGCAGGACAGACCACCAGACTAGCTAACCTATCCTGATATCATGCGATTTCTATTTTTCAGTCATCCCAGCAGTATTAAAAATAAAAGTTTCTGAACTTTAGAATTTAATTTTGTCTTCTAAATTACAAGTGTAATTGATTCATCAATGCCTCCTGACAACCTACAGCAAAACCCAGCAAAAATTAACAGGCTGAGGCACCTCAAAGTGGAGCTATCTTCACAGTTTTAAAAGTGATAAGAAGCACCAATCTGGTCTCCACAAAGGTAAAGGTTTGTCAGGATGCAAAACTGTTAACAAAATACTGGAAGGGAGTAGTAACTGGCTTTTATTTCTGTTGTTATCTTGTCAAATACTGTCAAAAGCGTGTCGTTAATCTTCATGAAAGTTTCATTATTTAACATGTATTAAAACCACAGAAAACCAGAGAGGGAGATTGAAGAGCTACAGAGTCAGATGACTCACTTCAAAATTGAGGAAGGGTCAGGAGGATGACAAAGCACATTCACTTTGTCTGTGCACCCATCTAATATTTTCAAGAAAGAGAGCTACATTACACATCATGCTGAAGATAGATTTAAACAGAAAAGGTCTTCCACAGCAGTTTCATACATATTTATTTGTACCACTCATTACCTCCTTTATTCACATATATTCAAAATAATTTTGGTACACCAGCTATTGCCTTGTAGCCATACCCACACTTATTCTCCTACACGAGGGTGTAACAAGCAGAGTAGCTATAACCCTGACTTCTTTTGTGGGATGAAATATTTGTCATGCAGGCACTCTACCCAACAGTGGTAGGAGGTGGGGGTTGGGGTGACTGGTAGAGGCTTCCATCACTAACACCTCCTCCAACACACACCACTGACAGTAAGTTAAAGTTTCCTCAGCAAACAGACCCCACTGTACATGGACCAAAAAAGCTGCGCCTCTCAGGGTGATCAGAATTATTCAAACAGAAAAAAGTCACTTCAGCCTTCTTGAAGTGCAGCACAGGACAGCAGGGTCAAGCACAGCGCTGATCATACTGGCCATCCCACATTACCACCTTCAGAAACTTTTGACTTTGACGCATTCCCAAAATAGGCAGAGGATGCTGCTTATGCGTTTTGGGAAAGAGCCTGGATGTTCAATGGGAGAAATACACTAGCCAGCTGGTAACACTGCAAGATGCAGCATGTTAACTATTATATTCTTTGTGCTGCGATGGCCTGACCTTTACAACTCCCAGCTATGGCAAGAAACAGATGAGGCAACAGATTGAACAATTTGGTTCTGTCAGTGCAATAAAGCAGAAGTCCTGGATTTCTCTCATACGTGCCATTCCTTTTCTTCTGCTGCCAAGCCTAGCTTTGAAGGACCACAGACAAGCTGAATTTGATAAAATTCAGAAACTACAGGAAAATTAACTTTGCACAAATATTGTTCTTACATGTCTTCTCTATGGTCAGGTTTTCTTATCCATTAAAGCTCTGAACCAGTTCAACCTATCCAACTGGCCAGCAATCACAGCATTGGTTTAGTGACTTTGGATCTGACTAGAGCATCTAACCTTAATACCTTCTTGAGGGGCTGAGGGGATATTTGCAATAGGTCTGGCCAGACTAAACTGATGTATGGACATACCAGGACAACCTTAGATTAACCTTTCGAAGCAGAAAAACAGGAATATGGTAGAAGCAAAGGAAGAAGAGAAGAGGAACCACACAAAGGCAGCAGCCCTGAGCCTGCTGCACAAAGGAAGCATCTGCTTATAACCAGCTCTGCCACCCCCTCCACGGGAATCAGACTCTTGGAGGAGAAGGGCAGCTGGCGTTTACAGGAAAAGCAAATTTATTTGGGTCCCAGTTCAGGCATAGCATGTCCTTAATGAAACCTCTATACCCACTCCGAGTGCTGACAAACTGTTTTCATATGAAATTGTCAGGTCCTCAGGAAATTTCCTAATGAATCTCAAAAGGCAAAATGCTGCTGTTGAAAGAAGCCACGAGCAAACCAGAAGCAGTATCCCATGGACAGAACTTAAAGTCTAAAAGCTTCCAAGAGGAAAACACATTGAAAAAAGCAAAGAACGTTCAAGTATAAAATATTAGTTTTGGCATGCTAAGACAGATCACATTTTATATATGCCATTATCATGTTGCAGTTAGTGTGCTGCTGTATCACTATACGCTTGTGTTCACCCACAACAGCTGCAGTAAGAAAAGTAACATTTGCTAGTGAACTTCTGAACTGCTGATAATACAGGATACCATGTAATTGTTAGCAGTACAGAAAGCAATTTTATTAAGAGTGCACATGTGCAGTCTGGAAAACCTCACCTTAGTAAGAATTTGAAGGACTGGCTGCTGCGTTTTCAAGAAGAAAGACTATGTCAATGCCTGAAAAAAATCTAGCCAGTCTGTTGTTGGGGTTTTTTTTGCCTTTTCTCTCTTTTTTTAATTATTTATTTTTATTAAAAAAAACCCAACCAACCAAACAGGCAATGAACTCTGCATAACTAATAAGAAGGACTATACTAACATAGCCTTAATTTTGAAAGGGATTATTGGAAAGAAATACTGGATGAAATAGGAATTCTTTATTACAGACAACACTACATTACACCCAGAGAGGAAAACAAAAGAGAGAAACTTCTGGGAGTTTATCATCTATGTTTATTTAGCAAACCTGAAGCTGAGCAACACAACCATATTGGCCTGTAACGGTCAGGAATGGCTTCCTGACGTTTTCAATAAAGAAGCTGAAACATGATCATATCCCCCATTTCCTGAGAAGTCTTCAAAACAGACAAATCCTCCCCCCCCCCCCCCCCCCCCCCCCCTTCCCAAAAATGCTTTTGGAACATACTCGGTTAGTGACACCATGCAGAGATACAAAGGCTATCAGTCAAAGGGAAGATGAACCTGTGATTCCTTGCTGGTTTGTGAAATATAGCAAAATTTTTAAGCTGAAAGCGTGAAAACTGGTGAAAAGGCTACAAAGATTAGTTTGATGGCACTGAGATCTAGAACATCAGCATGGAAAAAAACCCACCAAGTCTTCTGAAAGCCAGTCTATGTACGTAGATTGCTCTGATGGGCACTCCCAACACGTGCCTACCACATCCTTAACTAGAAGGGAACTACAAATAAAATTTCAAACTTATTTCTGCATGTCTTCCAGCACTAGAAGAACTACAGACTTCTCCATTGAACATTTCTGAGATGCAAACGGGAACAATGAAGTCTGGAAGGAGTGCTCACATCTCTATTTCACGTCTGCACAACCCATCCAGTCATTACGCTGCACTTGAACCTGATTTTATTAGATGCACTAATGACAGTATTGGTAAGGATTTATATGCAATAATATTCATGTGATAGAATGGCACTTCTTTTTTGCTGTTCCCTAGAAAACTTAGTGTATTACAAGAATGAAAGGGTAAAGTTCAGTCTGGCTGCTACCTATACTTACAGTAGAAAGGATACTCAAATTGTACCATGTCTGAGATTAATTTGAACTCATTCTGAGCACCGAGGTCCACAAACAGAAAAGGAATGGAGTAGTTTATTAGAATAAACTAGTTAGGCAGAATGGCCTGAAGCACCACAGGGACTGGACACCGTGAGTTACTCAGCAGACAGGACGGCCCATTCAGTGAAAGAATCTGAACTGTAATACACTGTTTTAGAGGAACAAAAAATAACAGAAAATGTGGCATAAATAGAAATAGCGCCTTGGAAAAAACTCTAGTTACTGTACAGGTATCTTTTTCAAGTGCTTGTCCATATATATTATTCTATTTGTTTCCACGGTGTTCACACACTTTCTAACCCACAAATATATTTAAGAACACACTACAAATATATACTAAAAAGACCCAGCTTTGATACTTCTGCAAGCAGGAAGCAGGCTTTTTATCATTCTGTGGTTTTTTTTCTATAACACCCAGGGGAACATTTTTCAAAGGAAAAATAAAGAGGTTATTTTCAACCTAATAAATGAAACCGAGTGACAACAGAAAGGACCTATTCGATCCTCCTTAAACATACCAATATGTCCCAAACCACATTTTATTACTCTTTAAGCAATTATTACTCCTATTATCATTGTTCTCAATGCTTGCAGGTCAAGCAAGGACTGTACTTCATACAAACTGGGCCAAAAAAAAATTCATTAAATCCAAACACAACATCCATTACCTTAAGCAATGCAACAATCAGGAAGAAGATAAATAAAAAGAGTAAAGTAACAAATCACCTGAACTGTTGTCACACTGCCTTATATAGAAGATGTATATCTTTTCAGGCTAGAGTTTCTCATTATCATTCTGCTTTTCAGCATGTTTCACCAAGCCTGCATTGTACTTAATCAAAAAGTCATTGGCAAAGAATGGAGAAATGCCACCAAAGTGCTGCACCTCTGCGCAGAAGTCTTCGAGACTTACTATCTTTCAAGAGGCTAAAAGGGTAATCTTGAAAATTTAAAGATTGACCTGACATTCTGAAAGGCTTGTTTCTTTTCCTAAAAGGGTATTTTAAAATAAATAAAAAATAAATAAATCACTTTGCAACTCAACATTAAACTTCAAATCTTTAGGATTACAGTATGATTGAGGCGGGGAGCGGGCAGAGTATGAGGAAACCTGTATTTGCTTAGGTATTTCATCATATGCTCCAAAAATAATGCAACTGTTCTGCAGTTTATGCTTTGCCAAAATGGAAAACTTGTATGGATGAGCCTGTCATGGAAGTATTAAATTCTGTAGCTAAGATGAACACTTCTGAAAAAGAGCTTGCCAGAGGAAGGATCCAGGGCTGAAAAAACTGAAGAATTATCTACCTAATGGCACTTTACTAAGTCTTAAAAGCATAGGTTCCTAAATATAGTGGAAACTATGGAGGATGATGTCATCTATAAATAAGAAACATACCTGAGAAAGGAGGGGGAAAGAGAAGGGAGAAGAATACCACCACTCCACTTTCTATAGCATTAAAAACTCCTTGTAACTCCTTGTTCGCTAGACGGCAACAAGATCCAAAGATTTTTCTGCTAGAAAAAGTGTCTTCTGGATTTACAGTATGGAAAATAATACTTAAAGAGTCAGCTGCTATAACCATGTGATGATATTTTATATATATATATATATATATATAAAAAATAAAAAAAAATTACAGTGAGTGTGAATACAGATTCTATTCCGTGTACCAAATATATCAAACCATTCATCTGCTTCTGAAGTTAGGCAACTCAAAAACTGTTAGGTATCACTCCTGGTTCCAAGAAACTTTCTGAAACAGCATCAGGTAATCCATGTATTTCAATTACATTTTGGAAACAAGCGATCAGAGAGCATGCATGGTATTCAACCACTCTTTTTCTCACAGATACAAAGGCTGGTGCTCTGGTGATGGAAGGTGGAGTTGGACCATTCATTATTTTTTTCTGACATTAAACAGCCAGTGCACAATTCATCAGTCTTTCTGAGGTGACCTACAGAATTAATACACACTTGAAGAACTCTGTATGTGGCTTAAGTAGATGACTCTTTCTCTTCAGGGTGCAAGCAATGGGCCAAAATGATTTGACTTCTTAATCTCATGAACACCCAATTTTTACAGTTAAGTTCCACTTAATATTTAAAGGCATGGAAATACTGTAGTTCTAGTAAAAGAGATTTGGCAGACTTCGGTATCATGCAACTTACACAATTTCTTGAACAGAAACACCACTTCGGATTACAAATACTATCCACACATGACCTACAACACAAAACTAGATACAATCAAATGAAAGAACTAGGATTTTGGTACCTGTAAAAGAGAGGTGCCCTTAAAACACGCTGAACACTCAAGCTAGAAGAAATTCTCTACCTGTGAATCCCTACCATGCAAAAGTGGCTACTTGACCCTTCTAAGTGCAAGCTTCAGTAATTAGCCACGCTGAAGAAACCTGTGCATCTATAAAACTGTTAATTCATTCTGATGACTTCTCCAGAGCAATCTTTAAGACAGACTATTAAACTTATTAATTTAAACCAAGAGCTACACTATTCAGAGACCTGAGATTTTAGAAATGGCGGTGGCAGAACAAATGGAAAGCATCTCTAAAGGGTAAGGTCACAATTCAAGGAAAAAAGATGCAAGTAAACATGAGGAACTTCTCGGTTCAGTTGTTACTTTGAGACTCCATGGTACCACCCAAAGTAGCATCTCCATCTGAGTGATTCAAGAAGATGGGATTAAGGGAGCAATTGTGACATGTGGAGTATTCAGGAGAAGGCCACTGAAGAAGGTGTAACATGGCATCTAAATCTTGCTAAACTCTTGCTCAAGGGAAAAAGGCTGAAATTACTTTTGCAGTATGTGTTACTCTCCACAGTCCCTCCAAGCAGTTTTCCTATTGTTCGAAGAAATTAATAATGTCATTAATACGATTTTGTAGAGAACTTCCATTTTCTGCCTTGTACTTCTGAGTATCTTATTTAAGAGTGGTTTTAAGGAAGTGGGAAAACCCCCAGACCTCTGGTGTCCAAATTTTCCAAAATCATTTTGGAGCAAAGCATGTGCCAGAAGATGGTGAAAAAGGGTCAGGTGACATCTATGTTCTTTAGAGAAATTAAGGTGTCAGTAACAGCACAACTGGTACCTATAGCATCAGTTGCCTACCTCTGAAAATAAAAAATGTCATCCTGTGGGAATCTCTAGAAATTTCAAGTTAAAGTAAGTGCTATTTTTCACACTTCTTGACTTCAAGGGAACACAGTAAAACACAGGCTGATGTTTTCAAGTTCAAACATGCCATTCCTGTCACTGTAAGGTGTGAGCAGCACAAAATAGAAAAACTTTCTCATCTACTGTCTAATGATTTTGTAGAGAGGGGGAAAAAGCTTGAAAGATTCTTTAAATTGTTTGTTTTTTTGAAGCACAGCCTTGGGACTACACTCGCCTCATACATGCTGGTAGCTTTTATAAATGTCACTGGTCAAATTGTCCCCTCCCCAACACAACAGAGAAGGTATTACAAGATGGCAAAAATCTACCACAACAAAAAGGGCTTAATACTCAACCAGGAAAGTTTAACTTCTGCAAGATTCAGAGGTTGAAAAAAATAGATCAGGGCCGAACAGGCACTAATGCTAGAAACACACTCAGTTTCCAGTTCAGATTAGCCTCTTCTCCCCAGCACAAAACCCCAAACACAAACAAACAAACAAACAAAAAATCACTCACTACAGAAAATGATCACAGTAGCTAACCTCAAAGGAAAAGGCATTTCGAGTCAATCAACATTTAAAAGGAAGCGAGGAAAAAAGAGCTGTGGCACAGCTGAAGGGGACTTTACAGGTCCTTTCCCACCACTGCCCCCAAGAATACTGGCCCTCAATACTGTATGCAGGTTTGATTATATAAACAACCCCCAAATTTAAACTCAATTCAGTTTTTGAGATTGAAAACTTGAGAATTGGGGTGCTGCTGTACCCCAACTATCTAAGGTGGCATCTTCTACAACTGTCTCTGGATGAAGCTCAGGTAAGCTCAAGAAGTAGCTAGGAATGATTTCCCACTACACACATGAGTAACACCATTTCCACAGTGATACTTAGTTATTAAACTAAAAACATAAGGCACTTCACCGGTAAGCATACTCCCAGACTAAAGCCTAAATAAACTACCTAAGGATATCAAAACTAGATTAGGAAGATATGAATCGTTTTGAAGGATGACTATCATGCTGGTGGTGGCAACTAGCAGAATTTCTATTTTGAGGCCTGACAGTGAGTTTCCCAGAAATGATCTCAGATACCTGTCATAGCTGTTCATCTGATTTGAGAGTTCCAAAGCAAGTGGAATTCTGCAGTGCTTCACTGCCAGCACATGCACTGCAGCATACCAGACAGGAGAAGTCTCAGTGCAGGCTGCTTGCATCTTAAGGGCCAGAATATCCATTCCAAGCCTCTACACAAACATTCATCTAATGTGTAGGGCAGCTCAGGAGGTAACATTTGGCTTTTCTTCACAACCCTCTCCAGGATAGATTTTCCAGAGATACAATAAGGGCCACAAAGAATTGTTAACTGGGAAAAAAAAAAAAAAAAAAAAAAAGTCTTACTGTCAAAGAAATGCTATCTTGACAGCTTACAGGTAGAAGTAAACTTCCCCCTCTCTACAGACTGCACTGAACAATCTGAATTCTCCATACAGCAAGAGGGAATCAGTCTACAGACAGTGGTTAAAAAAGTGTGGTCTTTTCACAGCTGCCATCCTGCCTCTACTGCCAGTGCCCAGTGCTTTTAGTCCTCACCTTGCTCTGAGCAATGCCTCAATAACACCTGGCTGTGAACCTCTATGGTATTTCTGATCAAAGTGATCCTTTCTCAGGGTTGGTATTTGTAGAAGTTCTTCTCCCAGCTATGAAACTTTGTAAGAACTTGCCAACTGTGAATTAGGAAACATTTTTAAGAACTCCCTAAAATGAAAGTTTGAAACCCCTGCAACCTCATAGGGAAATTCTAAGATATTAATCACTTAATGAAAAAGCACAAAAAAGCTCCACACGAATTTTACTTGTGTTTAAACTTCCTTATCTGATTAGACTTTAAGACAGACAAGATCAATAAATAAAATTTTCTCCAGTTCTTTTCCTGTACGACTTATTTCATGCATCTTCCAGAATCCTGTTGAATACAATCAGCATCATCATTTCACCAGTATATATAATGAGAAATAAGGAGTCTCTTCCTCTTCCCTGTGAGGAGAAACCCTTCTGATTCCTCAAAAAATCTACACAGAAGAGTTAAGTCAGAATAATTACAAAAAATTATTATACCTTTCACCTTCCATATCAGTTAAGTTCAATGCAAATTTTTTAACAGTTTGACTGGAAAGTAAACAGAACCACACACCAAGTCAAACAAAAACACAGTCATGACATCTATGAGGCAAGCATCCAACTCCGCATTTGATGTTTCCTCCATGCGATGCATCCTACCCCCACTTCTTTTTCTGTCTTTCAGGACCTTACATAACTATTTAAAAGACAACAGGACCAGTACGATTCTGTCTTAAGCTCCGATCTCAAACAAGTCCCTCTGTGGGTGTAGTGGCCCACTCCGTGCTATTGCAAGCAAAAACACTACACAGCTATCCTTCATATGCTGATCAAGCTTCCTATTTAAATTAAAGCTCTTTTGCCACCGCTATACTTCACTTTTTCTGTGGTTACAACCAAGATCCCAGCCTAAACATACTTACAACCAGCTTCCACAGTGATTTTTTTTTTTTGTGGGATTTTTTTTTTTGTTTGTTTGCTTGCTTGCTTGTTCAGTTTTTTGTGCATTTTTTTTTAAAGCACCAGCTGTATTGTTTTGCTTAAAACTGGCCCAGAAAACTTATAAACTGCTAAGCTATTTGTCTGGCCTGGCTCAGCCAGCAGCTGACTGGCAGTAGCTAGCTGGCTGACTGATGGCTACACATACACTGACCAGCAGATCCAGACAAGCTACAGCTGCCCTTGTCCAGATGGCAGCTAAAACAGTATGAAAGACAGGTTCCAGATTTGTGTAAACAGGGAGAGGGATTACCTTGGACATGCAGGCAAACAGAATAACATAGTGGGCAAAAAGGAAGAACCAGTATTGAAAAGATTCAAGCCTTTCAAGGTTCACTCATTCAGCTGAGCTGGAAACCCTTCTTTATCCCTCCCTTATTTTAACTCTCCAACATATTTAAGGAGAATCATCAAATTTAGCTTCAGTCTTGATTCCAGACAGTCAATGATATAGGGGCCTTTCTGTATTTTCATTGTCGTCCCCCTTTTTGTTTCACTACCTCAGCACAACAGCAGGCCTTTCCAAGTTCATCTTTCTTATACAGGTTGGCCAGAACTACATTCAATACTTAAGACACTTCCAAAGACATGTCTGGAATCAATATTGGTTTTGTTCAGAAATACTCCTCCAGAAGCATTTTAGGTTTGGATACATCACTGCCAAATCACATTAGTAGCATAATGCAAGACTGCAGTTTGAAATACATTTTTAAGTTGTAGTGCAATCAAAAAAGCAGACTCTGCTGTACAGCCTCACAAACAGCTGAACTGGCACAAATGAGTGGAAGTAATTCCTTCCTTCAGCCACTAAACTTAAATAAATGTCAGACTAGCATTACACATCTGAGTAAATACGTATCATCATAAAAATGCTAATATGTTTTTGACTGCTGAACCCTTCTATCTAAAACAAACTGCATAAGCTTAAACTTTGCTGTACCTGTTTAATTCCATTTCCACTGCCCAGTTCTCTTTATATAAAATTCCAAACCCATTCCAGATTGAAAGAATTTTAAAATTTGTGTCTTTATGTTCTGAAATCAGTATTCACTATATTCAAAAAAATCCAGCAAAACTGCCTCTCTACCTCTAGCTAAACTGGCTGTCATTTCAAATGGATTTTCCCTTTGTCCCCTCTCAAGCTGCCTTATTTTGTTCACTGTATCAGGCTGTAATCTGAAGATTATGTTAAAAATCCCATTCACGGAGCTTGAAACAACCCACATTTTTATAGACAAGAAAACTGTTGATAGGGAAAGCACATACTCCCCTTGCTCTCAAGCTCCCAAGTCAACTCTTTAAGTCTGAACCTCCAAATGTAACAGCACAGGCAGTTCCAGCTATGCAGCACCTCAGCTGCAGCTCAGCTCTCATCAACCACAATCCCCTTCCTCAGCAGAGCTGACCTGGGCACTACCAACTGATGGGTGGAAGAGTGCAAAGATATTGTTGTTTGAAGTACTTCGTTCTGAACTTATTTCCTAGAGAAGATCATGGAAATCCACAGTCCAACTATTTATGGAGTCTTCATGAAGTAAACATTTTCACCGTATGTAATGCTTAGAATTTAAATACTCTTATTATTTTTGACCCCCATCATCACCTTCCCATGCTCTAAAGATACTACATCAAAAGTGAGCTTTCCCTCAAGAAAGCAAGAACTTAAAGAATTTCACTAGAAATCATTATTATGCCAGGTTTTATGCAGAACAAATTTCTATGTAAGTAAACTGTCACAAGTTTCAAGTATTAAAATTCACAGCAAGATGAAAAAGCAACAACAAAGCAATTTCTTAACGTATCTCAGTACTATACTATTCTTCTGCTCTATTTTTTTAAATTGTCATTAACAGAATTCTTTTAAATTCCTTCATTAAAAGATTCTCATGAAGAAGATTTTGCTATCCACTGGTCACTTCTTTTAATATTATTACTAGTTGTATCCAGAAAAGTAAGTTCACCAACTAGAACAAATTCAAAACCAAAGTATTTCAAAGCTGGAAGGAGGTTATTAGAGTCATGATACTAAACCATAACTCATTGTGTATTTGTTGTCAGAGCTTTAAGAATAACTGCCTAAAAAAGGGAGCAATTTAGAAGTATGTTTGTAAAAACTCTTACCCGTGTTCCAGAGCATAACTCTGTAGTAGTGGCTTTAAGAATATGCTACGTATCTGACAACCTGCACATTTATTGTCATTAGAACAGTTAAATGCAGTGAGTGCTGCAACAGCTGCCTTAAATCAGCACTGATCTAACATGAGAATCAAATCAATGCAAGAGTAATCCAAGATACAGGTTTTTATTTCCCTTACCTGCCTACAAGCACTTACAAATAGGTTTTCATGTTCACTGTTTAAGAAAAAAAAAATAATTTAAAAAGCCTCTTCTAAGGCTCTTTGATGTTCGGTATGAAGTAAAGCCAACATATTTGAAACTGAGCTCAACAATACATGAGCTAACCCCAAACAAATACACTTTCTTGTGTACAAAAAGGTAACTATGCATATGCTTCTAAAGTTTGGCCTTGATAAAGTAGCAAAAGAAATATTAATCTCTACAGAAAGCCTTCTCAAAAGAAATTCCAAAGTGGATGAAAATTGCTGTTATTCTTGCACCAGGAAAAAAAAATGCTTCTGAATTGCTGTATCTTAACCTATACACTGGAAAAGTTAGAGGAATGTTATAGAATCACCCCTCTTTTTTTCCCCCCTCAGAGTGAACACCACTTCAGTTTAGTAATCTGTAAATTATCTTCCTATTCCTTAAAATACACAAATAAAAATATCTGGAAGATTATACATATAATCCACCAACATAAAGTAATTTAGAAAAATCCAACTAAGGAAAAAACACAACAGCATTCTTATTTGTGGTTATGTATGAGTAACAGAAATTTGGTGTCCTTCTACAATGTCTCACTTAAAAGGAAAAAATACCTTTTAGAAACACAAGAACTCCAAGTATGAAGATACTGAAGGCTTTAAACATCTAGACATTTAATACAGTATCAAATTAAATTCTCACTTAAGAACCATGCACATACGCGTAGTAAAACTGAAGTCAACAGGACCATGCTTCACTGTATGTTTGCTATGAAAAGTATTCAAAACGACATTAAAAACTTACCGCTATAGGATTTTCTGGTTTTAGCAAATCACATGTTTGATAGCATACGATCAAGCTGAATTTTGGTACTACACACCCTGATTGTATAGCCCACATCTGACATCATAGAATAATCCTAAACTATTTAAAGACATTTATAGCATGCAATTCACTGGGGAAAAAAAAATGCCTTTGAGTGTTCAATTAAGCCAGTTTTGCATCATTTAATTTTGCAAGAAAGCCTTAAAAATCCATTTGTTACAAAATGTTGTAAAAGTCTTTGGTGTTAACTTTTCAATATGCTAATTCAAAGTATTAAGATAATTTATCAGAATTTTATTAAGAAATTACTCTCAGGAAGCCCAGATGTGTATGAAAGCCCTGCACAGCTTTTAACTACAGAAGTACCTACATTTGGAACAGCAACTCTGGTTCAGCCAGTACATTAATTATGTACTGGTTAATGCTTTTAAAACAGGAGGAATCCAGATTTGCTGTGTGAGGCTCGTATTAAAATACCTTATTTTAATTAATTTTCCCCTGATCACTATGTCACTATTCAGGCAAGATTACAGATCTCCATAATGACAACCATGTTCTAACATAAAAATAATAAAGGCTGCTAAAGAACTAAAACTAGACACTAAATAAAAAACACTCATCAAACAAAAAGAAATAAAAATCAGACATCATTGCCACGACACAAAACTAAAAAAGTTTTAGGATGGTATAGTTAAGGATCAGAAAAAAAAATACTAAGTAATGCCAAAGTACAGAGCAACATACAACTCCTGTAATGTGTTTACAAGTGGTTTATGACAGCTAAGTATAGTTTAACTTATTGTCTAGTTACTTCTCCATCCGTTTTGTGTACTTAATGAGTATATGGAGCCATGTTCCCAAACTTAGATTTAAGTCACCACTGTGGTCTCGAAGCTACAAACATTTCATAAACAACTCTAACCAACACTTACACAAAGTGCTCAGTGGCGGCAACAACAAAAGTTGTAATAGAAAATAAATACCATTTATTTTAATATTTAATGGAACTACCCAAAATGTTTTACTGTCTGACCATCAAGTAGTTTATTAGCATTTATAAGGATTACCTTCACTTAAAACTTCCCCCAAAAATATATCAAGTTCTCAAATCTGTCCTATACAATCTCTAATTGATAAACAAGCAAATAAACAGAAAATCCGATTATCTTAAAAAAAACCCTTTAAAATCCTTAAAAATAATTCTAGTTGTACTTGGTGTGCACAAGTGAGGAACTGATGACCTCCCAGAGCAGTGAAAGATTTAACACCAAAACAAAAATTTGACACAGATGCTTTCAGATCTTTCGCTGTGCCATACAGTGGGCACACACCAGTCCCTAATAAATTTTATTGTATTCAGGTACTCTGTGTGTCTTTACAGTTTGAAGCAGTTTGGTTCAGTCACCCTGAGCTGCAAGGGTGGTGGTCAGGAAGAAAAATCTTGCGTTAGCAGAATAAAACAGGCATTAACAGATCACTAATATCAGATCTGAAAAAAATACAGATAGATGACTACAGCAAGAAGATCAAAGAAGCCACCACCTATCTTTAGATGTATATCAAACAGAAGGGAGTAAAAAATCCACTTAATGTTAACTTTATTAACTTAACTAACATTCTGAGTAACATTTGCTGTATCTGAAATAAGGCAAATCATAGTTTTAAAGCTTTCAAGATACAAGCCAACGATTTTTGCTATTTGCTGAATATATACAAATATGTACTTTTTACGGTATTCAAAGAAGATACTTAGCATCTTTCTGTATAAACATATACAAAAAGCCAGTTAAGATATTTCTGGCATTCAAGAAAGGAAGATGATAAATGCAATACAACCAGTTTTAATCAAGATCAAAGCTGTAGGAGAATGCAGACAGACAGTCTAGACTGCTTTACTTCTGAAAGACTAAGCATATAAAGCAACATCTGCAAAGAACACTAATCACATTTAGTCTACAATCTTATCACCTCCTAAGCAAGCAGAAACAACTTTTACTTGAAAATCATATGCTTATATATGACAAAGCATTTTAAATTATCTTTAAATTAGATATTTATCATTGATTGCAAACCTACTATATTGAGTTTGAAAAAAGCTAATGTCATTTGCTTAGTTCCCTGGATAAAGGATTTGGGGATGTACAGGACAGAAGAAAGTATTGGTAAGGAAACCTACTAAACAGCAACAGAATTATTTTTGCACTGCTGGTATAAAATGGCAATTCTGAATATTGAATTAAGTTCTGGTTTGCTCTTCTGCATTTACGACTATAACTCAGCAGGCAGCAATAAAGATTTTCTGTACAGTTTTCTTAAACTAGCTTAAAGAAACAACTTCAGAATATAAATAATCAACTTCCTTTTAATTTTCTTTCTATAAAAAAAATACCTTGCTCTTAATCTTTTAATTTATAAATTGGAGGGGTGGTGCACATAGACATATAAAATATTTACATGTTTTGATACATATACTTTAATATAAAAATAATCTATTCCTTGTGTGCCTTTGTTTATTCTGCTTAAGTTCTGGTTAATTCTCGCTTAAGATTTTGTACACTCACTAGCAATGATTTAATGTTTTTTTATTAAAAGCGTCTTGCATTAAAGTTTCCTCTTCTGCCAAAGTTTTCATATGATCTACTATTCAACAAGAGCCTGGGAGAGACATACCCACAGAAAAAAAATCCATCATCTTACAAACCTGAGGCAACAGCTCTGAAAATTCACAACATTTTAAACCACTAGGAGAAAGGAACTACAGCTGGTAACTTTGGCATCAAGCTTACAACTTTTTAAAAAACCCCACATCCCACAGGAAATCTGATAAATGCAACAGCAAATTCAAAATTTCAGTGTTAAATTTCTTTGTTAAAAATGGACACTGTATGTAATCTCACCATCAGGATTCACTGAAAATACTGATTTTCAATATTTACACTTTCTAACACCTTTCATTGTAGATAACTGCCAGTCATCATGCTGTTTCTTAAACTAAATTGAGATTTCTTAGCCCCTCAATAACACAAGATTTGTTGACAAAAAGATTATTCTTTAAGGTCATTTTTCTGAATCTTTCACCATTTGCCAACTTCAACTATCTCACCAAGTGCCATAATATTATTATCTCGCACCCAAGCCATCAACACTTCATTGAAGTGAATATGGCAAGCACCCGTGTTTTATTCTTCTTGCACATGCAGCACTAGCATCCTAAAGCTCTGCAGTATTGCTATAGTTCATTTGCCTATGATCTATTTAAAGAATTACCTATCTTTAGTCCTACTGACAACAGATTTATTTTTTTTTAATTCTAACTTTAACCTCCTAAAGAATGCAGTTATATGAAAGGATATTCTGAACATCTTTTGAGACTCCTACACCTGTGGAAAACAGGGTGCTCTAAGAAATATCCTACTATACTATGATTTAAGTTCCTTGCTTCCTCAGGAAGAGAGGACGAGAATTAACAGGTGAGCTCGGCAAAGCTGCTGGGGCAGGAGGCTGGTGGCAAAGCACACCAAACAAAACAGATTAGACTGGCACATGCAATGAGCACACAATAATATAAACCACAGCATTATTTTCTTATTTCACTGAGTCACCTCGTAGTGCCACACCAAGGCAATCTATTTTCTGGCCAATTGTTCAATTTGCTTATCTGATTTATTCCATCACAATATTGTAAGTTTTTTTAAAAAAAGTATTTAGATAAGACAGGAAATTTTAAAGTGCTGAAAGATCATACAGAGGCTTTCTCAGAGCTTGGCTATTTATCTTCAAAAACATGGGATTGGTTTTTGCTGCAAAAGTTTTTACTGTGTTTAATTTTATAGAGTAACTAAAACTAGACAGGCTACTTTTGGTTTGTACCTAGCAAACGAAATTCAGTTGCTATTGTACTGCAGCTGTACAAACGTCAATTTTTATTATCTGGGGTTTTTTTGGGGGTGTGTGTGTGGTTTTTTTTGTTTTGTTTATTTTTTGTTGTGGGGGGTTTTTTTGTTCATGTCAGAATCAATACCTGGGTACGCCATTAATACATATCCCCAGAAATCTCAAGAACATTTTACCTTTGGACATTTCTGAAAAGAATGAAAAACTCACTCTTTTAGAGTGCAACTGCACTGTGATGTATTAATGTAAAGTATTTATCTAAACTCAAGCATATTTTAAAGTAATCCTACCCAACTGCCCATCACTGCTACAGACCAGCCAGCCTACATAGCTTAGAGGTACCTGCTCCCTTGGCCATATCACGCTCAAGGCTGTCATTCTGGCTTCTTCCCCCAGACCTGTGTGACCTCTCCACTATGGGAACTGCTGCTCCCTTCAGAAGACAAGATTTGCTGTTTGGAAACTCCAACAGACTACAGACATCTAACGTGGAATACCTACCTCTTCCATCTAAGGAGCCTAGCATGAAAGAACTGCAGTTCACCACATACCTCATGGATGCACATTTGGTATTCCAAATTCACCTAGCAAAGCCAGTCTCACTCACAGGTAAGAATCACTGTTCTGCTTGTTCTGTGGAATAACCATTAACCACATAGCCTAGAAGAAATAACACTGTGCCTACATAAAGACAACTCAGGTTTTGACAGTACTTACCAAGCTGCGAGTGGAAAAAAGAAATCCAGAATTCTGTGGATGAATCAGGGATGTATGTGACAGAAAAAAAACAAAAACAAAAGCTTCCAGGTGAAAGTACTGCACTTGCTAATAGAAGTTAAATTTCTCTTCTAAATATAGATAACAATTAAGAAAACGACATCTATTGACCTGAAATCCTGAAGGCACCTTAAGATACGATTTTGACCTTATTCTTCTTATTCAAGAACACAGTGAAAGCCAGAACATGAATGTTGGTATACACCAAAAAGCTTCTCCACACCTTAACAAAATAACAGTCTTAAACTTGATAATTAAAACTCCAAGTTCCATGTTAATGAAAACCTCAAGCAGGGCTCCCTAAACATGTCTTCCATACATACTCCCCTGCCCAGAGGCAATGGTATCAATCTCTCTGCCTATCAAAGGTAAGAGGACAAAGACAGTGGTAGGTATACTCTACTGGTTTATCTCTGAAAGCACCTGCCAGACAAGTCATCTGCTGTCTTCAACAACACTCCTAAGAAATTATCAGAATATCAGATGCTTTCAGTAGGAGAGGAGAAAGACATTTTTTCAGTTACGCTGCAGAAAAGATTAGAAAACAGATGGTGAAGCGACAATTCTGCCTATTAATGTCATTCTCTAATAAGCACAAATTCACCGGAACTTCCAAATCTATACCTTCAGTGATGGCAGAAGTTACATGGTTGCTTACAATAATGCCAGTTTCTCACAGGATTCCTTAGAAATAGCATTCTACTCACCGTACATAGAGGCAGCTAAGGTAAGAGGCAAAGAAATATCTCTTGGACTGCACCATGGGCTAACACCAAGTAATTATCCTGAGTTTCTGGTTTCACAGCATTTTGGAAAATAAGACTAGCCTAGACTACTCTGTGTCAACCAAGGTTTTGAGAAAGCTGGCAACAGAACTCCTTGAATATCCACCTCAATAGCTGCATGCAGTACAGAGGATGAAGTAGCTTTTCAAACCATCAATGATCTAGGTGAGCTAACAAGAAATCCAGGATTTTTAACCAACAGCTATAAATGCCTGATTCTTAGAACCAGGAAAAGAAATCTATACTTGAGTACAAGTCACAGGCTGTACTATTAGACATAAACTAGTTTTGATCTATTTTGCTCAAGCAACATTGATGATAGAGCAGAAGTAGATGATTCAACACATCAAAGCAACTTAAAAAGAACCCAGGATACTTACTTTGGACTAGCCCATATCATTTGCAATGCCTTCATTGCCACTATGACTAAAGTCACTCAGAATAAGCCAGTTTAAAGCAAGCAAGCAGTATATTATATTGAATATGCTGACAATATATGCTTCAAACATGCAGACTGCGAAGAGAATTCAGACATTAACCCTGCCTAGGATCGATAAGACAAACTCACACAGAAGATTAACTACCCAGCACTTCCTATAAATGTACCACCACAGACTTGACTGTTCAGCACCTGCCTTACCTGCACTCTGATTCACTTCATGCCCTAAAGAACACTCTTTCAGGACTATGCAAAAGAAGTAACTACAGAATCATAACTACAACACGAGCTACAATTTAACTTTTTGAAACGGTATGGTAAATGAAATCATAGTGAACTTTGCACAAGATTATAACTGCTGATTCAACTCCCTCCCTCCTGCCACACAATTGCTGGGTCCAGCACAAGGCAGGCTGTGGAAACTTGTCTTAGGGAGGGGAAGGACCACTCCCTTTCCAGCGGGAGTCAGTAGTTACACAAGACCAGGTGTGAAGTGAAAGGGAACCCTAAGTGCAAGAATACTTCTTTATCATTGCCCTCTCAAAGACATATATGTACCAAAATTCCTAAGTGCAAACAGTGAGGCTAGAACTTTTACCCTGTTTGGAAAAGATCTGAAAACTAATGCGTTCAAACAGTAGTTACCTTTCATGAATTGTGGTAAAGCATTTTGGTATTAAGGTGCCAGCTTACTACAAGAACAACACAGGAAAAAAAACCAGCAGGTTTGCCTAATTTCTATCAGAAATATAATTTTGAGGAGAATGCTTCAAAAGCATCAGACAACAGTAACTGTAGGCTTAACTAAAGGCTTCTGGCAGGAATATTCAGCAATCAGGAATTATTTGATCTGGAAGGTCCACTCAGATCAAGTTTAAGTACCTCTCAACAAACTATGTTCCCTGAATTTGTCCATCTGTGAGACCATTTTTTAATTTTCACATGTTCTAAAACAGTGAGTTCTACAATTTCATTACCTATCATTAGTAAATGTACTTCTTCTGTTTCAAGTACCTTTACCAATCACTTTGCTGGATTTGATGTGAAGCAGCTGGCCAGCAGGCTCAACAGAAGACAAGACAAGTTAAAGGTACTCAGCCTCAAAAGCATCCCTAAATGCATTTCTGAATCCTCCAGTCTAATACTTTTCATTCTTAGGACACTTCTGGGAGAACATAAAAGAATTAAGCAGATCTTAAAGTGTTGAGATTAAGTTATATATGTGCTCATATGTAACTTTCTGCTCCTACTTACTGGAAAAAACCCCCACACCTCAACATCAAAAATACATTTCTTTAATAGTAAAAAAGAAGCCTCTTAAGGGAATGGACAGAATGACGATATATTTCCAGTGCTGCCTTTTGTTTAAGAGAGCCCACAATCTCCATTCCACTGATGCTTACTTTCTCAAGAGAACTTCCAAAGTTGTGTTTGGAGTACCTTACACAGAAAGGGAAGTCACAAACAGAAGTTTAAGGGCTGCTACTGCCAGATGTTGTCTTTGATAGTGGAGTGCTTCTGCTCAGGCAGAGACAGGTGTTTCTCTTGTCACAACTGAGGAATTCATTCAGCAATAAATTCTCCTGGTAGTCCAGAAGAACACCGAAGCTTCACAATTGCAAAAAAAAGTGATGGGAGAATTCTCATGTCTTGCCTGTTCAAGGTATTTCTTTTCTGCAGTGGTTAATGAATACTTAAATAAGTACATGAAAAACTGTATCACTAAGACTCATGCGAGGGTTGAAAATGAGAAGAAAAATTGTTTGCTTCTTATTTTGGGGACTACCTACAGGTAGTCAACACAGCCAACAGATACTTGGTAAATCAGTGGACAAACAGTTAACAGTGACTCAGCTCTTCTGTGTAGCACTCTTAGGAGTAGTGGTTTATTCTGTCCTACAAGGAGCAGCAACACTGATGATTTTGAGACAATACAGGGAATCCCAGGCTTTCATGAGCTACCTCCCTTATATCAAAAGTTCCCTTGGAAAACAAATGAACACCCATCTTCATCTTGAATATACTTAACAGTAATGTACATTTAAGGTGGATGTAACATTCCAACTGCTTTTTCTTTCTTCTCTTGTTTATTTGACTATAGTGTTATTTCTACAGAGATACCAAGATTGGTAACACCATGAACTTAGGTACCCAAGTTGCCTGTACAGTCAGGGGAGAACCATGGGACTCCTAACCATAAAGCAGAGCGCTGCCCTAAGCAAATCAGTAGGGAACCCAGAGCACGAACAGAAGTTTCTGCCCACAGAAGTTAAATTTCATGCCTCCATCTAGTCCATCCTTCCCAGGCTTGAGGCCATCCACTTCGATCACCATTTAAAAAAAAAAATAAAATCCACATGCTAGAGAAAGCTCTCTCTCCAGTAGAAGGCAGCTAACTGTAATTCCACATAAAAGCTTTTTGTGTAAAAGCTCAGCAGTTCAGAAGAGGGGGCCCAGGCTTCAATTACCTTGTCAGCCTCAGAGCAGCTGGATTCCGCAATGGGCTGAAGATCATCTGACCAGGGAACTTTACAGTCATGCATTTCCATTTGCCTCAGCCTCTCTGTGGCTGCAATTCTACAGCAGCCCACATCAATCCCACCAGGGCTCTTCCTCCCTTCTTGTACAAACAAGCTGTTCCAAGGTGCCAAGCTGGCTGCAGACTAGTGTTACCTCTTCTTGTTAGACACTTTCTGCGTGTAATGTCCTGAATCTGCTTGGAAAAGGATATGAAGGCTGTGAAAGTCAGAGGTCTCACTGGTACCTTATTTGTCTCTGCTTCCACTGCCTTTATCTTGTTCTTCCTCCAGAACTTACCAGACTTGTTCAGTTCCTAAGATTCCAGAAAACTACTGCAGCAACAAATAAACTCATTTTGAGGACTGGGGTGGGTGGGATGGAGATTCTATTGAGGTGAACAGAAAGATGTGCTGGAAAAGGTAAATAAGAAAGGAACATTTATACCCTCGGGAGAAGAATGAACAGCCTCAATAGAAGGAAACTGGACAGAAAAGAAAACCAGTGTACATTTAGGCCTTTGCTTTCTGGTGGCAGTAAGTCATCACATTAACCTAGATGTCCTCAGCAGAAGCCATCACCTCAGGGAGGAAGGGGTTTAAAAAATTCTGCTTTAAGCAGAAGGCAACTTAAATGCACCAATTAATTGGAAGCAGCCAAAGGAAGAGGATGCTGGGAATAACAACCTGGGCCTCAGAACATTAGCTTCGTTCTTCTTTAAAAGGGAGGTGGGTTCTAGGCTGAGTTGGAGAAGACCATGGCTGGGAAGAAAGAGAAAGACAACAGGTTTCACGTAACACCTGAGGTGAGATGCCCCCATGCTTCTGAAACTGACCTCAAGTTCTAGTCATGTTTTATTCAAAATTTCAGAATACTGCTACTGGAGACTAATATATGTCCCACTTTTGCTGGCCATACTTGGATTTTAACACAGAAGTACTCACGTAGAGTTTCAGGGAAAGTTAAAAGAAACATGATGCCTGAACAGAGGCCAAGAAAAGCCTGAGGCCTACTTCACACTGGAGTGTGACAAAAGGCTGATGAGTTTAGGTAGCTGCCCAAAAGACTTGGTTAGCAGCTAAACTGTAAATGCCACAATCTCATCCTGACTTGTCAGAGCCACACCTTTTCTTTTCAGAAGCATGCCCTGCTGTCCGGAAGACTTCCCTGGTTTATGGCTTTTGTCAGTTCAATGACTGTAACTGCTCTGCACTCCTGACTGCCCTGGTTCCTCAGGCTTGCTCATCTGGCTTAGAGACACTTGGATTTGCAATGGCAACAACCTGACAAGTTCCTGACAAGTAGCCTGGTTCTTACATGCTCCCCTGGCAACTGGAAGATGCTCGGGAGATTGAGTCCTCTCAGACTGGGGAGATGGGGATCCTGGACATAATGCTACGTGGCTGTTTAGCTGATATGTAAAAATCACTAGATGGGCCATTTTCTCTAAGTGTGACTACTGATGCCATGTTCAGTGTTTTGAATTCAGTACATTCAGGCATTATCAGATGAGGGTCATTGTTTCAAGGACCCTGCCTATGTTCTTTCCCCATCGTTTCTAGATCCTTGAGTGCTGTCTATTCTCTGCTTGGACCAGAATTTTTCCAGAGTTTTTGCACAAAGTTTTATGCCTACCTGCTCAGAAGAAGTTTCTAGGACAACTTGTGGTTAAAATTTGAGTACCACAAGACACTACCAAGATCGTGTTGCAAATAAGTCTTTCCAAATTTTGTTCTTAAACTTGGGATGCAATTGTTTTTTACAGCCCATTGTATCAGTCTGCACCTCCTATTTAGTTCCCACCTTGCTGTTACCAGCAAACCTGGAGACAGAAGTGGATTTTATCACCTTCTCCTTTGAATTTGGTCCCCCAGATGTGTGTGCCAGCTCTATCAATTTGTGACATGCTTTCAATAAATACGGGAACTTTGCATTCTGTTACTTGTGAAACATCCAGAAGTGCAATGGGGAAGGTGCCAGTTAAGTGAATGATGATAATGAAAAGTTTTCACTGCTAGATTCCTGCTTTTTCCTCGTATGCAAGCCTTATACATTCATACAAAAACCCAGTAGTTCTGTACCAGTGAAATGCAAGATGAGCAAAAGTGCTGTCTAGAGCAATGCTGCAACAGGCAGTGGCCCGCCATTCTGCCTGGAAATAATTACTCCATGGCCCCTAAAAAATAACATGACATGAAAATGCTTAAAAAGCAAGGGAAGAGAAAAAAAATCCTGTGACAACCGGCATGCGCTGAGATCTTAAGAACAACTCTGAAAAAGAGAAGCAAGTTCTTTTTAAAGACAGAGGTTATTAAAACTGACAACTAATTTTGTCATTTTTGCTTTCTTACCCAGTATGTATACAGAACAGCTCTATTCACCAACTCTGATATGTTCTTTTCCCCTGGTAATTCATTTCCTTGGTCAAATCGTGCAAACTCACTGCCAGCCATTATTCCACCTAACTCTTTCTTTGCTCCTAGCATCTTTTAGCCCAACTCTTGTCCTCATTTGATACTGCTTGCAAAGGGCTACTTGCTGTTTTTTCAATTCACCTTTGCTAATGTAGCAAATTGCATCAGTCCAGTACAATGTCAGACAGCCACAAGGGTTGGTATATGAGAGGGCTGAACCAACAGTAAAGTGTAACTTCACCATGAAGTGGGTATGTGGATGAGGAAGAGGCTACAGAGAAGAACTGTCAGTCTCCCAGTTCTCCAATCAGTTTTTCTTAAATACCCTGCATAAATCAAAGCCGACAGTACTACAAGATACCAACACTGAAAGGACTCTACAATGTACTATTTTTCATTATGTATAATTTGTGAAGTCTTCGTCACACTATGTCAAATAAAGAAGCTAGCTTAAAGCAAGAAATATAACCTAAAAGTGCCAAACAATACAAATTTTAAGTAACAACACTTCAAGGATGACTGGGGAAAGGAAGGACTTAATTTCTTACCATACACAGCTTTCTGCAACACAGAGAACCAGGGACTTCTCAAGAGAGGGAAACCCCTCTGGTTTTAATTACAGAAGGACAAGATGCCCTCAACGGCTACATTAAGAGATACCGGCTGCCACCTTTAACAATGGGTGCAACTGGAATAACCCTTTTGGACAAGTAGAAGCTAATTAGGTGGTTTTTGAGGCTGGCAAAACTACTGAAGGAACAATTAAAAAGCATGCACTTGTTGGCTTACTTCTAAAATCTTATTTCATTACTGAACCTCTGTTTCAAAATTACTTTTTCTGCAAGCAAAACCTGACACATGCTAGACACTCAACTTGTTTGCTGTCTGCCACAAGGATTTTGAAGTTTATTAATAATGTTCCAAAGTTCCTACCAAAGTCTATGACCTACTGCATGGTGAATGTGTCAGCCGATGCTTGAATAACAGATTTCTCAAACAAGCACTGAGGCTGCAAACAAGCTTCTCTTAGAAAAATGTTGGACTGACTTTTGCTAGAAGGAAGACAGTGGGGAGAAGAGTTCAGATGGTCAGCTGAAGCTCCCCCAGAACATACTTTGTCAGCATGCAAATTTCCCAAAAGTCTATCAAAATTAAATTCAAAACTGGTCATTTGCCTCTTCTCTCACATACCAAAGTCTGCTAGCACTCAGCCGCTGAGAGTTTAACTGCCTGAGTTGATGTGCTATATACATTATTTGTTTAAAGAAACTTCATAATTTGGCCAAGGTGATTATGCTGAAGTAAGAAAAATGTTAATAGGTTTCCTACACAGATACCATTCCTCATCTTCACTCTGAATAAAAGAGCTTCCAACACTAAAATATTTGTAATAACGGGGAGAGAAAAACTTCTGGGATTACTAAATTTCAGAATAAATATTTTGGAAAACAACGTTCTAGAAAATCTTCATCAATCACTAACTAAAAAGCTCATCCCACTCTATCAGGTATCATTCACCTTCCAAAGCTGTAAGGTAAGATGTTTCACCGAATTCTAAAAATTTATTCATCATTCATTACATAAAATCCAAAGATTATTACATTTCTTTTCTTACACACCATTAGAATAGTATCAATACCATCACTCCTGATGCATACTTTCATCACTGTTTACAGACTCAAGGTTTAAAAAGAAAAAACCACACCAACACCTAAACAACAAAAGCAATTTGTTTTATGCTTGAATCCTCATGACAGGTCATTAGGAGATGGTTCTCTATAGGATATGCCATAGATGACTCTCCTTTCAATCATACATCTTCCTAATTTGAAAAACTGGATTACTGTTTTTTTTAAAAAAAAAAAAATCTACAGCTTCTGTGTAGGTGTTCTCAAAAGTACACAGTCAGTGTATTAACGGATACTAGAGAAGAACAAGAGTTTCTGCCCTCATGCAGTCTGTGGCAGGACACAACAGGGTAAGGGGTAGAAGAAAATTTCTCCCTTCCTCAAACAAAACCTCCAGAGCACTTGCCACCACAGGTCCAAACAGCATTCAAATTATTTTCTGAATAATTTCAACAATCTTATTAAAAAAAATTGTAATTTATTTTTAAAAAGCAATACTTTACAGAAATTACTACACATCATTTGAGGGAGAAAAATGGTGATTTATGTTCCACTTGTCAAAAGTACAGTCTCCTCATTTAGAGGGGACAAAAGCCTACGGCAATGATTTTTTCTTTATTTGCCATCCTTTAGAATGTTTTCAAGCCACTGGAAAAAGTACTGCTGCACACACACTGAGGCATCAAGATTTTTCATGAGGGATCCACTCCATTTCCCATGAAATAAAAAGTGGGACCTGAGCACTCCTGGCTTCTTTGAAAGCACCTGACCTAATCAGGATGTGATTCACTATTTTAAGTGGACAGAAACAGAAGACTTTCACCAAACTGTCAAGTATTTTTTTCCACAGGGGTTTTTCCAGAGTGTTCTTTAGTTATTCCTCACTGCTCAGTTTGGGGCTGCTGTCTTATTTATGGAGTGCGGGGAATTTATTTGGAGGCAGAAATGGAAGCAAAATCATCTTGTGGTTTCAATTAACTGTCTCAAATTATTCATGGTTCCATGTCTTGCTCTTGGTACACATACGGCACATACAAATAATTAAGATCTCGCTAATGATTTGCATTATTCTAAATGGGCAAGGTTAGATGAGGCCTAATTTGTTGGGGTCTGTCCCTTCCCAGTGTGTGCCACAACCTGAAATTAAACAAAATGTAGCGAAACCATAGTATTTTTAAAAGCCATTTATGACAATCTTTTTGACAGGCTTTGTGTTTTAAATTTAATGAAATACAATTATCCCTAGGGACAATGTGCAACACAGACCCTTTCCAAAATCAAAGATCAGAGAATTAAAATGAAAATATTTAACTAAAAGTAGCGTAGAAAAGACCACCAAAGTAGCTTTACAAACAAATGATGAAAAATAGATTTAATTTATTATAAAGAGTACAGTAATTCAATCAACTGTGTGCAATTTAAAAATCTTGCAACTTGCAAGGCCTAAATGTTTTTCAACCCTGAAACATGGAAATATTTAAAGAAAATTCTTCCATCATGTAATTGCTATGAGCTAAAGAGAACTATCTGTACCCTCTACTGACAAACACTACCAAAAATTTCTAAAATTAACAGTTACTTACTGCAAAGTTTAATTTTGCCTCATACATTTAACTAACTGAACAACAAAATTAAACCCCTTCCCTGTTCACATGGATCTTCCCCAAAGTTCCTAGAATTAAAGTTTTTCATGCTAGAAGGCTTGATAAAATGATTGGTTATATTTTAAAATAGCTCTTAAAACCAGATTAGACTACCAGTTTACATGTTGATATCAAAATGAAAGTATTCAAAATACAGCTGAGAGAATAAAGATCACTATGATCGTTTAGGCAGTATTTAAAGACTAGAGATTAGCGTTATCTAGATGAGATAAGAACTCTGAACCTGAAAAAATAAGGTCATGCTATTACAGCTTCAGCTGCAAAAAAACCCTCTGAATCATAAGTTTGTAAGCCACCAAAAGGAAGGAAGCTGCTGAAACGAAGTTAAAATCAGCTACACGACTTAGCAAATAAAGCTCAAGATACTGCCAGCATGTGACTCGAATAGAACCACTCATAAGGAACATGTCCTCAGCAGGATGAGAAGCATGACAGCAGACACACACCCCCCCCAAGACCCTCTTACTTCACACCTTTATCAATGGCTGGAGGAGGTGGTGGCACACACCTCGGTGAGTTTCCAGACAATGCAACAGGGTGTGATGCCCAATGGCAGGGATGTCACTCAGATGGACCTAGACCAGAGGGGTGATCCAAGAGGAACTTCATGAAATTCAGTGAGGATAAACGTGGTGTCCTGAGCCTTGGGACAGAGCACTCTCTGCATCAGTACAAGTGGTGACTGTCAGACCAGGCTGCAGCTCTGCTGACATGAACCTGGAGGTCTGGTGGACAATACGCTGCTTTGAGCATAAGGCTGGAGAAGACCCAAATGGGCCCATGCTGCTATGATTTAAAAAAGTAATTTCAAATAGGAAACTACCATTTCTATTCAGAGACATTATTATGAAATGACAACAAAAACCAGGCAGACTGCAAGATTACAGTAACCACTAACTGCACTGTTCCTGCATAAAAACTTTTGATACTCATTTAAAATAGAAATAACCTTTAGACATAAAGTAGGCCATTTTTTCTTCAAATCCTCTATCTATACTGCAGATCACAACAGGCCCAGGGGCTGTTCACTGGCCCTTAGGTTACATGCTATAGACTCAGCACGTCCGTTCCATGTAGCACTTGACCATGGACCTCCTACTCATGGCTCCGCAGGATGCGATTCTGGCCCCAAAGCAGGTTATGGGTTAGTTTGTTCTTTTGGTTTGTTTGGTTTTGTTGTTTGGGTTTGGTTTGGTGTTTTTTTGGTAAGTGAAAGTTTTTCAGTTTGAATGTCCAAAATAATGCAAAAGCTAAGCTGAAACTCAGTGTGAAGTGTAAATCACCGTTTTCACAGCACGCTGACAATACATACTCCATGTTCTCAGATACAAGATGAGGGCATACTGAAATGCTGAAACTGCAGGAATTCTGGTACAGTCTTGACTGTGCTGCCTCCTGGCACTGGCCTCCTGCCTGCACTATCCTTCAGACTGTGTTTGCGTGTCATCTCATTAGACACCATTTGGCACAAGCTAAAACAGTATCATGACTGCACTAGTAGTTAAGCAGTATTTGTGTTAACTCTGCAGCCTCATTTCACTAAAAAGTTTAGAAACACTCAAAAGAGACAAGCCACAGATCACCTCTAAAATATTCTTCAGATCCACAGTCAATTATATATATATATATAAAAAAATAACAATTAAAGAAATATTGTTCCGTTTCCTTCCCCCTTTCCACTTTTTTCCAGAATAAAAGCCGGATGTCAGCTTCCTCTCATAAAAAGTTTGCTATCTCTCAGAACATACAGGAACAATATCCTAAATGTTTTTGACCACCTTCTCCCCTCTCCATTTCTAAAAAAAGATGAATGTACCATCCAACTTTAAAAGTCCACCTGTCACAAGAAACTTTGCAACTTCAGTTATAAAAACTAACTCTCTTCTGGTGAAGTGACAATACATCGAATGCATTCCATTTAGGAATGGAAGACAAAGAGTTAAAGCTATAAAAAAAGCAACAAAGTTCTGAGCAATACAGATTCTTATTCCCAGTTATAAAATAATTATACAGACGCTTTCTGAAAACAAAACCTTTAGATTAAATTACATGTCTTAAATAACCTTTCAGGTATCAGCTTTAAACTATGTCAATGTTAAGAATTAAAACAGGAAAACAACTCATTTGCTGTCATCATTATAGACAGTGGAATCTTCCCAACTGTGAGAACGGCCTCATTCACGCGCACAACAAAACTAGATTAGACAGCAATACCTACCGTTTGTAAATGCAAAATACAACATTAATTCTTAATTTTAGCTTAGTTGATGACTACTTCAAAGTTTAGAAAACAAAAGAACTTAAGAAATATCCTTGTTTTTCATTTTAGCGAAGATCTAGCATTTATTGCCTTTCAGTCAGTTCAATTCATTAATCATGGGCAATGCTTCCCTCATATAATGACAGTTGAGAAAAAAAAATAATATATTTTGGCATTTCTTACATGCCCAACACAGTTAAGAGTATACAGGGGTTTGCTCTTAATTACATTCTGGTTTCAGCATTTTTAATTGAATTACCACCTAATTACACCTTCATATAAACCCTTAAAAACAGAAATTATACCTTAACAAAATAAGGAATTTCAGAAGGTGGTATCTAGCCATTCAAATTACAGCATATAGCCTTCTTGCCAACTGAAGGTACTCAACACCATATGAAGGCCAAGTCAATGCAGTTTAATAGTTACTAACAAGCCTTCTCAGTGAATAACTCAAGAGTAACACTGATAATTACAATTTTGGACTGATTCCGCATCCTGATCAAAACGGATTATCTTTCACCAATTTAAACCTGAAATACCAGCAGAATACAAGAATACCACTGTTTTTACAAGGCAAGTTTTTAGAATTCAGCAATACTTAATTTGCCCTCAAAAAGCAATGAAACACTGAGGTGGGAATACACACAAGCATTCCTGTCCTTCTACCCCTGTACGGCTTTACTGACTGTAACATCACCAAGATTTTAGGTTACACAGCCGTCACTCAGACCTTTGCTGGCATCAGTACAATTTTCAGTATGTCACTTGCTCATTTTCTCTGTAACGAAGTTTCTGCCGAAAAGCAATAGTAGCACAGATCATTAGGAGGGCCATCACAAAGAAAGTTCCAAAGACACAGAGGTAAAGGCTACCATCCTGCTCTGCCTGAAAATGGGATTAATTTGGCAGAACTGTGGAACAGCGGTTAAGAAAGAAAAGAAAAAAATAAAGGGTACATTCTTTCACTGAACTATCTGAAGTAATTCAGTTTTTTATGACAGCACCCAGCCAGGTACAAAGAAGTACTTCACTCCTCCAATACCGAGCTTCAGCAGATCCTGTCTTAACAATACTAGTGCTTCCTCCAGCTGCTTCTAGTGGCAGGAACAGGTAGGCTTCCCACAAACGCTTCCCTCATTTCCAAGTGTTTTTTTTCAAATACCTCTAACCACATAACCAAAGATTTATGCCTCCAGTTAGCAAGCGAATTGTCTATTTTTTTTTTTCTAGCCAGACTGCTTACTTCTAGTTGCAGCTTCAACTAGGAAATTTAGAAGAAACCCATGAATGTTGGCCTCTCTCATCAAGGTTTACTTTACCATGAAACCATCATCGTATTTGCTGCAGTGGATAAACACTTCTCTGCTCTCTTTCCACCAACAATTGAAGTACTTGATGTATCTAATGTACATTTGGAATTCTTAGCCACAAAGATACACAATATAAACAATATGGCAGTAAATATTCATTTTCTGTGGGATTAATCCTAAATATGCTCTGCTGTTTGGCACCATAGTCACAAACTGTTTCTAAGAAAAAAAGAAAAAAAAAAACCTCCACCACCACACAGACAGCGTAGGGGAGAGAAGAGGAGAGATGCTGCATACAGTCACTGGCATCCAATAACACTTCAATTTCCATATGGAAATAACAAGAAATAAGATGCGCTGAGTTTTAAGCACCAAGGCAACAAAAACACATTAAGATTTCATCACATAAGAACTTGGCTGTAAAATTCGTAATTTTCTTGATCTTTTTAAAGAGTTCTCATTTTCAAGAACATCAGATAGCTAACAGACCATGTATTCTACCAACCAACTAAAGCAGACATTTGCATTAATCTGCTGTCTGTTAATTAAGTGGTGGAAACGCATCTCCCCTTTACCAAGAAATCTCTTCCGCAATCAGATTCCTCGTCAACCTCTATCTTTTTACAGCCCATGTTATAATGATTATTCTCCAGATGATTTCCCAAGGATAAGCACCCAGGACTTGCTACATCTTGGCTCTGAATCATATAGGTCCCCAAAAGACTACCTTTGCATACTGTGTTCACCACATTTGTCTGAATAGAGAAGAGATCCAGACAACTGTACATATAAACTTCATAATGATGATTTAAAATAGAACTGAATTCCAATTTCAAAGAGAAATAAGCTATGGGAATTGAAAGCCAGGCATTGTCAAAATTGGAAGTATAAAATGTTGGAAGAGAAGGTGGAATCAGTAAGAATGAAAACCACTGGAATTATTGTTTTTCCCCACTACCTGAAAGTAATGATATGACAAAGAAGAACCTCTATAGTTAAAGAGAGAAGGAAAATACCAGAAGTAGTTGTCTATCCTTATTTGCAAATCATCACCTAAGGAATTCTGTCACCAAATTCCAGAAAAGTGAAAGAAAAAAGAAATGACATTCAAATACTATTCCACTAAAACCACCCAAAAAGCATTATTTATGGTAACAGTAATTACCTCTTGCATCCTCATATAGCAGAGAACAGCCTTTCCCTCACACAGAACACCTCCCCCCACCAACTCACATAACATCCAGCATTTGAAGACAAACTTACTAAAGCTTTTCCTATGAGAAAAACTTGTGTATGAAGGGTAGATACACAAATAAACCCCTGTCAGCAGCATCTTTCCAGAAACATTTGTCAAGCAAGAGTTCTACTAGAACTACACTTGCAAGTACAGCTATTTCTCATAACCCGGAACACAGGGTTTGTAACTGTTGTTAAGTATTAACAGATTCCACAGAAATAGTGACAGAATTTTGATCTGTAATCAAAGTTATAACGTCAAGCTGGAAACTTTGTAAACTACATAACATTTACAGGTATGCAAATGTATCTATGCTTGAAAACAATGTATTAAGTAGGTTTACAAGTCCTGCTCTCAACAGCAACATCAGGAGTGCTGGGGTATTGCCCAATGCAACACGCTTAATACAACAACAACAACAAAGTGTACACTCTTAGGAAAAAAGAATCTCGGGCAGGATTTTACTTTAAAAGCAGTACTTAAGTCTGAAGTAGTTTATTGCGCTGCCTGTGCAATAAAGTGATTAGAGTTCAACCACAATCACAGGCAGCCTGCAGAGAATATACCAGCACATACAATTTCACAGACAATACCCCTAAAACTTGTGCAGGATTTTAAAGTGCTACCAAATTAATAGTGAGTGGACAGTCAAAAAAACCCTTTACAATAATAAAATTAAAGAAAAAAAAATCCCATGTCCCACCTCTCAGTTCCTTCAGAACACCTAACCATTCAGCTCTGAAGCCATAGCAGTTATCTTGGGCTTTACAGTTCTAGGCAGGGGGTTTTGGTGGGGAAAAAAAGTAAATTTCAAATCACTTCCCCTGATAATAATTGATACAAGACAGGAGAAGAATAAACTTAAAATCAAAGATTAAAACATTCCCCATGCAGCAAAAATACTACTTCAACTACGAAGGTATCTTTGCCATTTCCTTTAGCAAAATTACTGAAGACCTTTCTGAGTGGCTTGAGAATGATCTAGCATGGGGGTGGAGGCAAGATTTTTCTGATGTGCTTACTTTTGCCTGGGTGATTTTTAGCATTAATTTAGCTTAAGTGAATTTTAACAAATATAGGTCTTCTCCCCTGTAAGAGACTTAGGGCTGCAGAACTACTGTGATGACAGCCTCACCCAGGTACCAAAGGCAGAGCAGGCAGCTCAGAAAAGAAATGATGGTTTGGGAAATAATGGAGTTTAAGAGTAACAAAAGGAACCACCAGATGTTAAAAACTACTGCACCTACAACAGAAGATTCTGGCTGAGGACTATCCACTATTTCAACATCTCCCACATTTCCAGCTGCACAGGGTATGTATTCTGAAACATCACAGAAAATTAAGGAAGTACACACTCTCTATTCCTGAAAGTTCATTAAGTATAACTCAGCAATCATGAAAACTAGAGGACACAGAAACACACTTCCTTTGGGGAGGGGTGAACATAGATAATACCTAAAGAGAAGCATTCTCTGATGAACAAGCTATTTTCTTTACTATTTTTCTTTTTAAGCTCACCCACAATCTTGCCTCACCTATAGGAGAGGCACAGGAAGAACAGTGAATTGCTCCTAAGCTTTTTATCATTACTTCAGGATCTTCTGTTCTTTGTTAATACACACAGGTTTATATAACAAGTATATTAGAGGGCACATGGAGAACCTTGACCTGGGCACTTTGTTTTCATGTTTAGTTAATAAACATTCATCTCATTCTCTTCAATTAGTACACATGGGTGCAAATCTACACCCACTTTTATCCAAGCATCTACAAATATTGTAAAGCCTAATAACACAACACAGATGCTCTTTTTCAAATATCTTAGTCAGAATGGGGAAATATTTTCATTCCCTTCACAAAGATTATTAGATTCACTGGAAATCCCTACCCATTTGAAGCACATTTACAGGATTTCACACAGCAGTTTATAGATAGTAAAATAAAATGCCTTCAACCTAAAGACCACTTCCACACCCACCACGTAGAAAGAAACCCACAATATTTTCACCTACTTAAATAACACCAGTATTAATTGGCTATGTAAACAGCTGCAGAAAATAGCTGCATATAAAAATATTTCACAAATACAGAAAACCAAATACCCTCACTCCCCAACACACACACACAGCTGGAGACTGCATACCGGAGAAAGACAAACCAGACACCTTCACACCTGAACTCCGGGGATTTCTTCAACCATTGCCAATATCCTTAAATATATAGCCTGGGCAGACTTCCTTTCAGACTAAAGACTGGAAAAGAAGCAACTGCTTCCGACGATGATGTTAGAATCAATCGATCCGGTATGATTTCAAACCAAAGCAAGTCACAGTTAAGAGAAAAAACACTACTTACCAAAATGCCTGTACTTTGTGCTAGAAGCTTACGTAAGATTATGATTTCAATCACAGAAATCCCCAAATTTTACTGTTGAATTTATTTATTTATAGACCTACCAGGACTGCAGATATTCTAAAATTTTAGGCAGGTAGAAAATATTTAAGTAATTGAATACTGGAACACTTAATGTGCAATACTGGAATAACCACCAAAACAATGTCATTAACATAAGAAGCAGTCCAAATTGCAGACAGTTTCCTGCTCCTTTAGCTAAGATTCTTCGCAGGCATCTTCACAGGAAAGAGAAAGATTCGTCTTCTTACCAAAAACAGAGCAAGAAATGCTACAGAAAAGACAGTTTTTGTTTCTTAACTGTTCTTTTTAGTAAGTAGGATAGGCAATGTCAACAAGATCACTACTCTGTGCTCTAGGCAAAAGGCTCTTAATAGGAGGACATGGAAGGGAGAGACATACATGAAGAGCTGATAGCACCAAGTCTTTCAGAAACTGTCAGTGAGAGGGGAAAAGAAGTTTCCCTATAAAACATATCCCTGAATTAAGAGGAATGTTGCTCCAGTAACTTAAAAATAAGGTATGAGGAAAAGATGCAAGACAAATCTGTCAGAAGAAAAAGTGTTTTGTTTCAAGACAGGAATAAATAGTCCACCCTAATAAAAACAAAACAAACAAACAAACCCAAACCAAAAACCCAAAACAACCTTCTGCCTGTCCTTAACCTGCTCTGTTATTTTTCTGGTTAAAAAAAAAAGGATTTTTTTGGTTTATTTCTGGCAGCGCTCGCCATTTCACAGCACACTTAGCACACACGGAATTGATCAATACTGCTACAGACATGAGACTAGACTATCCATTTACTAACCACAAGAAAATGTCCTGTTCAGCAAAATCCTGTACATTATAACAATGAAATTTTAAAAGGCATTGTTGTACGGATCTCATTGCTCCCTTACACCGGCTACACTGAAAAAGTGAGCGCTTCTCTGCTAGCTTTCACACTGATAAACAAGTATACCTGTGCACACCGTGCAAGAATGTTAAAAAGTGCATCTAAACCTACACAAAGAACTGTGTACACATTTCAAGTGTAAGCAGAAAGTGCCAGGCTTGCCATGAAAGCTAATATTAGATCCGTTACACGGTCACAGTAGGGTTTTTCTTATGAAATTGATGGAGGTTCAAGCAGAAACGCACGAACAATCCTCCCAACCACTGGTTGCTACCATAACAATTTTCCTCCTAAAGAAACGTGGGGAAGTCCTCACACCCCGCTCGCTTCTTGGGACTCACAGAGCTGGCGTTTGAAACTCGACTTTGGTTGTTTTAAAGAGAAAAGTAGTAGCTTTTTTTCCACTACAAGTCAGTGACAAACTGAGCCGCAAAATACAAAGCGTTACCAATCGTTGTTTGGAAAGTCTCCCTTTACATTCTGTGCGTACATCTATACATGCACACACCCCTCACTATCACTAAAGGACGAGCCAATGCTTTCAGATCTGTACCTATTCTAAACTAATGAAGCATTAATGAAGTTCGCCATTCATCAGTGAATGGAACAGAAGAAGAGATCTCATTGAAGTTAGGAGCATTTCAGCTGGGTTATTCTTATTTAAAACAAAATAAGCCAAACAAACAAAAAAAACCAACACAAACACACCAAACACGATGAAACACTAATAACTGCACTGCCAGATTACTGTATGTGACACTAGGTGGTTACGTCTCCACATTTGTTCCCCACAACTGATCTGAAATCTAAGCGCTGCACGCGTTTGAAGTGCTCACGCTATACATATTTAAGAATCGCGATGAAAACAGCTTCTGCCTTTACAGTCAGCGTCATCCCCAAACATCTGTCATCCGGAAAAAAGAACGATTTCTCCCCATTCACACTGATCGACAAAGTTACCTCAGGTTTTAAGTGCCAGCCCCAAAGCCTTACATTTTAGAGGACAAAACCAACAACATTCACTTACCTGAAGAACAAGAGATAAGAAAAACAGCGAACGCCAACTTAGTAGCAGCTCCCATTTTCCAACGTTGTTAAAACATTTAAGTGACTTTAAGTATCCAGTTTCCTGGCTCCTGCAAGCTGGAAGAGCTCCTTTCTTGCTGAACCGTTATAAAGCAATCTATAGCAACATTTCTGCAGCAGATAATGTTCATAAAACAGTAAAATCAGATTTGCTTAGCCACTGACGATCTCCCACCGGCTCTTTCTAGCGAGAATCCGGGTTAAGGGATGGATCTATTTGGAACTGCTTCAAAACACACGTGTCATTTGGCGTCTGTACAAACGGTGGCAAAATTTAATTCATAAAAGTACGCTACGAATCCACTTTTTTTAAAAAAAGTCAACAATTAAGCTGCTGGACACGACGAAGGCTCTGAGCACACCAACCCTTTTCCACATCAAGCTCCGTGAAGCATCCCTCGTGGGTGCCCAGTGTCGGGGAGTCGTATCGAAATCAGTAAACACGATGTTTTCGTCCTGGCTCCCCTCATACAGCATGTAGTGTTTGGGAGAAAAGTAGCTCCATCTCAGCTTCAAACCTCAAAAGCCTCCGGGTGAAGGGAGGAAGTTTTGTCAGTTTCTTGAGGAAAACTACCTTAAAAAAATAATAATTAAAAAAAATAATGGAAAGCCACCAGCTACACGTGGGCGACGCTTCGGTTTTCTTTATTAATGCTCAGGGATTTAGCGTAGCCCAGAAGAGGGAAAGGGGAGAAACGACAGTTTGATAACAAACCGACCTTCGGGCTTCCCGAAAAGTGGCAAATCTCTAGTCCTTCGGCCAGTCAGCGAGAGCCGCGCATCAACCCCTCTTCTCCCCCGTCTCCGCGGTCCTTCTCCCGGGCCGTGCAACACCGGCACTCCCGAATCCCAGCAAGATCTCAAATTCTTCTAAGAGATTTCCATCCCCTCCCCCCCAAGAGGCTATATTTGGTATTTAAACACAGAAGAGCGACTGGGAGGAAAAAAAAAATGCAGTATCCAGCCGCTGGGGAGGAGGGTGATATATTCTTTGTGGCAAATCCTTTCCTTGCCTGCCGTGCTTCTAGAATTCGGCTTCTTTGGCGGCGAGGAGGCGAGCGAGGCGGCGGGGGCTGCGGGCCCCCTCCGGGCTGGCCGGCCGGGCGACGGGTCCCCTCCTCCCGCCGAGCAGGCTAGCGGCTCCCCCGCCCGAGGCACGCTGCTCTCCAACTCCTCACGGACACATCTCCGCGCCCGCCCCGCTGCCGCTCAGACAGAGACCCGAGACGGTCCTCCTCCCCCAACTCGATCCAGTTCTTGCCTTTTTTTTTTTTTTTTTTTCTTCTAGGAGAAAGGAATAAGAGCGAGCAGGGGTGGAAGGGAAAAGCCGGCTGTGCTCCTGCTGTCTTCTCGTGCCTCCCACACAGCGCACCCGGCGAGCCCCGGCCAGAGGGCGGAGGGGGGTGGAATCCCCTCGTCACCCTCTCCCCTAACTCTGACCCCGGCTCACTCCCGGCTCCAGGGAAGCCGCTGCCGAACGCAACTCTCTCGTCTCCCGGGCGGCGAAGGCAGCGCGGCTGAGACCAACTTTGTCCCTCCAGGAGTGCAGTTTAGGGGTTGGCGAGGAGAAAAGGCCGAGCCCGGGGATTTTCTCTGGGCGGTGGCGGCAGGAGCCGTCTCTAGAGTCTCCCGAGTCCCGCTGGCAGCTCGGAACAGCCCTCCGTACCCTGCTGCTGTTGCTGCTCCCCTGTGGTAATTTCATATCTACCCATTCACTTGTGTGGCGTGGAGAACGGACCCAAGATGGCGGCGCCCGGACGATTGTTTTTGTTTCCTCGCCGCCTCCCCCACCCTCCCCTCCTTTCCCACAAGCACGGCAGCCCCTCGCGCGCCGCCCCGGATTGACAGCCGCCCTACCCACTCACGGCGCGCCGCCCGCCGCCAGGCCCCGCCCACCCCCACCCTCCGGCGGGGCGGAGCGGGCCGCCGCGGCGAGGGGCGGGTGGTGCGCGTTCCCGTCCGCCGTCCCCCCACCCTACCTGCCCGCGCGCCGCCGGGCAAGCGCGCCCCCGCCCGCCCCTCTGGGCGCGGCCCTCGGGCGTCCTCAGCTCGGAGCCGCTCGCCCGCCTCCCTCGCGGCTCCGCGCTCGCCCCTTGCCCCCGCCCTGCTCCGCCCCGCCGCCGGCTGCAGAGCGAAGGTCGGTGGGGGGCCGAGTTTCGGTCGCTTCTCGCCTCGGTGAGGCGGGGGCCCGGCGCCCGCCCTGCCCGGAGGAGGCCGCCGTGCCGGCCGGCGGGCAGGTGTGAGGAAAGGGCCGGGCCGCGGCACCTGCTCACTGCGCCCGGGCCTGCCGGCGCCGGAGGAGGAGAGCTGGCGCCTCCCGGTCCCACCCCCCGGTGTTATTAATTCACCTTCGCGGGGCTTGTTCGTGGTGCCGGGGCGTCTTTCCCCCAGAGCGCGGCCCTTTTCGGGTGCCGGAGCGCTGTAGGGGAGGGAACCCCAACCCAGAACCACAGCGAGACCCGCGGTGAGGGCCGGTGCCCGGCTGTGCACTGCCACCCCGTGTCACCTGCCTTCCCGGCCCTACTGCGCCCTGCGGAGCCCGGGCCCTGGGGGCTCCGCACGGCGGCCACGTCCCTCGGAGTATCCCCTGCTGCCCCAGCACCCGAGGTCGTGCTCTGTGGCCTTGCTCCCAGACGCTGCCACGCCAAGGTGCTGCGTTAATAGGTGTTTGTACCTACACGGCGTATCACGTGCGGGCAATTAGGTTTGTGCTGGTCGGCCTGAGGAGCAGGGTGCTCTGCTCGCATGGTGGCTGCCCTTCCTCCCTCTGGCAGCGTGCTGAGCCTCCCTCCGAATCACAACAAACTTCTGTTTCCTATCATTGTTTGTCCTTTGGCTGCCGCAGACCGGCGGCTCACGGTTTCTCTCGTAGGGAGATAGCCTTTAGAAGTTCCCGAGACGGGTACAACACTACGTTAGTTTACGTGCTGTGCAAGAGCAGAACAAAGGGTCTGTGCTCCAGAACGTGAGTATAAAGCAGCACATGTGCTGGGTTTGGAACAGAGGAGGGAGAAAGCAGGAAGGATTAATAATTTCCAGTGTTCTCACTTTTTGGGGAAGGCAGTGGTACTTTGTGTCCCTCTAGATAAAACACTTTTGCACTAGATTATTGCTGTTGAGGACAGTGGTCCTCCTTCCTGAGCTTGATGACACACTCCCTATGCTTTTTGGTTTTTTAAATGGATGCCATAAGCTATGTTACTTGTCTCTGAATAAAAAGGAAGATGTGTGTCTTGGATCTGGAGATCAATGAGGGAAAGCATAAGGGCCTTAATGCTGGCCTTTAATTTCTGTATTTTATAAAGGCCTGTGCTTGCATAAGCAAGAAGTACTACGTTCTCTGAAAAGGGGTTATGTTGTTCACGAACCCGAAGTGGGTATTGAGCAATTCCAGATACCTTCCTTTTCAGCCTACTTAATGTTTTTTGGGGATGCAAATACTAGGTGGTACTAGATTGGAAGGAATATTGCATATAAGATTTTCCACATATGTGAATATACAGCCGAGTCAAGGCTGAGTAGCACTGCCAAGCTCTCTGAGCTGTGCTAATTCACTGATCTACAGAGGTGTTCAGTAACTAAACCTGGTGAGCCACCATAGCACTTGGATTCAGACATGAAGAAATTTAGGTATTTCAGCCAATTTATACTGAGGTGTCTGCTTGAGTTCTTAATCAGGATTCAGGCATCCTTTGTGTTTCTCTGCTGTGTTCAAACACTTACCAACACTAAATTCATCCAGTGACAATATTTTTTTATGATTTGAAACATCCAAAAAGCAAAACAAGATGTAAGGGATTGCGCGCATCGAGAAGCATCGAGGCATGTGGCAACACTTTTTATGCCATCTTTTATCCAAGTATTTCAGAGTGATTTACAAGCATTAATTAATGTAAGTATTACAACACTCCTACTTAATCTGTAGTTTTTAATATTCTTCAATAGCAGAATATTTAAATGTGACCTGTTCTGCAGGTTGTATTTTCACTTGGCTCAGCTTCTTCAAAATGCTCGTCATGTTGCCACATGAGTAGGAAATTATAGCTAAAAATATTGCTATTGTATATGTGTGTGTGTGAATATATATATATATATACTTCCCATTGTAGGTATTTGGGGTTTTTGTTTTTTTTTTTTTAATGACAATGTAAATTATGGTACACATTTGTATTTTACCAATTATTTTTAATAAAAGTAGAATAAATATGTCATCTCTATAACACTATTTGAATGAATGTCATAGGAAGGAGGTGTCTTTTACTCAAGGCGCTTATTATTAAGCATGGGTGGTTTTTTTGCTTGCAGGATTCCTTTAGCAGAGTAAAGCCTTCTGGCCATCCAGGCAATACTACAAAGCCAGTAATAGTATAGGGCTACTCTTGTCAACCCCCTGTTTATCAGGACCACAGGAATCAACAAATAAAACATATTATTGTAGCTTTTCCTTCCCCATTTTGAGGCCAAATGGGAGCATGGCAAGTGGTATGGAATTAGGGTGACTAGGTAACTAGGATCACAGAGCCCGCTCAGACTTTCATACCGCTTCAGAAGCATTGGTCTGTTTTCAGCCTCACTGGTGCTGCATATAAGCCTCGCATCCTTTGCAGACCTACCTAATGTAGCATACGAAAAGAAACAAATAAGAAAAGGTACAAATATGCTTACTTTTGGTATGCAAACAATAAAAAACAGTTCTGTTGTGTGGATGCAGCACCATAATCTTGTTTCAGTTATGTCATTATAGGCACAATGTCAATAGAGCTATCTGTATCTGCATTAGGGATTTGTTCCCATTTAATTACATTTAAAAAAAAAAAATCAGGCAGTTTGGTGCAATATTGTACAGAAGTTAGCAGAAATTGCCTACCATTTTTGTGAGTTACTTGATGCAAAATGTTTTAAGGGCTTTGGGCTTTCTCTAGGCTCTTGCTTTTATTGCTAGTAAAAGGATGAGTTTTATCCCAAGTAGATATATTAAATGTCAACACAGTTGCCATCTCCTCTTTATTTTTAAATGTCTTTTTGCTTGCCTTTCTCATGTGAATTTTGGGGGTGTTTCCCTTTTCTACCTTTTGGTTTTTAATTTCTATTTTCCTTTTGCCTTAAACTCCAGATCTTTTTTCCCTCTTCTATGATCAATCTGTCTATGCATTTTTAATGAATCATTTACTGCGACATATGAGCACTGAAGATACAGTGTCAGGGACTTAAGCATCTGCGGAAAGCTTCTGTGCAGAAGCAGCAGCAGCAAGATTAAATGGATATGATGTTAGTTTCATTCTTTTGTTCATGTGGGATGGTACTTTGCCTAGAGGCAGCACAAATATAACTTTCCTTCCAGGGAATAATGAGAAGAATTAAAATCCAGCAATGTCTCATTTTTCTCTTTGGAGTACTGCTAGAAATAGAGGATTTCAGCTGTGCCTTTGCTATTTCCACACTTACCACTGAATCAATACTGTTTAAGCAAAAACAGCATTATAGGTAAGAAACTATTGTGCAAGACTCATTCATAGGATCCATACAAGCATTTTTTAAATGTAGAGTGGGAAACATGGACTTTGTAATATCAACAAATATAACCCATGTCATTACCTTGTTAATTTTCTCTCATGGTCCAAGTAATTTTCCCTTTGAAACTCTGAAGGAAGGGAGGACCACATTCAGACAATCCTTACATATCCAAACCAGAAATTACAAAAACATCAAGAAATTGGTCTCTCTAAGGGATCTCCTCCTAACCAGCCAGCTTAACTTTCTGTGCTGTGGGAAAAAGTGCAGATACTGGAGGACAGCCTACTTATATATATATATATATATATATATATATTTCATGGGTAAATAACTGCCTTAAAGCTATTTTTAATTCCATATGAGTATGCATCACTTATGTGAAACTCATAATATTTTAGAAGAGTTTTAAAACAAATTTTCAGTTAGTGCAGCGGACAGTAATTACTACAAATTGTTCAGTATTTTGTATTTTTTACTCTGTTCCAAAACTGTTCAGATACTTTACAGTTATATGCATAACATAGCTTTAAATCATGAGAAAATGTAGAATTAATCAATCTTTTAAATGCTGATGAACTGAAATCAAAAGCTTGCCTCTGCTACACTTTTGGATTAGGTCAGTATATCCATCCATCAAATTTTTCTGGTTACAAACTTGTAATCAAACACAAATTTTAGGTGTGGCTGTCGAATTCAGCTGCTATCCACAAAACACAAATTAAAACGTGTGCTGAAAACATAGCTCTATTTTGGATTCAGGTATGTTGGGGTTTGGCTAAATTGTGCTCATTTTATTCATGTGAGCTGTACTAATAACCACAACTGGATAGGATTTGACTGGTATTGTGTTATATTAGGCTGCTTCTATAGCGAGTTTGTGCGTGTGACAGAGTCCTTTTTAATGTAATCAGATGGGGCCTGTAAACCCACACTAAGATGAATGTCTCCCTGCTTCAAGTTTGAAAACAAACACATAGATACAAAATTTTACAGAAATTAACACTTATGTACAATCTCCATTAAGTCATTTTCATTAAAGCCTACATTTATACCAATGATTATTTTTCTTGTTTGATCTGCTATCCAGACTTTTGTTTTCTTAAAATACTTGTGCAGAGATTCAAAAATAACTAACCTATTTTCTTGGAGGACAGAGTGCTGTTTCTTTCTAGGATTTGCCCTGTCTTGTCAGAAAAGATCATCTGACTAGAGCTTCCTGTTGCTTTCAGACACTACACTGTCTCTTAGAGGCAGGTTGTTATGTCACAGTTTTTATTACTGTGGCACTTATCATGTATGATTTCATACATATTTGATAGTAAAATTGAAATTTCTAGATATTGCACTGTAGTCCTCATTTATACTATACAATCCTTTTTTTTTAAGTGCCACAAAGAGTCCAAGATGAATTCTTAAAACCCTAGTGAATTCTTAAAAACCCTAGTCTGTATTATGAAAACAAGGTTCTTCCGATCAGTGTAGAGATTTTCCTTCTCAGAATACAGTATGGTAATTTACATACCCCTTTATGAACAAACTCTGTGTTCATCACAGAAAGCAAACGTGCTACAACATTGTAATGTTTTCACCATTGTTTTTGATGAATTCTTAACATCCATTATGTGTTTTCTTTTACTACAGTGTCCTGACAATGATACTAGATTTTAAAGATTGTATATTTCTCACTTACTTACAAAGTCCTTATATGTATATCTATTCATTGATAAAGAATTACATGTTTTAGAGTAAAAACTTATAATTAAATAGTTAAAAGAAATAGGAGGGCAAAGTAGCCAAGTGGGGAGAAATTGTCAGATATTTATAGTATTAAATTGTGTGCTCTTTAGAATTATTTTGTTAATATGACTTTTCATTCCTTTAAAAAAAGGAAAATACTTGAATAGATGGAATTATTATGTCAGTCAAAACATAGTAGAAACTTTCTCTAATGGCTAAAAAGTGGGATCAGGAGAGTTGGCTAATTTTCTAAGCTGTAATGTCTGGTTTAAATTCAGAGTTTATTTACAAATTGTGTGTGTGTATATATATATATAATTTTTTTAAACAGTATTAAAGGAACACAAGAAAGTCAAATACACTGTCACAGGTGATGCATGTATGTTTTTCAGAAGCCAAAGACATTTTAGCAAAAGCATACCTGAAGTCTTCATGTATTTCTTAGTAGCAGAAAAAAATTATGGGAGCTTGATGAAAAGCATAGTACTAGTGTCACGTATACAACTTAGGTTCTAGAGAAAATTAGCTCAGTTTTGCTCATTGAATTAAAATGAAACACATAGAGAAGTGCCCCCAGGGGTGCGGATCGAGAACTTTAAGAGAGTGGGCTAGATATCAGAGCTGTGATGTGCAGTTTGGATTCAAAGTTCAGCAACAAATTGCATACATGCATAATATTTTTTAAAATAACTGACAACAGAGCTTGTCCTCTGAGTTTTCATGTCAGCCCTGAATGTTGAAATGTTGAGTTCCTTTGTAGCAGTAAAGTTTACAGGATGTTAATAGCTGTCCAACTCAAAAAGAAGAAGAAAAGTTACAAAGATTGAGCTGCAAACCTTAAAAATACAGTTTCTGGAGGTCTGTCTTGGAACACCAAATTAAAAGGTCTCCATGGGTTAGTAAAGTACATTGTGATGATTGCAGTTAGATCAGAGGAGCCAGCCAGGTTACAAGTAGCCAAATTGTCACAGGGCAGGTTTTCAAGAAATAGAGGAAACTTGAAATAGGTATGTGTGGATTTTAGAGTTTGCTAGCAGAGATGAGCAGTGATAGTTTGCTGAAGAAACCTTTTGAGAAGTGAATCAAAGGTTTGCAGGTCTGAATGGAAATTAGCTGCCTGGAGCAAGAGGAGGAGTGAGGGGCCTTGAGTAAGACTACAGTTGCTTCTGAGTCTGTCTGTCAGGGAGGTCCTGTTGTCCCGCTTTAGTAATTTAAAACCTCAGTCAAGTGTAACATTCCTTGGAATATTATTTCATTCAGTTTGATATCGTAGACAAGATGCATGCTGGGGAAGACAAATGAGTCCCAGGTTTTGGTTTAACAGATAATAAAGTTCCTGATAGTATTGTTAAAGAACAATAATCGGAGCTGGACTTTTTGATGATTCAAATGGATTGGAGGATACTGGGGCTCAAACATTAATTACATTTTTTGCTAAAATACTAAGAAATTGAGGTTTCAAAATGTAACTAATCTGTTTCAGAAAGAGATGGACACTGGGAGTCAGGTATCTATCAGAAAACCTGTGGATGTTGCATTTGAAAATCAGTCATTTGGAATTTTGTAAAAGAAATATGAAGATCCATGGTAATGAACAAGATACTAATAATTTTGTGGTTTATCATGGCTAATAACTGAAGAATGTAGAATTAACCCTTACAAGTACATTATGTGGCAGAAGAAGTTGTCCTGCTTCTAGAGGCAGCAGTTATAGGTTAATAAAGCCTTCCTGCAAAGGAAAAGAATTGGAATAAGATATGACACCCGGTTCCCTGAAAGAAACTGAGCTACTGATGCTCCTGCTGTTATCTGAATACTTGACTCCAAGTAGTGAATAGTGACTGTTAGAATTCCCATTGTGAAAGAGGGATGGCTGCATCTACTAAATACTGATATAGAGTAAAATTGCAAAGGGAAGGGGAGCTTCCAGAGCTTCTGTTATATTTGTTGTGGGCTGTAATTTTTGTAGCACAGTGAAATATTACTAAATTATGAGTAGCAGAAAAATCTATTACATCACTGCCTGAGCAATGAGATCTGACAACATTAAAGGTGAGAGCTGCTATTGCTTCTCAGTGCTTCATCTTAAACTGCATCTTCCTCAGGTTCATGATAGTGTTTCACTTCTCTGATCTACCAAATAAACAGCACTGCTTTTTATTAAAGGCAGTGATGTAGAAATGTAGGAGCCCTGAGGAAGTCAGAGGTGTGACGCTGCGATGGTGTTGCCTAATAGATACGAATTGGTCTAAGTTAATGTGTTTTGGTTTCAGCCCATAATTGGTGATTTAGGGATTTCATAATTTCTGCACAGAATTTAAGTAGCATTACAATAATCCTGCCAACAGCAGCTCAGCCTGCAGACACCCCTTTGTTCCTGTTCACTGTTACAAAAATAATGCCTCTCCCCAAGTGCTGTAATTCCTGAAAATCTGGCATATTACAGGTTTCCTTGTAAAAAGTATGGTTGATTCCCAAATTTGACCTATTTCCGGTGTAAAGGAGGATGGAACAAGTTTATAGCCTTAGAAGTCTCTCAAGGAACACCTCTTTATAGCTGTCCACTTCTTTATAAAGAGGAGAGTCCAGCTGTAACATTTCTTTCTGACAATTGTGCCTTTGGCAAGGTGGATGGGGTGTGCCAATCCAAGGCGATATAAAGTTCTATACGTTAAAACCTGTAAACTTGCTTCTGCAACCAGCAGAAGATCCCAGCCTACTGCTGTTACATAGGCTTAGTCGTTGTCCAGCTCACCAGGTAGCTAAATCCTTCCTTTCCAGCTTCTACTGCTGAATAGTTTTGGGTAGATTAATCTACAAGTTATTGTATAATAATTACTATTTGGACATTGGACAAATAATATTTTAATGTCTGAGATGACAAAATTCCATTTACTCCCTATAGTGAGAAATTCTTTCAGTTCAGCCTATTTTAAAATGAATACAAGCTAACCTTTTTTCTATTTAACTAGAAAGTTTTGAACACAGTGGTCAACCTTTCTAATAAAGGCTCATTTTTTCCTTCAAATTGTTCAGGCAATGAAAGCATACTTCTAAGGTTGTTTTTTAGTTATACATAGTGCATGCACCCTGTTTAAGGAACATCAGATAATTAACTTTCATAACACTGCAGAGAAGAAAGTATTTTTGTTTTATACAGAGACGTAGGGAAGCTGAAGTACATGCACATGGATACTAGATTATTTTTTTTTTGATACTTGCTCCGAAACATGGATGATTCAAAACATGAATTTGCATGATTCCATTGGAACACCACCATTTTGAAGCTATTAGTCACTTCTGATAATGAGTGTAGTGGTGGTTTAGTAGTTATTATACATTTGTTGGCACGACAATGAAGTTTCTAAAGGTGTGAAATGCAAATGGGGCCTTTTTGGCTTAGGATTCATATGCAAACAGGGGTTGCCTCAGCAAGAAGACCATCTTATATTCCTCTTTTTACCATGAGTACCGGTGAACTAGCTAATGGCCAGTAGAGCTGCCAGTGTAGTTTAGAGGTACCTCTTTTTGTGGCATTTCCTGAATAGTGTCTTTCTTTTCCAGAGAGGTTTACTTACTTTTTTTCACCATTATCATAGTCTGTTTTTTTTCAGAAGTTCATGAGAGGCTTTCACTTTCCAGTAAGGTGTTTCTTGAAGGCCACAACCACAGTTGTAGAAAATTTCAGTTAGCCTGTGTCTTAAAGCCTGTCAGGTTCTACACTGAGAGAAAAGAAACTTTCAGACACTTGACCAGCTATTTGGAAGTCAGAAAGTGGGTGCCAGTGTGTCTAGCATTGCAATATCGAGGTGGATTAAGAGCATTAAGGAAGCTTAAACAGCTCTCAGGAGAGAGGTTCCCATGGTTTTGAAGGCATATTTAACTGGAACTGTTGCTTGGCTGGTATTTGGGTTGAAAGATCTGGTTTTTTTCTCCTGGAATTGTCCATAGCACTACCTAGTTCTGCTTTTTTTATTAAGTATACTCCAAGTTTGAAAGTTCAGATCATGCTGAGTGCTTCACCTTTGAGAAAGGTCAGACAACACTTCTTGGCAAGTTTAATGGACATTACCATGGAAGTTTTCAGGCACTAGCTAAGGCCAGTGAAAGAGGGAGATTTTTTTTCTTGCTTGGTTCATGTTTTTCTTTTAATGATCTTTTACAACTAATAGCCCCAATTTATGTTGGTTTACAGGTTTTATTGTCATTCACTGAGTCATGTCAACAGCTGTGTTATTGGAGGGAAGGACTAAGATGTGGTTGGGTGTTTCATCTGTATTAGCTAGCACAGAAGAATTTTATAGAACCATGTTGTCTCTTGTAGTAGTGATGGGAGAAACCAAATTAGAATGTAAGGACAGACTCTCTCCCTCTCATTTTCCAACTAAATAATATGGAAGCGTTCAGTTAATCATAGTTTCTGAAGCAGGTTTAATGAAGCTGTTATAACTGAACTGCAGTAACTTCGTGCAACTGTGGAGCCTTTTTCAGCTCTGTGTAGTATATAGTATGCTGTCAATTGATCATTTGCTATGCTTCTTCATAATTTCATAATGGAAATTATCCAGGTATATTTAGGAATTGTATAAATAACTGCTTTACTTGTGGATCTTCTTAGGATCGTCAGCATTACACTACATCTTCTAGCAGCCTAGTATCAGTGGCGCGTAAGATTTGCTTTCTATAGAGTACTGACTGTTGTGAAGACGTTGTCAATTATTTAGCAAACAAGCCTCAAAATTATGAAAGAACCTCTTTTTTAACTATTAATTTTTAAAAATAGCATGCCATTGTGTTTAAGCCCCGTTAGCTGATAATGAACCTGAGAAAAACTTAGTGGGATACGCACAATATATGATGTATGTCTGTGTACATATGTTAGCAGGTGATTCTTCTTCTACATTATTGCTTTGCTTAAATTCTGCTTAAGATATGTATCAGATAAGATGTGCTTTTTTGATGAAGAATTATTTTTTTTAGTTAACTAGAATGTAATTACAACCTTTTGATCAAAAGTTTCTTACAAACAGGTAGAAAAAATGAAATTATTATGTAAAACAGGTAGCAAATCAGCATGACAAAAATTTTTATACAAGTTCTAATAGATAGCTCCTAATACTTGGAATAGCTAATACGTTTGGTAGAATCACTGTGCCAGTAGAGCAATGCAGATAAAGTGTTTAAACAGACTAGACACTGTAGAACATACTGATTCAGTAAGCTTGTGGTTCCAAGTAAAGACAACCCTTATGCGCATGTCCAGTCCAGCTTTTTGTGAAATCATAGAGTAAGAGCAGTCAGCTTGTCTGTGGCTGGTGTTTATATTACCATGAAGTAGTAATGGGAAAATTGGGAGTGTCATTTCCATCTTGATTCTTCTGGTACTTTTGCTATTATTTCAGTTTGATTCTCTGTGACCTTTGGAGCACTCCTGAAAATGTTAAGCAGAGACTGAAAGGCTTAAAAGTGGCCTTATTATAGGGAAGGAAAGTTGCAGTCTACAGACAAGTTCAAAGAGGATCAAATGGCAGGACAGGTTAGGGTTAGAGAGGTGGGAAGAATGCACTGTGGCATCAGCTTTCTCACAAGCTGCATTGTGAGAGGTCTGGTGAGTACATTGACCGTGTTATCATCAATCACACCATGATGCAAGTGGCTTGGCAGTCAAATTTTTGTCCTTGCTATTGGAACATAGAGTTACCTCAAAACTTACCTATTTTTCAAGCTGTTATATCAATTTCTAAGCTCTCCTCTGTTAGGCCCCTATGCAAGGCACATGGCACGGCCATTTATATGCTTTAACTATTCCTGTGTTCTGGAATGGCATTTGTGGATTATTAGCAGTGTTATACTATAGCAGATCTTTAGTTACACTCATGCTGTACTTCCACAAACACTTTAAACCAGCCATGAGCCAAGAGATGCTGCCCTGCCCTGCACAAATGTTCTTGCAGCTGCACACTTAATTGATTGGGGAACTGATTTGCGTTAGAACTATCCCAGCAAACAAATCAAAACAAAACATTTGCTTTAAACTGGTTTCTGAACTCACCTGATTCCTGGCCTCACAAATATTTATGCTGGCTTGAAGGTCTTCACTTTCCTGGTGTTAAGACCGCAAGAAGTGTGTGAAGAAAACCAAGAGCTGCTTTCTTGACGCAAGGGCTGGTTTAATGGACTTGTGGAATTGCAGTTTAAGTTGTAGCTCCTTGCTAAGCAGCCAGGCATTCTAAAGGAGGTTAATGGTCATCTTTTTACATCCTGACTCCCAAGACACACCTTGGATAGAACCCAGGGTGTGGCCTTGGACAAATGCTGTCTGTATCACCTGCCTGCCTTTAAACAGTTTTCTCTGAAGAACTTCAAAATTTATCTTCTGTGATCCAAACTGTGTCTAACAAGAACACATTTCTACACCCACTAAGGTATTTGTCTACTCTATAACAACCTCTCACAACAGATATTTTCTACATTAGGTAGTTACATTTACTATTTATGCAACAAAACAATTGGAGAAAAATACGGGACTTAGATGAATTATGCTTGTCAGTATTACAATCTGACAGTTTAAGTAGCTCATTCTTTTTGTCTAAAACTGTGCTAAGATAATTTATGCATTTCATAAGTGTTTTATCTTTGGATTACAAAGAATTACAGAGTTTCACTCATCCCAAATTACATACTAGAAAACGCATTCATGTCTCATTTATTACATTGTTGGACATCAGAACAGAATTATGTATCATGGTTAGTTGCATCAACTCCTTTCGTTAGTCTTACAGGTCTTGCATAGTACTTATGCATACATCTGTATTGCTTGGAATTTCTGAGACAGTTACAGCTCGTTCAATAAAAATGGAATGCCTTTTTTCGAGAGAAATTCTCCTTAATTTAAGTAATCTTTTAGTACAATGCAAATACTAGTTATGCTATTTTTCCTCCATCTTTCCACTATAAACCTCCCAAATTTAATGCATTATGTGCAACAGTTTTTCATATGAGTCCCAATTTGTATTTGTTTGCTTGGCACTTTTATCTAATACACTGCGAGCTTGCATCACAGCTGCTGCTTCTTTCTGACCTCAGATGCTTGAAGCAAAGGATGGAGAGAGGCTGTGATGCTGCATGGCAGTCTGCTGGGGTTGTAAAAGTGTCCCTTTGCTCAACAGAGCTCCACTGGAAGGTGGAAAGTTTCTCTTCCCCATTGCATTTTCTCTTTGAAGGTATTGTAAGGTGACCTGACCAGCATAGACCTTTCTTTACAGGAAACAGGCAGTGGTTCTGTCACAGGCAGCGCATGGGCAGGGAAAAGTTGCACTGCACTGCTGACTTGTGGTTTGGTTTTTTTGTTTTTGTTTGGTGGTGGGTTTTTTTGTGTTGTTTTTTTTTTTGTTTTTGTGTGTGTTTAACAGTTAACCTAAACATCTGGTCAAAGATCAGGACATTATTCTGAGTTGCATCAAGTAAAGCACATCACCTGTGGAACTGCAAAGACACTACAAAATCATTAATTTCTTCAGCTAGTATTGAAGAATTAACTCCTACACCCAGCAAAGCAAAATTCAGGAATGTAGTTTGCCACGTGAAATTTAGAAGATACAGAAGAGATAAAGGACTAATTATAGAGGTCGACTGGCAATTCCATTTAAACTGTAAGTTTCCTCCTTGTAAAAGTAACTAGGACACTGCATTATAAAAATAGTCTTACAAAATTCCATGGTGGAATGGGTGTTAGTAAGCTCTTAACATGTGCCCTAGGTTATTGCTGTTTGTGTCAGTCATTGATTTATTTCTAATTTCACTGCATCTTTGAACAACCAAACAATTTTTGAAATTTTCTTAAATGTTCTTTCATTATAATGTAAAAGAAGATGACACAGTAGTGGAAAGATTTTAATCCTGGAAATATTTGAAAGGAAAACTTGTTGAACTGTGTGAATTTCTGATTCATTCTAATTATTCAAGTGTTCTGGCTTTTCTTTCACTAAGTTTGCAACCTAATAGTTGCTTTCGGTTACAAAAGCCAAAAAAATTAATAGACCAATTTACAGGTGTAAATTCTTAAAAATAATAATAACAATAATAATAATAATAATAATAAAGGGTTTATCTAGATTTATCTGGAAGGCTGCTGCTGAAAAAGCACTTCAGCAGACTCTGAGATAATACAGATTAATATTACAACTTTTTTAATTCTTACCCCTCTTCTCTGTAATTTTCTCTAGCCTCTCCACCTTTTAGCATCCATGTTATTTTATCTTAAAAGTATAACTGGAATCTTTAAATGGGAGAGCAGTAAAACCATTGACCCTTCCAGCTAAATACCTAAATCACAGTTTGGACTGAAGCTCCTTAATCAAAATCAATTTTGAAAAATCCTCTTAAAATATAGAATAGAGGATTTTCACATTATAAAATAGTTGAATTAACATACCTGAAAGGTCAGTGATTTTCAGAAGGGAGGGTTGTGTCCCACTGTGATGATATGGGGGGGCAGAACCTGTTAGTCTGCACCTGCCAGCCAAGATACCATGAGCGTGGAAGCATAGCTGCCTCTGTAACAGTACTCCTTTGACTATGGGGAGTTAAAAACAAAAAAAAAATTATAAAAAGCTTTCTTATGTTGAGTTATGTACTGTTGTTTCATTTGCAACAGTGTGTGAAAATCTAGAGGAGCAGGTTAGTTTTCGAACAGGGTACTGGGCTGAGGAAAAAATATTGGAAAGACTAAGGATTTACTGCTCCTTGCAACATCATATGTGAAAACTCAAGTTGCAAATACATATTTCTGCACTGTAAACTTTATATGCAATTCAAAGAGGGTACAGGAGGTGGAAGGAGCCAGAGGTAAAAAATCTGTTTCTGAAGAAAAGCTAGGAATGTTGAAGTGAAAATTTTAAATCTGTTATTGAAGTTCAGATTTTTAATATTTCCATTTAGAAGAAATGTTTTAAAGGCAAAATTTCAATCCAGACTAATTTCAGTTCTTTTTCTAGTATAAAAATGTTCAGTAGTATGGAAATTCAATGAGCTTCAGTTTAGAATCCCTTTAAAGCAGAAGGAATGATTATTTTAAAGAACTTTAAAGTAGAGGTGGATATTTTTTTAGTTTCATATAAAGTAGTATGAAACAAAACCTGAATGCTTATATTATTTTATGATGTAATTCTTAATTATCAGAAGCTACACTTTTAATAAGAAGTTACTACAACCTAAGTTGCATTGAAAGTTTATAAATAGCAGGTTGGAAAAAATAATGCACCTATTTCACATCTCTCATATGTGCAGTGCTATGGCCTTAGTGGTTAGATTCTAGCTAGTATTCAAGTGGTGCTTGGAACCAATACACAAAATTAAATGCTAATATTGGGGTTTAGTAACTTATAGGTATTACTGTGATGTAACAGGTAGCCTATCAAAGAAATTTCTCTCTTCCGTGTTGTGATCTATAGCTATAAGGTTCTGTACAGGTTTTTTGCATTATGAATGCTTTTTTGTGTCTGTCGTTCACCTGCCTACCTCTCTTAGTGGTATGTCATGAGTTACTGTTGATCTGCTCTGCTTTCCCAGGATCTTTTATCATGGTTTTCTTCAAGTTGGCATTTTATCTTTGTAGATGCTTAGGAATTAATATCTCATAATGATCTGAAGTTTGCTACTTTGAAGTCAAAATTTTTAAACCGGAGACTTGGCAATAGATGTGCTATAACTGCTCTTAACTGTTTAATTAATGCTATGTTACTTAGGCACTTTTTTTAGCATATGATTTGGAAACACTACTTGATATATAGAATGAAAGAAGTGCACACTCCCTCAGTGATGCATGTTGTTGTGTCTGTGAACTCTGTACGTTTGTAATGTTAAATTTGCCAAAGTTAATGTGTTGAAAAGTAACAAGTTACTTAAGTTAGTTAAATGTCTTTTTCTAGAGGAAAATTACCATAATGGTTACTTTTACTAAAATGCAATTACTGTCATTGTAACAATCAATCATATTTTCTTTTGGAAGGAACTTTACCTAGTTCTGAATGCATTAAAATGTAAGACTGCTCTGCTTAGTGTTAAAATGAGCTGCAGAGGCAGTATACTTTTGGGGAGAATCAGGTGGAAGTTCCAGTCATATGGTTGTCTTTAAGAGTGTTCAAAAATAGAAATTAACTTCTTAAATGAAATTGAGCCCAATGACTTGTAAAACACCAACCAAAACATTATAAATTCTGTAAGGCTTTCAAAATAATTGAAAAATTTTTATTACAGCTGAGCTTGATTAAGCCTTAAGCAACAAGTTCCCTTATGTATTTACCACTTGGCTGATGGAATCCATGATATTCTCCACAGCAATCTGTAGAACAACGTTGGTTTGTCTGCTGTGGCATCCTCCCACTTCTTTTCTTTGCAGCCTCTTCTCTCAGTCTTATCAAACCTGCCACTTGCACTCTTCATTTTCCTAACGTTCCTTTTCCCTAACCTTCTTTCCCTCCTGATCACGTCTTTCCAGTGTCTTTGTTCTCTTAACTCCTGTGAAAAATTCCAGAGGAAATAAAATCTTGCGCAAAAAGTAGGAGCAAGATAAAGAACTGTGAATTTTCTACTAGACTGATTTCCAGACCAGTCTCTGAGAAACTTAGACTGATATCAGAGATAGTTGTTGCTTCTTGACCTCTCACGCTGTATATAAATGTAAGAGACAAGCCTTTAGCAAGAACTGGCAAAATCACCAAGAGACTTATTGGAAATACTGAAGTTGCTTTGATTTGCTCGTACTACCGCAGGTACCACTACTGCTCCTTCCTCTGACTGCTTATGGCTCACTGCAGTGTGTGAGGACTAGCACCGAGAGAGGGATCTCTGTACCTGTGCCTGCGTATCTGTTACAGAACGCCTTGTCTTGTGGGACTCTTTCCAAAGACAGCAGTCACTTTGTAGAGTATAGCACTATAACGCTGAGTATAAGGTAATAGAACCCCTACCAAGTGTTAAACATAAAGAGCTGATTCTGTAATGATATTTGGTAACCATGTCTTTCGTGGTATCAGAATAAAGGAACCGTATTACAGTCTTACTCTGCTAACTGTAAATTCCCATTTGTTTTTTTAAGTAAAAATGTGTCATTCTTTTGCTCTTGTTGCTTCTGTTCATCCTGCTTCTGGATAGAGCTGATACTCTATGCTTATTCTATGAAGAGATGTTACCTTGAAAGTAAATAAAGAATATTTTCAATATCCTAGATCAAAATCATTGAATATGTAATAGTTATATTGTCAGATCAAGCACTGAGATTTTGAAACCAATTTTTGTATTTTAGTTTTTCAGGTATTATATTCTTATACTTTTGTATAAACAATTGCATTGTGCAATTGTTATATAAAAGAGTTCATGTTATATAATAAATTATATGGTAGAGAAATGAGTTTATATAATACTAAAAGATATTTTCATGACTGTTATTATAGGAAGTGTCTTTCCTTGCACAAAATACTTTTATCTGCTCTGTCTGCAAAGGAGGTTAAGTACTTACATTCTCATAGATGATAAATAATTTTGGTGCTCAGCTTGAGATGTCCTATGAATAACTTAATTATTTTTTTCCAGGCAGTATTGGTCACTGCCACATGGAAATACGATGCAAACTGCACACTCGTAACCTGAGGCACAACTAATAATCTCTTGAAAGTGTTGAGCCGTCTTGTTAGAAGTTTAGCTGATTTGTTCTAAGGCAGAGGATCTAAAAAGACTTTCATAATTTCTTTTTTTTTTTTTTTTTTATGTGTGCAAAATTAGCATCTTCACTGAAAAACAACTGCTGAAACATGCACCATAAGTGTTTTCACACTCTGAGATTCATGTTAATACATGATTCCACTGTGGTAAATGTATATATGATACACACTTGCATTTCATGCATCCCCAGTTTTTGTTTGGTTTGTGTTAGGTTTATTTTGCACAGAGTGCCATAGGTATTCAGTGACTATGTATACCCATCAATAATATGCATATGTAGGTTATGTTCGGTTTAAAATATGGATGTTATTTTAATTTCAGCAGTCGTAGTTAGGTAAATTGCTGTAAGTATATTTTTAATATTTATTTCAATGCATGCTTTTCAAGCTGTCTTCAGTGCAAGGGAGTGATAATACTATCTGTGATTTAAGTCACAGAATTTTCCTGCAAGTTCATTAAGGTATTGTAATTTTGACATTAAAATGTAAGCTTTGAGTTTGGTTTTAAAATTTATTCTTTTATATGAAAAAGTGTTCTGGCTGGTACGCTAAAGGCCTTTGTTGGATTTTGAAGGCCTCACTGATTAAATAATATCCTTCTACAAAATTTGTGTTTTACTAAAAATGCTTTACTTAACGTCTCAGTGTTATGGATCACATAGTAATACGAAATAGCCTAAAATTTGACCAAATGTAAAATTAGTCTGTTCTGAGCCAAATTAATCATGAACTTATTGGGTAAGCGATCTCAATATAGCTTATATGATTAACCTAAGAAGTACAATAGCAAAAACATAAGAGAAATTTTGAGAGGTGCATGTGAGGAATAGGAATTGTGCAGAATGGATGAGGTTGGAAGGGGCCTCTGGAGATCTTCGCCGTGAAGGCGAGACAGAGGTTAGGGCAGAGCAGAAGACAACTGACACCTAGATTGATTGTGAAATATTAGAATACTTCATGGAATGACATGCAAAGTGACAGGAGAGAGCAGCATTACCAGCTTTTGGAATAGAGATTGCATACTTGATCTAATGAAAGGAAAACATTTTTAAGCATTAAATGTGTTTAGTTGGTGGCTAGTTAGTTTTGTGGGTTTTAGAGGATTTATATACAACATATATCTAACAAGCTCTTATTTTCATTTCTAGACTGCATTTCCAATCTATGTACGTGTGTTTCTAATGAAATTTAGTTAAATTTTCTTTTGTTAATGAATGGTATTTAATGGCTTATTTAAACAAAAATAATAGGAGACTACACATTTATTTCATATTTAGAATATTCATGATCTTTTATTTTAGCAGTATGCACATATAGTAAGCACATGTAAACTAAGTAATCTGATTCGTACTAACAATTGAATAGAAAAAAGAGCAATGCTTGTCATTCTTACCTCAGAGGCTGAAAAAAAATATTTTTCAAGGCTGACTGAAAAAGCCATTCTCTCTTTAGAGTAAGTTACAATATAGATGGTGAAGCTAGTCAGGAAATGTGAAAGCATAGTAATTCCTTGCCCATCTAGAAGGTTTTTTCACTAGATTAGGACATAAATACTCTCGTACATACTGTTGTTTTATCAAATTTTTCTTGACTGCAAATTGCTATCTCTTTTTTGCATTTCTATTAAACATTTTTTGATTAATACATAGTTTTCTGGAATAATTGCCTATTAATAGCTTCCTACAAGTTGTCGTATTAGTATTACATTTTCTTGTTTCTATCTTGCAATATATTCCTGGAATAGATAATTACTTCACTGATATAATCATAGAAATAATAGTATTGTCCTTATGTTAGAAGATGGAGGTTAATACAAATGATGTTCTAATTAGAATTCAGAAGACTGGTTGGCACACAGTTGATTTTGTTGGCTCTCAGCCTAATCTTGTTACGTTGTTTTTAACTATGAAGAGAGTGGGTTTAAAGATCTCCAGCAGTGCAAATGGGATGAGGGAGTTATAAAGAGCTTAAAGAATCAGAAAAGTATAACTCCTTCAAAACAAATTATGTAATAAACACAATGCTTAAAAACTTTGCCTAAACATCCTTTAATGTAATATGAACACTTCTGAAAAACAATTCAAATTTCTGGCATCATTAAATAGAAAGTATCAAAATCTTGTACTACTGTACTACTTACAGTACTATTCTCTAATTGTATAATAACTTCTGCCTTTAAGTAGTATATACGTGTGAAACAGTAGTATGTTACATTATTTTTAAAAGTGTAATAGTACTTTAAGTAGTAAAGGATCACTTTAATTTTACAAATACATGTAATGTTCATATTATGTGGACTCTGTTGTCCTTCTTAGTAAGACAGTTTATAGCATTAGTTTCCATGAGTTCCAAGACATTTATGTGAAACTTTATTGATATGGTTGACTACTGACACAGGAGATTCAGACCTTTTAGGTGGTTGGGGTTTTTTTCTTTTTCTTTTTTTGAGAAACAGCTAACAAAATCTTTCCCATCTGTGGCCATTTGACTGCATCCAGGTTATTCAGATTTAATTGCATTATGTGGGTAAAGGCAATTGCTGAGTACTTCAGATAAAACTAGGCACAAGCATGGGCCAAGATAGACATGTGAAATTCCATCACCTGTCATGTAGTTCCCTGTCCTGTAGTACGTGTAGTGCAAGCCTGTTGCAATAGAATGGGACTTGCCACCCAACTCCTATAGCTTCAGGAAATTCTATGTATATAATAATAACAAATACTTTATATAAATAAGATGCTTTTCAGTATGTTCTTTCTATGAAGTGGTTCATAGAAAACCATTGTAACTTTTTCATTATCAGCACATCTGAGGGCTTCTGACTGTTAGCCATGTTCTTCACCCACTGGCTCTGTGGACATGAGGCTTTACTTCAAAGACCTTTGCTTTAGCTCTTACCTTAATGCTAAGAATAATGTTTTCTAATCTCACAGTTACTACTTTTTTAAAGAAAATAATGTGACTGATTCGTCAATGTACTATTCTCTTAATTTCAAGTTTTGTTGAGTATCTGTAGCTACGTTAAGAAGTAAGAAGGTTTTGTAAAATGGGATTCCTCTGTAATCAGAAGCCAAACTGTGACCTCCCCAGTGCACACATTCTTTATTCAGGTGTTTCCCAGAAAGACCCCAATACGCCTGGTTATCAAAATAAGTAAGAGAGTCAATGTTTTCCTGTGTAGTACTTCACCATGATATCTATTAAATCATTAGATTTCAAGTCAGGACAAATTAGCATAGGAGAACGAAAACCTGTCAAAAGCTTCAACACCATTCTTTTTGTCCTATTTTGTCTGTTGTATATGAAACACAAGCACGTGCACTGAAAGTTAGAGCATATTTATTTAATGTAAGGGTTTATTTATAGCTGTGAACGTGTTAAAGATTCAACCACTCTACAATTAACTTATGCAGTGGGTGGCAAATGGTGACTATGCTCACTCATTTTGTAGTATTTGGTGTAGACAGGGAAAATCAATACACTTTTGATGAAGGTATCAATAAATGCTTTCTTTGGGATTTATGTGAGCATATCTTACAGTATTTCATATTAATGAGGAGTTGCAAGCAGCATGAGAGGTGGTGTAATATATTCTCAGCCTTTAGAATGGCTGCTGAGCTAGACAACTCACTTTTTAAGGTTTCTTTTTGTTGAAATACATAACTCTGTAGTACACTTCAGCCTGTATGCATGCATGCGCCTTATTGTATCTCAAAGCATATACTGCCCCTCAAGTACAATAAAATAGTATATATAAAAAAAATAGGGAAATAAAAAGTAGTGAAGACCTCCCTAGCTTTGTGAAATCTAGTTCATGTCGTCTTTGAGTAACAAGAATTTTTGTTTTGTGAGTTACTAATTTCTACAGAACATGCTTTTTTATGTTAGTGTAAAATATGAAAGTCATCAGCATTTTAAAGTATTTCCCCCCCATTATGTTTTTTTTTTTTTTTTCCTTTAGGTTAAATGTGATTCTTTACTACATACAAAGCAATATTTTTTTTTTTTTAATTTGCCCGTTTTTGATTTAAGACAACATTCAAAAGTATCCATGTTAATGGCCTAATTTCAGTTCCAGTCATTTATCTTCTTAGGAATGAAGGATAGTGCTATACTGCAGTTTTACCTTTCTCCATATAATAAACCAGTTGTAGAGCTGTAAAGCACATCATTTCTATAGACAGAATTTTCTTTTGTGTAGAAAAAAATACAAAATGTTTTAATCCATTCTGTTCATATCCTCAGGAGTTTGGGTAATATTTTTTAAATCCTTGATTTTTCATCTTAGAGTGTCTTTACTTGAAGTGGGAGCAAGTTCAATATAGATGTTCGTTACTAGGCGTGATTTGTTCGTTCCTGAAACCGAGCGTCTGTATGGCCAGTTCTCTAGTCCATAGTCAGCTGAATCAGCATTTGAATTGCCTTGGTGATGGCTGCATGGCTGTCTACCTTTTGCTTTTTACCCATATAGTGGTAAAGTGTCCTCCCTTAATTTTTTTTTCATTTTCTTAAAGTTACTCCATTTTTCAACAGTCATTCAATTGAATTCTCTTGGGTCTTCTAATACAATTTTCATTTAATGCTGATTCTTTGATTCTGTACAATAGTGTTGCCAATTCATTGTACTGATTAAATTTAACTTCCGACCAAACAAAATAATTTTATCATAATTTATAATTTTCCATGTACTATTTTTTTTTTTTTACCTTTTTTGTCTTTGTTGGAATGATCAACATTCCTTGGTACATACATTTACAACAGACTAAGTAAATCTTTGTCCTTGAGTGGGGATATATCTTTCTGGGAATTCCCTGCAGAATTGTATCAAATACATCAGAGTAAGATACCGTGAAGCATGAGTATCTAGAAGGAGGAAAACTAGGTCAATTTAATGATAACTGAGACTGTTCAAGAAGGCCTGTGAAGGAGAATTCTGCTTTCATACCTGATCACTTCAGACTAGATAACCTTGGAAAGTAAGCCAGGCAGGGTAAAAATACTTGTACTTGCATGTTGCAGTTCAGGAGACTAAGGTAGTATTCCCACGAGCTAATCAAAATGGACTGAGCTGCTAAAATCTTAAACTTACTTTGAAACAGTAGAATAAACCTATTTGCTCTTCATTATTTAGTACAGGTACTAGTATTGTCTAGTGCAGGTTATTTTCCAAGTACTAACTTTGGCAATTAAGAACTATTTTCTTCTGAAGTCACTGCTTTTTTACCAAAGCAGTGTCTTGCATTGCTGATGCCCACATTATCTGAGGACCAGACTGCCTACAAAGCGAGATCTGTTTGTTCGTGCTGTTACCAGTAGTGTCTACAGGATGTACGTACACTTTCCTCTGTCAAAATACAGATCTTTTTCTCTGCCTGCCTTTTTACCTTTTCCTTCTGTCACTCCTACAGTTTATTTTAAACTTTAATTTATACCAAGCTTCTGCTTTCTCTATCAATATCACATCATTATTCTTATCTGATTCTCTTGATAATTTGTTTGCACTGGAATTCTTGGCAGTGAACTAAGAATTTCATTGTCTACCTACTCTCTTTTTTTCTTGGAGAGTATAATAGAGTGGGAGGGAGAAGCCTCATGGTAATATTTTTATATTTGAAATGTAGCCACACTTTATATGCTCCTACACATTGTGCTACATGTAGGTAATGAAACAAGTCTCATCTTGTGGTCTACTGCTTTTCTATTTTGGACTATTTTGTACTAATTCTACTCACTTCATCTCAAGCATTTATTAATGCTGCTTCCCTTTTCTTTGCCTGTCTCTGTGGTATTATTTAGGAAGGGACTATTATCACTTACTGGGAAAGCACAGCAATAATCCTCACCCCAAGAAATGAGAAAACAGCTAGTGAAAATAATAGGATGGTGCCACAGATATAGTCATCTCAGTCTCCCATTGAATTAACAAGCCTGGAGGAGAATCCATCCTCTAGGAACACAAAGTGCTTCCTGTTCTGCTCCCAACTGGTTCTGGCACACGGGGACACAGAACTTCGCTTGTTCCTCCTCTCTCATCATTTTGGAAGGCTCTTGGGACCTCAGAGTTCCCACAGTCTTTCCTGTAATAAATCAAGTAGTACAACAGTATCTTGTTAACAGTCACAGTAATTTGAGGAAGTGTGGTGCATCTACTGAACTATTACTAATTTAATATGATAATGCTATTTTTTTTAGTTATGCATCTTTATAAGCCACTTCAAGTAAACAATGATAGCATATGCAGGAAGTAAACAGAATTTAGTTTAAAAATAGGTTATCATTGGCAGAACAGATTATTTTAATTTCCCGTTTCTTTTAAACAAGAAAAAAATATATTTTTACAAGATACATAGTTTATTATAAAATAGAGCTTTTCTAATGGCAGGTCATCCTTTTTCATGTCCATCATCTCCTTGCTTAAGAGATTATTTGTTCTGCTAGGAAGTTTCTGTTTTGAAATAAGTTTACACTTTTCTTCTTACAGAAATTCTTTTAACTGATTTTTAGGTTGCTTAGATTTCAAAGTAAACAGGGAGTGCTTTGATAACATTTAAGGACTGAACCTCACCTGAATTCAAAAGGCACAGCAACAAGAAACCTGTGTTGCTAACCTGTCTCAGTCATTTTTGTTAGTTAGCACCTGATATAAAAGATAATGCCATGTGATTCACATAAATATTGAAAAATCAACTTGAAATTCAGAAGTCTGATTACATAGTACTTTATTATAAACATTTAGTTAAGCATTCAAAAACACTCATTACAGACTAAAAATATACATGGAGGATCATTTCTTATATTGGACTTAGTTATTTTCAGCTGTGGTTTCTGCTTAAAATCGGTTAATAGAACAGTAGAGCAAAATTTCAGTTCTGAAATATGTAGTACTGGTATACAGAAATACTCAGTTTGAACTCCTCCCCCCCCATCTTAATACTTACAGTCTCCTAGATACATTAAAATATTCTTTCAATGGCTGGACTAGAGAAGAAATTGAAATTTATTTGAACTGATTCATTTGGATCCCTTTTCCCAATTACAACTACAGATGAATAAACTTTTTTAATCATTTTATGATCAGTTTTAATGTTTAACTGACTCTACACACTATCTTGGAGACTCGTTAAATCCTTAATATTGTTTTTGAAAAATATGGAAATAAATAATTTTTTTTGTGTCTAAACATAGTTACACTCATCAAATATCCTTTGTGAAATCAGTTCCAGTGTAACTGGTTGAAACTTGATGTTAGATGATGAAACAGAGATGTTAGAGTAGGTTAAACAGATGAAATAATTTTTACCTCAAATATTAGGATAATGCTTAATAATGGAAAAGTATATCCATTCTAGATGTGGATTAGCAAAACAGGTAGCAGTTTATTCTTTTGAGGGTAAAACTAAACACTTTTATTCTAAAACCACCTTAATATTAATGCCATCCCTATTACTGTCTGTTCTTGTTCTTCCCTAGTTCCACGGAACTTTATTCATGCTGCTCATCAAACCCTGTTTGACCACATCCCAAGCCTTATCAAGTATAGATGTTCTGTTGAATGTCAGTACTTCACTGTGTAGCTATGCCTTTTAACGGGAAACATCTTTCAAGAAGAAAATGTGGTGAGCGTGTTTCTGCCTTGAGTTGTAGAGGTGAGACAATTCACCTCAGTTCAGTTTCTGCCTTTTTGAGCATGGTCATAAGCCAGTTGCATTACTGGTTTTTGTTAGGACACCTGCCTTTTCTTTCACACAGGCCATAAGGCATTTAACTGGATGGTAATGGCTCTGGAAGACTGTAGGTCTGATTTGGTTTTGGCTTGTCATGGACCAGTCGAAGGATTTGTGTAGCGTTACTAATTCAGCTAATGAAAAAGAGAGCATTTGATGGTGTTCAGCAGTATTTGGAATTTTCTGAGAATGATATCCAATACTAGTTAGATATTTTTCAGGGGAATATTTTTGGTGGATGGTTTCCCACTGCAGATGGTGGCAGAGAAGATAGCATTCTTTTCTAACTTGAGTTTCTTTGTTTGTTGTTAATAAACAATTCTGGGAACAAAATGCATGGGAGATGCAATTTTCTTTTTATGTGACATGGAACTCTCATATGTTAGTAAACTTAGTGCTAATTTTCTGTTGGTTATTTTTTTTTTCTTCTCTAGCTTATTTTCTCAGAAAAAATGCTTGTCATATCAATTTTGTTATTATACATAAATCTTATTTTCCTGTTATGCACGTGCCAATCTGGAATAAATCCATATGTGTATTCTCAAAATTTACTTCAGTTTATTAATTTGAACTGTTAGTTCAGGGTCTTTTGAGTCTTTCCTGTTGTGATTTAAAAATACCATTTTATATTTTTCCAATGGTAAGAAAGCTTTTCCTTCTCGGTAATTTTTCAGGAAAAATCTTCTTTGGAATGAAAAGGTGCTCTAACTTAGAAAAAAAAATTACATCTGGGGCCTTGAGTTATATGTAGGGACACAGTAACCCAATGTCATTAATAACTGAATATTGCACAGTTAATTACAGGTTTTTGAAATATACTGTGTGGTATCTTGGCTGTTTTTGTAGTAAGCAGCTTTAGATCATTACGGGTTTTGATATTTACCTCTCCTCCATTTCTAGGACTTTCCTGTATGTTTCTATAAAGCTAAAAAGATTTTGTTATTTTATTTCCTCCTACAGAAATAAAATAGCATGAATATTCTCACCGCATACTGACAAGTCTCAGTGTTACAGTTATTGTGTAGGCCATGCCTTTGTCAAAAAGTCTAGAATTAATTCAAACCTGATCAGATGTCTTCACCAAATGTTCAGAGTAACAACCGATGCCTAGAATGAAATACCTATCCTACAGTGTACAGAAAACCAGAGTACAGTAATGAAAGCATGTAGATAAATTGTAAATCAAGCTCTACTTAATTTTGTTTTTCTTTTGCAAAAGCAGCAAAAATATACTGCTGTGGCCAGATGTACCATTCAAGCTGCAACTGAGACTTATTGAAAGGTACTTCCACACTTCTTCATCCCTCCATTTATGCCAGAAGCTGGCAAAGCTGCTGACAAAACTGCACATGTAGTATTTACTTAATCTAGTTATGTCAAAATGGCCGAGGTTAAATTTTAGTAAACTATTAACATACTGTGTACTTATTGCATGTATGGTAGGTTGAATCTGATACAGGTGGATCAGAAAACAATTGCCTGTGCAGCTCCGTAAGGGATCGAAGAGGACAGTAACCTCCTTTAGGGAGAATAAAGATGGAAATGTAGATGCCTGCAGCCAGAGGCGGTGATCTGTTAAACCAGTCAGCTGAATCCAACATGTATCTTGTTATAGGCCATGGGTTTGTACAGTCGGTCTGAACTAGGACCCCAGTTCTGCTTATTGCACAGTTCCACACTGAATTTGCTGAGAGTGCTATGGGATGTGAACTGGACATGTTCAGTTCATCATTCTGGTGGAAAGTCGTTCTACCGCAGCACCTCTCACCTTCAAATTCCATGATAAAGGACCATCCTATCTATTTTATGGTACAGAAATTACTAAGAACAGAGAATCTGCCATGGTGCGCTCATAGCATGCAATGCAGTGCCCGGTTGAGCTACCCATGTCGATGTTGAAGTCCTCTCCAGAACTGAAAGCAGCATAGCAGCATTAGGATTATCATGTTTCTCACGAACTAGCTTCAGTTACACTGAAGCAGCTGTACTACGTTAAAGACCTGCCCTGGTATCTGTGCACAGCAATGCTCTTTGCCACGTAAAAATACGACCTCGTTCAGAGTTTGTCATGTAGCTTGGAGTTGCACTGCATTGTGTAGTGTAAATAGAACTACGGAAATGCAGATACTTTTGCCTTTTGCTGTAGCTGGTCAATACTGTGTAACATAAGCTTGTGTGAAACATAGCACCCAATTTTCAATGTCTGGTATCGGAGGTAGCCTGTTAACGTTAGTCATCTGTATTTTCCCTTCTGATGTTAAATACTGATGTTAAATACTGAAATGAGGCAGCGTACTGGATATTTATAACTTGTTTATCAAATACTTTAACTTGCAGGTTTCAGCTTCCCTTGTTTGCCCTGCTGTTCTCTACAGAGGTATTGGTATCACTGTAGTCGGGAGGTAGTAAATCCATTTGTTCTGCTGTTGGCTGGGGCACAGCTGTTTCAGCTTGCTGCAGTTTTTTGCCTGTCTGAGATCTTCTTAGGCCCAATGGCTGATTTACTGCCCCATATGCTCTCTTTGGTATTTCTCCACAGTGTATATCTACCCAGAGTGACAACCTTGTACTGCTGAGGGTTTACCTGTATATAACTGCTGCTTTTCTCTAATTACAGATATGGTCAGCATAGTTCTCAGGCAGTCTTTATGTGATAGATAGAATCTGTCCTTTTATAACTGTTAGATTCTCTGCTCCTTGGTGATGGTGGTAGTAAGAGTTGTCATTTTGCTTCACTTGGGTACTCTGCGAGGACTTGACAACTATGAGGCAGCCAGAACGGTGGTTTTGCTTTCACTCTGTCATGCAATAGGAAATCTACTTGGTAGCTACAGAGAAATCATCAGCTTCCAGTCACAATGCTCCAATGCTGCCTTGGAGCTAATGGGGAAGTTGCTGTTGTAAATTTAAAGTTGCAAATATATTTTCTGCTCAATATTAATTATGAGTTTTCATTTTAAGGCAGCCCCATTTGGACCAACATATCACTTGTAAATGATACAGTGCTGGTAGTCACTTGTGAGTGCTCATTTTTCCCTGTGTTTATTAATGAGAGAACTTTTAACTGTGTTTTCTGACTGTGATTATGATTTGGTTTTTTAATGGTAACTGTAACTGGCAAAACAATGGTTTATTTAGCACAGCACTGTGATCTTACAAAGATTAGGCGATAACTTGAGAAGGTACAGTGAGGAGATACAGTGGTCAAAATTAGGAAGCAACTGCTCTGTAAAGAGAGATGGAATTGTTTAGGATTTTTCCACTTTGCAAAGAGAACACTAAATGGAGAGATACGGAGGGGGCCTAAGAATTAATGAATAGTGTGGGAAAGGTGCACAGAAGATAATTTTGCATCATTTTTTGTAATACAAAAAATAGGCAATATACAAATGTGAAGTGTTCTTAAATAGCACAGAATTAAGGTTTGGAATGCACTACTACAGGAGATTGTGGAGGCCAAAACCATGAACAGATTTTTAAATCACCATCAATGGCTATTGAAGTGAAACAAAAGACCTAAAACCACATGGAAAACAACTGTTCAGGGTGTAAACTCCTGTTCAGAAGGATCCTATATTGCTAATTACAGGAGGCAGAGGTGGTAGTAACATCCAGAGCCAGGATAATGCATTAGATGAACATTATTCAGATCCAAATGGTTTTCCATCAGGGACATAATCGCTGTATGGTTTATCTTTGTTTGCATCACTAAACCCATAAAAACCCCTAAATTTTGTTGATATCAGTCCATATAGTAAAAATCTACCCAAAGTCCTTGGTTTTCAGCTCAGTGTTTTTATTCTCTGTTTAAGCTGTTCTTTGCCTATTTAAACACAGCCAAAGGGAAATGACTCCAAAGTAGCAGCAGAACTGGGAGAGATCAGAGAATACAAATAGCGTGGGTACGCTGCAGAATTCATCCTGATGTTTACTTCCTTTACAGTTGCAAATCATCTGGGAAGGAAACGTCATAACAGGGGCTCACACCTCTGATTTTCATGTTGTCTTTTGTATTACACATCACTGTCTGCGACACCAAGCCTGGAGAACCCCACTTGATTGAATTTGCCAACAGGTTGAATAGTATGCTGTAGCTGCAGTGAAATCTACACTTAAACTGGACTCCCTCATGACTGTTGCCAAAAATAACAAAGATAACAGGTGTAAGTAGATATAGGATGTATAACCAAACACTTGACAGTCATGCTTTGTTTTTTCAGTAAGTGGGAGTGTTTTCATACATGTAGCCAATTTCAGTACTGGAACACTAGTGATACTATGAATGACTTGTACAGTACTTTTCATCCCAAGAGTTTTTCTGAGTGTGCAAACTATGACTCAGTCTCTCATAGATGAAATGCAGCCATCTTTGGCTTTGAGTACAGCAGTTGTGTAATGGTCCATGACAGCTCAAACTGACGTTTTGCTGTACTTGAAATTATTGGGGTACTTTCTTGATACGTGTATTATTTCTGAAGTCTGCTGTTGCTTAGTTGGTGAGAATTTAGTAATTCATAAGTTCTTTAGAGAGCCTGATTGCTATTCAAATAAGTATTATGCCTAAATATTATATAAAGTTTGTTGGTATGTGCTTCAAAAATTGGGAAAATTTAGTATTTTTATGCTCATTTTGATAGTGCCTCTGTTGCTGAGATTGACATCTTTCAGGCTAACGATGGGTTGATGGAAACATTTGCATAGTGTTTGTATATGCACTGATTTTCTCCCTTGTGTTTGAGTGTGACAGCAAGCAGCCTTGTAGGTGACAGGTCGTGGCTGAACTAGTTTGCTGTGTTGATATACAGCCCACGTAATCTATCACATATATTTCACAAGACCTCTTGATTGTTTTGTGATATTAAAAAAATGATCAAAGCTTTGTGCCTCAAGAAATCCTACAAATCAGGATTTAAAAACCTGCTTTTGAGCTGAGTTTTTGATATATCTTTAGGCTTATACTACAGCTTTTGGTGCCAATCCTAATTAATTGAATAGCCTACTGGTTTTTTTTCAGACAGAGTTGCATCAAATAATTAGCCAGACTAAAAATGCTCTTTCTTTGCTTCTAGGCAAGAAATTAAGTTTCATTGTTCTAAAACTATAAAGAAAATTCCTGATCCTATAGTTGAAATAGTGGTCCACTGTCTTTCTTGTGAGGTCTTGAAGCAGAAAGTTTTGTTGGTCCGTGGAGAACAAATTCCAAGAGTTGGTCCAGGAACATGGCTATAAACAGAACTGCAGTAGATTCTGCTGTTCCCCACTAAGTATTTTTTGGCTGCTGTGTCTACCTAATTAATATGGTTCCATGGATATAGTTTTGAATTAAGAGGTGGGAGACCTGAATTTCACTTTTACTAGCTGTCCATGTTTTTCTTTACTTGCAAACATCTTAGCACAGGAACTGTTAGGGCTGCCTGTAGTGCATACTTGTTAGTGGTTTGCATACATGCAGTACTTCACTAACCCAGGTGAGATACTAGTTTAGTCCTCCACTTTTATGGTATTACAACATATAGTGTCATACCTGATTAGTAATTTGTTAAATTTGTCAATTTTCAAATTGCTGAACTTAAATATCTTATTTTAAATGCCATAAATCACTCTTTTAGCTATATAAAAAATTTTATAGCAGCTTTTCTCCTGACCTGAGGAAAGGCTTTGTGCCCAAAAATCTGTCTGTTTTGTCTGAATTATATCAGTTGATGTAACACATATTTCTCTTCCCTGCAAATTCTGTCTAGCTTTTTAAAATGAGAAATTTAGGGTCGCTAAAATTGATACTAGATACAGGATGCAAATAGTTAAGTAAGAAAATCTCTTTGAATCATTGAGAGTTAGGATAATTATTATGAATTATTATTTAATAATATAATTGTTTTAAATTATTAAGTAAGTGTTAAGAATAGAATATGAAGTCAGAGCTATCTTACAGGAAAAAAAATTAAGGCCACAGATTGTTCCATTAGATTTAAATAAGAGTGCTGTACAACTCTGTATCCGTCAGTAACCCTTAGAAAATGGCAGATAAATTCTGCTCTACCCATTTAACAAAGCTTTTATCCTTATCATGGCTTTTTCTGTTTTTGTAGAGTTAACCTCCCAGAAGAACATTTTTCATGAGTTCACTATGCACTGTTGTAGTTCGTGTAGAAATTAAGCAGTATTCCACCTTCACTGGGAAAGAAAGATCTGCAAAGGGGAAACTGAAGTACTTGTACAGAAGCTGCTGCCTGTTGAGTACTTCACAAAAGTGCCATTTGATCTTGGGTTTCATTTTGTGTTAGGTATCAGAGACATTTGAAAGACTATGTCTGTAGAAAGAGTTGTAGAAAGAGTCCACGGTTTAAACAAGGGGACAACCCACCCCCCCACCCCCCCAACAAGGATATCTCAGGGTCTCACAGCCAACCAGTCTGTCCTGTACCTTTTGCACTGTGGGACATTGTCGCTGTTGGCACGGGAGAGGTTGGTGGAGAGGAGCAGCACTCATTATGTGTGGTTCATGCCAATCTGCCGTGTGTTGGGCTCAAGGCAATGTACCTTGTATTAGTGACCAAGTATTTTAATTTTTTTCTTCCTCCTTCCCCCCCCCCCCCCCTCTTTTTCTGAGCTATTTACTTTGGAAAAACTCTCTTTGGAAACACAAACTCTCTTTTCACTTCACATTCTCTCATAATTCCATGACTGTAGGATTTGCAGTTTTAAGGAAAATGTGCTTATTGTTGTGACATTACTTATAATGTGTTGAATTAGTAGCAGTATGGCATGTACCCACATTCAGATTTCCTAGATGTGTGGAGTCTGGAAATCCTGTTACAGTCAACAGAAACTCTAGTCATGGACATGCAGCTATGAATATTTTCCTGAGGTGGCAATTACAAAATAGGGCAAAGTTTTGCCATATAGACCCTGTTCTATAGTTGGTAGTATCTATAATCTGTTGGCAGTATGGTAAACAATAACAAAAAAAGCGATGGGTTGCTGGAAGCAGGATTCTCTGTGATCCACTGGGACATTTAATTTTTCTACACTTCCTCATACAAACCTAGATCACAATACTGGCAGTTTTCCTGTGTGTAGTACAAAAATCCCATTAACTCAGTAGAGCCAAAAAAGCCCCCATCCTCCAAGCTATCTAAGTATTGTCAGCTGGCAGTTCCTTGTGGGCACCATAGATAGAAGTGTTTTTTTATGAGGAATTTAAAGAAAAAAGGGCTTTCAGGTTACAAGTAAAGTATTTTATCTGTAGTGATGGAGGTATGGAACAAAATGAGAAGGCATTTATATAAATAATTGAGAAGTGGAAACTGTTGCCTTACAGAAATATAGCATGGGAGGAGGAATATGAAATAATTAAAATGCAGGTGTTTTTCCCTTGCATTCCTGAGTATTGATGTAAACACAGGAAAACAAGTGAACAATTTTGCAGCAATTCCCGAGTCTAGGCTTTGCATCAAGCATTTGATATTGTGGATAGTTTGTTTCATTTCATGTTAGAATTGGCCAGTCCTTTCTGGGGTTGTAGCTACAACTTGGGAATAGATAATATGACAATAAAAATAATACTTTAGTGGTGCTTTGCTATTCAATTTGTCTTTGAGGGACGACTTGTCAAAGTATGAAAGGAGTTCATGAGTGAGGGAGACAGACCCAAATTCTGTACCTCCATCCATCCTGGATGTATACAACATGAAAGAAGGACAGAGGGTCGGTATCCTACAGATCCCTGCATATAAGTGTAATAAATACTTTGTATAACTCACATACATTACAGTATACCTGAGTCAGTCAGTTACCTGAATCAGATGGGATCACCTCCACCAGACCGAGGGAGATGCAGTTACGGAGGTCTAAGTTCCCTTTCCTAACCCCATACTGCTCGTACACCAAGCCCATGTTAAGATACAGTTCACAGCATAGGTACAAAAAAAATGCGTATCAGTTTTGGTAATAAGACGTAGCTGGCAAATGCACTGCTTTGGTGAAAAAATTTAGCTAATTATATTCTAAAATTACAGAGTGTGTGTGTGTGTGTATGGGGGAGACTGAGTTACTATGAACATAGCTGCTGGTTTACATTTTTTTTAATGGTTCTGTGGTTTCATTGCAATGAGTTTCAGGTAAGATTACTGGTAGATGATCATGTCAACTGTCTGAAACTGGGGTCCTGAATGAGTGCTGTTACTTGCTTACCATGATACAGTTTCACTTCAAAAGCCATGTGGCCATTTTTAAAGGACAGTATTTCCCTGTAGACAGCTAACCAATCATCCATGCATAGCTGAAGCCAAAATAGTCCTAATATTCTCTTTACTGCTACTACAGTAACTCTTAAAATGAAGGATGAGATCATAGTAGCATTTTGGTTATTGGTTCAGTTTCCTATTTCTTTCTAGATCTTTTTTAAGCTCACACTGTCCTTACAGAACGACCTCCTGGGCTGCTGTGTGTAACCATGTGACCAGCTGTTTACTGTGCTTCACTGTGCTAGTTTGAGTCATTTTGATAACAAAGACAACATTTTTAGCTTTATGGTGTATCAGAGGGCTCAACAGTGATTTAATCACATACTTGAGAAGAATCCAGCACTGGGATAAGAATGAAGTGTGACAGAAAGCACTTCAGTCAGGATTGATTATCAACTAATAAACTAATGCCAGTACAGTTTGTTTTCCTTCTAGTGTTGTAAGGTTTCTGTAAAGAAACACTGTGGGTGAGTTCTTTTACTTTGCACCAGGTGAGGATCTAAACAATATCCTGCAGTTAAGAGACCCAGAAGTACAAGTATACTGGCAGGCCCCAATAAAGAGCTAATGGAAGTTTATTTATGCTGATGGATGTCTCATGCTAGTAAATGCTACACTTCATAGTATGTTAATTGCCTGATAGTATGTTTTTGTTTGCTACTATAAATCAACTTGTTGCAGTATTTTTAATATTTATAATCTCACATGATGATAATGCGCTTCTTTGCATATCAAGAATTTTGGGGAATATAAGTTGCATTTTTAAGTTCACTGGTGTGAAAGTTCCAGCTGATTTTTCATGTCCTTGAGTTGCAAATGCCTGAGTGTCATGAGATCTTTTATTTAAAAAAATATAGCACGCTGTTCCTATGCCAAATATTCTTTTGGAAAGCTATTTTTGCTCCCACCCCCAATAGTAACAAGAAAATACTGCACTATGAGTTATTTTTAAGTGGATGGAAATAGCATCCATATTATTTCAAGTCACTGATATATAAAATCTTTGTAAGAACAGCCACTTGTTTATTGCATGTTGTTTTCTTACATTTGCTTATTCTTAAATTTCAGAAAAATTATCTTGAATGGTAGTTTTTGTTCATGTAAGTATCTGCATTCTCATGTACCAAAAAATTATGGTTGTGTCTGTAAATGAGAATGACTATTATTCTTCCTTTCTATATTGTGATTAAACAAAACAACAGAGCTCTGCATCCTTGATTCTTACAAGTTGTGATCTGTCACAGAACAAGACAGTTCTCAAAAACTTGCAGAATCAATTACATAGAATAACCTTTTCACTTTATTAACAGAAAGAAATGAGGATGGTGGAACTCAGTGGAAATGTATGCACATTATTTTGTGTTCATTCATTTTTACAGGTGCATAAAATGTTACATAAAAAAAGGTTTTGCAGATTATAGAAAGTCAGAATGTGTAGATTGTGTCACAGACAGCTTTTAAATTAATGGGGATGAGTTTTCAACTACATCATAGGGAGTGTAACAAAATTTTCCCTAATATATAGTTGCAATAGTTGTGGAGGAGTTAAGTGTGGTGCTTACAGTACTTGAAAATTTTATTCCAGTGACACAGTTATGTATTTATTTTCTGTTGAAACACCTTAAATAGGTAGAAATAATTAACAAAATTCAGAAGGAACCAATATTTTTTAGTATTTTATGCAGGTAGAGCTAAAATTTAACTAAATCCTCTGTATACTTCACTATTATAGACAGCTTATGACTTCAAAGACAGCAGAATTTGTGCCATATGTGTCAGTAGTAGCCTGAGAAGTTGTAGTATAACATCTTAAATGTGGTCACACTGTGTATTCTGCTTTTAAAAAATATATTCTTCAAAAGATAAATTTTTGCCAGATGCATTTATGCTCTTCATTTCAAGAGTAGATGGTCCTAAAAACATTAAAAACAAATGGTCAACTGCCTTTAGTAATGATTTCTTATGAGTTTTAATTCATTTTATAGATACTTTTTATCTGTAATTAGCTTCACTCTCTATTCTATAAACAGAATTAATTACTTCTATGATAACTAGTAAAGTAGTTTTTGGAATTACCCTACATTTGGAATACAGGAAGGAAAATGTGTTAGGCTGTACATGCAGAAGTTAACTTCTAAAATAGCAGACTGTTTATTTGATGGATAACATTTTTTTCTTACCAAACTGTATCTAATCAAATCCTTACAAAGCAATGCCATGCATTCAATGCATGTCCCATAATTCTCTTTGGAGACAGTGCACAGCTGCTGCAGTTAGTATTAGCTGCTTCTTATGGCTTGGTATTTTCTTTCAATAAAAATCACAGATGGCAGGGTGTCTTTCACACCATGATTGTAAATATGAGCCTGGTTCAGGTGAAGAGGTGATGTAAGTACATATAATTCTACTTTAAGTATAAAAATCCCACATTGAGCTCAATTACTGTCTGTTTTTCTGTGGTCCCTGAAATGTTCAGACTTGATCCAATGACAGTAATGACATGAGACATAAATTGCGCATCTTAGGAAGGACATTGGCATCCTATACCTGTGAAATAATATGTTATTATTAACATAGCTCTGCAAGGTTTAGCTTCTTGTGAATGTAGCTCTGTGTTTGTAAGTGCAGTTGTTACAGCTTTTGTTCTGTGTTCTGTGAAGTGCATGAGACTTCTTAAAACCTCCCACTTCTATCAAGTTTGCCTCTGCAGATAGCTCGTTTCCCTTCCACTCACACTGACACATCCTCTTGGGTGGGAGGGGGAGACATGTAAATTACTTGCATAGAGCTTATGGACTGCTATTGTATGAAGGTTTTGGTTGCTGATTTTAGGGTGAAAGCACAGTGATACCAAACATCATCGTAGACATCTCAGATTCTAATTTTGTTTCTCTGTTGAAAGAGAGTAACTGAAGCACATCTGTTCTGAAGAGTAGGGTACGATGAGGACTTGAGTCCTACCTGAGTAAGCTCCAGTGTTGGAAGCAAGGTAGCTATGCCTTCAGGCCTTTGTAGCAAGAGCTTCTTGTAGACCATATTAGTTCGAACACAGCCCTCTGAGGATGCGGTTGTGTGGCCCAGACTCAAGCTGTGGCAGTAGTTTGGTCAATATTAGCTTGAAGGCCAATACACCATGCTTTGTTGTAATGTGTAGACGTGTCCTAATAAAAGACTGAGATTTACAGAAGTCTGTTGCAGAACTAACAAGCATTTAAGAGTTTCCAGCAGGTTGTACCATGTGTTGCTGTCTAATACCAGCTCAATCTACATCCAAATTAATCAGGAGAACATAGAAACAGAATCTGATGGTGACTCAGAGTCAGAGGAATATAGCATAGGGACTGACACAAGCACAGAGCCTGTTATGGAACTATGATTATTATTAGAATTAGTGCTGGTGGATATGAACTTTCTTTGTCTCTGGACAGTCTCTGTATTGACTTTTTAAATTATTGCAGCAGTATTTGTGAATTTGCAAGCTGCAGAACTGTGCTGAGAACATTTAATTCAGTTGACAGTATAGGACTATACTTGCTATGTGTTTTTGAGGCTGTTTTTCAGGCTATTTTAAGTACCACCTGTGCTGAAGCTTCCATCATTTCTTTTACGTAGCTTTCTCAAATCAAAATACCCTATTTTCAACAAATTCAACAAGTCTAACTTGAAACTAGTTTCTAATTGTACCTTACATTTCTCCCTTCCTACTTCTAAGTCAACTCATTGTCCCCATAAAGACAATGGCAAAACTCTCATTGAGTTAAATACATCAATTTCAGCACTAATATTTATACCATTTAAAAATGTGTAGGCAGTACTCATTTCCCTCCATTTTTTTCATAATTGTGTTAAACTATTCTGTCTATATCTGAGGGTTTTTTCAAAGTTCTAATGATTTTTCATTTGTCTCTGTTCACTTATAATTTTTATTATTCTTCCATGGATCTTCTGTCATTAATTTAAATCATTCTGGTAATGAAAAACCTCAGCTGGATTCTCAACATAGACAAGTGTGTATCACTTCAATTTTTATTTTTACTGCCAAGCTCAGTTGCTAACTCATAGAGCTGCTGTTCACTGTTACCTTGCTAAATGGTTTTTATTTCTTCTTTTTTTTCTACTGCAAAAGCATATCAGATATTTTTCCCTGCTTTCAACTTTTTGCATATTTTCTAAGCTGAAGGTTTTTTTCATCCTCTTCTGTCAGTTTGCCTTCTCTCTGATTCCTTTTTAAAATATTTTTATCATTCTTCCTTAAAACTGCAACATCTTCTGAGGGATTTTTTTTCTTAGTGTTAATTTTCATGTTGGTTACTTTTTATTCTAGGACACATAACAAAAAAGCTAAAAATCTAGCCTATTGCCCGTCTTTGTGGAATAGTCTAGACGTAACAGTTCATTACATTTGCTTTTAATGACTGCATCTTTGCGTTCTATTTATTAGCACTGTGTATTTATTTTCAGTCTCTATGTGTACCTGTGGACTTTGTAAGGATGTGCAGACTATGAACTTGATGTTGGATGGACATCCAGAAAACACCAGTAGGATGGGATTTCTCTAATGCAGGTGGGATTGGAGGTGTTTACCTGTGTGGCATGGGAGAGCTCTTACATGGCATTAATTTCTATCGCAGGGTATAGAAGGATTGTTTCATTTTAGTTACAAAGTTAGTAAAGATGATATATGTCTGTAAGACTTTCTATTCATCAAAAGAAAATTTTAATTCTTGGTGTATTTGTTGATTTGATATCAAGCAAAGATGATATCAAGGAAGTTTCCAAGTCTTCTTGCTGCTTGGAAACAAATGTCTGCAGTAACAAGAACAGTCAAGTGCCCGTTTATCAGCTTGCTTTCTGTTCTCTACTAGTGTCTTAAACAGGTAAGTAGGAGCCCCCTGCTTATGTCTTTGTGACGCCTGGTTAGCTAAGAGACAGCTTTATGTACTTCTGGTGACAAGAATTATGGCTGTGCATTTCTGACATGTTGTCTGCACATTACTCCATACATCTGACAATTCTCACCTAATATTCTGGTTACATGTAATCTAAATGAGAAAGGGAGCGTAGCTATTTTGATAAACATGGAAATGCTTAACCACACTCAGCAATGTAGCACTCTGTTAGATAAAAGTATCTCGGAATTCACACCTCTGTATACAGCTGCCACAGAAAACTGGTTCTTCCCTTGGTCTTTTTTCCTGTTCAGGTCTTTAGAGCAAGCTTCAGTGAATAGAAAGGGTTTCAAAGGGAATAACGAGCTTGACTTGAGAGTGAACTGATTGGGCATACTTCTACTGCTGAATTAGAGAAAGTTTGACAGTAGTCCCTGCCTTCAAATCCAAATAGTGTGAAGGCTTCGAATGGCTACTTCTAAAACAGGTTGATCGGATCCATCTCATCACATTTGTCTCCTCTGGGCAGCATGTGACAGCTCTGTACACCTAAGGTACAGTTCTGAGGGGGGCACAGGTTTCAGGTCACAGTCTGAAAATGTGAGATCTTTGCTGCAGTACACCAGAATAGGGCTTTAATTACATGCCACCAAAGTTATATTTTCTGTTTGTGGTATGAAGACATTTAGAATCATAGAACCATAGAATTGTTCAGGTTGGAAAAGACCTTTAAGATCATAGAGTCCAACTGTTAACGCAGCGCTGCCAAGCCCACCAAGTGCCACATGTTCACACCTTTTAAATGCCTCCAGGGTTGGTGACTACACCACTTCCCTGGGCAGCCTGTTCTGGTGCTGGACAACCCTTTAGGTCAAGAAGTTTTCCCTAATACCCAGTCTGACCCTGCCCCGGTGCACTTGAGGCCGTTCCCTCTGGTCCTGTCACTTGTTACCTGGGAGCAGAGCCCGACCCCCCTGGCTGCAGCCCCCTTCCAGGGAGCTGTAGGGAGCGATAAGGTCTTCCCTCAGCTTCCTTTTCTCCAGACTAAACAACTCTGGTTCCCTCAGCTACTCCTTATAGGACTTGGGCAACAGAGCTGGGAAAGGGTCTGGAGCACTTCTCTGAACATGCTCCGGCCCCTCAACACCCCCCTTGCAGTGAGGGGCCAAAACTGACCCCAGGGTTTGAGGTGCAGCTGCACCAGTGCTGGGTATGGGGGGGCCATCGCTGCCCTGGTCCTGCTGGCCACAACAGTTCTGATACAGGCCAGGATGCTGCTGGCCTTCTTGGCCACCTGGGCACACTGTTGGCTCATGCTCAGACCCTGCCCACCAGCCCCCCCAGGCCCTTCCCCGCCGGGCAGTTCCCAGCCCCCTGCCCCCGCCCGCAGCGCTGCCTGGGGCTGGTGTGCCCCCCGTGCAGGACCCGGCACTGAGCCCTGTTGAACCTCCTGCAGTTGGCCTCAGCCATCGGCCCAGCCTGCCCAGCCCCCTCTGCAGCCCCCTGCCCTCCGGCACATCAACACCCCCCAGCCCGGTGCTGTCTGCAAACTGGCCGAGGGTGCCCTCGATCCCCTTGCCCAGCTCGTTGATAAAGATGCTGAACAGACCTGGCTCCAGTCCTGAGCCCGGGGGAACACCACTTGTGACTGGCCACCAACTGGCATGAGATTAGGGGAGTCCAAGGACACAAAATCTTATAGGACTGTGCAGACAGGCTGGTTTGGTTGCAGGGAGGCAGTGCTGACGTAGCCAGCTCCTCACTGACTTAACAACAGTTACTGAAGAGAGTTCTGCCCAGAGTTGTGGCCGAGGTTTCTCTGGGAGAAATCTGCTGGGTTGGATTGCTTCAAAAGCAGATCTAGAGGACAGTTCAGTGATGTGGATAAACAAGGTACAGTGCTTTTGCTTACAGTCTCTAATATGGCTGTGCATGCAAATCCTTTAAACTGTGCTTTATGTCATTAGTATGTATTTAAAAAGACAGAAGATGCTGCATTGCAAAGGCTGACTTTTCTTTAGACCCTCTTTCTGCAATCCCATGGATAGCTTTTTGCACAAGACCTTGGTTGAACATCAAGTAATAGATCATCCTGGTTTGTGTGGAACCCTTAGCACCCAACCAAATTTTTATTTAAAAATTGATTGTGCAGCATTAAGTTATTTTAACATCATGTGTGGCCTCTCTAGCATGTACATGTGATGGAGGACTCTGCCAGTGTATATCATACTCTGGGAAGGGAACAAGAAGAAGATACAGTACTCTGTTTGGAAAACTGTAACTCAGTGGATTTTTTATTGAGCTGTAGACATCAGAGTTCCTGTGCATCTTTTCTCTTGAACCACCACTGTCATTATTACATGAGAGGGAGGGAACTGTAAACCCCTGAACCATAGTTTGGACTTAATAACTGTGGAATGTTTAAAGGAAAACTTCTTGGCTACATGATTAAATACTTTACTGTCCAACATGGAAATTTCTCTTATTATGCACAATAACAAGAAATCATACTAAATTTGATGCCTTAGATATTTGCTTTTTCTGCTCTTGCCTTCTGAATTGCCTTGTCTTATAAAACACTTTCTGTTTATAATTAATTCTCCCATATTTTCATTCATATCCTTTTCAAGATATTTATTGTTTATGTCATGGCTTAAGAGCTAAGCTAATAACTTTAAAAAAACCCAACCCCAAAACCATGCATTATTTTTCTCTTCTCTGATGGAGGTATTGATACAGTTATCTGAGGGATGTAGCAACAAAGGCTGAAAATTCATTTTACCGTTTCAAGAGGAATAACCAGAAGTATTCCATCAGTTAAGTCTTCAGTGTATAGCTGCATGGAATTTAATCTACCATAGCTTTTCTTTGGCTTGCTTTGTCCGTGGTATTATGTTATTCTGTCATTTTTAATTGAAGTTTAGAAATTAATAGTTCTAGACCTCTTTTAATAACAAATTTAATTTTTAAACAAATCTTTATTTTAGGCAAAAAAAGTGCATTGCTTCTCGGTTCTGAGTTTTTGTGCTATAGGAAGAGGTTGCTTTTTTAAGTGTGATAATTTAATCTAGGCTTATAGTATGGGGACTCAGCTTGTCCATGTAAGGCTGGTCTGTTCTTCATACACATTTTTAATTTTGGTAAGCTACTTAAACTCCTCTGCATCTGATAATTTTTCCAGGAAGATATTTCCTACTGGGAGATTTTTAGCATGGAGCTTTCCTTTTCTCTTTCCCTAAGCTCCATACATCTCTAAATGGGGTTGTTTATGAACAAAAAAGTTTGGCAGATTCAGTATGGGTGGAGTGCAGTTTAGATATCTGTCTTGAGAAACAGGAGTTTACATAAATCTTACTTAGCTAAATTGTTGGGTAAGAGCCAATTATGTATAGTAGAACTGCTTTTTTAAATCCTAAGCTGTATGCCTAAACTTGTCAGGCCTCATGGAAACTGTATAATTTTCTTTCCCTTTCTCCCATGTTCTTCATGCTTTTGCATATTCTCTGCAAAAATTCTCTAGTGCCTGTAAGCAGAAAACCTTTGACAAGTAAGATCACTTAGACTTCCAAATTACTAATGAATTACAGCAGAGTAATTTTCCCTGCAGTGCTCTGGAGGATGCCTTCTTTGGTCAAATTTTTACCAAATCCATTGGGTCTTTATATAATGCAAGGCAAATACCATTTTTTTTGTGGGTTTTTTTTGTTTTGTTTTATTTTCCCCCTCTACTTATGTCCCCTCTAAATTTCCCTTAGCTTTATAGTGTCACGCATAGTTTTTCCTGTTTGGTCTGCGCTGGCTTGTTAACTGCTTTGCTATTCTTTACTCACTGGCCTTTTTCATATAAGCTGCCCCAGAAAAAAATCTTCAAATTATTGGCAATTATTTTGCCACTTGCTAGTAAAGCCAGTTCTTATCACCCCTGACAACTGTGTAGGAATTTTGGGCTTCATACTTGTATATGCCGTTGTATACCACTGTAATCACAGTTGTTAGCTGTCTTAGAATACTTTGATACCTGTTTTCTTCTTGGATGTTGTGAACAGTGGCTAACACTTAAGTTTGAATGTTACAAAATTTTGCTAAATGGGCCCCCAAATCTTTGTTTTCTTCAAGAAGGAAGGCAAGATCAGTAAAAATAATTATCCGGTGCCTGATACTTCTTAATTACTTGTAAATTCATTATTTGAGACTATACTCAAAGTACATCCTGCCAGGACAGTAGCCTACAGGTTCTGAATATAATTTTATTAGCCTCTTTGAAGCAGTCTATTACCTATTTAAAAATACTTCAAAATGTAATTATTTTAATTATTTTTAATCCTACAGGATGCATTGCTAATTATTACTGATAGTATAGATTTATTATATTATATGGGGTGGATTTTGTCTGACTAGTTTCAGAGGTTTAATTAAAAGTTCTAATGGATTTATTATTAATAGCTTTGGGCTCTATTAACCGGTATGCTAATCACCTTTTCTCCCCAGTATTTTCTGTGGGAGACATGTGGGCAATCAGAAGAATTATTTAGTTCCTCTCAACTAGCTGTTGGAGTGGGATGATTTACAGCCTTCTGCAGAAGGCGTTGACTTGTGCTGGCTTCTACAACATGGAAGTAGTATTTGATAATCAGAGCTCTCATACAGAATTTGTCTTCTACAATGAACAGTTCTTCTAGCCAGGATGTTACGAACCAAGGTGAGGTGACCTCACCAAGAGTTGTTTTTATGAATGTAATTTACACAAAAAGTCACCAAACTCACAGGCAAGGACTGGCCAATGTAGATTCTGAAAACATGGAAAGAATTTGAAAACTATGGAAAATAGTGGGAGAGGGATCTGGGAGCTAGAGAACCAAAGAAAATAGAGGATGAGACCCGAAAGGACTCGAGGAGCCATGGGGCTTATAGAAGAGGTGGTGGAGAGGCGTGGGGCTGGATGGAAGGGGTTCATGGGGAAGTGTGGGGTGTGGGAAGCAGGAATTTGGGTGCAGTGGAGGGGTCTGGAGTGCAGGCATGACAAGAAGGCAGCAGTGATCAAACTGCAGTGCAGCACCAACTAGTTGTGCCCAAACCCAAACGCTGTGAGTTTTTTTGGACAGGAACAGCAGTCGATGTTTCTGCCTGGCTTGGAGTGTGGGAGGCGACAGCAGCTAGTAGAGGAGTCACAGCTCTGGTTAGGCAGCAGCTCGGGCAGAGCGCTGGGTAGTTATGAAACACTGAAGAACTGTTGATAGCACATAACCCGGGGCTGCAGAGCACACCAGAAGGGACAGGGCATTAGGACATGCGAGCATTAACTTCTTTGTAGAGCTGCCTGTGCATGTTGGACACCACAAACTTTTCCTATCTTACAGTATTATTTAATAGGCTGTTATAACTGTCATAAAATGACCATACTGCGGTCTGAGTTAACAAAAAAGATTCTGTGGTTTTAAAGCTACAGCTCTTTTTTTTTGAGGCCTTACGTTGCTGTGCTGTATTTCCATACAAGTGGACTAAGGTGATGGCTTAATTAAGTACTTTTCTACTAGTAGAGTTGTGCCCATGCTAAAGTTTGTAATCAAGTGGGCAAAAGGCTTGAAATAGTGAAGAGGCAGTGGTCTGGAAGTGGGGAATGAGGTGTGAGGGGCAGAAGGTAATGACTGTAAGGTTTACCTATAAAAGGCTGGAAGTCACTTGCAGCCTTGTTTTAGACACTTGACAAAAGTAGGGGGCACAGCCTAATCTGTGTAATGCTGTGGAGAAAAACAAGAGTTACTAAAATACTGTTCATGCTGAAGAAGTGAATAGTTTGGCAGCCTGCAGCCATCTGGTTATAGTCAAAATGTCCACTACTGAGGCCTTTAGATTATACAATGACCAGAGATACTACAGTTCTTGCCATTCTTTCACCTCTTATGTACATTCCCATGAAGAAAATACTCTGAAAGAAATGCTGAGAATTCTGACATTTTGGCACATTGCACAATGACAATTAAAAAAATCCACATAAAAACCACAAAGAAAACCCCACCACAAAAATAAAAAAAACCAAACCAAAAACCCCAACCCAATAACTTTACCTTATTAAAATATATTTTGAAGCCTTCTGATAATTTTGTGATTTAAGGAGCCCAAGAGAGATTTTGATGTCCAAATCATATTGAACATTAATTTTAATGTGACAGTATATGTTAGTCTGTCTCTCACCTTCACTGTTTAACTGCAGTTGTAGTGTAGCGTTAGTTGTAGTGTTCTCTTAGAACTTTGTATCTGAGATGAAGCCCAGAACATGGATCGCGTACTTATCTGAATTCAGGAAAAAAAAAAAAAGATGATCCCGCATGTGTTAAGTTCATTATGAATAGAATCATTCTGTGTTAAAAGTATGTTTATTGTGTATTGCTCTAATGTTGAAAGCCAATTTAACAGAAAGTTTGCTTCTGTAAACCAATTTACTGATTAAAAATTGCATACTCTGCCTGTCACCTCCATTACAGCGTATTTAGCTCCTTTCTTGATTTCTCTAGACAAATGCAAAGTGACATCTTAAAGGAAGAGCAGCTATTACTAGCACTCAAGACTTAATGCATTGACCTGGTGTGCCCTCTGTGACCTTGGCAGTATAAGGCAGATTAGTAGTTCATTGCCTCTTTCTGTTCATGTTTATTTTATTGGAGGTATAGATGTTGTATTCACACACCTTACAATCTGTGAAGTTAAAATTAAACAATTTGCCATCATGTCTTACAGTGAGAAACTGAAAATCACACTTCTGTGTCTGTGTACCAGACAATGTTTTGTCTTTGGTGAAAAAAAATTTTGTAAGAAAGGTGAGATTTCAGAAGAGACTGAGTACATGTGGGGAACTAAGTTTATATCTTTTGAAACAACTCAATCTTAAGTATAAAAGGAATAATTAGGAAATAAAGTATTGTTCACATGACTTCAAAATCTCAGTGCAAATCTTTCTGAAACTCTGAACTTAGATGCTTCTGTACCATATAATGTTCTGATTGGAACAATCTCCTGGATGGGTCTTTTTCCAGTAATAAGTATAGCAAATTTCTTTTTAAGCCAGTGGGAGAAGTGAATTTATAGTTATTCCCTGCCAGCTGCTTAAAAAGCTGCCAGCTTCTCTACTTTTTGTGTCAAAGTTGAAATCTATCTTGACTTGAGCTGAATTCTTTGTGTAAAAGCATGGTGATTGCTGGTGTTTTCCTGTTGTAAAAAAGCCCTCAGCTGAAAACTTCTGAAACCATATTTTATAGTCACACAAATACAGAGCCTGAGAGCACTGAAAAAGCTGAATAGGACAATTACTAAGAATTCATAGTGACAGTTGACATCTGTCAGGCACAATTACTGGGGTTTGTTGATTTCAGTGTAGAAATTTAATTTTTATTTAACAGAATTTTACCCTATTGCATTGGTGAACAACACCAGCCATTGTGACCTGTACTGTTACACTTGGTATATACTTGGTGTATATACAATAGTATTGCCTAACTGTGAGTGAGTTAACAGAGGTGGAATGTGAATTGAGACAGTGGAGCTGTCAGTTTTGCCTTTCCTTAGAAGTGTGATGATCACTGCTTGCCAAAGGACTTCTCTTCATCTGTACTTTATTTAGGCTCTTGGTCCTCTTTCACTTCTCATACAACTTTGCCTGTATTTCTTCTGCATGTTCTGGCCCATGCTCTTGAATTTTCTTCTGGCCTCACATTCTTATTGTCACTTTTTCTCATGAATCATGCTTTCTGATATTGATCCAGCTACCTTGTGTGTCAAACATCTTTCCTTTCTTCTTAGTGCTTTTTTCAGATAGAAAAGGTGAATTTGGGACAAATTCTGAATCCTGTTGGTGCTTGACAGATTCAGAAAATACCTATTCTCTTCCCGGTTTGTCACAGACTTCCTTTGTAATTTAAGAAAAGGCTCTCTATGTTTCAGTATATAACAGGGAGAAATATAAAGGTATTTTTCATAGTATTAATAGAAAATATTTTTCATATTTAATACTATTTTATAGTAGTTAGGAATAATTATTTTAAATATGTAAATATAAGGAGGGCAAGAATGGTTAGAAGCCATGGCTTCATCTTTCATTCCAGTGAACAGCACTGGTCAGGAGTATTACAAGAAAAGGGAAAGTATTGTAGCATAATAAATAATAGCATAGCATAATATTCCTTCAACCTCCATAAATCCATCTGTATTTTTCATGTATGTTCTACACATCTGAACACCATTGCAATGAAAGGGCAGCTTGTACTGTTCCAGCCCTTGCAACTGATTGCTCCCCTGAGAGCACTCTCCAGTGTTGGTCTTGGCACAGCCTTATCCTAATGGGCATAATTTAATCAGAATGTTTTGAAACGTTAATTTTCAGAGTCTTTATTATTCACTAATATCTTTTTTCTAAAAATGTGTCTTTAAAAATTCAAGTGGATGTACCCCAGTCAAACTAATGTTTCTCAAAGATCTATTTGAACTTTTCCCTCTACCCTTTTGAAGATTTTAAAAGAATGCACGGTAAAGTCAATAGCAGGATCATAATCACTGGTTTGGTCTTTGCATCAAAGGTTCAGAATAAAAAGTAATCTACATAGCATGTCTCAGGATCAGGTGTGTTTTCTTTTTTGGGGCTATTACCTGAATACGTTGATGTTCCTAGTTTTGAGAGAGATGTCAATGTATTAATCACATACTTATAGATGTACTGTGCTTGCATGTACTGCTGTCTGTAGGTGACACAATTTGGAGTAATTGTTGAAAGACTATTTTGAATCCGAGCTGCAGGAGGTGGTTCAGGAGGCAACATGTGATTCTGGTTTGCTCCGTATCTTAACAACAGAAGACCAATCTGGTTCTGAGTTACTCAAAATCCTTTGGGGAAAGTTATTTCAAGCATGTATTAACATCCTGATTTCTTCAAACCAAATACCAGCAGTACTCTTCACACAGTGCTGAAATAAATATACACATAGTTTCATGAGGTATTCAATAAAAAATGTTAGAATTGATAGTGTATGAAAAATGCGATTATCTTACCTGATAAATTGTGCCTGATTTGACTAACTTCAATAACAAAACTTTGTATTAAGAAGTACTATGATCATTGATTGCAGCATCCAACAACACTGTATGTGGAAAGAGGCATTATTAAAACAGTAACTGTTTAGAAGCAATGATGCTCAAGATTCAGGAAATCCATTCCTACCAACAAATACATCCTGATCCAAACCCTCTACTTTCAAACCTGTTGGGTTTGATACCATGGTTAGAAAATCTTCCTTTTAGCTTTGGCTAAGGTATATTGTGCAACTTTCTCCTTGTAACAGTAAAGGAATTTAACCTTTCCCAACCCTTTCTGGGCACAGTTTGCACATCCCATCATGTACCTATCATTAAAAATGCACATTTATTCCTCAGCTCACAATTTTTTTTAGCAGTCAAATTCTGAGTAGTAGCAGATGGTTTCAAAGCTGCATTCCTTTTGTTAAAAGCCTCAATCATATCTGGTGTTATTAAGGATAATAATTACCTCTTGAGTGTTAGAATAGTGCTACTGCTTCAGAAATTTAAGGTGTGTTTTGCTGCTTCGTTTCTGATTTTATTTTCAGCTGTTTAGATTCAAGATACAAGTGGGAAAGTGGGGATTAAAGCTGTAGAGACCCAAATATAGTTATTGCACCTGCTAAGCACCTGTAATTTAAAGATAGGCATTTAATATTTGGGAAAATGAGCGAAATCTTTTTGTTGACAATTCGTCATTGCAGTGTTCAATGGTCTTCATAAAAATTAACACAACACTTGACTATTTTTTAGAAATCTTTGGGATTGTTCATTGTCTGATGAGACAGCTGCTGCAGTTCTTTTCATTCTGGATGCAATATTTCTCATTAATTGTTAAAGAATGTGGAATCATATTTGTGTTTATCTTGACTGTATGCCCATATGTACATGCAACAGGCATCTCCTTCAACTTTTTAATTTAACTGCCCTCTGACTGCAAAGGTAACCTCTTGAATATTGTGGATATTGTGCAATCATACCGTATAAGGGTACAAAGCGAAGTAATAAATGTTCCTCTTCATCTCAATGGAGTGTTAGCTTTGCAGACAGATTATGGCGATTTAAATGTCAACAGAGTTATTTTACTTCTGGTTGTTTTAGTAGAAGCATTCAGTTAATGTGCTTATCCAGCATGGTTGGATATTCCATTCATCTGAAGGGACATTCCAGAGGAATAAGGCTGCAAGTTTTAAATTGGGGATGGTTTCATCATCTAAGCAGCAGGTTGGATTTCCTAGACTAACATCTAGACTCTCTGGAACCACAGGTTCAAGTCCTGGCAGACAGCCCTGCCAAGAGTCACACTTGACACTCATTTGGTCCCCAGTGTGTGGCTCCATGACAGCTCTGCTGCCATCTCGCACATAGAGCAGCGAATAAGCAGCGTGTTTCATCCCCTGCCGGCGGGGTAGACATTGACAGCTACTTCCCAGGGCTGTGGGATTGCCCCTGCTCCTGTTTGCTCTTTGAACAGAGAGAGAGAGGGGAGAAAAGAAACACTAGGCATGTTAGGGTATGGGAAATGTACCCACCAGGAAATGCTGAACTTCCTTCCCCTCCCACAAAATAGGAAAAGGTGTTGAGAGAAAATAGAGGTTTTGCTCCAGAACTGAGTATCTTTTGGTTTGGAAGAAGAATGTGGAAGTTCAGGTGCTACCTGAACTCAGTCTGGTCAAGGTGGCTGTTGACCTGCACTCTATTGTTTGGTGATCTCTTCCTCAATTATAGAGGTCAAACAAACAATAAAACCCCACCATCCCATCTGCAAAACTGTTTGGAAGTTCTAACAGTGTGGGAGTAAAGTTTGAACTATGCTAACACGTTTGCAGATGACCCCTTTTTGAGTAAACATTTTGACAGAGAAATGAAGTATCATCTTTGATGAAAAGAGTGAGATCCTTAGGCTGCCCAAGTGACATTTCATAACAGCTCATGTATTGATTTTAATCTTCTTTGCCTCATAGTTTGGAAAGAAAATATGAAGAACTGTGGAGAAGCTTGAGGACAGCCTTGTCCTGCATGCTGAAAATGAGCAGTTATTTACTGGATTGCAAGGGGTACGTGCGTGCCTGCTTCTGTATCATTGCTTTTTAATTGAATGGTTCCATTCATTCGTCAGTTGATTGACATCCAGTAGGAATTTGACTATACTTATCAGTTCTGTGCTTGAGTGCTGAACAGACAGATTTCACATAAATATTTTAATGTATCAGATATGTTAGTTTCAATGAGTATTTTGACAGACTAAAACAAGAAAATATTTTAACCCTGTCCCGTCTCTGGTATTATTACTGCTGAAGTACTGTCTTAAGTAGGAACTGCAATGTAAAAGCACTTCAAATCATCAAGCATCATTCATTTAAAAATAAAGCAGACTGAAATATAGCCATCTTTAAGATTTTTGACAATTATTATAAAGCGTACTGGGTAACAGTGAGCAAAAAAAAAAAAGCCCTGAACAGTGAAGATTGCTTAATATTTCCACAGAGGAGATCGATAGAATTACTATGGGTTTTTTAGCTTTTGTTTTTTATTTATCGCAGAGCAGGTCCCTGATCATACTGACTAGCACAGTGCTTTACGTATATACTGGAGATAGCTGAAGGGCTGGATGAACATTGATGAGTCTTGAAACTGTGGAGTGAATAATGAGACTAGGTAACTATTTGCCACATCTTCACATGGTTTGAAATAAGCGATGAGTAAAGGATTAAAAAAATGTGTGTGTGACAGCAGCAGCTTTTCAGAACTGTTGCTGTTGTCCAGGTGGTATTAATTTAGCCTTAAAATGCTCTCCCAACAGGTGTGACTGTTCTCTAGAGGGTTTGGGGAAAGTCCAACAAGTTTGCTCAGTTAGGCTATTCTTTTTTCATTACATTTCTGTTGTTATTGGAAAGAAAATAACAGAAATCAGTTATGCTGTAGTTTGATTTGTAAGGAAAAGTTGTCAAAACGGCTGGTACGATGTGAGGTCGTGACTCACTCCTGCAGCAGTCTGAGCATGGAGCTGGCACAACATGGAAGCAAACGATTGCATGCAGGAGCGGTGCACACAGTGCGTGGTGCTTTGTGCGGCCTGTGTGTGAACACAGCAGCTCTCAGCTGAGCCCCTACAACATCTGAGCTCTCACAGTGCTGCAGCATCAGCCTCCAGCGTGCATCTGACCTCACCACGGCTGCGAAGCCCAGTCCCCTATAGGGGCTGGTGTGGGAGGGAAATTAGCAGGGTATCCAGAGCTGAAATGTGTGCCAGGAGATAAAACAATAGCAAGTACCCATTTCTGGTTACATAGACAATAGAATAAAAATGAGTCTGGAATAAAACAATAATCTCATTACTGTAAGAGGTGTTTGGCAGCACAGTGTCAGTCATTCCCAGACTTTGTGCTATACAATAATGTTAGAAATTTAGCTGTGATATCCAATTTTGCATATCTGAGTGATCCTCATACATGATGAAGTGTAAGTTCTTGCGTGTCTTTTTACATTCTGAAAAGTTTATTTTATTGCTATAGATACATTTTTGAGAGAGTTTCATGCTTGGGGAAAAAAGTAATTTTTTAGAAAAAGCAATTTTACCTTTCTATTAATACAGTAATAATTCAAGCTTTTAGATTATTGCTCCTGCACTTCACTAAGATGAAAATTAAACAAACTTCATCCTAACTAGAATCAGTTGCCACAAAAGTAAAAACCTAAGGAGAAGAAAAAGCTATTAAGAGATTTAAGCACACAACGAACAAGACCTTTTAGAGATTAAAGTATGTGACAAGCATTAGTATTTCAAGGTGCTGTGATCTACTCATGGATTGATGTGCCTCAGAATGAGATGAGGCACATTAAAAGCTGAAATCATTCAAGCTGGTGTGGGACTGAATATGAGCAATTACCAAATAGTTAGGTATTAAATAAAATGGATGATTTTGTGAACTTGCAGTACAGAAGACTTCTTTGTGTGATCAAATACTCAGTCTCTGAACCTTTCCCTTGATACACAAACTTTGAGACAACACTTATTGTGGAAACTGGGAAGTTTGAAAGGAACAGTTCCAATTTTAATGTTGCCGTCTAGCACTTTGAGCGGTGAGAAAGCATTACTCACTAAGAAAAAAAAAAAAAAGTGTTTAACTTCAGCACTTCCATAAGCATTAGCCATTTAAAAGTCGCAGCCATTAGCATTTGTAGGTTAGGAGTGCTGGTGTAAAAGCTTGCCAGGTACCTCTGTCATGCTTGCGTGGTAGTGAAGACTTATATGCAGACTCCATTAGGAGGGTTTTTCTGCGTTAAAGAGCCTTATTCCTTCTGGGTATTAAAGCAGAATCCTCTTAGGTCCCGTTCAAACAGTTTGTCTGGACTGTAAATCGGGCATAGCAGTTTTACAAAGGGTTTTAGCCTAAAGCATGTGTAACTGTGATTGAAGAGCAAACGCAGCTTTCCACCGGTATGGCTGTGGCCTTAATTGGGATCCAGTACATGGGCAGCCACCAGGATGGGATGATAAAGTGTCCAATTAAGAAGAAAAACAATAATTGAAAAGTGCTTATGAATAGTTGCAAATAAAGTACTAAGTAAGTGACAATGAGGGGAACAGTTTTTCTTAGCCTTGTTTCTATGTTTTCTTTCAATAATCAGAGAATAAGTAGAATAATAAGAATTATGATTATTATTGCCAGTGGACTGATTTCCTTTCACTCAATTCAGCCAAAGTTTTGATGCTGACCTAAGTAGAAGTAGGCTCAAAGACAGTAAAATCCTATAAACTCATTAAAAAGATACAAATGTGCATGTGTATTGAAATGGTAAAAAAAAAGAATTTGTCTAATTAAAACTGCTTGAAATTTGAGTGAATGTTATTCACCAACCTTGGTGAATAAAACACTTCTACAACGTTTAAAACATCAAAATGGAGTACATTGTTACTGGTTTTGGTTTGAAAATTGAGTGTTTTCTGTAGTTTCAGTCTGTGTTCCAAAAGCAAATCAGTTGTATAGTGACTGGAGGAAGGATGGAGCTTGTTTCCTGCGTCTTTTCCCTTGTAACTCTCTGTGTACTCGTCACTTTGGGTGACGTGGCCAAGTTCCTTGTCTTGGCCGTGGTACATGTGTGCCAGCTGGCTGCCCGGTGTGCTCACACGGCTGCTGCTCCGCGTGGCTGGGGTCTGAACTTCTTTGCTCCTACCCTTTGGTTGCATAGTCCAGTTTTCCATTTTTAAGCAAACTGTTACAAACCTCATCAATTTGAGACCATTTTCCCTTATTCAGGTTTGGCAGAAAGTTAGTCAGCAGCTGTGTATGCTCTTTATTTTATCAGTCTGAACTGGTAACTTGTACAGTGACGTTCACAGCTAATAATCAATTCCTCATAAGCTAACGATTATTAAATCCCTACTGATTTTCAGGTAGTTCAGACTCAGTAAGTGATTATTTCTTCTCATTATTATTAGACAATTCTAGTGTTTATTGGCATCCTGAAAAGTAGATTTGTGTGGCTGAGTGGTGTTTAATAAATAAATGCCAGTTTAGTTCTGAACTTTAGAAATGTTTCAGTTGCATTAGGTACCAGTTTGATCAGATTTGAGCACTGAAACTTTATCAGATCTGTAAGCTGCCTGCACTGTTTGACATGAGCTTTCTGTGTGAAAATCTCTCTTGGTCTTCCAAAGAAATTTTTGTCAGATCTTTGGAGCTAACAAGTTCTCTTACTGCTTCATTCTAAAATCTGCTAACAAATTGCATGATTTCTTGTAATGCACTTAGTTGACATTACACAGTTCACAGATAACCTTTGAAAAAAGTACCCTTGTGAATTCAGATCTTCAGTCTTTGTGATTTTGTTCTGGAAACTGAGTCCTGTGATAGTGTCACGTATTGACTTGGTGTTTTGTGAGCTAGACTAGATGCAACATTTGTTACCATATATGAGAAGCAAAATGATGGTGAGAGCTACGATAGCATTTAATTACTATAACCATTGATTCTGATTTTACAAATAGCTCTTTTCTATTTCAGCAAGCCGAATAGAAAAAGCTGTGTATCTCATTGAATGTTTGCAATAAAATTTTTTTTGCTTACAGGGACATTTGTTTAGGTTAGCTTAGTAGGGTTGAATGTATATTTTTTTTAGTATTATTTCAGCCTGGTGGATTCCCTGGGGGGGGGGGGGGGGGGGAATAAAAACAACACAAGCTCTCAGTGACATTTCAGAGTTCACTATATGTCCTGTTAATGAGAATCATGCCCTAAAACTACGTTCATTTTGTAGCTAAAGTTAAAAATAACAGAGTGGGTCTCGGGACATTCATGTGGCTTTAATATCGTATTTATCACAGTTGAGTAATCACAATGTATTTTAGAAGCAACAAGAAATTCAGGGTTGCTCAGGGCCCAAGCAGATCATCAGTTTCACTAGAAATTGCTTATCGAGCAACCAGAGTTGAACATATGAAGCATTTTGCTACAAGAGCTTTCTGATATTTTTGAATACAACTAATACATTGATCACAACCCATCAAGCTGGCACATGCAACACATAATAATAATAATAATAATTAAAAAAACCCAACAAAATGAAACACAGTCATTTAAAGCTGCTTTCAGGAAATGTTGCTCATAAGTATCCCATCAGCATGTGGAATATTTTCTTTTGTTGCCTAAACCCACATTGCTACTAAATTTCCCATTCTTTGGTAGTAGATTGCAAGTTATAAATTGTCATCCCTGACATGAACATTTATTGATTAAAAAGTCTCAGTCATGATTTTGACATTTATTTTTAAAGGCTGTTTCAGAAACCTGTGATGAAGTTGTGTTGTTTGGTTTACAGTTGGAAATTAAGAATTTGTTGGGTTTTTAAAAATAATGCTGTCTTTAATAATCTTTTTGGAATATTGTATTGATGCTAGATACAGTGTCACATTAAAATCAGATCCAAATTCAAATGTTGAATACTTTACTGGACAGGTGGCCCAGATTAAGATTAAGTTATATTTTCTTCTAGGAGACAAGATGTTTGTTCAAACTAAATTTTTTTGCTGGCATCTGTGCATTCCCATTTCTGCAGAACAGAATGTTTAATATTTCTGTAGCAAAGTTCCCCTGCCAGGGGAAGGAAGAGCATCATTTAAATCTATAATCCCTGGGAAAGTTTTCAAAACATCAGAGATTGATTTTTAGCAAAGTAATTTATAATTTTTTTGACATTTCTGTGAGAGATAAACTGTATAAACTTCAGACTGTTCTGCTGAAAAATTCACTCTTGCAATTCCTCTTAGAGTACCTATGCACACGTTTCAGTTGTTGCTTTTCTACTTCTGTGTCTTGGATAGCCCTTACTAAATAGTGGTGGGTCAAGGAGACCTACTGTTTCAGGTGGGTGTCAGTATTTGTTGAATTTTGCTGTTAGCAGAAACATCTGCAATGTTTAACTGGTTATTTTATGGTTTTTTTTAAATGAACTACTGGTACAGACTCACATTGGTGAAGTAGAGAGTGCAATTCAGCCTTCAGTTTTGCTGGTTGTCTTTTTACTACCTTTATTTGCAGCAGTTAGTTTTTAGATAGTTTTGAATGATATATAGCTTTCTACAGTAGGTCTGTACCATTATACGAAAAGCTTGTTTTGAACAGCCAGCCCACATTTATGTCGCATTATATTGAAATACAGAAGATTATACATTGGTTTCAAGTTCAGTAAAACTGCTATTGCTGTACACTGATGAGAATTGCTGTAGAATTCAAGAACAGCTTTCAAGAGATAGTGGTATTTTTAATCTTGTATTTTATGTAAGGAGAAAAAAACATTATTAATCATATGCAAAGAAAGTATGATAAATATGCTACTTCCAAGCATCAGTATTACTTCTGGCAATGTTAGTATTTTCACATATGACCTTTGTAAACAGTGGAAGGATGTTCTTGTTTCTCTCAGGAGTTGGCTTCTTTAAAAGCTAATGTTATATCTCGATTATTCTGCATGAACAAGTTGTATTCTTTACAGATTGTGCTATAGGAGCACTATACTAATATGATGTTATATGAGTGCTTTATAATAAACAAAACAACCACCTTGTAGACAGGAACAAAGTTTCCACGCTATTCCAAAAATAAAACAGACCTCTACATGAGGTTCCATTGCAGTAGAAGTCAGAAGGGACAGAAAGGAAACACACTGTGTTAGAACAGCTTGTTAAGTAAAAAGAAAAGTACTGTGTGTTTATTGTGACATATTTCTTTATTTATGAATTCATTTCAGATCTTGAAAAAAAAAGGGGCGTTTTGTGATCCAAATCATCATTTCTTCAGCAATTTCCATAGAAGCTCATGAAAAAAGGAAACAAAGCCCCATGCTTTGTGCTTCGATCTAACAAGAAGTCCGTAGAAAAGCTCTTGTAGATATTATGGAGGTAGGTTGAATCTGTGTGAGAAATCTGGGAGAAAAACGCCTGTATTTTATAACATAATAGATTAACTCTGGAGGTGTTCTCAAAATACATAGTATTCAAATAATAAATAAATAAATAGATAAAATTCCCTCTGCTCTTTAGTTGGATTGTATCTTTTCAGTAGGTATTACTAACCTGACTGCAAAGTTCTTGATTTGAGAGAGAATATCTTTAAAGTTACTGATGCAGTAATCTGAATTTAAAAAGTATATACAAAAAGAACCAATATAAAATAATTGTTTACATTTAAAATAACATAATCATGTGAAAAGTGAAAGTGAAGACTGTTGTCTCTCTTGAGGGATGCTAACATGTAATTCCAATTTTATTCCAAAAAGCATGGCAATATCTTACACCAAGGCATGGTGTAAGATACCTTTAAAAATTTTTATTCCAGTGTGTGTTCTCACCTAGAGAGTGTCTGTGGTGAAACCAGAAGCCTTCAAGTGTAACCATTACAGTTTGGTTGAGGATGATACATCTCTGTCTTTGGGCACATTTCTGTACTGGTTCCATACTTTGCTTCTATACAATCAATGTGTGTACTTAATAGTATCAATATACTGTTGATTAATAACTTTGATTAGGTTTTCTGAAATCATCTCTGATGCCAGTGTTTGAGTAAAAGTTAATTAGTGGGTCCTGCTTCTTTCTTTTATTAAAAAAAAATCCTAATTTTTATATTAGAGAGAGAGTTTAAAACATAGTCACTGCTCAAGTCTAGGCAGGGCTAATTAGAATTGTGTGAGCGAAGGAGTTCATCAGGTGTTGCTAGATAGAGCAGCATGTTTTGGAGGGTTACTTAAGGAGGAGAGGGAGGAGGGAGAAAGCAGCTGTAGCCTCGGACACTTTGGTAGCATGAGTGGCCTGTGAAGGGAACTATGAACAAAGAAACTGGTTCTGATATTTAATTCCTTCTGTGCTCGGGGAAAAAGGTGTTCCTGTGTTCTTGTAAACAAGCTGGGCTGCATCAAAGAAATAGCTGCCTCCATCGGCAGCTTTCTCAGGATCAGGAAAAAAGCCTCAAGGTTTGTAATTCATAGCTTTGCCATTACAACTAAAAGGGTAAGAGTGACTTTCATGTGTGTTCACCTGATTTTGGATATTTATCCTTTGCGAATGTTTTGATGTTTGCTGTGGAACTGTATCTATCAAGAAAAAAAAAAAAAAAGTTGCAAGGAGGGTCTTTTCCCAGCTGTGGCTTATGTCTCAAGAGCAGTTAGAAAGCTGTGTTATTTAAGAGCTGCACCTGGGAGACTGCTGCCTGCTTCTCCTGGTACTTGTGATCTCTTCTGGTTGTTTTGGGGTAATGCTTGTCCTGGGTGTTTGCAAAAGCAATAATTTCTGTGCTCTTCGGGCATTTCAGTGGAGTTACTTGCATGATCTCCACCCTCAGAGTACAACAGGGATGCAGTTAAAGCACATGTGCTCTTGTGGGATTCACGGAGACCAGGACAAAGCTGGTGATGAGCAGGACTGGGCTCTTGTCACCAGTGTGCAAGTCACCGGTGCTGACTTGTCTGGCTGAGGAGGGTAGGACTGGCCTGCTCATCTGTTCAGCCAGGGAAGGTAGAGCACTCCACAGCGTCCCTTTGGTTATTTGCTCTGCTGGCTGAGCTTATGAAGCACAACCAGTGCTTCAGGAGTACCAAAGCCACATTCTGTGTAGCTTGCTGAGGTAAACACTCTCACAGACTGCAGCAATGTATTTTGGATGGAAGCACACTTGTGCTTTTGAAAACAAACACATTTTCCAAGAAATGTATTTCATTTTTACTCTGGCTATTTACTGAAATAATTTCCAGTGCTGTGGACTAGGTTATCAGCTAGCTTGATTCAGTACAGGCTTGTTTGTGGTAAAAGATCCAGCTTTTTGTATCTTGTGGGGAGTCTTGTTGATGCAGGTGCTTGCTTTTAGAATTTGTTCTGGTAATGAGGAAAGGTGGGTACTCCTCTTTCCTCTCCACACCTGAAACTTACTCTAAATCAATGTTCCCTGCAAACTGCTGGCTTTATGTATTCAGCAGCTGCAGGGGGATCCAAACGATGACATGGTGATTTGGACAGAAAATTAAAACCACTGGACTTGTGTGTGCTCAGCAGCTGTTCACGGGGGTGGCTCCAGTGTGGAGTCCACACGTGATGACATGGGAGATCATCTTCCTGCTGCATCATGAAATCATAGAATGGTTTGGGTTGGAAGGGACCTTAAAGATCATCTAGTTCCACCCCCATTGCCATAGGCAGGGACACCTCCCACTGGACCAGGTTGCTTAGAGCCCCTGTATGATGATACATCCTTAACACCTTAAAGAGGGGGAGAAGAGAGTTTGTAAATGAATGTCTGTAGGTAGTTGTCTTCTCCCCTTCTCATTTCTGTCTGAAAGGCATTCAGACTAAAAGGCTCCAGATTATAGAAAATCTATATGAATAGAAAGAATTTGTATGGAGTATGAAAGCAGAATGTAGAAAGCTACAGAATACAGAAAAGCTGTATTATATGAAAAGATCCACAGTATAAATTTAAAAACTATACAAAATCTTTATTTATAGGTTTTGATTTTAGTCATCAAACTCTTTAACTCCACAGACAACAAGACAGATGAGATTGCTCTGGGAAAATGCTTCTAACACCCAGCTTTTTATATATAGCAGATGGCTCTAGAAATGTACACATACGTTTATTTAGAAATGATTTTTGTTTGTTACCAATTACTAAATATATCATTAAGTCACTTTGTCGAAACCAGGTTTTCAATTGTTAACCTGAGTGTGGTAGGGTGAAGCCTGCGTGAGAACATCCGTATTTACTGCAGTTCCATCTTTAATTATATTTTGCTTTTAGATGTGATTTTAGCTTCTTTAATTCTGTGAAAATCTGAGTGGGAACACAGGTATGTTTTAGAGATATCAGACAAGACCAACAGACAACTGAAAGTAGAAATGTGGTATTGTTTAAATTAAATATTCACTAGTATTTTGTAACAGATCACACTTCTAGTCTTCTGAATAAGAATCTACTTTTTATATATATATATATTTATTTTTTTTTTATTGCCTACTGGTACTAGCATATGTAAATGCTTCCTGTCTCAGGTTCTGGCTACTGTCCTTGTTTGTGATGGTGAAAGTTAATGTCTGATCCTACTTGCTATGAATATAGCCCCGTGTGTCTGTGTATTTATTCTGTAGCTTTGGACATCTATGCTGCTGAAATTTATAGGCAGTCCTAGTTATTTGTTTTGAGAAAAAATCTTGAATATAGATCAGTATGTTTGGAACAAGATGTAAACATGGACAATATCTTTTCAAGTAACTGGGGCAGAAATAAACAATGATTCATAAACTTAAGTAAATATGTGCTTACGTAATTTTAAACATCTTTCAAGTCGGTAGGACTATTTGTGTATTTAGAATTAAGAATACTGTTTAAATTAGGCATATGTTCCTGAATGAAGCCCTCATGATATAAAACACAAGGTGGGGAAAAAAAATACATCTGTATTTCATCTTCATACCTCCAAGTCCCACTGTGCTACTGAAGTGAAAGAAAATCCTAGAGATAAATATTCAAGGAGAAGGCTGACAACTATAATGAAGTTATGGGCTATGACTAGAGAATAATGACATTTCTTGAAATGGCTGTATAAAAAAAAGAGACAAAATGTGTCTAGTTGTTGACAGAAAGAACATAAAAAATTACTGATCTCGAGCTCTTCCTTTTATTATATACAACATGAGTATTTTATAACAAAATTGCGTTATACTAAGTATTTAAATTAAATACAAAAAATATAATATGGAAAAAATCTGACACTTTAATATTTCTATATCTTTTAAAATTATGATTCTTTCCTGTCATACATGATATTTTATGAGACTGAATTGTCCCCACAGAACAAAGGAAATGCATTATTTATAAAGGTTGTTCATTATAATGATTATGGAAAGAAAACATTAACACAGTAAGAGGTCCTGAATGCATTGCATTAGGGAAAGGGTAGGGTAAGTGGCAAAACGACAATTCTGAATTTTGAAGAACAGCTCTTCAAGATTTTCAACCTCCCTTAGCTGGAGGAAAAAGTACAGGAGTAGAAAATAAACATGTTATGTTCATGTGATCTAAAAATGTTACACTTACTTTAAAATCTTTTCCCATTTTATATTTGCATTTGAGAACTTTCTGCCTTTTTGAGAGGACATTTTCATGCTGTGACCTTTCTCCTGGGGCTGGGGCAGGCAGCATACCTGCCTGCAAAAGGTGTGTCTGGGTGCAGCGTGTCCTGCAGCCGGTGGCCGGGCTGTGGGAGACAGTGGGAAGGCTGCATAAGGTCAGGGAGGCCAGGAAGGAGTTAGATTGTTGGTTTCAAACTCAGTCTGCTGTAGACCCATGGCCAAACAGCCCAAAACTCCCCCACTGATGCACACAGGTGGGAGTGGGACAGTGATGCAGAAGAATGGAAGCTTGCATTGGCCAGGGCCTGCAGGAGGAAGCGACTTGCCCCGAAGGCTGAGGTCCCCTTGCAGAACCGCTGTGCTGCTCCACAGACTGAAGTGGAAAGATGTGGCACAGCGGGAGAGATGCGGGAGCTGAGTAAGGCAGCCTGAGCTGCTCCCTGTGTAACAACCAGCACAACTAAGAAAAGGCCATGGGTGGTAGTAGTAAACTACTCCCCTCTGAGAGACACAGAGGCACCCATTTACCGACGGACGCGCTCTCCAGAGAGCTGTGCTGCTCACTGCAGGGCCATGTAAGCCACGTCTCTGAGGGACTACCAAGCCTTCTGCAGTCTGTTGGCTGCTGTCTGCTCCTGCTGTTTTACATGGGCACCGATACAGCCAGGAGCAGCCTGAAGAATATATTGGGTATCAGGAAGTACCTCTCCCCATGAGGGCGGCGAGGCGGTGGGCCAGGCTGCCCAGAGCAGCTGTGGGTGCCCCATCCCTGGCAGTGCTCCAGGCCAGGCTGGATGGGGCTGGGAGCAGCCTGGGCTGTGGGGGGGTCCCTGCCCGGGGCAGGGCTGGGAACTGGGTGGGCTTTAAGGTCCCTTCCAGCCCAAACCATTCTGTGATATTTACTTGAGGAGACTGTGGCATATATCAGTGATATGACGCATCACTAATGAGTAGAAGCTTAGTATGACTAATTTAAAGGTTTGAGCTGTTTCATTTCCATATAATCAGTGAAGCAGATATTTAAACACAGAAGCCAAAATGAGTGTTAAAAAGTTGAAAGACTGTCTTTTTTTGAAAGCAGTTTTTGTATTTTCAGGAGATTACATTCTAGTTTGTCCCTTTGGGAATGGTGTCATTTTCTTGTGTGCTTGTTTTTGGTTTTCATTCTTGCCAAACACTATATTTGTATTTTTATTAAAAACTAGGTTCAAAAATAAATTTTACTTTGGCAGTCTAACTTACCTCTGTAGAATAAAACACTGGTGTTTGCTGTGCAAACAAAACCCTGGAGAAGCCTCCAAATATGACTTCAAAACTCTCCAACTTAAAAAAATCTACAAGAAAGTAAGAGAGATTCCTTGTCTTCAGTATTTTTACTAGATTCTCTTATAAAAGCAGAGGTAGCATTAGATAAAAATCAGCTTAATGAGATCTGCATAACTTATCATACTATTTTACCTTCTAGATCTGATGAGAGGTTTTCAAGAGCAAGTACTGCGTGGAGCAAGCCTCCAGAAATAAGCAGGGTTTGTGTTTGTTTTTTCTTTTATTAACTCAGTAGTGTGAGGTCTGAGCCTCCAATGCCCATAACAGAAACAAAACTCTATGCTGAACTGATACAGATCTCTAAAATATCCGCGATGTTAAGAGTGCTGGCTTAGGTACCTCCTATGTAGGCATAGCAGGGTCTGAAGTATAGATGTATGGTTTGGGCAGGTCACTTGATGTGTCCCACATGGGTGCTTTGGCTTCAAGTGCAGTCATTGCAGAGAATTAGGTGTTGTCAGGTGTCACGTAGGAGGTTTAGAGAAATTTCTGGAGATAGACAAGACAAAACTTTGTTCCAAGTTCCTCTTGAACTTGGTGCCTGTCTCAGGCCCCATTCACTTGGGATCATTAGAATACTCATAAGTAAAGGCTGTGGAAGTTCTCCTTTTTAGAACAGTGGAAATAGTTGTTTGTTGTTTATTTTTTTTTAAATGAGAGTCTAACAGAGCACTCGCCTGTGAAGGGATATGTTGAAGTGTTCGTCCCTCCTTTTAAAGATCTGAAAATTTCAAATACCAGTCCCTGGGCAGTGCTACTGGGGCAGAACTGTGAGGACTGCATGTGCTGATCTGCTGGGGCCCAGGTGCTGCCTGGCCGGGAAGCTGCCATCCCAAAGCACAGGGTGCAGGAAGGCACTGGGTTTTGCAGCCTCAGAAGCAGGGTGCTCACTGGGAACAGGCTGGGGGCCCGAGCTTTAATTACCGAGTTATGCATATCCAGCTACTGTAGTATAAAAAGAAACCAAATAAATAAATTTACAGCTTGCAAATGAAGGGCCCATTTTTATGCTCTTGGAAAGTTGGTGGGACTGTACCTTTGAGTAAAACTCAGATACGTATTTGTAGAACACAGCTGAGTAAAGAGAAATAAGTGAAACAATTTTATCCAATTTTTCAGTTGAGTCTTGTAAAGTTTATTCGGGCAAGTGGCTTTTTTTAAAAAAAAAGAAACCCAAACTTTTTTGCCCCTTCTTCTGTCACTTAAGGAATTTGAAAATTCATCTCTTTTCAAAATTTGCCTTTTGAAAATAATGCAGCAGAGTCAGAGTGGCAACTTGAAGGAGGAAGATTAGAGATGCAGACACCATGAACTGGCAAGTTTATTGGCTACAGTGGGAACAGATTTTAGGGTGTCATAAAGATAAAATAATGTTACTCAGCACAGAGACGAATAGGATTTATATTTTATTTTTCAGAAGCCTTTGGTTCAGACCCTAAAATAGCAACAGGTCAAGAAGAACTAGGAGGCTGTGTAGCATGGAAGGGAAAGCAAAAAGAGACAACAAAAAAGATGTTAGAAGGGGCAGAGTTCTGGTGTTTTAGTGGTAAAGATGGGGAATGAAATACTGTTTTCCTGAAGGAAGATGGAAATTCAATTTTGATTTTAGTAAGACCAACATTTCAAAAAGATGATCCAAGCATTGTTCCAACTTACATTCTTTAACATTATGACTGTTAAGAAATTATAGCAAGGTAATAATAATTACAAAAGCTAACTTTAAAGATGTTGTCCAGGTAAAAGTAGTTTTGTCCCAAGGCAAAGAAAACAGCATTTCGTAAACTGTAACATGTTTGAGTTGTAAGATTTCTGCCCACGTGCTGTGGGATGTTTCTAATGATAGTTTCATTTTTCAATTATTCAGTTACACGTGGAGTTTTACCCTAACATAAATGTAGTCATCTTTTAATTGCTGATGATTGACCATTACACTTTGTTGCATTCATTTCTATTCTTGGTAACAGTCTTAGGTACAAGGAGACAAATTAGAGATAAATATGTTTACATTGACAAGGAAATTCATCTATGGTGGAAAGTTTATTTTTCCATGTGACATCACTGCTCTTCAGGTGCCAGTAATTGTAAACATCCCTTGTTTTTAATTCTTTGCCCCCTTAATCTCATAAGGAGAATATCAGACGTTAAATCTTTTAAGTAGCATTAGAGTGTGTGTTCATCCATAACATATGAGAATGCCAGTCAGTTCTTATCACCTACCTTTTAAAAAAATGTTTGCTGTTTTGCAAGTTACTGTGCTAAAAATTAAATTTGATTCTTTGAAGACTTTGCTGGCAAAGGTTGTTGTGACTTGAAAAATTCAGTATTCAAAACCAGACTGACATATAAATTAGAGAGGAAGATAAGATGCACATGGGGGGAAGAAGCCGTTTCACACTTTTAGTTTACCAACCTTTATAAAGAGTGCTTCAAAACGAGTTTGAAGTCTTGTATACAAGACTATCATGATGCAACTAACACGATCTTTGTACATGTTTTTATTATATGCAAAGTCATAGGATGGAGACTGTACAAGAGAAAGCTATAAGGCATTGTTTGTACAGCATCTTATTTTGTTAAGAGCTTTCGTCTGAACCCATAACCTAAATTGAATATAGCAGCTTGTTTTCCTTCAGGAAGTAACTAATTTCTTAGACTTTTCAGTTTTTACTACTTGTAAAAAAAAAAAGGTTTCTTGTATTGCCCTTTGTGCTTATCTCTTCCTCCTTGCCTCCTTGTTTCCTTTTCTTTCAAACCTATTTACACACTCATTCTTACTACCTTCCCTTACTTCAGTCTTGCAGAAGAAAATTTATTAATAACTTCTGAAACAGGAGACAAAAGTCTTATGCCTATTGTCTTTCCAGTCATTGCACAGCTTTAATTTGCTATTTGTGTGTGTTTTGCCTTTGAAAGATTGAAGTCTATTTAAGGCAAATTTCATAACTTAATAAAAAGACAGAGGTTTTTTTGTTCTACCATATGTAATTCTAAAACTTCTGTCTCTGAAACTAGCTATATAGTCTGCTAGTAGCAAAAACCCACCCCAAACCAAAACAAAAAACAGCAATGAAAAGATTCTGTAAGTCTGTTGCGGAACCAGTGATAAAGACAGCAGGCCTAGTGGTGCTGCTACAGAACCATAGAATCATAGAATCGTTTAGGTTGGAAAATATCCTTAAGACCATCAAGTCCAACAATTAACCCAGCAGTGCTAAGCCCACCAGTAAACCATGTCCCTAAGCATCACATCTATGTGTTTTTAAATCCCTCCAGGGTTTGTGACTCTACCACCTCCCTGAGCAGCCTGTTCTGGTGCTGGACAACCCTTTTGGTGGAGAAATGTTCCCCAATACCCGATGTAAACCTCCCCTGGTGCAGCTTGGGGCTGTTCCCTCTGGTCCTGTCGCTTGTTACCTGGGAGCAGAGCCCGACCCCCCTGGCTGCAGCCCCCTTCCAGGGAGCTGTAGGGAGCGATCAGGGCCCCCCTGAGCCCCCTCCTCTCCAGGCTGAACCCCCCAGCTCCCCCAGCCGCCCCCCATCAGGCTCGTGCCCCAGCCCCTGCCTGGCTCTGGCCCCTCAACACCCCCCTGCAGCGAGGGGCCAAAACTGACCCCAGGGTTCGAGGGGCGGCCGCACCAGTTCCGAGTATGGGGGGGCCATCGCTGCCCTGGTCCTGCTGGCCACACTCTGATACAGGCCAGGATGCTGCTGGCCTTCTTGGCCACCTGGGCACACTGCCGGCTCACCTTCAGCCAGCTCTCGACCCCCGGGCCCTTCCCCGCCGGGCAGTTCCCAGCCCCCTGCCCCCGCCCGCAGCGCTGCCTGGGGCTGGTGTGCCCCCCGTGCAGGACCCGGCACTGAGCCCTGTTGAACCTCCTGCAGTTGGCCTCAGCCATCGGCCCAGCCTGCCCAGCCCCCTCTGCAGCCCCCTGCCCTCCGGCACATCAACACCCCCCAGCCCGGTGCTGTCTGCAAACTGGCCGAGGGTGCCCTCGATCCCCTTGCCCAGCTCGTTGATAAAGATGCTGAACAGACCTGGCTCCAGTCCTGAGCCCGGGGGAACACCCGTGTGACCGGGCACCAACTGGGTGTAACTCCATCCACCAGCTTTTGCCCAGGTAAAGCTGCACCTGTCCCAGCCATGAGCAGCCAGTTTCTCCAGGAGAATGCTGTGGGGAAGTTTCAGAGGTTTTGCTAAGGTCTAGGTGGACACTCTCCACAGCTTTTCCCTCATCCACTAAGTAGGCCATCTTGTTGTGGATGGAGACCAGGTCTGTCAAGCAGGACCTGCCTTTCAGAAACCCATCCTGGCTGGGCCTGATCCCCCGGTTGTCCTGCACATGCCGTGTGATGGCACTCAGGATGATCTGCTCTGTGACCTTCCCCGGCACCAAGGTCAGGCTGACAGGGCTGTAGGTCCCCAGATCCTCCTTCTGGCCCTTCTTGTAGGTGAGTGTTTGCTAACTTCCAGTCAGCTGGGACCTCCCAGCAAGCCGGGACTGGTGATAAATGATCGAAGGTTCCCGATAGCTGGTGGTGAGGTTTGTGTCAAGCCTTCCTTAGGTAAACATGGAGAAACACATGCTTGCTGGTTGAAGAATTTTGAGAAGAAACGTGAACTATGATGACTCCTGCAGTTCTTTGAAAGGAAAACTTGTAGTTATATTGTAAAGAATGATGGAGGTGGCAGAGGTAGATATGGCTGTAAGTGGGGATCCTTTGCTGGAGCTGCTGAACATGGACAGGTTTGCATGGGCCCATCTGGCTCTTGTGTGTGTAACAGTGCATTCTGCTACTCCTGAGTTTTCCTCAGTTAAAAAAGAAGGTTAGTTACTATAACATGGACTTTCATTCTACAAATATAATAGACCTTTGATCAAACAAAGACTTAGGGTAAAAAGTTTCTGCTCTGGCAAATCTGTAAGTGCCTTGACGTGAATTTTGGTTTACACCCAAACCTATGGCTTATGTTTATGTAAAATCCACTATATTTTCATAGAAAATGTGTCAAAAATAATTTGATATTGTTACTGTCTTGCAGAAGTATTTTCAGATGAGAGCTAATCTGTTTAAAATCACAGGCCCCACTGTTTTTCAGAATATGGTTAGTTCAGGAACTGCATTCCATGGACTAAAAAGCCATAATTTTGTCTTGTAAAGCCACCTGGCTGCAGTTGATAGTAAAATCTATTGTTAACCCCTTTTCTGTAATATAATTAAAACACTGCTGAATTATCTGTTTACTGAGGCCTGGCTGCTCCCTGAAAGCACACCCCTTTGTGTCTAATAATCCTAGCCTTTGTAGATGGCTGTCCAAGACAAGGGCTGTGAAACCTTGTTTAAAGATTTTAAGATCATCTTAATCCCTTCCCTGATGAGACACCCATTGCTGAAAGCTGGGGGGGAAAGGTCCATCTGTCTTGCAACATATGTGTTTACACTGTAAAATCAGTAAATACAGCAGTGTGCTCACAGTGCCAAGAATTTCCTTTAGTCATAAATTGAGATACATTGTTTTGTTATTGTTACTTGAGTTTACACACATCTGAGGGACCAGTATTGCTAATTACCAAAAGCAGAGAAAACCTGCAGCCCGGAACTGAAAGTGTCAAATACCACCCCCCTAAATCTGAAAATATTCTCAGTGAACACAGTTAAGTGTATTGCTTGAATGGCCTTCTGGTTTCCACATCAGGGCATTATTAATTTCTGCATTTGCACAGTTGTGCAATGGAAGATTGGGTTTTCACACCGTCTACCTTTATGCATGGGATTTGCATACCTGGGTGAGTAGCCGGGGCTCCCCATGGGTTATTGGAGAAGTAGGCTGCCCACCAGCTCCTGTTTTAGACCCTTAAGTTAGGTGCTTTAAAGGGGGATGCTATAGCTATCCTAGGAATAAATCTATTAAAAGCAAGAGAAACACAAGCAAAGCAATATCAAGAACTGTAAGTGGAAGTCTCTGGCACATTATGTGGCCATACTGTTAATCTGTATCTGGTACTGAAAATCATTTAACTTCTTGTTATATTTGTATTTCTGCTTAGGAAACTGATTAAAAAAAACACAAACACACACATGCTTTTCATTGTTCCCTGGTGTTTGTGTAACTCCAGTGCCTAGGGAGTGAAGTTCTGGAACATGATCTGCTCTGCAGCATTTTGTTCAGATTTTTTTGGATTAAAAGTGTCCCCTAGATATACAATTCAGCTTTAAGAGACAATTTAAGTATGAAGTCAGTAAACAGGGAAGCCCCTGGCAACACTGTGATGAAACAGATCCATTTGACAGGCAGTGGTCTAAACAAAACGTCAGATTTTTTTAATGGGTAACATTCAGAGGACAGTCTTCAACTGGGATTTGAAAGAGCGCAATTGGGTAACTTTTGTGTGTTTATGGGAAATAATTTCCACGCATGAGGAATAGCAACAGAGAAAGTATAAAATACATATTTGGAAGATGTGAAAGCCAGATTATTATTCACTTCTGAATATTGAATAAGAGGCAGATTTGAAGTTGAGCAACTTTGAGAAAAAGGCACTTTAGGAGGAAGCGTGGGCAGGACATCGCAGTGAAGGTGGTGGGTAAGGATGGCATAGGGAAGGTTGGTGAGCCAAGCCCCAGGTAATGACAGCTGTGGTGGCTGCAGTGTGGGCATTTTATGCAGAAATAGCTGCTCAGACACTGCTTGGGTGTGAAGACTTTAAAAAAGATGAATGTTAATGATGACACTCACTAAAACTGTTGGTATTGTCTGTGGCGGTGAAGGCTGGGGAGTGCAGAGCAATGTGGAATGTTAGTTGCTTATGTGAAGCACCTGAGGTTTGGTTCCCAGCCGCTCACTGGGAGACTGAGGACAGACAGGCTGAACTGAATTCTGAGATCAGTGAGCTATGAAATAAATAGATCTATGAGTCATTAATATAGCAACTGTAGATCAATTTCTGTGTGCGGGCAGATCAACTAGACCAGTGCTGTAGAAAGGGAAGAGAAGGGGTCCATGGACCCACTTACCCTGATTATCAGTAATTCTTACAAAGCATGATAATTTTTTCTGGGAACGTGTGTTACAATAACACAGTAATTAGAGAGTATAGACCAGAATAGGTTAAATTAGGTGAGAAATAACAGTAAGTGATCTGATTCATAAGAGGTGAGGTAAGTGCATGGAGATCAGATTAGAGATAGAGCTGTGATCACATTTGCAGATACATATTTCCTGGGTGAAACAAGGAGTTTGGGGAGGTTCATGCTGCAAAAGTCCATATGATACTTGTTCTGTAGGCACAGAGTATAAATCTAATACTTGTCGAAAGCCTTGTGTATTTGTCCTCTGAGAATGTGTTCTTACGTTCATCCTATGTTTTTGACAAAGTGGATTATGGTTGCTTGGAAGATTATTTCAGAAACCTGGAAAACTCTCTGCTTATTGCTTCTCAGGAATTTCTTATTGAAGCAGTTTGTAGTTCTTCAGAATTTGTTCCATGTGAAGATCTTCTGTAATACAGAAGACTGTGGATATCATCCAGTATTCTCAGATGGTTTCTCTTGCCTAAAAAATGTTTGGAGGAACAACACTTGTAAGCCATCCTGAAAGAACAGCAGCATGAAAATAGCAAAGGAAAGCTAGAAAAGCAGAGGTGGGACTGATCAGTGTTGGAGTAGGCTGGGAGAGGATCTTGTGAGACAAGATTTTCTTGGTTTACAATTGATTATACTGTTAGATTAAAAACGATTCAAAGAGTTGATACTTGCATGTTAGATCATGTCTGCAGAAATACTGACTAGGTGGTTAGAGAAAACCAGCGCGCAGTTTGGTGGGTTGCTGTGTAGTAGTCACCCAGATACTGTCACTTTAAAAAATCGTAATAAAGAAGTGTTTGTGCATTATTAGAAAGCAGAGAAAAGAAAATCAGGTATCTGTTACATTTTAAAAACAAGGCAAAACCTATGAATAATACTAAGAAATATTTGGTTTTCTATTTCTAATGCAAATTTTTTATGCTCTTATTCCTTCTTGCATTCTTAAGATACATTTTCATCATCAAGAGCTGTAGAAATTATCTGGAAAATCCCTGTTTCTGGTACCATTTTTTTTTTTTTTTTTTTTTGAGCATGTGTATGTTGCTGTATCAAAGCATGAAAAATTTGCTCCATGTACTGTGCAGGAGAGAGGAGCAAACAGGTTGATAAATAGACACCCCTTTGCAAGATGAAATATAATTTAGATTAAAACACACAAGGAGCTGATTCTTGAAAAAAGTAGTGTGCGGTGATAAGAGAAAGGCAACCCTGAACGGTTTCGAAGGGTTTCTGGTTCTCCGTAACATGTCTGCAATGTTAGGGCAGTCTGCAGAAAGGAAAGAAAATAAATCCACCAGAGAACAACTACTTCTTATCTTTAGAGGCAGAAAGATGAGAACATCACAACCAGTGGGTAGCAAAGAATGTCAGTTATGTTCTAATCTAGATTGGTGAATAAAAAGATAATCATCAGTAAATTAGAAGAGGTGTTGAAAGCTCAGTTAATTATAGGAAATGAGGAAATTAGAGTGCTGAGTCTGACTGTTTCTGATTCACTTGTTAAATTACAAAAAAAAGTTTTGTATTTTTTTTTAATTTGTACTTTGGTTCAGGTGTATAATGGTATCAGATGTAGAATTTTTTAAATTTTACTTTATTTTTTTTAATAACCCTTCAAGTTAGGGTTTTGGTGTTTGGCTGTGCATCATCTGGAGCAGCAGCCTGCAGGATCCAGAAACACAAATCTGTGGCATGTCCTGAGGCAGCAACAGGAGCTCCAGTGTCCACACAAGAGCGTGTTTGCTGGCTCTTGGTGCTTCACTTCCCTGGCTCCCTCTTTGTGGAAGTCATGAGGCATCTATTTAAAAGCAAAGGGCTTACTGACACTCAGAATTAGTGGGTTTGTGATAACATATGTTAGCCTGTGTGAGGAAAGGAGGGGGGGTACAGGTTTTTTTATTGACTCTGGTTTTATTGCATCTCTCTGAAGGTCGTGAATTGTTTTGTGTTACACAGGGTGTGAGTTATTGTTGCTGCTGATCTTGAAGTGGAACAGAGAGACTGTGTTGCCTGTTAAATTAGAATGTTTTTTCCCAATGATTTCAAGAAAAGAAATACTTGTAGCTTGAGAGTCTCCATATATTGTTTTGAAATCATGATTAAATTCAGCGTGTGAGAGGGAGAGGTAGTTTGACCTTAAGAGTATGAAGAAGTGTCCCTCTCAGCTTTCACTGTAATTTGAAAGTTGTATTTTGCAGTTTGAGCAAACACTTGATATTTGGATGGTCTTGTAATCTCCACCATACTTGTGAGCATATCTGATGGACTGTTTATTCCCGGGTGGTGGTGGTGGTGGTGGAGGGCTGGACCCTGAGCACGACAAAGGGGTTTTTTAAAGGGTTTCTAGTTTTGCCAACACTTTGGCAGAGACCTTGTTTAACAGAGAGGTTTGAAACTCCTTGAAGGTGCACCCTTGGTTAGAGATGTGACTCGAACAGGGTGGATTAGGGCCTCCTTTGATTAAACCAAGTTTAAAAATCAGCCAAGTTTTCTCATCGTAGTGAGAGAATTTATTTTTGTATTTACTTGAGGAAATTTCTTTTTCAGTCTTTTATATTCTTCCTTTAGTACTTAGCCAGCAAGCCATATGCATTTAAATGGTTCATATAGTTTCTTTCAGAGCTGAAAGAGGTACCTAGAGTTAACATTACCCATAGAGTTTCTGATTTTTCATGATTATTCTTGAAGTAGCTTCTTTATATGAAAGTAATACATAATTGTTGATTTTTTTTATACTTGCTTACACGATAATTCTGAGTAAAATAAATTTTTCCCTGCAGTGTCTTTTGCGGTTTAGAAATCAGTTATGACACTACACTAGAATTACTGGACAGTTTACAGAAAATAGAATATTGACTGTTGGCAAAGGAACTGGGTGAAACAGAAATGTAGCCTACTTCTAGGATTGGAAAATCAGCGGTAAAGGTTCCCTTTGAACTTAAAAAGTTATTTTCTTATTGTTTTAGGGGACCTGTGCATATGTATACCATTTCCTGATTTTACAGAGAGGTTCTTTAAATAGCAACAGTAAAAATTATTATGCATAAATAAATAATTCCAGATGTTACAGATATTACACTGCTAGTTATATTGAAAAGGGCAACATTTCAAGGCCTATATGCAAGACAGAATTTTGTCCATAACAAACTTTTGCCTTCTTTTCTCGACTTTTTCCCTTTTTTTCTTTCATATATGCTCTTCTGGAAATAAAAGACTCGGGAGGAGAGTGATTTTTCACTATTCTGTGTGGTAAATTTTATGCCCAAAGGATAATCATTGTAATTTGACAGTACAAATTTAGTGAAATCCTAGTACCTTCTGATAAACAGTTTCCAGGTCCAAATTCTATTTTAGCCAGACAAGCAATTGCAAAAGGTGATAGAGAAAAAAATGAAGCAGAGAAGAAATAAATCCCCAGACTTTCTTGTCAAGTGGGGTGTTTCCCCCCATCACCAGCTGAGACTCTCCTCTATTGGTATTTTTAAATCTGAGGCCAAGACTGCAGTCAGCCCAAGGCAAGGCAGATGGCAAAGGAAATGTGCAGCATTTTCCTGACTTTTCACCCTCTGTGAAAGGTTTTCTTTAGTGCACATAAAAGGGGTTTTAGCAGGGGTAGATCCTCTAGCAGCGTCGTCTTTCTGCAAACGGAGGGATGGGAGCGGGGCCATCTGCCTGACCCAGCCGTTGTGCTGGGGGCGATGGTGGGGCAGAGCATCCCCGTGCTGGGCTGTGCCTTTAAACTCCCACTAACAAAAAAAGTATTTGGAATTAGGACATGGTGATGACTTCAGTGGATAAAAATCTACCAGATTTAGCCTGGAGGTCCTCATTATGCGAGGATGGGGAACAGTAAAAATCAAATCAGCAGAGATAAACTACACAGATCATTTCTGCTGATCAATAACAGGCTTGTGCAAATCACCCTGCTGTATAGCAGCCTGTCTTTCTCAGAGTCAGCAGGGAGTGAAGATTAGATAAACTGTAGGCCAGTGAGACTTTTACAGAAGCTTAATGCCTAGAAAATGTCCATCACTCCATGATTTGATCATAATGTAATGAACATTTGCTTTGTGCGTGTGGGCTGCAGGAGTTTATTATGACAATCAAGTGTAACCAACTGTAATACAAATAAATGATATTATCTGATGTACTGTTTCCTAATGTGACATTCGCTATGTTGAAGATATGGCAAATATCAAGCTGCAGACTGAATCCTGAATTCCTGCATTCCTCAAGCAACAGGAGCTTTGGTGCTGTGTGAGATATGTCAGTGCCAGACTCCTTAGTAGGTGTCATTCCTTGTGCAGAACAGATTTTTGCAGGAATAGTTGAAAAAAGTAATGCTGTAGAAAACAGCATATTCCAACAAATGCAAAAACTTGACTAAATATGCTAATGAATTGTTCTCGCTGATAACGAGGTTTCAGAACTTGTTTTGAAATAAAACTGTGGTAAAGCTGAAATATTAATGCCATTTCAATTCATGGCATGCTTTTCTGGTGTGTGTTGTTCTCTGGCTTGTACCTTTGGGCTTGTGTCTCAGACATCTTTGCACCAGACAGCTCTGAGTTTCTCATTGTCTTCATAGCATTGCCATGATCTCAAATGGCTTGTTCCTTCATTTTAGGTAACACTTTTTTTTAATATATATATCTCTATGTTACATCTTATAATGCTTAGGAAACAAGCAAATGCATTGCTTTTTCTTTTCTTTTCTTTCTTTTTAAATTTTGTCTAGGAATCATGGAACCAGGAGGCTTTAATTGATGTAGTGTTATTACTATGCATTTTAGCTAAGGTTAATAAAATGGAAATTTAACAGATACATTAAAACGTCTGGGATAGTGGCTAAACATACTAGTGAGTGGGAACATTGACCTTACTGCACTTAAAGGCTGTGAGTCAGACTTCTGACGCCACAAGGCAGAGCAAGAGTAGGAATACATTTATACATGTGGATGTGTGTATGTATATAATTGGGAAAGGTTTTCATCGCTCAGGATCTTTGGGCCTTCTGGTGCACTAAGAGTTACTTCAGCATTGCTTCAGCACATTCAATAACAAACTTAAGATCAAAAAAGATAGATATTTTCTCGTTTAAGATTCTTGAAATTTATTTCCCTTGCGGTTTTATTCATTAGTGTTTAAAATATCGGTATCAACTGTGTTTAGCTGTTCAGTTACAGTAATCAATAAAAATATATCAGAGATGAGGAAGGCAGTATCCCTGTAATAATTAATCTTGCTTCTTTCTCAAAAGAATCTCTGGCTTTTGGCCTCGACCCTGGTGTCTGCAAAGGCATCTCTCTGCTGCTTTAGCAGTGAGAAGTGGCCAGCAGATGAGTTTCTCAGGGCACCGCAGAGCCCATGGTGCTCCTCAGGCACAAAGTGGGAGGGCTGTGGCTGTTCTGGCCCCCACGGCGTTGGCACTAGGTCCTGACACCGCACATTAGTACTGGCTTTGAGAGGCTTTGTCAGGAGGCAGGGCTGCCTCTGCCATTTGGTCGCTGTAATGTTTTTGTTCCTTAGGCTGACTCTTCAGTTAGGGCTCAGGTTCGTAGTTTAAAGTGAACGTATTAAGTCAGTGACAGAAATATAATGCCTGGAACTTCTGTGCAGTTGGAATCCAGTGGCATGGTTTGGCATTCTTCTAGTGAGAAAGTTCAAACCGAAAGTGTAAGCTAAACATTGAAAAATGCCTTTCTTCAAAAGGTTCTTTGCAAGGAGAACTGGACTTCATCAGAATTATAGGTCTGATGATGGCACTTCTTCGTGAGGAAATATTCCTTCTTGAACCGCTGAGTGGGTTTTCATGAATGAAGGTGATGGCTTGCTCTGCTTTGTGGCCTGAGCGTGCCTTGTGGAGCTGGTCAGATGGGGACCATTAGTAAACACGTATGTATAAAGGCATTTAAAATCAATGGGAATTGATTCTAGGCACTGCTGGTATTGCAGAGTATGTTTTCAATTCTTACATGAAACTTGAACACCCTACATTGCATTGAAGTCTCTAGTTCGACAAACTGTGGATTGTCCATATCTCCCCGACTTCAGGGGAAGAAGACACGTGCTTGTAATTAAGCTGATGGTTGGAATCAAGATGTAGATGCATCTGGGGCTTGCAGAGAGTATAAATGGTTGCTGCAATAGTGATTTTCTTGCACAAGGCAATTTAGCTTTCCTGAATATTAAGCTCTCCTAATTAAAATGACATATTCATGTATGTATTTCTGTGTAGAAAAAGAAGTTTAAAAACCTCCAGAAAACAATAGAAGCTTTGGTCTCTTGGGGCTTTCTCATGTCAGTTTGATTTTTTTTTCAAGAAGGAAAACTGGAAAAAAGCAATAGCAAAGGTGAGACATGATAGAGTAAAACTTCAAGCTGCATTTGAAGATACATCAACAGTTTCAGTCAAATGTCCCCTAAAAAATTAAACTCAGAGGATATCACTGCTGAAGATGAGTCTCGGTAATGACTAAATATATATCTTTGTCGCCTGCCTGAAGTACTGAATAGTCACCCAGCGAAAGTTAGCTGAGATTCTGTGATATTATTTCAGTCTGAGACAAAACAAGTATTTAAAGGAAAATGCTTAGCCTATTTGCTTGTTTCTGGCGCTGTTACATGAGTTTCACAAGAAAAGCATCGAACATAACGGACTACTGTTTTTATAACATGACTATCAGTAATAAGCTAAAAATATGTCTTGTGATTGAAGTGTTAAGTGCTGAATTGATTATTTTTATTAGCATTCACAGCTATTGGGAGTCGATTTATTAAAAGCTCCATTGCAGTAGCAATCCGGAAACATTTACAAGGATGTGCACTTTTAATGGAATAGCTGAATTTCACTCGGGGTGAGTGGTAGGGATTATTGAATGTCATTGATTATCTGCAGTTGTTCGGTCTTCCAGAAACCAAGGAAATCCAAAGTATATTTGCTATTGAAAAGAGCCGGTCCTGGGCTCTTTTTGGCAGAAATTTTGAGGGGGGAAGGGAAAGGATATATATTGGCCCAGCTGAAATGTGGTATTTTGGTACAGAAAATGGTCCAGATGTGCTGCTCACGGGCCGGTTAGTGCTGAAGCGTGTTGCTGTGAGGAACGCTCTCTCCTGGCATGGCACCTGTGTGCCCTGTAACTCTGTTATACGCTATTCAAGCGATTCTTGTGGTCTCGTTACAAAAACCTTCGCTTCTGTAGATCTCATCCCTGAAGCTCTTCCCAGGCTACACTGTAAGCCGTAGCCCTGGCTCTGCACCCAGCAGCTTGGCAGCTCGTTCCATCAGCTGGGCCTTCACGCTGCAGTTCGGTTGGCATGTGTGAGAGAAGCCTGGCAACTTGTCGTAGGATTTCTCTCTCTTTGTGGTCCCAGAGCAAGGCTGAACATCTTATCCTACCCCCTCCTCTCAGGTAGTCATGGCTGGCTCCAGTCCTGGGACCGCTGTGAGCTGACTCGTCCTCCTTTGTCCTGACCTGGAGCTGCTTATAAAGTTGGTTACCAGGTCTCGTTCATAAGCCGGTAATTAGCGCAGGAGAGGCAAACCATTTCCTAAACTACTTTTTTAGCTGTTCATCTTCTCTTTATCTGAGTTGTCAGCTAAAAGCATCCACGTGGCAGAGCGGCGGGGGCTGGAGGGCTGGCAGGCTTCCGCCAGCGCGCTACTTAGCATGCACTCAAGCGGAGCATCGCTCTGCATTAGGCTGTTCGCTGGACGGATGCTCAGAGCTTTAAGTGACATCTTCAGGCTGCACCAGCTTAGCTGTAACTCGGCCTGTGTCAACACGGCGAAGTAGCACTGCATGAGAAACAGGCCTGTGGCTTTTAGTTTGGTTGCTGCTTAATTGAAGCAATTTGCAATTCCTTCTTCTAGCAAGGGGTCCAAGTGAATAATGAGATTTTTGTGACTGCAGCACTCAGTCATTGGACTTTTATGCAATAATGTGCGGTATTATTTAGGAATAAAGGTGAGTAGAAAGGAAAAAGAAGGACTTCTCTCACGTTGTCTTTTGCACAAATAGGTACTGGAAGTTGGAGCAAATATGTGACAGGAACAGGCTTTCGGTAACTGTCCCTGAGAAATTATTTTCAGTAGATATTCTATGCAATTAATAACATTGAGAAGATAATGTAAATAAAGTAGCAAACTGTACAAATTAAAAGAAAAGCAAGAATAACAAAATGAAGTCACTCAGCTATTGTAGACAAATGTTTATTAATTAAGGGGAGAAAAAGAGAAAAAACAGCCCAATACAGATGAAATCTAGCTGTAAAAGAGAACGTTTCAAGTGAAAATGTTAAAGAAAAAATATACACAAAAATTTTATATGTGAAGCAAAGGATATATGTTCTGGAAGCACTTAATTATTTTTATTTTGAGATTACTTATATATCATGCAGATGAAATATGGAAATGGTGTTGAACTTAAACATAAATGTGCGTGTTTAAATAATAATAAAAAAAGCAATAATAAATGGGATGTAGGAGATCTTTAGCCTCCTGCTATTGGAGAGGATGAGGTAGGGGTAAGATAGCAGAGTCTCCTTTTGCAGTTATATCCATAGCAGAGAAGAATTTTCTATATGGGATTTCTAGACTTAGTGATATCTAAGTATTTTGGAAGACTCTGAGTATGATCCAGTGGGATGCTTATGTCTGGGATCACTGAAGTCTGCTGGCACTGAGGCCATTGAGATATCTGCAGCTGTTCTTGATACCATCAAGAACCATTAGTGCTACAAACTTCCATCTCTCTGTGGGCGAGGGCCAATGAAAGTAACGAGGAAGTTGACCCTTTACAGTTAATGAAGTAGCTTTGATATGGTCAGCAGAATTGCCCTGAGGCATGTGAAAAAACCAGCTTTTTGCAAAGGAAGTGGATCAAACCCGAGCAATGCTGTTTACAGCAAGTAAACCAGCAGAACATACAGCAATATAATTACTGCTTTAGGACAGCATGAAAGGATACATACTGTACAAAATCTGAAAAACAATCAGGATTTACTAATGTGGGAAGAAGATAGCTTCTATGTATGCCTTTATTAATCAAACAGATAATCCCATGACCTCTGACTTATCTTGGAGTCTTGTGATTTCTTATTTCTCTTTTTGTAAGGCTTCAGTAAGCCCATCACACTTTGCAAAACAGGATTTGTACATGGGAGTGTGGCTGAGCTGAAGCTTCCATGTGCAAAGATAAATTGTGAAATGGTCTTTTATTGCACTTCTCTGACTGGGATAACTGCAATGCTGTGAACTGCTTAAGGACAGACATAGGGGTTCAGATTCAAGTAATTTATACGATGGCAAATTACGCTACTCCACTTTCTAATAATTTTATATGCAGTGAATTTGAATTCAACATACATAAATATGATGTCTTTTTCACACCTGACTTGTAAATCCTCTGGTTTTGCATTTGTAAATCCTTCTCTCATATAGCTGTGGCGTTGCTACTTTTGAGAATGTATGGTGGAAGTAGCACATGTGGAAGCGATGGGAGGAAACACTTTTTGAGCATTTCCTCGTTGCAGTGTATCAGGTAGCCTATAGTTCCCAGTGTGAAACTAAGGTATTTTTCATTCATTGGCTATACTAATTCGGTTGGATATCTATGCCATAGGCCGGCTAAATGAACAGCGCAGAATGTTTAGAAGGTAAAATGCATCTTCCATGCAGATGAGACCAGGATTAAAAATATGTTCTTTCTTCTATTCCTTATACTTTTTTAAAAAAAAAAATAAAATGCTCTATAGTTCATCAGCAGTAATGGCCGCTGTTAATTTTTTGCTAAACTGGTATTAGATACTAAATTCCTTTAGAAAAGGAAACCAGAATTTCTGTAGTAGTTTTATATGGTGCAGTTTTGTGGGTTTTTTTCTGGTTTTGTTTGGGTTTTTTGAAGTCCAGTGCAGCCCTGTATGAGCCCTGTGAGGCTCTAGGTTCAGCAAACCATTTCCTAGGCATCCATTCCCTAATGTTTCTCTCGTCCTTAGGATGGCAAGGGAGCTAAGGACTGTAATGCCGGGCTGTGGATTTCACCCTAAAATAGATGTTCATTTTAGCAGTCCCGTACCACCACAGTTAAATCTCTGTGGTTCAGCAAAATGTTGAAACCCTCTTAGGAAATGGAGCCTGAGGTCCTAGCACCTGGGTGTGCCTTCAGTAATTTGCTGAATTTTCCAGCTGCGAATGCTAATCACACCGAACTGTAGGTAGTACAGTCAGTTGTTTATATGATTAAACCAACCTTTTAATAACTTTTCCATGAAGCTAGATATTAACAAATACTGGTATAAAGGAAGCAAAACAGTAAGAATTCCTTAAGCAATGGATGAGTGGATTTTTGCCACAGCTAAGGTTTGCCTGGTCTAGCCAGCACTAGCAAGTTAAAATACCATGAAATGTAGGCTTGACCTGAAGTCCAGCTTCTTTTTCTGCAAAGCTAATTGTGAATTTTTGTTGCTGAACCTCTTGCACTCCCTTCTTTTGCTTTAAAATCCTGTATAGTACTTAAGCTTCCTAAGCACCCCACGGGGATATAATCAAAGAGAAAAGAAGCTTGGGAAAGAGCCAAGAGTGTTTGCCTTGCTGCTGTGTCACAGTCCCAGTGCTCTGTCAGCAGGAATTCAGCTCCAGAGTGGAGTCCTTCCTCCTTTTACCTTTTAGAGGACTTCCATCAGTAATGATCCATGAGCAAAGGTTTGTTATAAGCAGTAATTTGTTCTTTAAAACTAGCAAGTTAGGTTAAAAAAAAAAGGGGGGGGGGCTTTTCTGGCAAAGATAATACTTTTAATGAGGTTTACTGATATAGAGTTTTATTCAAATGTGACCTTTGCAGAAATCAGTGTCTAGCAAAAAAAAAATATCTTAAATGCCACTTTATTATAGTGACGCCCACTAGTGTCGCTATATTTTAGGGTCTGTCAGCATTTCCATTATAAAACTTCAATAATTTTTAATTTAAGTCTGCTATAAAATCTGTTCTGGATTTGAAACATACTCTACATGCTCTGTGTGTAGGATCACGTTTTAGTTCAAAGAATAAATGCCTCTCTTTCTCTCTTCCTAGCCCTCCTTCAACAGTATCTCTGGGTGAATAGTTATTTCTCCACTAGAAATAGTTACTGATTCTACTACTGGACAAATAGCTTTGGAAAGAGTCCTGTGCCTTGAAAAAACTCAAGGCTTATGCAATCAGTTTGTAGTTAGTGTTACACACTTTCTCTTGAGAAATAAAAATGCTGCTATGCTTCTTTCCATTTCTTCCATATTCTTTGTATCACTTTTGTTTGTGGCACCACACAGAGGGAAGGGGAATTTTACAGAGCTTCATCATTGTCATGTAACCTTTGGATGTGGGGTTCAAAACAGGTGTGAAAATCTAGTTCCTGTGCTTACGGTTCCACTACCTGGTAACCTGAGGTTGACACATTTCACTTAGCGCTTACATTTACAGTCTTTTCAGGTTACCTCTGTGAGGGGTGAGTGAGTAATTCACAAAGCATCGGCATCTGCCAACTTTAGCTTTCTGCTCTGCTCAGGAATTACCCACGAGTAGGTTGTAGTTTGAATTGATTGCTCAAGGTTGTCTTCGTAGGCTTTCTGTTCTTACTCTGTGGTTTGTGCAGTTTTTCTGTTCTCCATCTTTGTATTGTCTTTATATATCTGTATTATATAACTGTACACATATGTGCATGTATATACACACATATATATACTAAACAGAAATATTTTTTTTTCAGGATGAATAGTTTATTTGAATTGATAGTATCATGACCTCCATCATTCAGTGACTCGTGTGGATGCAACACCCTACAATGAGCTTATCACTATGAACTGACATTATGATCCACTGGGCTGTGGCCTTCCTTTGCTTTTAACATTGCTCAAGGTCTGTGGACTGGTTCTTGAATCTCAGTTTTAAGAAGGAATATCAATATAGGAATTTTTGTTGGGTTTTTTCATTCTGTGTTGTCCTATCAGTATTTAAATGTAAAGTAGCCAATGTTCTGATAGCCTGGTTGAACATTTATCTGCCCTATGAATGGTTTTGCAATAACTATCAACTTAAAATATAAAAAAATAATGTTAGTTCATACCAGACACTCTACCACAAAGCAAAGTTGACTGTTTTAAGACTATTGGTCTGTTTTTCAAAAAAGATGGAAATGCATCCTTCTTGAAAGATAGGGAGGCGTTCCAGAGTAATTATTACATACTTTTCTTTAAATTTCCTATAAACCAGATTAATTTTCTTTCCCCTTCTTCTTTTCATGAATAAAGTTTCTGAATAAGTGATATAATAGCAAACAGGATATGAAATACATGAGGAGATTCTTTTATGTTTCTGTATCGTTTGCTTTGAAATGTTAAGTATAGCTGTATTTAGTGAGCAGGTGTATTTAAGTGTGTGTATATATATGTATTTTTCCCCAAATTAGTTTTCCAGCAGCATGTGCTGATTAGAGAAATAAGAAAATCTGATGATGACTGGAAAAAAATTTTATATAAAGAGATTCTTTCAAAGGCAAGAGCAACTTCTGATGGCTCTAATCATGAAACTTTGAGTGCACATGAGTTCAGTAGTGGTTTTGCTTGAATAATGATCTCAGTGTGATTGACTTGTATTTATCACCATCCTTACATTTTGGTTGTTGATATAGGTGAGTAATCCTACTATGATAAGTCACTTCTTAGTGTGTGTTTCTCTTTCAAAATGTGGATGTAGCTCCAATTAATACTAATTGGATTTATGGAAGAAAATACCCTTTAGTACTTTCATGCTATGTTGGTGTAATGATGCTATAGGAGCCATGTATTATGGAATATGATCACTATGTCTGGCATTGTCAATAGTAGTCCCACTAAAAACTATATTTTTCTGTTTTCCTCATAATTTATTAAATATATATATAGTAAAAATAATGTTTTGTAAAGCAGTCTTCTTCTAAATGAAGCATGGGGCCTGGTCTATCTTAGCCTTTTATCTGTGTAAGAAACTACATCAAAATAGATTTAAAAAAAAAAAAAAAAGAAGGAATAAGGTTTTAGGGAGTGTGCAGTGCCAGCAAGTGCAGGTACATAAAGAACATTAGCTGTCGTAAAAGGGTGGTGTAAAGAGAATTACATGGAAAGCTGAATCTTTGAGTAACTGCTTACATGTGCACTTAGCTGTGAATAAGAGCTGATCAGCTGCGGAGTGGAAAGCTGCCACCTGTTTTGGATAGGAGTTGAAGTTGCAAGAGAAAAATAAAAGCCTATATATTTCTCTGCCTACAGTTCCTGGTAGCTTATTAACATCATTAGTATACTCTTTAAATGTCAAAGGCAGAAATTTGCTTTTTGTAGAATACCAACTTTCTTGGTTGTTATCTTTATGGCAGGGATTAGCTTATGTATTTGCATGTGGACTTAACATCAATTAAAAGGTGTTTGTGACCAGCCGGGAAGCTGGATTTTCAGCAGAGTCAGCAAGAGAATGCTTTGCCATTTGGTTTATAGTACTAATATATATAGTATCAATTCTGGGTTCATGGACGACAGTAGGTATACGCAAAAATCTGTGCAGGCTCGCGAGCGTGGAGATATGTGAACACGTCTGCATAATTTTGCAGTAAAATTCAGACACGTCGCATGTACATCGGCTTTCCAAGTTGTACCATACTTGTTTAGATTCTACCACCTTCTGAATTACAAAAAGCAAAAACCCAAATATGTTACAAAAATGTAAGTATTTATAGCCCTTATCTACTTTGTCATTGTGGAGGATGGTAATGCATCTCCTTTCTACAGCAAGTTACATATGCTCTATGCATCCGTAGGTGGTGTTCTTGTATATCCAGGGATCTGTCTATTAACTAATTTAACACAAAACAATTTAGTTCTTCTGTTTATTTACAAAAGCTCAGGCCAAACCTGGTTCTTTCTTTCTCAGCATATTTTGCTCTGATACAGTGATTTCTGTATCACTCACAAAGAAACAGAGCAGCTCTGTTTCTTGCGTTCAAACGCAAGGTGTTAGAAATGTTAGGTAGTCTGTGAATTCCTTATTCTCCTATTCTTTTACTCCTTTCCTTCTTTCCCATCCCTATCTGCAGTAAAATTCACAAAGAGCGTAGAACTTTACCCTCTGTCTCATCTCAGAATTAACCTCCAGAAAGTTAACCATAGGAAGCTTATTTTTCATTCAGTAGCTAACAAGAGTGGCCAATGGAACCCACAAATGTCCTTATAACAGAAATATACACCCTACGTCCCATAGTCAGAGCCACATCTGACGTCAAGGCAATATAATTAACATATAGGTTCTGCATTTGTGGATTTGGAGACCGTGGCTGTTGTAAACATGCTAAAATCATTACCCTCATAGCACCCAAGCTGTTAATATTCTGATTAATTTTCTGTGTATCACTGTGTACTTTTGCTGGGTGCTTACAGAATCTTAAAGATTGTTGGGTTAGTGATGCATAAAGCCCATTTTAAATGCTTATATTTCAGTCTTCTCCCAGGAACTTTCCCTCAACACCTAAATTTTGAGATAGTGACTTTTCTGTTTGTGCTTCTTTCCTGGGCCAAACGGAAGGATGGCTGTTACAAATAACGTGCACATGGGAGCTGGGTATTGTACTGTGGTTAAAATTACATTTCAACACTTTACTGGACAGGTACTAGCATGAGAAAGATCCTTGAATGTCGACATCAGATATGATCTTGGGAAAAAGTTATTTTCTGGCTATAAATGTGGTGTATAAACTGCTGGATAGATGCAGTGAAGCTTTCTCGGAGTGATGCCAGTGCTGACGGTGCCACTGCCAGTGCTGAAGAGTAAAAATGAATCTTTGGGATGTACTTCCCGAATAGCAAAAATGTTATTGCATACTAGGAAGCACACCTAAACACACAGATGTTGTCTTAGTTCCTTCAAATCCTCTAGAAAATGACTCTGGAAGACAAAGTGAAGGATCTAAATTGTTTATGAGCTCTTCTGCTTATTGGTTCAGTATTGGTTATTTACTCACCTGTAAATGTGAAAAGCCCGCTGTTTTGCAAGCAGTATTTGTTTTGTTTTACGGATGGTGAGAAGTCTGAAGGTCAAAACTTAACCAGTTGAATGCTGATGCAGCAGTAGGACACCTATAAAAGCATTAAGTCCCCACAGTTACTGTGCAACTTAGGAAAACGCAAAATTTGGAAATATGCATGCTAAGAACACTGGAAGCTTTACTTGCCCTAAAACCGTAGGCAGAGCTTTTTTCTTTTATTCTGTGTATGGGTATGATTATTTGCAACAGCAGTTCACTGATCTATGTGAATATCTAATTTTCTGGAGACATTCAAGCACTTTTGTAATCTGGTAGATAAATTTGATTTTTTTTCTAACCCTTACCGTGGGATTCCAATCTAGAGTTACCTGCACAGTGTTTTTTCAATTGCATTGAAATAAATTGGAAATACATAGGTGCTTTAAAAGATGTTTGCTTACATATTTTATGAACACAGAGGCTTTATTTTTTTTTCCTCTAGCTATGAATGGCCTCTTTTGAAATACCTTTAAGGTCCCTTCCAACACAAATCATTCTGTGATTCTATGATATAAGTAATGGCAAAAATGAATAAAAAGTATTAAATATTACTGAATTTAACCTTAAAATCCAAACAAAACCCTCAGGTTGTTACAGAATGTCAAAAAAATAGGAAATGTGATATTCTGGAACAACTTTTTTTTGAACTGATGAGATTCTGTCAAAGGGAAATGAGGTGAATACTGACATAAATTTCAAGTGGTGGCCCTAGAGTCATTTGAGTTATTTTGTCTTTACTCTGAATTAGATGCAACCTCTATCTGCCCATCAGGGTAACATTTTAATTAGAGTTTTGTCTTTGAGATTACTTTAATTTTTGTCTGCTGGAGTGCAGAGGACGAGTAAACCTGCTGTAGCTGACAGCTGGCCTGATCCAGGCAGTACTGGAGCAGGGTGTGAACTGACGATAGGAGAAAGCTCATATCAGAGGGCTCTGCATTTAATGGTTGTACTCTAGCAGGGATGGCCACCATGAAATTATTTTGGTTGTCATACAATTATTAGTGTTTAACACATTATTTTTTTTGTTTCTTGAATAAACAAATGCTTCCTACTTAAACTAATTGCTGTTCATGTTTCATATGAGAATCTATAGGGTTTTTTAAACTCAAAATATTTTTCCTACATTAATTCCACATTGTAAAGAATTTATCCCAAGGCTTTCATAGAATTGCATTAGTGATGTATTGTTTAAGAAAAACATATTACTAGCACATTTTAAGGAAAGCATCACTTCAGTGTACCATGCATTTTTCATGTAGCATTAGTGGCTCACATACTTTCTGCAATTTAATCCCCTTTTACTTCATTTCATATAATTGTTTGGTGTTGGAAATTGTTAGTACGTGGTGGGACAATGCCCACCAACAACCCTGAAGTCTTTCTTGCTTTTTTTTGGGAGGTTCCCAGCTAATGTTAAATCTGAGATACAGAGGCACACAACTGCAATGGGAACTCATCTGCTTCACCCTCCTTCTAGGAGAGACAGTACCACTGGATGGGGATGGGAGGAACAGCCAGTGGTTCAGTGCTGGACATCTCTCTTCCTTGATGCCTTCACGACAACGTTGGTACCAACTCACATGAGAATAGTTTTGTCACTGAGGATCTTAGAAGGAAAAGTCTGCTGCTGCTTGCAGTGATCTTGTGGAAGGAGTGTGAAATGTGACTTTTGCTCACCAGCATGCCCTCTCCTGCACGTCCTTGCCTGGCAGGACTGCTCCCCAGGCATCCTTTCCAGTCAGCTAAGATATTTTTCCTTTATTCATATAAATTGTTCTAAGATTTATATCCTTATACATATAGGGGAGCTATAAAGGTATATTATTTACCTTGTCACATCTTTAGTGTTGTGCTCTTACTGTCCTCCAGCATTTTCATAAAGGGCTGACATCTTTATAACTCCAGAAGTGACTGATGCAGAAAGCACACAGCTGGGTGCCAGGTGCTGGGGCTACTGTCCTTGGGTTTGGATTGCTCTCGCAGTAGAGGAGGAAACCCAGTTTTCACTGGTGGAGTGTTGAATGTTGTTACTGTTTTAAAGAAAAGCTGTTGCTGAAAAGCCAGTCTTTCTAGCTGACGGTCCCCTGTAGTGCTCCTCCGTCCTGAGAGCTGAGGGTACTTCTGCGGAGCGCTCCCCGCTAGTATCAGCTTGGTCCATATCGAGAAGCCTTCTGCAAATAAGTAGGGTGTGCTCTGCTTAGCATTGCTGCAAATGGAAGTATGGTGTCAGGACCGGTACTGGGTCTAATTATGTTACGTGCCTTGAAGATAAGTGGGTAAGGTAGAAACCCCCAGAAGGAAAAGGGGAGGTTTATTTTGCACAGGGAGCAGTTAAGCATGCTTACACAGGGGAGCTTCCAGAGATGAAAATATTGGCCGCTAAAAGAAAATTCATTATGCAAAACTGAATTATTCTGCAAAATAAATGTTTAAAACTCAGCTATTTTTGATACAAAATTTTGCAAAATAGTTTCAAATTATAGAGGCAAAATGTTACTGTAGCTGCTCTGATGGTGTGATTTCATGAATTCAGTCACTATGAGGAGGAAACACGTTTCCATTAGTTGAGCGATGGCCTGATGCAATCTGCAGTGGTGGGATATTTGGTTTTCGCTCTCCACTTCCATCATGAAGCCTTAACTGCCAGCAGTCCCAGGCCTGATGCCTTGCGGAACGTGCTGGCACCAGTGGGAGTTCGGGGGCACGCATTTGGGAAGCATTTGGGTCCAGCGCTCTGCTATCTGCACAAACTCCGCTTCTTATCAACTTCTAGTTTAAAGATACTGAACTTCTAAATAAAACAAAGCTTACTACTAAGTGCGCTCCATACATTAGCTTTACAAACACTCCTTTTGAATAATTTTGCAGTCCCTTTGGTGCCAACATCTTTGTTTAACTAACACTCTATATTATTGCTTTCAAAAATGTACTTGTGAAAGAGAAAGTGTCTTGTGTTGCTGTTGTAGCTTAAAAGTGCCATTATTTAACACTTTCCTCTGGCTGATTTTTCTCTTTATAATTTGTGTAGATTTGCCTTCTCATTGCAAATATTTCAAGCTTGTGAACAGCAGAGGAGATCTTAGCTGGCAGTAATGGCATGGAGGTGCACAGAGAGCACGTGGAAAACCACTGTGAGGGGTGGCAGCATTTGAGAACTGGTGGCCATTCATTTTTTTAAAATGAAACCATACCAAAAACTGGGGACTGTGCTGTAGGAAAAAGCCGGTATGGAAATGAGCAGAATAATGTAGTCATGGATCTCTCCCTTTCTCTCTTGTGATCTCATGAAAATACTCTGAAGGGAAGATTCCAGCAGGGATAGAGGCATGTGCTAAACCTCATGCCTGCTCCCCTTTGAGTACTTCCCAGAAAAGAGCAATTTGGGGTATGAATATTTGAGGGTAGTGCTTTGTAAGTCTTGTGATTTTTAATTTATGGTACAAACACACCAGAATAAAAAGCTACAGATTCATATCTTTGTGTTTTGAAAAATCCAGATGAAATATCAACAAGAAATAGGATGGGTTTTTAAAACCGTACTGCTTGTTATGAAATATGTTGCTATTTTTTGGTGGTTATTTTCCTCACAATTATAGTGGAAGCAAAAATAGACACATACTTCAATAATTTGGAATCCATAGATGCTTTTGGTTCTAGCATCATGAATACAATATAAATGGAACTAGTTTTCTTTTTTTAGGTAGATACAGCTGCAGTTGCTTTTAGATATTCAAAGGCACTAACCTCTGTAAATGACATTTAAGGAATATATCTAAAAATGCATACTGGAGTCTTGTAAACCAGTAACAAATTTCAGATGTCGTCTAACAGATGAAAGTGCTGTATATGAAGCAACTGTAAAGTTTGCAATAAGAAACTAGTTTTTAAATCTAAACAGCTGAGGGCAGCTGCTCTGATATTATACTAAATATAAAGATTTTACTACTGCCATGAAAAATCTCGTATTGTAGCAGACACAAAACATTCTATTTTTATTTTGTTAATATGCTCCTTCTTTTTAAAGAACAACAATCCCAATTTTGAAACATATATAGGTTTTGGGTGAGTATTTTGTATATTTGGTGAGGATTTTGGCGGTACCAAAAGAGCCCCAGCTGGGTTTGTTCTGCTTGTTGCAACCTCATTGGTGAGGCTGTGGGGACAAACGAGCTTTTGGATCTCGTGTAGGGAGGTTGATGCTGCACTGCAAAGCCCAGGAGGGTTTATTCTTGCAGCTGGTTATAGCAGAAGTATCTTTGAGCACTTTTTTCCCTTGTTACAAGGGCACAGGGAGAAACTTTGCCGAGTTCCTCCATTGGCTCTATGACAGCTGGGAAACTCCCTCATCCTGAGGTTATTCCTTGTGAATCTTGTTCTGCTAGCTTCAGCGCCTCTTCATGTGGCTGTGACAGTATGAAGTGCCTAGATTGGAGAACTGGATTCACAATTTTAATGTCTTTGTTCTGCAAAATATGTACATAAGAATAGATAATGGATAAGATACAGAGACCTACATGCTTGAGTCTCGGTATGAAAAGGAGCAAATTAATGGAAAAAAATTAATTAAGAATATTTTTATTTGCATGATTTCCATTAATAAAGCATTCTTTTATCCCAAGAAAATGGAGCATTAGCTACATTTTGAACGAGGGATATTAAAAGCAGCCTGGTTTTTTTTCCCTGCAGTCTGATGGGGAAACGGCAAGTGATTGCAGAGCAGAAAACTGGGCGACACCAAACACATTCCAGCCATTCCTTCACCCACTGTTCTCCTGCCTGGAGTTAAGGGGAGACCTGGGAAGAGCCAGTGCCAGGGCAGCTTACATCATGGCAGCTTTTGCAGCGAAAAGTAAACAAATGCACACACCGTGCTGTCAAATGTGCACTTTGTGTTGTTCTGTGAAGCTGGGGATGTTTATCCTCATTTTGCAAATTAGCCTCTGGAGCAGCCTTCAGGCCTAGGAGGGCTGCGAGTGCTGGCTCCATACCAGGTGGAGAAAATGAATTCCTGGCTTCATATGCAAACCTCTTTCTGCTCTTGGCTGGGCAGTGTAGGCAGAGGGGGCTAAAATGCAGTCTGGGATAAGACAGCACCTTTTGTCCCTGGGTCGCTTTTGATAGAGAAGGTTGGGATGCTGCAGAAATCTCCCAGCTGGCTGTATCACAGGCCCAGGAGAGCGGGAAAGGCGTTTCCCAAGTCACGCCATTTCACCCAGTGCTGTTCATACGACAGGTGGGCTTGCTGGCTACTGAAAGCCACCGCAGGGCTTCCTACCGCTGCCGCAGAGAACCGCAGTTCTAACGGCTGGCGGTTTGGCTTTGCACCCTCCTCCTGGTGATCCTGCAAAGCCTCGGCCTTTCACAAGCAACCTGCTACTACAGCAGGCCACTGCTTCCTGACGCACATCCTAGGTGCGATTCCCGATTTCGTGTCTGGTTGACTCCCAGTACATAGGTACAAGCAGCCATGTGCAAATCAGGAATCCCAAACTATGGCTCCTTCCCTTCGTCTGTCTCAAATCTTATTAAAACCCTATAGTTTCCAGATTTGACGGTGAGGAGGAATCCCAGTGGCTGTCACAATGCAGTATCTTCCACATGATTTTAAGTGAATTAAGGAAAAGATTGTTACGTATGCTATATGTCAACTTTTTTTTTTTCGGTGCAAATGGACTTGGCTCAGTGTAGATATTTGCCTTTTATTGATGATGGGGGCAGGAGATGCCTAACGTACATTTATTTACCTTCTCATGCATTTTTTTCATAATTTCTAGAGGTCAGTTTGAAGCTTTCCATTTTTCTCTGGCAAGATGTATGTCTGCTTATGGAATGCATGAATTTGCTTGATGTAGAATTTAATGGTTTCTTAGTTTTAATCTATGTTTTTAAGCATTTTTCCTTAGTGTTATCTTTAAAAAAAATTATTTGGGCTTTATTTTTCTCTTCAAGTTATAGTCTTCCCCAGAGTGTTGCTCCTTGTCTCAGCTGACCTGTACCTGAGCAGAACGATGCTCTGTTGGGTGACTACTCCTGTTGTCATCTGTGAGGAAAGTTTAAACATTTTAATATGTGGCATCATTCCCACAGCTGTCATTGCTGTCTGCAAGTTTATTCTCAGCACAGTGTGAAGCTTTCAGCCATGCAGAAGGGCAACACTTTCACTTAAATTGCTAAGACATGAGTTTTATATTCAGTTTTCTCTTGAGCATAATAGAACTTGTTACCAGGTCCTCTTATCTCCTCAAATTTAAGATTGGTGTTCACTGTTGAGTGAATTCTGGGCCAGTCTTCTTGGAGTCCTACACGAATATGCTTTTTCATAACTTTGAAAAGATTTGCTGGTTAGAAAATTGTTGCATGTAGGTAATGAACTATTGAAGGCCGGTCATCTAAAAATATAAATGTTTTTTTCTTAACACAGAAAGCTTGTGTTACTGCATAGACTAATGTAATTCTGAGGGACAAACAGAATGCTTCTTTGTCACTCTAAAACAGAGTGCTTCCTGATGTATCCTTGTGTACTAATCACAATCTGGTTGCACTTTTCTCCTGTAAATAGGACATGGCTCCAGTTATTTATCTGTGGCCTGTGTGCGCAAGTGTATGTGCAGATGCACCCCTGTGCTTGCACACCCATATATACACCACATCAATGAGAATAATCTTCCAAAGTTAGACTGATGCCTACAGTTACAGAATGCATTTGGGAATGTAACTTAGTGTGGGGAATACTATTGGAAACTGGGAATTATCTAAAAGTATCATCTGGGATATCAAAAACTTGTGGCTCCATAGACATCAAAAAATTTGGTCAAGAAATAATAACCTGCTTAAGAAAAACATGAAAATAATTGGCAGTAGAACAAACAACAGTGCACTGAATAAAGAATAGAAAAGAGGAAGTAAACGGCAGTGAATACCAGATGAGAACATTTGTAGGGAAAGTCAGAGGGATCAGTGGCATGTTTGAGTTCCCAGGTTTTATGGCTGCGGTGGCAGCAGCAGCAGTTCTGGACTTCCCAGACCGTGCGCTCCAGCTTCCCACACCGGTGTGGTTCCTTCCTGTTCTGCTTTTCAGCTCTTCAAATCAAGGCTCAAATCTCCCTCTCCATCCTTTGAATTACACCGCATTTACTTAAGCTAATTCTCTCCAAACCACCGGCTCGGTTCCTGCTCTGCGCCTGGGACCAGCCTTGTACCCGTGCTTGTGGGCTCTGAGACAAGAGCAGAGCCTAGAATGGCTCTTGCTGCAGGGAGGGGGTTATTTCACTTTGCACTGCAGAGAAGGGAGAAATATTTAATAAATACCTAGGTATTTGAAGAAAAAAAAAAAAAAGGGTTGTATAATTGTTGATGCAGAAATTCCAGAGAACTATTAATAAGACGGCTATGAGAAGGTTGCATGAGAGAGAAATGAGGCTCGGATAGATGAAGGTTTCCTTGTCTGAAACAAGCTTGAGCTGTGGTTTACGACCTCGTGTATCAGCCGTTACCTGCTTACAGGAGGGCTTTTCAGCCTTGCTTGTATGGGCATAAAATGTTCCAAAAGCAGAAGCTGAAAATCAGTGGACATATAGAACCGGTTCTTCCAGCCTTAGACTGGTGTGAAAAGAGTATCAGACCAGGGCAGGTTCAAAAAAGGGTGACTGCTTTATTCCAAGGAACAGAAATTTCGTTGAAGTTACTTTTTCCCCACCTGGCAGGGGTTCTCCATTTTCAAGGCATTCCAGCCACTGATGTAAGGCAGCGTGGATGCTTCCAGTCTCAGTAAAGCTGATGCAAAATACAGATGCCTGACTGATGCAAATGCTTCGGTCTGGGTGGAACAGCTGGAGGAACAAGCAGAACAGGACCTGTTCTTTGCAGACTCTGACCTGCATTTCTTATATAATTCCTGCTTTGCTTCTCTACAGAGATCCCTTGCCAGTTCCAAGTTGGTCTCCTTGCTAATCCCCAAGTTAAATATTTGTTTCTGAATGGTTGCAGAACTAACAAGTTTCCTGGATCCTTTCCATCTCATGTTTGGAGCTGACATCACCATCTTCTTCAGTGAATTACTCCTCCTCAGAGGCTGACCTCTGACACCAGATTGAGTGCTGTCTTCTCGCTTTTAAGAACACTGTCTTGTGTTTCTGGAAGGATGCGTGGAAGCAGAAGACTTCCTTGATTTCAGAGATTCCTTAGTTGTTTCCATTTGTGGTCCTTCAGAATTTTAAGAAAAACATTTTGAGTGTGCTGGATGCACGTTATTTGTATATTGATTCTCACTTGCAGATTCTGCTGTATCTGGAATCTCTATTTCTGTCCCAGAGATTTTTGAGCTGTTTGGCTGTGTGGTTTGTTTGTTTTTTTTGTCTCTGGGGTTTTTTTCCCCTTTTTAGTGTTTAAATGAATCTGGTGAAGGATGCATCCCTTTCTTTGCATATTTGTGGAATAAGAAACTGATCTGTCTTAGTGATTTGCTTTTATGGTAACTCCTATAGCCTATATCGTACTAAAACCAGAGTAACATTTTCTTTCCATTGCTTAAAGTTGCACAATTTATTGCTCAGTTGCTCAGGGAAAATAAGTAACCAGTTCCCAAAAGGGCAGAAAGGATTAATGCTTTTGGTAGAATAACTTTAAAGCATAGATTATTTAAAAATTTTGTTGTGATTGCTAAATCCTGCTGTCATTCTAGTTCAGAGACAACATCTTCCATTGAGAAGATTGCCAAGTGTTTATTACAGAACTTGTGATTTCTGCTTTGTTCACCATTGGCATTTGTATAGTACAAACATGTAGAAATTAAGAAGAGTCAATAATAGCGAGAGAATCTTCCTAGAGAAGCGACTGGAGTCCAGGCTAATCTAGTGGTTGGTATCTAGGCAGGGAATCTAATCTGCTGAATTTATCTAGGCAAGCTATTCAACTTTTCAGTGACTCAGCTTCCCTGTTTTGAAGAGGAGTTAACAGACATTAAAACGAGATGTTATTAATGTGAAATCAAGTTACATTGTTGAAGGTATATAAAGAAAAATATTACTCATATCCTGCTTTAAATATAGTTATTTTCCTGCTTCAAATAACTTCTAAGTCCATAAGGATGTAATTGACTTAAATGAAATTGCTGAAGGTCTAAGACAGTAGTGCTCAGAGCAAATAAGAATGACAGAATGTGCTGATCAAGGAAAACAGTAAAACTAGTCAATTCAGGATGCTCTCAGAAGCACAGTATCACCAGTGACCACCTTTTCCCATGTCATGGGCAGCTAGAGATCTGACTGCTGTTTCAGTATCTGCCTCGGTGTCTCTACTGGATCACCAACAGAGGGAAGGCAGTTAAGCGTTTGCTTGTAACATTTACAAGTTTCGCATGTAGAAGCATCAGAGTCGAAAGGTCATTAACTCCTTTTAAATGGAAGGAACTTTTCGTAGCGGTTAAATAAATAAATATTGCTTGAAACAGTGGAACCATGTGAATAGAAGCATTTTGTCATTTGAGGATTACTTAGGTTTATAACCGGTACAATGATGTTCAAAATACTCATTCTGTGTTGCAACTCCAGTAACTCTTGTTTTACCGTAAGTACTAGGAATTTGTTCTTTAGGCTTTACAAGATTCACAAATGCATAACTAGACAGTACACAAGGTTATCACACTGTTGAAAAGTTGTTTTGCTCGGTGTGTTTTGGGGTCTGAAGGAGGATGTGCAGAAGCCCACATGATAAAGGATACCTGGTAGCTGGGATTACACAGGCAGCTGGTAGCAAAACACCTAGTCTTAAATTCCAGAGTTGGTTTTGATGGCCATCCTGATGCAGTAACTGAATGTTCAGGGTTTTACAAACTTAATAATTATTCCCAGTGATTTGCATATGTACTATCTGTAAGAAGTAAAACCTTTCAAATGCTTTCTGTTAACAGGGCAGTGGTGAAGAGATCTGACCAGGAAAGGAATTCTGCCTGCCAGACAAAGTCTTGACGGCATTTGTGGTGAAATAATCTGCTCTGTTTGGAGACTGGAGGAAAAATCCTTTCTGTACAGCTGGTGAGTTTTTGTTTTTACACTCAAAACAGATGTACTGACTATGGAAGCCATTGGTAATGGTTTTCTTTAACCCATGCTTGAGCCAATAGCTGTTAAATTCTGTGAAGTTAATAATAAACTGTTTGTTTGCTATTTAAATATGCTGAATGCAGGCCAGCTTTCCAAGGAAAAAGTTACATATTGTTAAAGCTTTGATTAAGTGAAAGCTCACCCAAAACAATAATAAAAAAAATCAAAACAACCCCCCTTCTACTTTGTGGCCATTAAAACTTGAAAATTTAGAAAGAGCACGTGTACGCTTCTTTACAGTTCTAAGTGAGCCCTACAAATTTCTGCCAGTTAAAACGTACAGAGAATGTAGGTCTTTGTGGCTGTTCGGTGCATTCATTCTTCTTGAAGCACTGGCTGTAAATCCAATTTTATAGATTAAAGACTTCTAGCATAATGTAGGCACCTGTTGGTTTATGGAAACCTAAAAATATCTCCCTGGATATAACATGTTTTTCAGCAATTTGGAGCATATGTACATTTTTTGATACCTTTTATGGGTTTTTTTCAGTACTTGTCTGTCACCTCAGCTTGTTGTGCTAGCTGTAATACAAATAATAAAGTAGATGCTGTTCATTGGCTGGCTTATTAATATGCAGCGAGGGCTTGCCATTAGCAGTTAAGAACACAGTATCTTTCCACTCTGCAGAAAGAAGTCGAAAGGCAGCACTATTGCCACACTGAGAGGCTGACAAGATGGGCTCTTTTACTGTCAGCGAGCTGGGTGTGATTACTGCGCAGGGAGAGAGATCATACTGACCGTAAAGGCTGCAAAGAGGGAACCCTGTTTTGTCAAGAGCTAAACGAGAAGTAATCTTTAGGGTGTCGGGGTAAAACTATCTCTGCTAGGCTGAGAGCACTATGGGATGCGCTAGTACCAGTGTAGGTGGCTGCTTGTCATGATTTTGTCCAGGAACTCAGACTTGGTCAAGAAACTTCATGCGGACTGACAGGACTGTCCTTGCTGCAGACACGTCTGTATGAGAGCATTGGTATTGCGCCGACTCTTTGCTTGAGGATCAGCGTCTTACTAATGGCAAATGCTCCCTTGCAAGATATTGTGGAGCCTGAGGTGAATGAAGCACCCTGCTAAATAAAACCCTCCAGAGCTGAAGAGTTACATGTGACTCTCCTTGTGACAGCAAGGGGAATAAGCACAGATTTTAGTTCTGAGACTAGAGCAGAAGTTGTTCCCTGTGGCCTCTCATCTCTTTGTCATGAAACTAGACAAGTGTCTGAGTGCTTTTGGTCTTTTTCAAGCTAAGGTCAAACTTGCTAGTTTCTCTGAAACAAATTCAGTTAGAACTGATTTCAAATGAGATTTAGGAATCTTAGCACCCCCCACTGGGTCTGATGCCCACAGCAGGAGCACAGTTTCAAGTATCTCTGGTATCCCTTCCAGTCCCCCTTAATGGCATTGAGATTTCATTAAATAGGGTTGAAATGAGCCAGTGGTTCAAAAATCATTGGTGGAGTGGGAGAACAGGGTCATAGGCAGACTGGTAACTAATGTATTTACATAAACCTTGTTTTCTTAGGAAACCATGCTAAAAAGCCATCACTATGTTGATATAACCTTTCATGGTGTTTGGGTGGCGTTAGCTCATACTTCAACTGCTGATTCATTTGACAGTGTGTTTAACTTTGTTGAAGAGAACTGTAGCAGGGTTTACAGATAACATGCAACTATTAGTTTGAAACTTGGAGATGGGAGGGAAGAAACAGGAAGGAAATCTGAGCTCTCGTAGGTCAATTGTTTGGTTACATTGGCATTAAATCAAGAACAGGAGAAGAAAAATTGTGCAACAAGATTCTAAGTCTTTTTTTACTGGCTTGCCACTTTCTATTTATGGGAACCCAAAATGACCTGGCTTCCTGGACCGAAAACAGTAGTAACATATCCTTAATGATAGTCTTACTTTTGCTTTTTAAGCTGGTCTGTGCTACATATCTATGACATTTTTTTTAACACATGCCATAGCCCACATTGCAATCTGAAAGGTGGTGGGACCTGGGACTACATGTTGTGACACATGAAGCTCCAGGTGATATTAATAAAATCAGTGATGATGTTAGGGCTGCCTCTTCCACCCCCAGTAAATCAACATTCGGTGCTTCTCTCATACTCCCCCTCACCCTTGAGAAGAGCCTTATATAAATATTGTCACTTGTTCTTTTCCCAACAATGCCTTCAGGAAGAGTAAGGCAGTAATGGTTAGCACGAGAGAGATTAAGCAGAGACATCAGCAGTCTAACTGTTACTGTTTTTCTCATTTGCTTGGCTCTAGACAGCTCAGAATCTTTTTTTTTTCCCCCTTCTTTTTCCTGTTCTGTTTTTATGCAGGCTGTACTGTGAGTGGTTTTTTACCTACGCCTAGCTTGTATTGCTACAAGAACAAAATTATGAGACATGAGTTGATATACTTGATGCCCATTAAAATTGGTATAAGGGTCCCCACTGATTTCAGTAGAATTTCATCAGATGAAGAATTGCTATGAGTTGCTAAGTAATTTTATTATTTGGAAGAGCAGAAGCTTGAGGGTGTATGAGCAAAGCACAGGCTGTTAACAGAAGACTGGCTTCCTAACTGGTTGGACACAGTGGTCTATTTCTGAAATACGTCATTTGAGGGACAAAAAGATTAATCTCACCTAATACGCATGTGCAGCAGGCTACAGGGCCACTGATTGCATCTCATGTGAAAGCACACAAAACTTTATGTATATGCTATTGCTAAGTGCAGTTTTTAAAAAGAAGTGAGGATGTGCATGCAAGAGGAGGTGTTCTCTGGTCATTTAACCTCTTACCCAGACAAGGCAGTTGTCAGAGAGGCTCCAGAGACCTTGAAGTGCTGCTGAGCATGGACTTGAGTAAAGGAGACAGAGAAAGGCAATAGCAGTAGAACTTGCAGTCACATACCTTTTAGGCATTGCAAGAACATGATGCTTGTTTGGCACCTCCTATATTTAGGAGAAATGGCAGTTGTAAATTTTTTTGAATAAGCAAGTCTGCATCCAGTCTACCAATTTCTTCCTCAGTCTTTTATCCTGAATGACCATGAAAACGGAACTTCTAATTTTCAATGCTTGGCTTTGGTCAAAAGCAACGTTGTTCTATACAGTACGTAATGTTTTTTTAAATAGCTCAATATGTCTAATTTTTTGATCAACATGGGCTGTATGAGAGGCTTTTCCTGGCCCTTTTGCTCATTGCTCTAGAGTATTGAGATGACATGGTTCCTACTTTTTCTTGCACTGTCCAAGTAGTGGCTTTTTCCATGATTCACATTGCCTGCTTGCTATAAGAAGCTTTTCTGCTTCTTGTGGTTCTGATATGTCTCTGAAGTGAAAATTTAAGTAACTTTCTTACAAGTCGAATCACGCCCCCCTAGGAGAGTAAAATTCCACTTAGTAGCAGCCTATAAAACACTGTGTGGTGGCATCAGATATCTGTCATCTGGATTTTTCAAAACATTGTTGTTTCTCAGAATTAAAGTCTATCCCATTTCACATTCTTTTTCTCCTATCTTTTGGGGGGCTGTAGCCTGCTGGATGTTGCAGAAAAGCATTAAGATTCATTACTGTATTTTTTTCCTGTGCATACAAATAATATACACACAGGCATGGGATTATTTATTCATAGGTGTAAGGAAATCACCTGAATATTTCAAACAAATTAACATTTAAAAATGCATGAAAAGTGATTACAATACTTAGTCCTACCTTAGACATGTAGCTCTAGTTTTGATTCCTCTGAACTTTTTGGAAGAATTCTCTTTCTCAAATGAAGTGCCTATATATACAGAGGATAACTGGATATTAAATTGAAACAATTAAATTATATCCATTTCTGTGGAACCCTTGCCAGTGGCACTTCTGTGAACACTGGAAAATCTGGAATAACTGAGGAAGTTTATAAATTCTTTTGATATTCCTGTTTATCCAAAAGGACTTTAAAGACACTGCAGCAGTGAATTTACTTGAATCTGGATCTCTCCAGTGCTATATTGGAACTGATGAGTCATGTTTGGACCAATCAGGGGAAAACACAACTGAATACTTACAAGATCTTTGAGTCTTTTACTGATCATAATTTTTTTCCCAAATTCTGTATGCATCAACAGAAGAAATAAATTGTGAGGAGGAACTTGAGTGAAGCTCAGACCGAGTTCTGAGGTTGGCTCTGTTCAGTACTCTATTAGAATGATACCTCAGAGCACTTTTTTTGCTTCTTCCTATTTTGCAGTTCAGAAGTAAAGCCATTTGAAGGGAAAAAAATGACTCAAAACAGTCTACCAGACACTGTTATTCACATCGATTAGGCCCAGGTGGGAGACAGTGCTCAGGAAGCGTAACACAGGCTCAGATGCCTGTTCCAGTCGGAGGAATGTCTGGGTCAGAGAGGGAAGGAAAAGCTTCCCTTCTGCTTGTATGTGCACAGCCAGCCAAAAATACTAGATTGCAGTATCTTTATTACTTTAAGTAGCAGGGATAGACTAGTTTCTTTTAACCGAGAGCTATATGGGTGCATGTGATGAAGGTTACAGAGTATTTTAGAACAGGACATTCTTGAAACCTCCAGAGAGAGGTGTTGATGCTTCCAACTCTTGTCTTACAGAAAAAAAGAAAAAAGCTGGATAATAGGTGCCAGAGGTTTTGAAGGTGATTTCTGTGATAGGTAATGACTTCATGCTAGGAATTCTGAAGAGGTGATAGCGAATGGGGACAACAGAAACAAATGAAAGCAGAGTAAGGATTGGAAAGAAAAAGAGGTCAGCTGGCTCTTACATTTGACATGGCATGTGTATTCTTCTGGAGTTCTTTCTGCTGTGTAAGGGCAGCAAAGGGGGAATGCAGGCAGAAGGCTGCCTGTTTTTCCTGCTGGCTAGAGGCAAGTTTGGCCACAGAATAGAGAATGGGAAGTAGGTTGGTAAATGCTGATTGCAGCACTAACAGGGGAGTTCTTCTGTTGGCTGGGGGCAGGAAGTTCCTCAGCCCACGACTGCGGGATGACAGCAATGCTCCTTTGTTTCCAGCTGAGGAATTTGCTGGTTGTACCATTGGCAGAATTTCTCAGATAAAAGTTGCTGCTTCTGTGGGTGGAGAAGAATGTTTCAAAGGGCTAAACTGAGCCTTTTTCTGGCTTGCAACTGAAAGGAAGGAGGGCACTTCAAGCTACTACTTGTATAACAGCCTCCCTGCATCTGTTGGCTTGTAAGGACCAGCCATCAGAGAGCTGGTTGGTACTCACTTGCCAGATTTTCTTGAGATCATATTAATTTAAGGTCTCTGGTTTTTAATGATCTCACATTTTTGATATGATAGATCATACCTGCTAATTGTTAGATTGTTGGTTTTGTCTAAGGAACCTTAATGTGCTTAATACTTCCTTGATTTTATTATGCTTTTGAAGCTGAATCAGTGCTAATGCTGTTGGATTAGAGATGTTCTCGGAAGTATGGAAGAAGACTTTGAGCCCGTTCTGATACTGTCCATGTTATAATGGTGAGGTCTCCATTGTGCTTTTGTGACGACTAGAGTGGCTGACACAATGTCTTCTGGTGGTGGCATGCCTTGAGGCGTAATCCAGCTAAAACTGACAATGCTGGCAAGTTTAAAGAAGAAATCAAAGCATTGTTTAGTTATGACAGCTGGAGACGATGATAGCTGTCCATTCTTTGAAAGCCGTGTTTTGGAAGCTCAAGGTCTAGTAGACCTTGAGCTGTTGGCTGGAAACTCCTACAGAAGCATCCAAAAGCCTGCTTTTCCCATCTGCTCTTGCGAAGGTAAACGTGACAATTCACTCTGGGGGCAGACCTGCCTTCCTTCATTAGCTTTGGATTAGTCTAATGCTCCTCATTTTTCTTGGAGCTACACGTAGGAGCTGCTTAGAATGTACAGTTAGTTCATGCAGCACAGGCAGGTGGTTAAAGGTAGGTTCTCGTGGTGAGCATACTGCACCTGTGGCCTACAGGTGGTTCTACTTGTTGGCCTGCAGTATGATCCAAGATGCTGTTCATCTAAGTCCCAAGCGATTCAGGGCTGGGTTCCTGATGCTTGCTTCCTTCTTGTTTGTTTTTCTTTTTTTTTTTGTTTGGTTTTTCCTTTTGTTTTGTTTATTTTATGCTACCAGAGGAGTGATCAATAGAGGCCTTGAACTGAAGCCAATATGACTTGTAGGAGCCAGCCTGGAATTACTTCCTACTGCGTGTGCCAGAATTACAAATTCCTAACATTCCTGCCACTTGAAAGGGTTCAGTGGGCACTTCTGGAAGGAATTGGTTTGGAGTTGATTAATTGTATTGAATTACATTGTTGTGATCTAGTAGGCCTGCTATTCCCGGTTGGATCAGGTGACTTTGAGAAGGCTGATGGCACCACATGGCTCGCATACCTTGGGACTCAGTGCCGCTAAAATCTTTGTGAGGAGGCAACTCTTCTTGACTGACTTTAGGAGGAGCTTCACAAAATAGCTGCCCCACTGAATTTATCCACAGTGCAAAATTTTAATTTCTATATGCCTTTTAATTAAATTTAATGGTTGCATACTATAGAAAACTACTAGTGTTTTTTTTTTTTTTAAAAAAAAAAAGCTTGTAATAAGGTAGTCACTTTTTAAAATAAGATTCTGTTTGAGTCACCCCAAATAATGGGGCATTACCATGTGTCATTACAGAAGCCATGAGCAGAGTGCTGCTTTCATCAGTGCGCTATTGCTGGGCATGAAATGCTCTGTTTAAGATTTTAAGAGCCAAATGTAAATGTGCTTAATGAGACACAAGGGGAATGCTCTGTGACTGGGGAGAAATGGCTTTTAGCAGCAGATGCAGACAATAGTATTGGATTTCAGTCGACAAAAAGTCAAAGACAAAAAGAAAGAGACTTACGGTCCCAAATGGAGGAAGGAGGTGTCAGAATTTAGAAGGCTAAACAGCTGCAGCCTGTTTATGTATTTTAATCCATTGTTAGAGGACTGGAAATTAAACAAAAAAACCTACCAAGAGCATATTTAATCCTTTTTTTGAAAAAATCCCTTGTAAAAAAGATCTGCAGTTGACCAAGACAGGCTACAAAAAGAAATGCAAAATTTGTCAAGAGTTTTAGGTTTACATGGAATGCACCTAAAATACATTGAAAAATGCTTCTGAGTGGGTGTTGTAGGAAAACACTCAAAATCACAGAATGAAAATAAAATCATTCAGATATCTCGTGGTATCAGAAATCTGGTGACAGTCTGAAACAAAAGCTCAGAACTTGCACCTGAGAATATTCCTGCTATTGACAGCTGTTTCAGTACTGATCTGGCTAGTTAGGTAAGCACATTTTCCTAAAGTGTTGAAAAGTGGCATGTTTCTGAACTTTAACAATGATGGTATTTGACACTGCTGAAAAAGGAAGTGAAAAGTAATTATGAAATATTTTTAGTGGCTTCGGCAACAGCTCTGCAGTTTAGATGGTTTAAATTACCTACCTCAGGGTTTGAGTGTAAGACTCGGATCCATTTCAACATTTTTAATATTTAAAAAAATGTACTAACTTGCTGGCCTAGATCTTGAAAGCAGCATAACTGAACCCTTAAAAGCTGTTAGTTCTATCTCATTTTACAGGAGTCAACAAATACTTTTTTTCCCCTGTCTAGTTCATTGGCAGTAAATGACTTAGACTCAGAAAATGACAGTCTGAAAAGAAGGAATGTGGTGTGTCGTCCCCCCACCCTGATTATTCCATCTTTCAGCAGAACGTGAGTCTTAACAGATGCAGTTGGACTCCACTGGCATCTCTGCTTGGTGGCTGAGGCCAATGAAAAATTGCAGTTTGCTCAGTGGTAACCAGGTGCTCCTTCCTACCAGCTCTGGCATTCACCTGAGCCATCGTAAGCCAGGTCTTTCTCTCTCCCTTTCTCTCTCCCTTTCTCTCTCCCTTTCTCTCTCCCTTTCTCTCTCCCTTTCTCTCTCCCTTTCTCTCTCCCTTTCTCTCTCCCTTTCTCTCTCCCTTTCTCTCTCCCTTTCTCTCTCCCTTTCTCTCTCCCTTTCTCTCTCCCTTTCTCTCTCCCTTTCTCTCTCCCTTTCTCTCTCCCTTTCTCTCTCCCTTTCTCTCTCCCTTTCTCTCTCCCTTTCTCTCTCCCTTTCTCTCTCCCTTTCTCTCTCCCTTTCTCTCTCCCTTTCTCTCTCTCCCTCTCTCTCTCCCGTTTTCTCTCTCCCTTTCTTCTCTCCCTTTCTCTCTCCCTTTCTCTCTCCCTTTCTCCTCTCCCTTTCTCTCTCCCTTTTCTCTCTCCCTTTCTCTCTCCCTTTTCTCTCTCCCTTTTCTCTCCCCTTCCTCTCCCTCTCTCTCTCCCTTTCTCTCTCTTTCTCTCACTCTATCTCCCTTCCTATCTCTCTCTCTCCCTCCTTCTCTCTCCCTATCTCTCTCTCCCTCCTTCTCTCTCCCTTTCTCTCTCCCTTTCTCTCTCCCTTTCTCTCTCCCTTTCTCTCTCCCTTTCTCTCTCCCTTTCTCTCTCCCTTTCTCTCTCCCTTTCTCTCTCCCTTTCTCTCTCCCTTTCTCTCTCCCTTTCTCTCTCCCTTTCTCTCTCCCTTTCTCTCTCCCTTTCTCTCTCCCTTTCTCTCTCCCTTTCTCTCTCCCGTTTTTAAAGTAAGACTTTCTTTGGGCTTAGTGACTGGATTAGCTCTTAACAGGCCAAAGAAGCCCCATCACCCTCTTTAGTGTCTATGACCTGCTAGACAACTTGCTAAAACTTTTCAACTGCATTTAAACATAACTTTTTGTTATAGGCCTTCGTGTAGTCCATACTATAAGACAATACTGCTGAGTGCCAGAAAGATAGCTAGGTAAGACCCTGTGAGGCTGTTTTCCCTTCAGTTTCACGCTTGTTTCAACCCAGTGACACTGCTGGAGCTGACTGGAGTTGACCAGGCTGTGTTCTGCAGCAGTGTGGCTGGCTGGGCTGAGCCCCTGCAGCAGGACATCAGTTAGGCAGCCTGCATCGGCTGTGGGTGCCTGGCGAGTTATTGAGAATAAATGTTAGATAACTACTTTCATCTCTTTGTAAGGAATTGAAGGTCACAAGGCAAAAATCTTCTTTGGTATGCACCAGCTGAGGGTCTTCCATGGCACAGCCAGCAGGTGACCAAGGCAGGAGCTGAGCTGATCCTCCTCGCATCGCCGTGCGTAGAGAGCTCCTGGTTAGGGGGGGACTTCTTCTTTAAAATGCATAGTCATGTGTCAGACAGAGAGATGGATGAGAGTCTGCTGCAGCTTAGGGCAGCTCTCGCAACGCTCGCAGGTGTGGTGAGTCTCCTCCAGATAATGGTCACTGACTTGCTGCAACCCTCTGCCAGGACCAGGGCTGGAGTGAGAGTTGGGAAGTCAGGCTGGAATGATACTTCATCCAAACGCACACACAGAGTACTTTAAGTGTAACAAACCCCTAGTTCCCTATTTGGTTTTGTACAGAAAAATACAATTCTGAAAAGCCTCTGACTTGTTTTTCTAACAAGTTAAACAGATGGATTGGAAATAGTATTTACTGTTTATTTCCTCAACATATCAATATGTGAGGAGCCAGTATAAATTACGGTTTGACTGCAAACAAACCAACCCACGCCAAAGCAATAGAGTAAACATTGTTGTATTTTGTTTCAAGTCAATATTATGGGAATTTAAATGGCTGATGTTTCTGTTTTCACTGGCTATCTCTGACTGGCTGAATTTTAAGCCCTGTAATAGAAAAAAACTATGTTTTAAGAGATTTTGTGGGAAATTGCCTTAGCAGTTATTCCGCAGAACATCAGAAGCTGGTAACTTCAGCAGTTACAGGCTTTAGCAATAGAAACAAGATGTCTACCTACTTTGGAACTTTTTTTTTTTTCCACATGGGAAGAACAAGAATGAAACCATCACCAGGTACTCTTTGATGGTTGAGTTTATGTCTGTTCCTTCTTCTTTTCCCTGGCTGCATGCCTCTGCTTTTTTTTTTTTTTTTTTTCTGTACTGACTTATTAACCTTTCAGGGAGCCAGCTGAGAGCCCTAAACCAGCAGAAAATCAACACTACCAAAAAAGCAGATGATTTCTGCCAGTTTAGTTCCCCCAATTGGCTCATCTGGAAGGTCAACCAGTACTGGCAGTGTGAGGCAAGGAATGGAGGCACGTGGCTGTGGGGGGATGCAGTGGTACCGTTTGGCAGAAGTGAGCCATTAAATTGGCTTAACTGAATTATATCCTCGAATTGCTTGAACTCTGCATACCAAAAACCAAAAAGTGGTCATATCATGTCTGAAACAGCTTAGCTTCTGTGTTATTAATTTAACATGTAGTGGAGCAAATAAGAAGTCAGAGTTCTTGACCAATCTGTCCAACTGGCCACGTGCTTCCAGCTGTAGTTTTCCAAACAGCATACTGTGGAAATTGAGAACAGATGAAACAAGGGAATGTAAAAACAGCAAATTGAATGTACTCCCCAAATTATTTACTTATTTCAACAAACAAGAATCACATTGATGTAATATATGACCGATTTCAATGCTAAAAGCAAATCAAGAGCTGGAATGTACTTACATGGCTAGACAGTAAATATCTTTGAGTCCTTATAATACATTAAATTGCAAGAGCATGTCTGCTTGTCTAAATGGAAGGAGACATCTCCTCTCTCCACCACTGTTATTTACTCCTCCACTTCCTCGTTCTTTAGCCTTTTCTTCCCCACCCCCACCCCCCCTTGTTTTTTTCTTTTTTAAAAATAGGGCTTCTTTTATATGTGTGAAACTACTGCTACTCCCACTTGAGCTTTCCTCAGAAAGCTGAGTTAAAGCACTGTACAAATTCATGTACTGATAGATGCGGCTTTTCCACTGTGAGTTGCCACTTTCTGGGATCAGAGGATGGCCTCCTGCCGACGGCGGGATTGAACGGTGCGAGGCTGAGCCACCCTCGCTGTGCTTTGCGTTGAAGCAATTTGTTCTGCTTTCCATCACAGATTGTGATGTTTGCTTTCACCTCCTTGCCTAGTGTTGCAGGCGAATGCCACAGAGCTGGTTTGCAAAGTGCCCTTCTGCTACTACACTGAATATTCTTGCTGTATCCCAATCTGCCCAAAGTGTTATGGGGGGGTAGACCCAGTGCTTTTTCAGGTAGATATCCTTAAGGTTGATAAAGGTCGGTTCATCTCAGGCTTTGGAAAGAAACCTTCTTCATGATGCTTTAGTCCTGGCAGGGGGCTTTGGAAGTCTGCCCTGAGCCACAGAGTAGGCACGGCTCAGGATACCTGTGTGTCGCAGCGATGCGCACCCTGTGGCCTGAGATCAGGATGCAGAAGAGGGGGTGGAGGTGTGGCAGTGTCCTTTTTTTCCAGTTTATTTCTCTGCATTACACTGATAGGAAATGGCATCATCTTTCAGGGTGCTCTGGAAACATATTTTGTGTACAAGTGGAGATACTGAAGGCACGGTTGGGTATGGACATTTAGTCTTGCTCTCCTTGGTAGGCGTCATGGTGTTAGTTCCAATGTGTTGGCCCTCTCAGCTTCAAATAGTCATCATGTAAATCAAAATGCAAGAAAGAGAGATCTTCCCTTTTTCTCCGGTCTTTCACAAAATCCAAAACTTGAAATTATTGCTCTGAAATCTATGATGTGTGATACTTTCTTTTAGGTGACATATTACAAAACTGCTGGGGATTCAGAAGGTGTTTGTCCTACATGAATAAAGTTTCTAGAAATCTTATCAGTTGGCTGATGAAACTCTCTGCAAGACAGTCCTCCCGCTTGCTCCACAGACGGCTGAGCCGCGCAGGAGCTGTGCACCTCAGTGAGCTTATGGCGCTCGGCATTGCTGCAGCGCTCCGTCATCCTGTGTCAGGAATAGCTGTTTTGAAGGACTGAAGTGCCTTTACCTTACCCTGATCTGACAAACAAAAGAGAATCAGACTTTTTGCAAAATCTCAGAGAAATGAATGCAGTTGTGGAGGTTTGTCATGACAGAGAAGACAGAAAAGAAAGCCTCTGTGTTTCCTCTGTGTTTTCAAACCTGTCAAATCCCAAAAGTCATCCCTTGTAAATCTGGTTCACTAGCTGCCTGTGGTTATTTATTGCCTGAACGGTAATTGAGTCCTAGCACCTGTCTGGTGTTGCAGTTCTTAGGCAGGAGAAGCATGCTGGATGCCATACCCTCCTCACTGGTGTGAGGTTTAGTGTGAGCATCTCTGCGCTCCGAGCATATGTAGCTCTTTGCATCGAGGAGAATGTAGTTTGGATACTTCTTTTGCTGGGCTTTTGGCTGCCCTTGGTTTCTGGAGCCACTAAAACCTCTTTGGCAGGCCATGGGGAATCACCTCTAATGCTTGATCGAAATATTAGCACGTCATTAGTCCAAAAAGCAAATTACTTAGGCAACAGCCAAATCTCAGGTCTGAAGATTTTTTACACCTTTAGAGTTGTAATTTTATATAAATAATATAGATTGGCATGCATTCTTTATGCAGAGTTATGTGTGGGATTAACGTGTACTGTTTACTACAGCCCAGAAATTATCTCTCAATTAGTCGCTTGGGTGGTTAGTAGTGGTGTGAGTTCACAGACCCCTAAATCCACCCTTTTAAAAGAAAACACATGCCTTGTGCCTAAATGCCAAGGCGACATACTGATTGTTTGTATTACTGACATTGTAGAAATACGTAACATCAAAATGTGCTCCCTAGTTCTGACTTCTAAGTCTGTAGGAATTTAAGAATGTGAGTATTCGAAGTTAAATATCTTTTGTCTAAATGGCTTTTAAAGTAGCTTCATAATGGAACTGTTTTAGTTTTCCTCTAATTGGACCCCTAACACCTAAGACCTCAAGGCTCTGTGGCTGCTATTTTCAGAGGTGCTGAGTGCATACAGCTGCTGTTGACTTCCCTTCATATTCTGGGTGTTCAACACTTCTCAAAATGAGTGCATATAGCATCTGCTGCTACTGCTAGAGTACCAGGGTCCCTGTAAAAATGGCTGAAAATTTCCTATTTAGTTTCTGCAGTACCCAGTTGAATTGTTCCACATGTAATGCTCTGCTGTGATGTACAGGGTTTTTTTGGGAGTAGTTAGAGGGGACGTGCATGACTGACCTGTGGCTTTGCTATGTGTGAGTAAAATGCTCAGTGTAACCTTATTCCTCTCTTCTACACCGCAATGTATATGTGATGCATACATGATGTGGCCTTCACAACTCTATTACCTTGTTTTGGCACCGATACGTTAAAAGCTTTATAGAGGCTGAAAAAAAGCAATCTACTTCATTAAGCTTTAAGAATTTTCCTCCAATTATTTTGAATCATATGCAGAACTTATATGTGAATAGTGTCAAGCTTTCCCATCCTCTGAACAACAAAGTACTAGCAAGTCAGTTCCCAAATCTGTTGATTTGATATTTGTTCTTCTGCTGAGGTGTTCAAGCAGGTCTTGAGTAGCAGATTATTCTGTTGAACTCACAAAGCTGAAGGTTTTGTGTTTTCCACGATCATTCCCTAACTTCTAGTTAAAATAGGTTTCCATGTGCTGAAATAGCAATTTTTAAGTATTGTGCTCCAGCCTGTCACTGGGACTTCGTTTGAAAATGCCTGAACGGTGGAATTTCTTTGTGTCAAAGGCAAGTGGACAATTATTTCAAACCTTTCATTTTCACAGGCTATTACACTGCTGCAAATTAATAATTGCTGCAAGCTGACATGTAATTTAGAATATATGCTCCCCACACTTCTAGCTGAACAAAACCCACTAAGATATATAAAAAGAATTGTGCAGCTCTGAGCGATGCGTATGTTCAGACTGGAAAACGTTGGGTTATTCCCATTCGAAGTACCACTATAAATGTTCCTCGTTAGTCTCTGGTAAGATGAGGTGGGTAGAACGTTAAAGTTACTACTTTCAGAACTGTTAAAGAGCTCTTTCAGGCAAGAAGACGTGCAACTGTAAAGCTGTCTTCATTCATAGCCTTTGAAATATAAAACTGTGAACTCAGACCACCAAGAAATATTAGGCATGCCAGCTAATGTTTACAGCAGTGTAGGCTTCATGTTTTCCATGCATGACTTGTGATACTTTATTAAATATCTGTCAAGTAGCAGAGTTTACTTTCACATTGCAAATCTGAATATCTTGGACTTTGTCTTCTTTTTTTTAAACAGGAAAGTAATAAAAAATAATGGCTTTTAGTGTTGCTTCAGACAAGAATATAGTGCTAAAGTCTTTGTTAGAGTAGAGAATTTCTTGCCACTAGTACAAATATGAAATAGCGAGCAGAAATTTATTTACAGAGTTACAGTTACTGCAGACTTCTGAACAACAGTTTAAGGGGGCTGTTGGTGATTTTGTTCCACAATGAATGTTTGCTTAATTATGAACTATCTATTTTCTTTCCAAATACCGAAATATGAAGAAAACAAGTGTTTAGCCAACTAAGCACTGAATTTATATTTAAAACAGTTATGTGGGAAAACATTCACAGCAGGCTCTGCGTGCTCTGCTGTATTAATGTATCGTGGGGATCTTAAGTAAGCATGGCACTACAGGCAGAGTAAGTGTAGCTTTATAGAAAACTACCAGAGGCATCACTCCACTAGCAGTAAATAAAAAGACAACCTTTGTGTATTAATCTTCAGCTTCTCAAACCCACAGTTTACCTCTACAGGGGAAGATAAGGTCTGCTTAGGAAGGTGTGAAAGATACTCATCCAAATGTATTTCTTCTGCAGAATGATCATTCTGCAGTTTGTTTAGCAGCAAAATACAGGATGATTCATACAGGTGTAGAAATTAATATTTTGCATGGGATGTGATAAAAACATCTAGATACACAGTCCGGGTATTTTATTGCTAGCACAACTATATGACGCTAAATTCTAGAAATAGTTCTATTATGGCTGTTCTGGTTGCTAAACACTCTGAACTGCGCTGTAGAGGCCTCTTTGCAGGGTGACACCGTAGCTCACAGTGAAGGTCTGCTGGGATGAACAGTCTAATACCGGTTTTAGATGAAATAGCTGCTTTGTCCAGAAATCTCACATAGGTTTTCCAGGCCAATAGGCAGAAACTCCATGCACCCCCAATGAAAGAGGTGATGTTTTATTGTGCAAGACATGCAATTTAAAACCCGTAGTGGCAGATTTATAGTTTTCACACTGTAGTATCAGGCTGGTGAAGCAAAGACCCGTAGTCCACTTCCTTCACCAGCACTTTATTTTTACACCACGTTGGTAGGGAGAGTGCTGTAGCCACCAGGACAGGTGGACCCAGGCTTCTGTGGTCTTACCGCTTCCACCTTAGCGCAATGCTGGTCTCTCTCCATCCCTCTTAGTTTCCCAAGGTGTAATTTTTGAGGCTGTGTATTGCTGCTGTCAAAGAAAACTTGTAATCTGATGCCGTAAAGCCATTCTTGAAAGTATAACACAGAGTGGATTTACTCCAGGTAGTCCTAAAGAGTCACAAGACTGAACTACTAGCACAGCAGACACTCAACTTGTAATACCTTGTTGGGTGACTTCAGGCAAGTTACAGTATCTGCCTGAGCCTCATGTTCCCCATCTGTTAAAGAATAGTGCTTTGTAAAAGTATTTTAAGATCTGCTGATGAAAACCATTTCCATGCTTTCTTTGGCGGCTGTGAACACTTTTCATGTGGGAAATCCTGCAGAGTATTCTTCACAAAAATGGCAAAAAAGGAAAAAAATTCCCGTGTGCTACGCATTTGGGGTTTTTTATTACTGGTAGTGTACATTGGTTAGAGAGGAATATAATCTGCTATTTTCAAAAACAATTAGAAACGAAGGGGAGTATTTAAGAAGCTTGTGTTCAAAGACTACAACTCACAGCGAGTCTGTTTTGAACAGTTTATTTGTAAGAAAATATTCTGAACCCATTAGACTGCTGCTGCTTTGAAGCATTGTGGAGGCTTAATTAAAGGTTCAAGGGTGAAAAGAGGATGGTGAGAGTTTTATAACCACAGGCAGATATTTTTGAAAAGCATTATCATGTTTTTTAATATGTAGAGGACTTGTTACATTTTAGGTTTGGAAGGTGAGAATACCTTCTTGTTCACTGCCAAGGATTCACCTGCAGGTTCCTGGGTTCTGGGATTTCACTGTTATCAGAATAACATCCTGAACATTTCAGCCACAAGGATCATACAGGCTGTGTATATTAAAAGGGCTGGGTTAATGTGACTAAAAAATGAGCTATAAATCTTTTAAAATTTTTCTAGATAAATCTGCGAGTTCAATCACCAAAAGACTTCCATTTGTTTCCTTTGCATGTAGATATATTATTACATGTATTTCCCATTACAAAAGCATTGCATTTCAATATTTCATATTCAGATTTATAAATAATTACCTTTTGTGTGCTTATCTTGAAATTAGTACTGGTGCTTAAAGAACCCTTCCTTTTCTAGTTGCACCTTGTGTTGCTGTGTAAATTTGGGGTATCTCGTTGCGTGTGCTGCTTGATTGCTCTCTGCTCTTTTGATGTGGCAAGTGTGCCAGGGAACAGGGGGGTTTGGTAGGCATCCTAATTCCCCAGTTTTTTAGCGGGGTCCAAGGAACTATTGCTAAAGCCTTTGATAACAGAGGGGGAGGAGTGGGGAGAACTGGCTTATGTTCAAGATTTACCCCTATAAGTGTACGCAGAAGCTCAGCCAGTTGGACTTTGGGGTCTTGGAGTATGACCTTGAGCGAGGCTTCTGAAGGCTTCAGAGAGGCAGCCTTTGGTGGTGGAAGGGCAGTTTGGAAGCTAGCTCCACAGTGCTCCAGGTGCAGGGCATTGAAGGTGCTAGGCTGAGCGATTCCAATGCAAATGGAAATATGACAGTGCAGAGAGGCTGGGGAAGCCTTTCCTGATATGCCCGACACCTCACCCTTAGGAACACCTGTGATTATTAGAATGGAGAACGTGCAATACTTCTTAGAGCTTCCACCTCCTGTCTTATTGTAAGGATTTCAGCCTCAATTTAAAACAAAGCTTTTACTTTTCTGAGTTACAGGGGAAAAACTTGGAAACATAGGCCCAGCTGTCAGAGCACCAACCGCTTGTCATTTGTAATTTCTCTACCTAAATATGTTAGAGAAAATGGCATTATTTAGACCTGTCTGGGTCGTGCTTTCATGTTCCACTGCATTTTTTGGTAACTGAGGTGTCTTATTGTTTCCACATATTAAATAATGTGTTACTCATCAATTTTTGACCTTACTGAGACGAAGAGTTAGTCAGATTGATGTGTGTATAAGTGCCTCATGACTATGTTCCTTCCAGTTGGGTCAAACAAGACAAATTTTAGATCTTAAGCGCATGGCTAAATTTACCCAGTTCTGCATACTTGATTTGGCAAAACCATATGGACTTTTTGATACATTCCTGAGATCTCTTCTGAATCAGTTTCAAAAGTCTATATTCATGAATTGTACCCACTGTTCAGTAGGAGGTGTAGAAGAACAACGCTTATTTTAGGCGGAAGATTTCCTGTGAACGTACTTGTCTCGGACCAGCTCTACCCTGGAGCTGCAGTCGGAAACTGTGGCAAGGGCCAGTCCTGCCCTCCCACCTGTGCTCAGCACCCCTCCTGCACCACCCCGGGGAGGGGGCGCGGGGTCCCCAGCCGTACGGTGGATCAGCTCGGGAGGGTAGGGAAGGGTCATTTTGTCTCTCTCTGACCCTCAGGCTGAGCTTGCCAGCGCGGAGCTCTCAGGTCTTCTGCGGAACCCCCTCTGCCATAGGGAGGGTGGTGAGGATGTGGAGCTGGAGATGGAAAGGACTAGAGGCAATGGGGCTGGGGGGTCTCAGGTCAGCTTTAGCTGGCTCTGTGATTGTACTTTGGCTTTTCCTGCTGACTTGTAGGGCTGATACAGAAAAATGGAAAACTCCCTTTAAACCTGTTAGGCAGGATTTCTGCAGGAAAAAAAATGTATTTGCTAAATGCAAACTGTGAGGCAGCTGACAGATCAATCCCCAACAATATACCTGAACATCATCCTGCGGGATATTGGATGGTCCAAGCGTATCATGTTCCCTGAGCAGTTTGCCCTGACGACAAAAGCTGGGGGTGTCTTTCTGAGGTGCCGGTTGAGATCCCAGTGTGACTGGAGCACAAAGCAGGCTCGCCCCTGCCTCCACCGAGTTGCTCCGGCCAGGAGGAACCCGTGGCATGTATCTGAGGCAGCAGATGTCTTCGTCAACAAAATGCTGCTTTTTTCTCTGAATGCACAGGTCCCGATAAGTACAGGTGCAATAACAAGAGGCTGACAGGGAAAGAACTATGAGCTGCTGAAAAAAATGATTTGAGAATAGTATTAGCCTCCTTTATATTTCTCATCTAACAACTGCATAAATTGCCTTGTAATTGCTTTTTATTCTTCTGAGAAATTTTAAAACCGTAAATAGGTTTTTTTTCCCCCTTCTGTCAGGGGGCTTAAGAATAGATTATTTGTACCTGAAAGGAGAGAGCTCAGCCCAGAAGGTATGAAACAGAGGGCTGCTAGAACTTGCTGTGAGGTCGTACATTAGAGCTAAGACAATCCATAAATTAGCTGATGTTAAAAAAAATTACATATACATGTAGAGTAATCTTTTTTTCTCCTTTCCCCCAACTGTGTGATCCTCGTGCGGGCTCTGTGTCTCGTTTGCCCTGTGGTGAGCTGATTCAGGGAGCAAAATTGGCAGAAAACTACTTGCTGTTTTTTGTATAGTTAGTTCTTTGCTGTCTCATTTTCTGCACTGATTCATGACCAAGTGAGACAAACTGCAAAGCCAGGAGAGCAGCAGCAGTGTGGGCAGAACAGCACAGGAGGGGAGCCAGCGGACACCACCTTTCAGCTGCGGCTAGCTTTTAGTTTGAATTAACTCTAATCCAAAATCTCCTTCTTAGAATTTTTAGAGTGAGTTAAAGCCATTAAAAAAAAAAATGGGGATAGCATGAATCTGTGAAAATACAAATATCTTCACCAGGTAATTGTTCCAATAAGTATGGAAAGTCTAGCTGAACTTAGAGGGGGTTAAAGTTTGGATATACTTATGCATGCACCTGTGTTTTGGCAGGATTTGTGAGAACATCAACATACAGGCATTCTTTTTTAAAAATAAAATCAGAACTGTTGGGTTTTTTTTTTTCTTCAGCTCAGTGCTTAAACTGAAAACGTAGAAACAATTAACTTAGAATTGAATGCAATATTTTGTTTCACATCAAATATTTTGGTTTGAGCTTGTAAATACTTTCCGTTTCAGATCTCCTCTGCTCTGCTATAAAATTCAATCTGAACTTGCAAATACTTTGTTTACTCCAGAATAATTTTTTTAATATAAACTATGCATTTTTGCTGCCAGCCGTAGCTTCTTGTGAAGCTAGGCCACTTCCCCTACCATACGCTCTCAGTGAGTCAGGGCTGCGGGTGGAACTTGAGTTTTGTCATTGCCAAGAATAAAAACACCCTGCTTTACTAAAGCAGAAAACTTCAGGGCATCATTTTTTTATCATAAAAAGTGAAAAACAGTGGTTCAGCATTTTCATTTTTTTGTATTGCTGACATTTCTTCATCTTTCAGATTAAAAATATTCAGTGCACACATCAGTTTAAAAGCACCGAAAGCCATCAACATAGAGCTGGGTCTCTCAGTGTGCGGAGAGCTTTGGCCTCATCCAGGACGACACCAGGACTCAACCATGTTAGTCATCCCAGCGGTTTCAAAAGTGAGTGCTTGTTGCTTTGCGGGTTCAAGCCCAAAGAAAGCTAATCTTGCAGAAGATCACGGAGAAGTTTAGTATCCGGTTGGCTGAACTGACAAATTTTCTGGAAACTCATTTTCTGGAAACTCCCCTAAAATCTGGGCTAAATTTATTTCTTTTTGATGCTGAAATCACAGCTGTGACAAATATTCAGCCTTATCTATGATTCATGGGCTCTTTCAGAATGGGAAGCATTAGAGTAGCACAATTTAGTAACTTTTGTTTACTTCCCCCTACTTCAGCATCTCTAATTTGACATGTTTTCTCTGGAGCAGGTTAACTACAGAACAAAGCCATTATTACCTGTGTGTATCCGATGCTTTGCCATTTCTTCAACCATTCTCTGCTACCTGGTTATAAAATATTCAGCTTCCCATAATGTGACCAAGTAGGGGGAAAATATTCTGTATTAAATGTGGCAGGATTCATTTACACTCTCAGATCTTTTATACATAGAGAGTATTTTCTGGTTTCAAAACATACCCTCATTTGCCTGCAGAATGGAATTACCATCTTTCTCTGTTGGCAGTTGCAACACATCTTCAAGCCCAGGGACCCCCGTCTCCACACGCCCAGCTCCCAGAAGGTAAGGCAATGCTGGTCTTTCACAACTCAGTTGTGTGTCGTAGGCTTTCAAATCTCGGTTCTGCTCCCCACCTATACAAAAAGAGCAGCCCAGATCTGTTTTCCTGTTGTGCTCATTTGTCCCTTACCATTTGGGTTCGGGCACATTATTCACGTACAATCCTGTGCCCTGCTAATAGCTTCATTTGCAAACTTTTCCTTTCATTAGGGCACCTAACCCCAGTTTGGCGCACACTTGAAAGTCACGCTTCCTGTAATTTTTTGACTTTTGGTTCCTTTTAAAACGTTTCAACATATTTGAAACTAAAGATTGTTTTCCTGCGCGTCATAGTTGTTTCGCTGGTGATACGCTTTTTGTTTGTGTTTGAGAAAGAAATCCTGGTGATCCTTCATGCAATTAAATTCAAAGTAGCTGTGGGGATCTTGAAATGAAAATATATTTCACTGCAAAACTGTCATCCGAACCAGTCACTTCAGATGAATGCTTGCTGTTCTCTCCCTTGGTATAAAATAATGTGTATTTTAAAGCTGAGATTTTTCTTCTGTCTACCCTCGTGGTCATTAGAAAGTTGTAAATGAAACCTCGTTATGTTGAACAGCTGGTAGTTGTATTTAAACACCTTATGTAAAAGCAAATGAGTAACAAAGTTAAAATCTGTATACTGAGGGGCCAGAGTGGTAACAGAGCGACTTGTGTCTTAGCCAGAACAGCTGAGTACAAGTGAAAATATGTCTAGGAAAAAAATTGAGTTTTGCTCGCACGTTGTTCTCATAAGCATGACTTATTTTAATAACTTGCCAAACCTACGTTGTTAAAAGTCATATGGTACCACTTGTAAGGGATTTAAAAAAAATTACGTGCATTAGCGGTATTTGCTTGAATTAGAGCACGTTTTGTTCTGCTTACAGCAATGTCATTTCATTTAAGTGAACCCACTTCACAGTGGAGTAAAACATAGTGCGTTGTATTCAACTGAGGTATTAGCTAAAGGAACAATTCTGCAGCTGGTTTTATAAGGAATGTATCTTTTATGTGATAAGAGGAATGGAAAACAAATTATTTTCAAAAGGGCAGTTTATAAATGCCAGTCCTTCTAGTCGAATGTTGAAAAGCTCAAGAAGAGATGAAGGATTTAGGTCTTTGCTTTTCACTGTGGCGCCTCAGCCCTGTACTTTGTAGTGTTCCCCTTCGTGAAGAACTTTTAGGAGGGCATCACCACCCTGGGCAGCGAGGGTGGCCGCTCCGCCTGCCCGTTCTGCTCGTCATCCTCGACCAACGGAGAATCTGGCTCCACACTCTCTCATTTTGATGTGGAGATTGAAGCTGCTTAGAAAACATGTTATTCTACTTTTGACTTTCCTTTTTTGGGTATTGCAAACTGTGTTTTTACATGAATTTTCATGAAAATTTTAGATGAATTTAGATTCTTAAGGGAGAGCTTTCAAGGCAACTTACTGTTTTGTAAGTCAAAATTAGTTTGAAACTAGTTGCAAGTAGAATGGCTGAGATCACATGGGACTTTTCAAGTCAAAGATAGCTCCGTTTGTTCAAGACCTGCTTTCATGTGGTTTCTCAAGGGAAATAGTAGCTTCTTATGAAATATTTAGAAGAGACCCAGTGTCAAAGTGGTTGGTGGAAAAGTTCCATTATTTCCACCTCCAAGCACATTCTCCAGCAAAAGTAAATATGTGTTGGTGATAAATAAAACACCTTTGTAAGAAGTAGGTTGAGCAGGAGGTTTGAAAGGTTGGCAGTTTAATGTAATCTACAAATTCTTTCCCCATCCAGAACCTCCTCTGGCTGCAGCTTAGCGAGGTGGGAAGCATTAGCAGGGAGAAGTGGCATGTTGCCTGTGGAAACTTCTCGTGCTGTAGTATATAGTGCCGAACTGAGTCAAGGAGGGAAAGGCTGGGTTGGAGAGCACTCAGGACTCCTCACCATGCCGCTGCCTTCCCCAGCTGCTCCAATACTTCCCCAGTTGCCCCAGGCCCTCAAGGTCTGGAGTTACAGAGGTAAATAAAAAACTGTTAGTGTCTTGTTCTCTGCACACACCGATGCTGCGCGCTGCAAGAACCTTTATCTCACCTATTGAGTTTTGTTTGTCTCAGAGAGACTTGTTAATTTTCATTGTTGTAGTTTGTTGTAGTTCAAATAAACTGACATCAAGGCTCACAGTAGTTTTTACTTCTGGTCCCTTGGTATTTGCTGTTCATGAAGTTTAAGGAGATTTCCAGCACGCCTCTAACAAGCTTATCTTCTGTGTATGGGTAGTGACTACATTTTGAAAATCAATCTGTATATAGCATCCCTACTCAAATGCTCCAAATCCTTAAATAATGTGACTAGATAAGGAAGTGATGTTAGAATTGAATCTAAAACCACTCAGCCAAAAAAAAAAAAGAAAAAAAAAAGAAAGAGAAGCCTTAATTTATCACATTGTGCACAATGTAAGGGGAATAATGTGGATCCATTTGTTCATATTCAAATCACAATGTCTGTAGGGTTACATGGAGAACAAAATTTATTTTTTCATTCATAAAACTCACAAAGATTTTAGATACCATATTAGGGCTCATCACTTTCAATTAGCTTTTACCATTACATAGAAATCTACTGAAAATGACTGATCTGTGTGTAGAGAGCAGATTGAACAACCTAAATAATGCCATAGAAACAGTGGTGACCTGTGTGTTCCCCATGGTCCAGCAAGCCCAGTGGGTAACAGACTGGGATCTGGGAACTGTTTTGTGCTAGTGATGCTCCCAAGGTCAGTATCCAAATAATAACCTAGGTGTGGTGGATTTAGCTTCTGTCTCTGTGTTTGCTTCTAGCAATCAAATAAATGGTTTATTTTTAGTGTGTAAATGAGCATTTTTGCACACTTTGAATGATGGGGTATTCATCGTTCATTGATATCATTACGATTACTTTGCTTGTGTCAGCCTTCAATACACTTTTAGGCAAACTTTTTTCATTCCCAGTATCGTCAGTGGTCTGTCTGTCAGCTGTGAGGTGCGTAGGAGATGGCATCTGCTCTGTCTGGTTCTGGACTCACAGTGTCTGAATGGCCAGAGGCAGCCTGGGCATGGGGGATGACTGATGAGCTCCCATTTAAGCCTTTTTACCAATGACACAACCAATTTGTGTACTACTTTTCTCTTCCAGCAATCAGTTTTCATTAACCTGATGGAAACTCATATCTGTGAGATGTCTACCTGGCTTTCTGATTTGATTAAAATGGGTCAAAAAGTTACTGGACAAAGGGAAGATGGACAGTGTGATCACATAACCCTTTTTCATTAGCAATTGAAGCCAAGGTTGCTGCATTATAAAACTAAGTCGTGCGTTTGTGGGAGATACTTCTATCTCTTGTAAAGCATTTGTCTGGTCTGTATTTGCAATTAATGCCAAGCATATAATCTAGAAACATTACCAGTAGTTTGCGGTGGTGTTTTACAACACCTGGAAAACAGTGATGGAAAATGAGGTGGAGCATTTTGCAGAAGTAACAGATTCTGAGAGGAATAGGAACAATGCAAAAATTGCAAGTTTCAGATGTTAGCAAGGCTACTGCGTTTGGAAGACGTTAGGTAGTTTGTGTCCTATTTTATGCACGGAGAGTCCTGATAGTTATTTCTCATGGATCTGCAAAATACAAAAGACTTCAGGTTAAAGGAATAGTAATGAATCATTTATGAGATATTATCTACGAAGATGGATTGCTTCCATCTGTTACAGTAATAAAAATAATACTGCTTAGCAATTACATAAATGCTGTACAGGTTTTCAGTGAGCATCACAAACATTAATCTAAGATCTAGCCCATAGCACAGTTTTCAAGAGCTTGTAAAATGGCTTCAGCTTATACATACTGGTTTATTTATTTATTTTTAACAAGGAAATTTGTTGTAATAGAGTTTTTAAACTGGTTTAGAAAATTGAGTTGTATCTCCTTGGTCTAAGACACTATATGAAGATAGTCACAAAATTAGTTTCTCTTCTGTTAATTTAAGTTGCTGCAAATGTCCAGGAAAAATACAGCTCTACAGGCAGGTGTTCATTAGCATACAAATGATGGAGGAGTCTTCCAAGATGCGGTACTCACATTATCTCATAGTTATTTGTTAATCACATTTTTTGTGCCTTGTAAGCAGCTCACTGATTGACGGCTGATGTATTCTGAAGCAGCGTATCGTCTGACAGTAGTTATGATATGTCCATGTGGTATATTTCAGTATATAGGTTCATGTTACCTGCAAGAAATAACTTCTTTTGTTCAATGCAGGAAGAAATCGGATATATGAAGCAGTGGTTTCCCATAAAACATGTTTTAGATGCAGCCTAATTTACTTAACAGAATGACTATTTGATTTGGTTTTCTTCTGTTAGGAATTCTTGAAAAAGAAGTGGTGATAACTTTAGGCACAACTTTTTTTTTTTTTTTTAGTATCTGTTGGGATTGTTTGATGTGCTCCATAACAGGCAAAGGTGTGCTAAAATAGAGAAGATCTATAGCAAATGCAATTTAATAAATTGCTATCCTTCCTGATATTTTGAGCCTGTCTACAGGCTATACGAATATATAGATTAGTATATACTGTTACGCTCAGGGTAAGTACATATATATGTAAGGGCATCTTGCAGTTGGCTTCTTTGCAGTGTAACCTGTGACCTTGAAAGACAAGGTGTCATATAAGCTATTGCTTTGTAAATCTGTTTATATACGTCACAGATCAGACATGGGCTTTGCAATATAACTTGACTGAAACAAGTGACATTAATTCTGTTAACTGTGGTGAAATGTAGTGTATATATTGACAATGTGAAGGGGGTGGATTACAGACCCTGACCTACCAATTATTTGGTTTGGAAACATTTAATGCATTAGATTATGCTAGACAATAGAAAGGTTTTAATACAACTAAAACATCCATTTGCCAAAAGAAGATATAATTTCCTTAAGCAATATTCTGTTAATTCATATATCATGAGATTAATTAAAACAGATGGGGAAAAAAAATTCCAGTGTTTCATACACAGAGAAAAGGATGGGTTCCATTTAGTCATACCCGAGCGCTGATAATCATTTATGAAATAGAGAAACAGCTTGTTATCAGTGCTAACTCTACCCTTCTAATCATCAATGACCTGGAAAGCAGTTCTCTAGTCTCATTATCCAGGCTATCTGGGTTAGTGTTACAGAGCATAAACTGCACACGGAGGAAGTGATTAGCAGTGCAAAGTCGATCTCACTCAGTAACTCCCAGATGCTGCTCGGTGTGCTCTGTTGCCCAGCCTGTCCGAAGCTTCCCATGCCGCCTCCTTCTCTTGCTGCGGTCGCCCTGGTGTCCTCACCTGGACATCCCTGTGGGCACCCAGTTCCCCTCCAGCCCTTCTCTCAGGAGACGTCGCTGCGGAAGCATCTTCAGGCTGACTGTCTTCGGGGTTACCCATCTGAGAGCTGGTGTAAGGCAGCTTGAAACATGTTGTACTGGGTTCCTTTGTTCTTTGCTGGATGGCAGTGCATCCTCTTTAGGGTCCCTTCCAACCCAAACCATTGTGGGATTCTGTGATTCGAATTCCAGAATGGTTTGTGTTGGAAGGGACCCTAAAGACCATCTCGTTCCCACCCCCCGGTCATGGGTAGGGACACCTCCCACTAGACCAGGTTGCTCCAAGCTCCTAAAAGAAATTATTTCTTGTAACACACTCTTCCTTCCCTGCCTCCTCCAAAGCATGAAGTACACTGTAGAAATCCCTTACTACAAGTGTACCTCAGCAGGTTTCCTTAGCCGTTGGAGAAGGATGATAACCCCCCAAACTGCTATGGAAACCTGCCCAGAAATCTACCTAGATGGAGGATGGAGCTCCCGTGGTGTGAATGTTGTGATGTATTTCTGATGCCATGCTGATAAGAGTTAAATTTTGGTGGTGTTCCTCTAAATTGGCTTTGTTTCATACAGTAGGGCATTAGAGTAAAGGCTTTCAATTTGGTGGTGCACAAGAGCTTTGACAAACCAGTTTCAACTGATCTTGCTTTGAGGAGGTTAGATCTCCGAGCTCCAGAAGCCTCCTCTGTATTTCTGCCAGAGCTCATCAACCCGTGCCAGGGCTGGTAGAAAGGAAAACATGCTCTGTTGTAACTGGAGTCGGCTCAAACCCACTCTTGTCAGCAATTAGAACTGAGGTGCCACTCTCTGAACAGGGTTAGCTGAGACATCACGCACCTTCTGGGTTTTTTTGCCTCTTTTGGAGGTGTTGTGCCTCACAGAGGACAAGCTGGGTGGCTGACTGGAAGTCCTAACAGTAACCACTACTGCAAAGTTTCCCAGATACCTTCTTTCAAGTAACCACCATCTGCAAAATCTACAGTTAGGCTAGTAAATAATTGTTATGATCTTTCTTTCTATTCTTTCTCTCCTTAAAACATGGTAATTATAGTTGAGAATACTGTCCCAAAGTTCCAGAATAAGTCGCTGAATTTTCCTGAGAAAATGGTCCTAGGCTGTTGCTACTCAGATGGGATCTCAGCACGTAAGAGGATTTCAGAGCATTTTAAAAAAAATGAGCTTCTAATTACCAATACTGTTTGTGTAGAATCCATAAGTAACTAGCTGTGTTACACAGCAGGATAGTGTGCAGAGCTGAGCTGCAACCTAGCCTAATATATTAGGTTGTTATCTCATAATAATGGCATGATAATTGTGATAACATCACAAACTGCTATCATTCTTTGCTGAGAAATCGCTTGTTACCATTCTTTTGTTTAAATACGCCTGTGATAGCTCTGAAATTATTTACAGGACTATTTGGAGGCTTCCCCTTATTTAACCTTCCAGGGTCTACTGAAAAAAGCCCAAATAAAACAGCTTGTGCGTATGTGTGGGAAATTCTAGGTTATATCTTACCTGTGCTAAATTGCCTCTTGTACATCTTCCCAGTCAGTGTTTTGCAGACGTGTGCAATATCGAGCAGATATATTTTTTTTCTCTTTTTAGGATATTAAAAAAATCCAGTACCTTGTCTTGTAAAATGTGATTGCAGGGAAAAAAAGGTTTTAATGACTAACAAAAAATCATCTGTGTTTAATGCAGATCATCCCTTTCTTCTTTCCTCTGTCATGGTCAGAGTGTATACTCTAGTTGTTGCTATTGAATGTTGGATTATCAAACTACAGTATTTTGAGTTGATCGACAAAAATGTTTTGTTAACCTTGTGTCTGAGTAAAGAAGAGACACTCTGCTTTGGTGGAATTTCATATGAAAATAAATCCTACGGGGGAGGTACCTCTCCTCTGGTCCCAACAGCCCCAAAATATTGAGTGTTCATCTAGCAGCACCAAAAATTTTTCTCCAGCTTGAGAACTTTGAAACACTGTCCTCATTGCTGGAATTTTGCAGTAAGTTCTGAAGGTAAGAAAGTCTTGTTCGGGGAAGATAAAGCCGGAAACAAATTCCAAAGTATTTCTGTTGCACCTGCCTACATCATTAGGAGATGGTATCTCAGGTAATCAAGTCCTAAATTATTAGAAGCCTGAAGACAAACTCCAGGGACACCCCACAAGCAACCTGGTAGCCAGTATTTTTGATATCATGAAGACACAAGCAACTGTCTTCCCGTTGTGATCTTGAGCTGCAAGTGGAGAAATGATAATTACTTATCAGAGCGGACAGCTTCCTTTTGTTTTTATTAGGAGGCATCCACAGAGTATTAGGTTGTAACTATGAAAGAGAAATTATCTCTATATCCTTCTGTGCTTTGCAACATTTCAGTGATGTGGTTTACTTAATCTAACTGAATGGTATGCTGGTGTGGAAAGTGTGGAAATTGAGGTGAAGGATCACAAAATGACATTAAAATTGGTGTAGACCTCCAAGCTTCCCAGCTTCTACTTTCTTCCTTCAATTGACATTGCCAAGAGAAAGCATAATGGAAGTTTCTAACATGATAGAAGTTTCCATTAGATTCTTTTTCAGAAATCAGAATAGGGTCATTTGGAGAGTAACCTTTCAAATGTAAAATGTTAATGACTGCTGAGGTCTGGACAGGACAGATATGCTCCATTTACACAGCCTTAGCTTCAGGTTATCAGAAGTGTATGAAACACAGGCAGCTACAAAATAACTCATTACCCCATGGAAACAAAAATGTCCCATACCTTTGAAATTTCAATTAAAATTCATCTGTGTTAGGGATAGACCTTTAAAAAAATGTTGTTTCCAGAATATTCTTACCATTATCAGTGGTATCATTTGACCACATTTACAATTGTGTAATGAAGACTGGTACAAATGGCTATTAGGAAATTAGTCATCAGGGAAAGGGAGTGTTGTGGTCTGCAGTGTGAGGTTGGCTGATTTTATTTTAGAGAATAACATTTCAGTTTGAGGATTGTAATCTCGGACTCTCTGTGCTGTATGACTTGTCACACAAATCTTATTTCTCCTCCATGGAGGAGGCAGGATGGTTTGAAGTCCCTGTGCGTAAAGAATAGTGAATACAGCAGTGTCAGTATGGGCAAGGTTAACCATATTTGCACAGTGTGGGAACCGGTGTGAAGAAAAGCCAGAAGTCTGTTTGCTTGTGTCAGCAGTGATTAATAAGTGTACAAGTGGGTTGACTTGGGATTTGTAATTTGAGCAAAGGTTTTTAACCTAATTGGCCTGAATATCTCCTGGATGTCTGTCCAAACTGCTGTTAAAATACTGAAATGTCCTAAAGTCACGACAACTAGTGAGCCTGTGGTGACAGACTGGCTACAAGAATCCTATTAGTGGGGGTCATTGAAGGAATCTATATTAAAAGGGAAGTTCGTCCCCTGAAAGTGTTTTTTGACTAGGTGGTTTTGGTTTTGTTAATGTTTCTTGAGCCTCTCTGGTTCTTCTTCTTCTTTTTTTTTTTTTTTTTTTTTTTTTTTGTAAAACCAATATATGTATAAAAGGTGGAGTGAGAGAAGGAGCGGACTCATTTCCAGAATGTATTTATGATTTAGCAGGACTGAAAGAGAAGTGAGTTTTGGTAGTGCATGCTCAACAACAACCATGAGACTTCACATGCTGATAAAAATCACTGGAGACTGCGATGGACACTGAAGTCAGAAATTATCATGGTAATTTGGCTGCCTGCCATTCTTTTACTGTCTTTTGCTAATTTATGTATGGTATTGCATGACGGTTGTTCGGAAAACAGACAGCTTCATGAATGGTGTCTTTTATTACAAATGTAAGTGTCAGCATTTATTTAGTTTCCTTAATTATAATGCTTACCCCTGATACTCACATGACAAACACTGTGACCTGCAGTGCGTATCTGCTGGGTTAGGAGCAGCAAAATAAGTCTTTCTTGTATGTGTTTGGGCTTATTTGAATGTGTTTCCCTTGAGGGGAAATCCCACATTCATACAGGTCCCAGATAAAACCTCTCATTCCCTCTCCCGTCAGAGGCAGGGAAGGCAGCAGCAGTTAGTCCCTGAAGAGCGAGCTGTAGCAGCTTCCCGCTTGCTGACTGCCAGTGCTAATGCCAGGTGCTAAAATAAATGCTCCGCGGTGTGTTGAAGTTGAATACACAGCCTGAGAAAGCTGCTTGAGGTAGTTAGCGGCATCAAGGCAACTTTCTGAGAGAATTAAATGAACGAGCCAGGAGTAAAACCAGCCATTCAGGGCTGCGCTGTGGCGTGGGTGTGGGGAGGGACAGATGGAAAGGGTAAAAACAGCTGAAAGGAAGATAAATGTTCCCAGCAAAATGGCTCAATGTGTTTGCAAAGAACAAAAGTAGAAACCCACGTTGGCTATATGACTTAATTTATAGAAATTTCACATGGTTATATAATTGCAGCTGCACCATGACATTAGCAGTGTAAAACTTAACGTTTAACAGGCTTTATCACCTGCATGGTGTGTATGCCCCTCTTCTGCATCACACCAGCTAATTTTGCTGTTACACTTTGCTAATTTCTTCATTTTTACTGACTTTGGTATTTAAATATCTGCCAGCTCTGTGAATTCCAACAAGCATTGGCATGAGTAATGAGTCAAATGTTAAAGCAGCATTATTCTTTGACAGTTCTAAAAGGATTATATAAGTAGAATTTTAAATAATATTTTTGAAATGTGCAATTTAAAAGGTCCTCGTGTTCTGTAAATGGTTTAATTTTTCATACCATTTAATTGACATTGCAAAAGACTCATTAAGTCAATGATGATTAAACCAACACTTTTATGGATCAAACCCTCTTTTGGGAGAAATTTAGTCATCGTGAAAGAGATATAGATATATTTTTTGAGGATGCTGCAATAGAAGCAGTGACCGAGTAGGCTTTTCAATAAATCTCTGCCATTGCATCTAAACTGGGACCCCCTTCTAGAGACTCTGCGGCCAAAGCACCTCCAGGCAACACCTGATAGCATGGAAAAATTCTGTGGCGCCTTTACAACGTGACACTTGCATGAGAAGAGACTTATTTCACCCATGTGGCTTCAGCCCAATTTGAACCAGATTCTAAGGAAGTGAGGATGTAATCAGGTTATTAAGTGTATTCTCATGTTGATATTAAGCTGCTCAATTTTCTGTATAGTAAACTTCTGCACTCATTAAAAGTAATGAAGTTTTGCATGGTTTTGTGTTGTTAGGTTTCAAAACCCTGCATACCTGAGGCACTTGTTGCAGATCTCTATATTTTTTCATACTTTGTAATAAGAACCCTCCCCGTATTGATCCAACAGATATTTTTTGTTTTACTAAAAATTATAGTACTCAAATATATGGTAGTTCCTGAAGTAGGAAAAGAAAGGAATAGTACCAGAAGTGTTCTGTGTCTCATTCTTTCCAATTCCCTTAAACACTGTCTATGTTAGAACGAACCATGATTTTTGTTCCTTTTGAAGCTGTCTGGACCACATTATCCTACCGTATATACAAGAGGAACGGTATCATTACAGACTCAGCTGGATTAGGCTCATGTAAAATCTTGTGCTACATTTGACCGTGATTGCTAGACAATTGTATTTCGAGTCATCTGTTACAGAGTTTCTGTGTAGGATGTGAGCTTTATGGAAAATAAAATATGTTAAAAATTCCAAGGTATGGGTAATATCAGTAGAGCAGGTTATGTAAAAGAAGTTAATAAAGAGGAGAAATAAAGGAGATGAGAAATCAAAGAATGGTAAATACAGAAAAGCAAGTATTCATGTATCAGGTCAGGAAATAGTGTTACTCTAAGGGGGCTGGTGATAGTATGGAATTGAGAAAGGATGGGATCTCAATATAAAAGAAACCTGCAAAGTCAGGAATTGCTAAGAGAAGATAAATAGTTGGAAGTAGGAGCAGATTGTCTAGGGAACAGAATGTCACTGATCTCTCCATTTGAATATTCACTCTGCATTTGTGTGATGTGGAGTTAATGACCAAATTTTCCATTTTAAATTAACTTCTTTTAAGTAATATTTCTGTTTAAAAGTATGTTCAGCCTAAAAAAATTCACTAAACCAAAGGTAAAAATTATGAGAGGAAAAAAAAAACCCTCTAGAATGTGACTAAGAAATATAAATATGCTTAAAAAATAACCTCCTATATCTAAGTTCTCAAACCTCTCAATGAAACAATTTAGCAAAAGCTTGAAAAAAGGTATGCCTTACATCATTTTCTGATGATCAGTCAATTTGCATTGTCCTGAACATGACTGCTCCTTGCCTGAAAGAAAAAACCCACAACCCAGGACCTTGTGCCGCCCACATCTCTGTAGCTGAAAGTTTGCCACTAAATATCACGGTCATTGATGATAACAAAATTTTCCAGACCTCGCAAAGTTTCTGTAGAATTTAGTAATTCCCATGCCACATTTGTTCAGCTTGTGTCGTTAGTGATAATAACAATGAAAAATCACTGGCTCCAAATACACAGACTGTTCCCAGATATACGCGCAGAAACATATAAATCTGGACTAAATGTCAGCACTTACAAGGTAAAAAGGCTAATTGCAACTAAAGCAAATTAGTCCTTCCCCTAAAGATAAGGAAACCAGATCCTGTGTGTATCTCTCATCCCTGGCCCCATGTCCCACTTAATCATGTTCCCTAATTCTGAGTTCCATTCCCTGTTTGCCCTCTTTTCAGAACTTTCTGTAAGTTTTCCTGCAGCCCTCTCCAGGGCTCCCCTCCCCACGCCTTGGCCACTCCGGGGGGAGGCTGGGGGGCTGGAGCCCTTGGAGGCGCCCGCCTGGGGACCTTCCCCACCGCAACTCCTGCAGCATTTTCCCCTTCCAGCTGGAGCAGCGGGCGCTTCACCAGCCCTTTCTAGGTGCAGGAGGAGCCTCCCTCACCTTCCTTATTTTCAACTTGTTCATCTGAGCAGAAATTGAGAACCTGTGGTAAGAAATTTCTGCAGCACAAGCAATAGGGAAACAGGAGCAGGGAGGTGAGCCTTTTGTTGGGTCATTTTGTTTTAGCACCAGAAAGCAGATGAGCAGCCCTATACGAACAGCCCTATACATCAGTGTTTCAGTTATGCTGATTCTGTTAGCGTCGTTGCTGACTTCACTGTCAGATGCATTTATTTTATGATCCAGGACTTCAGCCAGTCTCAGTCAAAGCAGAGCTCCTCTGCCCTTCCACATACACTTTGCAAGAGCAGATCTTTCAGCTGCCTCTGCTGATGGTCTGCTGGTGCTGTGCCAGACCGTCTGGGAGGCGTCTTCCTGTTCTACTTATATATGAAGCATCACAGCACTTATGGGAGGCCAAATAAATTTAAATAGTGGATCAATCTACAAAATCTTAATTTGTAACTGCAATTATTTCTCGGGAAGGGGAACAGATGAGTCCTTGCAAAAACGATAGGACTTTTTTCAGGCTGGTAACAATGAGGTAGGGAGGCACAACAGTTTGCAGAGCAGGTGAGGGATGTTATGTTTAGTGAACAGTTCAGGGCAAGGTATTACGCAGGGAATTTTCCTGTATACTGAAAAAGACACTTGACATGATGTTCTGTTTGTAACGTTTTCTTTGTCACATGAAAAATCCATCATTTTCCCTACTGCAGTTTTCCCTCAGCTGATTTAAATTCTTTTAAAGAGAAAGAAAGAATAGCGATTGAAGTACTTATATTTACTCTCCTGCTAATCCCTACCTTTCCGTGTGTGTGTGGGGTGGGGGCTGGTAAGCCTAACTTTTGAAATGTGGTCTATTTTAACTGTTTTGACCACATGTAAGTGCATTTTTTGAATCCAGAGTAACTGGCAATTATATCTAAGCTGTACTTCATGGTGGAGCAGCAGGAGCCTCAGGGCAGCAGTATCTTTTAAACATGTTTTGGTCTCTTGTCTGTCTGTGGTATTTGTCTTGCTTTATAACAGTCGTCCTTGAATACAATTTTTAATGTATTTATCAGACAGCATTCTTTGTGTATCCATTGTCAATGTTTTATGGAGACTGAAAGATTCAATAGTTGTGAAGAGTGGTTTGAACAGCTTTAGGATTCAACCAATGCTTCCCCAGTTTCTCATCGAGAAACCATGGCTCCTCACAGCATCTTTGTGGGTGTATAAAATGAGCAAACCAACCAAAAAACATTTAAAAGACTGCACTGGAAAAACTTAAACAGTTCTTTGGAGTGTGTCTGAAAACTCTGTTGTCCATCTCGAGGCTTTGCTACTTGCTCTTGTGGAATATTGCTCTTTCTCACATGGTGTAAGTGTTTATTTGCCCTGTAAAGCTTTTTGAACAAAGCAAAATCTTGTATAGCATGCTGCCATTTTAATCAGATGCAGTGGTTTAAGGAGTCTGCACTGAGGAGATGATCCGTTAGCTTCCTCTGCCTTATGTTGTAGCCCCTTATACAGTGTAACATCAGGTGGAAACAGCTTATATTAGTCTTATCTTCAGATTGATTAATGGCTCTAATGATGTGGCTACAAAGCCTTGCATGAGTGAAGCAGGATTTGGGAAAGCTTAGCCTTGACTGTTGCTACTACAAAATGTTAGCAAATTTGATGTTCTTTTTTCTTTCCCATTTTATTTTTTTTTTTTTTTTATTGTGAGTAATTTATAATAAATTGCTGCCTTGGAAAGGTTATTAAAGATACAATGAACTTTCACTTTTGTTTAAGGGCTTGTAATGTCCAAACTATTTTCATTGGCTTGGGTGTATGAGATGCTACTAAAAAATCTGACTTCCTTTTTTCCCTTCTTTTTGTATTGTTTTGATATTTTATTTAACAGCTTGAGTTTTCTTCTATTTCTGCTCATCAAATCAGGAAAGCTTTATTTTAGTTCCATGATAAAAATTCTATCTAAACACTTTTATTTAAGGTTTTGGTGTTTTGGTTTGGTTTTTTTTTTTTAATATTTCCTGGAAGAGAAATTTGGAATACAAGCACATATGGCCTGCTTAGGATCTTATTTCAGCGTTGCTCAGAATACTCGCATAAGTAGACAGGGAGAGCAGGATGAAAGAAATTTGGTGACCGTTGACTTCCCGTCTTGCTGGTGCTGGTACATTAGCCCTTATCAAAGTTGGAAGAGCAGCTACAACACAGCCATTGTAGGGATTGGATCAATACCTGGCAAAGAGCCTGAAGGTCAGATAAAGTACTTAGGCAGGCAGTATGCCAGGCTAAAGAGATGTCAAGAAAATCAATTAGATACTAAAGAAAGAGCAGCAAGCTAACTAAAAATCCAATCTTGAAAGGCTCTTTATATTTTGAAGTCAGCTTATTAGTGTTAGCTATATCTTTATCTCTCTAATAAAATTACGTTTGTTAAGCAATTAAAACCAGACTCGGGTCATACGAGGCTAGCACGAAACTGTGAACACCTGTACTGTACTAGATTAGAAATAGCTACAAGTGGTGCAGATGAAATCAGATGGCTTTCGGAGTACAGCATTACATAACTTGTGATTAATCTGCTCTCCTCCTCCCCGTATTGATTACTTTACCTATGTGCACTTGGCATATATCTTAGATACTTTCTCCTCTGAGTGGTAATGGAAGGATAGACTTCGAGTTTGTCTACTGGTGCCAGCTAGTTTACTTAATAAATTACAGCTGTCTGAAGTCAATAAACAGAAAGAAAATTCAGAGGGGTGGGTTGTCCCTTAGCCTTCCTCTCCCCTCCCCAAACCACAACGATGGAAAGGAGCGCATATTTTAGCGGGCTAGCAGTCAGAAACATGGTTGCTGTGAGTGTGTTGCAGTAGTGCCTTTCAGTACAAAGAGCCGTTGCTCTCAGCACGGCCAAGCGCAGCAGGGAAGCTGCTCTCCAGCCAGGCATGGTTGCCCTTCTCTGCGTAAAAGTACTTGAGACAGAAGAAATTCACCACACGTTGCTACCTGAAAAGAAACTCATTGTGTTTATTCCATGCTGAATGTATCGGCACAAATTAATGAATTAATCCCTGTCAGTTGCATCTTTCCCCCTGAGCAACAGGTAGACGGTGCGCAGCAGGGCAGGGCCCTCGCATCCTCATCACGCCATTGGCACATTGTCCATTGTAGCCAAGGTGTGGCGCGCTGGCTCGTGTCCAACCTTTACCTGGTGTGAGTTGTAACCCCCAGAAATTAAAGCTGAGGTTGGCTGAAAAGAAGCAAATTCCAACTAGAACAAAAGTATGTCTGTTTTTTTGGCAGAGGCCCCAGCCGGTCACCACCACCTGTATACTTGTTGTAGACTCTGTCACGAGACATCTTTGACTAAAATTCTGGCCTTGGTAGAGTCATGGACTTTGTCGGCTTTTCAGGGATAGGATTTCACCTCTGTTATGAATGACTGAAAACATCAATTAAAGGTAGATAAATTAAATCCCGTTGCTTATATTGATCTGTTCATTTATGGACAGAATGTTTGCCGGCACATATAAAAAAATAATGTTTTATTAGCACGTTGTTTGGGTTGACTGCTAAGTACCATCCTTTTCTCAGACAGGAACTGCACTGCTATCCCTATCCACAAGGCATTTGTTATTTGTGAGCTCCCTGTTGACACTTGGGAGCTTTGTTAGCCAGGTGCTGAAAACATCATGTGGTTGCATGCCAATACGTGTGGGTATGAGGATATATATGCATGTTCATACGTATCTCCTGCTCCATACATCACTGTGACAAATTCCTAGAACTGAAATGATAATAATCTCTTTTCCATTTTCACTTTATGTGGAGACACAGAGTTCAATACGTATTAATGAAACAACAAAAACTGTCTGTACATAATTAATAAAGTTAATTTATTTTATGCAGAGTCTTACTGGCTGACTGTGGAATCAGAATAAGGAAGCACAATGGGCAGAGGTAATGACAGCAGGAATTTGGTCTGTCACCGAGGAAAGGGCTCAAGTTCTTTCTTCATTTGGTGCTCATTTTCCTGCTCAGATGTATTTTGTGATAACCTCAAACTAAAGTTTCAATGCACGCACCAGACTTTAATTAATTTGAACCTTTTTGTTGCCAATGATCTCACTAACAAAATATCGTAGGAAATAAGTAGTGCAGGTTTTCTCAAAGCTGCATTTTTCTTTCCAAGTCCCTGGTCTCCTTGCCAGGACAAATCCATAACATTCTTGTCAGTATTCACTAAGATTACTTTTTGACTTAAAACCTCATTTCATTGGCTGGGCTAATAAATTAATTAATTCTCAAAGGATATGAAATCTTTCAGAATTTGAAATGCTGCATTTTGAAATTTCAAAATCAATGAACAAACCCAAGAAATTTCCATGAACATATGCATTGCCAGTTTTGACCTGCATTGGACAAAACTCACATGTCCAAATTTTACTTACATAAAGAAAAAATGTCATTAAATCTTCCCTTCTTTCTGCCTGTTCCAAATATCTGTATATTTTCTGTAGGATCAGCTTTATTTGATGGAGCTTTATTTTTAGGAAGCTGGTGAGGAACTCCACATATTTAACATACATATATATATATATATATGTGTGTACGTGTTATCTAAAGAGTACTGCAAGTAGCAGACAAAATAGTAGTTTTGAAGAGTGGTGGCAGTGATGTATGCACAGTAAATTAGGAAGATTTGTGTGAAATCCTTTCTACTGTTCTGGAGATCAAATGTAAATCTCTGTAGAGAATGAAAGTTACCTACTATGGATATTAAGTAGAAGCTAAGCCTTCAGTATGAAACAGGGAGAAGGCAAGCAAACGAAGGATAATAATTTAATTATGAATGTTCCTTTTTTGAACATTAATAGATACCCATGTCTTATTCAGACTGATTTGTAAACTTGCATCAAGGATTTTTATAAATTTCAAGTGACTGTGGAGGCCAGAGACAGTGTATAGTCACTACAGTTTTGATGTCTGCTTCATCCATAAGCCCTGGGGATTCTATACTGGTGCAGGGCTGCAAGGTCCCACCTTTCTGTCCCATTTCTCTCAGCTAAAATGTGCTGTCTTGCTGATGGTGAGGACCATGGACTGTGTTCCACAGAGAGCTGCGTATTCAGCAGCCCAGGCTGCTGCTCTACATACCAGTTGGTGATGGTTTAAGTTACCATGTCTAAATGACCTGGAGTGGATGTTCAGCTGGTTCCTCCAGAAGCCCAGTGGGGGCCACGGAGATGGGCAGGGGCTGGAGCCCCTCTCCTGGGAAGCCGGGCTGGGAGAGCTGGGGCTGTTCAGCCTGGAGAAGAGCAGGCTCCGGGGGGGCCTTAGAGCAGCTCCCAGCGCCTGAAGGGGCCGGCAGGAAAGCTGGGGGGGGGGCTTCTTACAGGGGCACGTGTGACAGGGCACGGGGGTGGCTTTGAGCGCAGAGAGGGCAGATGCAGGTCAGAGATCAGGAAGAACCTCTCCCCGTGAGGGCGGCGAGGCGGTGGGCCAGGCTGCCCAGAGCAGCTGTGGGTGCCCCATCCCTGGCAGTGCTCCAGGCCAGGCTGGATGGGGCTGCGAGCAGCCTGGGCTGGGGGGGGTCCCTGCCCGGGGCAGGGGTGGGAACTGGGTGGGCTTTGAGGTCTCTTCTGGCTCCAAAAATTTGGTGACTTTATGTGTCTTATGACCCCCATTTCATCTGAGGAGGAGAAGGGCAAATGACTGAGGTACTTCAAAACATTTGGTCATGAATTACAGAACTGTTCCATCTGTCAGGTAACATCTAGGTATCCATGTGTCTGTTCATGGCTGTGGGGTCAGATTGTGATCTCTTTAAACTACAATTTGGGAATTATTTTCTTATATTTTCACAGAAAATCTGAACAGTGTTTAAATAGTGAAAATGTGAAACTCATTCTCATGGAAACCAGTCCATGTTGCACCTGCGTATTTCATGAATGCAGTATCGCTAGGAAATGTTTGTTCTTTTCAGTGTTGTCTTTTTTCCATAAAGGATAATTTTTTTCTCTTTACAAAGAAAACAGGTATTTTAGGATTATAAAAATATATCAGTGGGAAACTCTGTTCTGGTGTTGTCAGTCTGGTAACATCATCTTAAAGAGAGCGCACAGATAACTTGGCTCTAGTTAACTGGTACGCCAAAAGTCTAACAATGCCTTTCAACCCAGCCTAGGATTACTAGCAATAAGTAAACCAGGAGATTACTGCATGTATTTGTGTTTTCCAACTTTCATAGATGTATTCTGCCAGTAATGATTTCAAAGCTTTTTTTTTTTCTTTCCCCTTTTTTTTTTTTTCAATTCTGTGAATTGTTTGGGTTCTTTGACACAAGAATTCACCAATTAAGAAACAAGCAAAAAGGCTTTTAAATAAAACTTACCACATTTGTTCAAAGACATTGAAAAGCAGGAAATTACTGTTGCTCTCCAAAAAGCAGCTGTGTGTATACAGTGACGTTTTATTTAATGATTCAGATTATAGCATAAATATACATTGTATTACTTGTTATTCTCATTTGTATTACAATACTGCTGAGGAACCTTCATAGATCTTGGCTGTAACAACTGAGGCTTTATACAGGAGCAGTAAGAAACCCAGACCTCAATGACATTAAGAAACATTAACTGTCTTCTAGAATCTGATGCTGAAAGAGTTTTATATGTACTTTTTGAATCCTATCTTACTACATGCTGGTCTGCTTCTGACTTGGTATGACTTTATGTTGTTATTTAATACCAAGGTGGAGGAAAAAAATAATTCAGGAGTCATTAATGTTAAACCTGCAAGAAAAAATTAATACCCCAGCAGCAAAAATTAATCATACACAATTGATGTTGTGGATCGATTTTAAAATAGATACAAAAGTTATTTAAGGATATACCCTCCTTGCCTTCCAGATACTGTCTGGTGACATTTCTGACATGCATGTGATGTCCTCCAAGCTTAGCTATTTGACCCAAAAGGCTGGCACTGTGTCCAGTCACTGGGCTGCAGAGATGCTGGAGCTCTGCACTGGAAGTCTTGCTCACATCTCTCCTTGTTAGGAGAGATGCTGGATGCTGCGGTATTGGTGTGGCTTCTCAGGTAACCACTTCAGCATATTAAGGTGTTGCAAACTCTGCCACAGGCAAAACTACTGAGGCAGTTCCTGCAGCACTGAGCCTTGGTTTATTTAAATGGTTGGCAAGCACCTGAGAATTGTGCAACAATTAATTCCCTTGGAAAAAAATCCAGCTGGACTAGTTGTAGGGTTTCCTGCTTAGGAAGGTATCTGGAGAATAGGGAAAGATCCTAATTCAGAAGAAGCAGCAGTTCAGCTGGAAGCCTTAGACCCTGCAGAGTGCCTGGTGTGAGCTCCTGAATAGACTGGAAATACAAAAAAATGATTACTGACGTTGTCTGTGATGCCTGATGAATAATGAACTGTGAACATGAACTGCGGCATTAAGGGCATTCCATATTTTAATTATAGTGTGGATTGTAAATTATCTAATTATCTGCATTCACTCTTTCAGAGAGCGAGTGAGAAGCCTTCTGCTGGTGGAGGCACTGGCCTCGGCGTGGGGCTGGCGTGGGAGGTGGGTGTCGATGGGGCTGCTAAAGCCCCCTTACTCCCCTGGAAATCCATGCTTGGTGGATTTTGGGTCAGAAATAAACAAGGTAGATGCAGACACAATCAGCTTTGTGAGCACAGTGCAGGAGTGGCACTGGAGTCCCAGGGCTGTGGCATCCCCTGGAGATGGATGCATGGAGCAGGTCTGGAGAGCGGGACAGGGTTTGCTGCGGGGGGCTGTAGGGTACGGTACCGTGGGATCGCTGCTTTTCTTTGTGCACATTCCTGTGGCCTTGGTTGCACTGTACATTTGTAACTGTTTTTAAACCCTTTTGAGTTGAAACTTTTCAGCTGATTGATGTACCTAGAGGGCTCCAAAGTGTATTTTGCCCTCTGCGCCTTTGTGAGGTGTGAGCCAAATCCTGCGGCTGGCATGGGAACCCTGGCTTAAAAGCTGAGAGGACAGTCTAGAGCATTTGCTCTCTGAACTAAAGCTGATACTCTCACAAGATAATTCAAAGCCAGGCAGCGGCTCAACTTAAAACCATTTGCATGAAATAGATTCTCCGGGAAAGGGAATACACTGCTGTTGTGTTCTTACAATACAGCGACACTTGGTGCTTTCGCTGGTGAAGGCTCAGTGCCCATTGCTGTTTGAACTGTGTAAGCAAGCTTGCTAAGGGAAGAGAAGTAAGGAATGAATACATGCATAGTATGTATCTTCATTTTTTTACGATTCTGAGAACTTCAGCTACATTCAGTGCATTAATAATAATTAAAAGTACTTATCCTGCCCTTAAAAGCAATTTATTTTGCTGACAGTTGCTTCTTACGTGATGACAGCGCAGACAATACCTGAGAGGAAAAAAAAAAAAGGCAAAAAACCCAAAAAAGTGCTTTGTAATTTTTTTTAGCTTAACATAACCAATACTGGTTATATCTTATATAAGGCAATCAATGGTAAAACTATTAAACTAATAACTTTCTTGAAATGAGTATTTAAGATAGACACATGCTGGAAGGCTGGACCATGAGCACAGAAATTTACTAGTTGATTTAAGGGCATCTTATTTATTTTTAAGAGCTAAGGTGTTTTATACTCTGGTTCTGTAGGCTTTTGAACTCTTTTGGCTGCATATTCTAAATGCGGAAGAAATCTCTTGCCTATTTTTCTATTTGGAAAGCTCAAATTGTACTTAATTTTCCAGCAAAAAGAAACTCAGTCATGTGAAGGAAAATGACACCAATTTTATGCAGTCCATCAGCACTGATAATATACTTGTAGAGAGCCATCTGCATTGATGAGATAGTATTTATGTACAACTACATGTAAATCAAGCCTTTTTCCCCCTGAATCACCACTTGGGGAGATTTGTGCTTTTTAAGGGTATCTGTGATTTATTTTGTGGTGTTGTTCTAGGAGAGGTAAGATAAGGACTGGTCTATAATACTGGAAAGCAAGAAGGAAAACACCAGCTTTGTTTTAAAAACCTCAGTTGTTTGGGGATTCAGTGTACCTGTGAAACCAATCTGAATTATCATGTCTTGAAGATGGGCAAGGAAATGATTAAGTGACTATTTCTGTGCAGATTGGGGCTATGTAATTAAATACATACTCAGAGACAAAAGCAGAAATGAAATTGCTTCCTCGGTTCAGAGAAAAATAATAGGAAAGAATATAAAATAGTATGAATAAAGAAATAAATGGGAGCAATAAATGGCCAGTCAATAGGGTGTTTTGGAATTAGAGAAGGTCAAGCTAACCTGATCTTTTATTCTGTTTTTAGTTTTTCTGAGACTGAAGGTTAGGCTGAAAAAGATAATGTAATAAACCTAAACTGAAATAAAACATTTGAAGTAAGTCTTATTTGAAATGTTGATTAAGAAATATAAATCATTATCTGGCACATGTTAAATAAGCTGAGCTGGCTATCTGGCTTCAAAGGGTAGCTTGAAGAGATAATAACTGAGAAGTTGCTAGTAGAGAGGCTTCCAGGTTTGTTCCAGATTCACTGCTGTTGCCTGCTTCTATTGGTGACCTAGAAGGAGGCAAGAAATCATTACTGATTGTATGTATTGATACATATGGAGAGATAGACACGTATTGATACATATAGAGTGATAGACACGGGGATATTCTGTGTCAAAGTGTGTATTACAGTCTCACACGGGTGTAATAAGGAGACTGGGGGCAGAACACATGGTGAAGAGGCCACACTGGACTTGGGTGCATCCCGTTTGGTTCCCTGCTTAGGACGGGCACCGCTGTGCTGGAGTGGGTCCAGTGGAGACCCCTGAGCTGGGGGGGCTGGAGCAGCGGGTGTGGAGGGGGCTGCGCAGCTTGAGCTACCAAGCACTGCCTGGGACAGGAGGTGGGAGAGGGGGCTCCAGAAGCCCACTCCAACCCCAGTTCTTCCGTGATTCGTCTTTGGCCCTAACACCAACTCTCTGTGTGAGTTCGGTCTTAGTATTCCTTTTGTTAGGTCTTAGTGTTCCTTATTCATCAGAATTCAGAAGAACTAAAAGCATCACTGAAATGCTGGTGAATGGATTTATAGAGAAAGTATATATTCTTTTGATGCAGGGAATTTGATGTATCGGTCTTATCAAACTAAAAATTGTGCGGTGACCTCATCCATAATAAACTATGTGTTGTATAATTGTTAAGTAGCAGGCAAAGGTATAGTGCAATCCAGGACCAGGAGATGAAACTAGGCAAGCTTGACTGTATGTAAGGGGCACTTTTTACAGATGGATGTGATTAATCATTATTCTGGTGGTCTCTGGGTGTAATGCCACATTACTTTTGATTTTTATCTAACTGCTGTCTGGTTTTAAAGCAGTAGATCTGCCTGCGTGACCTCTTGGTGACTGAGGATGGTTATATGGAATTAAATATAATGTGCAGCTTTGCTCTAAGTTATACTGGAAGTTAAGCTAAAGGGGTACCGTGGTCTCTGTTGCACGGCTGTGAACCTCCCTTCTTCACTGTGTTTGCAAAAGGCTTTTGCAGTTACCTTCTCACTGCGCTCAGGGAGCCCTTGGAGTTCCCCAAAGGGTTTTTAGTGTATCAGCTGGACAGGTGCAATTTTGTAGAAAACAGTAATCCAGATGGAAATATCAGGGAACAACTCTACAATAAATTATAAATAAATGAACATTTTCCCAAATTTCCTGAAACGCAGCTAATGAAGCTAAGATTCCTTCTGTCTGGGAGTGGGTCTGAATGCGTTCTGTCTTTTCAAAAGGCTGTATTAGGTTTTTGGAGCATGTAATACTGTCTGCTTTTCTGAGAAGCTGGGGCTATCAGGACCACTGTGTGTACATCCCATGTCCCTTACTGTCCTTCTGCACGTTGCTGTGCCCATCGGCTGCGGCGCCTGATGGGACCATCCTGCCCCCTCGCCCTGCTACCCCTGTTCTTTATTCACCTCGCTCCTCGTTCCCGTTAGATTAATGTATGTATTAAGAGTTTATTTTTTAAATAGAAGTCCTTTAACACAGGACTTAGGTAGGGAGTAAATTTTCTTTTATCATAGTTTTCCCTCCTTAGTAAAAGCGCTGAGTAAACAACACTTTATGATCAGCTATCAGCGGGGCATCCCCTCCCGATCCAAAGAGCAGACACGTGCCTGGCTGGCTGCACGCTTGTCTGAAAGCCGCTTCTTTGAACACATGTGATTAATTCAGCTGCTCTCATACGGTTGCTTGTCTTCTGGATTGTTTGATATATTATGTAAACTGCTTACTAAGAGATCATGTAGTCTGAAGCTTGAGTTGTTGCGTGGAGAACACTGACAGTCCCGCTGGATTTATAGCCCTGGTTTCCAGACGAATGCTGAGGCTTGTTTCAATTCTAATTCAACCTACTGCCTACGTCCCTCCGGTTTAAGTGTATGGCAGGGAAACTGTTTATGTTGTGGAATTACTTTCTGACGTTGATGCATGAGGAAATAATTCCACAAAACCTGAAAAAGATGGTGCATGCTGCAAGAAATTCAGTGAATGAACCAGGATAAGGGTAACCTTCCAGACCGGCCACAAATATGAATGTCTTTCGAAGGATTTGTGTCATCCAAAGGCAATTGTGTGGAGCTCTGCAAAGATTCCTACAGGACAGTCACACTTGAAATTCCTGCAGATTAGCCTATCATCAAGTCATCAGGATACTGCTATTTGAATAAACACAGCTGTTGTTTTCCAAGAAATATGGCAAAGAGCAGCAAGGAAAAAAGGGACAATTAGTGTTGCTAAATGCCAAGAAACTCAAGCTGGCATAGTTTTATTTATGAGAGTTTGGCTTTCTGGAAAGCCCTTTTGCAGCGCTGTGATTTAACAGAAAAGAAAAAAAAAATCCTACCTGTCCTATATGAGAGTCTCAGTCCTGATTTTATAAATTGAATATGGGAATGATGTCTTGTTGTGGCTTTTTTTTCCTTCTTTTTTAATTTCTAAAATATTTCAGTTTCTCACAGCTCCTATTTCTGCTCCTGTTCTGGTCTACATTTTAACAAAAAAAAAAAAAAAAGGACCATTGATGACAAAATACTTGATGCCGGTTCTTGCTTCTCTCACTGTCTTCTGGCTTGTTCTGAGTTGAGCTCAGACGTGGGACAGAACTTATCATTTGTTTATTATATTGTCACTGACATGCAGCATAGCAGTTTAATCTATTTTGTCCTCAATTCCCCAGAACATGGAGGCTGTGTCGTGTTTTCTGTTGTCTCACAGTAGCCAGCAGCTGTACAGATGTCCATCACGCTCTGGACCGAGTGTGCATTAGTGTTCCTGAGACTGCAGAGAAATGGGTAGCTTAAAGCCACCTAATCTGAATCTCCCATCCTCTGATCTTATGCCAAGGAGAGTTCAGCCAGAAAAAAATCTCAGCAACCAGAAGGAAGTATGTGTATAAATTCTGTTTGGGATTCTTTTGAGTTAAGCTGCAGTGTACAGATATGATGGGAAAGAAATGCATTAGGCTTTGTGCTTCAGATGGATTTAATTTTTGTAATAAGTTCTCCTAACTTCTTAGTCCATGGTAAAAAGAAACTTGATTATTTTGTAAATAAAAGTGTCTCCCCAGCATTCTTTGTTCTTGGTGATGTAAAGATCCAGAGAAAAATTAAACAGGACTAGGATATTTCTTCAAAGAAAATCCCCAGATTACACTTCCACAGCATCTCACTCTAGAAAATCTTCAAGCTCCATAAAGAATGCTGTTAAAGGCTTTTGCTTGCTTTTTTTTTTTTTTTTTTTTTTTTTCCCAAGTTTTGGCTTCTACAACATATTTCCCCCCCAAATAATACAGCATACTGTTTGTTAGTGCAGCCAGTAGACCAATAAAGGACTTGTCTTGAACATGGAAAATTACAGTTTAAATGCTCTGTTCTTTTGTGACTGCCTTGAGGAACCACACTGCTACTGGCTCACCTCAGCTTGCTGAAGTCCCGATTTTTGACATCGAAGGGCTTTGGCTTCATCTTGATAGTTCAAAACACATCCTACTACACGTCAGATTTTGTCCAGCAGGAGAGCCGACTTTTAGGCAGCACTCCAGCCTTCCTCTTGTAAGTGCCATGAGAAGCTCTCCCCCAGTATCTTGCAGATGCCATGGTGGTGGTGCCGGTGTCTGGGCAGCTGCCTCTGGGCTGTCACGGGCTCTCCTGTGAATGGGATTCACATTTTCAATGGCTCTCCTGTGAACGGGATTCATATCTCAGAGACGGGGAAAGAGGTCAATTTGGAAACCACAGGAAGTAGAAGTCTTATTGTCATTAAAATAAGAAAGCAGGGAGAAAAATGAGAGAATAATCACTTAATATGCTTATGAACAGTGTGGTGGTCTCATGACAAGGTGACAACGTAGACCATCAGGCAAGATACGGGCAACTGAAACAACTTTCTCTACGTCGCTGCGAGGCGTCTCACCTCATACACTTCAGCACTTTATTTCTATCCCCATTTTGGCGATGTAAATAAAGCAATTTCCTTATCAGTGAGAGGATTTTATATCCAAACTGGAAATCATCCTGATACCTCTACTCATTACAGGAGAAACAATGCAAAAAGGTACTACACCTAGAAAAGAGACCTGAGAAGTTACTTGCAAAAGCAAGTGTCAGATTTGTCACAGTGATGAAAGATGTGTAGCAAGCTTCTAAAATCACTTAGCAAAGGCCTAGGCTGGCTGTCCGAAACCACGGTAAAATTGCCTTGGGAGATGGAGTTCTACCACCTGCGGCTTGTGGAAGGTACCACCTGAAATACAGGCAGAATTCAGAAGCTTTTAACAATATTTTAAAATTGAAGTCTGAAAGGCATTGCTTATTTGTGTGCGTAGGGTGGTCTAGGTGTTAGGGACAGTTCAATGTTCAACCTGCTAAGCCACTGATAAAAGTCATCTTTTGGGGCAGAGCCATGTCCTAGTCCTCCACGTACTGGAAAGAAGAGGGATTGAATTATTTTCTGTGGACGTTACTTGATTGACCTTCCACTGAATAGTCTATCTCTTGCTTCTGCTTTTAAGCTTATTAATACAAATTTCCAACTTCTTCATTCCTGCTAATGTCAGGAAGTGCAGAATAAGAATTTGTATGTGTATTTGAGTCCAGATGATCTGGCAAGCTTTGTTAGAAGTAAGAATAGGAAATCTGATCAAAGGAGTGATTCATCCTCCACTGTGACCGCGAGTGGCATCTTTGTTACCTTTTCATTTGTATAACTTTGTGTGTATTGTCCTGCGCTCTGGCACCGTAAATGCTTGGAGAGAAGTCCTGTTTATGAAGGTAAATGGAAGTTCCTGTGATAAATCTTTTCATTTTTTCTTTTCCTGCCCCGCACATTGTGGAGCCACGCGTTGATGGTTGTCCACACTTTTGTATCTCAATAACAGCAGGAACCAGAGTTTGTAAATGTTGTTGCATGGCTGGCAGAATGGGGAATGTGGAAGTTAATAAATTGATTTATTGAAAAAAAAATCAAAATTATTATGAAGGAAATTGCAGAGTTAGTACATGTAAGTGAAAGCTACCTCTGGTTTGATTTTTGTGTGTAATTACCAAGTGAGAATGGCTGAAAAAAGGTCATTTTATTTGGCATGTGTGCTTTTAAATGAAATGTGATGTAATGTTCTTGCAGAATACCACCATGGGATCTACTATTTGGACGCAGCTGCTTACATTTTGGGTTTTTTGCATGTAACTCACACGTCGAGCGAATACATGGCTGCTCAGGCGTGGCGCTGGAAATACTGTAGCCTGTTTTGCCAGTACATCCCCCCTGCTCCTGCGCTGTCCCCTCTCAGTGCTTGTGGCAGTTGTTGCACTTCACTGCTGCAGGGATTTCTTACAGCACCGCACAGCACTCGGCTCCACACTGCTTGGCACATGACATTCAGCAGCGTGGGGAGCCCAGGAGCGCCTGGAGACCCCCGTTACAACCTTTTTCTTGCCAAGCCTTGTTGGAATTGGGTGCACATGGTGTTTCTTCCAGCTTTTAATTTTCCTGCTGGCTGATACTTGGCTATGCGCAGGAGTGAGTCTCCATCTGAACCTGTGTGGTAGGGACCTGTCCTTCATGCTTGCTAAGCACTTTGGGCCATCTAATCATAAATGGAGCCCGTGAGCCCTAATACAAACAATAAAATAAAAAGCAATAACATCAAGTTAAAAGAGGTAAGAATAACAAAGTACATTTTGAAAATATTTTTGAAAATAAGATAAGTGGTATAAACTGAGGTAGAAGGAGCCAATTTTGTGAGTCTAAGCTCCAACAGTAATGATGTGATTTAGATTAATTGCAGTGTTTTATTGCTTTGAATTGAAAACAGCATTTTTATAGGCTAGACAGCAGGTGCAGAATATCTCAAAAGCAAAGATCCATTTTTCCTGAATGCTTACTAAGTAATAAAAATGGGAAAGGAAAACAGGACAGAAAATTCACTACACAAAGTGATTTTTTTTTCTAAATCCTCCCCCTCATCCTACTTGAAGCATTCACAGGTCTCTAGGGAGCATATTTTTATCACAATTCACTAGGCGCCCTCAAGATTTAGATCCAGGTCTGATCTTTGTATAATATGCTATTTCAAAGCATTCAGTTGTGCGGATGAGATTTATCAGGGGCTCTAGGGTACCTAATTGTAGAGGCAAGTGCTGAGCACCATGATGCAGCATTAACACAGAGCAATTGCTCCAGAGAACCAAAATGTGCAATAAGTCCTGTTTATCATTAGCCTGTACAGTAGTATTGCAAAGTATGTTGTTCTGTCTTCAAAATAAAAAGAGGGTTTATGAATGAGGCACTTAAATGTGCAGCAGCTGCCCTCCTGAAAGTACATCATTATTAGTTTGCAACAACAGCGCTCAGCTTTCTACTGAAAGTTGCTGTTTGTTAATCCTGGAAGCGAGCGGTGATAGGAGTCTGTCGTGGGCATGCTTGATGCTGCTCAGCACTGAAAGTGCTTTCTTCCTCATTTAGCCAAAAATTGTTCACCCTGCTGTTAATAAATGCTGAAAGGTATACGCTTACAGTATCTTTGTTCGGATAATCATAAGTACGTGGTGCTGCGTGGTCTGAAACAGTGTTTTGTTTTATGGAAGGCAAAGGGGACATAAGCTGATGGAGTGCTGCGTGGCGAGCTGGAGGTTCCCCATACACCTGGCTTGGGAAGAGTGTGGCTATATCAACGTACTGCCTCTAAGATCCTTTCAGGGGTTTAGAAATACATACTATGATGGAGCAGGATGGGCTCTCAGGGATCTTCTGGAATAGGCTGAGAAAGGCAGGGAAAGCTCTGGGTAGGGCTAGTGATGGGGAGCATCAGCACACCTGATGGAGGGCAGGCTTCCTGGGATCGCCTTTCATTTGTGAAATTCAGCATCGCTAGATGTTACCCAAGGTGACTGGTTTTCTTGCTCCCTCAGGAAAAGTTCATTTTGTTTCAATAAATGGAACAGCAAATGCTTCTTGTTGTACAGGAATTTGCATTTCCAAATGCAAATTCATCAGTGGTAACAAAGGGAAGAAGCATCTGGGCTTTATTTTGGCAGCAGAAGCTACAGAGCCTGAAAGAGAGGGGAAACAAGCCTAAATATAAACAAACATTTGTTATTTTAAATAACAATGCTATTTTGGCATTTTTCAAGAGTCGACTAACCAATTTGTTTTCTCTATTTTCCTTGCCATTAATTTCCAGGTTGGCTTTATATATTTGATAAAGGTAAGGAGAGAAATCGCTTGGAGGCAGGAATCGGTCTGAAAGACCCATGCAGGAATATTAAGAATGGCTGGCTCAGCTAAGATGTCTAGACCTTTTTGTGTCTGGTAATCGAACTGACTGCTGAGCAGGCAGCTGCCTGCACTGTGCTTCAGCTGCCACGGCCGCGGCCATGCCCAACAGCTGCAGAAGCCCTCCTTGTTCTGTGGGGGTCTCTACTTGCTCCTGGGAACGTGTCGAGGAGGCACAACGGCCCTGTATATACGTGGCACTTTAATGGAAATAGGTAAAAAACATCTACATTGCATTTTGAGTAAGGTACAAAGTGGTCAGATGGATGCTGGTCGGTTTGGCTCTGTTTCTGCTCTTGCCACAGATTCCCTCTCCGGCTTCAGGCAAACCACTGTCGGTTTTTGACCTCGCATGTCCAATAAAGACTCTGGGGGCTTCCCATGCCTGAAACCCCTATGGACCAGGTTATGAATTTCTGTTTGTTGTACAGAAGCAGGTACACCTTTGCCATTGTCCAGTACCATCCATCTGCACCAACAGATGGAGCACACGGAGCCAGGTGAGCCGCACCGCTGTGAGCCACACACCAGGCACACAACCCTCGGTACAAGCAGATCCTGACAGTGGGGTAAAAACCTTTCCTGTTTTTATTTCTTGGCTTTTAATGAGGCTTACGAGAAAGCAGATATTACCCACTAGTTCAGTGTCTCTGTCAAAAGACAGCTGGGAAAGGGCAAGCAGGCTTATTTTAGTGTTTATTGCGTAAGATAAGCACAGGAAGCAGAGAGAGATATCCGAAGGGGAGAGATTTATCCCACACAACACTGCCAACAAAGTGCAGTCTGGTAAGGGTACGCAGGGCTCGCCTGTGCCTGCCCTGCTACACACAGGTTCTCCTGCCTGTAATAGGATAATTAGGTAATTTTACAGGTTTTTAGGTATAAAATATGAAAGTTTGGTGCAGATGATTACCAAAATGTCTGGAAAACTAGCTTTCATGTAGTTGTGACACTGAATTATTTGTTATATGAATGATTGAAGTCTGTCATCATTTGTTTTCCTCATAACCCTGGCCTTATGCTAGTCCTATTTACATTTTTAATGTGCTTATTTGTGCAGGAGCAGAGTGAGAGTGGGTCTCATTCAAGGCAGGTTGTTGGGTTTTTTTCCGTTCTACTGTTTGTAATTTTCTGGTGTTACAGATCAGGTTGTAGCTGTTGGCAGTGATGCATGCAGAGAGGCGGAAGACCCAGATTTTTTGTTTAGCATTTTTCAAAGAAGAAAAATATGTTTGGCATTTTAATTTTCTTAAAACATTCTATAATTTTTTACATCTTGCTCATTCATAATGTAAAGCTAGAGAGAGAGATTGATACCATATAAATATTTTCTGAAGGCGCACGGGTGAGGAGTACTTGTGGAGTATTAGAGACTGTAGTGTTTAGGTTGTGATAGAGTGATCAGGAATGTATGGGAAGGTCCATTACATGCCACGAGTTTAAAATGTGAAAAATTTTGTATTTGATGGGGCGGCCTTTTTGCTTGTGTAAATTGCCACACTTCCCTTGGCTACAGCATTTTGTACTGGCTGGAAACTCATGCAGTATGTTGAACTTAGTTTTGTAGCTCTACAAATGCCATAGTACTTCGTCAGGTAAGGGAAGCAATCCCTGCTGTGAGGTTGTCTAACTTCTGGTTTTATTTAAGCTATGTTATAATGGGATTGATAAAAGGCGGGGGTGGGGTGGGGGTGGGGGGGCGGGATACGGGGATTGGAGAGGAGGCAAGTGGAATAAGGAGAAAAGTGCTGCAGTGTTCAGGTAAACCCCACTCAGATTTACTCCTTTGTCCACAAATGAATATATTTGATCTGAGGGCAGATGACAGGATATCAAAGTCCCTTGAAAGCACCATGAGATGAGTTATGGGTAAGAGCAAGGCAAAGCAGTGGGACTCTAGTTCTGCTTTTTTGTTGCTTCCCCCACCCTCACCTTCTAAGTGAATATATTTTCTACAAACACAAGTTGCAAAAGAAATCTCCCAAGTGGAAAGATCATGGTATGTTTTTAATGCCTTAGTAATGCCTTTCGCTTCTCCATGCTGCCTTTCCCGTGGATCTGAGAGTGCTTATAAAGCAATCGTCACTGCGTGAGGCAGGGAAGGATCGTCTCCACTTGACAGATGGGGACTCTGAGGCACAGATGGGGTTTCATGACTTGAGCAGAGAGGCAAAAGCCACGCGCAGCAACATTGCCGAACCTAGGACATCTCGTCTTTCCCAGATCCTTCCCAGCCCTGAAACGACGCCGCAGTTACACGTGTTCGGGCAAGGCTAAGTCAGGAAGATGATGAAGTAATGCCTGTGGCTGTTGCTGATCCTCAGTGCCCCTGTGTGATTTCCGCTAGCGAGTGTGCAACTTCAGCAGGGCTGTTGCGGGGAGGAGGGCAGCGGGGGCTAAGGGGCTGGCAAGGCATCGTCAACATTAGACGAGTTTTTACCCTTTTTGTGCTAGGATTTTTCTGCTCTTGCAGAAGAATGTCAGATGCTGAAATGTGTTTTATTCACGTACGGAGTAAAGGAGCCTCTGTCATCCTGCCCTGGTAGTTATCAAGTCTCCAGGAGGAGAAGATGGTTGGAAAGGAGGCAGGTTTCCTTCAGAAACCCTCCTGGGTTCTGGTTGTACTTGGCAAAAATTGAACCTTGCCTGCAAAATGTTCTGATTTTGTGGAAGTGGCAAATTTCCCAACTTGCAGCTTTTTGTCTATTAAATGTGGAGAGGGATAGCTTCCTACCGCACAGTGTACCGGGAGAACAAATGCACAAAAATCCCTGAGAACCTCAGAAACTGAAGTAAGGGGGGGGGGGGGGGGGGTTGGGGGTGTGCAGGGGGAGCAGTGCAGTGCCTCAGGTATTTTGAGTAGGCTATATCTAATGGTGGCTGTTTAAAGGTAGATAAATCACTTCCATCTTTCACAAGCAAACAAAATTTCCAGCAGGTTTAAGAACCATAACTGGTGGCCAAAGGCAAATATCTAGTGAGCGCACGGTCTCCACGAAGCCCAGGCAATTAGGTTGTCATTTGTGATTCCTGCCCTGTAACATACTTCCTTGTGGAGGTCAGGTCAGGCTTCCTTGTCGAAATTCTTACTGATGGGAGAATTAATCGGTGAGTGCATTCGTGGGAAGGAATGGTGCCTTGTGTGAGTCATTCGTCAGTGAGTGTTCACCGTGAAATGGGCAGAGGTCTTCTCCGTGAGTAATTACCGTTTCATCTGCTTCACTTCCTAGGAGGTATGTTTATATATGGGTTCAGGAATTAAGTGATTTATTTTTTTAATGTGTTGGTGTAAGAAACACATGCATTATGTTGAGTAATAGCGGTTCTGTATCATTTTACAAAACAAATGAGAAATAGCATGCTTTAGAACTAGATTTAGCATGTCAGAATTGAGAGCTCATTTTATATTTCAGTTTGAAGATATTATTAAACTTTGCATTGCTGTGAATTATGTATCAGTCAGCACATTATCAAAATAGCAGCATCTTGAAATACTTATTGAACAAACATGAAAGTGGCTTCTTAGATTACTTATGAAGCATCTTTACCCAGCAAAGGAAAATACAAGCTTTCTATTTTTCGTGTAATAAAGGGCAAACAGACTCAATAAATAGCTGCTTTTGGAACATGTGATTTAATATTAGTGAAAGTCAGCATTCTTGGCAAAAGAAATAAAAAAAAAAAACCAACAAAAAAAGAGAAAGCCTAAAAACTCAAGACTCCTCTACACAGTAGAATAAACCTTCATAGACCCCATTTGTGATACAATGAAGTTCAGTTTTTCATCGATCACAGGTAGGGTTTTTTTGAGGCTGAAGGATTTCAGGAAGCTAAGATTCACCAAGTGCATTAGGAGATGCTCCGAGTTCATGAGGTGAGATGGTAATGAAATCAAAGAAAAGATATTTTTTTTTTTTTAATAAAACACATTTTTAATTATTTTCATCTGGTATTTTACACATTATTCTTCAGCCTTTTGGTATATTTTTTTGGCAAGGAACTTATTTGGTAGTCTGCGAAGATAATGAGATAATCTAATACTAAACATAATGGTAACAGCATGAAGTCATACCTCAGTGAGCACTCAGCTGAGTCCTAATGCTGTCGTAATTTCTTAATGTTCATTTTATTATGATAACCTACAGGTTATCCAGAAGGAGGTCCCTGTTTGCTGGGGACTGTGCAAACATGGAGTAATAAATGATCCTTGTCATGCAAAAACACATGGCTTATGGGGATGAGGCAGCAGAAAGGCGGAGTGAAGAATGGGATAGCAACAGCGAGATGGTTTTTGTGTCCTAAATCATTACCGAAAATATCGGTTAAGTAGAAGGAAAAGAGCAGTAGATGAAGGGAAGGAGGAGAAAATGGACCCTTCTTTTCTGGTGCTGCCACAGGACATATCATCTGGGGTTCTTGCGCTGCTAAGCTAATGCTATGTAAGAGAGAAAGAGAAGGTACACTCCTCTCTCGAGGGGGGTAGGGGTGGTCTTCTCTGAGATGCTCCAAGAGGTGCCCACTTCAGTCCCTTTCTTCAATCTGTCCCTTCTTTTATGAAATTGATTAAATTTACTTATAAATTCTATTATTTAAACCAACTATTTATACTAAGTGCGATGCGGCTTGCTGCTATAAGCACTGTAGTTTTGCTACAGAATTACTCCATCACCAATTGTTTAAATTATCTTTCAGAAAATAAGTGACTGCGATCAGACATCCTGTTCTCGGGGTGTATTGTGGAATACAAATCTCTAGGTCTCTTTTCCAAGCAATGATCTGAAGGACTTACCAGCGCTCACACCTTACGGGCATCATTAGCTCTTATAGGTAGGTGGGTGGCAGCGTTAGCCCTGCTGCACTGGGTGCAGGCTCAGACTACCTTGTCAGCTGCAAAAATCTGTTGGCTGAGGTGGGCACCCCTAAGTTCCCCGGCAGTGCTCGGGAGCCTGTCCAGGGGAGGCTAGCTTTGTCACTGTGGTTATATCTATATTAGCCTTTGCAAAACAAAGTGATGTCAGGACCAGTCCATCATGCTTTTCCAGTCAAAGTAAATATGAGAAACTGCCCTTCCTGCATCTTTACAGGGTGGAATATGCTTGGGGGAAAAAAAAAATAATCTCGTTTTGTAATGATTATTACGTATACTTATTCTAAGTAATGCTACTGAGTGCACCTGTTTCTGATACCGCTCCTGCCAATGAAATGTACACCAGCCCTGGTCAGTAGATATCAACAGACTTGTTTCAGTGGTAAACCCACTGTAAACCACTGGAGACAGTAAATAATCTTTATAATCTGATTTTATCTCACCTCCGTGTTTACATGATAGCCCTCATTTTGTATTTATAGGAAGCAGTGCTAACAGCGACTTGTGTAAGCGTGACAGTGTATGCCTAACGACAAATGTGTAAAAAATTCCTTCAGCTAATTGCTGACCTGTGACTTTTCCAGCGTAAGTAGCCTTACAGGCACTAACCGAAATGTAGACAAAGCCAGGCTATCGCTGGGTGTAAGCTGAGCTGATGGTACTAAAGCATTTGGAGCTGTGCTGATTTATGGTAGCAGCTGAGGATCTGGAAATTGTAATTCTTGATGTTTTTAATCATTTATAATGTTACTCTGACTGGCAGCAACAAGTATATAGGAGTTTTTTAGTAAGATGCTTTCATCTGTGGGGCAGGGAAAGGGAGGGCCCAGGAAGGTGAGGAGCCCCGGGATCCTGGGGGCCCCTGCCAGCTCCGCACCCCTGGGATGGGAGCAGCTGGGCAGAGGTGGCTACTCACCCTCCAGTTGGGCTAACCCCAACAGCAACACTGCAGGGAATATGTCCCAGTACTTGTGTAATAAAAGAATCCCTGAATTAGCATGAAATCTTTCAGTACTCTTGGGTTAGTCCTGGCGTGCTCATCTCCGCTGCTACTCTTCCTCCTTACGAGACACAAATGTTCCATCCGCTGCATTTGAAAGTGACTGATAGATCCATTGACGTTGATCCAAAAGCAATTGCAGACCTCTATAAACACTCGTTTCATGGCAGCCATCATCGCTATCACTTCTCAGCACTACATCCTTACCTACTCTAAAACCTTCTGGTTATCTAAAGCAGCACTGAAAATCACGTCTAAGTGATTGTAATCAATGGTATTTATGGACCAGTCTGTACTAGTAAGACATCCCAGCAATTTCCAAACATGTTGCAATATGAACAGGTTGCATATCAAACCTTCAGTTGTTTCACTGGGCTTCTAAATACTCATTTCACCCCTGCTGTCGTAATTGAAATGCCGGACAAAGGGCAAATAGATCCAGATGTTTGGCATGACCTTTCCAGAAGCTGGGAGGAATGTCGACATGCTTAATCAGGGTCTTTTATGGTTTTGAAGGCCTTGTGACCTTGTTGATATTGCTGATTAGAAAATGGTGGTTTCCTTGTTAATGTTGCCAATATTGCCAATAATTTATTGCTAAATTAAGAATATCGATTAGAATCTCCTCCACTGGCCAGTAATATTAATTGATATTTTGTGGCTCACAGTCTTTCCCATTTTGCTTGTGATCAGCAAAATCCATTGACTAAAATGTTAGTTATTCTTGCGTAGGTATTCCATACGTGCAGGTCTCAGTCCATGATATAATGATAGTTATGCTTTCAAAACATTAAGAAAATGCTTATTTATTCAACTTTTGTCAACTTTTTTTTTGTTATCTTTTTTGTTTTCTTTTGAAAAGCAGATGAAGTGTAGTTTGAATTAGGTCTGTTGAAGTTCTTTGTCTCTGATTTAGGAATCTATGAAATATTTGCAAAAATAATAAATCCCAAGTTAAGCCTGTTGTTCCCTAGATCAACTTTCAGGGAATGTAAGAAGTGCAAACACAGCTTGCCATTTCGTGAGAGGGTGTTTTTTACCCCCCACCCCGGGTCTCAACTCTTCCCTGGAGCAATAGAAACGGGGAAGAGGATCCTGAAGCTTCTTGACATTTGTGAATTCACTTTTATTCATCTTTCGATCTAAGATTTCTCAGCTGGATGACAAATGTGTGTCATCCATGGAGTTATGTTTTTTAGATGTCTCCATTTATTGGATGCTCCAGGGTGTTTGGATTCAATTGGAACTTACAGCTTGTCTATGTTTTATTTGCATAATAAGCCTATGAATGACAGAGCAGCTACAGCCAGACGTGTTGGCTCCAAAGACTGCAATTTAAGCTGGGAGTATTTTGCAAGAGTGAAAAAAGAAGGAGAGTGAGAGAGTCTGATCACGTGTAAAAAAGTTACAGCAGGGAGACACCATTCTGTGATGCTGGCTGCTGGCTGACATAAGATTTCTGGACTGATGGGCTTATATGCAGCCTGAATCCAGGTCACCTGCTTTTGGACGCTCTCTGGCGAGCTGTAGCAGTATGTAAAGAAGTTCAGAGGGGCAAAAGAGTTTTCCAGATTGGGTGGGACTTTGAATGACTGCTAGCATCTTTGTAGCAGCAGATGAACAGCTGAACGGTCCCACCCAGGAAACTTTGCTTGTCATCCTGCATTGCTCATTAGCTCGACTATGAAGCAACTCTGAGTTTAAAAACCAGAAAGAGGAATAGATGAGAGGAGACCCGCAGCCTCCCACCCCAGACCCAATGTATATTTTCACAGTCTGTCTGTACAGTTCCTTAGCACATCCCCAGGCCATCTCGTCTCCTCTGCTCCCTGCCTCATTTGTCTAAGAATGACAGTTAAAAACTCAGCACTCACACATACACACCCATATATACACAGCATATACTTCAGCTAGAAAAGACATTAGGCTTTTAGTGTATTTAACTTAAATATAGGGTCCAATTGCACGTGTGTTAGGCCTATGTGGAGAATAGTTTTCTTTAGATTCCAAAAAACTTCATTTTTCTCTGTAAGTTACAGTCGGTGTCAATGCAGTCATGGACCTGGGGAACTCTGGACATTTGCATGTGATGCTCCCAAGAACCTGTCCTGAATGGGTCCTTAAAGTGGTGTTCCGGGTCCTTCAACACTATCACTTTCTGCGACTGTTTGAGAAGCAGTTTCTGGTTTGTGTGAACTGAATTACAGAGACAGAAAAATATGCTCAAGTTTCAGCATTAGTCCCAGTTTCAGCCAGTGCAGCTGACTGTCCGTTCTGGGCTGCGTTGTCTGGCTGGCATCATCTGCGAGTGTGTGGTCGCTGGTGCTGGAGGTCACTGTTCTTGCAGGGCAGGAATGCGGCGTTTCTTCTTTTTCTATATATTTTTGAATGCATATCTATAAATACAAAATTGGCAGATGTTATACACAGACACACAGAGGGCTGATTTTTGAAGCTGGCTCTTTTCTACCCCGAGAGGTAATTCTGATGTACGGACCAACCAGAGTTTCTCAGTGATGATTTACAGCTTTACTGAGCCATGCACTTTTAGTTCTAAAGTGAGTACTTTTCCATCTACGTCAGGTAACTTCTCCGGTTGTGCCATTCTGATAATGGACATCTTTGTATGAAAACAAGGCATCAATAGAATGAAAGATTTTTCTTAATATTCTCTGATCGTAGAAGCTATTGATTATACACGATGGTCACGTCAGGCAGTGCATTTTTAGATGATTACTTCATGCCTCAGGTGATGCGATGTACCATAAAAATGATGGATGGTGCTCTGCACTTCTAGTACCTTCCAAGTGAAGCTTGAATAATCCCTGTGATTTTCTTCCTTACAGCAATACTGAAACTGTTGGCCTTCTCCCGAAACAATAGAAATTGTTGGACTATCTAAGCTGTTGCGTTAAGTGCTGTCTGGTGTCATTCCTAATAACTACATTTATTTTCCATTGATTAAATTCTTTCTTGTGCAGCTTCCTCAGGCAGAGCAGTATGTTAGCAGACATTATGAAGTTAGTAAACACTATAAAGTGTGAAAGCATTTGCTGCAGGAGCTGTAGTCTAAACATTACAGGAGAAAGCAGGATTCCAGATCTAGTCTTGGCTTTGCCTCTGAATATGATTGTAACCTTGGGCAAAGCTCTTAAGTTTGCCTCTCCTTAGTTGATTTAATTTGTGTAGCAGGATAATGAAACTTAGCTAGTCTCATCCTTTTTTTCTTTTCTTTCTTTTTTTTTTTTTTTTCCTGGGATGTTTGTGGAGAGAGGGTGGAGAGGGGGTCAGGAGAAGCTGGTGGGGTGGCTGGCTGGAGGATGGAGATGGGAGTGTGCGCCACAGGGGCGCAGGGCAGGAAAAGGGCTCCACATTTTGCTGCAGGAGCCGACTCTAGCAAAGTGAGTTATGCAGACTTAGTCTTTGTTAAGTTGTGGTGCTTGACCCTGTGTTTAAGGGCAGCTGGAAGAAGAAAAGGTGTGAAACACCAGCGACCAGGAGAGTGTGATCCAGGTAGAGATGTGAGGCCATAGACTGAATGAAGCACAGCTATTTGGAAACTTTGAGGAAGCTACTACAATAAATTACTAAGGATGTGCTGAGCTGCTACCCATGATTTTCATCTCCTCACCCTTGCATCACTTTTTCTTTCTTATTTATTAATTTTAAAATATTTGCTCCAAGAAATCCAGTAAAATATGAGTTTAGGGCAGGTCTGCCTCCCATCCATCTTTTTTTTTTTTTTTTTTTTTTTTTTTTCCTCAGTCTCACCATTATGCTATCCCCACTGGGATGGTAGATTCACAGATATTAAAGAAATTAAAAGCTTACTTCATTTTCCAATCCATCTTTTGGCAAAAGCAGCAGTGTTCCCCATTCTGCATGTACGAGGGCTCTTGCCCAGTCATGTTTTAAAGAATGGAGATTAACTGCTTACTTGGAAGATTGTTTGAAGCTGAAACATTTCACTGTCAGGAAGTTGCTCTTCAGATTCAACCTGAATTATCTTTCTTAATTTAATCACATCACTCCTAGCTATGCCCAGTGAATTGCACTAAATCTTTCCTTTCCATTCTTTCTGTTTACATCCTTCATGTGTGTGTTGACAGATATATTGCCCATAGATATTGCTTGGCTTGACTATATGTATTTAATTGAAATGCTTCTAATTATTCCTCCCATATCCACCTCTATAACCCCTGCTATGTTTTTCTTTTACTTTTCTTTTGTGATGCCTCCTTTGCCAGTAGCTTGCTGGTTAAAATTATTTCTGAAAGTGTGTTTGATGCCTAAGTTTTGGAAAAGCCAGAGCAAGGGAAGGAGGCCACGTTTGTTATCAACATGAACTGATAACCGTAATTTTCTAAATTCTTGCAGAGCTTTGGTGTATATCTGAAATAATTATCCTCGCTTCTGTTTTCATAATCTTCTGGCTTGTCTGTGGATTGTCATTTGGAGCGTTTATGGGCTAAGAGTAAAGGCTTTCACTGTAAGATTTCAAAGTAGGTGGAAATCTCTCTTGTAATACACTTTGACTCACTGCCATTGTACAGCATTAGCTGCAGCACCAGCTTCTACTTGTTAAGCTGATTTTTGATCTAATAGTTGTCTTTCTCCTTTTTGCCTACAGGGAGATCTAGAAAGGTTACCCTACTCCTATCTAAATCCAATTAGAAAACTTGATTATTTCTTTGTCATTGTTCAGCCACTCCTTATTTTCCATGGGCTTTACCCATCCTTACCAGAGGGAAGCTGGAGAGCTGAATTCAACTCATTGTAGGACTCAGCACAGCTTCTCACATGGTTCTAGCATACCTCAAGTCCCAGGGGTCTTGTCAGTCAGCACATTAGAAATAAGTGCTATAGGTGGTATGGAAAATTTTTACCAACACTGATTGGGAAACAACAGTTAAGGAGTGAATGCTCTGCAGATTAATCTGGATTATACTTACGCTTTGGTGTCTGATGGCAGATACATTTGGTTGTAAATGGATGTCTGTGACAGTTTAGAAGTGCAACCTCTGGCCAGCAAAACATGTGGTATCTTTCTATTTCACCAAAAAATCGCTTTCTTTGCAGACTGACATTCAAAGATCCCAATACTCTTGAAAAGCTTTAAAATCAATCACCTGTTACCTGTGGTTATTTTGGATACTGGACCTGGCCAGTATCACAAAACCACAACCACTGCAACTCTTCTCTCTGCTGTTTTTATTAATTGCTTATCCTGTGTGTGTAGAGCTATGTGACAGAAGATGCTAGCTTGGGCTGAGTGAAGACAAGCATGTGGAAAACCATTTTAATTCGCTGCCTTGTGCCGAAAATATCACAGAGCAGAAAGGGTACCACTGTTCCACTTAAAAATGAGGGAGGACCTGCTGTACTCTGAAACTACCCGCAGTAAAGCAAGTCTGAAAGCTCACTTCCAAACTATTATTGAGTGCTATCAACAAGCGGTAATTGTTAATTTTATTGTGGACTCAGCATGCCGATAAATACAAACAGCTTCAGTTCATTTCAAACAATCACACAACTTCCTTTGCGTTGCTGCAAAACGAAACCTTGACAAAATGCTTTACTAACAGTGCCAGTCACTGTCTAACCGTGGGACTGCTTGGACATCCTCTCCTTCAAAGTGACTGATACCCTGCAGCATCTACCACAGAACAAACAACTTCGCTAGACAATGCAAAAATATCTTGACAAGTTCAACCCTTTAACTTTAACCCCTTGAGCACCTTCGCACGGTGTGTGTTTGTGGGCTTTGCCGCAGTGCAGCAGGGTAAAGATAGCAGAACCTGGTGTGCCTCGCTAGGTGCCAGTTTTGAAACATATGCTCTGTAACTTCTGAAGTTGGGAAATTTGTTCAGCATAGCAAAATCGCACTACTTTTCAACTCAACTTATAAGTTGTCAGGGAGGGGAAGTATGGTAGATTACTGACAGTTATTTTGAATTTACTGGAGGCTTTTAACATTTCTGAATTGAAATGATACAAAAATCTGGAGATCTGAGTTTAATGTATCACTTTATTCAACAGTATTTTTTTTCCAGTGAAATTGCTGTTTCTGTCAATAATATCTTGTTGTATGTAATATATGGAGGTCTTAATGTTGATTAAAGTTCTGCCTGGATAGGCTCTGAAGGAACACATAGAAATCCCACATCCCAAAGAAATCAGGGAAGATCCTTAAAAAAATCTTAGATGCCTGACTTGACTCTCATGTATATCAAGGCTTAAAGTTTTAATTGCTCTCAAGCAAATCCATTGCAAAGTACCAACATGTATGTTAAAGCTTGACCTCCAGGTGGTGAAGAGCTTTCCACTTAGAAGGAAGAAGTCTAAAAGTTAGAGTTCAGTGCATTAAGAAATGCAACATTTTTTAATGATACAACCCATTTAAAGAACTAAATACCTTTGTTGCTTTGCAGATGAAGTGGTCTGTAAGGAACCTAAATAGCATTAAGGAGCCAGGCCCTGGCCTAAAGGCAAAAAGCCTGGGATTTGGTAGGGGTGAAGGAGCCAAGCTGTGTCAAGTGACAGATATGGGGAGCGTCTTGGGCCACACCTATTTCCATCACCCTTGAGACTGAGTCCATAGATGCCCCCTACTTTAAGGGCATCTTAAAAAGTGTTGTCTTCCTTTCTGCTACCTTCTAGCCCATGAGCTTGGGCCAAAAATAAAAACCAAAGACCCTCAAAAATCCCAAACCCTACATAAACTAACACAAAAATCTTTAGGGACAAGCCAGCAGAGATTTCTGCCAGTGGAAGAAGCTGCATAAGACACCTGGAGAAGCCTCTTAAGTTTTTCCCAGACTTTTTCTGATCTGAGCCGTGCTTCAGTCTCATTTTTCTTTCATCTTCACCCCAGGTTCCTTCCACCCCCTCTGCTCTGTTCTTTGAGCCTTTTCTTGCCATTGATTTGCAGAGGAATGCCAAGGCAGTTTGGCACAGAAAGAGAGTGCAGATGCCTCCGAGATGCTGCCGGGCGGATGCAGTGAGACGGGAGCCGTGAGGATCCTCGTGCCCGCCTTGGGTAAGCCTGGTGGTGTAATTGAGGTGCCAGTCATCTGGGTTAATTGCACACTGTGGACTCAAACTCAAAAGCATACTTCTCTCATGGCGCCTCCTTTAAATAATTTGTATGTATATATATAAAACCCTCTGCGTTTAATCTTGTCTCTTTGCTAGTGCCTATTTGTTTATTTATCCTCAGGCTCTCAGCTCCCTGCAGTAAAAACAGCCATTTCCTGAATGTCAGGTAATATGTAAATGGTGGCTGCTTTTCCTTTCAAATTAATTCATCATTATTTTAATTTTATTTTTCTAAAATAGAAGCAAAAGATTGCTATCGGTGACTATGAAAATCTCAGAGTAACTCCATAGCAGTTTAGGCCTGCAAATAGGTTTTTTGGATCAAGCGCCTGAGAGTTTGTCCTTCTTCTTCTTGCTGGTACCTTTAGGTACCAGAAGTCACCAGGGGGTTTCTGACGTTCTGGGGGCAGTGGCTCCACCAAACAACCTCCCAGCACTTTCTAGTCAATGCTACTTTAAAATTTCCTATGCAGAGTGACAGTCGGTGGTGGCCAGGGAAGGAGAGCAGGCGTCTGGTTGCTGAAGTGCTGCGCTTTGTTCACTTGTGTTATGTCATGGCATTTGTCCTGTCATGTCTCATGGAACGTGTCCGAGTGCAGCGCAGTGTGACCCGACAGAACACTTTACAACAAGCTGGAATGCTTTTCCCTTTGCTAATGGAAGAACATACATTTGGGGAACAAAAATCACAGAACAGGTTGTTTCCCATGCTACTTTCATCTGAAAGAGCGTGCCTCTGCATTTCCTTCCAGGTTTTTACAGCGTAACTTTATTGCTCTGTTTCAGTTATCTGAATGTGTTTTTTTGGGTTTTTTTTGCGTATAAAATATTTACTGCTGATCCTCCAGTACTCCTCTTCACTCCAAACAACTCATCATGGGGCTTTCTCCTACCTGTTTGGCTCATCCAACTTGGGGCTACCACAACCATTGCTTAAAAATTACTGGTAATATAAAGATTGCTCCTTTTAAGAAGGTGAAATATATTTGTCTTTCTCATAAGCTGAGATAAAGATCTGTCAGTTGAATTTTTCCCCACCAGATGATGTGTCTTTACTGTGCACTGGATGCTATTTAGAGATACCTGAGCTGCAACAAACAAGCAAGTTTTGGCTGAGATGTGTTGGAGCAGGTCAGGTCAGCCCCGTGGTCTGCCTGGGCTCAGGAGATGTGAGTCCTACAGCTTGTCCCCTCAGGAAGAAAAGGTCCCGTTTTCTTCCCCTTCTCTCTTCTCCACCTTCCTTGCTCCAGCACTTGTCAGATCCTTCAGTGTGGTTTTAACCTGGCAAGGAACTGTTTCCTCTGTAGTTCTCCACTAGCTTGTGCACTAACCTGGTTCATGGGAGATGTCCAGGAGGCTGCAGGTAAGGGAAGGAGGAGGAGGAGGAGGAGGAGGAGGAGGACTGGGGAGCTCTGTGCTTCAGCCACATGAATCTGCTAGATCAGCTTTGCTCTTACATCATGGCAGGACTCATTAGCTGAGGAAGGAGCAATTACAGCTTGTTACTTCTGGGACCTGAGCTTGTGTGAACCATTTTGCTGCCTTGTGTGGTGCAGGGTCATTTGCAGGAGTCAGTGGTGGAGCTCACTTGACACCCAGCAGGTACCCCAGTGCTCCATCTTGTCTTCCTTTGGCTTGAACACAGAAATCTAAAGCAAAGCACCACAAGAGCAGTTAGGAACACCGATCTGTTGCCTCATTACTTTGTTTTAATCTGCATTGTTATGAAGTTTGACAACATGCAAAGGATCTCTGCGTACTGAGATGCAACCTTCACCTGCTGTCAGCTCAAACAATCATCTGACAGGTCTACCCACAATTATAAAATTTCTGGGATTCTTTTATTTATTGTCTTGCTCTAGCACTTCTGATGATTATTTTTATTCTTTTATCTGCCAGAATCAATAAAACCAAATCCTGAGATTCATACATTCTGAAATGAATCTAGATGCTGGGAGTTAGCCCTTCCTCTGTGGTGGTGTTCAGGGGAGTAGTCTGCCATTAACAGCAGCAAAGGCTGGTTATTTAGTTTTTTTAAAAATGTAAATTAAATTTTAATTTTTTTATAAAAAGGCTGTATATTTTAAAGTCTTGGTTTATAATTGAGAAGAAAGGGGGAAAGTTTCAGAAATACAGATTGACAAGTGCCTTGGCATCTAAGTCCTCAAGGATCGTCACCTGGCTGCAATTTTTTACCTTTCTCTTGGTAAACCCACTGGTTTGTCTCTGTTTTTTAATTTCTATACCTCTACTAAAGGGCTTTACTATTGTGTGAAGTTTTTTATGGATACTGGGGTAAAAATGTAGGTCCTGTTCTGTGTAGTGGATGAATGGGTGGCAAGACAGTGGTCTGTCTTTACTAATTTTGGTGAAACTTTTTGGTTCCTTTCACACAACATTTAGCGCACAAAAAATAAGTAGTCGTGCTGATCGGGGAAACTTTGCTTTGGGAGATGCAAAGGCCCAAAATGGTTTTATAAGATCCAGCAAACTGGGAGAAAAAGTGACTAGAAAACTCACACTATAATGGCAATGCATTGGTAAATAAAAGGCTGGGAACTGGGGGGATTGTGATGATGAGGTTACGTGGTGTTTATGGCCAGGCTGGTTGTGGTGGCAGATAGATCAACTTCTTCAAACCCCTCAGGTTTGTGTCCATCCAGCATTGCTGACTGCCATAGACAGACTGGCCACGCCAACCCATGTGGACATTTTTTTGCTTTAGCTCTCCCCCCATGTTCGACCAGCCCCATCTGCCTCCTTGTAGCGATGCATGGTTCGTTATTACAGTTAATCATCCCTAATTGAAACAATACTCTAAATGAGTCCTTGTGCATCTCTGGAGTGGGAGGTGCTGGCAGTTGTCTTCCAGTTTAGTTTGTTTACAGGCTTCCAGAAGCATCATTTACAAAGTTCGGAGGCACATTGATAAATTCCCTTGCTGGTTCAGTAGTGCTTCAATCAATCATCAAACTAACAGCATCAACATTTTTCCTGGGCTATTATCATCACTTCAGTTGCTTCAGCAATATATTCTGCACCAATAAATCAAGAGTGATCATTTTAGATGGGCAGAAGCATAAACAGCATTTAAAAAATATATCTTCTATAGCAATCTCTTTTCATCTTTCTGTAGGTTATTTTTATGATATAAAAGTAGGATCATTTTCTGTGTTTGTCTTAGTTTCCTCATTTACACAAAAGACAATCTGGTATCTTCCAGGTCTTTTACCATCCAGTCAACAAGCCCCTAGCTAGCACGTTCATTTTTCATTTACCTGTTTCTTCTTTGCTTCTCATTTCAGTAAGTGTGGAATGTCCTTGCATTAAGAAACGGGTTGTATTTCCTCAGGCAACAGGTGCTTATCTTTTAGGTTACAATATAAAACTGAGAAAGCAGCTCACATATCTAACAGCTACCGTACGAATATGAAACCTTTCTCCCCTTTAGTGACTACTTACATATTTTTTTTTAATTTTTTTTTTTGACGCAAGCTGCAGCTGCAACACCTGAATTATTGCATGGCGAGACTTTCCGTGGGTTATAGCTCCCTATTACATTTTCCCATTACCAACACGAGGAATGTATTTATTTATTCTTTATGTCATGTGCACATATTAGTTTTCATGAAAGATTTTTATGTGCCAGGTCTTGCGTTCTTTTCAATACATGTGCGTAGTTAAAGGGCTTTTCTGTTTTAGACTTTTCTCAGAGATTGCTTGTTATGTTTTTCCTTCCTTATAGTGTACAAATATGTCTGCTGGCAGGAAATAGTAAGACTAGTTTTTGCTGAAATTTGGCAACTCAGGTGATGACAATTGGCTCACTCCCCATGTTACCCAGCTGTAGTGCGTGTTGTCTTTGGTGCCAGATGGCACACCACACACGGATAATAAGATTGCATTTTATGTTTCTGGATGAGTAATATCCCACTTGATTGTAGTATTTGATACTTCATCCAAAATGTTTCGTTGTCCTTTGCAAAGCAAGACTTCAGTTTTGGCTTCATATTCGGTGGGTCATTTAGGTCTCTACCTTGCACAATTTTATCAGATTGCAAAAGCATTTGGCTGTAGAGCACAGGTTTGAGAGCTGACTCGGCAGGACAGCAGTCTGCAGAGGACTTATTTGACTGAGAACAAAACCTTGTATCTTTGTGGTGGCTGAAACTTTTTTTTTTCCCCCAAGATAAACAAGTTGGCAATTAGAACTATCTGCCCAATCAGAAAAATCCCTATTTCATGCAAAATGAAAGGTTTTCTTTTAGTTTTCTAAGATTATTTTTTCTATTTTCTTTAAATAAAAATATATTTAACAGGTCATTCTCATTCAGGCCAATTATAACATCATCATGACCCAAGCCATTGTGTAGCTGGTAGAAAATATCTCTTCTAATGGCAAGAATCATCTCCGTGCCTGAACTTGCAATATCAGTGCCAACAGGGACTGCCCAAGGGTCCAGAGATCGGTGGGAACTTGGGAGCTGGCGTCAGAAGAGCAAGAAATATGCTCCATGCATTCTCCTAGTCACTTGGGAGGCCCTGGAAAGGAGTAGAAACCCAAATAATATTTGAGCTAACATTGAGAAGAGGAACAACATACACTGAAAAAACCATTATCCAAATTCTGTGCTATTCTGTGCTATCATATTCCAGATGTTGAAGTCCAGAATAAGCAATGAGGGATAGTTTTGTAATCTTTCCTACTGCCTGAATTTTGACTTAGAAAAAACCAACCAGTTTTCTAATCATCTGGTATTAAACAACCAGTTTTCTAATCATCTGGTATTACGCACTCAAACCTCTGATCTATATTCAAATTAAAAGCATAGAACTGCAACAAAATCAGCATGTTTTGCAGTCTCCCGAGTAAGCTAGTTTGGCAGCTACATGAAATTATTTCGTTTTTTTAGAATTCCAAATATGACAGGATTAGCCTTCATCCTGTTATTTCAGTATATCTGCGTTAATTATTTTCAGTCCTCTTTAATTCAACAATAAGCTCACATTTTCAGTTCAATGGAAGGGCCTATTCTTAAATCATGTAAATATTATTCAGAACTAGGTGATACTCATATGCAGTCTTGTCAAAGTACACTCATTTATTTTTTAACTTCTTTGGCATACTCAGTCATCCAAGGAGCGAAACAATACATGGTTTATAAAAGACATTTAATGAATTTCTCCATTTCCCATTGGATTTTCAATATTGCTGAGACATGGGCACAAGCAGAAGGAACAACAGCAGAAATCCCTAAGAAATGATCATCTTGCATTCTGGGGTGGTTCTGTTTGTGTACCTAAGGAGCAAACTACTGCTTTACTGTTCAAAACCTAAACTGAGCAGAGCTAATTAAAACAGCTAGCGCATGTGGCCCGTGGTGCCAAGAAGGGATTTACTTTCTAGGGCAAAAACGTCCCTTGGAGGGATGCTCAGCTGCAGAGCTGACTGCCACCTCCCACCCTGGTGCTGCGGTGTCAGTTGGTGCCAAATTTAATCCTCTCAAAACTCTGTATTTTGATTGGAGCTGTTGTGGACCTGGAATGTAATCTTTGTATAGATCATTGTGAAGTTTAGTTACATACGTGGGTCTGGTTGGAGGTACCTGGGGTTTTTCGCGGTGCAGCTGGAAAGGGCTCCATGCACATTCCCAACATGGATGTGCTGTGCGTGGGATTACCGAGCGACCTATGAGCAGGTCTATGGTTAAAACTAATAACCCAGTGTTCACATCAGGGATGTGTCAGCCCAGTTTGCCAGTCATTCCTAAGGCTGATATCTAGGAAATTGCAACTATGTGAAATAGGGGTAATTTTGTCATGTCTCAAAAAAGGCTCAGTTAATACAAGCTTGTGTTGATGCATTTTAGAAATTTTAGACTTGCTATTACCTATCTCAACTCCTTCCCATTTTGAGATTCTGCGATTCCTCATATTTTACTTTGAGTGGGAGGGGCAGAACTTTCCTAAATTGAGATCAGCCTGATGATTGAAAAATCTGTGCAACTGTTCCAGCCTTAGTATGTTGTATAAAGGCTGATCCTGTAAATTGTAACTCGGTCTGAAGTCCTCCAGTCAGATAGACTTTGTTGTTTCGTTAGTTGGCAAAAGGATTGGCAAGAAATCACACTCTCCAGCTTTGTTTTATGCACCTGTGCATGGTTCCTATTACAAATCCTACCCGGATCTTGGTGCAGCCAGCAGTGGCGTTACATATGAATTCTGTTTAGAAGGTAAAGTGTTATCTCAGTACAATTTGTATAGCACGATTTGCAAGTAATTAATGTTGCAGTAATATTTCCTCCTCAGCTCAGTGAAATCACATGGAAGTGCAAGCTAGGTAGATGTTATAACTGTAGCTGTGTACAACAAATAATAATTACGGATCTTAATATTTATCTACGGCAATAGCCGTTCGGAGGATACAGCTTACTGCTGTTTCTCTTTCTTCCCTTTGGAATCTGAAATGTGAATGTTGCAGATCAAAACCTGCTTTATCATGCCATTTTAATACTTTTCTATTATCTGTTAATTATTGATGTTAGCCAGGTCATTACTTTCTGTGGATGGCTGTTTTGAAGATGTCAGCTACAAGTCAGCAATTGCTCTCGTCAGCATTGCCTTTAATCACACAGTTGCAGTAACGCTACTCATGCTCATATCATTATATAGTGCTATTGTTTATCATTCTAAAAACACTAGCAGGACTTCTGAATCTGTATGTAAATTAAAAATACAGCTTCATTTAATGATAGCTAAAACTGTACTGCAGTGGCAAGCGGATGAGTGGCTTGATGAGGAACATCAAGAGTGGTCACGGAGCATCGCTGCCCCTGCCATGAGCCCTAGCAGCCGGCTCATCCCTGAAAGCTTCATATTGCCAAGGGCGGCACATGGGGCTTGGCTGCTTCAGAAATGTAGCTGGGGTCTGTAGAACTGGCTGGTGAGCAGCCTTGGGGAAAAGGGGCAGGTGCTGGAGCCAGCAGCTCCTGGGCTGCCGGAGCATGGCCAGGGCCAGGAGGTCGAGGGGCACAGTTATCCCGCTTTACTCAGCGCTTAGCATGGGGTGGAAGGAAAAATGACAACAGACCTGCACTGGGAGCAGAGAGGTCCAGCCCGTACTGGAGTTGTGCCATCTCCATCCCTGGGGATTTGCAGGACCTGAGAGGACCAAGCCCAGATCAGCTGGGTTGGACCTTGGAGCTGTCCCTGCTGGGGCAGGAGGTCTGACCAGAGACCTCCTGATGACCCCTTCTCACCTGAATTACTCTGTTGTTCTAATTTTTTCTCCTTTTATTACATATTTTTAAGGGGCTGTATAGCCTGCAGATGCATATTGAATAGCTGCTAACTTTTTAATAACTAAAGACAGTGATCAACCTTTTTTTTTTTTTTTTCAATTGAAAAAAAAGATTACATGTATTGCTAAATTGTCTCATTTTGGGGGAAATTTTGGCCACTAACTTTAAAAAATGAAAATGTGTGTTAATGATTTTGCATTTTTATGTAGACAACAAAATAAATATTTGTACTGACAATAGTTCTGTTTTCCCAAACACGAAATACAGCATAGAGTATATGCTGTTATGTGACACTAAACCATCAGTAGGAAAAAAAATTGTTTAGGAATGTCTCAGATTATAAACCATAGAAGTACATTTAAAGCATGTCTTTGTAATCTTTGCAAGGGCTTTTCATGCCAAATCAGCCAAATACATGAGAAAAAGAGAAATCTCTTAAACCACCTCGTCATAATCAAAAGGTCATTAATGATCAAATGCAATTCTGGCATGTGTTTCAAGTGGCTTTGTTAAATCCAAGCAGCTAGTAATTTCATGTTGCATATACTAGATATAAAGTAAAAAAAAAAAAAAAAAAGAAAAAAAAGGTTTTTTAAAGTAAACTCTGTAGAGTTTTCTATTGAAAACATGAGGGTCTGTGAGCAGCAGATATCTGGGATCTAGAAAGTTAAGAGTTTTGCCTGGTAGAGTGGTACTGGTCCATTCAACTTTAATGTCAGATCAGTTTTTCTATAGCACCTTTGATCCATTTCATCGTTCCTATGTTTGATATCTAACCAGAAATTGTGGCATTGTGTTTTCCTGGGGAAACAAAATTAACTCTTTCCCTGAGACTGTTGAGGCCCTTGAACCCCAAAACTGAAGAGCAATCTTTGCAACAGAAGAGCATGTGATGGTAAAAGAAATTGAAATTCAAGATTATGAAGAATCTTCAAGAAGATTCTTCATAACAAGCATTTCCTTGTCAATACCTTAAGATGCACCTTTTGCAAGGAGGCGAATCCTTCAGTCTCACTAGGTATTTTGGTTTGGATGTCCAGAAGCTCCTTCTGAAAAGCTTAAGTCCTCACAAGGTAATGACAGGGCTCAGTACTTCATGGTTACTCTTGTCTTCGCCAACACTTGCTAAAGCAGAGGACATTGCTTGTTAAAAATAGTGAGATTAATTAAAGAAATCCTTAAGTTGTTCTTTAATATGCACATTCTATGACACCATCAGTTTAAGACTGAATTTAAAAGTTGTATCACTCAGCTTTACTTATTTTCTCTGTTGAAAATCTGGTAGTTGTGGATATTAGGCAAATGCAAGGGTGGGGGATCATGATACTTTTAGGTTTTCTATTTAATTGCTTGTCCTGGAAATTATTTTAGCTGTTCTAAGATATTTTATAGAAATAAATGTCAAAGTAGAGTTCTAACAAAATCAATACAAATTAATTCTGAATTCATTTGCCTTCCTCTTCTCCCACAAAAGCAATAGGAAAGTAAATGGTACTCCCAAGTCTAACAGCAACATCAGCTGGACTCCCACATATGATATTTAAATTAGAAGTTAGTTGATACTAGGACAGTTTGAATTTTGCATTTATTTGTTCTCTTCCATTCAAAGGCAAAAAAGTATTGTGTCTAAACAAAATTGTCATTATACTTGTATTGGCTACTGGAATTTTACTGCAATTTATATTTTAAGTAATTCAGGATGGAAATTACACTTATTGCTTTGCTAACTGCATAGTTACTATTCAGAGTACCTCATGTATATTTTACTGCCATGCACATGCTATATCGGAGCAGACCTTTTGCAAATTGATTCATTTGCATCATTATATGCTCTTTCAGAAATCATTTACTGATCATGAAGAATAGATTTCTGGTGGAATCAGAAAGCTAATTCCTAGAACTCATCTTTATAGCCAAGGAAAGTAAAAAAGAAACAAAATGTGATACTAATTCCCCCACCCCCAAATTAGGTCTCATTTTTAAAATGATGTACCTCTGCTGAAGTGGGAATTTTTGACGAAGACAGTATTTGGTAGAAAATTTTGCTTTTATTCATTCGTGTGGAAAACCTCAAAAAGAACAAATTATTTGGCTTACTTCTTCTTTCATATGGAGATGATGACAGGCTGTAGGGCTGTGTAGGACATGTGCCTGTCACGTACCTTGGAGCATTTCCTTGTCCTCTGCCCGTTATCGATCTCTCCCAGCCACTTACTTTCAAAAGATACTAATTTAAAAAAATTAACCCACTGCAGAAACCCATTAGAGTTTTTTTTCCTCCCTCACCTACACAAATTGCCACTGCCTGAAGCTGAAGAGAAGCAAAAGTCCTGGATGAATGACAAATATCGTGGCTTTGAAAGTCTGATATCCTATGGCCCTGCAGGGACAGACAGAAGGGGACAGGTCCTCTGATCAACTTGGTATGACATCAACAGAGCCAAGTTGTTTTAAAATGGCTGAAGAGGGCTAATTCCTGTGCTCTGCTTGCACAGAGGCTTGGGGAGGCGATACTCCCACGCTGGCAGTGTGACAAGCTGCATTCATTTGCAACATCTGAGGGATCCGAGTTATTTGATGTTTTGTTTTGAAAAAAAATATTGAGGACTCTTTTTGTATGCAAGAAGAGCTCTAGAGGTTTTTTGCCTCTCAGTCCTAGATAACTGAAATTGTGGTAATTGGAGGTACCACGTTTAAATCTTGTAAAGTTCCTTAAAAAGATGGTACAATAGATGGAGAGAACATGTCCCAGTGCATGAGTGGGTTGATCTGTGCTGTGAAAAGTCATTCTTTTGATTTTATTCACTGTAGAGATGGGTAGCAAAGAGTTAAATCTCCGTTTTTCCTTCTCTGCCTGAAATAAGCTAAAATAAACTATGTGTGGATATAGCCTGTTTGTTTTAGCATGTGACAGATGCTTTGGTGAGAAACAGGTAACAGAAACAGGCAATAATAATTTTTCATTTCTTTTGAAAAAGAAGGAATCGGCAAAGAAAACGGAGTCAGGAGACTAATACAACATAGTTTCATGCTCCAATTTGTTACAGTATGTGAAGGGAAAATGACACTTCTTGTTGCTGGTGTTTATGAAGAAAATGGTTCTTTACATGACTGAATTATTAGAAAAGAAGATGGGTTTTCATACTTAATATATAACTCTATGGGCTTTTTGGTTGGTTTTGTTTGTTTGTTTGGTTGTTTTTTTTAAGTGCATCCTACACAGAACAGATCATAACCCAAACAGTACTTCATCCTTTTTCTCAAAGGAAGAACTTCTTAATATCTCATTTGCATAAAATTTTGGGGACTCTGCCTTGTGTTATGGAGTGCCGCTGATTGTCTTTGGATAGCTCGAGTTTTAATAAGTAGCACGTTATCTCATCTGTAGGTGTACAGCAGCATATTTCAGAACATAGGTATGGAAGGAGTGAGTTGTATTGGCAGCAGATGAAAGTGAGATGAGATGCTTCAAAGGCCAGCCAGGCAGGCAGAAGGCAGAGAAAAGGGTCTGTTAGGTATTGGGATGAGAAGCTTTTGAAATACAGATAACCTACAGCAGAGATGAGCTCTGTTCTCCTGGCACTAGTCATTAGACAGATAAGAGGGTAAAGTGAAAGGAAGCCAGGAGATGTGGACAAAGTTCAGGAGAAACCACCCTGGAAAGATGAAGCCGTGGAAATTTTATTCTGGAAGAAAGTCAGATGAACCTCCAGTAGGAAATCCTAAAGCACATGGAATGTTTGTGACGAACTTGGGGATGTAGACAATGAGATCACAACCAGCCGTGTGAGTGCTTTTATATGAACAGCCGAAGTCTGAAAGCTCAGGAAATGTTGCTGCAGGTGTCGCAGAAAGGTGGTAATTGCCACGATACAAGGCATAAGTTCCCCAGCAGTGGGAGAATACATGGCCCCAGTGATAAAACAGCCACAGGATTAATAAAAACGCACAGTAAGAGTCAGTTGGTTTATCCCTGTTCAGACTGACGGTGCTACAGCGAAGTGACCCCTTCCAGAAATGCTTTTTGACAATAAAACAGTTGGCATGAGGAAGAGTAATTCTTCAGTTACTTCTGAGCACTGCAGTTCTTCATCTGCTTTAATCAGTATGTGTGAAAAAGCCAATCCGGAATAGTCATAACAACATTGAACATCCTTGTAGGAGGAGGAGGAAGAGGAAAAAAATCAATGCACCTACAGAGGAACTGCCTAATAGTGAGGAAGATAATTAAAAGGAAATTAAACGAGCAGCTAAGAGAGGAATTTGTTTGTAGGTGGCTTAGATTCTTTAAAGGCAACAACTCGTTTTACTACTCAACACAAATATGTGCCACATAATTTTAAAAGAAGATCTGCCAAAATTAAAATATAAACCAACATACAAAGGAGCTATTAGGTTTGGTTTGGTGTTGTTTTTTTTTTTTTAAAGGAAAAACAGTCAACTCTCAATTTAAATGTAACAGGCAAGGCAAACAGATTTTGAGCACTTACTGAATGTGGAAAAGCTAATAAGCAAAACTTTTTTAACACATCAGAAGCAGGAAGCTTGCCAGAGCAGCAGTCAGACTGATAGATGATCAAGGCATAACAGGAGCATTAAAGGAAGATAAGGCCATCAGAGGGAAGCGAGATGAGTTTGTGCTGCTGTTCTCTGTGGTGGAGGCTGGGGACGGCTCCGTGCTAAGGCTGCTCCTTAGGAGGGACACATTTCAGGAACGGGCTCAGATTGAAGAGCTCGGAGCTGCCGGGGCAGGAGGTCAGGGCAGAGACTCTGGGGACCTCTTCCCACCTGAGCTGCAGCCAGAGCCTGTGATCCTGGGTCTGGTCACTCCAGAGCTCTGGAAGCAAGAACTACCACCTTTGTTGTGACCCAGCCTCTCCCCGTACTCTTAGGAGAGAGGCAAAACAACAAATGATCTCCAAAGAGGAGCAGGCGTGCTACCTTTCCATCAGAGCTCATAGCTGGGAAGCAGCTTCTGGTCCAGTATTTCATTAATGATAGACACAGGGATAGTACATCCATAGAAGAAAGATCTTCTATAGATGCTTTGTTCCTCATGTTGTACCCATGTGTCTTTTGCTGAGCACTGTATGTGTTGATCTTCCACTCTGGCCCTTCCAAACTGCCTCCTTGTACTTGGGCTGAAATACAGGACATCTAGGCAAAACCAATGCCAGAAACTCTATAGAAGTTGGCTAATCTTTAAAAATATGCCAAATCCCAGTTTAGAACGATTTCAGTAGAGTAAGATCAGAAGACAATTGCTATAGTTATGCAAATTTGAACAAGTGAAAAGCCTTAACACAATGTATACAAAATAATGATTTAAAGGAATTAGCATTAGGAATTAGCAGAAATTGGTCATTTGTATGTAATAATAGGACTGGAAGCCAATGATCCAGATTGAAAGAGTTTTGCCAGTAGATATTAAAGCTTAGCTAGTCTTTTGTTCAGTAACTTCACAGTTGTATTTGTTTAGGAATGCAGCCTGTGCCTCTATTACTGTGTTGGAATTCCAGTCACTCACCAGTTCTTAATTAGACAATATAACTGATATGATAATTATGGCATGACTTGATTATTAACTGAAGTTTTATGACAATTAATAACAGAGTACTTAAACAGAACATAAATAACAAGAAAATAACTGAAATGTTCCCCAATTGGCATTATTACCCAGCGGTTGTGACCCAGTTTTGATTGTCAATATGCATTTAAATTCACTGCTATCCAGTCCACTGTTAGAAATGTTTATAAGCAGTTGCCAATAAAAGAAAATTTATTTTGTTACCGAGGCTTTTTTCCAAGCTGTGAAATTTTCAAATGATCTGCCAAAACAGTCTGTATTCTTCATGGCCAATAACTGATCGGAGTTTTCTTCTACTTTTTGCGCTCTATTTCTGTTTTGGTTTTATGACTTGAATCGGGAACACTATCAACAGAATCCCATAAGTATAGCTGTGCTTGGTCAACACTTTGGTATTCTAGTGTGTAGCGTATATTATTCTAGTGTATAGTAGATGTATGTCTGATATTCTCAGTTGCACCAATCGTAGAAGAATTATTATCCCTGAAATCTTGAATGATAATTTTTGGAATGACTGTCTCGTACGACCATTAGGAACAAACAGTTTTACCTCAGAGGCTTGTTGGCAGAAGCTGACAGGGTACGTGTGTCGTCAGGGGTGTTGCGGTACCCCTGGTGAGGGTGGGGACCTCTTCCCCTCCCTGCTGAGTGAACACACAATGAGGGACAACCACTGAATCCACAATTTTGCATCTGGGCTTTGTAGGGGGGCGGGCAGGTTACTTTCTACAGCATCACCTCTTGCAGAGCCCCTTCTTTAGTTAACAAGAAAAAGTGAGTTTTAAAAATAATACCCTAAAGGACAGAAGCTTTTTCTTCCTCCTCTGACCACCCAGCAGCGAGCAGAGCCTTGTGCCCCGCTCTCACCAGAGCACGGGTGGAGCCTCACCAGCAGCACTCGCCCCAGTGACTCACGGCTGAGGAACCCCCCCGGGCTTTCACGTGTGCTAAAGTGCTGGGGAGACCCAACGAACCCAGTTATTGTCTGACACAGCCAAGGTTATGATTTCTCTGTCAGAACTGAAACTAAAGCTAATTAAAAATAATGAGAGTGGTGTTACGCGGCGGTGAGAGCTGCTGTGGCTCGGGCTCACGTGCCTGCCCAGGAGCTGCTTGGGTGTCTGCGGTGGGATGGCCCAGGCAGCTGATCGTGCCACAGACTCATCTTTTACTTGACTTTTCTCTCTTAATTTTTGGCAGGGTTTGCATTTAACGTAGGTCAACTCTCCAAGCTATGTTATGCAAATGTGAGTGCTAGTGCAAGGGAAGGCTGTTTCGCTTGCAAGACTGAAGGCTGATTCTGGAGAAGGGAAATTTCAGCTCTGTTAAAGCACTGTATTGCTACAGAATTTTTTGCAGTAGTGCCTGCTGGCCTGCTCCTGAAATTACTCTTCCGTCTGAAATTCTTCTTTGCTTTATGATATTAAACTGTAAGAGATGCCTCAGCTCTTCCTAAAAAGAAGGTTCTTTTTTCATCGTGGAGTCTGGTTAAATGGTGGAGGGTTTATTGGGTTTGGAACTAAGCCAAAATGCCAGAACCCTTCCAGAAATGCACTACCTACCCTTCCTACAGCTGTAGCTGAAACCAACTGGAAGTATGATTTTCCTAAGGTTTACCTGTCATTCAAGTTTACATTTTGAAAAGGTGAGTCAGGAGGTGCAGAACCAGGCAGGTTTATTTGGGTCCAGATATCACTTTATCACACAGAGAGGTCTGAGATTCCTGTCCTAAGTTCCTGCTTTGAACATGTTTGTTTATGGCGAAATGTTAATTGGTGACTGTCCAACATATTTGACAGTTGGGCGATCGGTATTTTCCCTTTGTTTTTTCTTATGCCCTTATTGTTGGGGAAAAAACAGCCCAGTTTGGGGTGGGGGGTGGGGGCTGGAAGACAGGGCAGCAAAGCTTCCACAGCCCTCAGCTCTTTCTTCTTACACCCTGATAAACCTAGGGCTGGCTACGGATGTTTTCCCCCTCTGCTTTCCTCTCCTGTGAGGAACACCCAGGTGTGGCTGCTCTGCTGCCCTCACTGTTGTGCAGCTGATGCCAGTGGTACTGGCTTTACTGCGCTTTGGAGTAAAAAGCTTTTCCTCAGATTTATGTCCTATTAAAGCGGAACATGTAATTACAGAGGTTAGATGCGATGGCGGTGTGCAACAGGAAGAGTGCCTTTAATTTCTTACTTCTTTGGCACTAATTAGCTGAAGGGTGGGTCCCTCGCTGCTGCGCAGCGCTGGGAGGGACCTTTGCTGCAGCTTTGCTGATGCTGTTGGGATCCTGGCTTGCTGGCCTGGGCTGGGGGTGTTTACAGAGCTACAACCACTGTTCCTTGTCCAAAGGCAGACAAAACCTTTGTAGGGGCTGGGAGTACTGGCCACTATAATCTCACAGAGTAGCATTTAAGATAAACCAATTCGTTTATTTGTAGCTCTGTAGAGAAGTGCCAGCTTTGGTAGCTGGTTGAAAGGAAGATTAGATGCTCCATCATTCTGCTCACTCTTCTTGTGAACAAGTCATGCTGCACTCCCAGAAACTCAGGCGTGTGCCAGCAATCTTCGTGTATGCTCAGAAAAGCCCAGAATGTCCCAAACCTAAAATTCACTCCAGCACCAAATTTTGAAAACGATTTCTAGCTGCTACTACTTTTTGTTAACAAGCAATTTTTATTAAAGATTTCAGGAGAAAGTGTTCTACTCCTCGTATCTGTGCAAACAACTATAAACTGAATGCATTTTAATAACTTTTTCCCAAGAAGTTACAAGGTATTTCATTAAAATGTCAACTTTTTCTTTCATATATTTTATGATTCTCTTTCTTCCTTCTGCCACAAATATGTTGTTGCCAACATCATCATGACACAGTTTGCTGCCAAGACTATGGAAAGTTAAAAAAGGAAAGAAAAAATGAATTTCTATCCACTCTTTAGGTAAAATTCTTCCAGCACTAGAGGCTGAGAAAGCAGTCAGAAATATCTGAAGTGCCAAAGACAAATGTTAAGGGTGCCAAAGCGGTGGCACAAAAACATGGAAGTAGTACTAGGGGGATCAATTCTGTGCGATAAGAATAGTAATCGGCTGCGGACATTTCCTAATCCATTTCTCATTTATAGATTTCACATAGCTCCTATTAATGGTTCTGTAAAGATTAAACAGCATGAGCATGCACACGCTGGCTTGGAGAGATTTAGCAGAGCAAGTCAGCTTCCGTTTGCAAGAAACAACGTGTCTTCCCCACCAAACCACCTCCAACTGCTGCACAAACCCCTTTGTGTCCCACTGCAGCCCCCTGAGGACTCTCTCTTTTAAATATGTCAACCTGCTGTCACTCAGAAGGTCACCAAAGCCAACTCCAGCCAGGTGTCAAGCCATCTGCTGTTAGCTGGTTTAATAAGGAAGGAGCTGCTTCACCTGGTTTTCACTCGTTAGACGGGGAGGGGGGAAGGAGAGCAGACCCCCCAGCTTTGCTTTTGAGAATAGTCCAGAAATGTGGCTGAATTTCCTACTTGAGTGCCTAAACACCTAACTAATTAAAACGAGCCTGGCTTTGCATAGGGAGTATCCCTGCAAAGGGCCTAATTTTCAGCCCTTCAGCAGCACCGATCCTCACTGGAATTGCCTTATTGCTTTTGCTGTCCTGCCTCTACTTCTGCTCGGAGCTGCTGAGTGGCGGCGCAGAGATGAAATTAGCTTCATGCTTAGCATTTCTGGACTTCTGCCTTCGCAAATCCCGATTTCTGTGGCCTCCTGTGCAAACAGAGAAAAAAAAACATCGCAAAAAAGCGATGGAGGGTCCTTGCTGGCGGTGGGTATTCAGAATACCCAACTGCAGTTTGAAACTATCTCAAAAATTTTCAAATTCCCGAGTGATTGCCCAAGTGTGATTTCCTGCTGGGATGGCGAGCAAGCGTTATTCCACTCGTACTAAACAAGCTGTGGCTTCAGGCTGGCTTCCCAGGCACCACGCGTGATGATGAGGAATTTTGCGTTCAGCTGGATGAAGTTGTTGTTCTTTTTAAACGGCACAACATCTCTTTCTTGGAATTTACTCTGCTTAGGTGTTGCCCTCAACCCCAGAGATGTTCTCTTTTAAAAGTGATTTAATTTCTCTTTCTCTGGCTTATAGGCCATGGCTTGGTTTTTCTTGCGCTTCTGGGTTTTAAACCAATTTTAAAGGGGAGCCAAAGAGTTGCTGAATGCGGCTGTTTTGTTTACATTATGTAAAATTGGGAACCTGCCATCAGAGAAAACCCACGCATCCCATGCCGTGTTGAAGGCACACAAGGGTGTGTACGCATCAGATAAAGTAGGTGGAGTTTTTTAGCAAAGGCCTGTAACTTGCCCAAACGAGTTAATTACACATGCTGTGTCCCACTTTCCCAATACAGAAACATTTGTAATTAAAAAAAAAAAAAAAAAGAAAAAAAATAACGTGTAATTTAGAGTTGGCCTTGGGCCGTTCCATCTTATTCCTGACTCTGGGACCTGGTCACTGTCTCAGCTCTCTTTGTGTGTGTGATGCAAGCGGTGCAGAGGAGAGTGACCCGATAGTTTGCTTCACACCTCCTGCTCTAATTTAGGCTCTCATCTTGTGTAAATAATATCAGCAAACATTATCAGTATTTTATGGAAATACAACTGATTGGGAAATAGTAGATATGGAATAGATTTTGAGTAATTTGAGTAATATATAGAACATTAATTTTCTGGTATTCTCTCATGCAACGTATTGCAATTGTGAACTGCATAATGCATATAAAAATCCATATGCCTATACTTTTATTTTTAGACCCGGCAGCCTCCATGTAGACTATTTTCTGTGTCATATACAGCTGGAGTCAATGATTCTCCGATGTATCTGAGACCATCAGCTCTCCCCGGTGGAATATTGATTTCCAGGAAATAATCACACAGCCATCTTTGCTTAAATATCGCATAAAGATATACTCTTACTAAAAAATAATGTGCCTCCCTGCTGGAAATTGTATGTGTTGTGCCGTTTAGCAAAGTATTTTAGACAATAAGGCAAAAAAAAATATATATATATCTCTGTACTATGGAACATTTTACTATGTACATCCTAGCTACCATACATGACTGGAAATTTAATGCTTTTGAAGCAGTTGGAACTGTGAAATAGAGCAAAAAAGGACAGGGTTGGCAACTGTTTTAGTGCGCGGTAAAGCCAGGAAGTTGTTTAGACTGTCTTTGAACTTGTCCGATATACTGGGATGCATATATCAGTCAGGAAAGGGAGATGCTTTAAAGATCTATTAGATCAAGAATACATTTTATGACATCAAATATTTAATATTATCTAAGCAAATAAAAATTCATAGGTAAGGGATCAAGGTTAAAATAAAACGTTGTGGCTGATCTTTCATGCTATTAATCGATAGTACATTTTCCAAAGTTAAAGGGGGTTATTTTTTAGCACACAAGAAAGTTACAGGCTACAGATTCCGTTTAACCTTGCTGCTCCGTGCCACAAAGAACGTTATTTATGCTACATACAATTTAATAAATTGGTAAAGAAAATATTTACTGCTTTGCTTAGGTTTTGGTTTTTTGTTTTTACTTGAATATGCAACTTTTTTTTTCTGTAAAAGACCTTGAGATGAACCATGTTATTCAGGCTGACAGAGGTGTGGAGTTGTCTTTCTGCAGATGACTGCAAACTAGCTCAACACTGCTGCCCTTCTCCGTCTCACTTCTATATTCAAGAACCATAAGAAAGCATGACCCATTTTTAAATTTTAGCCATACAAACACCATAAATCAGGCCTCAGATTAAAACACCATAGGGTTAAAATAATAACCATTTTAATTTTGCCTTGTACTTTTTGCTTTCAAATTGCTGGTGTGAGACCTTTGCAGGAGGAAATGATGCCAGAAAAAACACAAAATACACTTTAGGATGGGATCAGAAATCCAGAATGGTGTACCTGGCTGCATTCGTAGGAGGCGTAGGAAACCTTGTTTCCCAACGTACTTTATTTAGAATAGACAGTAGAAGTTCAGTCCTCCATGGAGTTGGTAACCACCTAAAGAGCTAGTGTGCTGGTTATTCTAGCCCGGGATTTTCTCATTTCCCTTGTTAGAGCTGCGGCAGCTCATATGAACGGCTGGGTAATTCTTGCATGCCGTCAGTCACCGTGACCCCATTCTTTCCTCCACCCTCCCACCCCATATCAATATTTATGTACTTTTTGAATATGTAGCTAAAAATCTTCACAGGAACACTTGGATTCCAGTCCCATCCTGGGAAGGTGAAAGGAATTGGGGCTCCTGTGTTTGCCAGCACTGCTTAGCCCCGATGCCAGTGACTGTGTGGTGAGAGTTTTTTAGGTCCGTTGGCCAACTGGGGTATGTTGCGTGCTGGTTTGGGGGAAAATTTGGGTTTCCCCTGCAGAGCACCAGTTAGCTGCTGTGCTGTATCATCAGCCCGCAAATCAGTCCTTTGCTGTGCCAGCAGGATGCCATGCCTGCTTTGAGATTTTGCCCGTCCTTCCCCTCTTTGCCCACAAAAATCTCTGAAACAAAAGAGGAGGATTTAATATTGTGTAAAATCGACTGTGGAACAGGCAAAATTATTCATGCTCCTGGCAGAACAGCAGTTGAACTTGGATCCAGTCATTGTTTTCAGTAGGCTGATTGAACTTGGATCTTAATCTCTAAAAGCATACTCAGCAGAAATTATCAGTGTCCAGCACTTACCGAGCAATTTTAGAGTCATGTTAGGTGACAGATTCCAGTTTTGTGTCAATATAATCCCTCTTCAGTGACAGAGGTAAAAAGAAAATAGCATTTGTATTTTGATAGCATTTCTCTATGAAAATTAATTTTCCTAATTTTTTAAATGTGGAAGGCTGGCTTTAAAAAAAAATAAAACCTGATGAATCCAGCACGATTAACCCCCTTTTTCCTCTCAAACAATGAATTTTTGTGGACCAGTGCAGCTGCTGCAGCAGCCACCCATAAAATTATCTACTACTCAGGGAAATGCAAAACTAAATGCCATATTTTTGGATTGTTAAGTGTCACTTCAGTGAAATGTACTCATGGTTGAATAGCTCTCGTTTATTTTCTAGGGATGGTTAAAAATGAGGAAATTGTGACAATTCTTGAACATTTTCAATTGCTTTTCCTTCTTTTGTTCTTGCTGAATGGGGAGAACACTTTTTTTATATAATTTAAGAGGATATATTACAAAAGTTTGGTTTTGCCACTACTTCACCTCTTTTCCTCCTTCTTCTCCTATTTGTCACTGCAAAGAGGAGAAAGTTCAGGGAAAGTAGGGGGAGAGAGAAGAAGAAAACCTGAAATGCAGTATTTCAAAGTAAATAATAAAATGAAAGATTGTGTCTTGAAGATGAACGTTTTCAGTGAAAAAGCTTTGCAAAATCTTTAAGGGGACTGAAGGGCAGGGAGAAAATACTAAGAAGTCCAACATGTTTTCTGTGCTTGCTTTGTCCAGACCGTGGTTTTGGGGAATGCGAGGGATGCTTGCAGTGGGCACGGTACTGCCTGGTCCTGAGGACCTCCCTGTTGCTTAGCAGCTAAAACTAGGAACCGTATCAATGAATTTTGAGAGGATTGGTGCTGGTCCAGGAAGGAGCTGAAGGCAGAGCCTTGGGGAGAACTAGGGCTTTCCCACCAGCTTAGAGAAACCATGAAGATGAAAGAGAGGAAAAGGCATAAATTAAGTATCTGTGTGTGGCTTCACTGGAGTGAAAGGGAGGAATAATAATAAAAAAAAGCATAAATAATTAATTAAACACCCCCCTGCCCCAATGTCTTTGAAAATACCAACAACTATCTAGATAAGAGGGAAAGTGCTGCCTTGTTTCAGTCCTTATTTCAAAGGAGTGCTAGACACCCTGTGACACAACAGACTGATGGGGCTTTTTAAGATTAAAAATAGCTGAGGAGATGAACCATTGAAATGGATTATGAACCGGCTGATGGAGGTGAAACCGAGGGTTTTGCTGAGTGAGAAAATTCAGAATGAGGAGGGGAAACAAGTGGGGTCAGTCCCATGGGCCTTTTTTCTGATTAATCGTGGATGTGGGTGACCTTGGTGAAGGTGAAATTTCAAAATAGGTTTGCGCAGCACTAACCACGCAAGGCTGAAGTGTAGCAGCCAAACGCAACCAAGCAGACAACCCAAGAGAGCGGTTGTTAATTATAAAGACGAACACACTATTTGTGTCGTTTAGCATATGGCACTATGGTTTTAAACTATTGAGTTTAAAACTTTCTATTTAGAGGACAGCAGGGTTTTCGTGGTCTTAGCTAAAAAATAAACTTTACTGGCTGGGTTGACCTGATCTACAAATCTTAGTTTCCCTGCCATGTCTCCTCATAGTCAGTAGATGCTCGTTAATAACCTTACAGCAGGGTACTGTGTCGGCTGGGCTCGCTGCGGGGGACATCACCGTGGCCCGGATCGCCCCTGGCATGCTGGGCAGGGGCACGTGCAGGTGCAGAGGCATTTAAACCTGTTCTGAGTTCAGAGCAGTCAAGGATGCAGAAGGCTGACAATCAGATGCGTGGACGTGCTGTTTTGACATGCCTTGGTCCTCTAAGCACCAGAGAAGTTTCTGAGGAAAAGCTGAACTTAAAAGGATTTTATCAAAAAATGCCAATTTGGAAAACTGAAGCCGGGGGGTGTGCGTGTATGAGATTTTCCGATTCCTTTTTAGGGTCTGAGTTTATCGCTTTGACTGTTTGGCAGCTAGAAAATGTTCAGTGATGATGCTCTTTAAAGGGAAATACCGTGTGACCGTAAAGATGGGCTCCATCCCACCGGTCGTTTCTGCTGACTCCTGTGCCATGGACAAGACCCCAAACATTTGGCTGCCTTTTCAAAGCTACTAAACTTCCCAGGGCAGCCAGAAGAGGCTGAGAATTTTGTGTGTTGTGTTTTCTCATGACATTTTCAGAGCTTTCACCCCCAAATGGACCTAGACCCAAATACTTTGTGAAGCTCAGCCTCGGTACCAAACCTGAACTCTGTGACTTGCTGCTTCTTGCTTGTGGTCATTGAACAGGAGGGAGATGCAGACCTGCGTGGTATGTTGGTGTTCCGGAATAGTACCTGGAACCAGAGACAGGCAAGAAATGTGTGAGGTAAAAATTAACTGAACTTTTTTCAGACCTTAGATTTGTTTTAGCTTTGACACATTTTGTCCAAACCAATTTGTCTGTCTCTAATGCAGTGTAAATAGCATAAAGCAGTTGCTTTGTGAAATATGTGACGTTTGTAGCAAAGTATATATAGATTGGCTTCCAAAATCAATATAGCAAACCCTTGATATTACATACCGAAGTTCATTTCTGTTTCATGCATCTTCAAAGTAAGATACAGAGTCTGTTACTTTGCGTGCTTTTTAAATTTAAACACAGCAATTTACGTATCGATGAAAATGTGTAGGTCATCATCTTTACGAATGGCTTTTGGACCCCATTTATCAGAAATCTCTGGTTTTATTTTGTGTGCAGTGTTCTAGTTGCTTGTTTGATTTACCAAGTAGTCTGTAGATTTTCATGCTGCCGGACAAACTGAATTGCTGCACAAACTCCTTGGTAGCACGGCTCTGTGACGAGGGACTAAAACTGCACAGAGCTACTTGTGCATGTGGTCTGGCAGTAGCTATGGACATTCCATTTTATTTTTTACAAAGCAATCTATTAAGAAATATTGTGAGAGGGACCATGGCATTAGGCATGTGGAACTGTCCTCTGATCTGTCTTCTCCTGCCAGTGTGATAACCAGTTGACAAGTATGCCAGCTCAAGGCCTTATCTCTTAAAGGGAAATAATGCTATCACTAACGCTAATAGGTCCTAAGGGCCCTGAGCAGCCTCCTTCCAGCTGCTGCCCAAGGCCCAGGACCCCCTTTCAGCCCAGTCTGGGGCTGTGGGTCCCAGCAAGGCTGTAGGGTGCCACCAGCTGATGTCCCTGCCTGCCCTCAGCCAGGGCAAAATATCAAAGCAATTTACATTTGTGAGGTTTTCAAAGGTCTGAGCTCCAAGTGTGGCTAAGATTGCAAATCTAATTTAAGCTGTTTATCAGCTGGTTTTTTTTAATTTAACTTTCTTAACAGTTCTCACAGGCAAGAGAGAAAATAGATACTATATCTCAGCCTGCTATGCAGAATGGTATGTTATCTAAATCTGTTCATCAGAATGTTTTCAAAGTATTTGCACCTAAACTTACAGGTTTTCCAAAAGACACAAAACCATTTGTCAAAGCAGAGAGGGTTTGATGCTTTTTTGCTTTAATCCAATAAATCAGAACCACCTCTTAACACGTGCCATGAAAGCTGCATTGAAGATTGGAGAGGGACTGTGTGGACAGCAAAAATGAAATGGATAGAGGAAAAGAACTCTGTGTTTGAATTTCTGTGTTTGGCAACTCTTTTTTTCTGTTTAACCCAGGTGACTTCTATTGGATGGATAATACGTAATTAGAAGCAAGTCTAAGTTTTAACCTTTGCTATCCACTCAGCAAAACAAAGTCCTGGAGGCTTGGATTCTAAGTAGTCTTAATGTGTCCTGACACTCCTCTGGCTCAGCTGTTATCCACGCCCACCACTCATTGCAGACAATGAGGACTGAATTAATGAAAAAAGGCAAACTATTGGTTCTGCTTTGGTGTTTGATGTAGTGGGAGGCAGGGTCTGGCCAACTTTACCCAGCATGTGGTGTTGCATTATGGCAGAACAGCATTGCCATCATTGTGATAGGTCTTTGGGGCTGCGGGACCAGCGTCGAAGCTCCCACTGGCTCAGCTAGGAGGAGGAATATCGGACCATGGCCAGCGGGAGTGCTTTACCCGTCTGGGAAGAAAACAGGGGTCAGGACTCACGATTCGTTTCCCAGGTGCGCGACTGTGTGACTCTTAAGTGTCCTTGCTTTGGCTTTGACGCATAAGCAAGGTAAAGAGTTCTCTAAGTTCACGTGGGAGGGTTTAGAACTAGAACTTGGTTAAACGGAGGAGAGCGCTAGGCAGGCAGGGCTGCACTTATTTTGGGACAGCAGCTTGATTCTGCATGATGCTGGATTTTTCTCTGCCTTGTAAGGGACTCTTAACCAAAGTTTGCCTTGGGCTCTGTAAGTAAATCCCATAGCTTCGTCACTTCATCAATTCATCACTTTTCCCACCACTTGGTGTTCTTTTCAGAAATTAATTAATAGCTATGAAGTATTTGAATTATTTTGGCTGAATTGCTGCACAGAAAATTTTCCTTGCCTTCCACCTGCATACCCTGACAGACGTCTGTTTATGTACCAGCGAGCTCCCACAGCCTCAGGTACCGCGTGTCTTATTTAAAGTCTAAAACAACCAAGGCAGCCGCACCATTCCGTCCTAGGGAGAGGATCTGCTTTCCTTCAGCGTGTGGTTATTTGTGCAATCACCAGTACTAGCAGGAGTGCTGTCTGCTCCTAGACAGCGTGGGCCTAACATCCAGGATGTCTTATTTGGAGCTGATGCCTCCAACGGAGCCTGCAATGTTTGGATGGAAAAATTAGTTATGTCAGCTCAGCCTTAAATCCTGGAACTGTTTTAAATAAACTGTTCTTTTCTTCCTGTAACACTGGCATGCTGGGGCCAAGAAACAGAATTGGGGAGATGGAATATTGTCTACAAACCAAATTTATATTGTTGTTGGGTTTTTTTTTAATTACTAGACACTGCAAATACAGTGACTGTTTCAATCAGGATCAACATTAATTTCTTCCTAGCTTTCAAATGTTGTAACTACATTTCTCCCGACATGTTGGCATCTGTGTTGGTATTTATAAATTTTTGCATGCTTTGACTGCCATGCAAATTGTTCCAGAAAGTACCCTCTAAGGAGCTGAAGTGAGAGAGATAACTCAGCAGTCATAATAACCCTGCCTTTTAAAAGATTATTTTGCAATTAAAGTTGTGATGTTTTTATAAAACGGATGCGCAGATAGCGACTCGCTGGCATCAATAACAGATAAAGCAGGGTTTCGCATTTACAAATAAAAGAGCAGTTCTGTTCCTCTGAACTCGTATACTGAGTATCAGTTCACATTTTGACTTTTTTTTTAGATTTGCTTACAAATCTAAAAAAGGCTCATGTACACAGCACAGGGGCATCCTGGCTGATAGTAGCTGTTCCCTGGGGAGTATGTTCTCAAGCTTGTATCAGACAGAATAATTATCAAGTTGTTTAATAGAAGCAAATGGGATTTATGCATTCTTACTGTATATGAAATATTATGCAAATTTATCTGTGAATGTTATTAAACTTTTACACGCAGTCCTGCTGATGTTCTTATCCTGTGTTGAACCCAATGGGAGCAGCAGTGCTCAGTACCTGGCGGGGTGCAATCCTTCCTTATGTTCGTCTCCACAACCTTGTCTGTGCACCATGAAATCCCATCGCGATGTGTCAGAGCCCAGCTGCTGCTCTGGGAGGGACAGAACCTGTTCTGTACACGGTACATGCTGCCAGACCTTGGGAAGTAAGGTTGGAATTTTGTTCCCCATGCATCAGCGCAGTCAGGTAGCTGATAGCGTGTCGGTAGCCTGCGAGGGGCATGGAAGAATGAGGCTCCCTTCTGCCGCTCCCTCTGTTACTTGATCATCCCCAAGCTGCAGATACTCTCCCTCTCCTCTGCTGTAAGCTCCTGTAAGCTGGATGACATTCCAGTGCTCTGAGGTCTAAACGTATTTAAACCCAAACGTTTAAGGATGAAATAAGATCTATTTATTTTGCTTTCTAATGTGTTCCTTACCAAAGAGATGGAGACCTGCGATGGGTTGTGCAAGTGACAAGGGAGCAGGGGAAAGTTTTGTCTTTGCCAAGGTAATCAGGAGAAGGAATAATGTAGAAAGAGGTAAAACCCACTGTGGTGTACCCCTCATAAAGAAAAGACCAGCAAGCCCATTGCTACTTGCAGTCCTCTTGCCATTGCTGAGAACCTGACCTCTCCTTCTCTCTATCAAAGATAAATTTGCCACAACAAAATTAGGTCTGTCCAGCAGGTTATTAGCCAACAGAATATATAGCTCAGCCTCTGAGCTCATCTGCTAAAATCACGATGAAATCCCATCCCTGTTGAAATCCCTGGGAATTTTGCCGTGGTTTTCAGAGGAACTCAGGTTTCTTTGCAGGTTTTTACGAGGCTTTGAAGTTGCTTCTTTAAAATGTCCTGTGTTCTTTTGTGGCAGTGGCATACCTCAGATATTTATATTGCTGTACTGTCAAACCGGTGCGAGCTATGAACAGTTAGAAGTAATGCTGGTGCTAAGAGGCTTCGATACATTTTCTCCGCCAATTAAAGTTTAAACTAAGTTTAGACTAAAGCATATATATTAATGCCTGAAAAAGCTGAATATTTAAACCTGAATACATAAACTGATTACAGGAAAAAAGTCTGCAAAAAGGTAAAGAGGCATCTCATAACGTCATTTGTCCTTTTGTCACATCCCAGTTTATGAAGTGCCAATGAACTGGTCAGTTTTTCACTGTGAACTTTTGTGTCCACTAAACATTTCTTCTGCCCTCTTGTTTTCCAGAAGATGTTAGGAGCACGGACATTAGGGCTGGAGAGGGAAGTTTATTATCCTGTCTGTGAAGTTCCTTTCTGCTGGGAGTTATCAAGTCGCATACATGATGAATGTAACCCAGTTGTGCCTGTGTATCTGTCACCACTCTGCTCAGATTGCAGCCTCATAGGATCTTAAAATAGCACTGAAAAGACATTAGTACATAGCATATACCCCTATACCATATGCTAGGGACAAAGGAATCTAATTGGGTTTTTTTGGTTGGGGTTTTTGGTGTTTGGTTCTGGGGGGTTTTTTTGCATGTATTATGTTTTCGCTTCAGTTCCTGCAAAATGTTTTTTTGCTTTCAACAGAAACTACTAAAATTTGTTTGACTCTGCTTATGCAAACAATGATTCTTGCCCTGCTTTTAGCTTGATTAATGTGTGAAAGGAAAAAGCTCAGAGTAAGCTGTAACATAAATCTTAAGCTGATTTTTGGTTTGGTTTTTTTTTTTTAATATTATTTTAAATGCTATTTTAATCACGGTATCAACTCTTTTGGAATGGGTTTGTCATCTGTTGAAATCAGATCTTCCCTGTTGCTGTCATCAGTGTAGTTTTGTTTGAATAAATACCAAAAAGATACAGATGATATGTATCTGATGCGTAACCTATCTGGTGCTCTCGTGGTGGGCTCTGAGCACTCTGTTGACCACTTTCTGTGCATACTAATACTTTCAAAATGTACAGTCATAAATTTTGGTGGAAAATTAACTTGCATTTATTTAAACATACTGCATTTCAAGTACGTCCTTGGGTGGGAATCATCAGTGCCACAAGGCAGTACAATGTGATTTGTGCCTGATAGCCTTTGCACAGCAGTGGATTGCATTTGTATGTGATTATGTCCACTTAGAAATGTTTGCTCACTCATCCAGGCAGGAAGTAAAACACTTAGATGCAAGTTATGTGTCAAATCACTCCTCGACAGCACAACTTGAATATCAGATTATGTTTTTCAGTTAATCCAGAACACGAAAATGTGTCACAATGTTTTCTCCATTCTTTTCTCAGTTATAACTGTTATTTGAAGAAATGATCAAATATGAACAGGAAGAGCATGAGCTGCATCTGCTTAGCAAATAAGCAGGGGACTATCTGTGCCTCAATGTAATCAAATGACTCTGTACGTGGCTGGCTGTTTTGGCATTGCTATAGTAAACATGATTAATATAGCAAAGAAAAACGCTTGTAGTACTTGAATAACATGTGAAATACCTCTTATTTCCTTGCTTTTGTGTGTGATATGTATGAAGTATCCACATGCGGGTTTGTGGTTTGTGTCCAGGTTTACATGCCCAGCTGGTACTTGGGACCGAGAGCAGGGCTGGATCGGTTTGGGTACCTGATGTCACCGTGTGTCCTACAAAGCAGCAGGGTATCAGCTGGCTATAAACCCTGCTCTGGCTGTAGCATCTTTCCCCACAGCCTCCTCATGGGTTTAGGCGAGGAGCTGGGGAGGTGCTCCCTTGCAAAGAGCCTTCTGCTTGCACCGGGGGGATAGATGTGATATTGCTGGGGTCTCCTCCAACTTGACGCTCACCCAGCTGCAGATTTGAAAACACTGTTAGAATTGAGTTGCCAAGAGAAAGGTAAGTATGACTGGTTGTTAAACTGCTTATCTTTCTTCTCTTACAACACAAGTGTGCCATTGGCTGTAGTCGCTGAAGGTGCTCCGTAATCGTTTGCTGGTGCTTCTCTCTTAGCAGCCACACTATATAAAGAGAAACTTTATATATATTTTATACAATATATATATCATATACTATATAAATATATATCAATATATTATATATATCAATATATGATATATATTATACATGTTTATATGTAAAATATCTATTCTATTTGTATATATAAATAAAATATTTATATTATATATATTTGCAGTCTTAATAGATTGACAAAATATGGAGTGTGGTGGTTTGGTGCTGCTACTCAAAATGCTTGTATTTTTTCTGTTGGTTGTTTTTGTTGTTTGTTTCTTCATTTTCGTGGCTTTTTTTGACTCTGTGTTTGTTAAGATGATGCTATCTCAAAGTATACTTTGTCTTACAATGCAGTTCCCTTCTCCAGGCCTGTTGTACTGGTGCATTTTTTTGGGGCGCATTTTAAATATGGGCCAGTTGCCCGCGCAGAAGCTGCTTTGCATCCTAGATTTTAAATGTTTCTTAGATGTAAAGTTATTGATCAAACAGCCTTGGGAGCAGTTGTTGTGGCTGAAGCACAGCACCTTATGGAGGAAAATTAGTATTATTAGCACCTCTAGGGATCTCTGTCCTTATGTGCAGCAGTTTTGGAATCCTCCTTCAAACCCATCTGCTCCAAGCTAGCTGGCAAGTGAAAAAGCCAAGCATCTGCATGCCACTTGTTTGCGTACACATCAAAGTATTTAAATGGTCAGAAGCTCTGTCTCTGGTGTATCCAAATTTATTATTTTGTTCTGCTTTTTGCTTCCTGACGAGTTTCAAGGCCAAGCTTTTTGCAGGGGAAGTGGCTTCAAAATATAATTAGGAACATTTTACATTTTTGAGGTCATTCCCTTTACTTGATGGGACGTTTTGGAGTTTGCTGTAAGGGCAGGGAGCTTTCCTCATTCCACTTGCCACTCATTGCCACCCCCTTTGACATACTGTTTGGTCAAAGATTTTGAAAGTTTGGGTGAAGGAAGTGTGAGGTTTTGGTGCAACAACCTAATCGCCAGCAGGAAATTTATTGAGTTGCCAATTTATGATCATCTAATAGACTTAGAAAGAATCCGAATGTGTTTCTAAATATCTGCTTGAAATCAATGGTCTCTGTCTTTATTTTCGGCCTCGGGCAGATTGAAATTGAGACAATAAATGAGAGTGCCTCATTCCGAAAGAATGAGAGTTGGCAGCTCCGTGCAGGCTTTGCTTTTGGGGGAGGAGGAGGAACAACCAAGGGCTGAATTTCCCTCTTCAGCGAGGGCTGGTAACATTAAATAGGTATCAAATCAAACTCTTTTCTTTTTGTCAAAAAACCCTAAATTCTCCTCTGCCCAGGTCCACAGGCGCTGTCTAGAGCACAAAGTGTCGTTGAGAGAGCTCTAGGAATGAGGAAAAAACCCCAGTTTTTAATCTCTTTCACACTCAAACCCTTAGAGACTTTAGATGTCTGTAAAATGTTTTGAGCTTCTCCACATTCAAGCGTAATTAACTAAAAATACCTTTAACTAATAGCATTTAAGATCAGTATGTTTTTATTAGAATTTTACACTGCACATAAAACTGTGATCTTGCCTAACACAATTTAACATACCTAAACAGAGAATAGACTGCTAATAGCCCAGGAAACGATCGGGCGAGGGTGTTTTTACTTTTATTGCACTGTTGTATCTGGTAATGATGATCCCACCCCGCTCTAGGAGCCTTTAATGCAATTATGCCGAACAATATTTAAAGCTGCGAACAGATGCAGGTCCCCCGACTCTCAGGCACGTTTCCCCATCTACATGATCTCTCCGGCCGCCTTTTGAAGTCCTCCTGGTACTGGAGGTGGAATTTGTTTGGTATGAACTGGAAATCTAAATAGCTCTGCAAACACAATGACAGATGGCAAAATCCCAGTTGGAACGTGTGACCAGCAAACTGGCTGCGATTTGTTTTCACTCCAGGGTAGACAGCAGACATACTGTGTCTGCTGAACAGCTGTGACAAATATTTAATTCGAGAACTTTCTAAGAGCAGGGACCATTTCCAGGGAGAGGGGGGAGATGCTACCTGTGCAATTCCTCACATAAGAAAGGAGAATTTTCCGTTAGACCCGGGGGAAAAGAGAAGCTCAAGAAGTTGAAAGTGAATGAAAGTCTGTGTAATATTTATGCTCTCAATCCAGCGCAGTTTATTGCATCAGTTTGTTCCGAGGAACAGAGAAAACAGTGGAGTTTCATCAAGTAAAGATGTTGGCTTTTTAATGCCAGAGAGATTTTTCATTTTCTGAATGTTGAACAATGCATTTTCTTAAGGGATTTTTTTTGTTTTAAAAATATTTTTAATAAGGGACTGGAAAAATGATGTGCTCTCATGTGAGTCCAAGATAGCAATGCCTGCTAACCTTTGAAGTGATTTCTTTATTATTATTATTACAATATTTTACTCTCAAAATGAAACATAAATACATAAGACTACAAAAACTTGGGTATTAACACAATTAAGGAAGTGATCCAAACTTCTGTTTAAGTACCAAACGTGATTAATAACTAAAGTAGTATATAAGCCTTTGTTATCAATGGGTACTGAATATGTGCTTTTATTTTTTTGTCTTCTTTTTCACTGGCATGTTACGCTCAAAATAAGTCTGCTCACATCCTGGGCCCTTTAGAGCTGATGGCAAATTTTGTTTGAAAATCATATCGAGTTTAAACGACAAGACCCTGCGTCCAGTATTATCCTGCATCCCCTACATCTGCTTTGTTTTTCCTACATCTTTGTATCCTGCCAAATTCCCCGAGTACATTATCTTGGCTCTCAACCCCTTATTTCCGCACCCAAGGCCTTACAGAACAGCATATTGTGTTTCAGAGCACCATGACAAAAGTCCCAAATGTGCCATTTCATATAAGTAATGTAAACCAGTCTGGTAGCCGTCTTTGAGGAAAGTTTGCTCTTTTTTAAAAGAACCAAGGAATTTCAAAGTACTTAGATTTAATTGAAAACTAAATTCCTAAGAGGGGACACTGGATGGTGATCTATAAAACTAACTCTTTTAGATGGAATGTGGCTTGGCTACAAAACTTGTTAGCACTAGCATGCGAGTCTGAAATCCATTGTATGTGTGTGTACGTATGTAGGCAGGTAGGTTTGATAGATGGATCTGTATATAGGAACGTATTTAATCCTTGGTTTCTTATACTTTAATGACTGAGGTCTTGGTCTATTTAGCAATGCAGAAAAAACTGGTTTTCATCAACTCAAAGGATGTATATTCAGCTTTCTAAACATTAGTAATCACAAGGTATGATCTAGATGCTTTTTTTCATCCTCTGATATGTAGTAGGAAAAGCAGAGAGTTATATGGGAATCCTCATTAAAAAAATGAACTGAGTTTATTGAAGTGAAGAAATTATCTTAAGCCTATAGCAAGGTTTTGAACAGGGAGAAATAAAGCTAATCTCATGGAGTATGAAAAATTACTAGATAGCATAAAGCTATCTTCATTTGAACCAGATTGTTGATTACAATCTCTGTTATTCTTCAAGATATATGAAAAAATGTTAGCATAAGTATTTCTAATTATAGATAAATTGTATCATTGCTTCATTTCCATGATTTTTTCTTTTGTGTGCTACTCTCGTCTTATAAGTGGTTTTTATATTAAGAAAGCAATTTTTTTTAAACTGTGATAAGAATAGCCTCTAGAAGGTGGGTTTTTTAAAAAGAAAAACAACAAACACAAGTCATGCTCTTGATGCATTTATTCTGCTAATTGTTTCACTGTATAATTTCTTCAGGAGACATGGCCAGGTCAGACCTGATGGTGGGAAAGAGTCCTGGTTTACAAAGGATGTTCTCTTCTTATGCATTCAAAACCAGAGGGATGGTCTTTTCAAAGAGAGCACTGAACTGGGAGCTCCTATTCAGCTTTACGCCCACAGTATCTGGCAGACTGTTCTCAGAGGCGCTGTTTCCTAGGAATCCCCCACCCTATAAATATGGACTGCATTCTTTGTTCGTAGAAGTACCCCCTAAATTTCATTGTGCTGAAATGAATGTTGTTTGCTTATGCCAAGTCAGTCACTTGAGGCTGTATCAATGACCTACTTGTTCATTTAGCATATTAAGGACATTAAACTAACTAATCATTAATGAACCTGCTGAAGTTTATGTTCACTGAACTTTTGATCATATCCTTCAGGGAACGTGTCCCATAACACAAGATATTTGCTGTCCCTCCTGCTGAGAGGCAGCTTGGGGAGGGACTTGGGAGTGACAGGGAAGTATTGCTCTCCACGTCGGGCAGAAACTCCTAGAAGTAACCTTTATTTCCTCTGCACTGCTTCTTGGCTGCGTTTGCAGAGCAATGAAAGCATCATTACTTGCATTATTACAGATACGTAAAATAAGTGATAGAGAGGTGAAAGACACATCCAAGATCTTACAAGTGGTGAGGCCAAAACGTGGTGTTTTGACTTCCTACTCCCATTATCTGCCTTGAAACAAACTGCTTGCATTAAAACGGAAAAATAGTACAGCAGAGAGGTGGCAGCTTGTAATAGTAGGAACCTAGTGAGACACAGAAGTAGAGCAAAGCAGGGATGGCCAATCTCATGGAGGGGCTAGAAATAATGTAACTCTTCTGCCCCAACTCCACCTGCAAGGTTCCGTTATTAGAAGAAAATACAGAAGCCCAAAAGCACAACTTCCATGTGATGTTTCGCATTGGAGCAAAGCGTGGAGTAGACCCCCTGTCTCATGTAATGAATTTTAAGTAGTCTGAGAACAATCTGCCCTTACGAAGTTATAAGTTATACCGGGCGAATGGTGAACTGTCAAGCCAAGTTGCTCAGAAGACCAAACGATAGATCAGTGTAGATTGATTTTGTGTTCAGAACTACTTAAAAAAAAAAAAAAAAAAGCAAAGGAAAAAGAAAAGGACAAAAAACCCCAGCCCTACAACAGATTCCAAGCCAACAACAACAACAAAAAAGTGTGCCTAGAAAAATAAAATAGATCTGTGCCTTGTTGTTGTGTGGTTTTACACAGATGCAGAAACAAAGCCACGAAGCCATGTTAGGAACAGATGTACTGCATGTTTTATAAGCCTTGAAGGACTTTTCAGTTGTGCCTGATGGACTTGCATCTGCACCTGCATCTGTACCTAGTGATTTCTGGAGAACGATGTCACAGATTTCAAACAGCCGCTTTGAGGTCCCATCTTGTTGACTAATATCCCTGTGAAGACACCTGCACAGCATGCAAAAGAGTAATAGTGATGTGTGAATCTGTATTGGGGACAGCCTAAATTTAGCTTTTCAAAGTGCTATTTGAGGCAGGAAAAATGCTTTATTTCATGGGGGAAAACGTAATATTGGAGAAAAGCATCAGAACAAACCCCAGGCAGCTGTGTTGTTTGAAACAGAAAAACCTAAACCCACAAACCTCCAGAATGGGATGGATGGGCTGGCAGCATCTGGTCCTCAGCCTAGGAGATGGGGAACAGGAACAGGCAAATACACCCCATCTTGCCCCACAGCCTTGGCATCCCCAGAGATCTCTGTCCTTACTGTGCCTCGCAAAGGAGCAACCCAGTAGTTCAATGATTTCAGCGGCTCTGGACTTTTTGAACAGGCTTCTGTGGATAGGAAATTATTTGGGGAAGACAGGGAGCAGCTTGCCCTCCTGAAGGCTTTCCCTCCCAGAGCAGTGCCTGGTCCGTATGTGGACAGCAGCTTCTGCTGAGCACTAACGCTTCTTTCAGACCGCGGCTGTATTTTCCACAATATAAACAAAGCCAGCCTGGGTGATGCTTTCCTTGCTACTCAGGCATGTAAGGCAATTAATTAGTAACTTAACTATTGCAGAGTTGCTGACAGACTTAGTAACAATGTCAAAAGCAGAGAGCTTGATGAAAACCTGGCAAGAAAATGAAGGTTATGTGATAACGAAAATTCATACAGAATTGGATACAGACCTGGAAGTAATGGATGCAGTAGAGTGTGCACGCCATGCACATCTCTCTCTCCTTGGCGGTCTAATTGTTTTGCAGATTTCTTGTGGAAATCACATCAGTCTATAGCTGTGCTGCTAGATGGATATCCTGGAGTTGTCACTCCTTTGGTATCTGAGCTCTCCTGGTGGGCTGCAAATTGTTCTAGATAAATGGGTGCCTTTATTTTCTTCTCATACTGTGTCCAACCACCTGCTTTTCTGTGTTGCTGCAGGAGCTTGTAAAATACTCCACACTTCATAGATTTTTGAACTGGAGCCCATAGACATGGCAGATCAAATTTGGAGCTAATTTTACAGTGGCATAGGTTGCCAGAAAGGACTATTAATTAAAGAAATCTTTACTCTGTCATCTACAATAATACTGATTAAAGGCTTTTGTTTCTAGATCTTTCAGATGCATACTATGTATGAACTTGCATGGTCTGAAACAGAGCTAAGAAAAAGACTTGAGGTTTTCCTGAGGGGAGAGAAGGTATGTTTTTCACTTTTTGAAAAAATGCTCTGAGTAAGATCCACATTCAAACTTGGCGACAGTAATAACCAGCGAAGCAGGAGCCACAGCATGCACATACTGGTATTTATCCCAAAGAGCTGAACTGCTTATTGCTTGTTGCCTCACAGTGTTGTTTTCCAGGTGAAATGAAATTTGGAACATTCTGACATTAGTAATGAATTAGTAAATGAACCAAAGACTGTTGGGTTATAAATCAGTTGTAATATGGCACACACATACATGAGTTTCATACTAACTAAAAGTAAGGTGGAGTGGGTTTTTTTATTAAAATAATTTATGTTTTAGAGAGTTCATTATTTCTTTCAACATGAAAACTGGGATGGTTTCAAGTGAGGATTTGATCCTGCTGTTCTAAACTAGCTGTAATTATCAGTTTCAGCGCAGCATTATGTAAATGGGATTGTAGCAATAAACCTTAGAAAAGCAGGTTTGAAACACTGCATGCCTCTATGCCGAGTGTTAGCCATAGGTACAAGTGGTGAGTAGAGGTTTTCTTGCATTTCTAGAGGCAGAAGGAGACTGGCCTTGCTGTCTGAGCTCTGGTGCGAGCCTTTGTTGAGTAATATTTGCCTTCATTCTTCTCGTTGCCATTTCTCTCACTTTATTCACGTTGAAAAGGGCCTCCTTGAAGCCTGCAGAGTAGCCAGGCACACAGCTTTCCTTCAAGCCATGTGCTGTTTTGCAGCGGGGGAAGGCAGCAATCAGCCACTTACAGGAACAGCTATGAAGAGGTTCCTGAGAGATGCGTTACCCTAGCAAAGGGCTGCAGCAAAAATAAAGCCCATTAGCAAAGGCCAGAAGGCCAAAGTAAAGACTGACTGGAGAAAATACAGAATGTAAACCAAGCTAAAATAAACAGCATCATCAGACAAATGTAAATTGGGATCTTTTGGTAAGGGCTGCAGTTTGGGTAAGGTCAGGCATATCTAGCAACGTATAGCAGAAAGGAGATTTTGTAATATTTCAAACATAATTTCTATCAACATCTACTAAAATTTGTTTTAAGATTTATATATTACACTTTCACCATTGATCTTACTCCCTTTCTAACTAGATCTTTTTCATCAAATTACTCTTATGAGGCAGTTTATTAATCTTATGACATCTCAAAAGGGAATTTTTTTCTTTTAAAAAATTCTTTGAACTACCTTTTATTTAGAATAAGCAATCACCATTTAGAAGAATAAGAAAATTCAAATTTTGTGTCACTCAGGGACATGGCTTAGTGGTGGACTTATAGCAGAGCTGTGTTAATTGTTTGACTCAGTGATCATAAAGGTCTTTTCCAACCAAAGTGATTCTATGTTTCTAAATATAAACATGATACAGTTTTCTAAAGGTTGCATATATATTTATTTCAAGCAGTTGAGAATGTAGCACTGGACCATCACTTAATTATTTTTTAATATTTAATATTCTTAGTCTGTACTTTCTTCCAGGAAACCTTATTAAGATTTTGTTTGTTCCAGTTCATAAACTTCATGTATACACAGTCTATTAATATCTATTAATGTCCATTGCATCTATTAATATGCCTATTAAATGCCCAATGCTATCTAATATTGGCAAGAGATTAGTAAGTGAGATGAAGTGGGAGGGCACATACCCACACGTTTCATAGGCTGTTGATGCTCAGGAACAGGGAAGACAGTGTGTGTTGGAGTATGACTTGAGTGGCTCCTGTACTAACTGGCACGGGTGGCATCACGTTGGTTGAATTGCATTGATGCGGTTCTCCTCTGTGTTGAGCTCAATGACTATGTTCTCTATACCAGATTTAGCCTATGTATTTAGATCAGCAATGAGGGCAAAGAAAGATCTAGTTTATAGCTGCAGTTATTTTTGATTCGTTGGTGCGAGGGTCTCGGTTTGTAATTGAAGAATACGGATGGCTTTTTGCAGAACTGTCTGTCACTGTGTTGCCCTGACCTCAGTGCTGTTTTCTTCACATCGCTATCTCCTGCCACATGTAGGGAAGCATTTCGTCCTGTTGTGGCTTTCCTAGCTTACATAGCACAGGAAAGGATGGGGAACGGTACCTGCACCGGCAGCTGCAATTACACCACGCTCATTCAGAGCACATGCGAGTTAAGCAGCCACGTTACGAAGCAGGACATACTCTCCTATGCCCCTCCAACTAGACGTAGCTCTGGCAGCTAAGCACGTTCTGATTACCTTGGGAGCACACACAGCACTAGATTTTACTGAAGGAGCGTAAACTCGTTGCCCTGCTTTGCAGGATGCTTCTCACTTTCACAAAGTTCAGCCAAACTCCTCCTCATCTTCTGACAGCTCTAGTGGTTCCAAATCAAATCACTTCTTATCTCCTTCCGTTCATCTAATTCTACTTTTCTCCTTCTACTGACACACTCGTTTTGGCAGAGGAGCACACTCTGCCAGTTTGCCATCTGGTACTCTCTTCTTGAACGACATCACTTCACTGAAGAGACTTTCCATCTCTCTTCAGAAACTTGTTTTATCTTTACCCATCTCTTACAGTATTTGTCCACTCATCTCTTAATTACCTTTTACTTTACTCTTTATCTGTCTTGAGGACACTAAATTGCAGTATTTTCTGAAAGTGCTGAACATACTATATTTATTTTGTCATACTACGCTTTGGTGAAAATCTATGACAGTTTTTCTAAAAACAAAAGTCATTTAAATTCACTAAAAATGTATATTCTTGCCTGTCCTTGTAATATGTAAAGATTCCTGCAGAATAACAGCCACAATTGGATGCATGCTCCAGTTGCAGCTCCATGCTGTAGAAAATGGTATGGTTTTTTATACAGTGACTAAATGCAAATACTTACAGATTTATAATTACTTATTTCACTCAAAAGCTTTTAGAAAAGGTATTCTAATCAACAAGGTGGTCCTAATTTCATGTCTGTTTTTTCCACAGCCATGGCATAAAGCTCTGCCAGTAAATATTTACTATCCAGTTAGTTTTAGAAATGTATTTTTAGTCTGAATTTTTCTTGCTCTTTAATGAGCACTTAAATGAAGGAAGCATATAGCATTAACTTCTGCTCTGTTACACTTATGCAATGAATTAAAAAGAAAAGTATGAAACAGAACAGAGACATGCCTATTAGACAGAATTTGCTGGCCCACGTATAATTTGCTTAAGTCTTTTGAGACCGAGTTACAGGTCTCACAGCCATGACTTCAGTAAGCACATAGCTTAGAAAAGACATTTTTCTGTTAGTTTTTATTCACTAGCTAATATGCTTTACAATTTTCTGCAAAATGGCTTGTCTAAACTATTTTTAAAAGAGCTTACATTCTGCTACCAAAAGTCTAGTTAAATATTACAGTGAAAACCAAGAAATCTGGAGATACATTTTACATCCTTAACTGCTAATCGCTTACTTTGTGCTCTGTGTGGTTGTGCAGCTTCAGTGTCCTATAATGGTAAATCTAAAGGAGAGATTATTATCATATATCCATCCACATGAATTCACAGGATTCCTAGTGTGAATGAAGAAAGAAAATAGTCAAGCCAAATTCTCCTTGTGTTCTAAGTCTCGAAGATAAAATAAATGCTGCTGAACATAAGGTTTTAAGGCCAAATCCAAAAAGGGATTTAGCAGTGAGGCAGACTTCAGCGCCTAAATGCAAACCTGCACTACCAAAATACCAGCTCAACTGTGGAAGTAATGAAAATGTACTGGCCATCCCCCCTTTGCTCAGAAATTGCACTGTTTTTCAGCTTCCCTGTGTGCCCAGCTGCCTCAGCCTGACTGCGAGATGTCTGGCTCTCGCTGGAAGCCAGAAAGGAAGAGGAACGGCACGTAGATCCGCAGAGCACATCCTCCCACATGCTGGCAGGCCTTGGTCCCTGCAGAATTTGCTTGCCGTAACTCTCCTTTTTTTTTTTTTTTTTTTTTTTTTAAATGTTACTGATAGAAGAGATGGTTGTGGTGCTGCCTTCTCTATACCCTATAGCCAGGCTTTTAGAGAAATTTGGCCAAGAAGCAGGTAACCCAGGTTGTTCTTGTCTTTGTGGAGGTCACCACCACGTTGCGCATCTTCAGAATGAGTGGTCAGAGCAGTGGGATGTAGACCAGATGGGGTAGGTTCATCCCATAGAGCTTTAGTTGGAAGTTTACCACTGTGTGGGAATTAATGCAAGATGTATTGCACCAGAGATCTTAAAAAAAAAAAAAAAGAAAAAAGTGACTGTGGCTTAATCTGTACCATGTGTGGGCACAACAGGAGAGTCCAGACTGGACTTCAAACTTCAGGTTTAAAAACTTTTTGATGTTAATTGATATTAAATGCATCAAGTCTTGGCAGCAAGGTCAGACTCCAGGACTTGCTGTGGAAGACAGGCTGTTGCAGGGTCAGTTTTCTTTGTAACCTTTCTCTTTTTGGTCCCATGACTCTTCTGATCTTGTTGTATGGCAGCACAACAGACAAGGAAAAACACAGAAAGTCCTTTCACCACCAGGTCGGTGGTACAGTGACTTGGGCACTTTGCTGTGAAGGGGACTCTGAGATCCCCCTGACTTTGAGGGATATTGGCACCTACGTCATGTGTAGAGGATCTGGTGACTTGGGTTTTATTTAAAAAGTGTTGATTCTTGCTACTTCCCTAAATGGTGTGGCCAGAAGTTGTGTCCTTGGTATCATCCTTTGGGTCTCTGAGAATCTGCAGGATTGTAAAAAAGCCCTTGGCTCTTCCTGAGGACGGGGCTGTGCACCTGCCTGCTACAGTTGTGACCTGTTGGATAGTCCTGCTGAGATCTCTGCAACTGCTTCTTGTCTGAAGTGTCAAGGAGTCAAGTGTCAACTCTCAGAGGAGGAGAAAATCTCAGGATGGTCAGATCTGTAAAGCTGTGGTTCCTGTAGGATACCTCCCAGGCTGAGATGTTTGGACAGACTTGCACAGTGGGAGAGTCAGGGCACTTTGGAAAGCAAAATTTATCCTCATAATGCTAGGTGTCCTCATTGTTACTGGGGGAGGGGAGTGCTAATGGATGAGAAATAGCTGATTAATTAATAAAGATGTTTCTGATTTTGGAAAGAAACCATTAGAAGATTGCACATTTTAAAAAGAAATTCAGGCTAGGGATTTTTGATTCTTGTGGTATTCTCTTTAGTTTTTCAGAGAATTCAATAGGGATTTTCTTTAAAATGCTCTTGCCATGGTAGTGTTTGATTTCCTGTCAAATTTATGGATTGTACAGTGGTAGGAGGAAGAGATTTCTCCCAGAGGATGACATTTGTTATTGGAAACTTGGGGTTTGTTGGACTTCTGTTTAAAGAAGGAACAGGAATTGGGATATCTGCTGAGTAACTTCCAAGTGGCAATATGCTGACCTATCAGCATCTGCACGCTTCTCTTTTTCTCTTTGAGGACCAGATTACACCTCTGTTACTCACTGGATAGCAGTTCTTTGGTTCTGTGCTGTGACTTACAAGATAATGTAGAAGTAAGATGTCAGAGTTTGGAACTTAAGTTTATTTTCAGTAGATTCACATCACACACCCCTAGTTACATAAAGCTGTTTGCCCCTCTTGCTGTATTTGCAAAGGCTGCCCTTGCTTTCATGGCACCTGGAGAACTGCATTTGTAATGCACGACTCGGGTATTCTGGACTCTGGAAAACCATCTTCATATTTTTTATATCGTCACCTTTAGGAAGCAACGTACCTTCCCCTAGACCAGGCTCAAAGCCCCATCTGACCTGGCCTTAATTTCTTAATTATGAGAACACAGCACAGTAACCTTTGAATTCAGACTAACTTGACATAGATGCCATAAATGTTCAGGACCAAGAGAAGTTTTGTCTATTCCATTAGGAGAAACTTCATAAAGGAATTCCACAACACATATTAGCCTAACATTAATTTTTTTGTGTGTGATGGGTTTATATTACAGAATAAAACCTGTCATGAGCTCAGACTAGCTTCAGTTCAAGATGGCATCTGTTTTTTAAAACTTTTAAAACTAACCTCGCAAGTACAGCCCAACACAAATGGCAGAGGCCACGTTGCTAGCACCTGAGCCTGTCTCCAGAAGTTGCTTTTGTTACCTTATGTTTGGGTGCATGGGCTGGCCAGCCCTTCCCAGCAGATCCAGCTGCAGGACATTAAGAACCAGTACAGTGAAAACGGTGGGAATGTTTAATCCAAGCAGTGGTAAACCAGACAAACCCAAACCAAATCAAAATGGAATTAGATATTTTTCACTGTGCTATAAAATGGTCTTGCACCGAGTAACTGATTTGCATTTTGTCCAGCAGGCAGGCTTTTCCATAAGCCTGTAACATTTCTGTCTGTGAGAGACAGAGACAGTGTTTTATAATGGCAAGGCTGGATTCCTTCAAGGCTATGCGACCTCATCCTGTGGTAGATGAGCGAACGTCCATTGACTTTTGCTGGAACAGGATCAAGCCCTTTAAACATGCAACGCAACGGTTTTCTAAAGCCTGTGAACTTGAGCCCGGTATTTATCAAGTCTGTGCCATATTATATGTTGAAATCAGGCAACAATTGTATTTTCACATGGCTTTGGCAAGAAACCAGGAGAGACTTGGGGACTTCAACTGACTTTCTCATGGAGTGAAACTGGAGAAAATATTTTTACAACACCCTGTAGGGGAGAAACTTGGTAGATTGCTCCCCCGTTGTCTGCCAGCAGCTTTGGAGGGCAGCGGGGTTCTTTGCTGTGGTGCTCAGCTCTACAGAGGCTCTTCTCTCCATTTATTTGTAGTTAATATTTTAACCAGCATTTATGGGTGGAAAGACCCTTCAGTTCTTCAACAGCAGAATCACAATAAATCTATCAGTCTGAGCCACTGCTCCTCCATCAGCTTCTGTGCTTTGGTGGTGAAATATCCCAGTATGTGTGTTAAGAGGTTTTATTGGTAGGGCCATGCGATAGCTTTCTTTGCACTAGTGAAATTAATCCTTGAGTCTCGTTTAACTTAAATATGAATTTTCTGAGACTGGTCTTGGATAAATTTAGGCTGGGGATCCAAAATGCTGAAAAAGGAGTGAGAAAACTGGTATTTCCCCCCCATATTTGCTTGATGTTAAATGTGCCGTTAAAACGGTGAGACTTAGAAGATGAACCTAATGGACCGTAGTAATATAATCCATCCCTGCAAGATAATCTCTGTATTCACAGGATTGTCACAGTCATATGGAAGTCATCCACTGAGATCACAGTAATCAAGCTAATGTAAGTATTTCTTTTCATTTCAAAATATACGTCTTAGCTATGTCTTCATTAAGTTTGGCCAAACATTGAGATGTTTATTTAACATCTGGAAGATAATATCTTCTGAGAGGGTTTATCACTAAACCTGTTTCTTGTTTGTTTGGGTGTTATCTTCCGTGTGATTGATAACACATTCAAAATCTATGCAGAATATATATTGAAATAACATGCATTTTTGTCTGTCAGCAGCCAGTTCAGTGCTGGCCTCTGTGGAGACATTTGCAAGCTTTGAGGTGCTATCTGCACAGAGGCTGAGAGAGGCCTGAGCCAGCTTCTGGGACAAACGATGACATTCTTTAAGTTTTTTAAACTTACATTGTTTTGTGTCATTGCCTCTGAGTTTTGCAACAGCAGAGAATTAGCAGAAGGGAAAGTGTGGGAACACGAGCAACAATGGTTGTCTCAATACTTCCAAAATGCCTGTAGGCAAATTCTATTAATTAAAAGAAATAGGAAACTCTGTGGGTCTCTACTTCCATGGGAGTTTCAGTGCAGCGTGCGTGGATGCTGTGCTGTTTGCAGGACTGCTCTGAGGTTGGCTGCAGGCCAGGACGCCTTTCATTTCCCCAGGCCGGCTTGCAGCCGTGGCAAGGCACCAGCTCAGGGCCTGCTTTGTGTCATGCAATCATAGAATCATCAAATCCTTTAGGTTGGAAAAGACCTTTGAGATCATCCAGTCCAACTGTTAATGTCCATGCGGGTTGGAGGGAGTGTGGGGCTGCGTCTCATGCAAGGGTTGTGTCCCATGCAAGGGCTGCATCCAGTGCAAGCGCTGTGTGCCGTGCAAGGGCTGCATCCCATGCAAGGGCTGCATCCCATGCAAGGGCTGCGTCCCATGCAAGCACTGCGTCCAATGCAAGCACTGTGTCCCATGCAAGTGTTGCATCTCATGCAAAGGCTGTGCCCCACACAGGTGCTCTGCCCCACCAGATTTTCTGCAGCGTTACCAGAGTTGCCTGCCCATTGAGATGGAGATTTTCAGCCCTGATGCTGGTTTCTCAAGGCTCCCTGAGAGCAGGAAACCTCTGCTCCGGCTGCCTTCCTGCTAGCAACAGGCTTATCTCGGGTGCCTTTTAATCACAGGGTGAGGATCTTTTGCAGACCTCAACTGCAGTGGCCATGGGGTGTGGGTGTGTGTGGGCTGCCCTGCGAGCAGGACAGTCACTGCTGTGATGCTGGGAACAAGCAGCTTGTTTTCCCTCCCTTGGGAGCTCACCTAGGTCTCGTGCTGTGCTCAGGGTGCTGAGGTGGGAGGTATTCTGCCCTCTCCGCTCCCCTCCTGTGGCTCCTCCAGGCACCAGAAGCTCCAGGGAAGGTATTTTTATAGACTACATTGTCAACGTGCTCCTAAAATTTGGCTATCCCTTTCCTGCCATATGTCCCTGGCAACTTCCTTAAGCTGAAGCAAGCCCCCCTGACAGCCAGCACAGAAGCTGTCAATCACGTCCACATCCATCCAGTCACTTGACAGGCCCTGGGGACCACCTGCTCGTAGGCATGACTTCTTTCCCTCATCCCCCCACTCGGTACGTCTGCCTTTTCCACCTCAAAGCTGTCCCTGATCAAACACCTGCTATTTCCTGGATCCCTGACTACTGCCACACTGCCATACTCCTTCCTCTGTCACCCTCACCTAGAAAGAAAATCCAAATATGAGCACCGCCTGTCAGTGGTGATAGTGGACATACAGGGGAAAAGTCTCAAGTAATATGCAGTTCTTCCTCCTCTTACTGGCATAACTTGCCTGAGTGTTGGGTTGCAAGCCGTGTCGTTTCTCATGTCTCTTACTTGTTCCGGAGTCACTTAACAGCTCATATCTGAAATTAGATTTTGAATTTTGTGGCATTCTGTGTGTTTGTGAGCTCCCATAGTTTGCACAAGGATCTGGCTGTTCTTCATGGTCTTTAAGAGTTTCTATAAAGAGCTGTAAAACTTTAGATGAAAAAAAGACCATGAAAATGATAAATGTTACTGTAAGTTACGGTTATGACTATTGATATTTTAATTAATACCAAATGTATTGTTTACGTTTGGCCTGTCTGTATTTTGGTGCCTGAGTTCTTGGTTCACTGAGGTCAAAGAACAGCTGCCTGTATCTCTGAAGTGAGAAACAGTCTGTTTCAGGGATGGCTTCAGAGAGGAGGTTTCCCTTGGGTGGCAAGAGCTGGCCCAACAACTGTGTTTTTACATTGTGTTAAAAAAGCAAACAGAAGGAAAAAATTGCCAAACATCAAGCAGATTTGCTACAACGCAAGGATGAAATACGTATCGCCAAGAACGTGTCATGTGAAATTGTCCTTAAATTATAGTTCTTTTGTGTCTGAGTGCCAGCCTGCACTACAGCCAGATGGAGAGCAGGATATGGAGATAGACTCACGTACAGGGTCAGGGCGGTGGTGTCCTGCTGCAGAGGTTCTTCCCCATACATCCAATATTCGCCTGGCCGAGGCGAGCAGTGTGGTGGGCATTGCCATGGTGACGGCCTCCCTCCTCTGCCCTACTCTATGCCAGAGGGGCCACCAGAGACCTGTCCCTACAGCGTCTTCTTCTCCAGCTGGTGTGAAAACTCGTCTTTTCCTCTTCATGAGTTGATTCTACTTGAGGTCAGAAACTGGTAGCAAATGGTTCTTTTTTTTTTTTTTTTTTTCCCCTGTGTTAGTTTCCTGCTGGTTTAGTGAACTTAACTGGCTCTTGGAAGGGGTTGGAGAAATGTTACAGCTGCTGGAGGAAAGTAGTGGGGAGACGCAGCTGGAGTAAGAGGCTGGGAGCAGGACTGTCCCTTTATGGTTGACCTGGACTCAAAGATCAGCTGAGACACACCCAGAAAACCTCTTCTGAAGTGAGAAAATAGTAGCATTTTGGATTAGTGCTGAAAGATCCAAAATCCATTTTGGACCTAACCCATGGAACACTATCTCGGTTAATCTTTCTGAAATTAACAATTGTAAATTTTTCTTCATACTTGTAAGTACCTCGCTAATTATCAGAACAGAATTTGGATTCTAAGTGTTGGGTAGGGAAAACGTGGAATTTGCACATGAGAAAAATCTATAGCCTCCTTGAAAACTTCACAAAGACTGAAAACACCTTTATTGAGGTTTCTTTCTTTACTATCAATCTTCATTTACTGTCAATCTTAATTTACTAGCAAGCTTCATCTGTCAATAGATATTCTAGCATATTCATCTTTTCAGGTTACCAGTAATCTTTATTCTATCTATTCTGTCTTTATTCTGCCTATTCATTAGTTTGCCTTTCCCTCTTCCATTCAGACATGATCTTGTGGTTTCTTTTTCAGCCATTGTGTTCTGCTGCAGCTGTTGGGTTTTTTAGTTTCTTTTGTGGGTATCTTAAATATTCCTGGGAAGAAGCACAAACTATTGCGGGTATTTCAACTCGACTTTAAAGTTTGATTGGGAAACACTATTTTGATTCACTGTTAAATGGAAAAATGTCTGATTTATTTTGGAGGTCTTAAATCTCTAGTTTCTAATTATGATTGCTTTTTTGTGTGCTATAATATATATTCTTTGGCATTGTTTAAAATTGTTTTTCTGATCAGAGGTCAGAAGAAAATGAAATGATTTTGTCAGAAACAGCTACAGTATAACTGAGTACAAATTTGCACCTTTTTGAGGAACATTAACTTGATTAATTCTTGAAATCAAAAAAATGCAGAAGAACATTGTAACATTGATTAGATGGGTTTAAGCAGAAAATTAAAAGACTTTAAGAATTATAACTAGAATTAAAGGGCATGAGCATTAATGGTTACTTAGAGAAAAAGATGTCTCTTTTCTTCTTCCCAATCATATTTTTGATCATTTTATGATTTAACAATAAAACTTCTCTAGCACATTTTTTTCAAGTTTTTAAAGGTCACCACATTTACACTTTAAGTAAATCAAGATGCAGAGAGTGACGTACCCTATCCAAATATTTTTGCCAGTACAAAAAGACATACAAAATCTACTCTTTTCTGTCTTATTTTAGTAATAATAATTTATTTTTTTTTTAACACGATCTGAGGTCGGTAAACCTCAGCAGTCCTCCAGAGAGCTGTTGTTCCCTTCTGCTGAATCGCTCTGCGCGAGGCGCGACTGCAGCCCTAAGCTGGTTGCTGCGGTATTTCCCTGGCGTTGCAGTTGCCCGTGTGATGCACTGCCATTGCTCTGTCCTTTGCCGCGGTGAACCCACTATCCCGTACCCTGCACATTCGTGAGAAGATCCTAAATGATCTGGCTTTATCTCTTTAGCCTGGGGGTACGCGGCTGCCTGGCTCCTTAGGACAGCTTTCGGGATCTGCCGGAGTCATCCTGGGCCGCAGCGCAATTAAGCACGGTTTGTCATGAGGTCTTTGTAGTGCTACAAGTCATCCCTTTGAGAAGGGAGAGGGAAAAGGCAGCCCTGCATGACTTCAGATACTGAATTTTAAAATTTTAATAGTAAGTACAAGACTGTGCTGTAATGTACAAAAATGGCCTCATTGTGAGTCACTCGAGCTGCTCTTGGGCCATGTAGTCCTTGCATGTGACCAGTGAATCCTTTGCCCCAGTAACATTAGCTCTTTGCCATTTACTTTGGTAGGGCCACAGTTTTGCCCTGGTTTTGGTTGTTTTTATCTTTCATGACCTACTTTTCCCTCTGTAAATTCTACAGAGAGCTGAGGATTCTACCAGGAGAGCCGAGGTAGGATTCAGTTCTGACTCAGAACTCAGCCAGAAGAAAAAAATTAGCGGTAAAATCTGGCTGCCAAATCTTTGTTGTTTAGTAATGCGTGACTTGGAAAGAATCCAGAACTGGAGTAAGTTTGCACGGCTTCTATTAAAAAAAAACCACAACCAAGAACAAACCAACACCAGCCTTCTACTTCTTTACTTCTAGTGTGATTTGATTTCATCTGGAAATTACCAAGCTGCCATAAATATGCAAACCTACAGCGCAAACTTTTCAGAGCCACTGTTCAGAGGAGAGCTGCTCTTGAGGGAAACTTGATATTATAGCAGTAGAAACCGGTTTAGATTTATATTTAGTGACTTGCATACTTACTCGGTGATTAGAGTCTTTTCCATTTTCTGGCATGGGTGAAATGGTATGTTAAGACAGGATATAATCCTTTCACACTCTGCAGGCAATGTCACAGTATGATGTTGGCACCGTGTTAGGCTTCCTTAACCCTAGAACATGTTGCGTATTCACTCTTGGCAGTATTTTAGAGGCTACAGGCGGTAACCCAGAAGTAATCTTATTACCTATAACCAACTGTATCTGCATGGAATGGGGTGCTGACTACTGAGCGAAACACAGTTACAGTCATTTGAGATTTAATTAAAAACTGTTGGTTCAGTCATTTTTGTGAGTCTGAAACAGATTTCTTCAGCCCCCTCTTGGAACTGACAGTTTCATTGAGAATTTTCTGAAATAACAAACATAAACTGCTGGTGTTCCTTCAACAGAGAAATTGCATTTTAAATGCATTTTGCAACACGTTTTGCAGACAAATGTGAACAATGCTCTTATTTATTTATCTAGTGTACGCTGTTTGAAATTCTTATTTCTACCAACTTGGTCAAGAGAAAACTGTGGAGAAAATACGCTGTTTACACAAGTATTTCTTTGCTACAAGGTATTTCTGCAAGTTTATCGCCCTTCCCTCTTGCACGACACAGCTCATCCAGGACCACTCTGCATGCCTGCTAATAACCTGGGGAAAGAAACAGGCATCAACCCTTGTCACCAAAAAATAGCTTTCCTCTGCTAAAAAAAAATCCCTGGAAAACCAGTGCGCTTTATCAACAATAGCTGCTGAAGCAAAATAGATAAATTTTCTACAAAAGAGGTGGGTTTATTGTCTTGCGCCATCCTATTCAGATATCTTTATTTATAAGATAGAAAAATAACTGAAAAGCTGGATGTAAATACTGTGGCTGGTGGACCTTGATGCTACTGAGTACCATTGTACAGCTGCTGGACAAGACTGATTGTAAGAGACAAACGGTGTGTATATATCTATATATACATAAACAAATATATATCAGGTTATAAGGGTATATAATGGGAGTAAGGAGTGTGGAACTGCTGAACGCTGAAGACTTGCCTGTTACCAGTGAAAGGAACGATGCAGAGAGTCCTTTTATAACCTTAACTCTGCAGATAAATTGTTTATCATAAATCTCCGCTGGCACTAACTCTGTGTATATCTCGCTGGTACGTGTTTTGTAACCAGTTCTGTGGGAGGCAATGTCAAACATCTTATCACCAGTATTTCAGAGTACTTAGGTGCAGTCATCACTTCTAACCATTTAATCAAAGTCATATTTAAACTATTTTTGCTGCCCAGAACGATCCATGTCCATTCTTTACTGTTATTTTTAATGAATCAGTAAGTGAAGGGAACTGGTCAAACTTTTACGTTCATTGTGAGTCACCAAGATTTTTAGATACTTGCCAGTGTATTTTGCAAGATTTCTGCCGCTGTAATTAACCACAGAAAACCAAAGTGGAACTGCCTGAGCCATAGGAGAGAATCTTAGTGACATATCTGTTAAAGAATGGTAGAAAAAAAGAAATTTCTAGACTTTTGGCTCTCCTTGGTCTTTTCCGCTGATGTCAATACCAACAGCAAAAACTGTAAATTGCGTTACAGCTTTTTGTGTGATCCTCAACCACATTCATGTGGCCAGTGTGCCGCTCCCCTCAATAAATAACCGTAGTTCTGAGTAATTAAAATGGATGATTTAATTTAAAATTATGATTTATTTATGAAAAACACATTCTTTAAAATACCGGTGAGGTTTAAAGGTTGGTTGGTTTTGGTTTTTTCCCCTGCAGTATAACATGGGTCCTATAGGCTCTATAGTTTTAATATTCTGACAGGCAAGGTTCGTGTGTGAGTGTAACGTAAACTTTTTTTTTTTTTTTTTTCCCTTGGTGAGATGGAGGGAGATTCTGTTCTTTATACGGCACCCGACAGGCATTCTGCCTGCTAGTGACAGTACCCGTGGAAGACTGTAGGTGAGACCCATCCCCTTTGCATTGTATTTTCTACACGATATTGATGTGAGAGGGGCACTGAGCTACAGCTGGGCGAGGAGGTGCTGACTCTGCTTGCAGGTGGTGCGTAGATACCGGCAAATGTAAGGTTCAAAAGTAACAGCACAGAAACTTGAAAGACAACTTGGTGAAGCTCTTTTTGCCTTGGTGTTTTGCATCATTCTCATGAATACCTTCCTGTTCCTCCTTTGAATCACTAAGCAAAAAATCCATTCCCGGCTGGATCTGGGCACATAGCTATCAATTATTTCCATCAACAGATCTTTTTCTGCGCTGTGTAAGGATGCAGCCAAACGAGCTGCTGTTTAAGGTGTACGTATATTCTTATTGTTAGTAAATGATGGATCTCAAGTGCAGTAATCCTCAGTTCTAGTGCTTGGGGGTTGATTGGCTGGAGTTTGGTGCCCGAAGCAGGGCCAGGTGAATAGCAGTTCTTTTTGATACAATTCTGTCAGTCCACTTCAATATTCAGCTATTTGATTCTACCCTCTTTTCTTAATGTATGGGGTTTTTTTTTTCAGGTCAGATACATTGTCTTTGAGGTTAGAGCAAGTACTGGAAGGTCTAGATAGAAACCGGTGAGTTTTATGAGATATATATACCTACCGGTGGCATAATTGCACTGTCAACAGACAGGACAATCTATGTCTTCATAAAATATGAAGCAGTAACTTCAGGACAGTTCATTTCAGCATCAAACCTTGAACGTTTTCCCTTTCCATTTCCAAGTTTACTTTGGTTAAGTTTCAACGTTTTGGGTGTGCTAAATATGAGGAAACATGTGTTTCCAGTGCTACAGCAGGGCCTCGCTGGAGGTTTCGGCTTTGATGAGCAAACACCTTTAGGCTTGTTTGGAAAAGCCTCAGCGGTGACCACAGCGGCCTTGCTGGTATTGGCATTTGTCTGCGTGGGATGAGAGCCAACCTTAATGTGACCAGGATTTATGCAGCATCTTGGTAGGGAGAGGTTCATTTATTTTATCAGAAACCAAGAGCAGCCTGGAAGGGAGGGTGAGAGCCCAAAGCACAACTGGGAAAGCTTAGACATGCTTAAGAACTTATTTCTCCCCCCTTGGAGAGTTCAGTTTTGAATAAAGCGCTCCCTGGGCTCTCACACTTGTTTGCCAGATGTGGTTTTCCCGTCTTTTAGAGCACTAATTGTGTCCCAACTGGTGCATTTTATGGCTTTGCCTATACCTGTAGCAAAACAATTATGAATTCAGCTGTGCCTCTGGAGGGAGAGAAGGGACAGAGAGGTGGGGAGGCGAGTGGTGGCCCCAGGGAACTGGCAGGACATATTATGCCTTTACAAACCGCTGTGCCTCGTGAGCATTAATACCTGCAAAACACATGTTGTAAACACCCTTCCCAGACTACCAGCACATGTTTCCCTGCTCAAAAGGCCCCTTTTAATACTGCTGGCATTGCTAATCTAAATCTGTTATGGGGAGAAGGATTATTGCCCTATGCTAGCGTGTACAAGTGTGGGGGAAGATTCCCTACTAAATCCAGGGCTTAGTGTTTATGCTTATCTGGGAAACCGGCTCATTTTTCTGTTTGGATTTTGTGGATAACAGATAAAATGATGGTTTGGGAAGGTGTGGCCTGCTGCGTACGTAGCGAAGGTATGACTACAGGTTTTACATCTGAAGCCCGTGCAGGGGGGTTGAAGGAGCTGCCCTTGCCCTGGAGGACCTTCCACCTCCAGGCACACCTCCCGTCTTCAACCCAGCTCACATGGCAGCTCCAGTTGCAGGGGGTCTGCCCCGTATGTTTTATTGCTGCTGATTCTCCCAGTGATAAGTTCATCCCATTGACTGGTTTTGGTTTAAGCTGATAAATGCAGACGTGTTGCCGGCGTTCATCAGCTGCTTGTGCTTCTGCCCTGGCTGGTGTGTGGAGACCTGAATCGGGCACCTTCAAAGCCAGGGTGGTGAGCTACTGCGCATCTAACCAAAGCACATTGTAGAGATGAAATCAGAGACAGGGACTTGTAATGTGTATTCTCCGCTAGGCTATCATATCTTTTGTCACCTGGAGTGCCCAAAGAGGCCTGGTAATGTAATGATGTTTTACAGAAAAGCTTCCTTTTGTACCAAGAGAAATATCATAACGAAGATTGCTCGGAAAGCTCACAGGTTGGGTCTGTGTGAGTCTCCGGAGTGCTCTGTCAGCAAGAAAATGCGAAACCTTAATTTATATTTTTAAGAAACAAGGAAGACCTGAAGCATGAATTCGTGTTGAGTGGTTAGGAATTGTGTGTTTGTTTTTAATATCTATCAGAAGAGAAGAGGGATTCTGGGTATCACGCGTTAGGTGGGATTGCATGGGCTCGGAATCACTCGCACAGGCTTCAGGTCTGTTGAGCTGAATGGGCTGAATCCCAGAGCTCACTAAAACCTGACATAGCGCTGGAAGGAGAGTAGAAAAGTTAGAGTTGTAAGGATAGTGATTTAAATGGGAGGGGAAAATGCCTCAGCAACATTTTCTGCCTTGCAAAAAACAACAATTTCTCCTCCCTTGTACTGTCACCTGGATCCGCAGAGAAGAGTTTTAATACATTCTTAAAATGAGAAAGAAAAAACTGCTATGCTCTCTTCTGTGTTGCATTATTAACGAGGAGATGTTGGGTCATCACTAATGCAGTAAAGCACCTGGACCTTTGCACTTTGTTTAAACATGCATATCTTGGAGGGGAGATTACAGGAGGATAAAGTACAATATTTTTCAGACTTAAGTGAGCTCAGGTTGAAAGGCTGTATTAAAAAACCAAAAATGTGAAAGCCACTTCTTTGGCTTGCCAAATTGAAGTGTTAATGTTAGATTTGTTAACTGAACCTTGGTTAAACTAAGGTCTCTCTTTCAGTTGTTAGAGCGGGGCGGTTGGTCAGGGGAAAGGTGTTCGCTGCGAGGTGTTGGATGCCTTGTAGGCTCCCCGGGCTGAGCCCACGGTCCTGGTGAAAACCTGCATTCAGAACCCTCGGGGTTCTTGGAGGCAGGGTCAGGAGTCACCCTGGGGCTGCAGTGGCTCCTCCAGCTGCTGTGAGCACAATTCCAGGCAGCGCTGGCTGACAGGGACTTATTGGCCACAGCTGCCGCTGGACTCAGCAAGAAGAAATGCAAAATATCTACAAAAAACAGATAGGCCAGCCAGCAGAGAACTGTGCAGTCCCAGGCCTGTTGCACTGGCCACTGCAGCATGTCTCCTTGCTTCTTGGGCTCTGCCTTTGTGGACCCGAAACCTGCTTGCTCTCCCCAGCAAAGTGGGGATATCATATTGTTTAGGGGTAAAAAAAAAAAAAAAAAAGTTTTGCTTTCATAACTGCTGTATCTGCCCCTCACAGGAGAGCTCGGGGCCTTTACTTGCCATGAAAAGCTGTGTGATCAACAATATTTTACTGAAACATTCGGGTTTTGCCTGATAAACGCACGTGCTGTATGATGTAATTAGTGCCGCTGTGTCTTACTCCTTCAGCACATCATGCAATGTCCGTCGTCTCGGTGCAACGGTGAGTCTGTGCTGAGACGTTCCCAGACAAATAGAAAAAAAAAGAGTATGCTCACCCAGACGGATAAAAAAGCCTCTGGTAATGACAGACAAACTGTGTTACAGGACAGGAATGTCATGCATGATCAGGTATTTCAGCTAGAGCTTTTAGGTTTTTTTTATTTTCCCTTCAAGTCTTTTGGGAAGGTGGGTTCAGCAGCTGAAGAAAAGAGATGCCATAGTTTCTGACAAGTTAATTAAGCTTTCACTTCTGAGTATTATATGTATAGTGAAGAAAAGAAACTTAATTGTCTTTGCAGTGCCTTTGCAAAACCCAAGAAAAATGCCTGCATATTTTCTCAGTTTTGTCTCTATTTTTGATACTTATTCAGTGTGAGCATTATACTTTCATGGGTTTAATTAAAAGCCAAGTTTTGGAAGCTTCTCAAATGTTAGTTTTGGTACATAGATGTATGCCTTTAAAGAAATATTTATGTGAAATCTAAAGCCTAAAAGGAATCAGAGAGGCTTTAATGCATCAGCTGCCTCCCTTTATATCTTTTGTCCAACTACCGCCCACCTCCTGGTATTTAAGATAACTTCTGAAGAGGTGAGAAAGCTGCTTAGTCCACTTCCAGGGATTTATGAACTCCGAGTCCTCCTACAAATGCAACAAGCAGCTCTTCCTTTGTTAAGCACAACATTCAACTTTGGATTTCTTTCTGTTTAATTTTTAATCATTCCATGCAGTACGTAAGCAAATTGTAGGTTTCTAAATAGCTTCATAAACAGTTACCAGAGAATTCTTTTTCTTTTACCTTCAGCCATTTTGTCTTTTGCTGTGAGAGCTGTTAAAATATAGTTGCTATAAACCCAAAAGTGGCACAGAGAACGTGAATAAAGAATGATTATTCATTATTTCATGATAATTCAAAAATGCAAGAATTGAAATTATAAGGTAGCTGGTTAAAAAGAACTAAAAGGAGTGCTTATTCTCACAAGGTATAATTGAACTGTGGATCTCGGTGTGACAGTGTGGCTTTGGAAGTCAGGAGTTGTCTAAAGGATTAGGCAAAATCGGAGTGATGGAGCTGTGGCTTCTAAACACGATGATCTGGGTATAGCGGATTGCTCAGGGGTCCCTGCACTGCCTGTTGGCAGTCGCTGGAAGGGCACAGGGGCAGGGAGTCGCTGTGCCCCGCACCTTCCCTGAGCATCCTTATCTCTTACCGTGAGGGGTACGGCGTAGGGTTGGACCAAACCTGTGATCATATCCAGTACAGCCATTGTGGGGTCTTCCAAGCTTTGCACCAAAAGTGTGGGAGGATTTTTTGCCGATCTTTTTTTCTGAACTTGGGAAGATGGGGGTGGAGTGCTGTGAAATATTTACAGGCCATTGCAAGAGAAGGGAATGCCAGTGATGGAAGGGTTGGTTAAGGCAGAAAAGAAGAATGACAGTGGGAGCCCAAGGTTAGACAGGTGGGTTGCGTAGGTCTCTAGTAGCATGCCAGTATTTAATTGATGGCCTCTACTCAGTGCTTGTCACAGGGCATTTTCCATGAATGTAATGTTAAAGGGAAGCCAGGAAATTTTGTAAATGTATCTGAAGAGAGCATCTTATGAACCAGGACTGCCTGTAGGTGTTTGCTTAAGACGGGGAAAGGCAGAAAGCTGTTGCTTCCCCATGCAGAAGCAGGGCTTTTTCCTAATTGCTAGTGAGATCTCCTTTATGTAAAAAGTATTCATGCTGCTCTGCACTTGGACAGTTTTTCCTGGAAACCCCTGTTGGAGCTGGTGCATTAAAGAGTATTTCAATCTCTGTCTCAAAATTTACTGGAAATCCAGTTATCAACCTAGGAGCGAGATAGAAATCTAGGACATCATGAGCAGAAGTTTGGCTGAGCACTGAAGTATCTGAGGCTTTTTTAAAGGAGTATGTGTGTGTGTCAGCAGAGATGCTTGAGGCAGGAGGAAGAGTCGACTATTTATTTATTTAATTACTCAGCTTTGCCAAGGCCTAGGAATCAGATTGTTAAACTGAATCCTAAAGCAAACTTTCCCCCTACTCCCCGCCTCTCTCTTCCCCCCTCCTCTCTATCCCCCCACTGCCCACCCCCAAATGGCTCGAACAAAATATTTATTAAGCAGACTGCCTGGGCAACACACAAGGTCTTGCTTTTCTTTCTTGCAATCTTCTGTTTCAAGCACCACCTAATGGCTTCGGTGCAAAATGCAGAGCGCGCATCGCCACGCAGCAGCTGCCAGTTGTTCGGCTGCGGATCGCTCCGAGCAGAAGAAAGCTGCAGAACTTAATAGATCAAATACCAGTCCAAAAATGTAATAGCTAGAGGGAGTTGGCTTTCGTTTTTATAGCATAATACAGCCCCAAATGCCCAGGATATTATGATTTCACCGTGTAAATGCATTATACTACAAAGTAACCATTCATAGCGGCAGACATAGTGCTTGGCTCGTTATGATTTGCCTAATAGAAACGGGGAAGCTTTACTGTTTAAAACTTCTATATAACGTTTCGAGGGGAGCACTGTGCTTCTTAATTCTCTCCTTATTTTAACGTATTGAGCGAGAGAGCACAAAGCAGAAGCCTTGCTCAGCTTGGCTTCCCTGCCACTTGAATGAGATTTTTACATCATTAAAGCATATCAGATGTGCTACTCCCATGCTACAGGCACAGCTACAGATAATTTGATAAGGCAAACATGCATAACATAGACTTGTATCAATAATTAATTTCTTTTAATACTGACATTCTGGGGAGCCTGGGAATCTGGCTTTCCCAATAGCCCATCTGAGCAGCTGTCTAGGAGCCAAGGTTTCTAGTAAAACAAGTAGGCAAATGACCCGACAGGAACAAGTCCTATCAGATTGATATGTTCCCCAAACAATTGTGATTTTAGCACGTCAGCATTTTTGAACAAAGCAGAATTTAATCAGAAACTCCCGGAACAGCTTTAGTGTTGACCTCAGTAATCATTCTTCACGGTTAGAAAATGCCATTTCTTTACTCTCCTGTCACTTTTCCGTCCTTTCCTCTCCCCCTCTGTTACCTTTTTCTTGTTTCATGTATGTTTTTGAGCATGCTGTGGCAGCTGCCAGGTCTCATAATGTTGTTCGGAGCCTTGTCATGGATGGTGTTCTTCCCAAAGCTGCAGCCCTGGGAGTGCATCAGGCTCTCCATCTGAACCGAAGTGAGAAACAACACTTCCAGTCCTCGCCAGTTTGAAAGAGAATCTGAGAATATAAAAACTTAGCAATAAAGAAGTGTTCTTTTAAAGCTGCCTCCTAATTTTGGCATTAGAGGAAGAGCTAGCTCTGCTTTCTAAATATCTGGGGCTGGCATGGAGACCTGTGTTCTGATCTTTGGGTTTTTTGATATTACCTAAAAACTCTTTAACGTTGAAGTGAAGAAGGTGTAGGTGTCACAAAGCTGTTATGTGACACAGAAGAACTAGCCTGGAACATCTCAAGAGAATCACAGGCCAGAAACAGCAGGGCTGGAAGAGCTCTTTGCTTTCTCTCTCTGCCTCCTCTTGCTCATGTCTAAACACATCAAATTTCTAACTCTTGAAATCAGAAATTAAGGATCAATAGTGCTGCAGGTATGTGCCGTCTCTGAAACCAGCATATGTTTCCAGTTGAGTTTCATTAGGAAGGATATTTTAGTCTCAAATTAACCTTTGTTCTACACAATGCTGCTGTTGTGCAACCTTTATTGCTATGAATCAGAGATGCTGGACTATGAACTTGAAATTCTATGTATTTAAAAAAAACACACCAAAACCCCCTAAGTAATTAATTCCACATGACAGTAAGTTTCCTGAAGAGGTAGGGTGTGGGGGAGAGTATGTCCACCTCCCATTTGCTGCGATTCCCAACATGAGTTATAGGCCATCTGAGAAGCAGAAAAAAGAGGGGATTTTAAAAGGCAATTTGAATGTCTTTTTTTTTTTTTATCCCCTAATCCAGCAACACACTCACATTACATGCACACAGTCTGGGCGTAGCACCTGTCTGGGTATCCTCACAAGGGAAGGCCAGAATTACGCACCTGTTTTGTTTTGTTTTGTTTTGTTTTGCTGTCTTCTGCTCAAAAGTTTTATAAGTTGTTGCTGGAGTGGCACAAATCCAATAAACTGTCTGGTCCATAGCCTGCTCCTTGGCTTCTCAAACAGGAGCCTTATCCAGGGATATGAGGGGATTAAATGATATAATTGTTTTATATAATGTGTGCTGCGGCTCTGGCTGAATTTTAAAATGGAGGCTGCTTCCATTCCAGTTTGGAGAGCAGCCGCTTTCATTGCCCTGTGTTAGTTGTGGCATCGACTGCACTGGACCCCAGCAGGTACCAGGGCCCTCTCCCTGCCTGCTGGGGAAATACCTGCAGCACCTCTGGACGTGCTCGGGTGTGCTCTGCTCGGTGCCTGGAGGGGACTTTCAGGCCAAACAGGATGATGTTTTGTGAGATTTATATCCTTTCAGAAGTGGTTGGTAGAGAGGGGTGAGTCTGGGTTACAGCTAGGATTCAGGCAGCGATCCCGTGCCAAAGTCACGGTCAGGTGCTAAAACCATTCTGTGGGATGCAGTCCATGCAAACTAACCAAAAGCCAGAAAACTGCCAATGTAGGGTTTAGTAGTTATCTACTTTATAAAAAGTAACATTTTCATTTATAAAAGGTTCTAAGCATGCACATTTTTAAAAGCTATCCAAACCTAAAATGCTGAGGTTGCAAGTGCAGGAACCATGGAGTTTTCCAGAAGAAAAGTACATTTTTCAGGTTATCATTTTCCACGTGTATTTGTAAGAAATAGCACTACCTGGTAATTACAAATGAGTTTTAGAATTAATGCAGTGGAAATTATTTCTTCCAGTGCAGTTGAAAACTGCAGACTTCACCCTAAAGAAGTTGTGTTCAAGCAGGACAGAGCTACCTGAGCTGGGACATTCATTCCTGTGGTTTTCTCAGAGACTTTAGTACTCTGTATTTAGTCTTTACGGCAGTAACCTATTTTTAAGAAGTTATGTACTCATTAAGATAAGATGAAGCAAAAGATGGAACACATTGTTAAGGAATATTATCCATAAACTAATTTAGAGCTCAGTCACATGAAAGCCAAGCCCAGCTTTGCTCACACAGTACACGATAATGATATGTTTCAGGATTGCAGCTGAGAACAAATTTGACAGATCTATGCACTGTGCAATCACATTTGCTAATGTTAGTTTTAAAACAGTAAAAATCAATCCCGGTTGAAAATATTTTCTTGGGAAAGCTGAGAACCTATCTTAGTATTGCCTGGTAATAGATCTGGGCACCCATTCAGTAGGAGCACGCTGCATTGCCCTTGCAAGGATATCGCTGCTGCTGGCTCCCATGCCGTGTGCTCAAGCAGAGCTGCTGGGGACACGGGTGCCCGGTGGGTGACGGTGCTGAACTTTCATGATGCGCATCTCCAGATGCCTGCTCCAGGACTGGGATGGTCTGTCCTGGATGCTCTCAGCACGGGCCCTTTGAGTGACCAACTCAGGCTGCCAAATGAGAGTAGCAACATGGAGCATCCATAATGTCAGCGTGGAGATCATACAGAAGCCACCCTGCAGCTCTTTCTGAGCTGTACCTTGCCTGGTATTTCACCTCCAGGTAGAGGTGGTGGTAATACTTAGGTTTAAAGTGTTATTTGGTCATGCCTGGCCTTGGACAGGCGAAATAGCTGCTCTTCCCCATGCAGCCGTATCTTGCTGAAGGTACCCACCCTGGATCCCGCTCCCTCTTCTATGGATGACAAGGTGTGTCTGACAAAACACTCCCTCAGAGGGCTTTTGGATTTTGGAACATGCTCACTCTAAGTCTGAATTTGATAATGTCTTTATATGCTGCAAGACATCTGTTTGAAGGGAGTTTTGGAGAGAACCGTGAGATTACTTCCCATAGCAATGGATGAATAGAAAAAAGCTTCCATAGGTGTTTCGCTGGCTGAGTTCCTGCTGGAACAATCGTTCCAGTGCTTCTGGGTTTTCATTATATTGTGTAATTAGTGAAGGTGTCAGGGAAATTTGAGCCTAGGATAACCACGATTTTATCACTTTAGATCTTAATAAATAAGTGTTCTGAGGTCTAAGCTTTGCAAGTGGCTTAGACATGTGGGTCTCAGGGGTGGAAGCCACCAACATTCGCTTTGGGGGATAGCAACCCATGTATGTGCTGTTACTCTGAGGCAAAAGCAAAATAATTCAAATGAGGGAGCTGAACGATCTCTCCATACTTTATAATCATCACACATTAAGAATTCACACACTGACAGCTAAAACAGCTCAGCCAAATTGGGACAGCTGGTTATGTGTCCAACCCCTGTGATCCTTCCTCCTGTCTCTAGTTCACTTCTTAAAATACAGGTTTACGTAACCGGTCACATTTTTCAAAAGTTCCTAAATCTTTCTAACTAATTGGAGAGTTTTCTGAATTTTCAAAATATCTACAGATAAATTATGCAGATAGCATGGTGAAGATATTCATCCCAGCTCACACATTTATGTCCTGCTCCTGCAGTCGTACCAGGGGGAGTTTATGCACATGAGCAGCCTCAGTGAATCATTGTGGTGGTTATTGCAGAACGGGGCCTTGGAGTTAATCAAGTTGTGAAAACATAATTTCTTTCCTGTTCGAAATACAGCAAACAAAATTCTCATCTTATGCTTTTCTATTTTGCTTCCAGTGTTTCAATTTTCTTTTATTCAAGTGAATTAATTTTGCTAGCTAAATGCAACACCTCCTCTGGAATGCCAAGCAGAGGGGAATACTGCAGCGTGTTTGAATCTCGAAAACAAAATAATTGCTTTAAAAATAGCCTTATATTTCTTCATTTTATGACGTGCTCTCTTTAGACTCGATAATCATCTTTTCTTGTACTTGAGATACCTTCCCTCCCCACACCCACTCTCTCCTATCACCCTGAAATTCTGGAGGAATGGTGGAAGATGTACCTGGCAGCCTCATTCCCAGCACTGGCAGAGGCGATGGAGGCAGCCAGCCCTCGAAAGGATTTTGGGGGAGAGGTTTTGAACATTGTAAAATGAGATTTTAATGTTCTTCAGAAGCCTTTTGCTCTCTGCTGCAGCCACATTTGGATGCTCTGGTCTCTGGTGACCACAGAAGTTTGCAGCTCCTGGAGCAAGCGGTGGGGAAGGACCAGCGGCTAGCATCAACAACCTGCGGTTTTACTGCCGGTGCTTTTGAAAAGGGCATTTTGGTTGAAAAAAACCCAAACACCAGCGATATTCTCTTCGGGTGCGGAGGTGTGGGGAGCAGGGAATTAAAGCAACATGAGACACTCCAAAGGATGTGAGCAAATAATAAAAATGAATTGTTGTGGCTTCAGCCAAACTGAGAGTTTAGAACTAAATTTGCTTTCTGAAACATACCTCAGTAATGACAAACGGTAAAAGCAGGTGGAAACAAATCTATCCAGCTGCTGCAGCCAAGGGGAAGTTGGAAGCAGCCTGAATCCAGCAGGTTTCTACATGTTACATGAAAAGTGGTTGCTTGTCCAGATTGCAGTGTTGAAATGCCCATATTTCCTTAATGCTTTTTTAATGAAAAACCAGATCCGGGAGAACTTTCTCATTCCTTCTGTTTTCAGACTGGTTTTCAAATATTTCTTGGTTGTCTGAGAGCTCACTGTAATGCTGGGCAATTCAGAAATAAGTGAGGCCTGCTTAGAAAATCTGTTTCAGGAAGGTAAAGGCTTTTGTCTCGATGTGAATGACTTTTGCAAAAGGAGTTCATTCTTTACATTCTGTTCTTTGATGTGGCTCTGCCAAGTTATGAGTAAACAAAACACTTAATGCACATTTCTGTGTATGATTTGCTGAGGCTGATGTACAAAGTTTGAAGGGAAAGTTGAAGCTTTTTGGGTGAATAAAACCCAAGACTTAAAAGTGGTGAATACTTGCTGAAATCCTGTGAAAGAGCAGATTGTGCAACAGTTCTCAAAAAAGATAAAACGGGAAGGAGATAAGTAATGATTCTGTGTATTTGCTGTCTTAAGAAATAGGCTGGGAATGAACTGTTCTCTAGTTCTGTCCGCAGTCTCTTGTCAAGCAAATGCTTATCGGGTATATTTTCAGCCCACTTTCAAGGAAAATTTTTCCATCCTCGTCAACAGCATCAAAATCCAAGAAAAGAAGGGTGGGGAAGGTGCTGTGAAGTATGATTCTTGTCCTTTCAAAATAATAGGGAAAATTGAGAATACGTTAGGCTAGTTATTAACTTTTTCAATTTGTATGTTGTTTCTGGCTTAGTTTTCCTTCTGGCACAGAAAGCAGGGCATAGGGGGGAACGTTTCCTTGTGTTTCCTCCCGGCAGCTCCCGCTCGGCAGGCTCACGGAGGCAGGTCACTTTGCCCTCTCACAGCCAAGCAAGCAGCGCGGAGGAGATCACCCCTAATCGTGGCTCTCAGTGTGCGTTCGGTGATGTGATTCATGCTCTTGTATTGGAGAGCAATTTGCGTTCTCCCACAAAAATCAGAGACATCAAAAGAGAAAGTGTTATTTTGGCAGTCCAGGTAATTTTCCTTCCTCTCCATTTCTTACCCCTGGCAATAACCTGAAGGCTTCCCGCGAAAATATTTTGTGGATGATTTTAACTGTTGAAGAGGTCATAGAAGCTCCCAGAATCTGAACTTTTTTCGAGGGGATGTTGTCTGTCCTGCAAAGAACACATAAATAATATAAATAAATTAAAAAATATATAAATAATAGTTTGTTTTTCATATAAGGAGTCTGATTTTTTCAAGGAAAAAACCTACTTTTTTTGCTAGGTGGAACAGTGGAAGCTGTTGGGTTGTGAATGCTTGAAGAAGTGTGGCCCCAAGGTCTGGTGATTAAAGAAAACTTTAAAAGTATGAGATATTTCTCACATTAAAAATCTGTACAGGAAGACCAGATAATATCACAATCAACCTTCGCTAAAATGCCAGTAATGTATTTTTCTGGCAGAATATATACATTAGCTATATACACCACGACAGGCTGGAGATTTTTGTGCAGTGATTCCCGACTATGAATATCTAAAGCAAAATAGCACAGGCAGTATGGCGCTGGATAATGACTTGATCATCTGTGTATAGGTTACTAGAGAGTTACTACCATTGTACGAAGTTCAGAGGAGGATAGCTGAGGTGTAAAGCAGGAAAACTGCTCTTAGAGTTGTGTTGAAAAAAAAGGCTCATGGGCTTTTATGGTTCAGAATATATGAAAAAGGACCTAGTAAAACAGATAAAAAAAAATGGCTAGCCCTGATAACTGTGGTGCAGAGCCTGGTCGGAAATCTCAGATACTTCTTGGAGCAGTAGCAGAAAAACAGCTATAAGAAATAAAGCTGAGTTTTCTCTCACCTTATTTGGAGATTAACCACACATATATGTTTCTCTTGTTTGGTCTGGGTTTTTTCCCCCAGGTTCCTCTACTTTATTTTAAGTGCACAAGTTTACAGAAAGGAGAGCCTCTGTGTTCAGTGATGGAACCATGCAGGTTCAAACCTTTGGCAAAACATCGTAAAATTTGGCTTTCTAAAGCAAGTTTGATGCAGTCCCACTGAAGTACTCACATTTGTACTTTGTGGTGATTCAAGGTGTTAATTCAAGATGTGACCTTTCCCAGAGGGCTGACCCTGCAGGTGCAGAGATGGCCCCTGCCAGTGGGATGGAGGCAGCAAGAGAAGCACACACACACACACAAACAGGCAAAAACTCAGGGTTGAACTGCATTAAAATCCACCCAGACAGCCCAGGTCACCATGATGTCATCTTACTGGCTCTTTAGGAATTTCTTTGCCGTGTAGGTGTGACCTCAAGGTACAAAGAACCACTTCATTTTAGTGGTGCCCTGCTTTTGTGCCTTGCTTGAATCTGGTCATAGATCCTAGTCAAGCATTGCAGTGACGATCGCGCAGGGCTCAGAGGGGGAAAAATGATAATGAATCAACTACAATTTATTTCCAAGCTTTTTTGGACGGGCCTCCTATGTCATCAAGCTTTCGATGGCACCAGGCCAGCTTGGCACTTAGTGCCCTGGCTGGACATCACCACGGGTCGCACAGAGGCTTTTTTCTTTTCCAAGGAATGCTTCCTTCTCTCTAAGTGGTCTAAAAATATGCAGATTACGAGAGTCAAGGCACAATCATTTCAACTATTTATGAAGGGGAGGCACTTGCAGTGAAACCCAAGCTATTCTGAACAGGGGAAAACACCTAGGCCACATCTATGGCATAGTGCGCATTGTGCATCTGAAGTATTGTAGAGAAAGGCAAAGTTTTTCCAGAATAAACACTGTTCAGTGTCAGCTGTACATAAGCAGAGCCGAGGGAACTGAGCGGAGCAATTACAGCGCTTTGCAGAATCAGAAAAGTGACTAGCAAGCTCTTAGGAGAGCAGCCACTGTGATCCTAGGAGATCTCGGAGAAAGAGCTACGAAATGACGATAACAACAACAAAAAAACAAAACAACAACAACAAAAAAAAGCAAGAGGAGAGTTCAACGTCAAACTGGCAGACTCTACAGTGTCATCTGTAAAATGATATCATCTGCCAGAAAGCCTGCTGCCAATTCATACATTTTTCTGCATTCACAAGTTACAAGTGCGCAGCTGTGAGGCTATTGAATTTCATGACTGTACATTTGCAGCTTGTGAATTTGTCAGTAGGCATTTCCATCTTGATAATATTTGTTGAGAGCTGTGCAGTATGTATTGCCTTTATATTAGATATGCTTAGTACAGTCTGCAAATGCTAATCTGAGGATCTCTGCTGGACCACAGTAAAAGTAGCTAAGACCCACTATTTTCCTACTGGTTTGCATTTATATTTCTTGATTTTTCAGAGCTATTAAGCATGACTGGAACCTCATTGTGAAAAGCAGCTGAATATATATATGTATTCTGAAACAGGGGAACATCATCCACTTGCATTATCATTAATTTCTTTTCTTTGCTTTTTTGTGTTTAGTTCTATGGAAACCTCATTCCCCAGCATGTGATACCCCGAATGCCAGAATTGTTGGGCGATTAGAAAAATGATTTTTGAAAAAAAAAAATAAACATGTTAAAAATACAGCAGCAGTGATTTTTCATGTACATTAATATCTTTTCAAATTAAAAAAAATAATTAAAAAGACCTGTGAAAAATAAGGAAGCTTTCCTTTGGTGAATGGAGGAAGCAAAAATGTCTGTTTAAAGTAGTTTGCTGAACACCACATAGGAAATCTCACTTTTAGCAATGGTCTATAAATGTGTCTCTCTTAAGCTGAGTATTCTAGAAATTTCAGGCGAAATTGTGCCTTAAAGGTACAGTTCTGAAGTAAAGGGATATCTGTGTAGAAGGAAAGGAGACCTAAGAAAAAAACAGTCTTTTTCATTTGGAGTTCACTTTGTAATATCTGGGCAGCACATTTCACAGTGGGAATGCTGCCAAAAGCCTGGCTGTGTAGTAAATAAACATTTCGGGGAAAAGCTGGCTCAAAGAAGATGGCTAGCCAAGTAGGATCTTGAGTGTCTATTTATTAATTTGTTTATTCGCTTTAATTCTGTCCTTGTATATGACACCGATATGTGTATGGTTAGCAAATGACAGGTTCATTCACCAGAATCAAGATATAATTAGACAATAGCCTGTTATGGCTGCAAATGCCAACTCTTCTTGCTGTAAAACGTGGTCGGCAGAAGCCCCCATCTCCCTGAGAGGCAGCAGCAACTCCCGTGGTGGTGCGGCCTGCTCCTGGCAGCAAGCCTTCCCCCACCCCGCGCCCAGGGGCCTCTACTTCATGAGTGGCCTTCTCACGTACAGGGGGGCAACTGGTGACTTTCTATGTTAAAATGATCACAAAATGCACCTTGTGAGAGGGCAGACAGCAGTATGGAGCGTGCTTGGTGGTTGTTTGGGATCCCAGTGCCTTGGATGGTGACACGCCATTGGGAGGAGGCCATCCCTGGCTCTGGCTTGCCCTCTGGGCTGAATTCAGAGCAGTGAGTGCAGTGCTCTGACCAAACTGTGCCTTACGGCCATGGATTCCACCTAGGAAAGCCCCTCGTGCCATAGCTGCTGTAATTTGATTGCTTTCTTCGTCACATCCTTGGTGCTGGTACCTGTGAAGTCTCTCTTAGGGTGTCCTAAAGGATCCTCCAGCCCAGCACACAGTTACTGGAGCACACACTAAAGACGAAACAAATTCCGAGTTGGGTTTTCCCAGTCTGTCACAATCCGTGACTGCTGGAGCAGTGAGCTGTTTCAAAGGCGGCTCTCGCTGGGATTATTTATCCCTTGCCGACGTGTCTGCAGTGCCTGGGGAATAACAGAGCTTGCTGAGACTGGGAGCTGTTTGCCACCAAAAGCCCAGGTGCATCTTCTTTCTTTCTGTGGAATTGAATCTTATTTCACTTCCCTCACCAACTTAGGGGAAGATAATACTAAAAATCTTTTGCTGGCCATAAGTAAATAAATAAACAAGCACCAGAGTTCAAGTATGTGTGGCATCTTGCTTTCCCTTTGCAAGCAGTGTAAACAAACAAAGCAGTCTTTTTTACACTACTTCTGCAAAACATTGCCAATTGATAATGTAGTAGTAATATTAACACATGCCTGTTCAAAAATGTGACACATACTTTTGGGTCTTTGAGATTAGTTCCTCCAAAGTGCTTTTTCTTCGGCTGCCTGACAAGGCTTTTGGCTCCACTTCAGTCTGGTAAGAAGACAGCTGCTCAAATTCTGACACAAATGAAGAAAATTGATGGTATGCCATCTCCAAAATTCCCTTTTTCCTGGCAGGCACTACTAGACTGAGTGCTAGGAGTCATTCAAAGTTTCGGGCTTTTTTTTTTTTTTTCCTCAAACGTTAGCTGGGGGAGGATTTGGGGGTTGCTTAGTTGGCTGGGCTGCTTCTAATAATGTTTGACACTTGCATGGAGTCTGCATCTCTCAGAACATAAACAAGTATCATAGCATTAATACTTAACACTGCTTAGCCAGCTTGCTCGTTTAGCTGCTGTTGTACACTGAATTATCATTAGCATGGCTTTGCATAACGTTTTAGCAATATATTTATCTTTGTCATGGAAATGCAGGAGAGACAAACTCCAGTGAGGGTCCCTGTAAGGATGGATCTTTTTAGGGGTGTTTCTGTACCTCTGGGTCTTCCTGGGGTATTTCTTTAAGGAAGGTAGAGATGCATATGGGTGACCAAGAGGAATAATGCCTAGTAGCTAGCGAATTTTGTTTGCCCACCACAATATTCCTCTGAACTCTCTGATTCTCCCTCTAGTGCGTGAGCCTAGAGGTGTTCTCAGGGTTGTGAAGAGCACTTGTTACAGAGTACATGCATTTATTGTTTTAGCTGAGTACAAAGGAAAGTCCTTTCATTGTGCTTTGCTGCCACGGTTTTCCTGCTCCTCGAGGTAACGCAAACTACATTTTCCATGTTGTTCCTCATGGACTATTTCCTGAGTCAAATTTTTTGTCTGCAAAAGACCTCAGTTGTATGGGACTGTGTAAAGTGTACCTTCACACCTGTCTGTCTAAAAAGTAGTGAATTTCTTGTGTGACCATCCCATTGTTTTAGAAATAAAACCCTAGTCTAGTTTTAGACGACTTGTTTTCATGATTGTCAGTATTGTTGCGAAGGGTTTGATTTTGATACACAGTTTGCTATTCGTTTTTAAACCTCCATGGAAAAGAATCTATGTAAAGCTCTGAATAATGCACATGACATATGCTGCCTGTCTTGCAGAAGGAACTGACGAACCTGACAGCACTTTGCATTTTCGGAGCTGGCGAATAGAGACAGTAAACTTTAGTCAGGAGTTTTTGGGACTCGGAGGTCAAACCAAGAAGAGTTCAGAGCTGCTCTAGCAGACACGGTAATTAAATGGAGCTCAAAGGATGTGTTCAGAGCTGGCCTGAAATTAAATATAATCTAGTTAGTGTTACTATTACTTCATAAAGACACCTTTTTCCTTGGGGTGGTAGAACTTACGTCCATCAGTTAACAGCAAAATCCCTTATCTAAAGCATTTAACATTCAGCAAGCTTAGATGAACAGGCAGCAGGATCTCATAGGTTTATATATAGGGAAATGCTAATAAAGGTGGTGCTATTAACTTTGTCACAGCAATAAATAACAGCTATGTACACAGCTCAACTCAATTTTCTTTGTTAGATGTGGAATTAATAACTACTATCAATTTTTATTACCCTCCACTGTTGTTCCTTCGCAGTACCTGGAAACTTGCACAAGATGGGTGATGCCTTTGCAGCAGCTACTGTGCACATACGTGAAAGTAGGACACACACTGGTAAAAATGCTTTGGTTCTTTAAAGTAGGTAACAAAGCTATACCCAAATCTATTGAATCTTGACTGCTATTGAGTATTTTGTGAAGGTAGCAAAATTCAGTCTGATGAGCAGCTCTGAGAGAAGAAGATTCAATTCTTACTTGAGGGAAATAACAAGTTAAAGTGGGGTGGTTGTTAAAATAATACTAAAAGAAATAATTTTCAAGAATCAAATACTGACACACACCCCCAGTCCAATTTTGACTTAAGTTCCTTGTGAACTAGTTATGGGCTCAATCAAAAATATCATTTTTCTAAACAATATGTGGATGGAAACTCTTCAGCCAGCTCATTTCACAGCCATTTGGAGGAGGCAGCACCATGTGCAAGAGGCTGGTGAGTGCTCGGAGGCAGCTGCAATGCTGTTGGGGCTGCGAGGTTATTGCTGTCCCCTCCCAAAGGCAGCAAGCGCCCTGCCAGCGCGTGGTGTCAGCTTTGTGTCCATCAGCAACTCAAATCGGATATACTCAATCCATATGAACTGGTAGCCAGTTTTGATGTTTTCATCTCAAACAAGTCCTTTTTGGTTTTTTGTTTGTTTGTTTGTTTGGTTTGGTTTGTTTTAAGAGACTAGGAGAATCTGGGTTTTGTCCAGCTGAGCTTTCCCGGAGCGATGGTTTTGCCTTGGACCTCGTACAGGTGGGGTGCATGGAACACGTGTGGCAGAGTTTACCTTTTTAAAAAATACAGCTAGCTCCTTTGTCTCTTAGGCAACTGCAAAAATAACTCCATCAAGAATAAACCTGCAAACAAGGGCGAAAAAGCAGAACTGTGTGAAGACATGAAATATACTGGTTTAAATAGTCCTGCAAAGCTCTTTCCTCCCCCTGTACCCTTCCAAGGTGGTAATGATGTGCTCTGATTCTTAAGCACAAATCCTGACTTGCATAAATTCAGAGATTTCATCTGTATAATCTGCAAATTACTAAGATAGTAATACCTGGATATTTTATGGCACATCCTTAAGTCAATAGGCAAAAGGTTTCTGAATAAAAGCCTTAAAATTACCTTATGAATTATTAACTATTCCCTGTATTACCGTTGAATTATAAAGACGTAGAAAAATAGGAAGGAGAATTGAAAAGCATCAATCTCAGGTTCTTCAAAGTGTAATACTAATCCTTTCAGCAGTGTACAAATCTTTTATTAAAGATAAAGAGGAAGCTATACTTTTTTATTTACTTGAGGAGATGTTCAATCCACATGATTAAAAATCTCATTACTGACTCAAGTCAGGGAAGTGATTTATTACTGAAACAAAATAGAAGGAATTTTGCTGCCCATAGCTGTATTTATTGTGAAGAAAACTCTCTGTTTGTATCTACTTTTGTGTGTTAGCTATTTCTAAGGGTGGATTCCATTTTTCTGGGAATGATGGGGCTTTGCTGCAGTCTGCAGCTGAAGTACTGCTACCTTAAGAGAGAAAGCCTGAATGAAAATTACAGGTACCAAGGGATACATTTTTGCTCTGGTAAATTTCAATGAAGCAGATGATGTCTGATTAGGTAACAGAATGTACAGAAATTCAGGATTTTATACATAGGGACAAGATATGCAAGTATAGCTAATACTGAGAAGCAAGTGGCGGTATTTTAGGGATTCTTCACGTATCATGTATACTAATATTTATCAATCAGTATAATATAGATGTACTGTTCAAAAAGAGCCCTTGAAGTGAACTGTCAGTTTACAACGATAAAAAATGATGAACTCAATGACATTATTTCCAGAAATACTATCCTACTTAGGGAAATATATCTAAGAATATACGTAGTATTTTTGTCCTTACCAGACCTGAAGCAGGTCAACTATTTTGTCTTTTTTTTGGCAGCTCTGTGGGTGCCTTCTACTTGAAAAGGGTAAATGTCTTAAATATTGAATTATGCCCAGCGTAAGTTCCAGTGCTATTTATATTACAGCATACAATGTAAAATGGAGATAATACGGAATTTATTTACGTCACAGCAGCTGTGGAAAAACTGGGTTATGCACAGTTGCATATAAAGACAAGACATTAAATGGTGCCATCAATTCCTGCAAGCCAGCAGAAATAGCTTTTCTCTCCCTGATAACCATGCCTGGATGGCTCCCAAGGCTGAGTGCTAGTTTTGCACATCCCACAGGAAGTTTGGATTCTCTCCTACATCGTGGGTGGAAAATGCCTGGTATTATCATGACAGGTGCAATAGGTACTGAAACGTAAACCTTTCACTGATCCTGGGTAACATATTGCCGTCCTAGGCTTTGCTCCAGAGGAGTGTTTTGGGAGAAATTACGTATCTGGAGGTAAAGAAACATTTCTGGAAATAGGTTGCTTCAAAAATTTGGCAGCTCTTCAGATGTTCGAAATGTTAGAAGTAGTCAAGGCAGAGATCGAATAGTGGGTGGAGGGAGGCAAAGAAAGCAGTTAAAGGTGCATAATGTATTGTAAAACTGTGGGAGAGATCTGTTGCACAAACATCATGGTCATTTAAGGAGGGATTCATGTGGCAGCTTACAAAACTGTGAGAACTGAATTTGTTAAGCACCTTTACTAAGCTCACTTGTTCTCAGTCCGCCGTTGTATTTCCATCTGGCTTTGGCGTTCGAAGCACTAAGCAACTTCACCTTCCACTCACCAGCTGCAGAACTTCAGATATTAAAAAATAACCAAACTGTCAGAGTATTTCCAGTTTCTCGACTTAAAGCTATGTCTTGGTGATCTCAGGAGAAACCCAATGTAAAACATTGTGCCATGGAATTGCAGAAATGCTGAGGGGACTCTTTCCAAAGGTTAGGATGGAAAAGCTGTTTTCTAGCGAGAAGGAGAGATCTTCAGCTTCCAGTAAGACCTGGCAAGTCCAGCAAGATGTCAACAGGCATAGCACTCTCCACATGCCCCATGGACTTTAGGTAGTTTGCAGGGCAGAAGTAAACATGCCGTGTAAATTTGCAGGGCAATCCATAAGTATGCTCCGTCAGTGTGTCTTCAATTTGAGCAGCTCTGGGATATCAGGAAGCAAAGAAATATAAGTGGGAGTCATACTCCTGGTTGTGTTTGGCCTGTGCTGATTAAGCTGCGTGACTTTACAAGGAAAGGCAGAATGTGAAAAATGCCACCAAAATGTCTTTTTAAAATATCACTGAAATCTCTCTCCAAAGTGGTTTTTGTTGTCATAGTTTTGGCAGTTGAGGGAGGATCCTCAAGAGAACAAGAACTTGTTTTCTCTGGAAAATATGTTTTTCTTTCTTTTTTTCTCCTATATTTGCACATAAGTGTTGTTATGTTTTCATTTCCATCTGGAAGGTACAATCTTCATCTGAAATCTTTCTGTCGTAGCTTTATGAAATAGAATCTAAGTAGGTGATAATGAACACATTAAACATCTGATGATGATTAACAAGATACTTTTAAGATCTTGCTTTATCCCATGGAGTAATTTGTGTGTGTAAATGCATTACATGCCAATGTCTGCTCAACCTGAATCCTTCCAGGATTTTTCCTGCTTTCAAAGGGAGGGTTATATGAGTGTGTTAGATTGGGTTGGGAGTGCGACTGTCCACATTTCTGCACTTAGGTTTGCAACTTGGAGACCCTCAGCACCAATTCTGTTGCTCTGTCGAGAGGGTCCTGTTGGCTGGCAGTGCTCACTAGTGTACACATAGCTTAGGTTGTTCCTTGCATCATCTCTGTGAATGACAAGGCATCAATTAGGCAAGATGAATTTTAAAAATATAATGTATGTGCTAAATGGGATAACCGCTCATTTCTGAGCTTATGTGAATTTTGTTTTTCAGATGTTTACCTTCAGGAATACTCAGCAACTAAGAAGTATTTGCCCCAGATACTGCATTCTGGATTTCATCTGCCAGAGTCTGGGTTTTCTCTTCATAAATCTTTGGTAAGTTTGTGTTTGTGATTTGGCTTGAGTTTAACTTTATTTTAACTGTATTTTGTTCTAACTGTAGTGTAATTTGTTGTAAATATTATTGAAAAATCTGATTTTGAACATCTGAGAAAAAGACAACAGCTTGGAAAAGGAATAGAAAAATCACAGAGATAAAGATGCACCCAAATAGTCTGTCTAACAACTAGCAAAATTATAAGTTTGGATTACAATCTAATTTACAGCTTATATATATTGTAACTTTTCTGCATTTATTGTACTGTAGAATACCAAGTCAATGTCAATGATTTGACATTGCTTTCAAAAAGTACAATTACAGTATATTCCATGGAAGAGTTATGTTTCACAGCAGTCCTTTGTTATAGTTGGCAATAAGTTTGACACAGCTTGGTTCAGAGCTGAGTATTTAACTTTTTTCCAAAACATCATTCAATAAGGCACTTGTAAGACTTTGCAATGTATTACAAAAAAGCGCATCTATCAAAGCAGTGCCATAAATGTATTTATTTATGAATATGTGCATGCACGTATTTTATGTATATAGATTGATAAGTATGAAAAGTTTTCAAGGTCATTGCTGGAATATGTGGCAGACCTGAAGAAGTGTATCTCTCATAGGTATGTGATAACTCAAGAAATGCCACAACGACCCTAAAAAGAGCTGTGAAGAGCATGGTGTTGAAAGGGAATTAAGATACGTAATTTTGTTAAGATTTACATTGTGCTTGAACAGATTACTCTAGTCAAGGTCTGGACTCTTTGTGCTGATTGCTGCATGTTATGAGGCAGCCTTTTTGTTCAAGCTTTTTACCTGATGGCTTCTCAAATATTGCTGTGGCTTTTCAGGCTGGTGTTCTGTGTCTTGGTCTGAACCCTGGGGCTACAGGTGCTTCTTATTTTACCTTCACCCCGTGCAGTGCAATGCTTTTCTGAAACCAGGTTATAGAAAAGCAAAGACTGAAATGTGGCGGGGGGGGGGGGGGGGGGGGGGGGGGGGGGGGGGGGGGGGCGAAGAGGTTAGATAATGCTTATAAGATCCTACATTACATGGTGTCTTCCTCCCATGTTCGTTGCCTGTAACTTGCCATTTGGGGTACAAGGGCAGGGAAATGTTTGCCTGCTGGTGTATGAATGAAGGATGGGCCAACGGCGTGCCAAGCCTGGCTTGGGCTGGGGCAGAATATGGGCTCTGCTTTCAAAAAGCCTTTAAGTATTTATGCAAATAAGGACTCCAATGGAGAGTTTAAGCAGATCAGGTAGGTAACTCCTGTTGATTTCTTATCAAAAGGCATGCTTTACATCTTAAAGTTATCTGCGTTAGCTGAAGGCTAAACACTGTTCAAATCCATCACTGTTTAATGTGCTTGAAATGCCAACAACGTCTTCTGCCAACCAATGTTCTCGGGTAGTTTGTGGATGTATAAATTTGTGTAGTCAGCCAAATTCTCCTGGTCAACACATTTTTCCTCTCTAGTTTAATACTGGGGACAGAAGAACAACAAGACCTGTATTTTTCTTTCTATGTACCGGTATGTATCTGACAGGAGGGAGTGAGTAACTCCTAGTTGGATCGCCAGGACATTCCCCACAGCTCTGGGGGATCCCTCTTGTCTGACATGGGGCTGGACTGACATAGAAGGGGAAAAAAAAATATCACAGACACAGGACTCTTCATGAAACAGCAGCCTTGGGGTTTGTTTAGCACCCGAACACAAAGCTTGCGTCACGCTGAGTCCCAGGTCTCAGCCTGCGGGATGAACCAGAGGCTGGGGGCCAGGCCAGCTGGGAGAGGTGCCGTTTCACAATGCTACTACCTGTGGTTAGACTTCTGCTGCTGAGGCATGACTGCCCCACTTTTGGGAATCCCACAGCCTGCTAGACAGCAGACATTTTAGGAATTTCCCAGCAGATAACAGATTATCTAATCTGTTTGTATTTATTACCTTAAAAGCGCTATCGTATTTTGACAGATGGTGTCAGCTTCACCACAGATCTAAGGCATGTTCAAGAAGATAATTGCTTAAAAATACAAATTTTTGGAACAAAACAGTGAAAGTAAACAATAATATGCACTATTAATATTATATGCAGTAATAAACTCTGCTTTGTTTTCTCCTAACTTTGATGCAGGCGATACACCACAGATCTGGCCAAGCCAGGAGGGCTGTTGGAGCTATTTACTGCTGATGTTTAGGATGAGCCGTGTTGCAGGCAGCATAACACAGGCCGTGGCAATGGTCACTTGTCTTAACTTTTAAAGCTGTGCCCTCTCTGTGAAGGTTGTAAACCCCAGATTTAATACAAGAGACAGTGAAGCTGTGAGCAACGTGCCTTAGTTCAAGTCTTTCTGCCTCTATTGGGAGCGCGTTGCAGGAGCCAGGCGTGGCTCAGCGTGATGCCCTTTGGGATGGAGGCTCAGCACGTCACACCATCACTCTCTGACCATAAATCTCATGTCATGGACGGGGTCTGAAACCCAAACTTTTCAACCCTTTGGACTGGGGTTCTGAAGGACATTTACTGGATGCGTCAGAAACAGATGGCCCAACTCGGGCCTTAGTGTTAGTAGGCGATTGCTTCAAACTCCTTCAGTAATATCGCTTTGGTGTAAAGATATTAAAGAAGCAGGCTTAATGAAGTAATTATAATCAATATTACATAGGGGTTTAGAGCCCTCAGGCTGGAGTCTTAATATCATGGTCTAACACTCTATTTAAGAGAACATCTTGTATGTATTATTTACATCAGATATTAGACCTGCTGTGCTAATGCCAGTGACGGCGACCCAGGGGATTTATTAGCACCAGCTATGCTATTTATTTGGAAGAAATACAGTGTAATACTTGAAGCTACAAAATCAGTTTTGAAATAAATAGATCTTCATGTCAGATAAATGCTGGATGAAGGCTAAATTCAGACTGGCTTCCTGATAGATAAGGGGAAATGCTCTGCTGGAGATGTAATGTTAATGCAGTACAGCAGGGGATTTTTTAGAATATCATCCCCAGTCTCTGTCGTTTAGAGCAGTGGTACATCAGGCCTCTGGAATCTCATTGCTTAGGTCTGGATTTTGAGACATTTCAGTTCTTGTTGTGTTTACTTAAATACATTTAGCTCTTTCTCATGTTCTGGTGGCTTCAAAAACTTTACCTGATTTTGTTCACTGACAAGGCTGGAAGCTTAGGTAAAGATAAAGATAAATAAGCTATGGCTGTGAAATGGCACGGGCACGACAATCCTCGTGGGTAGGTCTCAGAGCCAAATTGAGGTTATTGAGTCAAGCTGGAAAAACCTTAATGTTCTGCAGGTCCACAAAATGTCTTTCTGTGGTGGAAGGAGATAATGTTTTGAATTTGGTTTGAAATATATCTTTCTTGCTTTCTTTCTTTTTTTTTTTTCTTGAGTGACTGTGAAGATCATCCTATTGATATCTGGTGTTAGTCCTACTGATACTATTGACAGTTATTTCATCACAGTTGTTGATGGAAGCCACCTCAGAAAGTTTATATCCAAATAAAACAAGAAGTGTAATAACTGGAGGCACTATGGGAAAAGCCTGAGAGTGGCAGTGGTGGAATCCTGATCCCAAAGGCGCCCTTATGTTTGCTGAAAGTGCCGCATGAACACATTAAAAATTCTGGATCTGGGGCTTGTGTGATAACTTTCCTCTGGAAATAAATTCAAGATTTCTTCAGCCAGGCAGCTGAAAATCCCAAAATATGAGGCTGATTTTCCTGAAACTTTTTAGCACTTGGAGTTTACTCCTCTCTCCCTCCTGTTGCTGGACATGTTCAATGTTCCCTTGTGGTGAGAGAAGACTGAAATGTGGCCACATTGCAACGTTGTGCTGGCATGGCTGTGTTTGCTCTGATTGTGAAAAATTCATGCCTCTAGATGATATCACTGTGCAAAAGGCTATGATGTGGATACAGCTATCCTGACCAAGGAACTCATCTGCTTCACTTGTCCTCCTAAAAGCTGATGTTACTAAGCCAGCAGAAAAACTCCTTCCATAAGCATATGCTGCTTCTACTCTGGGGGCTCTGTATATGTAGCTATAGGAGTATACAGAGACTTCCTTCTGTAGCTGAGGCATAATTTATATAGTAAGTATATTTTTCTATAAGTGCTGCAGATGAACTTAGTAAAAAAAGGAGTTTTGCTGATGCCACTACTCTTAGTTGTAGGTATTGCTGCTGAGGCCACTAATTTCTTGATCCATAAATATACGTGGCTTATTGTAAATTCAAAGTAGCTTAATTTCATCCAGGAGAATGCAAGTTATGCATCATCTTTGTTCTCTGCCATGGTCCCCCAAACCAGGAAGTAATCTGTAAGATCTGGGAACAAACATACTGTTCTCTGTGCTGTCTAGGAACCCATATATACTCAGTAACAGTATGCAGTCCTGGAAAAGATTTTGAAAAGGAACTTGGGCAAATACGATCCAGGTCAAAGCAGTTGTCTTTCTGTTTCTGCTTTGACCTTTAATTTATTAATTTTTTAAAAGATTCTTCTCTTCTCAGCGCATGGGAGGAACATTGCCCACCAAGCTCCAGCTAACTAGCTGATTTGCAGTTTACTTCCTATACACCCCAGCTTAACTAGGCTGTTACTGTTTCCTGCCCCTCATTACACTAACCCTGATCACCGACACAGAACTGGAAACAAATTATTATCAAAGCACAGAGGAATAAGAGCTGCTAATTTGTTTTGGTCTCTCCTCTCGAAATTATACATATTGCAGAGTGCTTTACAAAGTATATTATGTGGCCTGAAGGAGCTTGGATATCTAACTGTTGCTTTACAGAGGAGAAAGCCTTTGTTATATTGTAAATAACTATATATACATTATGTTACCCCTTCCTTTTAGGACAGAGAGAGGGATTAACACAGGCAGTTCAGGTGGATGGGCTGCAGGCCAGGAGGGCTCTTACTTTTATACCATGACTGCACATTGTGGGAAAACATCTGTCCCTGCAGCTCCAACGGAAAACAGGAGAATTTCGAACAGAGGTTAACTAGCACATTCTACAGTCCTGGTGCTGAGAATACAAGTTGTAATTGTAGTATGTGTCAGCTGGCTGAGTTAAACACTAGGTTAGCGTGTTGCAGAAATATAGTGTTCTAGCAGTGGCTGGTTTGCCAGGAGAAAAGAAAATACACAAACACACAAAAATACCAAACCCAAAACCCAGACAAAAAAGAAATAAATTCTGTGTCTGTGCTTTTCTTGTCTAGGCATCAATAATAGCAAGTGGGGCAAATTCACCAGCTGTGCAAATGGATTCAGAGCTACTTGAGTCAAAGGAGCGGTGCTCAGGCATGGCAGGAGGGGCTCTTTCACATGAGGGTGGCAATGACTGGGAAGCAGTGAAGCAGAGGCGAGCCTGCAGCTGGGGTCTTGTTTGCTAGAGGGCTTAAACTGCACTGATTTACATTCCGAGCGCTGCTTTCTTCCTTGTCTGTGATAGCATTGGCCACAGTGTGCTCTCTGAAGAGTTGGGGAGTTGTTGTGGAGAAATGGAGATGAGTTGCTTGGAGCTTAAGTGCACAAGACGAGGAAAATTTCGGCATAAAAACAAACCAGAAAGAGTAAGTCACTGGTGCTGTGTTTGGAAGGGGTCTGTCAGGTGCAGGCAGTGAGTTTTGGGCTGCAGTCCCCTGGGGACGTGGTCAGGTGTTGTCCCCTGGGGACGTGGTCAGGTGTTAATGACATAGAAAGCCCTGCTGGGCTGGTTGGCGTATCACCAGTGCAGCTGCTGGTGTAAAGGACAGCATAGTGCAGCGCTTTGGGTTCTTCACATTACAGTGGGCTGGCACCTGTCAGATATGCAGGATGTCATTGTCCTTCTTGTGTGGTTTTGAATTATTGAGGCCTGTTAACCATGTGCAGCTATGATACCTGTATGGAATCTGGCTTCTCAACATGCAGAGCAAAAGATTTGGTAATGAAATAAATTAGTTTTCCAGCTGTTTGGCTAAAAGTGGATACTTTAAGAGACTTGCAAAGATTTTATGTACCTGAAACTGTTAGTTAATGGGAGTTACGTATTCTACATTTGCAAATTTTCCATTCAGTGGTTTACCTTTTTGTCATTAAAATAGTGTGAAACATTCATAATAATGACCCAAACTTGCTTGATTTAACCTCATTAAAAATGCAGACTTAATTAATTGTGTGGCTTTTGAGATACCTCTGTGGGAGGAAGAGGGTTTGTTCTGGATTAACAGCACCACCTCTTCCCTCGATTTTCTACTTCTATACCATGAGGCTTTGTGATGTTTATTATTATTTTGTGAGGTTGGGGTTTCCTTGAATCTGAGAGAAAAACTGCAGACAAGGGCAGGATCTGTTTATCCAGGGCAATACAAGCGCAGCTGGTGGAGATGATGCAGCCTGTGTCTCAAGCTCACAGCTGAGGGCCAGGAGCAACTTCTCCATAACCTGCTGCTGCAGTTTGAGTGCTTGGGGTGACTTGTTCCCTTCCTGTAAGTGGTAATCCTGCAGGATAGCTCGTTTCTGACATAACGTCTGAATCTGTTCAGTTTGAGATAATATTGGTATCGGTATTTGGGTTTGACTAGCATTGTGTTTCAAATTAAGCAAAAAATCTGCTTTTGAAGAGTATTTCCATAGTCTGACAAAATCAAGGCTGCGCATGAAAGGTGGGCTGGGGAAATTCCAGTTCTTGAACTAAGAAAACATGAAAGTTTGTGAACGTGGACCGGATCGTAACCTCTTCTAAGTGAATTTTGGAGTTATTATTTCTGTGCTCTACCAATGCATCATACAGTGAGAACAGGATCTCAGATTCGGTTTGAGATTCTCCAGCTTGAGATAAGGAATCAAAACAGTATAAGAATTTACAGGAAGGGAGTGGGTAATGTTTAAACATTGCTCCATCCTTCCTAGAGAGACTGCATAAACTTAAACAGTATTGGAAATGACAGCTGAGATTAAAACAGGTCATCTCTTGTGAACGGTTTCACAATATCCCTGCTTCTGTGACGCTGTAAGATGGAGAAAGTCTGCTGTTGGCAAGCTGTCGGGGAGAGCGTGTTTCGAAACGAATTGTTCCCTGTGCAGCAAACGCAAGCAAGGACATTCTTCCAGCATCTGTAAGAGCCTGGTGTTCGCTCACGCTGTTTACAAAAGTTCTCTCTTCTCTAGAAATGCAAGTCAGCCAAACGGTGGTTTAAAGTTCTTGGTCTGGATACCTTCCTGCTTTTTGTAGGATGGATGGCAGTCAGTACTGCGGCCTGCAGTATTTCACCCTTCAATGTGTGCTGAAATACTTTTCCTTCTTGTAGCTTTTTCCATCCTTGATCATTCTGGGTGAGCTGGTTAAGGATGGGTTGTGGCTGCAGAGGGGACAGTATGCAGAGAAAGAATATAATAATTTCCTGCAGGGAAGAAATTCTTCCTATGCTGTGACAAGCCAAATAATAATCACGTTAATGACAGACCAAATTTATATTTGCAGACCTTCCCGCGTGAGGTTGTGAGCTGCATTAAAGGCATAATGAGTAGGAAGGGTCTCTGGTTTCCTGTGCAGGTGGATGTGGGACTGAGCTGCTTCCTTCACTGCTATGATTTTTTTTCTCAACTGTGGAACATCCTAAATTTTCCCCTTCTATAGGGATGATTTTCATCTTATAGGATTTAAGAGGAATTCCTTCAGCTCTTCTTGAATTAAGTACAGCACATCGGCTATGAACGGTGCACTCGAGAGCACCCCAGTGCAACTTCTGCTCTCCTTGTGAAAGCTCCTTTGCCTTGCAGATGCCTCAGGTACCTCATTTATCGCATTAAGAGCTTTAGGAACAGGAAATTTTCCCAAATCAAACACAAATAAATGTTTTCTTGAGCTTTAGAACAGTATTACTTTCTAGAAACTTTGTGAACAAACTCAGGAGAAGTTACTGTGTTCTAGATTGGCAGTCATGGAAAGCAACAGTATTAGAAAAAGAATATTAGCAAAAGATATATAGTTTTAATTTTAAATTATATGCACCTTTCTTAAGAAAGCAAATGTAATTGCACTTAACCAAGGAATACAGATAACAGTATTAAGTACAATAGAACATTTTAATTACTAAGAAAAACAAATGTACGTGTCTGTAATTGTAATTAAAGGAGGGCTGTATTCGCTATGCATTAGTGTGATTTGTATGGCTGCAATACATTAATTGATGCAATTCATCACTTGTTTTGGACTCAGCATTATGGTTACAGTGAAGCTGTATGCGAAGACAGGAATTTGGCACTTAGGTGCAGCTTTGGAGTTGCAGATGTGCTCTAGGTAGCTGTATTGGTTGCCAGTGAGCTCCCTGGTAGCCCTCGGTGTGTTTGCCTTCACAGCTGACCTGATGCTGATGCTCCATCTCTAGTGTTGTATCCTTCGCTGTGGGATCAAGGAGATGGATGGCTCAGGAGCTGTCATGGTGGTGAGGAGACAAAGCAATGCAATCTTTGCTGAAAGAAGGACCACAGGGTGCAGAAGGTGACTAGGAGGGAAGCCTGCAGGAATGGTTTTAAAGAGCTGAAGAATGAAGAGGCTGAGCATATTTCCCAGATCCAGTCCTTGCACGATTTTCTCCTTTAGCTTCAGGTTGCCCAATGACAGTTATACAGCCTTCAAATACGGAAAGGGCTGCTGTGAGAAGGAAAGCAGCAATCTGCTTTCCATGTCCCTTGTGATAGAAGAAGAGTAGTGGTATAAAAAAATCACAGCAGGGCAGCGTTGCTTAAAGAATGAAGGAAACATTTCTAATAGTCAGGTAAAGTACTGGCACAAATCCCTACAGAGACTGAAACATTCTTCCATGGAAATCTCAGGACAGTATGTGAGGAAACCTTTCTGAGGAGCACTGTGGTAGAGCTTGTTCCATCCTTGGACCAGGTGAATGGACCCTGTCATCTTTGGCCACCTCCTCCAGCCTGATTCCTGTGACTCCAGGGTGGGCAAACGCTACTATTTGGGAAGACAGAAACCCATCCTGGAGATTGCCTGGGAAGTCCCTTCTGAGCAGGCAACATAACCGGTAGGATGGGCTCATATGTGGTTGCTCCTGACCTCTTCAAGGAAAACAAGTGAATCTGTGTAGGAAATGTACTCCTGGAGGTGTAACGAGCTCCCAGCTTGTCCTAGGACTGAGGCTATGTATGATGAGCTGGCACAGGCTTCTCTTTTTCCAATCACAGAATCACAGAATGGTTTGGGTTGGAAGGGACCTTAAAGACCACTCAGTTCCCACCCCCTGCCCTGGGCAGGGACACCTCTCACCAGCCCAGGTTGCTCCAAGTCCCATCCAACCTGGCCTTGAGCACTGCCAGGGATGTGGCATCATCCTGATTTCATCTTCAAGCATAGTTTACCTATAGCTGTAGCAGCCAGTAACAGTACTTAGTTTATAAAAAATACTAAAAGGTAGAGAGCTAACCTTTTATCGCATGTGACTTTACACTGTTTTGGCAGGACAGCAAGGTGGTGAGAGACAAGAGATGTTTCTTACACAGTGGACCTGCTGTGTCCTTTCAGCTACCAAAGAAAGTGGAAGAACTTGGTTAGGATAGCTGCTGGTTAATAGTTAATGACCAGCCTTGGTTTAAACACACATTCCAGAGATGCCCCTGCTGACTGTATTTAAGCAATAAAATGCAACAGGTGGTGCTTTTCGAGGCAATTACAGCAGTCCTCGTGTGGTGTTGTAACGCATGGGACTGAGTTCTGGGTGATTTTAATCACTGGAGAACTGTAAATTCACTGCCGGCTGTTGGGAGGTGGACTTTGAGTTAAAAAAAGCAACAAAAAAAAAAAGCAAGTAAAACAGGTAGGTCTGTCAATTTAGTTAGCGTTATTGGCAGAGACATGATTTAATCGGCAGCCAGTGAGAAATCACTCTTTATGCAGGAGTACCAGTAAGCTTTATATTGCATGAAGGATAAATAATTGTTATTGTATAACCAAGTGATATATTTGATTGCGTAATGCTGAGGTAGCTACCTAAGCGATGCTGTGTGCTACGTTATTTGTTGTATGTGGGATACATTCCTATATGGGGTTCCTAGTTGCAGTTAATAGGAACTGTCTTGTTAAAATAACCATAAGATTATAGAATTGTGATAATCCAGATGTGTCCTGTGCAACCATTCAAACAACAACAACAGAAGTATTTTTCTTTTTCCTTTGGGCCATTTTAACAATGTTAGTAAATATCTCAGACTTGATTCCTTGTTTCAGTAGAGTGATCCCGGGGCGCCTGAAAGTTTTAAAGGAAGTAATTCTAAGGAGATTTCACAGCCACTTAATGCAACAGATTTAATAGTAAAAATAATTCTATTTTATGTGGAAGAGACATGAAGGGCCCAATGCAATGTCTTGCATGTGAGACTGCTGAAATAGCCAACAGCCATGTGCGATGCTGAGGAAGGCAGGAGAGTGCTGCCGTTCAGAGTGGCCCAAGGCAGAAGCAGCATTTGCTCACACAGGAGCATGCCCGTGCACACATGTTTTCCAAAAGGCGATGCTGGGAAGGCAACAGGAGCAAACCTTTGACTTTGCATCCTGTGTCTGGTAGCAGGCAGAGGTCGGCAGCATGGAGAGCCGTGTGGACCCGGGAGCAAGGCTTCTCAGCAGCAGCGAGCAAAGGAGAGGGCTTAGTTCGCCACACAAGGTTTGGCTCCTTAAGCCTGTCTTCAGTACCGGGGAATGTTTCCTGGTTATCCAGCTGGGTTAGCAATAACACCATTCCTTGGTATACATGCCCCTGATTTACTTTCATTTTCACTGACTCTCTGCTTTCCTTTTGAAACTTCTTGAGCTCAAAGAAAGCTGCCAGCTGTCTTGGGATATCACCCTGAGCCATGGAAATCTGAGTGATTCATTAGCCTCCGAAGAGTGAGCTCAAAGCTTGAAACCCTTTTCAGACTCTCAGTAAAAGACACGGATTAGGGGGAATCTCAGTTTGCATCTCCCAGAGAGCTGCCAAATTCCCTTCTCTGCTCCTCCGGTTCTTGTGCTGCTCTTCAACACAGTGCATTGAATAACATGGCTAATATTTGTCATGTGTTACTTGTCCTTTTGGGCCTCTCTGGAGGGACAAATATGCACATTGTTTTGACTGGCTCTTTTAGTGTTGTGTTTTGGGGTTTTTTTTAATCTAAATATAGGTAACTGTGTTAGAGACAGCAGGTAAGCATGCATGGGGTAGACTGTGATTTGGGACTGGAGCTCTCTGCTTCTATAAGGAGTTTATTCCAGTCTGGGGTTCATTCCTAGAAAACCTTATTTTATATATATGTGTGTGTGTGTGTGTGTATGTTTATGTATATGTGTGTGTGTATATATATATATATATATAGTCTAGTGAGCTTATGGCTGTAGCAGCAAGTGGGGGGCCCGGTGGGAGCAGCTCTGTAGAGCGAGGTGGTGCTGAGACCTGCTGTCCGCGTCTGGTGGCTTTTTATTCTGACTCATTGTAGTCTGGTGCTGTGGGAGAGCATCCTTTACCAGGGCATCGAGGGGTTTCCTGGGGCATGCCTTTCAGTTTGCCTTCATCCACAAGTCCAACCCTACAAGGCGAAGCAAAGCTCAGAAGCAGGGAACACTGTGCACGACCCCACTCCTTGTCCGAAGGAAACCCATGGCGTGGCTGTCCCCCCACAAGTGCTGTTGATCAGAGAAAGCAACCCGGAAAAAGAATAAACCCCCTTACCAGATGTGCAAGCCCTGTGCTAGAAGGCGTCATTGCCTCTGAGAAGCTTTTCCCAGGATGTTATTTGGTCCATCTAGTCTCGCTATTTTATTACCCTGCTAAGAAAAGAAACAGCAATCCTGCCGCTAAAGTATATGCACCACCACGTGTACTTCATATATTGCGGTCTCTTGTTCTCTGGTTAACTTCTGGGCACTGACCTCTCTCTCTGCGGCACTCGTGAATCAGAGTATGTCTTAATGTGCCTCCTGTGCAAATTATTTTTGTTAGTTCAGCATGTCTCTAATAATCAGTCTCTATAATTTGGTTTTCTCCATTCATTGATTGCCCCAAATATGATTTTGCAATGCAAAGATCCCCTAGTCATAACTACAAAAATGACAGGCAGTACTTTTTGTAATCTCCATATTTGACGCATGAAAGAAGGCTAAATTCCTGTTTGAATAAACAACATAATAAGGTTATTGAGAATAAGACCATTACTATATAAAATTATGTCTAAGTGGCAGATATAATTAACATTGGATTGTAATTACACTAATTACAAGTCACATTAAGATACTGCAGTAATGACAAAGTGAGCACCCTATAATTGAATGGAATAAGCAGGGAAACATGCTGCTCACACTAATTACCTAAATGAGCTAATATGTCTTCAGAGTGACAGTCATGCTCAGTGTTATTACACAGGCAAGACAATTTTGTAAGTTAAAAAAAAATCTAATTTCCTTCTTTCCTTCTCTTCAGGACCCATTTCAGATCATCAGCAGCTTCAGAATTTCTCTCTTGAGCCAAAAATAGAGAGATCCCACAGTTCAGGCCTTTTCTAATTTTGTTTGGCGAAGTACAATTTTAAGGGTTACACTGTGATTTTGACGTATTCCTGCTGCTTGAAAAGTAAAATTTGGCTTGTTCTGTGTTTATTGGTAGGCTCCTTTGACAAGCCAATCCACTGTGATTTTTTTCACTTGTCTAAATTCGAAACAAACAAAATAATGTAACTTAAGCTCAGCGTGCTCTACAGCATAAAGCATACTTATTTTGTTGGCTCCAGAGTAACAAATATGGCTTATAACAGTCTGGCTCCAGTTGTGCCCTTGAGAGTGGTAAAATTTGAATTATTCAAGGCAATTAGTGGGAGCATTGCAGTGGAACTCAAATTTCAGCTCAAGCTTCTAAGAATAAAAACTCATATAAGAATAGGAATTCTACATCTTGTGGAAAAAACACACATTAGTTTTTTTCTTTAAACACCTCCAGCTGTCTGGGGCTCTAAGATGGGAGGGGAAATAACAGAATCGACACTTTAGCAATCTAAAATATTTTGCTAAGAATTAAAAAATAGAGCCAGTGCACTTTATCAGCTTGTCTATACTTCAAACTTATCTGGAAGATTTATTATTATTATTTTTACTTTATGTGTGGTTGGATTCTCAGGGACCCAGAGTACCAACGATTCCCATTCTTTTGGTGATAGTCAAAAACCTGAAGCATATGGTTTCTTAGCAATATTTCTGACTGTTGTTGTTTATTTTTATCCTGGGGCGTAGGAGGTTCACTCTCAGAGCAGTTCAGTGCCAGCACTTTGATGAACTCTTTTCCTGTCACCAGGAACACCAGGAGTTTTTTAGGAAGCAGTTTGAGAGAGGATGAGGAGGTAGTTGAGTGGGATGGTGTCCTCAAATGTAAAGATACGTCAAAGCTGCTTATGAAAAATGTAATGTAGGGGTGTCTCGAAGGCCCATCCTCCCCTGCGGAGTGGAGAGGAGAAAAAAGGTGATGGCACCTTGGAAGTTTAGGTCAGGAGAAAAGAAAAAAGAAACACAACTGGTAAGGAAATTATGTGATTGGTGGTTTAAAAAAAAAGATGAAGTTATACTGGTTTTTGAGTTGAAGAAGAAGTAAGGGAGGTTTGCAATCTTCCTGTCCTTGGAAGGTGGCTCTTTAGCAGAGCTGAAGAAGTCCTAGGGGAGGGAAGTGGAGGAAGGCAATCTGGAAGAGAGTTAGGGGGAAGGGACACCGGGGAGAGATGGCAAAGCAGCTCCAGAGAACTCAGAAAAAAAGGAGGAAAACAGAGAAATGGCAGTGGGAGGAGCATGGGTAGCATCAGGCATTTTTAAGATGGCAGAAGCTAAATATGTTTGTACCGTGAGGGGAAAGAAGAGGAGAGAAAATTGTTAGGGGACTGTGCAAGGAAGAAGGAAGAATAAGGGTGATTATTTAGAGGATTAGGACTGGGGCTTGAGCACAGGCAGTGAGGGAATAGGGGGGTTCAAGGAGGAGAAGCAAACGCTGTGCTTTCTCTTGGCCTTAGAAACACTATAGGGAGTTAGTTCAGGTACAGGCAACTGTGTTCTAGACAGTGAAAATTTTATTTGGCTTACCAATAGTCACCAGTTTGATGGACCCTTGAACCATCCTTTATTATTCTTACAGGTTTGAAAAGGAAATAAATGATAAAGTCCAAGGTCTGCGTAAAACCTTTCATCTGGAGTCCACCTGGGTCCTGTATGGCCTTGTTCCTGCTCACACAGATTTGTTTAGGGACTTACTTAATTGTAAATCCTTCCTTGTGAAAGACAGAAGTGTCAAAGTTGACAACACTTTAGCAATCTATGCTACCTATGGTAAAATACAGAAAAAAGAAATAAAATAATAACTGAATTTATGCTAGCAGTTAGGTCGATTCATTAATCTGCAGGCATGGTGCAGATATGTGGTTTACAACTGTTTAGCAAAAGTGGCATTGCTTATATTAATTAATTTCATATTTGAACAAATAAATAAATAAAAAAATGTTGCCGAAATGTAAAAGTACATTTAAAAAAAGACCTCCAGTAACCCAAGTTTTTTTTGATTGAAAGCATTATCCATAAAAAGTTACCTGAGAATTTAAATTCCAGAGAAAATTGTGATTTAAATTCACAAAACCATCAAATGAATAATTTTAACAGATTCTCAGCTCTTCTTAAACAGATGACTGTGTGTTTGCAACTGAATGTTTGATAAATGAAAAGAGACAAAATGTTCTACTTTTCAGCACATTTTTATCCACAGCTGGTGCACAGACTGAGACTGAGTGTATGTTAGCTTTAGCCGTGATTTTTCAAGTTGAGGTTTACTATATTTAGCTCTACGTATATTTAGAACTGATGGGAGTAAATTTTTTAACTTTGGAAAATGTTGCTGAGCTGGACTTCGGTCCAGCTGAAAAATATTAGCGGTGCTTCTTGATCCCACATCTACAATCTTGAGAATTACTGACTCCAGGGACCCCCGTCGAACCCTGTGAGAGGTTTTCAGCACTCCTAATGGCAGTGAGTCAGTCGTGAGACACGCTTCTTCCTTTCCTGAATGCGTACATAGAATCCTACACCCAGATACATCCTGTTGTAGGCTCTGTGCTTTAATATATTTGTAACAGAAGGTACATAACTCTTTGTTAGGATCGTACTGTGTGTTTGAGGCATATCGTACACGTCTGGGAAAAATAAAGATACCTGGGGATTTGTTTAAGTATTTTTAATAATAGTTAATATGTTAGAAAGTATTTAACTTGGCAGAAACTTTTAGTGTGTATTTTTCTAAATGGCTGTTTGCCTAACTAGTATGATAATAAAAAGGCAGTTTCATATTCCCATGCCAGTTCAGTAGATGTGACTCTGCTTACACACCTGCGGAAACATTCCTTGAGTCATCACAATAATTATGAACACGCTTAATTTCATGTAGATGCTTTATATTTTTCCTATTAAACATATCCTTAACTTTTATGGAAATAATTGTTATATACATGCTGCTAATAACTTTCTATGTGGCTATGCGGAAGTTTTTCAACGTGCTGCTTGCGTTTGCATCTATAAATGGGCTAACATGTTTCTCGCTGCTGCTTGTGTTGTAGTGGTATTGGTATTGGTAGCTACTCTCCATTTTCTAAATGCTATGCAAGTTTTAGCTTATGAAAATGTTATGATGAAGCTGTTGAGTAAAAACGTTATTTGAATGATTATGAAATAAACAGCTCAAGGCTCTCGCCACGCTAATCGAAATACCAAAGTTAATTTAGTTGTTATTTAGAACAGCAATTCATTCAGATCAGCAAAAACATAGTTCACAGCCACTCAAGATAAATAACAACCACTAAAATAAGAATAATGTATTCCAATTCGATTATATCAGCAGAAGTACAGTGCTGCTGGACTGAATAGGGGAAATTGAAGGCTCCGCAGCACTTCCACTACAGCTGTCTGTGCCAAACTCCTTCAGCAAAGGTGTTAACGCTGCCCGGGGCTCTACCAGTGCTTACTGAGGGACAAGCCACCCTACAATCAGCCCGCTCCTTTCTGCCAACACATCCCTCTGTTTTCTTAACACCAGGATCGGTGTAAAGCGCCTTATCTATAATGTGGCATAACCCCACCTTTTGCATTGTAAAAGTAGAGAGAATTTTTGCGGGGGCTGTGTGCGTTCCCAGGGCTGTCCTCCGCTGGGCTTCTGCTGGGGCTGGCTGAACAGCACGTGGCCCGGGGCTTGCACACATCCTTGTCGTAGCTTCAGTGTGCATTTTACCTTGGGCTTCAGCAAACAATGAAGACCATGTCAAACTCCGTGGCGAGGGTGGTGAGGGGTCCTCACCTGGTCAAGCTCTTGCTTTGCTGAAGACGTGACTTAAGGTGGTGGTGGCCACAGTCTGTGCTGTGGAGGAGACCTGCAGCTGAACTGCACTGGGCTACACAAATAATAATCTTCTCAGTTTACTGTGTAATTAGATATCTTTGGTGAGTCACTTCTTTCACATGATGCCAATATTTATGATGGGTAAAGAATATGATACCCAGTCAAGAGTCAGACTTTTCTGGTTAGCGTGGAAAAGGCTATATATCTGAGAATGAGAAACTGGGGAGATCATATTTGACATAACAGAAAAACTTTGATGACACAAAATGTCCTCCAAATCCAAGCCAAATCCTTGCTTTAAGAAGCCCAGCTTTTGTTCCGACTTTTATTAGAGAAGCTGGTGACTCTCTAAAGCTCTGTGAGATGAAAAAAATGTGCAGAATTATTAGGTGTCTGGACTCAGCTGCTTTGCATCGTGACATTTTAGTCCCTCCTTGGAGCTACCAGGCCTGAAATTGTGTGTTTCTCAGCCAAATATGAGCTTAGTGTTGCTGATGGACATGTGGGCCTATGAGAAGAAGAGATCTCCTGTCCTTTGAATTCCCTGCTCCTGCAGTCTCCCAGCCAGCAGGGTTATCCGTCCTCACTCCCCTTCACTGGTGCCAGCTTTGGACATATGGAAAAGGAGGAAAGAGAAAACACAAATTCAGTTATAGCTGTCTGAATTGCAAAACGAATCCATGTGCCTCTGTCCTTTCAGAGCCGGCACGGCTCGTGATTTATTTCGAAGAAATCTCATTTGGGTTTTAGGGTAAGCAAAGAGGATCCATCTGGTGATGCTGCAGCTCACGGGCTCTGGAAGGACTGAAACGACAGCTTTTATAGCTCTTGTCTCAGAATCTGAAACCATTAGAAGTTTTTCATTAGAGGAAAATACTGATTAGGAAACAGCCTACGCTGGGAATCCATATGAAGAGTGATTACTGACCAGTTTGTTGGTATATTGAGTACCGGTCTAATTTAATAATTTTTAATTTTACACTTTTAATAAAAATAAATGACTGTGTGATTAAAACATCAAGCCTGGTAACTCAGGCTCACAGGAAGCTGTGACCAAATCAGTTCACTAAATACTCACCCAATGCACTCAGCTCTCTCTTGAGGAGTCTGCAACATTTGCGCCAGGGTTTGAAGCTGCTTCTTGATAAGCTTAAGTACAGGAGACAGGCGTGACTCCTACTTCACCATTTCCTTCTCAGCCTGGAAGCACAATTAATGCCTTATCCCCATCCCCAACCCATACAATAGTTGGTCTGATTAGGGCTACTTTTTTGTGACCACAATTCATTTATATAAATCACCTCCTGTTGATTTTAATGTAAATCAACTAGGAACACAAATATTCCCAGTGTAGTTTGTCTTTTATAACTAACTGTCTGTTTAATGTAGGAATGCTGCAATATTATAAAACCTGCTAAAATGACTTCACTTTTGCACTGTATCTGCATGGGATGAATCAGTGGAGGTACCAACAACAATTTGGAATGAAAGTATACGCTTTACCAAATTAAGAGATTAGGGAAAGTATAGATGAGCTAAAAGCATCAAGCTTGTTGCCAAACAGCAATTGTCAGTTCCACTTTTAATATCAGCAGTTCATTTGCAGAAAATAGGAGGAAATTTCAAAGATTTTTTTTTTTTTAAATTGAAAAACTATAATCTTGATTTTTACAAACAGTTACTCAAACTTGAGAAATTATATACTGGAAAAAAATGAGCAGAGATGAATCATGCTCTAGATGAGCATATAAAGGAAAGGATGTTTTATGCTCTTTTTGCACACATGGCTGTTTGAAGTGAATGTAACTTACCAGCCGTCAGACTCAGAGTAAAGATGATGGTCAGGGTTTTATGCATTTTGTTATTCATCTTTTCCTTGTGAGAATGATGTTTCAACCCTTAAACCCATGGTTTTCTTCATTTCATCTTTTTCTTGTGAAGCAGATGGGTTTAAGACTTGAAACATGGAAAATACTAGAGAAGGATGGCCCGAGGGAGGGAGTCTCTGAAGATCCACGTTGAGAACATGCTCCCCATTCAGTCCATTGATGGTTCCGTTTGGTTTACCGTCAAAAAAATAAACAGTTCACCTATCTTGCACCAAAGCTGGGGGACTGCAGGACTGCACGAAGTTGTCTAGCCTGACAAGACAGGGATTTTATTACAACTTTTCTTCATCTTGAATCTGGGGCTGATCGAGGGCTTCCTTTCTGGAAAATTACTAGTAAAATAGGTGTTTGAGGCACATCTTGGTTTTCAATGACCCGTGACACAGGCACATCTCAAGACTTTAAGTTTTCCTCTTATTTCCTATTCTCATTTCTGCTTTGCTGAGATTCCATAGAAGCCTGAAATTTTAGTGGTACCTTAATGCTGCTTCTTGGCTATTCTTTTCCTTCCAGTTTTCTCCTGGAGCAGAAGGATGGAATTAAACCAATGTAAAGCTTTGACCAGTCTGGGACAAGATCTGGCTACCAGGCTGTTTTGCAGAGTTGTTTCAGGCGGTGACCTGAGAAGATCATGAGTTTGATACAGATACTGACAGCCCAAATCTATTTCCTGAAATCTGTTGAAGTGGCTTTAGTAATAAACAAATCAGTGCAGTAATGTGTAACATGTAAAAGCATAACTGAGTAATTTCAGTTATTTTAAAACTTTTATTTAAGGGTACAGAAGGATGATGTGATGTGACCAAACTATTACTATTGGCCAAGGAGTTTCTGAAGTAAATTCCTGCCTATTCCTGTAACACAGTGAATTCCTGGTGCTGGCCATTTTGATAGATTTACAACTGTGCCATACATTTTTCCATGCTGGCCACGCAGGAAACTTTTAGTAGATGTCTGCTGCCTCCCAGGCCATGGTTATGGGTAGCTGGTTGTATAGCACAAATTAGTATTCAGATGTTTCTGGCCACTTTCTTTGCAATTCCTAAAATTCCTCTTTACTGACAATTTAAAACCTTGGTTTCTGTAATTTATACCATCTCTGAGGCTCATGTCAGAAGACATGTATTTGGCTTCCATGCTAATTCCAGAAGCTGGATTTGTGTTACTAACCTAGCTCTAGCTGATAGTTACTGTGATCGTATTCTGGGATCCTGGTCAGTCTATACTCAAAAGGGTAGGTTTCAAAAACTAAAGTGCTGTTGGGATAGAGACTGTCAAAGACGGCTCTATCGAAGATATCCAGCATTAGTTTAATGAAATGAGACTATAAATTATGTCAGTGTGAAGTGAAACACTTAGTAGTTCTGCTACATAAAATGGGACTGGCAGCATCTTCCTTGCTGCCATGTGATACAGTTTCTTAATTACAACTCCATCTGAAATGAGCAGTCTTTGGGAATTGAAGTGAGTTCATATAAGCACTTACATTATCAGGAAATATAAATAGTTTATTTATTCACAGGGCAGCTACCATCTTCCTACTATAGGTTTTTGATGGACGCTTGTGCCGTCTTAACCCACTTAGAATTCAAAATTGTTCTTTTGTGCAAGAACTTTATGGCAAAAGCACTATAATTTAATTTAGTATAATGTCTTTAAAACAATGAAGTTTGTTTTTTAAATGAATATTTTATATGTTGTGTTTAATTAAAATAAAAGTCTGCTACTGATCTAGGAAACGCAAAACAGACTTGAGTTCGTATTTATGAAGTGTAACAATATTGGCAAGAAACAACTTATCTTGTTTATGAGACATGCCTCCCATTACCGCTACAGATTGCAGACGTTTTATTGCTGAGCTTTACATGGTTTACAATTCAACAAATGTAGCGAAACTGTCATCATAAAAATAAGCCTATAAATGTAGGTTTGGAGGATTTTTTTTTTAAGGATAGTATTTACAGATCAAAATGTGTTTCCGGTAGCTCTGCATTCTGGAAGATTTCTTGGTTTAAAATCCCTGTAAAGACAGGGCAGCCCCAGGGAACACTCTTCCAAATACAAAGGGGAGATAGGTGATTTTTTTGCATCTATTTCCAAGTTAGTGTAAGTGACAAGGCTTGGCTTGACTCTCTAGAAAAGGGGTTAATTGGTCTGAGAAGGAGGAGGCATGAAAAAATGAAAATACTTGCAAACTATTCCCCATGAATATTGAAATTATTAGCTTTGCTCTTCAATCAGCAGAGCTGCAGATGTTGGCTCTGGCCACGTCTCTGCTACGAGGAGCATCCAGCTGCGAGCTGAGCTCCTGCTGCACCCCTCCATGGCTTTCACAGTACTTTGCTCAAATTAATGAAAGCACACCCAGATCCAAGTACAACTCAAACCTTTTATATTTTTCACTATAACATGTGATGACATGAAGCATCTCCTATATCTAGCCACTGAGTTGCATATCTTTCCAGGATACTCATATTGGTACTTCAATAATAATAATCACAGCATTGCCAGCTGAATACTCTGCTGCAAGAGGAGGTAATTTGGTAAAGCAAGATCCTTGTGATGCGTGAGAAAAGATGAGGTGAGCAGCGAAGGGGATGTACCATGCTTGTACCATGCAGCATGGGAAGAATGGTGACTAAAATTCATGACATTCACCTTCTAGGCAGGGTGCACAGTAAGTGCAAATGCAAACTCTTGGCAGTTATGAGATGCTATGAAACTGGTCAGCTTGCTCAGCTGCCAGGGTAGCTTTTTATAAAAAAATAAAGGGTTTTTTATTCTTCATATCCACATTTATTCGATGGAGACAAAGTAAACAGGAAGCAAACAGAACAGGCTCAGCTACAAAGTAGTACAAACCTCTGGGCACTATGGTGCAGGACTGGTTTTTTGGGACCTCATGCCTGTCTTCTTCTGCTCCATTTCATCCTGAGCATGTTTTGTGCTGCCAGATTTCTTCTAAGGTTTTCCAGACAACTCAAAATCCAGAGATTCATTATCCTCTGACTTACTCATTTTTCACATAGCAATATTTTGACCAGTTTAATCATCTGCATGGAGAGTGTGGAAGTCTTGGCAGCTACTTGGCATACTAAGATAGATTCCCAAAAAGACCAGATATGCTTCTGAAATGTTGGAGGAAAAGTGATGATATATAATTTGCTTATTAATCATATAGGAGAACAGGCAGAATAATGTCTCTGCTCCTCACTTTTCTCCCTTTGCCCAGATTCTTTCTTGTCTGAATACCTGGATCACTTACGATATAAATCTCTGCATTGTTGTTTCATGTTCAATTGGCTCCAGGTTGTCTTTAGAAAAACAAAATTAATTTCTTAAATGTTGTTCTTAGTTATTCTATGTTTTTGTGGCTTCTACTGCAGTTACGTCAGAATTGTTTCTAAATTTATATAATTTTAAGTTTGAACAGTGTAAGTCTTAAATGCATAAGTAGTCAACAGCTGCACCCTGGATCGAGGGGGGGGGGTGTGTTCCCTTGAAAAAATAGTGAACTGTGCATTCAAGAAAGTTATGTGACCTTTATCTGCATTAGTCACTGTAATGTTGATGCCCTTTTAACACTTCATACCTTCACTTTACAATATTTTTGCTGAAATAAACAGGACTACTTTAAACAGTTGGATCCTTCTTGGTGGTAAATCGATGAGAAACTGAGCTTGTATTAGACCAAGTCAAATACCTTTTCCGTGTGAAATGGGAGGCGGTGTGAAATAACACAACATGTAGAAAGCTAGATATTATGTGTTCTTTGATGTCTATATAGACAGACAAGTATCAGTGCAGAAAGTGATTATTCCAACATATTTCAAATCCATATGTTTATTCCTCCTTTCTTACAAGATGGCAGCTTGCATATAATGAAAAAATGTGCAATAGGCTTAGATCCGTTGCTACGTAAAAGCAGGAAGGTTCTTGAACAGGAGTGATCTTAATATTGGTCTGTATCAGAGTTGAATGCACTTCTGCTATGCTTCTTATAGAAATCTGCAGTATTGGGTGTAGAAGAAGTGCCCAGAGTAGAATTCTGGAGTAGGGGCTGACAGGTGAGTCATTGCATCTAGCTGGAAAATATAAAGGAAAAAAGGAGATGAGACTATTGCAATGACTGACAGCTGCTGTGTTATTTCTATCTTTCTAACTAGTTGCTTATTGAACTAGATAGAAAAGTACGAAGTGTTGCAGGTCTGTGCTGAGATCTGTAGGCTGTCCTAGTCTGGCTCTTACTGGTGTCAGAGAATGCAAATGCAATGGAGGTATGAAGCATTTTTTAGACAAAAAAAACAAAGTTAGTTGGCCTTTGTAGGTACAGAAGGCATTTAATGAATATATGAGTTAATATACATATTAGTTATCATTCTGTAAGGATGTAATACCTATATTTGTAAATATTGCGCATGGTACTACAAAATGCGTTTAATGAGTATATGAGTTACTATACATATTAGCTATCATTCTGTAAGGATGTAAAAACTATATTTGTAAATATTTTTCATGGTACTACAAAATGCATATATATTTTTTAAGTTACAGTAGGCTATAATATAACCTATTGGTTCTAATATAACTCACTGGTAGCTTATCATATGACCTACTGGTACCACATAAGGTAGGTAGGATATAATGTAATGTACTGTAAAGAAGACTGAATGCCTTAATGCTAACTTAGGGATTTAATACGGCAGATGTTTACATTTCAGATGAGAACACACTTGAAATTTAAGAATATTTAGATCTTATCTTATATATTGCAATTAATTGAAGCAATTAGACTTTATTCTCATTCCTTTGACTGACAGATAGACATTTGAAAGTTTCTTTTGTAAGAATTACAATCAATCTACTCAGATGATTTCAGTTAATATTTCTTCATTATTCATGTTGAAAAAGTTATCTCACTTACGATAGCGATACGTAACACCCTTAATGCTCATTTACGACACTCCACTAAGGCTTCAAATAAATACTGTCCACTGTGAAAAGATTTGTTTACTTGGAGAGAAATAATTTTTTGCTCTCCATTCTTTTGGGCATGGTGCTTGTTTGCTCTTGCCAGTGGGAAGTTTCCCCCAAAGCCACCTCTTCTGGATAAACCCCTGCAGTCTCGCAGGACGTGGCCCATTCAGCCTCCTCTGAGCCCCCATGGAAAGCCGGTCTCTGAACACAACTCCTGCTCGCATGAGGATGTTCTCTCTGCCCGAAGGCTGATTTGAATCCGACTGTCTTTGCCCCCCTTTGCTCTGGGTTCTAACACCAGGCAGGGTTTAGACCAGAATGTAGCACATGCTTGCTTAACAAGATTTAGCAAAAGTGTAGGGAAGATTTTAGATTCTTGTGTTTGTTGCAAATTTTACAAAAGAAACAATTCAGTCTCTGTTAATTTGTCAGAAGCTGCTTCTTTGATTAGTTCCAAATATCTCACCTGGAATCCATCTTTCAGTTGCAATCCTTGACCCCGTCCCAGCAGCCAGCTAGAAAATGTTCCTCCAAATTCCAATAATTAGACATGGCTGCCTCAGGTTTTTTCAGTGCAAGTTAATAACTTATATTTAATTCCTCTCCCATTTTTTTTTTTGTTGATGTTGTTTTTGTTGTTTTTTTGGTGGTGTTTTGTGTGTGTGTGTGTGTGTGGTTTTTGGTGGTGGTGGGTTTTTTGTTTGTTTTATTTCTGTTTGTTTTGTGGGTGGTTTGTGTCTTTGGGGTTTTGGGTTTTGTTTTTTCTTAATTAATAAAATTCAACCTCTTCCTCTGTTTTCCGATGTTTCTGGAATTTTTTGAGGTTCACAATCTTTTGCAGATTGTGCCACAAAAAACAATGCATTGTGTTGTCTAAGCAGCGTGTGCTCAGGTTTTGTAGCTACCACCTACAGCATCTTTGGATGTGTTATTTATTACAGGCCTAGGACCCCAAATGGCGTCCAGATATGTCTCAGATCTGAAGCCCATTAAGTTGGGCAGTGGAAGCTTTTTCTTCTAATGTAACTCTAATCTCTGCTCTGGATGGCTCGTAACTAAAAGGCAGGATGGGGAGCTTTTTTTCCCCTTCCCTCATTTTCTCTGCTTCTAGTGCCCTCACTAAATTTTCTCCCAGGCTTTTTCCTGGGGCTTTTATCCCGCTCTGCTCCCTAGCTGCCCCGGTCAAGGCTGCTCCCCCTCCCACCTCACCTCTCTCCCCTGCTGATCCCACAGCTCCAGAGAGCGAACTCGCCGGACGCAAAACCCATTTCCACTGTCCGTCCTTCCAGTGTGCCTCCTGTCAGGCTGGGTTTTGTGACATTAAAGACATCGGCGCGACCTATTTTAATTTCTAGTCCTGCAATCCATCTGAAGATGCCTGGCTTTTATGTTGGCTGCTACATGTGCAGAAGCAAAAAAGCTTTTACGTAGAAAAGATTTGAAGAAAGGTCTTAAAGATGGTAAAGCTGTTCTGTTTTACTGGCACAGAGTTACTTTTACTAGTTCAGTTCAGGCTTCTGGCAGCTTGTTAAGCTGCATAACGCAGGAGCTCCATGCTGCTGAGATGACTTTTATTATGCTACGTGCATAATTATTTACTAAAAGTATTCTTTGTCTTGCTTTCTAAGTCAGAGGTGCCAAGTTACAATTCGCTTTGCCATCATGAGCCTGTCTTTGTGGACATTTTAATGTACCTGGATAGCAGATAAATGCTTCAGATGGTTGTTTTTTCTTTTCCCCTTTCACATTTTGCTAACAGAAATAGTTACCTATCCAAATATTTGACCATAAAACCGCATTCAAATGTTGCAAATAAAAAAAGAATATTGGGGAAATAGCTTTGAAATGTCATTTCAAATGTTTGGAAACAATTGAGTTTGGCTTTGATAGGCTGTTCAGAACGGTGCATACTCAGGGTAATATTTACATCTCAAATACAGATAATAATAATAAGCAAACCCTGCCATTTTATTCTGTCAGCAACACTTACAAGTGTGCTGAAGCTACTGTAACACACTATCAAGCTTTCTAATGACTATAATTCATCATGTGAAGCTATCAGCTTGAAAATAAAATATTGCCGCATAATATGGAGATTGATAGCCATGGCTTGTTTATTGATTGCACTGGAAAGATGAAAAAAAAAATGGGAAAAAAGATTAATTTTTTTAAAGCTGATAGCACCATGATAGCTGATTTGAAATCTGCCATTTTCTTTTTTACAGTTCTTTAGAATGTAGCTGCAACATACAAAGACACAGAAAATATGGTGTTATGTTATCGTGCAAAAGCCAACTTCACCTTATTTTTCTTTCCATATGTTTTTCAGTGCATAAAATATTTAAAACACTGTCATCACTCTTCAAAAATGAATATACCTGTCAACTCACCCCTATTAGTCCTTTAAGTCTCAGTCTTCCTCATACTTTGAAGAGTCCTGAATTCTGTAACAGAAAAATCTTTTTGAAGTGAGAAAAAAGCTGGTCGAACAAAACATGTAAAGGGGGCAGTGCACCTTTTTCCCCAAATAATTCAGATGACACCTGATTTTCTTATTTCTATTTACTTGGTTTAAAAGGAGTGGACAAGATAACTTGTTCATGAAGTTCACGGTCTCTCTGCTAAGGGGGGAACGAGCCCTTAACAAACCTAAAGATCTTAGACGGTACGACAGGTCAGTGAGGCCTCAAATCAAACGAAAATTAGGGGTAGGGGTCATTGTAACATCGGAGCGGATGCTCCAGAATGGGCTGACAGATGCGTGAATCAATTTGGTGCAGGGTAGGTCTGTCCTCTTCCCTGCTTGGGACTGCTTGCAACAGCAACTAAGAAGATTTTCTGTAAGTCTGAGTCACAATTATTGTGGATCAAATCAAATGCATTATATACATCTTGCTGAGTTCCAATTTCAGTGGTTTTATTTGGTTCCAAATTTGGTAGCCATGGTTACGACCACTCAAAAGTAATCTCCACTTTTGAAAAAAATATGACCTTAGTGTCTCTGTGAAAAGTAAGAAAGCACAAAGACATTTCCAAGTATCTGTATTTGTTAAATTCCAAATTGCCTTTCTAAAAATACAGTTATGAACTCCTTGGGAATTAGAAAGAAGAAATCTATTTCAGAAAGCACATTTTAAAGCAATTTTATGCTGAAATGAGTCCTAAAATTCTGGCCTTTTGTTCTTTGTCATGGAGTCATAAGGAAAGAGAAGTCGGTGATCATCCTTAGGTTACAGGCATCAGAATAAAGAACATTTTCTGATCTTCCTTCTACTTGAGCTTTTACTGATTTTAATGGAGCTCAGCATCTTTCTTCAGTTGCACATTCAAGGACCAAATGCTTTTCCATTAATACCATTGTAATCCGTGGAGCTAGTTAACAGATAATTTGTTTAAGACTGTTCTAGCTCTAATAGGAGATTCAGATATAGTTTATAGGGTTTTAATCTGTTAATTCTTGCTTGCCTCCAAACTTGGAAATGATTAAATAGCCTAAGAATAGGAAACAAAATTGATGTCAGTGATATAATAGTTACACTTTTGATGGTATTTTTCTCTCAAAACTGGGCTTGAGGTTTGGCAGGAGGAGTCCAGAGCCATTTTTGGTGGTGGAATTTCTGTCACTTCTCGTGTTCTCCGTTATAGAATAGAATCATGGAATCATATAATCATTTCAGTTGGAAAAGACCTTTAAGATCATTGAGTCCAACCGCTAACCCAGCACTGCCAAGCCCATCACTAACCCATGTCCCTCAGCGCTGCATCTACATGTCTTTTAAATACCTCCAGGGACAGGGACTCGTGGGTTGAGATAAAGACAGTTTGATAGGTAAAGCAAAAGCCACGCACGCACGCAGGCAAAGCAAAACGAGGAATCCAACCCCCAGTTCCCCTGGGCAGGCAGGTGTGTGGCCATCTCCAGGACAGCAGGGCTCTATCACATGTAACGGTGACTTGGGAAGACAAACACCGTCACTCCAAATGTCCTCACCTTCCTCCTCCTTCCCTCAGTGTATGTACTGAGCGTGATGGTCTATGGTATGGAATATCCCTTTGGCCAGTTTGGGTCAGCTGTCCTGGCTGTGTCCCTCCCAGTTTCCCGTGCCCCTCCAGCCCTCTTGCTGGCAGGGTCTGAGGAACTGAAGTACTTGGCTTAATATGAACATTATTAGCGACAACTAAAACCATCAGTGTGTTATCAACATTATTCTCCCACCAAACCCAAAACACAGCACTGCACCAGCTACTGAGAAAAAAAGTAGCTATCCCAGTTGCAGGTAGAACAAGAGCCAACAGAAGTTCACAATGTAGAAAGTTTTTATGGAATTGTTGCGCTCTGCATTGCTGTATTCCATGGTTATAAATGGCAGAAGTTGTGCTCCTACTAATTACTCTATGTATTCATAAGACAATGATAACTGGTTTTGTTGCTTTGACGGAAATCCCACCCCCCCTTCAGAAATAATGTCAGCAGTACTTAAGAAATATATTTGAATAAATCAGATTTCAAAGACATTCATGTTCATCTATCTGTTAGCTTCACAGCTTCACACAAGGACCTCACCACATTTCTTATTTTACATATTTTTGACAGCATATGACATGTCCTGAAATTTCAAATGGACTGATTTACTTTGTTTCCAGCTATATTTCAAGAAACTTGGTGCCTGTAGATGGTTTTACAGTGTAAGCCAATGTTCTCGGAGAAATGTAATTCATTAATGAAATCGAATGTCAAAAAATTTTGACAAAAATTTAAAAGGCATTAAATCAGAAGACAACACGTTGTGTTATCATGTTCCCTAACGACACAGGACATCTATGATAATGTAGACGAGGAGTTTTATGATGGAAGAATACCTTTACTGGAGCCTTTCCTCCAATACTGAATTCTTTCCAAAATGAGGGATATGAGGGATGTGCATAGTCTTTAGACGTATATAAATGAATTTAAAAAGATACTGCCTACATAGCTCTGTGCTGTATATTCACCTGTGAGTTGTATTTTATAATATTTTTAAACTATCTTCTTCTTATAGTAATGCTGTTGTGTCTTTGCTAATACCACGTATGGATGTGAGACTGAAATTTGCACAAATAATTGGTATGAGAGATCTCAGGTGAAGTTATGACCTGTGCTTTTCTAGCCAAGAGAGGTTCAGCTAAGAGTGTCAAGGTTGTTTTCATAGTTCTGCATACTTTGCAATGGACCAGGATTAATTATTAATGAAGGTTTTTATTTGTCTCCACCTTTTGTTATCATTACCTACAGTGGCTATTATTAAATGTGGATAATGTTGGTAAATAAGCAAATAGTTCTAATACTAGAATCCAGTATCTTCAAGGAGCATCACATGGAGAGAAAAAAAGATGTTAGAGCAAATTGTTTGACCTTGATATGCTGATGAATTTTGCTGATAGTACCAAGCTGAGTGTGGAAGTGGACATTTTGGAAGTGAGAGCCACCCTGCAGGAAGACCTGGATAGGCTGGAAGAGTGGGCTAACAAAAACTTTATGAAGCTCAACAATGACAAATGTAAGGTCTTGCACCTGGCAAAACATAATCCAGTTTGGAGTGCAGAAGAGGCTGGGATCTACCCAGCTGGGGAACAGCTCTGTGGAAAGGGAGCTGGGGGTCCTGGTGGACAACAAGCGCCATGTGATGAACAGTGTGTCGCTGTGGCAACGAAAGCCAACAGGATGCGGGCAGTATCGACAAGAGCGTCACCACCACATGCGTAAGCCGTTGTCCCACTGCGCTCACTGCTGGTCAGGCTGCACCTGGAGCACTGTGTTCAGGTTTTTCCCCCACTATACAAAACCCATGTGGACAGGAGAGTGTCCAGAGAAGGGCCACAGAGATGATCAATGGGCTGGAAACCTGCCATCTGAGGGAAGGCTGAGAGAACTGGGCTTGTTGAGAAAAGGCTTAGGGGCAACCTTCTCACCGTGTCCCAGTCAAACCCTTCACACCCATTTAAAAGGTGTCTACAAAGAAGACAGTGACTCTTTTTTTATAAGGAGTCACATGGAAAAGATGAAGTGTAATGGGTAGAAATTACTCCTGGGGAGATGCTGGTTGGACACAAGAGGAACATTTTTCACAATGAGAACAACCAGCCATTGGAATCATCTCCCCAGGAAAGGGGTGGATTCCCCAACATTGGACACACTTAACATTCATCTGGACAGGGTGCTGGGCCATCCTGTCTGGACCGTGCTTTTGCCAAGAAAGGTTGGGCCAGATCATCCCTGATGCCCCTTCAAACCTGCTATTCTATGATTCAAGTTTTTTGCAAATGTATGTTCATATATACATACAGATATACAGCCATGGACATGCATGTATATACACACATGCCTGCCCCCCATACATATATAGAGATTACTCTGATGAGTTCCAAAAATGTGTTAGTTAAAAATAAATAAATCCAACATGTCCAGTCAAGGATTTGTTTTAAGCAGAAACTATAGCTCCCAGGACTTTGTTACATTTTAATTTTGTTTTCATACTACAAAGAGAAGCCTTTGTTTGCACTCAGGAAGAGCACCTGTGGAATCTTTAAACATTTTCAGGCATGTTTTAAAAGCTCATCCTTGTGGTAAAGATTTAATCTATCAAAGTGGTATATAGCCTTAGGTGTCACTTCTTCCCCTTGCAGGTTGGAAAATAACAGAAGTATCACTCTGCTGCATTTTAAAATATTGCTCAGGCACAGAAGTGACAGGATCCTGTGCTATCCTTGAATTATGGGCATCTAACTATTTATTACTGATTATTTGTAAGGTCCAAAACCACACATACAAACCACCAGGCTTCTGACCAAGAGAAAAACATACGTAGCAAAATAGTCTCTTATTAAAAAACAGAAAAAGTTTCATGTATACCTCTTAAGGTTTTACTTTTCAAGTAATTAAAAACAATTACTCAGCAGAGGTTAGCTGATTTATGCTTGACAGATGACATACTGCTTGATGAATGTCTCTTGAAAACTGAATCTCTTTAAGACAAAGCCACCTCAGTTTGGGTAAGATTGAAGTAAAGAGACCTACACTATGCAACATAAAACATAGTTTGGTTATGCAGAATTCCAAAATATGAATGTTTTGCCAAAAGTCTGTTTTCATAACAGAATCCAGCAAAGCAGCCGTGGTTGTTGTAATGTGTCTGCACTAGAGTGGGTTCACGCTTCCTGCGAGGTCCTCCTGCTATTTGAGAGGTCATTCATTAGAAGAAAGAACAACTCCAAATTCTTCCTTCCCATTTTCCTTAAATATATGTATTTTGTATCATATCTTAAATCATATCTTTTGGCTTGGATGTTGATATATGGTGGATTCAGATTAATTAATAAGTGTATATTTAATTATTTCATGCAGCACTGTATTTAGCACGCCACTTAGATTCAGAAAGATGTTTTGTACTACAGACATAATTACTGGGAAAGATGCTAATTTATGGGTGATTTTTTCATATGAAAGTACAACCGATGAGGTGCTTTATCGCTTGCAATGCATGTTTACAGACACAACCCACGAGGCACTTCATGTGTAGTTTCCTATATAGGATGCACTAATAAAATGTGGCATTGCTCTCCCTCAAATATGTGCATGTGAAAAGATCATTTTATAATGTGAAGACCAGAGTTGGAGAAGTCATATTTATCTGCTGCTGCTTCAAACATCTGGAGTTGTGTAAATAGCATGCTTTGTATGTTTGCCATGTACATAATCAAACGCATGAGCACAGCTCCCACTGGAAACGAGTTTAAAAAGTGGGTTCGGTGAGTGTTTTGCTGGGAATCAGCGTTGGTTTGTGGGCATGCTGGGAGGGGTTGTGGTCTCTACTCGGGCTGTGTGATAGAGAAAAGAAGCCTTCAAAGGAGGGTGAGATGAAGGGGAGAGCTGTGCTTCGTGGGCGATGGGTGTTGGGGCACGTACAGAGGACTGCTTGCTCCTTCCCGACTCGTATTGCTAGCCAAAACCAGATCAATGCAAGCGTAGTGCTGACACCTCCCCGCCTATCTGAAGGAAATGCAAGCCTGGACTTAACAGACACCTGCTCTTTCTTTAATTTAGCATTTCAAGATAACTAAGCCCATGAAGGGTGTTGCTGTCATGTCTTGTCTGAATCATCTTCCGGGTTGCTGTGTCTGGTTTGGAGAGGTGGCTCTGGAGGGTCTGCTCCAGAGTGACAAGTGTCTCCAGGAGGAATTTCTGTCTCACCCTGTAAACCAGAGTTAGCCTGCCCGCCTCGCAGTAGCCCCGAGGGCTGGCCTCGTTTGTGGAGGTTCAAAAGGTTCAACTAGGTAGTGATGATTCATAAAATACTCCACTGAATCTTTTATCCTTGTAAATCTGTGTGATATCATACACAAATGACTTCGGTGTCTGACCAATGCCGTGTAGTGTTTTGCAGCGTAGGAGTTGCCACAAATGCTCTCAAAACCTGCGGAATGAGGGTGTGACTGGTCAGAAAGCCATAAAGAAGGAGCAAAATGAGGCCATCTGCAGCACAGCGTTGCCGTCATGTGTGCAGCAGGTGCTTTTTTGTCTCTTCTGGAGCCTCCAGTTAGTTCTTCGCAAGCTTTCAGCCAGCCCACTGGTGGTGGGGAAAGATGTACAAGGGAAAAGGGAAAGACAGCAGAAAACCTAGTGATTTTTGTGCTTGCAGAATGGTATATGAGAAAGAAAACAACTGTTCTGCAGCTTTATGGGGCGCATCCGTTGTTGAGGGATGCGGCACAGCTGGAGACGTGGTGAAACCAGGCATGCATTGCCTTCTGCCTCGGGGTGTACTGCTTCCCTGCATTGCCCTGGGAGGCAAAACCAGGCTGGAGAGGCAAATTCTGCTGGGTGCACACCAGGGGGGTCCTGTGTGGTGGGAGACAACCTTCAGCCCTGGTTCTTGGTGCTGCTGAAGAAGTGCCGTGGCCCACCTGGGCATGAAATGTGTGACCTTTTCTGTATTCTGGGCATCACACAGAAGAATTTGTATGCGTAATGGAAGTGGCTTAAATTTATTACAGGGCTTGCTGCAATTACCGGAGTTGATCTTAACTCTGCCATCGGCAAATAGAAGTCAGTGAGATATTATTCTATCAGCTAGGCAAAAATCCAAGGTGAGGGATATTTGCTAAAAGATGTAGAACGGTGAGAAATATCTGTAAGCATTAGTGTAAAAGATTGGGTGATTTTGGAGTGTTAAAGGTGTGGCAGTATTTAAATCGAAAGTTGTAGATTAAAGAAAATAGCAGAGAAATGTCTGAGGCCGGATACAATATAAAATTCTGGCATAAAAGCCCAAGGTCAGTAACAGCCCTGATGGCCCAACTCACGCTCAGCTCCAGTGGTGCTTGTGGAGGGAAATTTACCCCTTTGGGGTGTAAGTACAGAAAAGTGGTTTCTTTTAGCTCTTAGACATTATCTATTCGTACAACCCGTGTACCACATCTCTGCTCTTGATGTGTCTCCTGGTTTTTACTGGTGGAAACGAGGTTGAAAAGTTCAGGCGCTCCTGCCTCACCGTGCAGCCTTTCTATAAGGGAAGCCAGCACTGGCTCCAGACTTTACTACCCACTCTGAGAGATGAAAAACTTTTATAAACCTGTAAAGTAATCCCAGTTAAACCTTATAATTCCTGTAACGTTTTATAATTCCTGAAAACTTTTCTAACTCTCCCTTGGTTTCATATGCCAAGGATTGAATTTTTGAGAGGGAGGTATTAAAAACTGGGGGGGGTGGGGGTGGGGGGGGTGGGGTGGGGGGAGTCGCCTATATTCAGTTTCAGGTACAAAAGTTAATTAGCCAAAGAACTTCAATTTTAATGCTGGCAAGTCATACTAAATTAGCTTTCCTGTGGGAAAAAGACAAGTTCAATTAAAACAAAAGACCTGTGTGGAAGAGATTCTGCAAACTATTTCAAGTGCAGTTTTCATATCGGTGACAAATTAGCAGGGATATTAAGATTTTATTCAGGTCTGCATTTTAAGAAATTTTAACTATACCAGTGTGGAAAAGATAAATAGAGTCAGTTCTGCATGACTTCTGATATAAAACCTAATAGGATGGAAAATTACTATGAAGTAGAAAAAGTGCCTAGATATTAGATAATTAACAGTGCTTAGTTGAAGTTCTGTAACAATTAACTGACGACCAGGATACTGACTGTCTATAACCTGAGAGCAAAGTCTCTTTCTTTACTTAGCTTGACAGAAGTCATTTAAAAACAACAAAGCTCATAGAAAGGACTGTACCACCAGCGGTCCTCTAAGAAGGTCTTGCCCATATCCTTGTCTGGTAGCTCAGCCCTGCTGGGAAGCATAAACAGTTAAAATTCCAAGGCTGAGCTACTTTCCTTTTCTTTGTTTTTATTTTCCCCCTAGATGCTGGCTGTTGGGGTGACATGAGTAGTTCACGAGTTGCTTTTTGGAGCTGTTGGGCATTTTTTCCTATTATTTTTGGCTGAATTTGGAATAATTGTTACAAATTCTGAGGCCCTAGGTACCTAATGATGTTATTGTAGTTTAACCAGTTGCTACAATTTACCTTCTGTTTGGCCAAGAACCCAGGCAGAGACTGCCTTTGGTTTGGGTGATGTGCGTTGGGTCATTAAGCCACAGAAATCTGCTTCCATGCATGGATCCAAGACAAACCATGGTGGGCGCTATGTGTTGTACTTTGAAGACTGTAGAGGAATGAAGCTGGGTTAATTAGCATTGATAATATACAGCTGTGGGTTGGCTTCAGGGGTAGCAGGGTTGGCCGATGTAGTTGAGGTGCAGCTGGGGCTGGTTAAGTTAAGTGGTTGAGAGCCAATGAAGAGAGGGCAGCCGAGGAAGAGAAGGAGAGAGGAAAAAGGAGGGAGAAGAGAGAGCGTGCCCACAATGAGATGAGGAGAAGGCAGCGGAGGGACTGCATGAAGAGTATGCTGGTATGAGGTGGTAAAAGACCTTGTTGCAGCTTGATAGTTTGGGGAGTGCTGTGACAGAAGACAGTGATGGAGTTCTGGCTGTTGGGTGTGATAGACACTACCTTTGGTCTACCCCCATAATCACGTGGATGGATGGGTGGACAGCTGGGTAAAAGGAAAGCATCTTCCTTTGAGTTAGAAGAAAAGGAAAAGGTTTCAAACATGGCTTTGGCTTTGAAAGTTATAATGGTAGGTGGAAGAATAGTAGGTCACCCTTAGCCTCCAGCAGGTAACTTGTGGTGGAGGCAATGCTGAAAGTGTATGCCAGGGTGCTGTCATGGGCAGGTGCTGATGGTGCTAAGCTTGCCAGTTGTTGACTCTCTGTGGGAGTCTAGTGAGCACTAGAAGGTGCTGGTGCAAACTTCACTGCTGTGAGGTGGTGATCCCAGCACTGTCATGGGTTGCTACAAGCTGAACCCTGCTCCTTCCCTCTGTGGCACAGTGAAGAGGAACAGCAAGGAGCGAGGAAGATGGGTCATTCCCTCCACTGCAGAACCTCATCTCAGAGGGGACAAAGAGGATGGATGAGGGCAGGGAATACATTCTGGGAAACTAAAAAAGAACAAGCAAGGGGATGCCAAAAGAAACAAGGAACATAGACAAAACAGTGAAAAGGATTTTCTAAGAGTGATTCAATCAATCTGTATGTGTGCTCTTCTGCAATAGCTATCAGACTCGGTGCTCAAGCCAGTTAGAGAAGTGAGTAATTTAAAGTACTTTAAGAAGGCCCTTGGCTCAGAGCATAGCATAGGCTTTCATGGAGACCTCGTTTACCCCAAGCATGCTCGGAGCCCTCCCTGGTTTTAGCATGGCTGAGCCTAAATTAACATTCCATTTTCGCTGCTTTGCAGACACAATCTATCTGCAACACGATATTTATCCATACAGCTGGCAGCTGTGGTGTCAAGTGCTACAGATAGATGAGGCCATTACTACGATACAAATATTTTCTTTTTTCCACATTCACTCTTTGAAACAATCACACACAACAAAGTTCACGGCAAATTTGGGCAGGACGAGAGTCAAAATTCTTCCTCCTCTCTTTTGTATAATTTGGACTCTATATAGTCCAAAAATAGAGAGGGTAAGTGGTTGCTCCCTGTTTTACTGGGCAGGTTAAAAAAACAACTTCCACTTGCAAGTAACTAGCAAAAAGTATGTTTTAAGTAAGTATGTAATGCTCTGGTTTGTATAATGCAACAATCAATATAGATTTGCTGTTAAGAGTATTCCCCAGCAAGAACAAATCACTCATAAATGAAAACCTCTAAAAAAAAATTATATATCTTTTATCTGACAAACTCCTGAATTAAGTAACACTTGGATGTTGAAAGATCACAACAGAGCTGGAACAAAAGAGAAAAGTCTACTGACTGTAAAAAAGCAAGTCATTCAAATGTGCCTGGCAAAGGGTATTCTGGGTTTGTTGTCTTGAGCGTTTTTACCTCATCTTTCAGGCTGCTGTCATTTTCTGTGTGAAACAAAAGTCTTGAGACTCACAAGCATGGGGTAGAGCTAATTGGCTGATGTCTTCTTTGCGTAAGGGCAGGAAACCAATATGAACCAAATCTGTCTACTTCCGCTGTGGGCATGAATTTGTGTGTCAACAGGGTATTTCAAGTGTTTGCAAATGAAGTTTGAGATGAGGACAAGGGGGGGGGTTTGTGCTCAGAGGAGCAGCTCATGCTCAGAGCTGGCTGAGAGGGTCTGGGAGAGGTGAGCTGGAGAAGCTGGTGGAGGGCATAGCATGGGTGGCAGATGGTGCAGAGGTATAGGGGCACCGAGTAGGAGAAAGCCTATATAATGGGGAACAATCACCTGCTGCGAAGGCAACGGGTTAGGATGGAAAAAATGTAGATTTCTGGAGCATGTTAAACAGGACAACATGAAGCTGTGCTGGGAGAGCTGGGACTGTTCAGCCTGGAGAAGAGCAGGCTCCAGGGGGGCCTTAGAGCAGCTCCCAGCGCCTGAAGGGGCCGGCAGGAAAGCTGGGGGGGGCTTCTTACAGGGGCACGTGTGACAGGGCACGGGGGTGGCTTTGAGCGCAGAGAGGGCAGATGCAGGTCAGAGATCAGGAAGAACCTCTCCCCGTGAGGGCGGCGAGGCGGTGGGCCAGGCTGCCCAGAGCAGCTGTGGGTGCCCCATCCCTGGCAGTGCTCCAGGCCAGGCTGGATGGGGCTGGGAGCAGCCTGGGCTGGGGGGGTCCCTGCCCGGGGCAGGGCTGGGAACTGGGTGGGCTTTAAGGTATCTTCCAACACAAACTCTTCTGTGAATCTACAGTTCTAGGAATGTATTGATGTGCCCCCAGAGGGGTTGCTTGGGGGAGGTGCTCTGCAGGAGCTGCTGGTGAAGAATGAGGAGGAACTGGCTGGGGATGTGCAGATCGATGGCAGCCTAGGCTGCAGCGACCTCAGGACAATAGTATTTAAAATATGTAAAACGCAGTGGGAAGTGAGGAAGGGGATGAGGCCTCGAGTGACTTGATCTGGCTTTGAAGTTGGCTCTGTTTTGAGCAGGTGTTCGGACCAGAGGCCTCCAGATGCCTTACAGGGGAGGTTATTCTGTGAGTCTCTGGTTTCTCAGTTCTGTATTGAAGTGGGAAATTACTAGAGTTTTATTTTATGAGGTCTAGAATCTTTGTCTTGTGGATTTGCCTCAGTATTAGATGATTTGTAGAGCTGTCTTTTCCTAACACTTTCCTTGTGTTGTTATCTGACTATGACCTTTTTGGAAATTACACTGTATTTTGGGTTTGGTTCTTTATCAAAAATAAAGGAAAAGTATAAAGTAAAATATGACATACAGGCAGCTCTTCTTCTGGCTTGGCTTTTGGTCCTAATAGTCTCGTCTAAAGAATGAATTCTCTTTTACAGATTTTAGCCTGTTTCTGTTGAACAATCAAAATAAAAGTAAATGAAAATTCAGGGTTAAGATGATTGGAGATGCACTTATTGTGAACCTTATGAAATAGCTGCCTATAACTTTAGAGCATTAAAATAATTTACTAGCTAGATCTAGCAGTACTGGAATAGAAATGTATTTACATTTTCTTAGTATTTTACTCTTTTTAAGACATTTTTCTCTTATCTTTCAATACAGACTCAAGTTAAATGTTTTCACTCCGTTTCTACTACCTTTGTGTAATGTTACAGCAGCAGTTGTCCTGTAAATATCACATTATTTGGTTATAAGAACAAGATGAGTTGATTAAACAAACAAAGCGAAAGCCTACTAGTGATGCTTTCTTTTAGTAAAAATGTGTTTTACTGAGTTATTTTGGGCAAACTTTGACCCAGCTGCATTTGATCCAGCTACAATGCTTTCAGCTTTTTTTTTTTTTGTGTGTGTGTGTGAAGTGAATTACTTCTGTTTTACCTTAAAAGCTAAAGATGTGCTTAGGAAGGCAGCTACCTACCTCCATGTTACCGGTTTGGGTTTTAGATTGCTTACTAAGAGCTAGAATTCTTACAAGCTATCAGGTAAATTTATATCTAGCCTGGGTAACAGTACTATCCCCACCAGCTTTCAAGGTCTCTAGGAATTTTGAAGATACATGGGTTCAGATGAAACCTTCACAACTCCTGTTCATATCTTGATCATACTGCACTTTTGTCTGAAGGAAATATTCAACTTTCTGTTGTACTCCCTCTAGTGTTTAATGTACTATGTGACTGAAACCAGAAAACAGTTGCAGATTTGTGTTCACGCAAATCCAGTGAAAGAATTAACGTAACCTTTTCTTTCTTCTTGCTGAAGTTCCTATAGGGTTTGCTCTCGTGGGACTCGCAAGCCCACCTGAGCTGATAGCGAATGTGTGCTGTGTACCCAGCTATGTTGTAAAAAATTAAGGTTAGTTGGACTTCAAATATAATATCATTTCAAAATTTGCCAAATACAAAATAGGAACAAGAAAAAGCTTTTGCTGTCAGTAGGTGCCTCATAATTAGGCAAAATTATTGGTATCTAAATTAATCTTATATTCAGATATGTATTTGTTGCAGTTCCTCGCAGTCGTGTTTAAAGTGGTGCTGGAAAGAAAGACCTGGATGAAAGCAACTCAGATTTTTCAGTTACATAAAACTCTGAAAGGCTTTTACAAATTGCTGCTGTGTGGGAGGCAGCTTGCTGCAAAGCTGTCACTTGAAACTTTATCAATCAGAAGACAGTACCGTTTTTAATTATGCAGATTTTCAAAGTAAAATAACTTTTTCTTGCATGAAAATGTAGAACAGAGTCAGGTGAGATCTGGAACAATCTGAAAGAATTTGAAGAGTTTGCTAGGCTTAATTGAAATACCTTCAAAAAACTTGTTCTTATGAAGAAGTGTAGTATATTTGATGTGTTTTAGCTTTCTTCTTTATAAAAGAAAACCCTTTTCTCTCCTTGTATATTGTACAAATCATCACTAACTTCTAGTAATGTCTCAATCCAGCAAAGGAGTCCATCTCAGTGTACCTCTGCATCTCTCTCTAGTTGTAAAGATCTCCACTCTCTGCATTTTTATGGCCTAATTTAAGAGCCTCGAGTCTTAAAATAATGTGATGTTGTAGAATTTTCTGTCCATCAACACACAGCGGGGGCAGCAAATGCTATGCTCTTTGCAAAGTGTCTAATAAATCCTTTCCTTGTGGAGACAGTTTGAAGTTCACACCAAATAGGTAAAATTGCTGCAGACATCCTGATGTTTGCTAGGAAACCTCAAAACCTCTCAGCTGTGCTTTCTGGTTTGACTGTTACATGAGATGCCATGATGTCATGTCTCCTATATCTTCAGAGAGAAGAAACAATGAGTTGAATTTTATGCTGCTTTAGCAAGATAGACGATCGGAAAGGAATGTGAATTAATCATGAACGCTCCATTTTGCTAATGTGTTTTGTGATGGGGAGGAGAGAGAGAGAGTGTTTCCTTTTGCTCCTTTACTTTTTGGGTTGTTTGACTTCATTAGAAGTTGAATTATACTGTTTGTTCTCACTCTAAGAAACATGCATCACTAACGTGTCATGTAGTTATGACTGATACGTTCTCTAAACCCTCTTCTCCAGTGTTTATTCTGCAACAGAGTTGGCACCACTACCTGTGGAAATTTGATAAAATCATGACTTCTACCAGAAGAGGCACTTCTGAGATTACAGTAACAAAATGAATACACAGTTTTCCCTCTGATTTCTGCTGGTGTTTTTCCGCTGGTTCCCCCTTTTTCTAATCCTGAAATTGCCTAATTTCCTCTCCTCTGGCAGTGTTGTCCTTTTTCTAAGCCTCACGTCTGAAGGTTGTCTGAGGCACCCTAGCAGTACTACCCACCACGGGGTGGTTCTAAGCTTTTCCCCTTCCCTGGGTGCAGCATTGCTGGTAATAAAAATGATGGATCGCACCTCTCCTTCTCAGGTCCTTTCAAATGCTTAGGTGACCCAGTGCTCATGCTCAGCTGTATTGGGCTAGGGTCACAGGTCCTCACCCTCTGACTCTTTGCAGATTCCCTTTTAATATCGTTGTGAAGTCACGTTGCCCTTTTCTTGTTCTTTTTAATGCTTCAGCATGGAGTTAGCCTTCTGGCAACTTCCCTTCCCCCAGTTGCTTTGTCTTCTCCTTTAGCTCTGTTTTAAATCACATTGTATTTCTGGATTCAACACCTACAAGGCTATGACCTCTTCAGTGAACTTGAAGAATAGGCTATTCTGTGGGTTTTAGTCTCTCAGGGTCACAACCGCTGCCTCTGCTGTCTGGGAGTAGGACACATCAAAGTAAACTGTCCTATTTTTTGGCATTCAGACTGGACGCCAAAAAAAAGAAATGTGGCCATATCTTTGGGAATTTATGTCTCCCAACCTATGAGTTCTTTTAGGTCAATCAAACAAAAGTGCCAACTGCTATGGACATGCTCTTTTATCCTGCTCCTGGCTCAGCAAAAAAGATAATCAGGGCTGTTGCAGATGTGGAGGCTGGTCTCCAAAAGGATTCTCACAGTGCCAGAGATCAGAATCTCTGTCTCTGCCCTTTCCTTTGTGCTCCAAGACCTTTGAGCACACAGACATTTCAAGAGAAGCTCATCTGAACACTAGCTTTCTGTTCCCAGGCTGGCAGCAGAAGTACTTGTCTCCATTTACAAAATCAAAGGGAAAGAGAAGCTCTTCAGCACAGCCCTGTACTACCCCAAGGCAAAGGAAAACTCAGTATTGCCCTGTAGCACCCTGTGCAGAGCTACCACATGGAGCTTGTGACCTCTTGATGATCCGCTTTATGAAGCGGCATGCATTCCTTGATGTTTTTGGAGCAATCATGCTGTTGCAGGAACCATATCTAGAAGCTTCTTTGGGTACCAGTTATTAGTGGTGTTTGACCTTCCTTACTGCTATTCCCACTCCAAGAAGATTTGAGGGAGAGATTTGCCTTTGAGGCTGTTCTTGGCTTCTGATCCCAAGGAAGCATAGGTGTTCCTACAATACTTCAGAAATCCACGTGGAAGCAAAATAATCTCTTATTTACTTGTCTATGAGTTATGCCTGGAAATTACCTAAATTTATTTGTAACTAGTTGAGCATCTTGTGATTCATAGGTGTCTTCCCAGTAGTACCGCAGTAGATGGTTATTTACATCTAGCAAAGCCTCCAAATTTTATTTGCCAACTGCAGACTGTGAAGCCGGATTGACAGTTGCTGAAATTTATGGCATTTGTAGTTGTAAAAGAAAATGTACTATTTGAGGTAGCACCCCTACTGCATTTGGAAGATGGGTTATCCATACAGAGCATTTCTGACATTTCTGCAGTACCCCCAATGAAGGAAGAAGAGGGGAATTCAACATTTAAAAATTTGTAACTAAAAGAAGAGCTCTAAAAGTTCGAAAAATCTTCTCTTAAAATTCGCTCACCTCATTTAGGAAAATGGGGTGATTTAAAATGCCATTTTGAGATTGACATGAAAATTTGAAGACTGTATCAGCAACTGTTATGTAAATGGATCTTGAAAAGTCTCTGGATCATTTACTCAGAGGCATATTTAAAGCAGGAAATGTCTTATTCACACATTGTTTCATGAACTCGTACTGTGATTTATTTTTTTTTTTCAAGCTACTTGAAAGGAAGCTCAAAGAATTATGAGTGCATAGAAACCCACGTGATAAACAAGGGCAGCAGGGTGGGTACGGAGGTGATATGGAAACAAAACCTTGGAATAAATACTGAACAAACAACTGATACAACAGAACAAGCTGAATGACATCGTTGAGCAAAGTCTTGACTTGGGATCTTTACACTGTGAATGTCAGAAAGTCTTTCAGGAATTTCACTTGAAAACAAAATTAACACTTCAATCTGAGATGTTCAGATAATATCTACCTGTCTTAGGCATTGATCTAGGGTTAACCGTTGCTTAGGAAGGATTCTGGTCTTTTTTAGGGTATTGTGTGCTTTTAATCCTTGACAAAAGATTTTTTTATGCTGAGAAGGTGAGGTGGTTTTAGTTGTGAAAATGGCTATGATAAAGCATGTCAGCTGAATATCAGAGAAGATACTAAACAATTTAGTCAGGGCATTACCGCTTGGATGGAAGGTAGGGCTTCGGGGCCATTTTCTTCTTGCTCCCATAAAGTCCTGTGAGAAGGTCACTGAAAGTGAATAGCCTGAGCGTGGGGGAGCATGGAGATAGGTGAGCTCGGAAGACAGACTGGTTTGACGAAGCCAATTTTGCAAGGTTTGTTTACACTGGCAGGCACTTTGCCTAAAGAGGATACAGGAGAGCTATTTCATTCCTGAATTTCCTACTTTCTCAGGATCCTGTGTGACTTTGGACAAGTGATTTAAGCCTTCATTTGATTGTTTTCTGCTTGTGAAGAGCAAATGCTACTCTCTCCTTTGCATAAGGGCGTTAGGAAGGATGATTCCACCAGCAGCTGGGAGCTACTTGGATACTTAGTCATACGAGCCATAGGACTGTCTAGCTAATAAGCAAGGAGAGACTAACACAAAGATCCATTCCAATAATATTATTGCTGATCCCTGGTTCTGTAATAATGTATTTATGATTTGATTTATTCTTTCTAGAAATCTTTTTAATATGTCTTTATTGTGTCTGATTTAATTAATCTCTATTCAATTCTTCAGTTTATCAGGATAATTCTATTTATACTATCTACCAGCTCATGTAGCCACAAAGTTATTGTAGCACAGAAAAGCCTTACGTGTTACGTACCTTTGGTTAGGATAGTTTCTATATTTTTTTTTAATACTTCTTTAATTATCATGTTGCTTAGAATTGCTTTAAAAATAAAGATCTGTGGGAAACATCAAACCACTGCCTTGAAAAATATTTTGGTATGGAAATTATCACAAAGAAAACCCTGTTTGCTGAATGGGCTGTAATTACACAATTTGTGTATCAGGTTCATGTTGAAGCTGTGTCCGTGATGGGAAGGCACCGTAGCATCTGCTCAACTGGCCATTTGTGCTCCTGTGAAATTGTAATTGAAGTATTAAACTTAATATGGGTTTTTCTTTAAGATAGATTAATTTGTAAATTTACAGATAAAAGCACCAGCTCTGATTTTGCATATGGACTGAAGTTTGAGTACACTTTTATTCTTTGGTCTCAAAATTTTGTTACTGCTTATTCATCAGTGCAGCTCAGTTTGACTAGATGGAAACTAAAGTCTGGAAAAGTCTGAATGTCGCCTGCAATGGAAATGTCTTTGTATGTAATGGACCAGGTGCCTCTTTCTCCGGAGGGAATAGATTTTCTTCAACATAGGGAGTTTTTCAAAAGCTGTTGTCTTCTGCCCTCTAACAGACCAGCTTTGGTGACAGAAGCAGGGTTAGATACCTCAGTATAGTCAATAACCTGACTGTGTTTCCTTCGAGAATCACAGGCTCCCTCAGGTATGAGTTTAATTTGGTACTTTTCCTAAATCTATGCAACCCATAATAGTGCATTAGTCTTCAACGCTTTGGGCTTTTAAAACCCGACAGTCCCATACAAGCTCCACTGAGAGAGGACTTGGTCTGGGATGATAAAGATTTTCTAGTGAGGATGGCTCTGGCTTGGTGCAGATCAGGAAAATTCAGCCCATTCTAGTACTGGCAACGCTGACAGTCATGGACAGACCAACTGCCACTCCTGCAGCTTAAAACCATGTCAGAGGGCCTCGGGGCTTGCTATTGTCATTCTTTCAGTTTTATCTGAGTAAATGATAATGAAAATTTCTGAGGATGTCAGAATGACTCCGAAATAGTAATACCTTTTGGATACAAATCAGAAAGAAACAGCTGCTGCAGTCCAGATAGAAGATAACATTACAAAATTTAACGTAGAACTACTTTATTTGAACTTGTGATGCCTAGCTCCATTTTGGAAGTAGAGCTAGAGAAACCACAGTTTTCTAGTTCAAATTCATCAACGGCTTTTAATTAATAAGCTGGAGTCACTGTGCTTGCCATAGTCACGTAAGGAGAAATACATCTCAGACTTCCTTGGCATCGTGCCTCCGTAACCAGCTGTCTCTGGACGTGGAGGCAAAGGTGAAGATCCAGGGCCGTGAAAGTGAAAAGATATCGGCGATTGTTTCTCATGTTTATCTTCGCCAGTCATAGAGAAAAGGCACCTTTGACCTGAAAACTCCCCCATGCTATGTAATGATCGATTGTGCTCTGTTGGGATGAGAACTTCTTTTTCATGTGATATAACTCAAAGGCTGCATTCTGAACTGTTGGAGTCCCTGTTTGCTCAGCGCCCCTTCTCTGGGGCCGATTTAGAAATGTCCTTGGAGGAATCCTGTCATGTTTTGCCTCCTTCAGAGCTGTTTTCAGTGTGCTCTGGAGGAAAAGGGCGTGCTGAGCCTCCGTAGTTAGTTTTAAACAAAGATTTAGTCAATGCAGACACTATGATTGGATTTTATGGTATTCTATGCATAAGCCAAACAAGAGAAATCTTGTGTTCGAAACGTCAGTTTGCGGCAGCAGGAAGAACTTAGTCATGCAACCTCTGATTTGCAGGAGGCAGAAAAGTAAGGGAGAAAATGCTGCACAGAAAAATTAAGCTTTAATCAAGGCATTGTGGTTAAGATTTGATCCTTGTTTTTTAACAGAAAAAAATGTGTAACTCAAACACTGCAGAGAGTACATTTATAAATCTGAATAATAAATCAAGAGAAAAGCATGCGTTTAGGCAAGGAATTTTCTTGTGTCCCTCTTAAACTGTATATATTTATATATTTATATTTTTATATTTTTAATATTTATATTTATGGTATTTCTTATTCATTCAAGTTAAGAAGTAAGAACTTCAGGACAGTAAAACCAGAATTCTTCACTTGGCTCCATAGGGTAATAATTCACACAGTTCATCTCCATGTGATCTACACATGTTGAAGAAAGATAAATCAAGCAATGGTTAAGATTTATTAATTGCCCACATAAAAGAACTTGGGACTGACTTCATGCGGGTGGAAGGGGTGATCAAACCAGAGTGGAGTTTGCAGAGAACAGTATCAGAAAAAGCACTTTTTCATGCATCTTCCCAGATGAATATTGCCATGCCCTCTTTTGCCATCAGCTATGTGTTTGTCTTTATGCATGGTGTGGGAAAAGCTTTTCAGTGGAAAAACCAGAATTAAACCCATCCTCCATATCTTGCTTCTCTGTTTAATCCCTTTAAACGCTGTTAAATGACCACCTCACCTTTCTTCTGTGAATGTGGATCAAAGCCTGTTTTATTCAGGGCCTCCAAACACTTGATGAGCTTTGGTACCTTTTTATTTTGCTGTCTGTGTGTGAGTATCTTGTTAGGATTGAGATTCGTCAGTGAAACAGATGCTGGCCGGGCCTATGTGTTACTTGTTCTGCATATTGAAAGAAAAAGCGATGGATACGCCATGAGGTTTCAAATCCCACAAAATCAGCTTTTTCCTCAGAGGAATTGATTTCTTTCTATTTTATCGGACTATATCAGTGATCTGTTACTTATTTTTATTTGCTGTTCAGAAAGTGGAAAGGTGCATGTGCATATATGAACATCACCAATTTGATAGTTTAATAAGTAACTGAAACTATATTTTTCAGTGCCACCACCACTCTGAGCTCCAAAGTGCTGAGCACTTTGCAGACAAAACAAGCCAGATCCCTTTTTCTGAGATTTTGTATTCAGTAACCCCAGATTCTCACCGCTATGAAGAGCCTTTTGTGCACACAATCGTGTCTTTTAGGTATTTAGATATTCAAAGTGACTTCTGTGCAAAGATCAGGGCCTAATGGGACAAGAAGCAGAAGAAAGAGCTCATTGTCAGTAGGTAATAACTCCTTGTCATTCTCTGTGGGAGGCATGTGGAGGTTAAAAAAATTGGGAAAAATCGTTGCTAAGCACTTGCCATATCATCTCTTGGTTAACCAGTACCCAGGACAGCCTGGTTTTAAGTTCTCCTCTCCAAAAAGTTGTCAATAGCTCTCCTGCAGCCTTTTACTGGAAAGTAAAGCTGAATTTACTTGGTCAATCTTCTGACAGAAATTGGTATTGCTGGGTATTAGAAATACAGCGTTATCTGGCCCCTCTGAGACCCCTCGGGAATGTTTTGTCCTCATGTTACCATTTTTCCATCAGTATTTCATATTTGTCATGCCACATTACTTTTGATCCCATTGCTGTTTAACAGACTGCTCCTGTAATTTGTTCCTGAACCCATATTTTCTGCTAACGCACACTGCCCTTACCGGGGGGGAGTGGTGGTGTGTGGGGGGTGTCAGAGGGGGGACTTCAGGGTGGCAGCGTGGCGAATGCTCATCAATTTGACATTGATTGCTTGTTGTAACGTATTTGGAAATTTCCTGCAACTCCATTGTGGCAACACGGAGATTTGTGTCCCAACTTGAAATCTTATCAGAAGCCACTTCTGCAGATGAAAGGCTGCTGGTGCCGCTCCCAAGCCAGAAAGGAGGCTATTTGACATTTGTTTGTTGGCTAATCTGTTTGCAAAATCTTACATAAACTCTGGGAGGGGAGCTGCCAATTTCTGCACGTTGGAGGAGAAATGCTGCCTTATTTGGAGAGGTTTGCTCCTACTCAGGGCCACAAGAGTGATTTCCAAATGCTTTTGGTATTTGATGACTGTGGCATTACTTTGGAGATCTTTGTGCGCTTTATTATTCCTCCTTTCGGCTGTTTTGAGATCAACTGGTGTGAAAGGGTGGCAGTTGAGGAGGGAGAGTCCTGCAAGCTCTGCTGCCTTTGGAGGGTTTGTTGCTGGAGTGGAGGAGAATGAAAGCAGGGTTGGCATCTTCCATGCCAAAAAACACCCACAGAAACCCCCAAAACAAAACCACCCCCCTCCTCCTTTTTGCCTAGATATTTTGTTTTGGTTTTTTGTTTTGCTAAGAAATAAAAACCAGCAAAAAGAGAGTATATCCGAATTTCAGTGAGATGTCAAGGGTGGATGCTCAGCTTCGGGAAGGGAGTGCAGGGTCCCTGCTGGCATCGTGGGCAGGATGCTTGTGGGCAACAGCAGCAGGGGCTGAGCCCTCCCCTTGGCTGTGACCGTGCCTGCATGGCGCGATCCTGCTGCAGGCAGTCCCTTGGGACAGGGGTCCCTTTGATGATCGTTGGGGTCACTTCTGCAGCAGTGGTGTGAAACCAGATTTGGGGCTGGAGTTGAGCTTGCTTCCATGGTAACTGACTTCTGGTGGTGGATCTGGTGCAGAAACATCTGCACATTAATCACTTTTGTGGGCTGCAGTGTTGCTGCCAATGCTGTAATGCAGAGGCTTCGGAAATACACGTGGAAAGACTGACCCCAGGGACTACAGTGGTTATTGACGGGGGCTGGCATCCAGGGAGGAAGTTTCTTCTTCTGCTAAAGGGTCTTTTTTCCCCTTTCCTCTGACCTATATATACATGCGATGCACCCTCTGCATTACGCTTTCCTCAGTTTACCTGTTTTGCTCCTCATATTTGAAGAGCTGTTTGTTTAGAAATGTGTATTACTGTTTCTCTGGAATTTACTTGCTAACTGCCAGCTCCAGAGTTGGTTTTACATGTTTAATTTTATTATGTTCATGAGGCAACATTGGCAGGAAAGGCACTATAAAAAGCATTCATTTCATGGAGTGGTACAAACATGTTTTCAGCTGAATTGATGACACTGAATATAAAACACTTCTCATTTACGCTTCCCCTTAAGGTTTGTTTAATGAACTGAAGTTTTTCATATTACTTAGAAGTGCAGTTCTTTCTACCCATCCAGAAAGGATACAAAACTTAATAGGCATTTATATCTGCCATCTCCTGTAAAAATTACCTATTTAGGAACCTTTCCCCTTGAATCTTAGGTTGTTATGGCAATTCCTCCAGTCCTTTCTTACTGTTTCCCCTTGAACCTTCAACCATTTATTGCATACATATGAATAAAAGTGACTATAAGTGAGGAGATCTGGATAGAGAAGCCTGTTGTGAGAGCATCCAAATTTTGACACAGACAGATATTTACACTTGGGGAACCAACGTGTCTGAGATACACCAGTGGTTTTGGTCTTTGGGTTGCGTTGACGCTGCCTGTGCACAAACAGCATGATTCCCCAGCGCAAATAATCTATTGAATTTATATATAATATTTTTTCCCTGGCAGTGGGATAGTATTAATTAAAATGCTCATTACGACTTATGGTCAGATACTTTGCAGGAGGCACTTCCTTAGGCTATTAACAAGGGCTGTAATGAAAAACGTGTGTTTCTGATGTTATTTCGTGCATTGGCATCTAGAGGCTGGAAGTGGTCCTGTCTAGTACTGCTCCATCCAGGACTCATTTTAAGGCTTAATTAGTTTTCTGGTGAGGGTGCACAGGTATGCCAGCTTGTGTAAGGAAACTGGGAAAGATAAGACATATGTAAAGCAGAGCCTGAAGTGAGATGATTTGACTGTGCCGCTTTCCTGTGTACGGGTACTGACATGCAGTTAGCGCTTTGTCAAGACATTGAGCTCCTGCCCATCGTTTCAGCTGACCTATATTTTAATGTAGATATTGAAAACAGTTAGAACAAGGTGTTGCATAAAAGTTTGTGTTTTACGTTCTCACTGCTGTAGCTCTTCGTCCCCCAGCACAGTGCCTTTTCCTGCCTCTGGCACCTGTGTGTTGACAGTAGCTTCAGCTCAAATAGCATCACTTTGGGCAAAAGTCAATCACCTACGGAGCTTTCCGCACGCCTGAAGGGCCAATTAAAATGGCCAACATCAGCGTGTTGCCATGGACTGGTTGGAGGAAGCTGTTACAGAAAGTAAAGCATGGGCAGAGCTAGGGGAGGCTTGTTCAAGCACAGAGGTTACCATTCCATACCGATATTGGGCATCACCTCAAGGAGATGCCATATGCCTCATTGAATATCTGATAGACATAGGAGACTTGAACAGAAAGGCTTTTTGAGCCAGTGACTTATCAAAGGCTGTCAGAATAACCATTTTTTCCCCTGATTTCAGTCAATTGCTGTCTGACAATTGAAAAGCAAGCCTATTCAGAGTGTTCACCCATGCTGGTGCCTGATCCTCAGTGCTCTGCAGCCACGGGCTTGGAAGCAAAAAGGAAAAGTACACATATGAAGCACCAAATGGAGGTTGTTAAACATGAACCATATGTGTTATTTAGCTTTGGAACATAGTGAGGTTATGAAACCATTCTTGGAAAAGAAGACAAATACATTTCCTGTACATCAAAATCATTTGTAACAAATAGATGCATGAAAAGCTTGCTGAAAGATGGGGCACAACAAAGATGACAGAGCCCTGAAATTCAGCTTACAAGGGGAGGGGAGCCTATTCATATTGCAATAACGAAGTTCAGGCAGTTGTAGGAATGTGCTTAAACACAGGGCTTCGTTATGATTGGTAAAGGATTTAAATTTCTATTTGATGGTAGTCTCCCAAGTATGAATTGGAAACATACTTCCAGTTCCTACCAACATTATTGAATCTGCACCCAGTATTACCCAGTGATAATACTGAACTCTATTAATTGGTGTCAAATCTGAACTCAGAATTAAACTATCATGGTTTAGGCTTACCTGTCCATATAAGTCACAAAGCTTATGTTGAAGCTCATTCATTTTTCTGTTGTATGAGACAGGGAAAAAGAGGATGCCAAAGGCTACCCGCAAACCAGATATTGTACAGTGCATAGTCAAATGAGAACTGAACATCAGCGATTACATTTTTAGTAGGTTGAGTGTTCTGACTGAAATGCAGCAATCTGTCACTTGGCCTTTCTGTGACATTCAGTGTATTGAAATTACCAGGGAAAGATTAGTTTTTGACATGCTAAATTAACTAAGTTAGAAATTTGAGCTGTATAATCTCTGCTAATTGTTACAGGGAGAGGGAAAAGTTGTTTGTCTTTTATATTCTAAGGAAGCTATTCAGACAGAAATTAATAAAAAAAAATAATAAAGTAAAAACACTCTCCAAAAAGGTCATCTTTGGAAGTAGTAGGATTGGTTGATTCAGAGAAACAACTTTTAATCTGAGCTGCAGTAATGCAGTGATCATACCGAACACTTTCTCTGACAGTCCAAGGTAACCATAATTAACACTTATCTGCATGGCATTTGTCGTTGTGCCAGTCACCGCATTGCATTGGGGTATTGGGTCCCTCCTGCTCGGACTGGGGTTGCTCACGTCCACCCCACAGTGGCTTCTGGTACAAACCAAGTATTTACTTTCTTTTCAGGGTAAAGGCATTATTTTTGTATTGGGCACTATTTTTGTTATGGTTAGCTTGTTTTGTTTTTGCAGTGGCCAAATTAATTGTTGATGCAGAAGGCAATCTTTCATAAAAAAAGAAGTGAGACCTGGCAACTACATTAGTAGGTGAAGAATAAATGACTTGAGAGAAAATTTTAGGTATCTAGAAGTTAATTTTCTTGCTCATGAATGATGATTTTTCACTCCTAGGTTTTTTTTCTTTTGGTGTGGTGTCTTCAGAGGTGTAAAAAGAACACTTGTCCTAAAGGTAAATGATGCTTCTCCGAATAGTGTGCAACATCTGCTGCAATCACAACTCTTACATTTTATTGAAAATTGAACAATGAAATGCTGTTTGTAATTACATTTCCTGTAGGATGGGCTACATTTTTTTTTTCTTTCTACTTATTTTTCCAAATGTAATTTTTGTTTCTGATAGGTAAATGATAAATCCATGCACAATGTGTCAGGCGACTACTGGGATGGTCTCCGTAAAATCAACACGTTTCAAATATGAAATTCTGTTTACTTAAGCAGTCATTATCTATGAATTTCAACAGATCCATTCATATTTAGCTCCCAGACAAATGTGAGTCCTGGACAAATGTGCAAATGAAATTGCTGGAAACTTCTAATTGGTAGTTAAGTATCTACGTCCCTGGCCTTGTCATGAAAGATAGATTTCACCAGTATGGATCAATTATCTAAGAGTTCTCCAACCCTGGCTTCCTATTCGTAGGTGTTAGGAATTTGTAGGCCTTATGCTAAGCAAATATTTAGAGAAATACTTGGCTAGTCTGTGTGGGAGAGTAGAGGGACTTCAGGAGTAGCAGGATACAATTACAAAAGGAGTCCTGTCCCTAAGGTCTGTTAGACCTGCTTCCATTTTTCCTGAAGCAGAAAGAGCTACCAAAGTATGTGAGGTAGAAGAGCAGATTAGAAGACCCTAAACATTTATTTTCAGTAGTGATTTCAGGATAAAGTGATGAAATTCCACTCTGTGCTTGAAAATGGGTGTTTATGTATATACACACAGTTATTTTGGCGCTATCCGGCACTAGGTGAACAGTGTGGGCAAAGCATAATTGCAACCATGCATGCGTAATTGCTAATAGAAAATTCTGTGGGCAGCCTGACTTATTGCCAGGCAAATTTAGATGAATGGAAGCATCAACTACATCATTTTTGACAATATATAAGTGCATGAATTACAGAAGGCTGCTTTGCTCATTCATTCCACTCTTGCTTTTGCAAGGCAGTTTCAGGCAGCAATGGCAGTTTGTCATCAGTTTATGAAATTCTGATTTATGGTGTGTTGCCTACGATGGGAGCCTGGTGAAGCCAGTTGCATCACTGGGGCTTCAGCATGCTCATCCTCCCTCTGGTAGTCTTATCCTGAGAGCACATGCTGAATTAATAGGAAGAGATGAAGATTAAAGGAAGGTAAATTAGAGCATGTGATTTGTGTACGTATGTACATACCTTCAGGCATATATAAGTCTGCTCAGTTCCCTGTTTGCATCCAAGGAAGAGTTTGCAAATAACTCTTGCTCAGGATGAAACCACAGGATTTCCATGTGTTGGTGTGAGCAGCATCCTCTCCCAAACAATGAGGTCAGGGATGGGCAGCGGCACGAAAGCTTCCTGCAAAGCTCATGTTGCATGCTGAGACAGAGTCTAACATCGGAGGTAGAGATTGATGAGATGAGGAGAATGTACTTAACGGCTAATTTAGAAAAATGAAAAAAATAGATCTTTTAGGAAACAAAGAGGATTTTTTTTTGTCAAGTCTTTACTTTTTCCACATCATGCATGGGGAGAAAAAGTGCACAAGGCACAGGCAGCTTGATCTAACCACTCTAACGTAATGTGTGTGTGTGTGGAGGAAAGGAGCCTAGCTGACCTCAGTTTGCTTTCCATGACTTCATATGTGAATGCAGTGCTGACTTCACAAGGCGTTTAATTTACATGAACACCTAAACACCTGGAGACCTGCAGCACTGCTCCCATGAAGGTGTCCTTGCCTTGCCTCAGCTCTGCCCAGAGCTGCGAAGGTCCCATTGCCAAGTGTGCTGGCTGTGCACACCGTGCGGGAAGGCCACAAGCAGGGTGTGTGGGTAAGGCACAGGCAAAGTGCAGGATTTCTGGCTACTGAACCCAGCTGAAAGGCTCTTTCATTCTTTATTAGTTAGAAAATGTAACAGTATGATCATGCACAGTACAACGCGTGCAGCGCATCAGCGCAGAAGTGAAGAGTAAAGCAGTCATGTTTCTTTATCACAAGGATTCGCACTGTTGTTTTAATTATAGACCGAGTTCGTTAATAAAAGTAAAGAAAGAAAATGAGACCTCGTCTGAGAAGTATACGGTGTACTGTCAAATCCTTTCCCATTTAGTGGTAATTAGTAGGTGGAGGAGTGCAGTGCCTTACTGTTCCGCCACCCTCCTGTTACACGATCCGTGTTTGTACACGCAGTTTTAAATAAGGGAGCAGCTGGATTCGGTGTAGGTGGGAGTGGTGGCTCAGAAGTTTTGTCTTTAAGCTTTTGGATCATATGGTCTTACAAGCAGTAGCGACTGAGGACATATATATATATTAATGTTCCCTAATATTTTGGCTTACTGTTTGAAGACACCTTCTTTCAGCTAATTGTTATATTTAAAGTCTGCAAAACATGCAAAGTTATACAAAGCTTCTGTAAAGTAATATAAGGCAGGAGAAACGTTGTTGTATTTTAATATTTCAGGAAGACTTTTGACAAACTATACATTTACTTCATGATGGTTTCCTTTTTCAAAATGCTTTCCCCGTGTAATCTGCTTTAAATCCTCGGAGGGAAACCAGGACGGACCATGGCAGCACCTTGCTTTGTTGGGGGTTCACTCTGTTTTTGGGGTCTTGCCTTTTCTGGCTCAAGGCTCTGATATTTGGGAGGGAGATGTCCTCAGATAGGGGACGTGCTGCATCTCTGCACCGTGTTGTGTCCATCAGGACTTTTGAAGGCTGAGTGCTGATGATAACCCTTTCCTTCTGTGCCTTTTGCCAAGCCTTGGCCACCTGTATGGTGGCAGCAGTAGATGACTATTCGGAAGTTGACTGTGGGGTCTTCTGCGGTGGGAATAGAACAGGATTGCAGGACAGCATCGTTATTTGGGGTTGGAATTAAGCATTCAGCATCAGGAAGGGCTGGATTTAAGGCTGTGCAAACTTCATCCAGCTCCCTTCCCTGCACATGGTATGATATAATCTGTAATTACACCTTCTCCCTGGGAACAGAGTCATATTCAGTGCACATGTCAGCAGCAGCCAGGGGAGGATTAAGATACCAAAGCAAGCTCAATTTGAATAATTTAAATTTGTGATCTCAATATTTTAAATGTTTTATACCCAAACGAGCTTTGTGTGATTTGGAGTGAAAAAATCACCTTGGCTGCTTTAGCGCCTACTTGGGGATGAATTGTGTCAGTAATAGGTTGGTGTGAGACATTCAGACTGTGCGGTTAAAGCACTTCTGTTTGAACACTTAAAAATAAAAATAAAGTTAAAATAAAATAAATAAAGTTAAAAAATAAACTTGCAGAGATGGCAGCGCTGAGGCTGCCAGAAATGCTGGAGGCTGCGCGGTGGTGGGAGTTGATGGCAAGGGAAAGGTGCCGGCCAGCTGCCTTGCTGGAGGCGGTACAATTTATGGGGCAAAATAGAAAAGATTTGTGCCTGTTATCTCAGGTTTCCAAGGTCAGATTTGTCTTGGTCTTTGCCATACTTGACCTGTGTATTTGATTGCCTGGAGCTTGCTTTTCGGGCAGAAAGGCTGCACCTTGCCGTTATGATTATTAGACGGAACTTTCTCTGTCGCTCGTAAATGAGAACAGTACAAAACAAGGGGTTTTGTCTCCCTGGCTGGGGATTTTATCTCTCCCTGGATCTCCTGCAGGCCTGACTGGGATGATCTGGGGTTTGTGCTGCTGGCCCTGGAACAGGGGCTGTGCATCTTGGGGTCACCCAGGACCCGCCGGGATGCGCTTGGTTTGGCTTCAAGGCGCCCAGACCTGTGGATCTTTAAGGAGATGGCGCCCTCGTGTGGTGGCACCGCTCAAACCTCCTCTCCTGCTTCCCCTCGGAAGGACACCCAGAACGGGCCTTTCCCACCACCGTAACACGGCCGTGGAGGGACCTTCTCCACGGCTCGAGAAGATGAGAAAGAGGAAAATGTTGCTGAGCTCTTGTGGTACAATGTGGGGCTCCAGCCATCGTGTCACCCACCGTCTGCGTTTGGCAAAGAGGTGCAAACCTGCCCGTGAATTTCTTGTTAAAACACGTGGAACTGCATCAAAGCTGCTGGAAAACCTCGCTCTTGGGGACTCGGAGCAGTTACTAGTGTTAGTTTATCAGGTTATTAGTTATCCTTTACTGAGAGGCAGGGGAGTGGTTTAGCTGAGCAGGAAAATTGTAAATAAAATACTGGGGTATTATACAGAAGTCTAGGGAACTTCAAGAGCAAGCAGTAGTAGGAGTTTCAACAAAATCTTTCTCGCTGAATGCAAACTATTCCTGAGGCTCCACGTAAGCTTTTGACTTGAAGTTGTAGAAAATAGAGAGCATGTTATTAGTATGGTGTTATAGGAAAATCAGTATTCCTAATGAAAATCAGTATCCTCAGCATAGTGCAAATTTTTGCAATTAACTACTACTGCTTAGTGAGTAATAATTAAATGAAACCAGTGTATAGCTTTGGTCAATTTACTATTTAATCTATTAGAAGTTCAGAATGAAAATGTTGGCTATAGTTATGCATGTACACCTTGATGGTATGGAAGTTGGATCTGGTCACTGTACACTGCTGCTCTTGCATTGCCTCTGGGAGGCTTTCTGTTTCTGTAATGATTTTTCTTTTTTTCCCTTAAATTTTAGCTACTGAACTTGTCTCTCTTGTGCATTCAGTGGGTATTATGCCTGTCTTTAAAATCTGAACTTGCTTGGAGGTTAGCCTGCACAAGACACAAAGGGACAAGTGAATTGTTATTACCATCTCACTGTTTCAGTGCCATAACGGGGCTGTGTGTGTTTCTTTTTCGTATTGCATAGCCAAGGCTTGTATCACCTTTTTTATATTTTTTTTAATTGTAGTCCTTTTCCACATTGAGGAAATTAGTTTCCTCTTTCCTAGTTTCAGAAATATTGAAAATTACATTTACTTTTAATAGGACTGGACTGGGAGTGTTTAATATTATTATTTTTTTTTTAGAATGCAATATCAGAGGTATTTCACTTACAGATTCAAGGCATCTTTCTTTCTCTCCATGAACACATCATTAAATACACAGCTGTAGCCACTTGACTCCTCCTGATCTGATTCCTTCGGGCTATGATGTTCCATACATCTTCTTCCTTGTGTTTTCCAGTAGCATGTTGTTAAATACTCAGAATCAAGGGGCATCTGTCACAAAAGCCATCACATTTCCAAAATATTAGCTGGATGAAGCCATATCTGCTCTTTGGGAGGGTGGCTGTGCAAAACAAGACCTTCTCCACACAGGGAACCACAGCTTTTTGTTGTCTGCAGGTAAATACACAGTATTATGTTTATTTTTTCCATCTTCTTTTCTATGTAGTGTTGAAAATTGTTGAAGAAGGAAGCTGAGCTGGATATGCTGGGATCAGGACTCTTTTTGTCCTCTCTCCCCCTCAAGATGAGAGTGGAGGGAGGCTGGGTGGCGATGCAATGTGGTGGCAGAGGTGGGAGGCAGCATCCCTCAGGGGACAAGTGTCCACAGACCCATCTGTGCCATACCGCCGTGGGCCAGGGATCACTCTGGAGACAGATGCCTTGGGTGGCGTAGACGTATGTGTTTCTGGTTTATAAAAAAAAAAAAAAAAAGCACCACCAAAACCCTTGCGGTTCAGACAGCTGGTCTGGCAGTTGGTAATGTGAAGGCCTATTAAAATATTTATGCTATTTGTTATTTAACTTTATTTGGGGTTTTTTTTGGTTTTTTTTTTAAAAGAATTTGGAAATAGGCTGATGAGAGAAAATAGTGTGAGTTTGCCCCGGTTGGGAGTGACATGTATTGGCAGAAATCTGGGGGCACTGGCAGCGCAGGGGGCTAATATTCTGTCTTTCACTCTCCTATAATCTAGTCGTCTTGTTTTCGTTCTGAGCGAGAGGAGGTGCTGATAAATATGCTGAAAATATTTTCACACTTCTGTTGAGTGGAATTTCGCTTCAGTAACTGGTACACGAAGGCCTGGCTTCATGAAAGCTTCTGAGTCAGTGACAAGACTCCTTTTGGCTCATCCGTAGTAGTGGAAATTAATGTTAAAAACGACACCCCCACCTGAAGGTTTCAGCGGCTTGTTATTTTAGGTCTTCAGAAAACTCTCTGTGCAGGTTTTAATGAAGGATAGGACTTTTAAAACTCCTCAGCTGTTTAAACCATGGCACCCCAAACACAGTTTGGAGAAGTTTCAAGTATCATTTAATTGTTTTGAGAGACAACGGCTCTCTTGGAAATGCGGAGTGGCTATTTTATTCAGAGAAAAGTCAAACCAATATAATTAAGTCCAGCATCCTCAGGGAATGACAATACCAAAGCTGACATCATCACTTGAAAATTTAAAAGGGAAATTTGAAAAGCAAAAGGAAGGGAATCCATGTGTCCTCTCGAGGCAAAAGCTGGATAAGTTTGGTTGTTCCCTGTGTGCCCTCACGGGATGTACACATTCACATGCCATACAGGGGAGGGGGCACTGCCCACACACAGCGTGGGAAAAGGGAAAAATTAATGATGGCACAGCCGTCAGAAAGGCCTTTTCACAATAGTGAAACCCAAAAGAAAGGGTCACCAACAATGGCCAGGTTTTAAATCAAGGAAAGAAGAATGCAGAGGGTGGAAGGGAGAGAAGGAGGGGGAAAGGCAGGAGGAGAAAGAAATCCCAAAATTGCTCCTTTCCCAGTGTGCCCCACTTGAAGGACAACCTTCCTTGAAAATTTATGTAAATTTATTTAGAAAAATACATCTAGCTAATCAATCTGCAATTCAGCTAGATACATAGTGATGTCCTGATATCGTCTTCACTGGGTTATGTTCAACTCTTTCTGACTTTTGATAACTGTGAGTTCTGTGAAAGCTTTGGAACAGAGACCAAGAGGTCAATTGTCATCTATGTTCAAAGATGGTGATACAGCACGAATAAATGGTGCTAGACATATGGAGATCAAATTAGTAAAGCTTGGTTTCATTTTAACTGTAGATAATATGGTGTGAAATTTTTTAATTAGCAAAAATCCCTAGATATTCTGGGAAACAAAAAGGAGCAGATCGGAAGAGAAGCAATGTCGAAGTGGTCAAGGAGATGAGTGAGGGAGTCTCCACGGCTTCATAATGTTCCTAGAGCAGTGAGGAAAAAGGGCATTTTTTGTTCTCTGGTGAGCTGGAGTCACACTAACTCTGTGGTATGCGCATGGTGAGGAGCTGGCACGCAGGGGCATGGACTTGTCAGTACGGATAGGTGTTGGTCCTGCATCTCTGCTGCTGGACCAGGGCTTCAGCCCTTCCTCACTTCTCCCTTTCCCCAGCAGCTCACGGTATCTCTCTGTTCTTCCTATGTTTTAAGGTTGTTATTTGCAATTTTGTAATTTTTGATGCTTTGGAGAGCTGCTGTTTAGAGGCTGATCTTTATTAGGGCTTTTATCGATAACGCCGTGGTAAGTTGTTGATGGACTCTCCATTATTTTATTTTTAAGAGGGGGAGTTTCTAACTTGTCCTCACAGCAACCCCTTGCTCAGGCTCATATGTATTTCCCCTCCACGTACATGTAGAAGCTTTTTTGGGTGCTCAGCTGGTTGGTGTGTCCTGCTCTACCAGCCACCTGGGCAGGTTGGTTAGGCTATGGTTGGCATTAAAATTTGATTCAAGCTCCAGCAGCAGGGGAAAATCTTTCCTCTTGTTCTTTTCTTTCTTTCTTTTTAAACTTCAGTGCACAGTACTGCACTGTTATTTCAGTCTTTTTGTGTCCTGGACTGTGAGGAGGTAAATGTAATTAGACAGCTTGAGTTGGCCACCTTATGTAAATTCTCTTTGGCTGATTTGCCAGGTAACCACTTCTATTTTCCATATTTGTGTAGTTGCAATAGCAAATGAAAGAGGAGATACAGTCACAGTATATACAAATCTTATCTCAGTGTTTATGGTCTTTCTTATAATTAATCTACGTTAAGTCACTGAAAGGTAAAATATACCTCTTCATTTTTTCTACCTGTATTAAATGCAGTGTTTGATATATTTGATTACATTTCATCTAACATGCTATAGGATTTGCTCATAGTGTAAAGATACTTTATAGAATTGTTACACTTTACAGTCAAAGTCTGGACATGTTTGGGTTATGTTTCATTGCTTTTTCCTAAACTACAATTGCTCCTGGACAGTTTATCTGTAACTTAAGTTTGTGGTTATTGTTAAAAGAATTTTTCCAAATTATAACCTTTAGCTTTTTTGTTGTTGTTGTTGTTCTTTTATCTTCGGTACAGCATAACTGGGGAAATTTGGGTTCATAACCTTGCCACTACTTAGAATTAAAGATCTGAAAATAATTTGCAGAGAAGGCACTCGTGCAGGGTTGGCAAGCTTTACTTTTAAGTGATTGCGGTGGAGCTGCATCTCCTACCTCTTCCACGCTTTCGCTCCTGCTATGTATGTGAAGTTCAAAAAAGCAATATACAGCCTGAAGACCTCTGAGCGTTTTTAATGGTTCTGTTGAATCTGATATTCTTTCTTTCCTAAATAAGTGGTGTCGTTTAAACCCATGATAACTAACAGAGGGAAGATTATATGCAGTTCCATTATTTGGCTTTTAATTTTTTTTATCCTAACAGACAATATTTTGGTTTTTTGCTTAAGTTCCTGATTGCATTTAGGAATATTTTGCTTTAAAGTATTAGGACTAGTTACATGTTTTCTTTTTGTACATACAGGATGGAAGAACTGGGAAGGCTGATGGCTAAGATAGCTGGTTAGGGAAGGAAGAATTGCATTTTTTCTTGTGACTTGAAAGAAAACCTTCTGAGCAGCTCAGGGAGCTCCGTGTCTTTTCAGTTAGGGGCGTTAAACTGATATTTGCATTTTGCCAAATGACTGAGGAGAACAGTGGACTGAAATGGTGTTGATTTTGTTAAGAAAGTGAACAGAAAGTATGACTATGTGTGGCATTGACAACGCTTGCCTGTGTAAAGCAGCATTATATGTGTCAGCAATTCCTCTTCAAATTTGCCAATATAAAAGCCTGAAAATTATCTTCTGCTACCATGTGCTGCATAATGCAGTTTAGGATCTAAAAATAAAGCGCGGTTCTTTACAATACTGTGCACACGCAGAAGTGAAGTAAACACATGTTATATCTGTTCTGAGTTGGCTGATTAAAATAATTTTAGTGTGAAGGAAAGAGGCAGGAGGGCCGCAGACAAGCGTTTGTGAGAGCAGAGAGGTGTTGTAATGCTCTGGAAAATTCAAGCTGTGAGAGCTTGTGCGTATAGACAGCGTGTTAAAGTTATTAGGGTTCACGTGGGTGCAAAGATGTTGACAACTTGAACTTGCAATTTCTTTAAGCATGGCCTTAAATAAATTTGTCTTAAATCAGCCATAGGAGGTGAGGCTGTGTTTGATGAGATTGCCTGACCGATTGCTTTTAAGTCTGAAATATCTTTTTCCAAACATAATACCGTGGGCAGGGAAACAACAAGCAAAAATGAGCTGCAAGTTATTTTACTGTTCGGGGAGACAACAGGCTCTTTATAGTTCTGCTCTGTAGCTTAATTTTTAGGGCCTGTATAAATAGAATTCAATCCACCAACTAATTCGGAGAGGATAATCCATCAATATTTAATTTGGTAAGAAAGAAAGGCTTTAAAATAATATAATGTAGTTCATGAATCAGAGGCACTGTTGGATTCCATTATTAAACGTAGATGTATAATACCGGTGCCCTTGCGTTTGTTATTTTAATAATTCTAATTAATTTTGGTAATTGTAGTGGATCTGCTGCCAACTATCCCAGCTATGATCATTATTCAGGGTTATTATTTTCAGTAGACAGTCAGCCAGTGAATATAGGAAGTTTTATGGCAAACTAAACTTAAATAGCAGAAGAAGGTTTTCTTGTTGAAGAAAAATGCCTCTTGGTGAACTTCATCATGATCTGTCCACGTTTAAGAGCTGCTGAGAGATCCGGGCAATCTTTGTGATAATGTAGTAATTTACAAACCCCCTATAAACAGTATTTGACTCTTTCTCCCTGATTATTATTGATCAGTGAGATTTGCGTGAAGAAGTACAAGCTTTCTCCCTTACAATTATCCTGGTCCTCTTTCCTCGGCCTTTTTATGGTCCCACACTCCATTTTTTTATACCATGGTGGTGGTTGTAATAGTGATAAACAACAACACTCCTGCCTGAGCCCGCTGCAAACATCTTAGCCATAGAAAACTAAAACATTTATGCGTGCAAGGACGAATTCTTCACTTACTTTGAAGGACACTTGCCCAGGAAAGCCCCTGACGTAAGGGGCTGCGGTGCAGATGGCTCAGCGAAATGAGCTTGTGGTCTTTGTTTTTCCCCGTGGTAGCCTGTAAGACTTCTTGGAGGTGGCACTCTGGAGCTTGTTGGCAGATTTGCATGTCTGGATCAGGTCTTTCTGTGGATGTTATCTGCAGATAGCAAAAATGCTATCCTGCTTCAGCTGGTGAAGTGTCGTGGGTTGTAGCTCCTCATCAAAGACACGTGCTTGGTGCAGGAGAAGCAAAGGCGCTGTCACTAGCATTGCAGTGCTGAGAAGCAGTTTTAATAACAATAAGTCAAAAAACCTCCAAAACCCACAACAAACTGTTATGATGTCCAGAACTCTATTGCCAATTAATTGGAGATGTGGCTATCTGTAAAAGTTGGAATGATTTATTTTTCTGCCACAGCAGCTTTTCCACAGGAAGGAACATTGCAAACCCAGAAGTTTATGTAATATGACTTTATTTTGTTGGGGGGAAAAAACCCAACACCCCACAACTCATTGGAATTTCAGTTATTGTAATTTGAAAAAGAAATTTGTAAGGGTAAATTTGCAAATGAGTAGAGTGAGTGAAATGCCTTGCAGCACCAATTCCTCCCCAACTTGTTCTCTTTCTTGCATTTACCACATTTCTCAGAGGAAGGTAAGTACTCTGCATAATGTTATTTGTTTCTCTTTAGCTTAAAAAGTGACGGTAGGACTCATGGAACAGTGTGTTAGAAGTAGAGCAGAACAGCTGAGATACCTGGGAGCAATCAAGCCCAAACCATCAACTAAATCTGGAGGAGAATTTGGACATTGCAGATACCCTCTGTTAAGACCTGAAACATGGTGCTGGGAAAAGGAACAACCACTTCTCGCACGGTTTAATGTCTGACTAGGTTTAAAGGAGATGTGTATTTTTAATTTGGAAATAGAAAATTTTGTAAGCAAATTGAATTAATCCCACAAGAGTGTTTGGCATGTAATTTCAGACTCTGAAGTAAAAAGGAAACTCAGGCTGAATTTACAGACTGCAGCTGTTGAGGAAGATGTGTGCATGACACCCTACAAGTACAAAGTCAGGCTGTCTTCTGATGAAGTTATTAGCACTGAGGGATAGTACCCATTAAAAAACCTGCTAATTTCTTATGCTGCCAAGTGAGCTGACTGCTCTTTCTTCAAAGCACATTGTGGTGCTGAGAGAGTTATTGAACTTACTTTAAGCTGCGAGACAATGCTCATCTTCAATTTGCCCATCAGAACATCCATGCAATTATTTGGGGTATCTTCAAAGTGTTTCACTGCTTTTGAGTAGATCATTGAGATAATGTACTCTTGTTTGATAGCGGCATGCCTCCTGGATGACAATGTAAGGAACTGAAGCCCCCACCTCCCAGTGATCTTTTCCTTTCTTCCTACACATCACACAAACAAATGCAGACTCTGAGATCACTTATAACCTATAGATTCCTCAACAGAAATTAATTCTGTTTTTATCTCATTTTCTCTGTATTGCCTACTGCAATGAGGTCTCTTAATTTGTTTTCACAAATTCATCATTTGATTTCCTGCTATCAACGAGTGCCTGCCTTCCAGTAGGCTCCAAGCATGACTGGCATAATGAAAAGTCTCCCTTGTATCGGAGTTGCAAGTTTATATACTAAGAACTTCCCTCCCTCTAATAACTAAGATCAGATGGCAGATCTTCCTCTTTATTCATTCCAAGTTGTTGCTACTCTTTATCATCAAAGTGAATAAGAGTAATACTTATGAGGATACAGCAGAAGCAGAAAAAAAAAAAAAGGAAAATCTAGTAAGTGGCAAATCCCAGTGTTTTTCTGCTGACTCTTTGTAAGATCTTTAAAGTGCTGTTGCTAAAGAAACATTTGTGATTTGTTAGGGGTTTCTTTTGGTTGCTGGAAATAAACATGGGTAGATCTTGAGCTTTTTTTTTTCTACTACAAATATAATTTTTTTTTGTTGTCATTAAGAAAATATTCATATCAGAACTATAGTAGTATTCCGCTTTTTATTGGGCAGCAACAACACAAAAGAAAACATTATACCCTCAATTGCTGTTCTGAATGGATGTAGAGATCCTTCACGTCCAGGTAAAAGTTTTTCTGGGTCTCAGAGGATGTGCAATGAAATGATGCTGTTCCCTCCCAGCAGCTGAAGTAGCGCACTTGCCCCTGGCGTCCATACTTGGCCCCTGTATCTAAAAACGTTGCTGCCCATTTAACTTCAATTCAAGCAGCTGTTTGCTGACAGATGGGAGGCACTCCTAGAATCAGAGTCACTTATGTTGGAGAAGACCTTTAAGATGGTGAGTCCAACCGCCAAGCCCAGCACTAACTCGTGTCCCTCAGCACCGCACCTACACAGCGAGTGTGGCTTGAACCAGCGAGGCTCTCCAGTCTACAGCCGTTCACACTCGACAGTTTATTTTTTATTTTTTATCTCCATCTCAATTACATAGTAAGATGTTCTTTTTAAAAAAACCTTGTTTGTTATTAAGATATAAATCTACTTATTTTAGTCATGTAGTGCATGCCAGCGTAATGCAATACAAGAAGATTACAAGCTGATGGTTAGATGTTAATAACAGTAACACAAAACATTAAGGCAAGTGACATTTACATAAGTATCTTGATCTTAATACATGTAATTTACATATGAAAATTTAATCACCATAGAGATAAACAGCTGCAATGTTTAATTAAACTCTCCACACAAAATCAGCCTGCAAGAAGTAGTTTGTCACTGCTAATTTATCACAATTCTCATAAGTATTCTTTAAAATAAAAATGCAAAATAAATGACTCTTATTGATAATTTAACTTCTGGTTACTTTATCGTATTCTCAACAGGCTTTGATGATACAATTACAATATGAAGATTCTAGGCTCATTTTCTCACAATTTAGAAGACAAAACATAAATATATGGAGAACAAATGTATTTGTTTACAGACTTAAGGGTCAGCAGTATGGCAGCACCAGAGTACAATCGAGGCAAATTTAATGCCATGATAAGTTATGTGTAATGAAGAGATGCGCGTCTCTCTCTGTGGGGCTGTTTAAGGAGTAAACAATTATAAGTGAAAATTAGTGCCGGCATTATCGCAGGGCTGGAACAGGCTCCTTCTCACAATATCACTGACTAAAACACACATTTTAGAAATCAGAGATGTGCTGACATTCAGAAGTTATTGAAGCCTAGACTTTGCTTCTAGTGATGTATTTTAAAGCAAAACAAAGTGCTCAGTATCTTGAAAGAAACAATTTACATATCTTTCCGGGGATTCTTCAAGAAAATTAAAATTAGAAGGTTGACTGAATCCTCTTCACAGCACTAAGATAGCAAGAACAGCAAAAAAAAAAAAAAAGGAGCTTTTTTGTAACTTCAAGGTAGGTGGGAATGGAGAACAGATATTTAACATTTAGTACCTTAAATTACATATTTTTTTAGGTGTGAAATTATATTATATCCCAAGTTAAATCCCAAGGAGAACAAACTGTATAACGAGGCTGTGGACTGTGATGAGGGTATCAGATGTGCCTGCAAAGAATTGCCTGTTTATATATAGATTTACTGAATTTCCTATACTGTGGTAACCCCAAGACACTGGGAAACCTATGTGAAAAGATGACTCTAGAAAAGACTATTTTTGCCTGACATTTGGATTTTGTTCTATTTATTGCCCATATCTCTTTCCCTGTAAGTTTTCTTTAAGGATGTGATCATTTAAGGTTATTTAGGTGATATGCCTAAAGATGATACCCGGGTCACAGAGAGCAAATGGGGTTATTTGGTCCTGGGTTCAAATATCCTTATTCTCAATTATTATATACCAATTTAAAGTAAAAACTCAGTTAAATTCAGCTTTATATTCATAAGTGGATCTTCTAGAATAAGTAGATGTAAGTAAAAAAAACCCTAATAAGTAGGAATTAAGTCTCACTAGAATGATAAATCAATAGTATGCTGAAAAAAAATCAGAATCCAATTTTAAATCAATGCAACTTATTTTTGGTTTTATTCAGAATTCCCATTTTGCAGCAGAAGAATTAAAAATAAAGAAACCCCAAATACTGTAACTTTCTGCAATTCTTATGTGCCTAAGTAGCCACATCATCACTAGGGAAGGGAAGTAAGGTCTTACTCTTAAAATATTGTCCTACATGTATAATGCTAATTTGTTGAGATTTTTTTTTTTGTTTATTGGTTGGGTTTGGTTTTTTTTCTTTTTCTTTTTGTGTTTTTTTGTTTGTTTGTTTGCTTGTTTGTTGATTGGTTTGTTTATGGTTTGTTTTTTTTAATATATATTGACTATAGGGAATGTATTTTCCAGTTACTGAATAAAAACAAGTATCCATCAAGATTTGTTGCATTTAGGGCTCAATTCTGTGCCCGTTTTGGTTGCCCTTGGGTGCTCTGGCTAGTCCCCAGCTGTCATGGCCAGAGCAAGCAGATCCTGTGCTCTGCTGGTCCTGTGTGCATGCCTTAGGTACCCTGAAGTGGCATGTGATGCCTATGATTAAGCAATTAGCTCAAGCTCTTATACTACAGAAATCAAGAAAAAGGTATTAAGTGGACACATTAACAACTGTAAAAATGATACCTGGGAGACAGGCAAAAGTTTCCCAAAAAATCGATGTTCCACTTCACGAGAGCTGTGGAAGGAGTAACCTCTCTACAAACCTGAACAGGAAATATTCTCATTACCAGACAAATACTCCTTCATCTTTGTTTTTCGTGTGGTTATAATGTGTTGGCAGGCAGCTGATCCTAAGTGGCAATTTCCTGGATATGCTGCTATTAATTGCTTTGTGTTACAATACATATGGTCATGATTTGAACTAGAATGTAGCATATTAGGCACAGTTCCCCAGCAATTCAAATCTTCGCATTCAACAAAACAGAGGAAGAGGAATGAAGATTACAAGAAGAAATTCTGAAATTCCAGCATTTTAGATTATAGGTTAGGGCTGCTGGCTGATCTCTGTGAGATTTGTAGGTGCAGAATCTGTCAGTTAAGAGGAGAAGAGGTGCTAATCAGAAATGGAGTTTTAGAAATATATATATATAATTACAGCCAGGGGAAAAAAAAAGTGCAAATGTTTACACAAATACAATTTTAGAATATTGTTGTTTTGCAGCCAGTATCAGTGAATATGTTTCATGTCATCACCTGAGTGTGTTCATAAAATTACTTAATTCAATGATTTGGGATGTCATTCGTTTATGACTGTTAAGCAAGAGTTGTGTAAAATTAAGTACACTGTCTTCCTCTGCTGACTTAATTTTTTAGCTCACAACCCTCCAAAACTCAAAAAAATGAACAGAGATCTACTCTGTAAGATCTGCTTGCTTGAAACAGTCCCCCCACTCCAAAATAATTTGTTTAAATAATTTATTGATTTTTAACATGCTTGTTCTAACATATCATGATCTCTTGTCTGGATATGTACTTCTTCAAAACTTTCTGTCTGTGCAGGGCAAATCTCGCTGTTCAGGCAGAAATGTCTTTTTTTTTCCATTCTGTACAGGTGATTTTGATACCCTTTTTGGATGCGAGGCATCCTTATACATTCAAGCTAACCTGATTATTTGGAAAACCTTTATTTAGACTGTTGATGGTGATGTGTTAGTTCTATGTTATACGTATATAAAGCCTTATCGGGGTAGGGCAAGTTTTTCTATCTGGGGACATGTCATAGGCACATTGAATGGTCAATGGATGTATAGAGACACACACACAGGCACTGGACATTGAGCTCACGTGTAGTCATCAAGGATTTAGGACATTCACCATCCTGCAAAATCAGGTCCAGTTGCACAAACCCAGCAGTCCATAGGGTAATAATGACCAAGGAATATATTCTTTTATTATTATTATTTTTGATTGAGGTAAGTGCCCATGGCTGTGCAACGTGATACTGGAGTGGTCCTGAGGATGCTGTTGAGCAGCCACTTGGAGGTGCGTGTTATCACAGGAGGTGAGTGAGGTGTGCCAGCGCAGTGTGGGAGAGAATGTCGTGTGGCTTTCCAAATGGACTGGTTTTGTTAAACTGGTGCCCGTACGATATGCTAGAGAAAGATTACACAGGTGGGCTTCTTATTTCCAAATGTAAAATATATCTCCATGGGAAGTGATGCAGAATTCCAAGGCTTGTTGTTTTTGGGGTGTGAGGGACCTCACACCCTGTTGCCCACCTCTTCCTTGTTAGCAAGTGCCTTCTGCTAGTATTAATGAGTTGTGTGATGCTCCCCATCCACACGATGTGCTGGAAATAACCCTGCAGCTACAGCAGGGCAGGCTCTGATCTCATAAGATCATCTATACAGCAGGGTCTGGACTGACAGACAGACCACCGCTGCTCCTGAGCAGGGCCGGGGGGTTCAGCAGCACCAACACAGGATGCTGCACTTCCCTTCTCCCTTGGTGCTCAGGTGGGTGCGGTGAAATGCATTGCTTTGGGAAACCTTTTGCATGACATGGGCTTGGTTTGACCATCTATTATCCCTGCAGATCCCATGCTGTCTGCTTGAAATGCAGGTATATAATGCCACAGGCCCTGGCCAGCATCCTCAGCTATGCTCTGCAGACCCCATGCTGATGTGGGTGAGCCCCCTCCCATCTGCGCTGGCCTTTTGGTACCATGGTGCACTGCTAAAGAGGCATCTATATCCCGCTTAAGAGGAGGCTTATGTTGGCTGTAGATGAATTAACTGCTGTGTTGATTAGATTTACAAAATCTTTTGGGATAAAAGTATTAAGTAAGTACAAAATGATTAAAATCCAACTCTATGAAAAATGCAGTGTGCCCTGTATTTCCTCTTCTGGCTGGGAAACCAATGACGTTAGTAGAACTGTGGACTAGGCGTCAGTAAGGAGATGATTTTGCGTGTGTTCCTTAATTGATGAAGTGCAACAACTGGACAAAGTCAGAAATGAGTGGACTATCAAGGACTGACTCCTTTAACTGTGATCTCCATCGCACTAGATATAAATCATTGCCGCTAACTGTGGAAACATATATTTCAACAGTAATTACAATGCAAGAACACTTTATTTATTTGCGAAATACACATAACCTCCCAGTGTAAGTATAGATTTTCTCCTGTGAGAAGTGATCAGTCCCTCAGGAGATCTTTTCTCCCTGTCCCTTGATGATGTCAGGGAGTTGTTGATTAGCTGCTGACATATGAAATTATGGGGGGTCAGCAAGGTTAATGAAAGGCTTGCCTCTGTAGCCATGCCCATACACTGTCTCCCACTATCCTTCTCGGCTTTTGGTTGTATGGTGACCTCAGTGATAAAGTTGAGAGAGAAAATATACACTATGATATCAGTACAGTCTAATCAGTGTTTCTCTGTTAATATCCAATTATTTAATGAAGGAACAATTAATTATTTGTGGCCCAGAGTTTTTACAAACTAGGGCTGATCACGGAGGTGCTGTTCTGTTGTCTTCACAGTCTTGTCATTGATTAGTCCTGTCACACTGGATATATTTTTGCAGGTGTGCATTGCATAGGAAATGCTGTTTTCAGCAAGGGGATGAAGGCAGACAGAGTTTGTCATTGCTGGGAAATAAAAAATGGGGTTGTGCTGGAATCACTGGGAGGACAGGCTGACTCGTGGAAGGCAAGTGGGTTTCTTTGTGATGGTGGCTGGAAGTCAACTAGGAGGACTGTTCCTGCCAGCCTGCCGTGATGGTGGTGTTTAACCACCGTAACTCCTCCGGGCTTTTCCTAAATACACCGTAGGAGAGTAATATTGGACAGGGAACTACTGATTTCACGGTTCCCCAAGTACATCTTGGTGTCAGTAGCTAGGACTTTCAAGGAACAGCCTTTCTGTGGTCCCTCTTGAGAGGACACTGCCTGATCAGCCTGTGCTTTGGCCAATCTGCTCTCCTCTCCTTTGGCCTCTGCCTGTAATTGCGGTCACTGTTGTGCAGCCTGGGTAGCTGAGGGTATTTTTACCTATTAATTTAAATCATCCTCCTTCAAGGATTCAGCTTAGTAAAGATTTTCTGAGTTGGAATGACCTTAACATATGTCACGCTTGCTGCAGAGTGGGTGAAGATTATTTCCATATTAATTACTGTTGCAAAGTTTTTCCTTCCCAGCTGCACACAATTCCCGTCTGTTCATTACTCTTCGGGGTTTCCTTTTTTATCAGACTCCATCCTTTTTGAGCTTTCCATCTTGCTGTGGGGAAAAAAAAAAAAAATGGTTGACAATTTGTTTTACTGAAAGCATTGCTCTTAATATACATTTCTACCAAAATACGTATGCATATATACATTCCTCTCCCGCACCCCAGCGGGGACATGGCATGTGGCTGCATGAGCTTTTCTTTCTGTGAGTATCCCATAAGGACAGTACATTCTGTCTCAGTCTAACGAGGTGTGTGCTGAAATATAAGCGTTTGTGTAGTCTCATCAGATTTAATGTGGCCTCTGTTTTGAAATGAAGAGCAGGTGAATAAATTGACAGTGCTGTGCGAAGTGGCTGCCTGGCAAGCCCCGAGGGACAACACGGATCTCTGGGGAACGAAGGGGCCAAGGTAATGGCTTTTGAAAGGTGAAAACACAAAGGGGTGAGAATAACACAAACAGGGGAAGGGATGTCGTTTCAAAACCCCTCAGAGAGGTGTTTTTGCCAGACCTTTCCAGGGGGAGGAGAAGGCAAGGGACCTGCTGGGAGGTGGTGGAGCATTGAAGTAAGAATGCGCAGCGCTGGGGTTTTAGGGGAGCCCAAAGGGGAGAGCGAGAACATGTTGGAGCTGCTGCCTGACTCCTGCAGGGAATCTGGGCTTGTACCTTTGAGAGGAGCCCGGGTTGCAGAGTTAGGATTTAGATTTGAATATTTTTAAAGGTCTTGAGCTTTAGAAAGAAAGCCCATGGGTAAGGAGGGAGGACGGGAAGGCAGGTATGGGGAATATTGGCAGAAAGTCTACTTTCAGTTTGGGGAGATAAAATTTGACAAGTTTTAGTGTATCAGGAGAGAAACATCTGCTGGCTGCCTGTTTTGCTGCTTGCCTGTGTCTCTGGGCTACGCTGACCCCATAACACTGCCTGGGAGGTTGGGAAAGGAATCCTGAGGGAAGGCTTTGAGCCTGAGCTCCCCTTTTAGCCCTTTGCAAAAAGTGAGACACAGGTTCCGGCAGGAACGTGCACGTGTGGCTGAACATAGGAAATTTTGAGAAGCAAGGATATGGGAAAAAATTCACCTGGGCTGAATAAAACCTTTATTATGCATTTCTGAGTGTTAAATATGTGGGGGACAAAGGACGCTACTGTCAGTTTCAAAGTCTCCATTTTGATGAGTAAATGATTCAGAGTAAGCTATAGATATTTGCTGGGACCAAAGCAGTAATACAAATGGAAACACTTTATTTATCTTTGCTTTTGATGTTGCCTGCCTTTGTTTTAAAACTGTTGTTCAGCAGCTTCAAAAGCATTTGGCTATGTTTGCATATGTAATTACAGAGGGCCAGATCCATGGTCCTGCTTAGCTCCTGATAAAGACAGTCGTTTTGGCTCTGTGAGAAAACGTACGGTCGCTCCCTTATTTCTAAATCCATTGCAAAGACACACTTTGGCTTAGCTGAAGTGCCAGGGGCATGCACATGCAACCTGGTTTAATCTTTTTATAGGAGGGATAATTTATAGAGTTGAGAAAATGCCTCCTGCAGTTTGTGTACGGGCAGGACCTCATGGCACACAGCAGCACTACAGAGATGCCACCTGGCAAGCAGGACCGGGGGATGCTGAAAACTATTTGGCTGCGTGCTTTTTGGCTCCCGGTTTGCTTCCATAGCACCTTAGCACATGTGTGAGCTAAATTAGTTTGCAAGTTAAGGATAAGAGTAACTATACATACGTGCTCTAAACAAGTAAAGTCCCGATAAACGAGGAGCAAAGAGTTTTTTGCTTGTCGTTTATAATAAAGCCATAAAAGCAGATTATTTTTGTTTTTCTTGCAGCATAAAGGCCTATGAATAGTGAAGTAATGGAGAGTTTTAAAATTATCTGACTTCTTTAGCATCAGCACACTGTGCATTTGTGTCAGCCCTAGGTCCTGGGGAATAAAAAAGCACACTCTTGTTCAGATGACTTATCAGCGGCTCCTCTGTAAAACGCACATTCCTGTTTAGCTCGGAGAGACTGGCCTCGTACTGGCCCCCATGGTGCTGCCACGTCCCACCGCAGAGCTCCCAGCACTGGGCAGGGCTGCACGGGCTGCTGCAGCATCTTCTTGAGGTTGCTGTAGGTGAAGTGCTGTTACCTTGTGCTATTGCAGTCACCGTTATGGCCCTCAAATAACAGCCACAAATAACAAGTTTGAAGTGTCTCGGTGGTTTTATACCCTTTGGTGCTTGGCTGGAGCCATGTGAGATGGCCCTTTCTTAATACTGTGGGTTTTCTCAGTATCCTGAATTACGCACACAAGGTGATTTAAGCTTGAAGCTTCTAGGAGAGAGATAATTGTTCTTTTATTATTATAATAGATCAAAATAAAATCAGCTTGCACTTCTGAAATGGAGAGTTTTTTAGCCAGAGAAGTGTACAGTAATTCTTTTACAGTGTTACCAAATGGCATAATAAAAAAGTAAAAAGCATCTCATTTTCTAGGCTGTTTATTTTACATATCCTCTTTGAATTGATAAATATTTGTATTGAAATCTGGGATTTTGTTTGGAGCATCAGCCACAGAAATGATCTAGTAAGTGTTGCTTGATCTTAAAAGAGGTAATTTTTGTGCATGCGAAAGTGTTCAAATTATTTCATGCCTATATTTACACAAACAGTTAACTTACAACTGTGGATGCAAAACAAATATTAATGCCTGCTAATGGCAGTTAAGCATCTGAAGTGCCATTTCTGTATGCAAATACCAGAATAATGATGTTAAAGGAGTTACTAGCAGTTACTTAGTACCTGTGGTATCTGGCATACAGCTGAAATAATTGCATATAAGCCTAAGTAATTCCCTGCATGTTTTAATAAAAAAATACTTCTTTGCTCTGCTGAATTGTTCTAAGAAAAACTTTGGAAACTTGATAAAATCAGTAATCTTTTGGATTGTTCTAAAATCTTGGGTTGCTGTTATTTTTTTCATGAATTTAGCATTCTTTAATAAGTGATGGAAACCAGACCTAGAATACCCGGGTCGGGATCCTCCGGCATGTGCAGCAGAGAATTCCAGAGGGGCAAAGTGTGCAGAGCAGATCCAGGAGAGCTGAGCGTCTCCTGGGGTCTGCCAGGCTCCAAGAAATGCCCCTTGAGCAGCTGCCTGCCTCTGCCCCTTGTGCAGGGCTGAAATGCAGAATTTGAAGCCAGGCATGTGAAGCAGTTGAGAAAACACCCCAAGATTTCTGCCTTCGCCTGGATACCTTCTACTAGTACTTTCCCCACTCTCTGTTCAGGCGTTGGAGGAGCATGGCAGATCAGCCCCCCTTGCCATTCCCAGAACGGTGGTTGCCTTAAAAAAAAAAAAAAAAAAAAAAAAAAAAAAAAAATTACACAGATTTTGTGCCCCAATTAGCACTGCTAATTGGGGCACACAAGTAAATTGCACTCTACCCTGTGGAGATTGTCAGCCAGTCAACCAGATCACTGAGTCACGAAGAGCGTGACTCTAACCCTGAGTTACTATTTAATCAGGTGCAAAATCAGAGGTGCCTCCAGGAAGGACACAGTCCTGCTACTGGGTGTCAATGAGAGAAGCTGCTTGAGGGGGGTTTCATTCCTTTTAGAATTCTTCTTTTTTTTTTTTCTTTTCTTTTTTTTTTTTTTTTATATATTTCCAGGCCAGAATTTAAAATAACCCCCTGAATAGCTGGGAAGGAGACTGCTGGTAATTCAGTGGTATGCGATAAGGAAGAATAGGGTTTGCTGGGTGCAGCTGGCTCCTTTACGGAGATACTTTGGTTAAAGAAACCCCATTTCATCCACCGGCCAGGAGCAAGCCTGGCTGAGCGCGGCGACAGTGGGATGAGCGTGCTGGCGTACCCTCCCCCGCAGTAATTCCAGTGCCAGGGAAAGGGACCTGGGCATCACCCCTGCAATGTTACCTTCAAATGTTATAAAGCAGCAAGATAAACATAAATTTGAAAAGAACCCCCCAGTGCCTCAGCAAGTGCATACAACGTCATTTGTGCATCTCAGTGCTTCATCAGCTGGGTGGTCAGGGTTCTCCAGACTGGGGGATGGTGGAGAAAGCCACAAGTGGCCGCAGGGCACGGTGGCACTCCTGCTCACTGCTTAAAAATGTGCTATTTGCAATAAGGGAGAAGGCAAGGAAATTTTATTGACATACAGAAGTGCTAAAAATCATTTGGGAACACTGAAGCGCTCTCTCTCTCTCTAAACTATAAATATATATATGTAGTGACGCTTGTGCAACTGTGTGTATAGTGATATACAGCAGTTGTGGATGTAGAGGACTGACCACATCACATGCACAGCAATTAATATATTATTTATTTCCAGGTGGGTGAGCAAAGGCTCAGTGTTCCTGTAACCTGGCCAGGGCTGGGGACTGGATTTGGTGATGCAGAATTAAAAATAGTGGATTAGTTAATTGGATGATACATTTATGTGCTTGAGAGAAAAACGCTACCTCAGTAACTGAATGCAGCACCACTCAACACTATTTTGGAAGCTTTTTTATGAAATCATTTGCTGCTAAGAAGGAAAATGCCTGAGTAAGATTTCAGGTAAACAGTAGGAGTGGCTGGCAGTGTGTTGAGAAGCGTGGCAGTGGTGAAAGTACAGCTACACCTTCTGACAGAAAGAGAATAAATTTTGCTTGGCGCAGCAATACATGTCGCTCAGAAGAAGCAAAAGTTTTGGAACAAGAAGCATCTTTAGAAAAGTGTCACTAGTCTCAACCTTATCCAAGGGGCTTAGAGGAGAACAAATCTCCCCAGTAAAACCCACCTTAAAGGAGGCTGGAAACAAATCATAAACTAATTTGGTTTTTTTTGCAGGTTTTGATGCAGTTGTTGACCCGTCAGGTATTGCAAAAGGCAAGGGCTGGTTCTGTGAGAGGCGAGTGCAGATGATGCTGCCCATCCCTTGCTGGGGACAGGGGGCTGAGATGTGCCTGGTCCATTTGGTTCTCCAGGTGTAACATATCGCTCCACATCTTGTGGTGTCCTGGGAGCCACAGGAGGCCATTTAGGTCCATTCTGCTACATGTGGAGGAAGAAAACAAGCCTTCTCTACCTGCCAAATAATAATTATTTATTTTTTAAATATAATGACGTTGGTCAAGCTTTTTCTACTTTTGTTATATGTACTTCCACTGTCCTCCTGCAGTGCACATGACCCTCACGGTGGTCAGTTCCTCCTAGCCTAATGCTTGGGAATGACAGAGGCATTTCCTCCAGAACGCATAGAAGGGATCGTGATCTGAAAGTCCTGCCTCAAAAATTATATTGGGATCCTGTAGCAGGAGCCAGTTCCTCATCACCAAACCCAGCATGGAGAAAACACTCCTCTTTCCCACCTCCAACCGGTGGTCGACAGTGTCCATTTGAAATGTCTTTTTGTGGGGCTGGAATCTGTTTTGATAATACTGGGGGAAACTTTTGTCGTTCATCAGGGTTTCTCTTTTCCCCTCTATCCAAAAAGAAAGTAAAAATCCTGAAGGTACATTGTAGCCATGGACATTTTTCTGCCTGAAGGAAGAAGTGACACAGTTTTTAACGGGAGCATATTGCTGATGCACATCTTACATTCTGTCTGCTTTGACAGTGTGTGATTGTAAAGCTTTTTTTCCTGCACATGCCTTGGATGAAGATCTTTGTGCAGAAGTAAACACTAAACATTCCTGACTCCGGGCTGGGAAGCTCTGCCTGTCCTACCTGCCCTGGGCAGCGGTGTGGCATGGTGGGAGCCGGCGGTGGGCTGGGAAAAGCATGCGTGGAGAGATAGCTGTTGTGCCGCTCGGAGAACTGAACTACACCTGTAAACTCCTGAAAAACCCAGTGAGTGCTTCAGAAGAGAAAAAATGTCTACTTCAGGCTCCATTTGTGAGAATCACTGGTTAATTGTTTATGTTTTAAGATCTGGAATAGTATTCTGACCCCAAACCTCTTCATATGTTACAATAATAACTGTGAGCTCAATTATGTCCTATATGCTATCTCACTTCTTTTTTTTCCCCCCCAATTTTAATCACTTATAAATCTGTTTTCTCCATTCTTAATGAAGTGGTGGTGTTGTATTACAGCCTGCAATACACAGAAATAAACACAATGTGATAACTAATGCCATATTTTCCATCAGATGGATAAATTCTATATATATATGACAGGTTAGATAATTTTTTGTCTCCATTTGATATTCTGGTGGCTTGCTATAAGTAATTAGATCCACTAGATGGTGGTAAAGACCATCGACTGTATTCTCCTGTCTCGAAAAAAAAAAAAGAGAAAAAAGTTCAGAGTACATTTAAAAAACCCAAACCCGAACCCAAACCTCTAACTAACTAAATAAACATACCTCTCCAGTGCATGTACTGAAATCAATTGCAAGCATGAGAAAGCAGTGATGCTTTTGGGCAGCATTATTATACTGTGAGGAGCTCTGCAAATTAAATAGTTATGTCAGGATAAATATTGAGTAAAATGATTATGAGTCATTGTGGCAAGTTTTAATACAGATCAGAAACCAAATTAATCCTGCTTTAACTCATGGATCGTGGCTCTCTTTTTCTTCAGATACAAATGAATAGTAAACAATATTTTGGCAATTTTTAGGTTAATCATGTAGAACTGATTACTCAAGAAGAATGCTATTAACATTTAGTCAATTTATACCCTACTATGTGACAAATGAAAATTAATGTTGCTGTTTTTAAGATATCAAATGGGTCATGATTTTAAGAAAAATGATTACCCCTAAAGATAACTGATAATGATGGCTGAAGGCAAGGAGCACCGAGCAACTTAACAACATTCATAATTCCCTAAACAAATTCTGTGGAAAAGCAAATACAGCTTAGTCTGTCTGGTAGCTAAATAGGCGGCACTTTAGGTATTATTTGTTGGGTCTTTTTGCTGTTAAGTGTAACATTCCATGTTAATTATTTGTTAGTAGTTTCTCATGAAAAAAGGCATGATTAATGGTGTCCCAACATTTAAAAACAAAAAGCAGCTTTCTGGAGTTGAATGGTGTAGTGCTTTTGGTGAAGATGTAATGATTTATCTTCTTGAATTAGTTATTCTTGTTGGTAAAGAGTTACTGAGTCTCTCTCTGCTGCTTCAGTGCTGTGTGTTGGTAGAGAAATGTTTTGCTATCATCAGTAGAGGTGATGCAATGAAAATCACTACAGGCACTTGCAACAAGTGGGGATTGGAAAGGCAAACAAAACAAGCGAGGGACAAAGGTTCTTAAGGAAATAAAAATATTCTTCGGTCTAGAAAGATGTGTTTTATGCCATGGGACTGTTTTTAAATTAGGCTGTTTAAAGAAGCGTTGGACGTATATTAAACAGGTACAAATGTATCTTGTATTGTGCCCTATTACATTATGGGGAGAAGTGGTACCCGCACACCTCAGGGCGATGCTGAAGTCACTAAAGGGCTCTGACTTACTGCTTGCATCTCTCCAGGCGTGCAAGTGAAGCATTGCTTTGCTTTCCCCATAAAATAATTTTAAAAGGTCTCGACCTTTTGCAGAACCAGAAAATAAAACCCTGCCAGCTTCCTCCATAGCTGGGCCATCTTCGGGAGTGATTAACGGGCACTTTTGAATCAGTGTGTGCGAGCTCTCTAATGGAGTCAGCGCACAAAGGGGAATATGTCCGTGTTTGTTTTAAATCACTTTTCACATTTTTGGAAGTTACATTGCATACTGCAGTTTTATTGCATACTATATACCTATGATCAGAACGAAACTTTATAGATTTTAGCTACTTTTAAAACTGTAGACCTTTAAAAGAGGTGTGGGTTGGTTTGGGGTTTTGGGGTTTTTTTTTGGGGGGGGGAGTGGTATTTGATGGTACTTATGGCTCTTTTAGGATGGAAGATAAACACTCGGCACCTGATGTTGGTGTGTACCAGGACAGCCGATATTTTTGCACCCGCAGACTGATGGCTTTGCTCCTCTGCTGCTCCATCGGCAGCATCCAAAGCCAATCTGTATGACAGATAGGGCCCATCTCAGCCTTGCGGGAGCGCAGCCATCACCAAGTAGGATATATCAGCAACCCTGCTGGAGCCGACCTTTATAGCTGAAGAGGCTGATGATTTGTGGAGGCTTGTTAAAGTTGGTAATCTACATTGCTCATTGCTTACAGCGGCATTTTCACTTTCATTTTTTTCCTTGGAGGAGATTGCGTGCTGACCAGCTCTGAGTTGGGTGGTTAGAAAGATTAAGATTTTTAAAAGGCTGTAAAAGAGCACTGACATTGAGAGCACTGCTGAGATCCCGGGTTCTTTTCAGGATTTTTCCTGACAGAGTTTCCTTTACAAGTTGCTCAGGGCTGGAGGAGCTGTAGCTACATCTCAGACCTCTTGCAGGGGGAGGCTGGCAGTGACTTGAACTTCCCTGAAAATTCCTGACTTGAAATTCTGCTGCTAACTGAAATAAACAAAAAAAGACCTTATACACTTTTTTATCCCTCCCCAAATGTTTCTTGAACATATGGCCTACATTGCACCAGGGCTACCTGTCTTGGCAGAGGGTTTTTTCTGGGTTGGAGGAAAACTGCCCAGGTACTGGTGGGCTGCTTGAGTCCAAGCCAAGAGATGGTTTAACACACTCAAAGCAGTGAATGAAGCTCACTGCTGCTTTCTTTACTGCTTTTGGCCAATGTTACTTACGTCTGCCATCACCAAGGGTTCATTTTGAGTGAAAGTGTTTTTCTTAAGTATTCAAGATCAGTTGAATCACTTGAGGGGATGGTTGATGAACCCAGATCATTTGAAAATCAGTGCTTTACTTGCAGATGGGAGCAGGCTGGCAGGCACTTTGATATGGAGGAAGCCACAAATGGGCTGGTGTTACAGGATCAGCAAAAAGTTATACTCACCTCTAGGTATGTGGGCTTCAGCTAATGCATTCATCGTTGCTTCTGGTTTGCAGTTTTGGAGTTGGGTTAGAGATTAAGATCTCCAGCATGTGCAAGTAGCGGGTGGTTTTCATAGATTTGATGTTGCTTTTCCGCCAGGTTGGGTCCCTGATGCAGAACAGTAAGTTTTTACTTCTCTGTTTTCATATGAATCTTTAAAAATCAACTTCTTGAAGATGTGTGATGCTGTTGCTTCATAAACAGAGTGTCCTTTTTTGCCATTTAGCCCTGTCTGTTGTTTCTGTTTCATTTACTGAAGTTGTGTTAATGGCAATGAAAAAAAACCCAACTTGGTAAATGAGGAAATAGTTCATCATAATGGTTGTCGGGAAAATTCTGATATTGTTTCATTTGTTCCTAAATGGCCACAGGGAACAAACCGTAACAGTAAAGGGACTTCAAAACACAAATAATGTCAAATTTCATTGTCAAATTCTTCCTTTGGAGAATTAAATTCTTCTGTGTTGTAAACATGTGGATTCCCCACCAAGACTTGAGATCAGGGAGGAATAGCCTAGTAGCTTGAAAGAAAAGCTAGTGTCCTACCTGCATTAAACTATCACAACAGTGAAACCTCGAATTCAGTTCTGGTAACTGCACTTGGAATGATGTTTTTTTCCCAGCCTAATATTGGACTTTGGTCTGCAACACTGTTCAAAACTGAGAATTACTTCCCAGAAACTGAAGCCACGAGAGTGATGGGAAGACAGATAAATGAAAGGCAGGAGAGCAAGTAACTGAGTTGTTTATTTACAAAAAGAGAGAAATAAGATGAAAAGGTTGCAATTAAGAATTCTCAGAGGCAAAATAAACACGGCAGACGTGTTGCTGCAGGGGGAGGGCAGAGGGTGTCACCTCGAGCCAGGGGAGGGACAGGGACTCATCCCAGCAGCCACCAGCACCCAAGCTGGGTGAGATAAGACCCGGAGCTGCAGTGGAAGCAAGGCAGGAGGTCAGGTTTTGCCCAGCAAAGGGTACTACATTGCAAAACAGTTGGAAAATGAACAAAAAAATGGCTAGAAATATATGTGAAGATAAAGGTGACATGACAGAGGTGAGAGAAAGCTGCTTTGTGCACGGTGTCAAGTGGTGCAAAGGCTGTCTGAGGCTGCTGGGCAATGAAATACTTCAAAGACCTCTCGTTAATCCTGCATATGCTGTAAGACAAAGAATTATCTATGGTCCTTTTAGCATAGGCATTTTAAAATAAAATATAGGGGATGTGCACTAAAAGCCAAATCCCATTTATTGGGACAGATCCGGTAATATATTATTTTTTTGTCATATAAACCCCATCAGATCAGAGTCAGCAGGAAAAAAAAAAAAAAAAAAAAAAAGGTGATTTTATTAGTGTCTGGTTTTTGGTAGCATTGCAATGCAACTTTTTTTCAGACATATGATCAAGAAACAGTTTCTTGAAGTATTTTCTCTTCTTATAGTGCACACAGGTTTCAGAAGCATAGTAACTCCTAGAAAGCAGCATCTGGTCTTCTGATCCTTACAATGCATGAGAAATGACTTAGGTTTCCCTCTTCCAAGAGATTTTTACTAGTTCCAGTTCATCTACCAAACCTGAGTTGACCACATTTTCTAGAATGTATTACTTCGGAGTTGCTGCTGAAACTGGTAAGTGTCTCCTAAGCCCACAGATTTTCAAAAGGAGTTTTTGAAAACGCACATTGAGATTGCTTTACTAAGCCAGTTGGTCTTTACAGGCTTACTCTGCTCTTAAATGCAGTGATAGGAGCCTTGCTTGTATAACGTAACCCGCAAGTACATATTTTTGTTAGCACTGAACCAGTTAAAAGAAAAACAAAGTATTTTTTTTAACCAACTCTAGCTCCGCTCAGGCCTAAATTATTATCTTTTCTTCAGAAACGGGCATTTTAATGTGTCACTTTTCAGTTCCAGCTCAATAAACAACCATTTATTTACAATTTTAAAGCAATCTTCAGCCTAGTCAGGTAAGAATTATTTCAAAAGAATAAAAACATTTTCATTTCCCATCACTGCCAAAAATGAAAAGAACATGAGTTATGAGTCTTGCTATGTTGTCTTAAGTTGATTACTATGGAATGATTAAAAAACTAGCTGTGCTGTCATAGCAGAAGAGTACATTATAAGTGTAATAACAGCTTAGGGATACAATCCATCAATGCCGTACTTGGAAGAAGAAAAAAAGTTGATCTATTTCTTTGGTCATCATTTTCAGCATATTAGATGACAAATAATTGTACATTCATCAATAACAATAGATTAAAGTTGAAATGATTTATTGCTATTACACTGCTGGTATGATGGAGCACTAGGTCAGTCAAGCATTGATGGGGTCTGTATTTAATTTTCACGGGTCTCTTAGCAGAAATAATAGACCGAGAGGAAACCACCTGAAACAAGGTAGATCAAAGTTGGTGACAAGTGATTTGTAGGTTCGTTCTTCAGGAGTGGTGGGCTGGAGGTGGCAACTCTTCTGCTTGGTGCTCTGAACCGCTAAATCAGGTGGCCCCTCAACTCCTTGCTCAGCCAAGCAGCCTCAAAGGAAAGCCCCAAATGCCATTCCTGAGGGGCAGGCCAGTTAATAAGGAGAAAATTACCGTGAAACTTTTGTGTTGTGAAAATTCTTCTATGAAGCACTTTTATTTACTCTTAAAATAATATAGAAGAAGAAACAGCCTCATTTTTCAAAGGTGCGAGTAGTACTTCTGCTAAAAATCCCAGAGAATGTGAATTTGGAGTGGGTCAATACCAGCTGTTCAACTCAAACTTAGTTATTTTTCCAAAGACTTTATCGAAAGAAACTTTGTATGCAAATCTGGCAATAACTGTGTCACATCCTCTCCTGCACGGAACAGCCACCAGAGCAGACCTGGTTAAAAGGTCTCTGCTGAAACACTTTTTGAACTGGAGTTTGCCATTTCATCAGCGTCCGTCTGGGCTTTGGTGACACGGTGACGGACCCTGATTGCCGTTCTGCCTGCCAGCGTGGCTGCCTGCTACTGTGCCCGTTTTTCTAGAGTTACTGGCCCAAAAGTGGGAAAACATCTTGGTTGCCTCTTGAAGACCTTACAGCTTCCAGCATCCAGCACTCCAGGAAAACTCTGCAGAGCAGAATTCATTCCTGGATACCCCTCCAGGGTATTTTTAGAACAAAATAGTGAGATTTCAGTCGAGCAAAATTTTTTAAGCTCTTAGGTATTGATGTAATTTTCAAGAAACTGAAACCCTGCCTAGAAGAAGATGGCTTTAAAGTGACCTTAAGTTTAAAATTATTTCTGCCATTATATTGATTTTATCAGGAGACAGCTTTCACTGTTAAGATTAGCATTAAAGGTGTTTAGGAACTTTCTCTTAATTTATGGTATGGAGGCCACCATCAAGCATAATGGTGAGAGAAGGGACTACTAAAAGTCAAGATCTCTCTTCCTCATTAGCCAATTATGAAAAAAACCCTGTTTTGATAACATTAATAATTGTGGAATTCCAAAATAATCATTGGTGTATCCTTTTAACATCTCAATGGAATGAGAGTGAAGATGGAGAGGCCATCTCGGAGTTTAATACTGAAATGTTATCACAGCTGGGAAGAGCTCCTGAGTCCTCCGTACATGCTGTGCCGCCTAAGACTTTAAGCTAGGTATTTAAAATGCTGACCAAACTAAAGTGCATTATAATTTCCTTAATCTGAATATCTCTAAAAGCCTCTAGGATATCTTTTATTTTTGACATTTATAAGCTTGTCTTAGTCCTGCCAATATTTTTATACATAACAGAACTGAATTCAACATTGGATATACTACTACTACTACTACTACTACCACCAATTCACCACCACCATCATTATTGAATATACAAAGATAGTTTCCTTAACTTTGGGAAAGTCATTGACTGTCTGAACAATCTACCTTGTGACGTTTGTAATTTTTAAGATAGCTTCAATACACGGCAAGGTACAAATGGCCTGGGATAGCAGAAGTAACCACTTTATTTTAAAGTAGCAATTGAATCCACATGATTTTTCCAGCTAAAACTGTGCATATGAATTTCCACTCTCCCCCCTGGGAGGCACCGGCACAATGTGCATGCGGTAATACCATTAGAAGTTAGAGCGAGTTGTATGGGGTCTTTAAACTACAGAACTATCTGGATTCACACTACTTTGAAAAGCCATACCTGCCAATAAGCTGCTGAAACTAAGTGACATGAATAGCAAAACAGTTTTAATTTTCTGTCCAGTCAAATCTTAGTATTTCACACTCAATTTTCCTTCCTCAGTAATCTAAATAATTTCCCACCTTGCTCATGATGAATGTCTTGCCAGTTCCTACTCAGTCCTTCCACTTTACACAACCTAATTAAAGAAAACATTCCATGATTGCCTATTTTTCCTCATGCATGACAACCTATTATTTTTTCTACCACCTGATTAGGGCTTTATTATCCTTGGATTTAGATTGATTTGCTGGGCACTTTAATAAAACACTACTTAGTTTGATTTAAAGGGCTACAGGTTTCAGTCATTCATAGAATTACTCTTCTAAGTAACTCAGATCTGAGGTACTGTAATAGTCTCCATGAAAGGGGATTCGAGGGTGCCATGGCGTTAGCCGCAAGAAACAAGAAGCACAGGTGGTGTTCCAGTTGTGCGTGTTGTTAATATTTCTGTTGTAAGCAGTCAGGAGAGGACGTTTTGCAATATAATTTGTCAAGGGTGATAAATCTGTTTCATCATTTCTGTCAAGAATGGATCCCGTGTATTAAAACTACTATAAATATTTTCTCAAGATAACCCAAAACTTTCATATTATTAAATAATAATACGTTTATGATGACAAATTACATTTACTGTGTGTTATCTGAAATGCAAGACAAAATTAGGTAGTTAAAGTTCAAATGGATGGAGATCAGTTTCGATTTGAAATCAAAGGAATTTTATTAAGTAAATGAGATTTTCATCATTATTTTGTTATATCTAACATTCTCTTCTTTCAGAAATATTACTTATCAGCTTAAATGGAGATTTAAGAAAAAAAAAAAAAGTCAGCTTATGTTCTAGCAAGATGTAGTCCAGTGGAAAAGTTCACGGTTATCCCTGTCACCCTTGTTGGTGGCTGGGAGCGTTAGCATGAGGAGGAGCAGTTCGCAGGCTGCTGTCCCTGCCCCCGCAAAGCAATGCTTTGGGATTGCTCTTATCGCTCCTTATTCCACTGTTTCTTACCGCTCACACTTTCCTCCTGACGGTTGAAGATGCAGCTCTGTTTCCTGCAGCTCTTCCTCTAGATACAGGTGTTGAGAAGCTTGAAGAGCACAGCAGGGCTTTGCTGCACCCCGCTGACAGGCTTAGTTCAATGAACCAGGTGGCAGTCGATGAGTATCGGCGTATCAATTTGGTTTTGGAAAGCGTAGTTGTTTCAGCTTTTGCTACTGTATGCTTTTGTCAGGAAATGTGTCAGCATCCTTGAACAGAATGAAATTTTCTTAGCTAAAAATGCCTGCAAGATCGCTGGCACCAAATATTTGCATTTCAGGGCTTGCTTCAGCTTGTAGGAGATGTGCATTGTGTGACACTTGGGCTCATGAGCCTGGTCCGCTTGATGAGGTATTTAACCTTAGGCCTGGCTTTGTATCTTGCTCCACAGGAACTTTAATACTCAACACGAAAGATTTATTTATTATGGAAGTTATCTTTTGCCAGCAAATTTGGTACCAGATGGGTCTATCTTTGTACCTGTGGCACGCTGCAGATCGGTGTGGGTTGCAAAGCCAATCTGTACCTCACTCGGATGTGTTACACCAGGAGTGCTAACACACCTAGAGATGGACGACAATAATAGCTACTGAAGATAACAGAAAATCTTGGTTCCAGTGCAGCATTTAGAAACTTGCTCAAAGGGAATCATGTGAAAAAACTCATTTTGTACCCACATGCTGTGAAATTGCTTCATCCTCCTGGTGTGGGATCGCTCCAGCAATGGAACAGCAACCATTTCTTACTGGAAAATGGGACAAAAGAAACTAGTCTCTCTTTCCATGATACGTAAAATATATTGTCTGCTGTTCCTCAGAATTTCTTCCTGAATAAAAGTGCTTTCTGTGCTGGAGGAGCCAGGTATGTGTGGATGCACCTTCTACTCCTGACCGTCCCAGTAAATCTGTTAATATAATTACTCACATGCTTAAATTTAATCACTTTTGTAACCAGAGAATAGAAAGAACTCCCTTGAAGGGGAAGTACTTTTATTTTGTGATTACTTTACAAATTTCCCTGTTTCTGGTTTTGGGGCAATTTAGGAAAAGAAGAGGAAGATGTTTGTGTTTGCATGAAGGCAGCTGCAGAGATCATTGTAGTGAAAATAAACAAAAGGACCATATAAAAGCCAAGCTGTAGTGCTAAAGAGACTTAATAGCTATAAACTAGTAGCTATTAGCTTTTAATTACTCTCAAATAATTACTGAATAGAATAGTAAATGTTATTAGCTTTCTTTAATATTCGACATAAAACATTGCTTCCAACAATAATTTAGGTTTTGTTCAGCTTTAATATAGACACATGTGAAACCGGGTGGCTTTGTAAACACCCTTAATAAATGCAATTATTGTCAGAGTTCTGTAGAGGAGACCTATACAAGCAAACTTAAATACTGAAAAAGGAAAAAAAAAAAAACCAAAACCAAAACCAAACAGAAAACTACAAGGCAGGAGGACAATAGGAGTTAGATGTGTATGTATGATTCTGATTTCCAGAATTGGGGAACAGCTTATAGCTCAGGTGTTGCACCTGCTGCCTGCAGATCTGTGATTTCACTTGCTGGGCAGCATCTCTCATGTGATTTTGACTTAGCGGCAGGTGTATATGTATTATCAGTTTGTCCTGACTTAGTGGCCCAATTTGTATTGCATCATCTTCTTTGGAGAGTTTGCACAAACCTCCGTCCCCTGCAACTGACTTGAGACCTCATATTTTTTGTGAAGGAAAAGGGTTTAGCTTTTGACATATGAAGAATAAAAGCCTACTAAAGCTTTAGGGTATCATGTAATATCCAGGAAAAAAATGTAAACCTTCAAAGTCCCCAAAGGAAGGATCTATTTACGACAAATACATATTTTTCATCAAATTTCCAGTTGTAATATTCTTTATTTTTACTTCAGAACCATGGAATAGCCAATCCCATGGTGCTATAGCCATCAAATAATGAAGCATCAAATAATGATATATTTTTTTTATGCTGCATTTCTTCCTACGTTGCTCACCTTTTTAGGGCTTTTTAATTCACTCCATTTTGTGCACAAAAATTTCCATTTCTGTACATTTCATTCAGTCCATTTCTGGACTTCTTTAAATTTTTCTTTAAACATTGAGATTTCCACTAGGACAACATTTCCAACAGTTTCTTGCTTTGCAGCTGCCTCTAAAAGGTAAATTACTAATATATTGCTGGATTCTCCCTGTGTATAACTTGGTTATATTCCTCAGTCTTTACAGTAACAGCCTCTTTTCTTCTTGTTTTCTGTTTTCACTTTCCACTAAAAGCATTGAGTCTGTTTTGATGTATCTGTTGTGCCAATGTGGAGTGGTGTGGATGAGGGAGGATGGAGCACTGTAGCTTTATTGTATTAGCGGAATAGACAGGGGCAGTTCAGAAATTATTTCTTTCTCCTCCTCTGCTGTCATCCAAGCCCTGGTCCTTCACCCTGTTCTCATGTAGTAGAAGCATATGCCTTCAGCTTGTGGCCTTCCTGTTAGTCGTGAATTTACATTTTTTTTCCTTTCCTAAGGGTATTTTGCTCTAGATGAAAAGATGCTTTTGTAAATCCCGAGTGACCTTCTTAGCCAAACTCCGAGAGGATGAAACCTGATTTTTGCAGGGGAAAAGGGACCTGTCAGGCGTCTTCGCGTGGCAAGCGCAGGTGGATGTGTCTCTGTTGCATGCGCAGTTATTCACCTCCAATCCCTATATTCTGCTTTTCATTCATGTAGGAGGGTGTCCTCACCTCCAGGGCTGAGGGGGAGGGAAAAGGGGAGAGAGAGAAAACGGGGTACTGGTGCTCATCACCAGCTCTTCTAATTGTAGCCCTTTTATGCCTTTCGCATACATTCATCTTGTTTTCTTTGATTTTGCCTGACAGTGAGAATGGATAACTTTTTGCTTTTCTATTTGTAATAATGAAGCTTTCCTGATGTGGACAATTAACGACTTTTTGTTCTTTGGAAATTATCTAGGTGCGTCACTCAGCAGTGTGCACAGCTGCAGCACCAGCCAGCTCTGTGCCAAAGGCGCCGCGGCTATTTCATGAAAAGAATCAGCAAGGCCTGTACTTAGCAGGGCTTTATTTAATTTCACATTTCTTTCTATATATATTTTTTATCTTTTTTTCCTCCTGTAATTTCAGCTTGCTCACAAACAGTTGTGCCCAGCAAAAGACAGATAGGCAGAGTGAGAGGGCAATCACGGTGCCAGATGATGACATGAGGATCTTCGGTTCTGCCAGCGCCTGGGATGCTGCTGTTCCTTTCAACATCCTGAGATTTATCACGGGATGCAGGTTTTTTACAAGTATTGTTTGTCATTGAAAGAACTCCAAAGAACCCTTTTTAGAAAGGTCCTTGTGGCAGAAAGATTTTGGCCTCTAAAGCTATTTAAAAGTAGGCAGAAAGTCCAAAATCTACATTTAAACTTCATATCATATTGTATATTCATAACCCAATCTTTCCTTCCTTCAGCACTGGATAAATACACTGTTGCAGGGCTCTACCATTTTTAAACTTCATCGCTGGAGATAATCACCCAAATACATAACATCATCATACAAGTACAAGAAAATACGTTTGAAATTTCCTTTTTATTGTAACATAAGATAGCGCTTCCAAAATCCCAAACTGAATTGCTTTTCAGTAGATAAGCATCAAAAAATACATTTCCTGCTTTCGGTGAAGGTGCAATAAGGTGCTATATCAGTGTAATAGTTCAGAATGATATGCTCTAGTAGTATTTTGATGAATTACATGATTATAACTAAAATGAACACTTTCATCATGCCTGAATTAATAATGGTGGTATGATTTGGCAAGTACTCCTGCAGTGTTCTTTAACTCATCACTTCAGAAGACAGAGTTTTAGAGCCTGTCCTTTGTCTCAGGGAAACACAGGGATCCTTTACGGTTTAAAAACACAAGAAGCGGGAGAAATGTGACAGCTTTAAAAGGCAAAAAGAAACTAATGCATGCATACCTTCTCAAGCTCATCATGGCTTAATTGGTTTATTTTTCACTGCCTTATTCCGATGTCTGAGGCACCTACGACTGTGTCAAAAAGAAAAAGATCAGTAGTTTTTCATGTGACAATAGGTTTGGTGTATTTTATCGCAAATGCTGTTTCCAAATGATTCTAAAGACTTTATAAGGATATAAATTTCTCTTAAACTGTTGTGTTTATGTTAGAACTTGGGTAATCAGTATGTTCGTTTCTGTGTCTCCCATGTTATTTTGCTGATGACTGAACCTACGGCAGTGCTTTGGCTATCTGGAGTGGGGCTGTGCACTGGTGTGTCCATTTCAGGGCTCCTCTGGGTGCTCCGACCACGTGGGGTAAATTTTCCCACACTGGGGGCTTCATAATATGATGAACATGTGTGTTGGTAGAGCACTGAGAAAAACCTGCACTGCTGGTGCCACTAGAGTATTATTTGGCTGGTAATAAATGAAGGCTCTCAGCTTTTATGGCTGTCATCTAATACCTTTAATCAACATTAATTTTACTTGAAATAATAAGAATAACCACTGATCTGCTGTAAATAAGGAAGGTAAACTTTTGCAGGCTATTGTGAAAAATGGTGATGCACAATGCATCGAAACCATCTGGAACAGATGTTTCTGTAATTATGATACACTTGGTGATTATGCTGTGTTCACTGGCCTTTGCTGGTACCCTGGAAGCTGGGTGATGTTACAAGCTTGTGCTGGTGCACTGAACTGGAAGAGAGGACATACTGTCTAGGGCAAGACCTGTCCTCGCTGTTTTCCTAAGTGTTTTCTGTCGGTTGAATTTTTGCTCTTGATTAATTATTAGCCTCTATGTTTGTATCAAATAGTAATTTTATGGCATGAAATACCTCAAGGCTGCTGATGCAGAAAGTCAAGCAAACATAAGCACACTATTTTCTGAACCCAGGCTATAGAAAAAGTAATATTTGGCGCAAATGAGATTATAAGTCCATCTTGTGGGTTTTAGTATAGTTATGTACGTTATGATCTATGATAATATGATCTATGCAGGAGTATGTGACTTTGTATCTTTTCTGTTTAAAGAATCTTATAGTTGAATGTAAAAATGTATGAAAGCCTTAAGAGATCAGAGTAGGTAACCTTAAATGAAAACAAGAGGAAGATTAGCTCAAGAGTGCTTTAAACACCTTCGGTCTAGTGCTGTTAGAAATGTCAGTATAACCCCTGCTGGGCCGCGGTTGGCAGTCACAAGTGCCAGGTTTCTAGTCCCTGCTAAACATCTGTCCAAACCTCAAGTAGAAACTTGGCAGAATCAAATTAAGCAGGCGCATGCTCCGTAAGATGTAGTATGTTGCTCACAATTACACGTTCAGAAGGTTTACCAAAACAGGACTAATATTTTAAAACGTTAAAGGGGTCAGTAAAGAGGGTGATAGCTGATAATCAAGTACCTCTTTCCCTCACTACAAGAAAAAGTATTTTGCAACCTTTTGGATTTCTTGGTAGGTCAACAGCTAAGCCAGGTGGGTGTGCTGGGTCCCTACAATACCACCCCTTTAGAACTATGTGCTTCTCGAAGGGTGGCTCCTGCCCCTTGGCCTAGGGTGGGTAGAGGAACATCATGCCCAAATTTGTGCTCTATAGCAGCTAAATGACTTAATTGTTTGTTTTGGGGTTTGGTTTTGGTATTTTTAGGTTTTGGTGGAGGATATATTAATTTTTGGCATTCTAATTGTGTAAAATCTGTCAATAGCTTTCATTGTGGAGGCACAGCTCCAGTTTAACTCCTGTTATAATGAAACAAATTGTGATTCTTAATTCGTTCCTCCTATGGAAATACCAGCAATATAAATTACAATGTCACTAGAATAAGAGAAGGGGGGAAAACCCTTTTTACAAGCCTCAGGATGATAATTTATAAATAACCTAAAACTAAGAAGCCTTAACGAAAAATCCCTATGGAATCCAACATTAATAGCCTTTACTTTTAATCTTGTACAATAAATCTTGCAGCTACGTATCCACAACAGAAATAACAGAAACCAGGCCAAGCTGGAGCAGGTATGGGGGAGCTGGAGAGAAATATGCTCTTTTTTTAATTAAAAGTATATGGTGATTTTCTGGTATTCCAAAGTCAGCAAGTCATTGCTGCCAACTTGCTGTCAATCAGTTTGCTCCAAAGAAGGGTTTTTTGGTTGGACTCTTTGCCTAAAAGCAACGCAGCATTGCCAGACCTTCAAAATCCAGATGTTCTTTGGAATTTTCAATATTCTTTTGGAGACCTGGTCTTCAGACCCCAGTGCTGTAATTATTTGAGCATCTCAGATTTCTAGCGGTCTTGTGAACTGCAGTAGTTTAAAAGGAAGTACAAAAATCCAATATTTATTATTTTTATAATAGGAAATTTTGAGAGTTTTGTTTTTTGATTTGTCTTTTTTTTTTTAATGGGAACAAGGACACTGCCAAAAAGTTGTCCACATAGATATAGTGAGTCTCTACAGTGTAAATGGTGACCAAGAGGAAAGCATGAGATGTGGTGCCCTGTGGCACGTGGTGGCTGGTGGGCAGGATGGGATGCAAACAGGTCTTTAACTGTGTGCATAAGTGCTAGCAGAAGGAAGAAATTTAATCTACTACATATGTTGCACATGAGTAATGGGAACTAGTGATTTTCATGGCCTAATAGTATTGCCAACACCCTACATTCAAAGACCTTTAGCTAGAAATGAGAAAGATCATGGAACAATCTTAAAATTGTGGTAACATTCAGCAGATACTGTCCTTTCTGTTTGTCTGTTTTAAGGATGGTCCTGAGAGTATTGAGATTGGGACTGATTTCCTCAATAGTGATCAGGGCCTAGATGTCAGATTTATTTTTTTTTAGAGATACTAGTATTTTGTATAGGGTTTTTTTTCAATCTCAGTAATGTAAGAAAGAATTAAATTTAGGATTTTCCCACTATCATGATGAGAAGCACAGATAATTCTGCTACAAGCTTTGTATTGCTGTACTGGGCTTTGTCAACTTATAAGGATTTGGATGGGAACACAGAGGGTTTTGCTGTGGAATTTTTTTGTTTGTTTTGCTTGTTTGTTTCCTGCAGAGAAAAGCCTTGCTCTGTCTACAAGGTGGATGAATTGAAAAGGATGGTTGCTCCTTCAAGAACTTGCAAACACGAAGACCCAAATTTAAGCCAAACTCTTCACTTGTCTTGTGAATGGTGACTTAGATTAAGAAAGCTCCCCATCCCTTTAAACACTTTTCTGAGATAAAAAATAGTATCCTGTATATGCAGTTTCTAGTACTTTATGTGTTAAATAGAAGATAATTTTAAAACTTAAAGGCCAACATCAAAATGATGTGAAAGTGTGAAGTCAATAAGACCAATGAACATAGTTACTCCTCAAAGCAGAGGGGGACATCATGACTTAGATATGATAAATATTTTTATATATTGACATTTGAATTTTTTTAGCCAACTCTGTGACTGGACAGATAAATACACACATCTGATTCAGTCTCCCAGCAGGAATGGGTGTGAGGAGGGACTGGATAATGACTTCGAACAAAGCCATAGAGCAAAGACGTTCCTACCATGCCCCTCAGAGTGAGCTGCACCTAGATATTTAAGTTAGATCTTAAATTAGAATTTTTCCTGTAACTTGCATGTGAAATTTCCATTCAGGCAAAATACTGTGTATTTTTTCTCAGTTTAGAGTGCTGTTTTCCTACTGATTGCCTGGGGTCATGCGGCTGGTTTGTATTGCATCCGGTGAGGTATACTGCCAAGTAACCCTGGAAAAGACCTTTACGCAAGAGAAATCTTACCTTCCTTTTGGGTATTACCTGCATTGTGAATGGGATGAACATGCATGGAGTATGTACAGGTCTCCAGTGTGTCACATGCAATGCCATTCGGTTTTAAAGATCTTTACCAAAGGAGTCATGCCAAGGTGTTTTTTGCGTTGGTTTTTTTTTTTTGGTTTTTTGGTTTGGTTTTTTTTTGTTTGTTTGGTTGGTTTTTTTTGGTTTTTTCACATAATTTTTACTAACACTGACAGAAAAGTGCCATAGTCTCAAGTTAATTCCTTAAACGAGAACAAACTGAGAAACCCACAAAGTCAGTGGCTGGGTTGACTTGTGCTTTCTGCAATGTAAAAACCTCTGAAAATAGTATTAACTGAAGATTTAAGTGCAAAAAATAAAATTTCACCCTTTTCCAGAGCGCAGCCCTGCCAGGAGCAAGCATTACTCCATTGTCATGCACTCGGCTGTAATTGCCCATCTGACGGGCAGGCGAGCTCGGAGATTAACATCACAGTTCTTAAACCGTAGGCTACATATGCCAGACCGCAGTGCATTGTGTCAAGCCACTTAGGCATGAACCATCAGCGTACAGAGTGTTACTAAACACTCATATTTTTAGGTCACACAGATGCAGATGATCCTGAATATTTCTCTGGACAAATTGTTAATCGCTACCTTGTTCAAAATCCATTGGACATTTTCTGTGTGCTGCATCTGATGGTGATTCTTTTTTAAAGGCGATACAAGCAATAATATGAAGCTCACTTATGAGGCCTGCATAAAATGGTGTATAACAACCAAGTACAGTAAATTAAACATGATACTCATTACATAAATACAATTATATTTATCAGCCTTTTATAACCACACAAAGCATTTACCAGTAAGAGTTATTTTGAAGTAGATAATTCCCAATTAACTTTTACTACTTTATTTTTGCTAATTTAGTTAGATTTAATTTTTCAAATAAAAAAAAAAAAAGAGCTGTATCAAATGGCATCTCTAACTATTACACTGGAGATGAGATATAATTAAAATGTTATGTATATGAAATTGCAACTGATGGGAACCTCAGCTTAAACTCTTATTTTTGTCTTTATTTGATTGTTGCCTGCACTGCACAGATAACATGATTGAATTGCAAGATGGCTGGGTGCCCACAGTGCCAGCACCAGGAGCTTGGGGAAGAGAGGGTATAGAAAAGCTTTAAAAGAAAACTTACCTGAAAAAAATCAAACAGGTCAAGGTCTGGCCTTAAATGTTCTGAGGAGTCCTATGAAAGTCCTTCTGCAACCATACTGTTTTCTTCTGCGGGGGTGGGTGTGTGGAACTGTGGACCTCCACAGGTTCCAGGTGAGAGCAGCAGTGAGGTGTAGGTGCTGTTCTGCACCTCGAAACGACTCGGGCCTAAATTGTTCACCAGCCTCTTAATGAAACTTGTGATTCCACTGTCTGGTTTGCTGCCAAACCCGAGCATCACACAAAGCTTGGGGCCGTTCGCTCTGCACAAGGAAAGGTCCCCCTGTCTCAGCTTGGCTGATGGTGCAGTGCAGTGGTCAATGAAGACTCCGTCTAAAGTTGTCACCAAAAGACAAAGTTCAAGCCAAGCTGGCTCACTTGGATGAGGTATCCTTCCCAGTGATTTAAGGTTTTTAGCCTCTTTTCATCTCCCTGTTTTCTCAAGGACAGTGGTGAGAGACAGTCCCTCTTGGGACAAGGAATGCACAGGGAATCCATTGATGTCATAGTTTTGTTGTACTTTTAAAAGAAACCCTTCAAAGCAAAAAGAAGAGCAATTCTGAAAAGGCTTTCTACCTACTCTTGCTTTTCTGGTTTTTACTCTATCTTGAGATGTAGGGCTTCAAACCCATAGTTGAAACGGAGGGTATAGCATTTAGCCATCAAAATCCCGCTACAGACGTGCTGCGTTTCTGTTTCCCCATCTCTAAACCAGGAATAGTCTGACTGTCTCCCAAAGAGAGACCCCACCTCTCTTGGCAGGGTATAACATGCTGACGGCTGTTTTCCCCCCACGTGGCTTCACAGATTTCAGATCAGGACTTGGCTTGGGGGCTGGGGGGTCTCCGCACCCCTTGACGTCGGGTAGATGCGCTCAGTGATTTTTCACAGGGGGAGGTGTGGTGGAAACGTGCGGTACTATTAAACCACACCTGTCTTAATTTCATCTCTCACTAATAATTAAAATGTAAATGCAGTGTTGCTAATAGTTTTTTCAGACAATATGATTTTAAAATAAATGTGAGCTCCAAGTGTTCAGCACAGCTCCGAGACAAGAATTAACGCATTGTGCCAGGGAGGGGGGGCTTTGCTGATGGTACGTATCAGAGCTATCTTTCTGAAGGCGAGGACGGTTACAGACCCACTGTTCATTACTTTGGATGTGTCACATTTGCTAGTATGACAAGATGTATTATGGACGTGGAATTTTACAGATGGAGAGAAATATCCATGTAAGTTGTTTATTTGATTTTTTTCAAGATTTTTTTTCTTTTCTGTACTACCCTGTCCAACCTTGGGATAATGGAATTATTTTATGCCTTCTGCACTATCATCAGGCTTTGGATGGCTGCACAAAGGCCACTGGCAACAGAATAAGATGGCTGTAAAAAAATGCAAAAAATTGGGATAGAAAAAAAAAAGGTACAACCAATAACTTGCCCTTAAATTTAAAAGGAACTAAATGAGGAACTTCTGGACAATTTATCTTGCTGTTTACAGATAACAAGTCACTTTGTTTTTATGTGCTCAGTCTAGTATTCCATAATTTATTTGAAAGAAGATGAGAAATAATGTAGATAAATGATGAAGTGTCAGGGTCTGACGCTCTTAAATGAAGCTATTATGGTCAAAGAGAAAACGTAAAACCTGCGGCTCATTATGAGAGCGTTCTACTTGTCAGTTAAGTGAAAAGGCCTGGAATGATTTCCAGTTTATTTGTCATTGCAGTTATTAAAGCTGTCTTTTTGGTGCCATGAAAATGAATTGAAGACTTTATTCGAAGTAAATTTGTACTAAAGCTTTCAGATGTATCTTATGTGAGTTCAGTGAGGCAAGAAAACAGCTTAAAAGCTGAAATATTACAAGAAGGCAACTACTGAAGTCCTGAAACACACAAGAATATAAAGTCTGAGGAAGTTACACAAATAAATGAAGTATTTCGTCTCTCGGGAAATAAAGCTTAGTTTTACTATATTGTACACTTAGACAAAGAAATCAGCCCTTGTTAGTGGCAGCAAAATATTGTCTTTCACGGACTTGTGCCTGGTGCTTACTTTTATATCAAGCTATTAATTTTGGCACAAGTTTATCAGAGAAGCGGTGCTTCTCTGTTCCAGTCTGCACCGAACATCTTTAGAAATGCCATCTCCAAGTCAAAGAGTAGATGTTGTACCATGGCAAGATCAGGCTGTTATGGGCATCATGACCAGCGTGGTTCAACAGCAGGGCAAAACAATGTGTGGGAGGGTGGGTGAGACCCGTCCAGGAGGATCCGTTTTCCGAACTGAATGACTGGGGTCCAAAGCTGCGCATCAGGTACAGGGAATGGGAGGCATTATTGACATTTGTATCCCTCTTGAAACAGTCTTAAAATCCTTCATGAACCTTGTGTAGCTTGGTTAGAGTAAAATTTTGGTTCGCTGCCAACTGAAATCAAGTTAGCCCTGCTACTGAGGTGGTCATTGACACCCGCTTTACTGCAATCCCTTCTTGAGATTATTTCTATTATTTACGTAGAGATGATTGATAAGCTTATTTTATTCTGTTTTCTCTCTTGCTCTGGATTTCTTTTCCAGTAGTCGTGTTCCCCACTGCTGCTTCATATTTGCCAAGACAAATCAGTGTAGTTATACGAGGTTTGGACTGTCCAAAAGGAAATTAAGAGTCTTTTTTATTTTAAATTGAAAGCTGTAGGAGCACTAAACTGAATGCTTAACTCCAAGCTCCAGCAGTCTTACAGCAGTATAGTTGACACTTTATTGCAGATGTTACAAATGTTATGACATGTCTTCAGGGTCAAGTTAAAAACAAAAAGGGTTCCACATTCTCATCAGAAGTAATCTGTCAGTTTTGTCATCAGATATTATAGCAGCCCTCAGTACCAGTGTCACAGTCAAGGGTTTATCAGGCTCTGTAGTATATGTATACATTCTCTGATTTCCAGGGGTTTACATCTGCAATAAAAATTCCCTCTGGGCTAAAACTTGGCATTCATAGCCCAAAGGGATTTTTTTAATTAAAAAAAAAAGTATCAGTGAAGGTTTTCTTGAATGATAAGAGCACAAAAAAAATCTATTCTGCATTTTTAAAATACGTTAAATCTTCTAAACTGGCAGACTTCAAATATTTAAGCGGCCAAGTCTCTTTACATAAGAGACCATTAAAAAGGACAACCCAGGAAGGGGATAGGTGGCAGACTAGACAAGTGCTTTGTGCTCATCGTGAGTATAAGTGTTGAGCATTTGATGAGATGTATAATTAGCCACACATTTCTAAAGCTCTTGGTGTCTCTTTCTATTGAAACTGTGCATGAGGGAATTAGGATGTCTGATGCACAAATATAAATCATTTCTTCCTCGCCACCCTCTGGCATGGTCCTGCAGAACAGGGCTGATACGGTGTAAGCTGCTCGGATCAAGGCAGCCCTTCTGATATACACGTTACATCTGTTCTGTGTAGAAACAGAGGACTTCATTTCTACAGCTGGCAGGCTGGTACTTTTTTGCTCCTGTTTCCATTATGGTAGAAACTGCAATATGCAGAGCATGGCAGGGACATTTAGAGAGAAATGTGGAAAAGAAAATAACACCAAAAAACCATAAAAATGTCCATGCAAATGACGGTTATGGAGGTGATACGAGTACTGACGGGCATAGTGCCGGTTAAGACCATTAACCTCGAAAGCTCATTTATTGCTAGGTGGTGGTGTAGGGTTTGTCTTTGAATAATTGCTGAGGAAATGAGGAGCAACGTATTAGATACAGAGATCTTTGCTTAAAAAAGTGATGAAAGACTATCTCTTATCCATCCTTAAGCCTTCACTTGGGTACCAAACCCAGACTTTGTGTGAGTGTTTGCAAATGCTTTGTATAACAATGTGCAATACACTGCAGATACCACCTGCTCCTATTTATATTCTGTGGCTCAGGGACAGTGATAACAAACAGGGCATATTAAAATTCACTAGGGTTCTTCACAAAATCCTGGTAAACCAGCAGAAAATGGGCACTGGTGTGTAACGGGAACACGACTGTGGTCTTTGCTTGCAGGTTATTATAATGTAATTCAATGGACTTTCTAAGGGGGAGATAAAAGAATGTAAGAAAAGAAAACCAGCCATGGGAGGGTTCCCTGCCCTGTCTGTGGGGAAATTGTCCTCGAACAAACCTGCACGTGCTCCTTCAGTGCTCTCAGAGGCCAACCTGTTCAGTAGAGGGGAAAGCACAACTAATACCTCCATTGGAAAATACAAATGGGCTCCTCAAAGATGCTTCTTGTTGTCCATATCTGAACTCTCCATAGCTGAATTCGGTTTTGGGTCGGCACCATCCCTTTGGCACCAGGAGCTGCCTCTGAGAGTCGTCAAGAACCTGCTAGGAAGTGAGATTGGTGCCAAGGCTGTTCTGATTCTGGGGTGGCTTATTTAAATATTTTGTTGGTTTGTTTTTTTGTTGGTTTTTTTTTTTTTTTTTAAATCTGATCAATCTTTTATTTGTTATCAAGAATTTAACTCTTTATGTTGCTGGAACACAACTTCTTTTCATGTTTGACTTCTCACTAGTGGTCAATGTGAACTTGGAGGACTTAAGGGACCAGTCCAAGGCATATGTGTTCCCACCAGCAACCAGCCCATACAGAAAGGTGTTGCAAAATATCCCAGTCAAGGCCAGCTTGGAGATCTCAGAAACAGATGTTTTTTCCTTGCCTGTCTGCAAGAGTTACAGGCTGGTAGTGCCAAGATCAAAAATAAAGGAGTTACTTGGGAGTTAGTCAGTTGCTGTCTGGTAAAGGAGCAATTTTGGGGAGACAACACCTGACACTGTGTAAACCTCTTTATCACAGATAGCTAGGGGTGATCTGGATTTTTGGGTTTGTGTGTTAAAATATTTTTCTTGAAATTAAACTATATGAAATTAACCTTATATACCCACAGTGTCCACAATTTAGTTACTTTTTACATATGCTTTTGCATTTTTTTAAAATGTCCTATTAGTGTCTGCGTTCTGGAAGTCTGTAGAAATTTACTGAGAAGGTACCCATCAGACATCAGTCTCTTCCACAAGATTAGTTCAGCCCCCCATACAGAACCTCAGTAGCGTTTGGGGACACTGGATGGGAGTGAGTATAGTTAGGTATGCTGTTTTCACTGACCACCGTAATGTATTTCCCACCTGCCCTGTGGCACAAATTCCCTCATTTTGTGTGACAGCTGCCTGCTGTCTGCCATTAGATCTCTGGAAACATCTGATATTTCCTAAATCTTCCTGAGAAGTTCAGTGCAAAAGGTGCTATTGGAAGAAGATGGGGACTATCTGAGTCACAACCAGCCTTGTACTTCAGATGTACATTGCTTTTCTTTTTGCTGTAGCAAAAGGGCAGATTAGTACCATTCTGTGACGTTTTAACAAACTTCCAGTTTCTGAATCAAGCAGACTGAGACTGATAGTGACAAGTTTGATGCCCTCTACTGGGATATAAGACTGATAAGATGGAAAATGAAAGGACTGCCTCAAGGGAAGAAAATGGTTTCAGTAAAGGCCCATAAATGCAAATCTAAGTACTCTTTTTAGTAATGCTGGTCTATCATTGCAGCCTAAAGGAAGCCAATGTAATTAATAATTAAGCTTCTCGTCTTCAAGTTGCTCTCAGTATGAACTTTAGTGTCAGAAACAGCCAAGAATTTATTTTATGATGCAGCTGCAAGTGGGAAAAGACAGCATCATCAAAAAACCCCAAAACTTTTTCCAAAAGTATGCACCTATTTTGTAAAGTTTCATCAGGTCCAGTATGCTGATTAAAGACAGAAAGAAACCACAATCCACATTAGAAGAACTGGTATCAAGTAGGCACCACAATTACTCTTAGCTTTAATGAGACAGCAGAGAGGTGATAATTATATTTCAGACAAATTCCCTGAACAACAAACTACTTATTGCTCAGGGTGATCTCAGGCAGTCTCTCTAGCTGCACATGCTGCAACAGGAAGAAAAAAACCTGTGTGTGGGTCTCTCCTGCCTGGTGGGTACCACCCTGGCAGCATCCTGGACCAGCAGTGAGACCAGCATCCTGGGCAGCACCAGAGCCCAGATGGGGCACAGCCTGCCTCCCTTTGCAGCTGGGGGCTCCTGTGCTCTGGGCAAGTTTTTTACCCCTTTTTTTTCTTCTTTTTCCAGTCTGTAAAACCATAGTGGTAATGGTTAACCTGCTGGGAATTTAGAGATCATAATGTACAGAAACATCAATAAGGTGCTTTGGATTTTCTGGATGGAACCTGCTACAGAAATCCAAAATGTTGTTGATGATATCCTCACCCCCACCCCCACCCCCCCGCATTTTCTGTTATATTTTACAATTTAGATGGTTAGGAACTGATTTTATGTAGCACTCTGTTTTACCCATGCTCCTATTTTGTTCCTCTACATTATCTGTTGTGTTGTGGTTCATGAGCTTATTCAGTTTTATCTTTAAGCACTGATTTTACTTGACTCAAAACCTCTTTGAATAGTTTACTCCATGTGGCAGCTGTACGTCAACAGAATACTTTTGTCTTGCATCTCTGTGTAGTGGTAAACACTTCTCTCTTCAGAGTGCAGAAAGGGAAAATATATTGATTTCTGCAGCTTGGTGGTTGCTACCCACATGAGTGAATATTTTGGACTATAAATCTCACACAGTCGGTGAGGAAAAAGTATCCACGTACTCTGTAATTCATAATAATTAATTAAATATAATCCATTTTTATTAGTATTATACAGATAAGCTCTAAAAGATGCATATACCTTATGATTTTCAGGCTTTTTTTGTGAATGGGGCACTGTGTTTGAGGAGCAAGGAAGGAGCACTCAGCACCAGCCCTTGCTGCTGTGCTCTCGGTTTGATCTGGTGCCCAGAGATGGAAAGATTTGTGTTGGCTTTGTGTGCTGTGAGACTGTGAGCAGTCTGACTGCACAATATTAACAGCCGAAATGCAGAGAAGCAAGGTCAAGAAGAATTTTTTATTTTGTTCAATGATATCATCAGAGATGGGACATAACAAGTTGTTTGTTGGGGTTTTTTTTTTAGCTCATGTAGATGAATAAAAGCTGAATAGAAGCAGACTTATCTCATTGTAGAAGAGGAAAATGATCCAGTAGTTCAGAGTAAAGGAATAATAACATGGGTAGCCTGTGAAAATGTTGTGCTAGAGAATGGGGATGAAATTATGTTGCTGATTGTCTGCTTTTACTGGCATATTTTACAAACTTCACTAGGAAAAAAAAAATAAAATGATTGTTATTCCACAAAAGTTTTAGCTGAATGGATTGAATTTGCCTGTGATTGCCCTGTAAAAGGACAGAGGGTATCGCTGTCTGCCTTGGTAGGTAAAAGTAACGTTTTGGGAGTCTGAGAAATCATCAAAGCATAATTTTGACTTTTCTTCTACCAAGCTACCCAGGGGCAATGCACTGTGGATGCAACCTTGCAGCCTGCTCTCTCGCATGAGTTACTTGTTCTGGGGGAGCTTTGATGCCTTGGCCAGCCTTGTACACCATGGTGCGGCTTTTTTGCGTGAACAGGGTGAGGGAGCTGCTCCTTCCCCAGACAGTCTCCACTGCCTCTCCACTGCCTGCTCTTGCTTGGCTATGCCCTCGGGTTCTGCCTTTCACACCAGTCACGTTGTGGGTGTACACAGGTATCATTAAACACAGAAGGGAAAGTGCTACTTAAAGGATTTCTTACCTCTGAAAGCTTGGAAGCTCCTTTTCTATGACTTAGTGCCGAAAATTTGATTAATAAAATAGGTACCATAGTCTTGCTGCATCTGTGTCCCAGTAAAGTATTTTTAGAATGTAAAAATGCAACGATTTGTCAAAAATCTGGAAAGCAATAAGGAAAATTTTAAAGTTAATTTGGCAGGCAAAGTTTCAAGATAGGCTGCATCTAAAATTTCATTTTCTCACGACAGCATTTCCGTGTAGAAGGGGATTTGCCTCATGATAATGTGCAGATAACCTTGTGAGGTAGGTAAATGGTCTCATTAGTGATCTCATGTAAAAATTCATTGTTATATCAGTGCACTGAGTAGTGCTCCAGTGGTGCTTGCTGCCCTAAAATATGCAAAATTAATGGGGTGAACATCAGTAAAAACAGTTCCAGAGACATCCAACCTACAAAGACAGAAAGGAGTTGAAGATAAAAATCTGTGACATTTGACTGTTCTTTTTCCCTGCCTGATTTATCTATAATTCAGACTGCTTAACTTAACTTAAATACAGATACCATAGTCGGAGTATTTGTTAAAGCACTAAGCTGACAAGTACAGAGCACCGGCCATTATTTCTGTTTGAGAGTCAGAGGTTTGAGCTATTCATTTTGTAGCCCGACACTCAGCACCACAATTCCTTGAATTCCCCAAGCTTTTCATATGGCTTCCTCAAGGACAGCTATCATGTCTTAGCTGCTGCAGTGACAGATGGGATACAACGTGTCATGTGATGGATAACGCTGGAGCCACAGTACTTAATCCTTCTAATACTAATAGCGGCATTATCATAGAGATTTATGAGAATGTCAGTTCCAAGTTCCCAGTTCCATTCATGGGTTTTTAAAACTTCAGCTGCAAAAAACATGCATCCATCCCATTAATTCTAATTATCATGGTTCATCTTCTCAGCAGTTTTGTACTCCGGAACCTTTCAGTGCAAATTAACGTACCAAAAAAGTGTATTAATTAATATTTGTAGCTTTTAATTTCTGCAAGAGTGTTGTCTGGAAGCAGCTGGCAGTACAGGGCCGCTGCTATTGAATCTTTGCCAAACAAGTGCAGATGTAATTTTGTTATCTCTTGCTTAGTCATTTACGCAAATTAATTTGAACAATTAGCCTTTTACTGGTCCTTCATGAATCATGCAAAAGGGATTTGCCAAAAAATTGCTAGTTGACAGAAAAGAATCGGTTAACATTATAAATCTTACAAAAAAGGTATTACTATGTTTGGGAGAAAGTACAACTTCACGAAAAAGCGTAGTGTGTGGGTTTTGTTGTTTTGTTTTGTTTTTGTTTTTTTTTTTTCTTGTGCCTTATCTATCCCACTTTTCACTGTTGATTGTGGTTGGAGAAAAAAATACTAAAAGAAAGGTAAGGAGTAGAAATCTGGGAACTTTGTTTTTGACAAATAATAAAAAAGTTTAGTTTCTTGCCTAAATGTTTTCTTGTCTTCACTGCCTGCAAAGCTGTGCGAGTTTCTTTTGAGAGGAGCTCCACAGTGAGGTCAGGTACTCCAAAGGAGCAGATTTGCTTATCGTCTGAGAAATCCACCCAAATCTTTAGTTTCTTTCGACATCATTCTAAACGGAGATCCCAGTCTCTCTCCTCTTAGTAAAACAGCCTTCCACATATACACTGCAGCCCTGACCTGAAGAGATGCTGGAGTTTGTCTTCAGGTACCTTGCAACACGCATGTAAGTTAAAACTTTATTTAAGTAGCGCTGAGAGTGCCAACTCATATGTGAAGGCTAGCTTTGAATGACAGTAAACTCAGATGTTTCAATGAATTCAATGTATCCTTGCTCTTTTCTTAAATAGCAAACTTATTTTAGTCAGACAAGCTCGATAATCAAGCTTACCAGCAGACAGTGCCATCCGCAGGTGTTGAATAATGCTGTCAATGAAAACCTACCTTATTTACTGTCATCGTAGAGTACATACCCTCTTAAATTTTTTTTTCCTCAAAAAAACTATATATCCTTTTGGTTTAAATTGTATTGCATAAATCTGAGCTTTGTGATGATATTCCTAAATGTTGCTCTTAGGTGGCTTTTAAGATACGACCATGGCATCACAGTCAAGCTTATCATTACCTGTCCCTTTGATTTCGCTGTTGAGAACATTCCTGCCATTTTGCAATGTAACTGGAAGTGCTGTAATGTTCTCTAGTTGAAGAAAAAGGAATCGTTACCTTACGGTCGATTGCATTCAGAACCAAGTGAATTGAAAGGATCTTACCGATCTATTTGGGTAAAACCTCACAATTTTGTCTGGCCAATTCTCCTGCTGGCCCATCTCGTCACGATGCTGGTGTGCTGCTGCTGCTGCCATGCAGCGGGCCCTGTAGAACAGGGAAAGCTTTTGGGGCATGCTAGGGTACTAACAGGACTTCCAAGCCTGCTTTGCCAGAGGCTTTCCTGAAGTGTTGACCGTAGCTGGGGAACTAATTTCAGAATTAAATCTTTGTTTTGTGGAAATCACGCTCAATCTCGAACAAATGCTGACTCTTTGTTAGCTGAGCCAGACAGTCCTGTGCAAATTCCATCACTCTGGCAGGGTAAGGTATGGGTCCCTTTTCCTCTAATTGTTTTTTACAAGCTGCGATTTCACAGTCTGTATTGTTATTTCCATTTGTCCATTTGATTGCGAAGAGAAGAGACCAGATGTTGTGTGACAAATCATAGCTATTTGCAATCTGTTGGAATTCTTATAAATTGTACCAGGGATCATTTTCTGATAACTGATCCTGCAATCACTTACGCACGTGCATCACTTAAAGCATGAGATGTCCTATTGAAGGCTGTGGATCTATTCATATGCTTAAATTAAGCACGCATCATGTGCATTTGTGTAAATGTTTGCGTTGTGAAATATGCTGATATTTAGAACTTGCCTGTTAGATTCACCATTGCATTAATTTACATTTAATCAAATCACATATTATTATTACGCTATACACTTAATGTTTTTCATTATAATAGGATACGTATGGCTCAAAAATTGGCTGAAGTTTATCCTGCAGCAGAGAACGCTGATTCTGTTTACTAATTCGTAATTTGCAACAAACAGCTCCTTTGGTAAAGTGCATCAAACCCCGCCCCGTTATCCATCTGTTTTTAGGGTCTGTGGCTAATCAAGGAAGTGGTCTCTCACTGACACAGTGAGAAGAATGGAGTTAGTTCCTCTGTAATTGAAAGTATCAGTAGTAAACTTGGCTGGAGCTTGATTAATGGTATATTAAAATCAGAGTCTTCATGGTGAGTGCTAGATAAGGAGTTTTGGGCAAATTACTTGGTTACTGGGAAACCTTTAAATTTTAATCATGGAGACACTTCAGCATCATTAGGAACTGAAAAAGACAATGGGCACCGTGAGGAAGTTATGTGAATTGATGTGCTTTTCAATCTCTTCTTCTGTGGTGATATTGAGTGATGCATGGGCTGCAATCGAGAATCCTCTTGCTCCCCATGCCTTTGATTGCTGTTGTGATAATTTAATATTCTACAGTTCTTTATGATCATGGAAATCAGATGAGTTAGTTGCAAAAGATGGAAGATTTTAGTCAAAGAAATATTAGTTTAGCATCCCAGTTTCTCTATGCTTTTTGGCTGGATAGCAAAATGGAGGGACACTGTAACTTGTACTTAGAACTAGTGGAAATAGAGAAACATGCTCTTTTACACACATGTTTATTGTTTAATGTGATCATAATATTAGGAACCTCAAACATACGTTTACAAATAATTTTGAAGTCCATTCTTGTATAGGGAGAACGTGCATATCTGTAACTTATATGGATGCACTTATGCAGTATCTGTGACGTATTTATATTTATAGGGACGTGAAGTGCTATAATAGCACTTTATGGGGATACATATGGAATGTAGACGTCTCTCCTGGCTGACAGACCCAATTCAAACAAGTGCTAATAAATCCAATACACTCAGCTCCTGCAGTCACATCTTTTGTTTCTGCCTGGGATTTTCAAGCGACTCTAAGGATGTCAGGCTCTCGGCTCCAATGTCATCGAATAGACTAGAAACACTCAACATATTTGAAGTGACAGTGTGGGCTATCGAATTCAGTCCCCAGCTTTTCCAGGGAAGCATACGATGGAATTGGGTTCATAAAGTGACCACTCTAATTTAAAGTTAAGTAATTTATTTGCCTCCACTACTACTATGCGAGAACCTCTCCCCTGTCTGAAGATGTTATTTAGACATACTATTTAGACATATTCTTCTATTAATCTCTGTTCATCTGTAGCCAGTGAATGCCTGTTCATATTTGTGCCAAAATTGTTTAGTGGTTTAAAATAGTTTTAACCCCTGCCTTTATTCATTTTACTGGGCTATGTAAATGCCTTTTTTTCATTCTCATCAATTAAGAGAGGTTGGACTTTTTTTTTTTCCATATTTTGATGAATTTTCCTCCTGTGTGTGAACAATCTGGAGCACTAGGTAATCTCAACACAGTGCTAGCATGGGCTAGTACAACAGCATGAATACTTTCCTGTTTCTAACAAGAAAATTGTTCCTTCCCTATCCTAAGCTGTATTTACCATTTGTGTTTGTGGGTGCATCATATTGGTGGCTTATAGTCAGTGTATTGCGAAACCTTTGCCTTCCTCTTCTTTTTCCAAAACCAAATTCAAGTTGTCAGTGAAAATACTGATTATTTGTCCCTAAATTCTTAAACTTGCAGTTTTGTATTACGAAATGTTATCCTACTTCTCTCATTGAAGTCCTCAGGTCATTTAATTTACCTGTAGCTTAATATTCCTTTGGGTTGGCAATGCCTCCTAAATTCATGTCGTGAAGAAAATGTAATTGGTATACTAGCATTCTCTGTCAAATTAATTATCAAAGTTGTTAAATAAGATCAGTTCTGACACCTAGGCAACATAGGATTAAAAGTGATTTGTCCAAAGTCACATTGGAGTGCTGTGAAGAGATGGTCTAAATCCCAGTGTGCTCTGTATATTAGAGAAACATTAATTTTCTTTCTAAAGGCAAATTTGTCAGGAAACGTACTAGAAAACTATAAGCTGGGAAGGTTTCTTTCTAGCAAAGGCAGAGCTTTCTGCCACAAAACTATGTGCAGAAAAGGAAACTTCTTTTTGCAGTATATGCATCAGTTATTATAGGAGAAGCTTGTCAAGCTTAGGCTGGAGTTTCTGCTCCTGCTAAGGGAAACTCTCAACTGGTTTTGCTGGCTGAAAATTCAGTGCGTGAGGCATTCATATAGGATGCAGGAATTGTAAATCCGAGCTGTCAGCCATGAGAAGGCATAGTAAAAATCTGCAAGGAGGTCTTTCCTTGTGGCTGTCCTGTTCACCCACTGACTTGGTTTCTTGCTGATGCAGATTAAAATTATTTTTAAAATTAAGAATTTTTTTGTGGAGCAAGAAATCATTTTCTATCCAAAATAGCCATGGGCTGGAGGCTGAATTCTGGCCACAGAAGAGAAAATGCCAGACCAAAAAGTGAGAGTAAGAGACGTATCCTGGCAGGCTGAGTTGTGCTTTTTTTTTCTTTTTTTTTTTTTTCTTTTAATAGCTGATGTGTACTTAGGAATTGAGAATATTAGAACAAGTCCTAGGGGGATATGGATTTAATGGAAGGGGATAAAGTTGTTGTGGAAACATATTGTTTATTAAATTTTCTCATTCAGATGTTTATTATATGATTTATGGTGACTTAAGCTTGTTATGTGCCCCTTTTTAATTTGTCACATAATGATCGTTCATATGTATACAGTCATGCTGTGAGTGAATTCATATATTGCGAACAGATAAAATGCTAGAAGAAGCCTCCACGATCAACTGATCTACCTTTGTTTACAGTGCAACCCTTTAATTTCAAGCAGTGTCAGGTCATTACATATACACGTTACTATATAATATAGCTATATGGTATCTGCAGCACATCTTTCAGAAACATTCTTGATGTACAGGGGTTTTAAAAGTATCATTGTATAGTATTACATAGATTTTGGCATTGACCTATGTTCAAGTATAAGTAGGACCATATTCCCAGGGGTGTATAATGTCCTGTGATTTCAGACACCTCATTTTACGTTTACACAGTCTAATTGTGAGCTTAAAACTGGAGAAAAATTTGAGGCCTATAAAAATGTAATGTTTATCTAAAGTAGTTTAAATTTGCCTTATCAGCCTCGCTGAAGAGTAGTCTATGTGCAATAGGTTTGGGTTATTTATTAGGTTCAGACGGTTAATACACAACAATGTATGAAAAGTTGAAACGGGAGCCTGTATTTGCATTTCAAAAGTCTGGTAAGAGCTGAAGTGGTTTTAATTGCCTTTGCAGCCCTCTGCACAGCCGAGCCTGGAGGATGCATGGAGATTATGGAGGCGTCTGAGTGCTGACATGCACTTGGCAGCTCCATCTCGAAGCCTCCCAGCCTGCATCCCACCCCAGCACATCCCTGAGCTGCATCCCCCTCCGGCCCGGCACCGTTGGAGAAGTTGGAGGGATGCTCAGCAGGGTCTAGACTTCTGCCTGGTGGGAAGAGGCAGGGCTGGAAAGAAGAGGTCAGTCCATGGCATTACACTGATTCATTTCCTAAACCCATGTCTTTTTTATAGTTATGGCAATTCACAGCTCTTTTTATTTATTTATTTATTTATTTATTTCTCTTTGCTTTGCTTTTCTTTGCCTTCTTTTCACTTCTCTTCACTTCATCTTCCTTTCTCTCTTTTCATTTATCTCTCTCAATTTCTTCTTTCTTTGTCACCATATCACTGGGAGAGGAGAAAAATCAGGAAAAGTTTCTGATTAAAGATCCATCATAAATTAATGAACAAAAGTGCAATCCTAGCACTTCATGCTAGAATGGAACATTTTAAAAAATCATGAAGTGAAACATAAGAACACTGGAAAAGTTTGGATTGGGGTATAAAAATTATTTGGAAGACTGTGTGCTAATCAACAGCAAATGTAAGAATCAGTGAGGTTGATAGGGCAGTGAATGATTTGTATTTTTTATATTGGAGTTTTTCAATCAGCATTTTCTGAACATGGTTCCTCATTATTATAATGATGATGGGATTAATTATCACCATGAGAACGAGTGATAATGGTACTTTGAACTGTATTTGTCACCGTATGACATGGACTATAACTTGTTTTTACATTCTCCAGGACGTGTGTGCATTGAGTGGGGCTGACTTGCTGCTGAACCGCGGGGCAGGCTGCTGAGACGATGCTGAAGGAGGATGAACACTGACTGGGCAGGGTGGCTGCCCTTTCACAGGGTCCTTACCTGGTTGCATTAGGACATCACCAAGAAAATAATTGAAATTAGTCCTTGAAATTTACATTCAGCTGCAGCAAATAATTTCAACACGATGGCCGAGTGAAAATATGGGATTAACTTCTAAGAAATAATATTCTTACGTAAGACAAATTTGCAAAGGCTGTTTGCAAAACTATTACCAAATTAAGAAAATTTATTTTAGCCCATGCTAGAGAGGGAACATAAGCCAGAGTGGTGTGCAAAGCGAGGGAAGCTCAGGTGGCTGCAGTGAGCAAGCGCCCTTCTCACCAGTGGGGGTGAACCCACCCCCGGGTCTTGGGCTGTTTCTCTGCTGCGGAAGCAGGGAGGGGTGGCTGGCAGAGTAGAAGGCAGGTTAAACACCGACAGTATTGGGGTTTTCGATTTGTGAGCTGCATCCAATGAATATTTTAGAGATGAATTTAAAACAGAAAGTGAAAATATGTAGAGATAAAGTACACCGGTAAGAGTGATTGGGAATTAGAGATTCATGATGTGATCCTGCCTTCACATGGGATGTCCAGCTTTACAGCTAAACTCTGCTTAAGTCACAGCCTATGGATATGCATAACTCTGCAAACAGCTAACTTCCGATTCTCCTGTACATACCTGAACTTGGAATTTGGTCTGTATACAGCTTTATCACATTACTTATGTGAATTCCAGAAGCTATTTTTTAATCTGAAGACCTTGCTATTTGTTACAATTTATTTTTCATATGGATGGTTACCCATATAGAAGAATGTGCTCCTGAACTTCGTTCCTTGTAATTAAATTTATTCAGGGAACGTGTAAGCAACTTCTAGTGCTACTTAGTATCTCTTACTATACTAACTAATTAATGTGTAACTGACATACACGTACTCAGCTTTCATAATGTTATCTGATTAATAAGCAATAACTACTTCAGTAAATCAAAATTAAATGCCTACTTACAACACTAAGTTTAGAAGCCTCCTGCCTAGAGACTTTACATTGATTGATTCATTAAATATTGCATTGTCATATGAAGATCAGTGGGGGCAAAAAAAAGCTTGTGAGCAGCTTTGCCTTTTGTTTTATATGTAAAGTTTTACACCAGTGGTTTGCTGAAGAAGAAAAAGCTCTACCTCCTGTCTTGGGTAATGCCCACATCGGCTGTCTGCCGGGAGTGTGCCTGGCAGGGGTGGGCTGTCCTCCAGATGGGGCTGGAGAGGGAAAGAGGGACATCAGAGCAGTATTTTACTTCCTAAATTTGTGAGCCCATTTTGCAGATAATTAATGCCCCTGCTGGAACTATCCAAAATCCTGCTGGTGATTTCATAAAAGGTGTTGGAAGCTTGATTAAGGGTGAAGAAATAAAATACCTCCAAGAGGGTGGAAGAAAAGGAAGGCAGCCTTCTTTTGCCAAGGCAAATGCCTCTGGAGGAGAAGTTTAGGCACTTAATTCTCAAGAAGATTCACAAAGTCCTGCTTTTCCTGAGGACCTCCCAGTCGGCAATGTCAGAATGATATGACAACGCTCAATTCTACCTCACACATGAAAGTTCAATAGAAGAAGCAGTTTTCAGACTATTCCTTTTAGTGTGAGGCTTTCCACTCCAGCTATACTACACTCTTTTGGCTACCTTCCTGGTGCTTAATCAAAAATGTACTTGTTATTCATGTTTAACAAATATGTAGTTCTCTAGTGCAATGAAACCACTCTCTAGAGAGATACACATATTCAGTACTATATTAATTTTTAGAACTACATTTCTCCCAAACTTCCAGTTGCACAGCCAGCTTCACCACATAAGCATTACATTTGTTAGCAATTCTGGTATTTCTCATATGTTCCAATTCACATTTTTGCCATTTTATACTCATTAAACTCTAGCAGGCATTGCACAGAGTGGTGATTACATGAAGGTACCTTGAACAATGAAGGCCAGATTTACAGGGTGATAAGTTCATGGAGTTCTAGGTGGGTAAGTGAGGGAATGTGAGGGATTGGGAAGGCAGATGGTTAGTATAATATCTTACCTCAGTTATATAAATAGGTTTATGCAGAAAATGAGAAAGAATTACAGTGATAGAGCTATAGTTCTTTACCTTTCAAATGTAACAAGTTAGAAAATTTTTGGGTTTTATTGTTCTGGTTTCAAACGTTTCCTTGACTTGGCATTTGTTTGCAGTATTCTTTCTATCTTTAGTAGTTTTATCTGGTTGATGGCTATTCATTGTGAAGTAGAATAAAATCAGTGAAATACAATATGTAAGTTGCATTTCAGGTATTACCGTAAGCCTCTGCCTATGGTAAACTTTTGCATAATAAAATGTGTTGGCCCTGAGCTTACTTCTACATTAAGAGCTTTTTGGCTGAAAAAAAAAGCTATTCAAAAACCAAGAATCTAACACAATGATTTTTTTTTTTTTTACTTTACTGTGAAACTCTATTTTTTTTGTTACCGCGTTAACCTGAAAAAGATAAAGATACATATTCGTTTTCCTTTAAACTTTTTCAAGTCATTCCTTTTTAACTCATTCCTATAATAGTCTGTTTTAAGCAACAACTCTGACAGCAAAACCTATGAGGCTTTTCAAATTCAATAACCAAGACTGGAAAGAAGGCATCCCTCATCTCAACTTTAGCTGAGTAACTGCAGATCCTTAACATTACCCTCTACACTGGAGGTCTTCAAAGTCATCAATCTGTTGGAAATATGCTGACAGCTCAGAGTGGTTCTGTAGCATCTAAAATGTGCTGTGCTGCTCAAAGAGCGTAGTGTTCTTAGATCACTTGGAAAGAGATGACTTACGAGGCAAAAGGTTGAGCTTTCTCTTTCTGCAGCACCTTCCACGTCTGTTTGGTAACACCACGTACACGGTCCCGATGTGCCGTGCACAGCTGACCCGTGCTCTGATGGAAACGGCACGATCCTGCTCCATCTCCCCAAGAGCAGGATATGCTAGATGGGAGGATGAAAGTGCAAGCGCACTGGTCACCAGCAGGAAAATGGAAATTATTTTTAAGAATGTATGCAATATAAACTAGCTCCAAACCTGTGCATCCTCTTTCTCATCCTCCTGCACCCCCGAGAATGCTATCAGCATTCTCATTTTTCTCATGTGGAAATATTTGGATACAGTTTGAGACAATTGCTAGGTGGATTGTCTCTGTGTCTCGTATTGGCCCAAACTGAGCTGTGTGCCTTCATCATTTCTCGGCCAGATCTGCCTTCCGCTGCTCCTTGAGCAGGTTTTTGCTAAACTCACAGACTGCTTGCAAAGATACAGGGATTGCCTTGGAATAAAGTTTCAATTTTTTTCTGTTGGAACAGTCTCTCTTACATTGTTTTGATAAATTAGTTTTGAACAATGCTTTTAATTATAATAACTTCCCCATATAATACCACTGTTTCGAGCTACGCCAGAGGAGGTTGTGTACAGGTGCTCACAGTAGAGGGATTATATGATATATCATGATTGCTGATCCTTCATATGTGAGTGAATTAAAAAGGTTAGCAGGGTGTGTTGTGTAAAAGTTTCTATATCTCATTCCTTTGTGTCTCCAGCACATCAGTCTTTTCAGGGTAATAGGACAAGGTGTTTCACTCCAAACTTAACCCTTTGATATAACTAAGTATTTAATTTAAGTTCCCCTCCTAGAGGAATCTACTAATGATTCTTATTAATGCACCCAGCTATAAAAAAATCAGTTATGTGTACACACAAGATTTTTTTGGTTGCTGTTTGTTACATGATAACCACTGCTTTTTTTCAGTGGTAGGTTTCAATTAAGGTGCCAGTTGTTTCCCCAGTAATAGTGAAAGACCTGCAGGTACTTTCGTTCCTGGTGCGAGATACCTCTGTGTGTGTGTGTGCGTGTAAAGACAATATTGCCTCTTCTTCAAAGATTATTTGCTATAATGGGGAATAGACTGATTTTTATTTTCATGAAATACAGTCTGACACTTGATATTCCTTACATGGAAAAGGCCAGTGTCCTGCATCTGCCAGGAGGAGCATCATCTGCCAGGAGGAGCATCCTTTGGTGGTCTCCTGGCAGAGATGGAGCTTGTGGCAACAGAAAGAACAGACCTGCATGAACTTTCTGTCCGTGATTCCTCTGGGTCGATGCAATTGCCCCCTTTATAAGTCAATCCCATGTCAAAATTGATTGTGTGCTTGAAATGGAGTTAGGTGAAACAGGGCTTCTATCCTGCAGTAATGTTTTGGCTCAAGGAGAAACGTTTCTGCCTAAAGTTCACCTCTTCTATCTATCATGGTAAAGGGCCACACACGGAGGATTTTGCATGAGAAATGCTGCGAGATATTTGAGGGAAGTTGCTACAGAGCTGTTTTCCTAAGCAGAAAGCAAATGAGCTGTGTTAACTGCTCCTTACTTTTAAACAAAGATAAAATCCTCATGACCAGGGCAGGAACCTGAAACACAGTTCCAGCTCTTGAGAGACTAGGGACTGCTGAGAGCATCTCAGGGGCCCAGAGCTACTGCCCACTGACACTGGACACCCAACCATGGAGAAACTGGAGTGGTAAGGAAACATTCCCATAGTGGATTTATACTGGTATGTGGAAAAAGGATTGAAGAGATGCTGATGAAATTGCCATAGAGAGAGTTTTGCTTTCGTTCACTGAGGTACACTTCTGGTGGGTTCCTTTCCTCCTAACACAGTTCTCTTTGCCATGTTCATAGTCTCAGTACATGTGTGATTTGTCCATGTTGTGTGTTAGTGTTCTGCAAGTTCCCCAGGGAACATGTTGTTTCTGAATAACATTTTGAGATTAGCTTCCAGAGGAACCTCTGGCTATTTGAGACCTCTTCTTTCTCCTGTCATCCTCGCCTGACACAGAGCCTGTGCACATAGCTGGCAGCTGATCATCATTAATTTCACCTTCGTTACATCTCTTCAGATTATTTGCATGTGAATTTTTAGGCCTCAAAATGTCACCAGCTAATTGGCAGTTTTAAAGGGATGTTAAGATTCTTCATAAAAGTAACGCTGAACAGGATGGCAATATTCTTTTCATGTGAAAATTCAAACATATGTTAGGACTTGGCATAACAATGCCTTCAGAAGGCAAGTCAGGATCAGCATGCAAATTTAAGGTTGGTCCCTTCTGAATATTATGCTCATGATGCTGATCTTCACTGTAGTATGGGATCACCTGCTCCTTTTCTGTCAACATAATATAATGATAATCACACTTAATTGTGTCTGTTTTTTAGCTGAAAAACAAGGGTTCTTCTGTACATCAAAAAAATCACAAGGGGAGAAAGAGTGATGAAGACTAAGCGTTATCAATCTCAAAGTTTACCATTTAGTCCTGGAGCTGATTAATGTTTCCCTTGCAAATATTTGAAGGGGATGTGTTCTGATGTTTCTCACATTAAAGACTAAAGCTATGAGTCTAAAGCCATGTAAGTCAGTTAGATACCCAAGCAGCATCAAAATGTAGTGGGAACTCGGTCTTTAAATCCCTTCCACTACATTTGAGACTTCTGCCTGATGAAATCCACCACATACCAATAATTTCTGCCAAATAGAAATACTTCTTAGGTTCAATACTTAGACTTTTTTCTTTTCTTTTTTTTTTTTTTCTTCTTTTCTCTCCTTTGCCTTTCGTGTCTTTGTCCTCAGTTTGTCTTTGGTCATCAAATGTAATTTTATTTCAAGTTCCCTTATGCCCATGTTCTGCTCCAGCAAACCCTCATATGTATTTTTGGGCCAAATTCTGACTGCCTTAGGTTTCAAGTCAGTTAGATTTCCTATGCATAAGACAAGTATGATTTTATGTCCTCTGTATAAAGTCATATGGATGATGAGTGGTTCTGATATGTTAATACTATTCTCCAGATCAGTGGAGCTTCTCCACCAGAAGCTACAATGTGTAAGTGACACACTTGCACTGCAGGAATACTGGTTCTGACCCCAAGTCTCCAGTATATTAGTTGCTTTGCTGCAATACCTTTGGGCAAAGCCATTCAACCGTACCGCAAACAACTTGCTTTAAGACTGGAGCACATACTGTTTACTGTATAATCCTCTCTAATGCTCTATTTTATTTTTTTCTTGAGAAAAGATTAAAGAACAGAATTACATTGGAACTGGTGGAGGCATGATCCATGCCCCCTTGATTATATGGAAACATTAAAATATCATCAGCATGTTAATTTTATCAACTGAACTGTATGAGATTTATTCATATCTCTTATCTATTACATTAGTCTGGAAATACAATTTATCCTGGTGGTGGGAATGTCAGACAGAGAGACCAAAAACATCTGGACTTCTTAATATGAAGCAAATTTTCTAGGATGTAGATTGCCACTTTAAAATTAATTCTGCTAATAAGGAGGCAGAAATTTCATAGCCTATTGATCTTTCAGAATAGGACCTCAGCCCTTTATTGGGGTAGAAAAAGTAGACACAGGGAAGGTTTCTTTGAGTTTTCTGTTGCACATTTGAATATCATGTACAATAGTTTATTTTAGCATCATAATGTAAAATACACAACAACAGATCCAGCCATCACAAACGACAGGATTAATAAAAATCAATGAAAATTCTCCTAGAAAAACAACATATCTTAAACATTTCACAAGTCTGAATTGTTGGATTTTCTTTCTAAACATTTAGAATCAATATTAATTAAAACCAACCAGAAAAGTCCCCTTGCCGATTGAAAGACAGTTTTAATTTAAAAAAATATACTGTGTTACATGCACTATAATATCACAAAACCTCTTCAGCCTTTGAGGAGCATAACATTTCTCCTCCGATTACGTGATATTTGGGGGTGCTTGTGCTGGGAAGCACATGGAAGCAAAAGACCTACCTACGGCTCTGTGCCCACCCAGCACGCTCCGATTCCCATTTTACCGGGAGCATAGAGGAAAAAGCAGAGCAGTGATCTCTAATTCAAAATATCCCTTTCAGACTGCTCCGGGATTGCTGCGTTTATATGCGACTTCCCCTGGAAGTTCCAGGCTAGCCCATAGCAATAACTTGATAATTGTTCTGGGAAGAGACTCAGCACAGCTATCTTATGCACAGATAAACAGACATCTATGAGATTAAGAATTATATGCCAGGGCTTTGACTCAACCATCAGTTATGCCAGATGCAAATAATTTATTCTTTGTCAGTTCAAATATACAATCTTGTTTGGATGGCTTAAATTTATACTGGCACCAAAATACGGCAAGTGATATTATTTAAGTGTGGTGCTGAAACCACAGATATGCATCTCAGATGACCCAAAAAATGGAAGAAAAATAGTTGTATTTTCTGAGAGTAACTCATCATTGTTATGTAATAATAGCTGATGTAATAATTTATCCTTGTGCAATAATATGACATCAGATGTTGGGAGATGTATCCTCTTTGACATAGAATCATAGAATCATTTAGGTTGGAAAATACCTTTATCATCGAGTCCCATCGCTATCCCAGCACTGCCAAACACACCAGTAAACCATGTCCAATTGCCACATCTACACATCTTTTAATGCCTCCAGGGTTGGTGACCCCACCACCTCCCTGGGCAGCCTGTTCTGGTGCTGGACAGCCCTTTTGGTTGAGAAATGGTCCCCAATACCCGATGTAAACCTCCCCTGGTGCAGCTTGAGGCCGTTCCCTCTGGTCCTGTCGCTTGTTACCTGGGAGCAGAGCCCGACCCCCCTGGCTGCAGCCCCCTTCCAGGGAGCTGTAGGGAGCGATCAGGGTCCCCCTGAGCCCCCTCCTCTCCAGGCTGAACCCCCCCAGCTCCCCCAGCCGCCCCCCATCAGGCTCGTGCCCCAGCCCCTGCCCGGCTCCGGCCCCTCAACAACCCCCTGCAGCGAGGGGCCAAAACTGACCCCAGGGTTCGAGGGGCGGCCGCACCGGTGCCGAGTATGGGGGGGCCATCGCTGCCCTGGTCCTGCTGGCCACACTCTGATACAGGCCAGGATGCTGCTGGCCTTCTTGGCCACCTGGGCACACTGCCGGCTCACCTTCAGCCAGCTCTCGACCCCCGGGCCCTTCCCCGCCGGGCAGCTCCCAGCCCCCTGCCCCCGCCCGCAGCGCTGCCTGGGGCTGGTGTGCCCCCCGTGCAGGACCCGGCACTGAGCCCTGTTGAACCTCCTGCAGTTGGCCTCAGCCATCGGCCCAGCCTGCCCAGCCCCCTCTGCAGCCCCCTGCCCTCCGGCACATCAACACCCCCCAGCCCGGTGCTGTCTGCAAACTGGCCGAGGGTGCCCTCGATCCCCTTGCCCAGCTCGTTGATAAAGATGCTGAACAGACCTGGCTCCAGTCCTGAGCCCGGGGGAACACCCGTGTGACCGGGCACCAACTGGGTGTAACTCCATCCACCATTGTGCTTTGGACTAGGCCATCAGCCAGCTTTTGCCCAGGAAACAGAACACCTGTCCAAGCCACAAGCAGCCAGTTTCTCCAGGAGAATGCCATGGTAAATGGTGTCAAAGGCTTTGCTAAGGTCTATGTAGACACCATTCACAGCCTTTCCCTCATCCACTAAGCAGGCCACCTTGTCATGGATGGAGATCAGGTCTGTCAAACAGGACCTGCCTTTCAGAAACCCATCCTGGCTGGGCTTGATCCCCAGGTTGTCCTGCACGTGCCATGTGATGGCACTCAGGATGATCTGCTCCATGACCTTCCCTGGCATCGAGGTCAGGCTGACAGGCCTGGAGTTCCCCAGATCCTCCTGCTGGCCCTTCTTGTAGGTGAGTGTCACATTGACTAACCCCCAGTCAACTGGGACCTCACTGGTCAGCCAGGACTGCTTGTAAATGGTAGACAGTGGCTCAGTGAGCACTGCCACCAGCTCCCTCAGTACCCTTGGCTGGATCCTATCCTGCCCCATAGACTTGTCTGTGTCTTAGTGGTGTAGCAGGTCACTGGCCATTTCTCCTTGAATTATGGGGGTCTCATTCTGCTCCCTGTCTTCCAGCTCAGGGGGCTGGGAACCCTGAGAACAACTGGTCTTACTATTAAAGACCAAGGCAAAGAAGGCATTAAATATCTCAGCTTTTTCCTTATTCTTTGCGGTTATGTTAGCCGCACATCCAGTAAAGGATGGAGGATTCTCCTTACCCCTCCTTTTGTTGCTAATGTATTTATAATTTCTATATCTATGTTTTATATCTATATATTATATATTTGTATTTATGTGTGTGTATATATATATATATACACACATATATATGTATGTATGTATATATAAAATTGTCTTTTATGGCAGTAGCCAGATAAAATACTAGTTGGGCTTTGGCTCTTCTAATTTTGTTTCTGCATAACCTCATGATATCCTTGTAGTCATCCTGGGTTGCCTAGTCCTTCTTACAAAGGTCATAAACTATAAACTCACCTTTTTTCCCCCTGACTTCCAGCCAAAGCTCTCTCCAGCCAGGCTGGTCTTTCTCCCCACCAGCTCATCTTTTAGCACATGGGGACAGACTGGTCCTGTGCCTTGAAGATTTCCTTCTTGGAGAACATACAGCCTTGCTGGACTCCTTTGCCTTTCAGGGCTGCCTCCCAAGGGACTCTGTCAACCAGGCTACTCAACAGGCCAAAATCCGACCCCCCTCCTTACTTCTCTGAGAATCAAAAATTCTTTGTGATTGCTATGCCTGAGGTGGCCGCCAGCATAGACATTTTCCAGGTGCCATTGCTATCACTATGAAAACTCTTAACAGCAAAAGGATTGCTTCTCGTTTGGCCATGTTTGAAAGACAAAGCAAGTGCCAGTAACTCAGCAGACAGGTATACCTTTCTTCTTCTGCTTTGACTTTACTGACTTCATTTGGGGGTTTTAGTAGCTCTTTCATAGGAGCTTTTGGATGTTGGGGCTCATAGGTCAAAGTGGCATTTACTTTTGGAATGAAAAATACGCAGTTTAGGCTTTCCAAAGAAAAGAAAAGAGCATTGAGGTAGTTGCTATCACAAAACTGCAATTTTGACAAGGCGAAGCTGGGTTGGATGCTCAGTTTGCTCAGGATGCGAAGAGGTTGCTTGGGTATTGCCTTAGGTTTGCAAAAAAGGAGAACATATAGATGTTCATTGAAGATGTATGAAACAACTTAACTTTATGCACAGTGAGTAGTCCAGTGTGTAACATATCTTCAAGATTAAGGCCTTTAGCTTTAAATAGTACCTTAAACATTTAGTTTATGTTTGGTGAGATTGTCAAATAATTTGTTCCTGTGCCATCAGCTGAAAATTCTGCTCATTTTGTAGGAGTTCAGTTTACATGGATTTACTGGACAACAGAATAAGTGAAATTTAAGACACACATCTTAAGCCGAGTTCATAACGGCCCACATTTCCAATAACAAAACTAGCAGTGACAGTGATATATGGCTTTTTTTATGAGACCTGATAACTGATGGATATGTGATCTTATAAATGCTTAGACAAACTAATGCACATAATTATATTTTCCATTTGAAGTCTATTGCTAGGCATTCTAATACAATATCATTAGTCGAAATGGCCACAATGATACAGCTTGGGCAGTTTGTCACAGTAATTACGGGGTGATTATTTTTGACTGGAATAAAGATTTCAGTTTTAGTATGGTAGAAAGCATGATCACAAATTAGAAACAGTCTCAGAATAAAAAAATATCAGGGAGAGGGACTTTAAATATGGATTATAGTGCAATTCTAAAACAATTCCTTTAAAAAGTGCATTCATTTGGCTGAATGTGTGGGTTCTTTTAGGTTTATAAAAAGTTCCTGCCCAAAAGGATGACACTTACCTAATTAACAGTTCCAGGGTGTAAGGTTTTTATAAAAAGGAAAATGTGGGCATCTTAAGGAAGCCTTGTCTAATAATTTACATAACCGCTAAAATAGGCTTTCTTTTTTCAATCGACAAAAAAATAGATCATTTGTCTTCACTGTTTCCAGGATGGTTGATTAAAGTAGACAGTGTCCTAACATCTGTATTGAAAACTATATTAATCAATTGATTAATCATGAGGCATTAATCAAAATCTTCCTTAAGTGTTTTAGTTTTGGAGCAGCTCTTAGTATTTTCTATCAGATTCCTTTTAAGGTGTCCATTATAAAGATTAAATTTGGGTGGTAAATATTGAGGGGTTGAAGCACATGTGGCTTTCCACTTGAAGGTCACAGCCATTGCTCATTAGTGTTACTTTTAATGGGATAAGAAGCAGAAGTTTTTAATATGTGACTACATCAATTAATCAAATACACATTTGCTTTCCTTCCCAATAAGCAGTCTGTATTTTCAGAATGTGCAAAGAAATTTCTAGTTCTCTAAACCCTTGAATCCTTCAGGCTATGCTGAAGAATATTCCATGTATTGAAGGAACTTAAGTTGCACATGCAAATATAATGAACCGACACACTAACTATAATACTATAAATTTTTCTCTGCTGTTTTTAAATATTCCACTTTACAAAAATTCATTTAAAGGTATCCTGGTCCATTTTCTTTAAGGCTATATTTAAATAATCTCATTTTTCCATATAACAAATGTAAACCTTCAGACTACTGTCACAATGTGTTTTAGAATGAAAGAAGTTATTCTGAGTATTTAGTTGATTCAAGTGAACCAGAGAGGACTTATGCAACGAAGCTGATCATCTGAGAATTTAACTCTGTTTGGTTTTGCTCATTTCTGTTTGTTTTTCCAGACTGAAACATTAAATACCAGTACTCAAGTAAATGCATTTTTTGAAGCCTCAATTACAGTACAAAAGAAAACCACTGATTACACATCTCTTCATGTGCAGAAAAATGTTTCTTCATCTCACAATCCCTCTGTAAGTGATTCTTTCAGAAAGATTTACTGAATCCTCATTGTGGCTGCTCTTATGACAGACCAGAAATACCTACATTTCTACTGAATGCTTTTTCCACAGGGAGAAAAAGGAAAAAAAGAAAAAAAAAAGAAAAAAGAAAGGAAACGCCAAACCCAAGCCCCAAGCATACATTATTTGTATTTATTTGGATTTTAAAGTATACCAAAAAATGTGCATCTGGTATTTCCATCACCTTTGGCATAAGTTTAAAGAAACAAGAAATCAAAGCACAGCAAATTAAATCCTGCAGCCACTTCCCTGAAGTGCCTGAAGAAGCTGCCTTAAAAAAGTTCACAACCCCCCACTTTTCTAGGTAGTCCTATTTTTGTTTCTGCCCAGAGATTACCAGCTCCTAATTTTATAGTGCTCCCAACTGCTCATTTTTAAGGTGATGTATCCAAGTTGAATGAAGTACAGACCGAGGTCTATTAAATCAACAGCTGTTCATTTATTTATTTATTCAAAGGACAGTGGCCCCCGAGGCCGGCCAGCCTCAGGAGCCCCTTTGTGCCGGTGAATCTGTTGGGAGACCCCCACCTGACTTGAATTTGGGTCTGTGGGGAAGGTGGTGAGTGGAGGGTCCCAGCGTGCCCCCAGGAATCCTGTCCCCATCCAGGGATGAGGCGTCGGCAAGAGGAGTGGGACCAGGAGCTGGCTTTCGCCCTCTGACTGGAGGCAGAGCATTTAAAGCAGCACTTCTAATCAGATTAAGGAGCCAATCGCTACTGATTTGCACTACCTACTGATTATGTTATAATTCTTAAAAGCCGCTTTGATGTGTGTTTACCGGTTTCTACATACAGCAGTTAGAGTTATTACATATTTAAAGCCATTAAAATGAACGGAAAATTTTGTACGCCTTTAAAAATGATACTGGACTGCTTGTCATGTAATTATGTGAAAAGGAAACATGTGTCTTAAAGTCTTGAAATAATCAACAATACATATTTGGAAATAAAATAAAACGTGTGTTGTTCTTCCACAGCTGAGTTCTGTTTTCGTTTTGCTATTGATGGTGAAGGTTGGTTGCCTTCAGCAGGAAAGGAAATGCAATCTGCATAATTCCCATTAGTTCTTCATTGCGCAAATATATACTGATAATAATTCTGTAGTGGGTTAGTTTGTGGCTAATCATCTTTATACTTAGCAGCAGGTGCTGTGGCAGTATTAGAAAAAGTATCATGCATTTTAGAAATTACTGCTGTACAATTTATCTATAATGCACCTATATTTTTAATATAATTATGTTCAACAGTTCATCAGTTTAGCTCATGGAGAACACTACTGTGATATTGGTGTGTAGGCTTTATCAGTATTTTATTACCAAATGCCACTGTTTTTTGTTTTTAAACAGGTTTGGTTTTTTTTTTTAATGGAAACATGGTCGAGAGAAAGGAGCACAGTGTCATTTGTTCATGACAAGGATCCGTTGAAATATGTGACTAGAGTCAGTAGCACCTACAGGTAGTTCTGCATTTTAGATTACAATGAAAATATCACAGTTTCAGAACACTCTGAGTGTATGTGTGGGAAATCAGTTTGTCATTTAAAGCCAATATGGTTTGCTCAGGAAAAAATGAAGAGGTGTATATAGGCTTATAGGGAAACGGACCTGATCACTCAATTGCTGTTGAATTGGAAGAATTTGGAAAAGCAGAGATTAGAGGAATTGTCTCTTCCAAAGGCAGTGGAGAAGTTTAATGAGGTTGCAGAGGTTATAGGTGGGGTTTTTTCACATATTCTTACAGCGCCTGCAATAACGATTCTGGAAAACAAAAAATATATCCTGAAACCATGCCAACCAACTGAAACTTCTGAGGTTGCCCGAATTATGACTGACGCCTCTCCTACTGACAAAGATGCTGCCTTTCCTCCATCCTTGCTTTCTTCCCCAAGAAGATGGTGAGAGAGCAATTAATTTTAACCTGAGCATCAGCATATATGACAAAACGAAAAAAAAATGTGAAAGAAAAATAAAAGTTTGAGAAGTGAATGGGAAGTTGTGGGTAAAAATCTAAAAGACATTAGAAAATGGAAATATACAACAAAATTGAAATAATGGTCAAAAGAAAATATGCAAAGATTTTGCATAATGATTAACAGTGTTGGCTAGAGGTGAAGAAGTAGAGATTAGGAAAAGGGAAAAGGTAAAAGAAGATTAATAAGTTTCAAAGAAGAGAATGAAGGCAAAAGTAATGGACATAGAATGGGTTTAAAATTATTTTAAGGAAAGCTATCAGCAAAATATTTTGGTAAGTCAATAAAAAATCTATTTAGTTGTGTGGCACCTAAATGCAAAATACCCATGCAGAGTCTGCATAAAGCATGCAGCCTTCAACCTGCATGTCTGGAGATCAATGGTTCCATTTTTATTGATGGTTTTGGACAAATGCAGTTGTATTCAGAAGAATTTGCCAAAAAAGCTGATTAGTAAAATTGGAAGTGAAAGTTGTTTGGTTTTAATAATTCTGAGTAGAAAATTTCAGTTGTACTTAAAATACTGTTTGCCTAAAATGGAAAACTCTAATGCAAAGGTAGTTCAAAATGATTTTTTATAATAAATAAAAAATAAAAAAAATTTAAAAAAGGGAGGTTTTTTGAATGAGCAAAAAAAAGTTACAGGAAAGCGATACTGGCTGACCAATCTTAATCTTCAGTAGAATACAGTTTTGCATAGAAAATTATTGTAACAAAAAATTGTGACTAGTAGCTGGGTACATTTAAAAATAACTTGATTTCGGAGATGCTTTTAGTTGATACCAGCTGTAGGTGGGTTTCTTGGCATTTCTGAAAAAATCCCAACTAGATAATTTTGATAATAAAAATAGATATAGGAGCCTAAGTTTTGGCCCTGAAATGGAAAATTTAAATTTTTGTGTAAGTTGTAGTTCAATTGGGACCAGTTTTGTTTGAGATCTTTCTCTGAAGATTGAAAACTATTTCTGTGGCTTTCTAAGAAAATGGAGTTTATCTAAAATTTTATCCTGAGTTAAATTTTCATGTTTTGCCATGCATTATACGGTTTACCTTTTCCTACGTATTCTATTCTATTCTATTCTATTCTATTCTATTCTATTCTATTCTATTCTATTCTATTCTATTCTATTCTATTCTATTCTATTCTATTCTATTCTATTCTATTCTATCCTATTCTATCCTATCCTATCCTATCCTATCCTATCCTATCCTATCCTATCCTATCCTATCCTATTCTATTCTATTCTATTCTATTCTATTCTATTCTATTCTATTCTATTCTATTCTATTCTATTCTATTCTATTCTATTCTATTCTGTTCCTGTTCTGTTCTGTTCTGTTCTGTTCTAACTTTACATGGCTTAAAAATTTCCAGTGATCACATTGCTTTTGAAATATTTTGGCTGTGTATGTTTGCAGGAAAGTAACAAATGTGCTCCTTACTTTATTTGATATAATTATGGGATGGGGTGGGGTGGGGTGGGGTGTGTGGGGGTTGTTAGCCCTTTGTACAAAGCAAGCAATGTTTTTTAGTGTTGAGGAATCATATCACACTACTGTTGCCTGTAGCTTTTAATGTCTGTGAGTGTTTCAGATCCCTTTTTTTGCTCTACAGGCAACAAAGAGACATTCTTTAACTGCAGCAATATTTACTTAAGCTTTTTTTTTTCTTTTTTTTTTTTTTAAGGGAACAGAAGCAATATGGGATGCTTATGATCAAAGTGGAAAAATCTCAACGTAGACTGTAACTAATGTCATACAGCTAATTTAGGTGTCTCCGTGGTTAGGGCTCCTCTCAATGAACAGGCAGTAACAGAGGAGGTGGAGCTGCTGTTGTGTGGTATTGATAGAACTACTGACATTTTGTGGGATAGGCTGTATGACTGGAATATTAAAATCAATTGCTATTATCGGTTTCATTAAAATAAATGGGAGAAAAAAAAAAAAAAGACAGGCATGGGTGAAATGTGGAGGTTTCCTGTCTGTGAGACAGCATCTGTTTAAACTGAATATTTTCACATTTCCAGGTGACTTCCATTCAAGGGTCTTAAGGGGAGCAGGTGAGGAACTCTCTGAGCCTCTACGGTTACTTTGTATGAGATCTTGGATGTGGTGCTTGAAATGTTTCTCAGTAAAGCCAAGAACAAGGAAATATGTCTGCAAGCAGTGAAGGCAGTCCGGGGCACTGCCCTGGCTGAGTGACACAGGGAACTTCTGGCCTCCTGGGGTCCTGCCCAGCCAGCTGTTTCACATGAGCCCTCTGGAGAAGCTTAATGCAATCCCTGAAATACAAAAGGGGACCATCACCCAGAGGTAGTGAGCTGTGGTAAGAGGGCTTCAGGGCTGCTCTTTTATTTCCAGCATCTGCACTTCAAGGAGGAACATGAACTTGCTGACAAGAGTTCGCAGGATGACTACAAATACAAACCGTTTTGTTTGAAAACGAGCCTTACGATGGGAGATTTAAGGAGGTCAGCCTTCAAGTCGCTGGCAGTTCAGGGGTGACCCGAGTGCCTTCTGAGCTGCTTTGGGAGGGAAAGATACTTGCTGACCTTTGGAGGTTTTGTTTGTTTTTTGACTTTGCAGGCAGTAATGTTTGGAAGTTTAGGCCACCTCAGCCTGGAATTGAGACTTGGTTTTCCTGCAGAAAGGGTGACTGAAGTCTGGAGGTGTGGACTACCCTTTCCCTCGCATCCTTAACAAGAGCTTAGTTTGTTGTTTGGTGTTTGTTTCTGGGTTTTGGGTTCTGTTTTTTTGTTTGGTTGCTTTTTTTTTAATGTGAGTTTAGTTCAGTTTCTACAGAACAACCTAAGGCTGGCATTTGCAGAAAGCTAGTTGTCCTTTCATAAGCAGCCACAACTACTTTCAAATGGGCTACTCTACCCTAAACAGCAGAGAAATGCAGCTGGACCAGCCCGAAAAAGGCTACAGCACAGTCTGGTGGGAGGCACTGGGTGGGAAAGGTTTTAATGAGGTGGTTTTTCCCAAAGGTGGCCATTTTGATGGGATGTTGGTGTTGCTCAGGTGGGGCTGACCTCCCTGCAGCTGTTGGCAGGGGTGGTGGGGATGCCCAGAAGCCCACTGTGGTGCCTCTAACGCACTTCTGAGCCCCCAAAGAAACTCAGCTCTCTGGATTGTTTATGTGAGCTATCACAGCTCTATCAGCTGGGTACCATCATTTCTGTGGTATGTGGAACAGATGTTTAATAAGCAAATCCAAGGAGGGATTAAAGAAAAATGGGAAGAAAAAGAAATAGTGTATTTCTATTGGAACCCCTTTTTTTTTTGCAGTGTCACTGCATATGGTGTCTAGCAGGTAAAGAGCTGTTGGATTTGTATTCTTTGTAACTCAAAAGAGAGAGGTGAATTTTCTTGGAAATCAGTTGGTTTTAGATGATTCTGTCCTGAATAAATCCACTGCCTGACCCAGACTGATGTTTAAGCTGGTGGCTGAGCAATGAATGTGGCATGGCACACTCCTGCTGAAGGAAGCGCAACCCACCTCAGTCCTCAGTTTTATCTCGATATATATTAAATAAGAACTTTTACTGTAACATCTACAAGTGTTTTCTGGTACACTGTGACGTACCTTCCAAGTTCAGCATGGACTACTTTATACACCTGCATTTGCAGAATGGCTGCTATATTAAAACTGCAAGTAAAAAGTAGTTGCAACATACATTCTGCACAGAGAATATTTGTTTTGTCTTGAAGGGTGCTGTGTGAAGATGGCAAAGGAAAGAAATATAGAAATGGAACACAGAACAACCATGCCACAGTTATAAGAAAACCCCAAATATTCCTATAAGTAAGCTGTTTCCTATGGCTGTGTTTATCGGTATTTTTATTTACAGTGTAACTCATAGGAGCCATACCAGTAACACAGGTTAAGGACCCTTCCTGCCCCTGTGGTGCCTCTTGCCTCCAACATCTGGATGAGCACAAGCATTCCTCTGGATGCACTGCATGTCTGTGTGTTATTATTACTAGTAGTGAATACTACTACTACTACCAACTATTTTTTAGGGTACTTCTATGGGGTCATTCCAAAGTTTGATCTAGCTCAGCATCTTCTCTGGCCAAAAGAAGAAACCAAGGGAAGAATATAAGAACAGGGCAACTGTATGTGATACTGTTTTGTGCCCATTTTTAGGAACCAGAACAACAAAAAAAAGTTTTTTTACTATTGAGGAATATATATATTAGATTTGTAGATTTGTGTCCTATTTCAGCCTGGAGTATCTTTTGAAAACCAAATTACAAAGCCTTAGAAATGAAGACTGCGAATGAAAGGAAAAAAAAAAAAAAAAAGCATGCAACTTTAATGATAGCGTTGGAAATATCAGAGGAACAATAGAGCTGCTGCATTTGCTCTCACTGTTCCCTGACTGCTATTCTTTATTGGCATGTGTGCCTCGATTGTTCAAACTACACAATGTCTGAACATTGATGTCATATTTTTGTTACTGCAAAAAGCCTACATTTGACCTTTCTTTGTAATTGTGACACTAGTTGAATTCTGCTTTAGTTCATGGCAATTTACTAAATCCTTTGAGAGTTCACTAGTTAATTATTGCCAAGTGAATTTTTAATTTGCTCCTATGATTACATTGGTGAATACAGTCATTAGTGGGAAATTTATTTTAGAAATTGGCACTAGAGGGAGCTAAGTAATTGTATCATTTATGTATCTAGCAAGGAAAAAAAAACACATTCATTAAAAACTTGCTTTTTTCTGAACCTGCTGATTTTACAAATATGGCAGCTATGCCTCAGCAAATTATAAGCGATAATGAATTAGTTAATTTTCCTTACTGAAAACTGCTATGCTAAGATTATTAAATTACTGTATTTTTGTTTAGTGAAACTAGCTACCAGTCAGTAAATTAGGATTTCTAGGACTCTTTTGGGAGGGGGAATTTTTTGTGACTGTTATCATTGTTTATCATTATTTTGGTCTTAACAGAATTAAAATGCTCACAGATACCCTCCTGAAGTGTAAGTTTGCTCCCAGTTGCATTGCAGGATGGATGGCCTTGTCGGATGTTGCAGCTCAGGAACAGGAGCTGGAGGAGGTGCCTGTAGTGCAGACCATGAAGCCTTTCTGGATTGTGTCAAAGCTGTGTCTGCACACAAAGTGCCATATTTTCCACCTCAATGTCCACTCAAATCAGTGGGGTCCCATCTTTAGTGGCAGCTGGCTCAGGATGTTTCTCTTCAGAGCTGACAGACCAGCCTCATGCTGGACCCCATCCCCGCTGCGTGTGCCTGTACCTGCTGACCTGCCAGCTGCGTAGGCTTGGCCATGGGTCCCAAGGTCCTGTAATTATCCCCAAATTGCCACACTGCTTCTGCTCCACAGCTCTGTACATCTGAAGAAACTGTGACTTTTTAGCGTGATATGAACCTTCTGGTTCCACGTGAAGAGTTGTTTCATTTGAAGGTGGTTTTAGGAGGTCTCTGCTGTTCACCTGGAAGCCCCCTCTGCTCGCTGGGTTACTGCTGAATGACTGCTCGCTCCCGGGTTTCTGTACCTCTTAAAGGAAAAAAAAAAAAACCAAAACACCCTCCTCTATTTCCCTGTGGTGGGTTGAAGACCATCGGAAGGGAGTCACTCTGCCTTTGAGGAGCACACATCTGCTCCTTCCTTTGCTTCCATGAGGCTGACCCTAGCCTGGGAACGCTGCGACCAAGTGCAAAGGAGTGGTGAGCTGGTGGTGCCTGGCTTGCTGACATTTGTGTTGGCTGGAAGTATGGAACCATTGCAGGAATTGTCCATCTCCAAGAGCTGACGCTTCCTTTCTTTATAAAAAGGTCAACTCTCAATGTAGAGATTTTTTATATATATATATATATATATATATATATATATCTATCACTGTAGAGAGGTATAATTTTTTCTATCTCAGTGCAGAGATATATATTTTTCTTTTTACCCCAGTAAACAGAAAGTAATGCAGACAAAATAGATAAAAATCCTGAATCCAAAATGTAGCAACTGGTGTGGATTTTTTGATAAAGGTGAGCAACATCTGGCCTTATTGTGAAATATTAGTAACAAAAATTTCTGAAACATGGTGTGGCTTTCATGATCCCCCATCTCCCTCTTTTTTTTTTTTTTTTTTTTTTCTTTTTTTTTCCTGTCTATCTTTATTTAGGCACTGAGAAGCAGTATTGGTTTCACCTGCTGAGCTAACCTAGTCCTGCCACAGAGGCATTTGTGCTGTTGCTTTTCCTTTAGCCACTTTACCCACACTGTTTTGTCTGCATAAAGGCATGGGACTAGTATGCTGCCTGGGATTTTATGATATGTCTTTTAAGTACAGAGAGAGGTAGGTGTAATCAGGGTCATAAATGAGAATAACTTTGGTGGGTTGGTGGGGGTTTTTTTGGTTTGGGTTTTTTTTTTTTGTGTGTGTGTTTGGTTGGGTGGGTTTTGATTTTCTGCTTCCTTTTCTTTATTTCCTGGAATTTTAAGTACGTTCTGAATCTTCAGTGCTGAAGGGCTAGGGGTGTTTGCCATTTCTTTTGTCACTTATGACATCTGGGTTCTTCTTACGTGCTGTGAATAATTTTGCCAAATTATTTATTTATGCCTGTGGTAGTCCATTTCACTGTGCATAATACTTTCCTGATGTAGTTATCTGCACAGAAGTTGCCTAAATGGAAACCCGCCGTGCTTTGCAAGTCACTTTTCCAGTGTAACCTCCTGTGAAATCCTACGAGAAGTAAACACCACATTTCATGTGTTGGACACTAGATGTGGTGTTCAATAGTTTAAATTAATATAAGTAATAATATCGCCAATCCAAGGCATTTTTTTTTTTTCCTGTTGTGTCATATGTGCGTATAGGCAATCGGGAAAATGATTTCAAGTTCTGTTGGTTTGGGTACGTTTCCCCAGTGACTCTATTCATGCTTGGCTAGAATAAGGCATCTTGCCTTACACTTCTGGGGTGTGAACTATGGGTTAGATTTAGCAGTCTGATATTACTGTACAATAACTGGGGCCTAGAACCGATACAAATTCTTTATATTCCTAATAAACTGGTTTATGTTAGTAAATATCAAGCTATTCCTGTCAGCTTTCTGGCTTCCCAAGCAAGTGCAAAAGTTGTGAATTTACAGTGGCGTAAAATCTGTTTCAGGAAGGGTAGTGCTCAAGGCGTTTGAGCTGTCTACAAAAGAGTTTATTTCTTAATTCCTTTGATTTAGCTTTATTCCATTCCAAAAGTTTGTACTATGAAGGTCAGAGATTATGGGCAATAGGAGTAGAGGGAGGAATGTTATTCTTTCCAGTTTCTTTGCAGTATCAATGGGGTTGGGAAAACTTTGTACCTCTGTGTCCACTTTGCGCATTTCATTCCAAATTTCATTTGGAAATGAGGGAATCTTGTAGCATCTTTTCTTTACGTAATTTTTCTTAAAAGAGTATCTCCTGATAGACATTGAACGTGATATGCTAGTACGTATCTTGCTAGAAAAATAAGCTTTATTTCCTTGTGTTAATCTGGAGCATAGGGAAGGCTTGTGGAAGCTTGTACACCCTTTACCCAGCAAAGGCTAAGGACGTGCTCCATGCTCTGCACAGCTGTTATGAACAACTCCAAAACCCACAGGCCAACTTTCTGGCAGCCTAGAGATGGGAAACCAGTACATCAAAGCTTGCCTGGGTGGGTGGGCTGCCAGGTGGGTGTGACTGGCTGGACTGCTGAGCCCAAGTCAGAGCAGCTGACTGTTCCAGGTGTAACCAGCAGTTGACACTTAGCGGTGCTCCTCCAGGGCTGCTGCCAGAGCCTCTGCAGTTCTGGAAGTGGTGTCACCACCCAGATGGTGGCATCAGCTACACAGAGGTGCTTCTCAGAGGTTATCCATCCTTGCAGACTTTCAAAAATAATCTGGTTTAGGTTCTGAGCGTGGGGGATTTGGGAAGTTTTTAGGTTTTTGGAGCAAAGAAGTTACACAAGGTGGACAGCAAAGAGTGTGCATGTGCCTGTCCTTTAAAGGGGGAGCTTAAGCAGAAAAGAGGAAGGTGTCTTGAATTTTTTAGCACACTGATGGAATGTGGAGGGCAAGATTAGATTCCTGTAGCTTAGCTAAAAAAAAAAAAAAAAGGTTTCTTTCATAAAGAGATATAGATTTTATATCATTTCTGCCATGATAGGGAAAGAAATGTGTAATATCATAGGAGACAGGTAGAAAGAAGAGGCAATAATGCTGTGGAGCCATCTTTCCATTTACTTGTACTACTACAACTAGTCAGACTGATCGTTAATGCTATGTTATAGCACTCTGGTCACATTGTTTTTACTGTCCTGAAAACAGGAAAGCTTGTTTTTTATTGATCTAAAGCATGGGAACACAAGGCCTGATGTTGTTTCTGTCCATAATAAATTAACTGGCACTCTGTGCTGCCCTATCATGCTTGGGAGGAGCATCCCTTAACCTTAACAATGCTCTCTTAGTATTTTCCTTCAGATCCTTCTTTACAACAGTTGTGGGTTTTGTTTTTTTTTTCCCCTATCTATCTGGAATGGTTAGGGAAATTTAATACAGATTAAGTCAGTGGCATGTGTACTGCTGATGGCTCAGGAGAGTTTACTGGCTGGCATCCATCTGTGCATACCCCTCTCCTGTGTGTTGAAACAGGGACTGTTTTTTATGTTGTATTTGAATGGCACCCAACGTAATGGAACACTAGTCCTTGTGCAAAGCCTTGAGGGACTTGGTCAGACAAATTATTATCCTTGAAATATAAGATGTATTTAAAGTGTCTAAATGGCTCCATCTATTAACTATTACTGTAACTGCTATTTAAGTGCATTAGGTGAATTCAGTGAGGCAATTTTGTTTTTGGTAGTTGAAGCTGAATAGGTTCCCTTTAGAAAAAAAGGTAAGGCAGTAGTGAAAGAGCTGATGGGACTTACTAAAATATGATAGTGGGTGAAGCATTTTATGGCACAATAGGAATGTCGGTATAATTAATAGGTTAGGACTTTGTAAGCCAAGGTAAGTGTAAAGGGAAATACATAACTGAAATAACTTTTGAATCTAGTTGGCTGTGGATAAACTCTGAAATGGAAAGAAAAGGAGTTAAATGACAAGCAGAGCTTTGCTGAACTTTGCTTGTGAACTGAACTCCATTGACTTGGGATGAGGCATCTCCTGCTGGCCCCTGGTGGCATACTGCTCTTTTCTGTGGGTCTGTCAGGCTGAATTTTATTAGCAATAAAAACATTTAAAGATGAAAATATTGCAAGAAGACAACAAAAGTGTGATGCTATTTTAGATTAACCTGCCCCTTCCCATAACATTGACTTGATTCATAAGTATCTGAACTGTTATTTTAACCCAGTTTGAAGAGCACTGGCACTTTTTTTTTTCCTACCCTGTATGCCCTGCTTATATCTTGAAGGGTATTGTTAGAGCTGTGAGGGCCATATATATATATATATATATATATATGGTGGTGTTGGGTGGGGTTTTTTTCTGTCTTTTTTTTTTTTCTTTTAGAGTAAACTGAGATTTTGGGGCACAAGATGGCAGCATAAGGAAAACTTGCTAACATCAGAAATAGCTGACTTGTCTAAACTGCAAAAATGTGAGAGTCCTGCTTAAGTTTTGAAAATTATTTTAGCAGATATAATGAAACTTCTTACTAAGACGATTTATCGCTTATCTTAAAAAAAAAAAAAATCCCCTCCCTCTTTCAAATCCTTGGTGAACTCGTATCATATAAAAAAAAAATTAGCTGTCTTAACTCAAAATTCTTCTTTAATAAACACTTTTGCTGGTTTCCCTCTCTCCCTCTCCCCCCAGTTATTTATTTTCATCTGGAGTAAGGTCAACAGGAGACTTAAACTTTATAAGGCACTTATTGAATAGATTTTTTTTTGTCATAAAATGTCCTCTGTATGCCCCCTCAGTAGGTACTTGTGATGGCACAGTGTGCTGTTTCAAACAGAAAGCTGAGTTAGAGCAAATGAAGCACTTCCATGCTGAATTTGGAGATGCTAGTCTCTGACTTTGTTCCACTACAAATCACAGCTTTGGTAGAGCCCCTGACTTTACTGTGTAAGAAATTGTAGCTCTTTAGAATCCCAAATAAGAAATGTTCAACATGGTTGTGTGTGTTTTGGTTTAGTGTTTTGGGGGGGGGTTTTGTTTGTTTGTGGGTTTTTTTGTTATTGTTGTTGTTTTGTTGTTGTTTTTATTTTTGTATTATTACACTGGTTGCGCTACCACAGTGGGTATCAGAACACCTTCAGTTGAGGTTTATACCTTCGTTTCCCCAGTATACTCTTTTGATATGTTATCATGATTTATATACTTTAAGACAGTTGCCTGCTGTCTCTGGTATTTGTTATTTTATGCTTTGGAGAAATGATGCTCTGTATAGTCATTTAGCTGGAGAGTCGGTACTCGGAGGTCTTTCTGGATATGCTGATGTGGTAGCAGAAAAGCTCTCTGTAAGTGAAATAAATGTTTTGCTCTCCTGAAAATTATTTTGCATCAAGTCCACTTTCTAGAGTTAGCCAACAAAGCCCCGTTGATCGTAGGGAGTTTAGGCTCTTTGGGAAACATGCGCTGTTTCTCTGAGGTTTGTGATGCCCATCCATGCAGTTGTGGCAACAACGAGCTATGTAAGAGCCAGACACAAAAGTTCTGTATTCCCTTTGGTTTTACTACACAGCCAGCCTGTGACCATCTACGTGTGTCTTGAAAAATAAATATTGTCATCACCGAAAAGGCAGCTTGCATGAATGTCAGCTGCTAAGGGCCATGACTATGAAAACTTTAATGTTGTTATAAGCCACTTGTGCCACTAGAAGTGTTGCTATTAGGTTGTGTAGTTTGTTAGACTTTTGTAGAACATGTCACAGGATAACAAAATTCTTCAGTATAAGCTCACACAAACCTCTCATGTTGATTCATTTCTTTTGGCTTCCTAGCTATGATTTAAAATATAGTACATTGCTGTACCTTTTCTTGCCTCCAATATCTGTCTGCCAATTTGTTACGCTGCGGTTTGTTTTACATATAATATATTCTAGGAATTGAAAACAAAACAGAAAACCCAATCAAAAAAAGTGATCTCTATTCACGTTTATTTATACAAGTACCTAAGTATTTCTAATACCATCTTCGGAAGATGGAATCTGTCCTGTTGATTAATAGGCTTGTGGTATTCCTGGGCATACTTTAATTCACGTTGCCTTCTGGTTTATCAACAAAAATATGTTTAAGAAACCCTCCATGTAATGATGGAGAGCTGGAAAAGAAGTCAGATCTAGTAATCTATATAATTTGTTATGAAATTTGAGTCAGTATATGTAACTTTCCACTGTCTTTACAGCTGCAGAAGGATTGTACAGGTGTTTTGATGCACCACTGGAGCTTTTATTTATCATCTTTTCTTTAACCCGAAGGATGCTGCTTTTTCTGTTTGGGAAATAAGTTTGGGAAAATGTTGTTGGCCTCTCCTGATTATACTGCAAGTTTTCTAATGTTTGGTGTCTCTTCATTTCAGAGCTATATGATAACATTAGTCATAATGAAAATATATGTTTAAAACAAGCTTCCAACCACAACCTGCAAATGTGACTTGAGTGTATTTTAAATGCTTAGAATGAAGAAAGAGAATCTAATGCATGGGCACTGAGCTTTCTCACCCTTGATCCTTGTCTAATGCCTCTGTGTGCATGTGGGGGTTTTTTTTTGAGCAAGCAAAAAACAACCAAAAAAGCCCCAAAGCAAACCTCACTGGGGAACTCCCTGTATTTTCTAGGCTCTGCCCCACTGCGTGCTGATGCAGGCAGCTCAGCAGCTCTGGCTGCATGCAGCGATCTGCATTTCAAAGAAATGGAGCATATGGGCTCAGATGCATGCACTGATTCCAAACAGACTTTGGCTAAAAGAATGGCTTAATCTGAACAGTCTCTGTACTTTATGATCTGTGTGCATTAACTGCAATAAAATGATCTAGGCGCATCCATAGTTCCTGTAGAAAGCTTACACCCACCTGCAATCGACTGGGTGGTTGTCATCTTGCAGCAACATTTGTCCCCTTCTCTCTTTTTGTGTTGCTTTTATGGACCCAGAGGTCTTGGTTCCCCTTGTAGTTGCAGAGGTAATCAGGAAAAACAGTTTCCTTGATGTCCTTTGCTCCTTGTTGTGCAAGGTCAGGAGCACATCACAATCCCAGGTGTAACTTCCGGGGTGAACAGAGGCACCCTGGTTGTTACACAGCAGGTCACTATTGTCCCATTTCTTCTCACCTGCCACCTAGACCTGCTAAAATGAGAACCTGACAGTGTTCTGTAGGTGTAACTTATAATACTGTGGGTATCTGCACATATTTATGGAAGATATATAGAGCAAACCCTTTTTATTTTTTTTTTTTTAATAAACATGTCCTGGCCCACATTTTTTTTTTTCGTTCTCTCCCCAGTTTTGAGGTATTAACCAGGCACTACCTATGTATTTAGGAGGGTACCAGCAGCATAGCCAGGGAAAGAGCTGTAACGGTGATGAGAATGTACGCAGGTCAGAGATGACACTGTGCAATTATCTGTGTCTGTTAGTTTTTACACTTCATGTACTAACAGTTTTTCTTTATATACATCTCAAAAAAAAAGTGTCTGTGTGTATACACATACAAAAATGATCCCCCTCCACATCTAGAAGCTCTAATGTTTTTTTTAAGCTTGGGGAAGGCTGAGCTGTTGGGAGGAGATCACTAAAACCTGAACCAAGCTGAGTGCAAAATTTAGTGTGGTTCAGCTTATGTAAGGAATTAGTTGATTTTCTTGTTAATCTACATTTCCCATGTTGAGATACCTCAATGGTTTGCTGTGTTTGGTACAGCTAAAGGTAGGCAGTACCTGAATTTCAGAGAGATCTGTTTTCATGAGTGACTTTATAGGTACCTCAACTGACCTGAAGGTACCTATTTTCAGCAAAAGTGTACCAGATGTGGGGGGTTTTTTGGATATTTGCTCCTTTTAAGACCTATACAACAAAAAGTAACTTTGGTCTACCAGGCCATATCTTCAGCATGATGTGAAGCACAGACGTTTTCATACGATGGAATTATGGACTTGTTACATTTTTTAATGATATATTATTAGTATTGTTATTATTCCTTGTATCAGTCCCCCCTTCCTCTCACACTAAATGATAGTACTTATTTTTGTGGTACACAGCCAGAGTTTCTTAAATTAAAATTGGACAATCATCCAAAGTTTTGAGTCTTATTCAAACCCACACTTATTCTACTAGAGAGGATGGATTGGACGTGGAACAAAAACTTGCAGAAGTTTCGCAGTAGTTCTTAATTATACTTACCCTCAAAATGTTAGGAGAGCAGACCTTTTTTTGAAATATTTTTAATTGATTAAACCATTCTTATTCCCAGTTTAATTGTTTCATGAAATGTACCTTGATCACAAATCCTTTAAATAAAACAAGGGAAGGGCGTACAAGAGAAATACTTCCTTAATCAAGCATTTTTTTAACATCCAATAGATTATTGAATGCTTTGGTAGCTTCTTTTTGCTGATAAAGAAGAATTTGTATCTTTGTGCAAATGAAAGGAGCTGCTGCCAGCAATGAGTTATAGCTGAACTAATGTTAGGGAAACCCCCATCCCTATGGCTTTGGGTTATTCTTGTCTGCTGCGGAGGGGGTTGTGTCTCTCCATACCCTGTCTGATTTTCAGGGTGAATGAAGCACTCTGCAATATGTGAACTTTCAGCTGGGGTTGCCTATATGTTCTCTCTTTAAAGAAGAACTGTACCACACTGCACTGCAGAAATTACAACTATTAACATGACATGCAAAACGCCCCAGCACATAATTCAGTCAAATGAACTAAAACCCAGTGTGTTTGGTATCAGCTTAATGAGCGTTAGTCCTGGTGGTACCTGAGGATGCATCTACATCTTTGGCATTTTTGGATTCATTTGGATTTCTCGGAATCTTTGGGTGAGAGATGTGGTTGCCACTGTTCAAGCGACATGTTTTAGCCACTTCCAAAGCCTACTCCAAAGATCTGGGCATGGGATGGATTAGAAATGCGGCTGTTGCACCTGCTGGGCAGGGGTGGAGGGCAGAGAAAAGCTTACAGGTCTCAAGGAGGCAATTGCTGTGTTTCTCTGGAGACTCCCTGTTAGAGGAGTTAATTAATAAAGGTGAAAATACCTTCTTCTATCGACAACTCTGTTGAACGGAGGCTTAGTAAAATCCTGTTTGGTCTGTGGAGACCAAAATCCTGAGCCTGGGTTCGTGTGAATAATGACTTCGGTGCAGCTAGACCAGTGCTTACCAGAGATGTGTTGGTCCAGCTCTTTTATTATTATTAGTGCATCAATTATATACAGACATGGTGACTATAGAGTGATTGCAGCCAGTAATTTCCTCTCGTGTGTGTATTCGTGGTGTGCATTCAACTTCACCCCGTGGTCTCCAACAGATTAGGTCAAAGATGCTCCTCAGCACAACAATCTGTTGGAAATGTACCATCATTAGGAGAACTGCCTTTTCGGAAAGTAGTAGAACAGTAATCTCATCATGTAATCGACAACACCTTTAAACAGTAAGTTAATTGTAATTTATCTTCAAGGTTCAGGGAGTAATGCATTATTAAAGACGCGCGTGTTCTTATCAGCATCTATTGTCTTAGCAGCTAATTACTACAGAGATTAACTCCAGATTTCATGTTAAAATTTGTATGTAAAATAATTTTGAAATTTGAACATGGGTTAGTTCATGGCTGTATTTCAATTTTAAAGATGAAGGTTGAAAGTCCTTTTCTTACAGTGCCTAAACGTACTGCCTGCTCACAAAATCTGCATAGCGAGTTCCCTTGCCACACACTTCAGTGAAAAGCTGAGTGGGGGTTTTGTAATTTTTTTTTTTCCTTTGGAAAAAAAAAAAAGAGCTTTTTCAGAGTCTTTCCAGTTGATGCTCCATGTTGTGACATGTCATGTAAAAATGCATCTGTTATGTTGAAATAAGAACATAAGAGAGACACTTTGACATGATGAATCACAACACAACTTAACAGCAGGAACATTTAAAACGCAACACGGTTTCGTTGTCAGTAACCTCAGCCCTGATAGAGATGAGGTATTTAGTTGAGCTTCCAGCTTCACTGAATCTGTGTTTCTTCTCTAATGAATTTTCCTCGTAATGTCGGGCCCAATCCAGCTGCTCTCGCAGGCAGGAACTCCTGTTAACTTTTAAATGTCGAAGCTAAGGAGAGTTTTGCCTGTGTGAAGAACTCAGGATTGGGCCCAGGAGTTTTTACCGCCTGTGAAGTATAAAATAGACTCAGATTAAGCTAGCAGACTTGTTATTTGACAGTTTATAAAATATTTTAGTATCTTTTTGGCAGTAGCAGTTTGAATGTTGGCAAATGTACACATTGCTTGCAGTTACAAAACCTTGTAATGAGTATTTTCCACTGTAATAGCAGTGAGTTGAAATTTGGATAAACCACTTAGACTTGTGAACTCTGACATGCATGGTAACTATGTCTTTGCAAAAGAATTTTGTCAAGTATTGGAGCTCCTACTAATAGCACATCCATCTTTCTGCACACTATAAATCTTAAGAAAATTTCTATTACTCTGCAATTTGTCTGGCTTATGCTATTTATTAGCCATTTTATTCTGCTGCTTTAAGAAGTAATGTGATGTTCATTTTATTGCTGGTTCAATAAATTGTTAATTATAATGCAGTGATTGCTGCTGACGTGATTTAAAAGCCACATTAGCACTATAGCATTAAGTTTTAACTATTTCACCCTTCAATTCCCTGTTTATACAACAGTAAAAGGAAAATAGCCTTGGACTAATTTAAAAAATGAAGGTACTTGTATCTATTGATCACATGATATACTAGAAACTTTTGTTGTTTTTTTTAAAAAAGGTTACATTCAGGTCTAGAAAAGAAAGAAAATGCATCAGCTGAGTGCGGTCTCACTGTTCAGCAAAAAAGTGTTCTTAAAGCAAGATTAACCCCAAAGTTAAATTAACAGACTTACTTAGTTAAATTAGGACAATTGGCATAATATATTAAGGGAACAATATACCCAGATAAATCATAATCATTTTATAGTTATGCATAGCTTCTGGTGCCCATTTTGTATAATAATGGAGCGTAAGGGAGGCTGAGATTGGAAAGCATACCTATTTTTTCCAAGAATATTGTAAATGGGATTGGGAGAAATCTCCATTTTGCTGATTTAAAGTCAAATCTAATTGGTGCAAGTAAAATGATACATCCCTGGCTGAGCATGTAGAGGCACTAGGATGGACTCTGTACCACAAACCACGTACAACTATTGTGCAGGATGGACAGAACTACAGAAATACTGAATCTGTAGTGAATGGGGACACTTACTGCCTGTTGTAAATGTGTATTAGTATTAGTGCAGTACCCCCAGACATACAGACTGTTGGTGGAAATACATACCTACCTTTCAAGTTAAATCATGTGAATTTATTTTTTTCTTAGTTAAGCAAACAATACCGGTCAAAAAATAGGGGAAAAATAGAACAACAATGGAAACTGATATAGAAGGCTGTTATACTTGCATATACACACACATATATTTTTAATACCTATAAAAATATTTATAAATAGAATTAATGGATCTAAGTGTTCCTATAATGTTCCTGTGCTTCTGCAGCTCCACAAACGCATCACCACCCAAACTAATGTGCAGCTCTCAAACATGGGAAGGCAGAAATCATTAATTCAAACAAAGCCATTTAAATACATGGAAGAATGCAAATTTTAACTGCTCATCCCCATATAAATTTGTTGACCCTGCCATAGAGCCATTCCTTCCCAAGGGGGTTGCTTGCCATCACATGCTGTCAGATGGTCAGACTTTCAGGCTATGACATCTCTGGTGGTGGTAAAGCATCGTGTGATCCTTGGATAAGTAAGGACAGATTTAATGTGTAATTAATAATAAAAAGGAGAAAAAATAGGAAGATGTGGTTATGAAAAGCTGCTTTGTTTGAGGTTTTCATCTCGCCCTTCCTCTGCCTTTATTGTGAGCTGCTATAAAGTGGTGATAGACAAACCAAAAAAAAAAAAATCACAACAAAAAGGCTTTTTTTGCTAGTTGGAGATTTGTTAAAGAAATCAAACACCTGAACCCTTCAGTGAGTCCTAGGAGAGAGAAATGTTATCTTTAGATGCCTAATTGCATTTAAAAATCTGCCTAGCAGAGACCTTCCTACTCCTTGACTAGGTTAGAAATAGTTATTAGCTTGAAGACACCTATTTTCAAAGTGGACTCCTTTGAAACTGAAAGTAGTTGTGTTATAAGAAAAATTATCTTCTTGAAGGAAAGGCCTTTTCCCAAGAGGGAATAGTTTCTGGAGGGATGGTGTATTAAAAAAAAAGAACACAAACCAACAAAAAACCACAAACAAACAAAAAACAATGAAAAAAGAGAAAAAACCAAACAACTAATTAGCAGCCCACTCCACACTTGAATTTTAATTTTTAATAAATCCTAACTTATTTAATTGTCTCTGATTTGATTTTTATATCAGACAGTGATTGAAATGCTCTCAAATAGGGGTGAGACTTGGCTCTTGTGATGGTAAAAATTAGATATAACGAAAAGTTTGACAACCAGCTAGCTCCCAGATTTCAGGTTTCAGGAGCAAAGGCTGAGCTAAAGGGACTGATAAAGCTTACTGAGTGGTCATAATATACTTAAAATCCTGTACTTAGTACTGCATGACACTTAAATACAAGAAATTAGGACATAAAAAATTAGCATAGCCTGTATTAAATGGATTTTAAACTGCTAAACTATTGTAAAAAGTAATTGGGATGTTTTCAGCAACATCTCTTAAGGATCTAGTCATGGCCTAGTGCATTTCCACAATAGGAATGATGATCTGGAGAAGAACTTTTCTCTTAAAGCTCATAGATCACAGAAGAATGAGGAGTGATAAATAGCGGGAATAGTTTTGGGTTTTTTTTATAATAATCTAGATTATTTTGGAAGAAAGAGTCTTATTATCAGACAGAGCTTCAAAGCTGACTTTTTATTCCATCAGAAAACCCTTAGAAACCAGTGGGGAAGGTGATAGTGCTACAAAGCCAAGGCACAACCAAGCTCTGAAGCTTTTTCATTAAGCAAGAATTTACCCATCTCAGTTTTCCAGGGTGGTAAGAGGCTCTGGCCTGGGGCAGGAGGATGGCCACTGCTCTGGAGCTTTGGGTCGGGGGTGCTTGGGGACCTCACGCTAATGCCAAGCTGGTCCAGGTCCTCAGCATCTCCTCATCTGGCTGAGCAACACGGGTGCCCTGGTAGCCTGCTGTGTTGGTTTTTATGCTTCAAGCTCTTTTGCATTAAAGCCTTGTTTAAACCCCACGCATTCACAAAGGCTGTTTTGAATTTGATTGTCAGAGATGAAATTGTAGGGTGGGTGGCAGTGTGGCAAGTATGAGGCTTTGTGAATGTGAGCTCCCAGCCTGGGATTAACCCCAACCCCAATTAATGGATGCTGCATTACACAAGTGGGTGGGTAACAGGGAGGTAGCACGTCACCCCCGCAGCCACCACCAAGAAACAACTGTTGAGTCCTGTGGTCTGCATTTTGCAAGGCAGTGGCCGTGTTTGCAGAGTGCCAAAGAGAGACCTGCTAACAGGGGATTGATTAACAATAGGAAAGATCTTCTGCTAAAAGCATCGAGACTGGAGGAGATGTAGCAAGCCTAAGAGCTAAGGAATAAATCAGATCTATCCCCAAGTTTAGGGATTCCCTACATTATTTATCCCTAAATAAGGGAGAGAACTCATCAAACCCCAGGAATGCACAGCTCAGTTATCCGCATAAATAAGCGTTGCCCAGCAGAGAAAGCTGAGTAGCTTGTAACGGGGGATATAAAAGAAATGGTTAAAAAGGTAGACTGAAAAGCAACCACACAAGCTTACTGAAAACATCCGTTCCTTGTATGGAGGAAACTTCATCAGGAGAATAAGGAGAGCAGGGCGTAAGCTGATAAAGGTGACACGACGTGTGTCTGCCGTAGCTTTTCAAAAGTGTTCAAACTGTGACTTTGGAAACACCAATTTACTGTTGGCTCTAAAGAGTATGTATAAAGTTATCCACAAAGCCATAAGAGAAAAAGAAACTTCTAATGAACTGTGAAACCAGATGCTTTATGCCGGAGAAGCACATTCTGCAGTCTGCATATTATTATTTTGTTTTGGGGAATGCTGCAATGTGCTAGGTAATTTCAAATATAGATGCAGGCACAGTTTGTACCCCAAAGACTTTATGCTGGGAGAAATATTTCTTTTCATGGTTGGGGGGCGAGGTGGGTATACATTCAACAGAAACAGACTTATGGAAAATAAGTTTGTTTTTCAGACTGGAACAGCAGTTTAGTTTAGAAACCTCATATTGCCTGTTTTTGCGTGCTAACAGTCAGCCCCATTGCCTAGAAAGAACGTGAGTTTCTACAGATGCTGTAAGGGGTTTGGGCACAAACAGGGATTTGATGGGAGCTGTAAGAATATGTCTGGGTGGCCAACTCAGATATCCTAAAAACTGCCTGGTCTGGACTGGAATCAGGGTCTTTTGCTTCCTAGAAATGTTCAGGATAAATAATATGCCTGTATGATCTGCAGTAGTCAGTATTCTGAGAGGTTGAAGCAAGCCGATAATGACAAAAATGAAGTAATAAGTTGTGTACCTAAGTATGAAGTAAGTTTTGCTCATGAGAAACACCTTGATCCTTAAAAATTTCAAGCAAAAAGAGAAGAATGTAAAAGATATGTTTTCAGTATATATTGTTGAAGTATTGTTGCACCATAACTGAAATGTCTTGTGAGTTCTTGGAATTAGTTGTGACCCTATCACATATCTACAATAGTATAAAAAATAAAGAAAACTATTTTTTTTAAAAAATAAAAATGTCTTTAGTATGTATTGTTGAAGTATCGTTGCACCATAACTGAAATTTCTTGTGAGTTCTTGGAATTGGTTGTCACCCGGTCACATATCTTAAATAGTATAGCAAATAAGGAAAACCAATTTTATGCTGAATTTATTGAAGAGCTGACAGAATAGTGAAAACCTGAAGCTGAGATAAATAATGAATTACAAAGGGGGCTACATATACTGAATTACCTATACAGAGTGGAAAAAATGAGATACAGAAATATGTTCTGATTAGTAAGACAAAGGGAAATGGTGCAAAACAGATATATGGCATTCCATTTTGCCTTATGATTATGTATGATGTCATTACAAAACGCTGGGATTAGGCTGGTATTAGGCGATTAGATATCAAATTATCAGCTTAACTGTTTCTAAACTTCAGTTTAAGCTATGTAACTTTAAATACCATGAGTAACAGGTTCCACCAAGCAGCCCCTGAAGTGAATGCTGCAATTGGGCGTATCAGTAGAAAGAGGAATTAAAACAAAACCCTAAGTTGTTTTTCTGATTTTTCCATCAGATTTTTATTTTTTAATTGTTACTTCTGATGTGTAACTTCTATTGTAGAACATGTTACAAAAAATAGGAGAAATAGATTGCCTCAGTTTATTGCTTGTGTTCCAACAGATTGGAGTGTTTGCAGTAGCCAGCTAGTTTGCGGAAGGACAAGGTAGGTACAAAGGAGGAGACAGATTATATGGTATCTAGAAATTACAGAGGAAATCTAAATATAATGGTCTTTATAGACAAAAGCCATTTTTTAAAAGTTGTTATTAGTTTTACATGGGCAGAAAAAACTAGGAAGGAATCAATGTTCAGCACTGACTGCAAAAGGAATGTGTTAGGCAAGCAGAAAAAAAATCCAAAAGTGAGACAGGCTTAGAAAAGCTAGAAAGGAAGGATGGAGAACTTGATTTGAAGTAGTTCCAGCTGAAGGAGGTCTGTGTGGCTAGGACTGCATCATTAAAGTGCCATTAATTTTACTTGATGCCAGCACGTTGGGTGGATTGGAGGAGCACAGACAGAATTCACACAGGCAAGAGGGACAAGGTTAAAGAAATGATGATAGGAGGTTTTGAAAGCTCCATGACTATTTTTGATTTTGCTGCAGCAGGAAAATTTGCTTTCTTTGCTATACTTGAGTACTGGGCACTTCTATTTCTGGAAATGCCCCAAGAATGTCATTCAAACTATTTCAAAACTCAGGAAAATTTCCTGTGTGGTTTTCAGTTTGCATTGCAGTTTCCCTTGTCTTTTATTTCTGAGACTGGTTTAGCCATCTCTGTTAAAAAGCAATAGATCGTGTAGATAAATTCATGTATAATTTGTATGGAAATTAACAGTTGTTTGTCCTTTGACCAAAACTACATCATCTATATCTTTGCATTTTCATTTTAATCTTAAATTGGGATGGGGAAATATTCCTTAGCAAAATTCCACCACTCCTGTACCCCCACACTCCCCCCCCCCCCCCCCCCCCCCCAAGCATCATCTTAAAATTCAGAGGAGGGAAAGTCTGCTCTTCAGGCATTGAGATGTCTGATGCCAGTTTGATTTTTTTGTTTTAGTGCTTTTAGCATGTGTCAATTACTCATTACATTCAGCTTTTTATCCATTTTTTTGTCTTCTGTGTGTCACATTGAAAAATGTTTATTTTGACACGGGTGCTATTTGCTAAATGAAATATATAAATAGAGAGAAACAACTATTTTGCTTTCCCAAAGACTGTACTTGTTTTAAAATACTTAGTGAGTTCTTAGATGCCTAAAGTTTCAGGGAACAATATGAAAAATAGGAAAGTTGAATGTGTTTCATTTACAGGTTAAGTAAGAATACAAAAATACTCTCACTTTAGTGATGGTAAAACCAACGTATGAATTAACAATGCAAGCAGAGAGGGAAGAGCACAGATATTACAGGGAATAGAGCCGGGAGGCAGCATAGGCTATACCTAAATTGTTCATGACAGATACTTGTCTAACTTGCTCTTTAAATCTTTGGTGATGGAGTTTCTAGCCTCTATAGGCTCTTTTTCCTAATGTCTAATCAAAATCTCCTTCTCAACAGCTCAAGCCTGTTACTAGTTATTCTTTTTGAAGTGGACAAACAGAGCAATTTCGTTGCAGCTACCAATCATCTACGTACACACTTATCACTGCTTATTCTTCCCTTTAGGTTAAACCACCCTAATTATTAGATTTTTTTATACAGATTATATTTCCAGGCCAACCAGCTTTTTGTTTATTATTTGAAGAGGTAAGGCAAGGGAAGAATTACTGGATGAAAATATATGTAAAAATGAGCAGTGCTTGAGCTAAGTAAATATTCAAGCCACAATCAAATATAATAGAAACGAGTGCTGATACTTGGAGTTTGTTTCTGTGGTGTGTTTCTTTATTTTTATTAGCCTTTTCCCTGAATATATAGGGTCCAACATCTTACTCCACTCCATCCTTTGGTTGTATGGGATGGAGATGGACTGTTTTGAAACTGGGGACAGCCTTTTATCCTGAAACCGGTTGGTTATATCAACAAAATTGATGCTGAATCAGGCATCATTCGAACCATCTCTCTGAAAGCATTTTGAATCAATTATTTTTAATGAAAACTGGTTTTGCAGAAGGCAAAAGGACCTTCACAGCATAGCTGGAAGAGTAGGGTGCAGGGCGCTTGCTCTCTGTCTCTTGCTTTCCCCTCTCCTGCCACTTTGCATAGGAAACCATCACTAGTGGGTGAGACTTGTGTCCTAAAGGCTGTGGGGGCCAATAACTTTTAGCAGCTGGCAAATTTTTAAACAAAATGGAGAAGTTCATGGCAGAAAATTGGTTTTGCACTTTCATATTTATGAAACAGACTGAACATAAAAAAAAAAAGACAGATTTTTCCATGCTTAAGGAAAAATAATGTTTGAATATTGTGTTATACATATTAATCCCAGGTAAATTAATTTCTGTTGGAGTGAAAGAAATACCTTATGTACATTTCCAGTGCTAGAAAGAAAATAAAGTCTGTTCATTTTTGTGTTTATATAACACATGTACATTTACATTGCCATACAGGCACTTGGATGTTCAGCTGACCTTTCAGAGATTTGCTAGATGATTGCATTTAATATAGCATTATGTTTTTTTTTTCTTTCCAAAGTTTCCTGTTCCACTCACCATCTATTTTTGGTCATTGTTTTTCTTTTTAAATTTAGGTTTTTCTATTCTTATTGAGTGTAACAGTTGTATTGCTGCCTCTTGTACCAGAAGAATGGGCATCTAAGATAGGCAGCGTCCCATTTTGGAAAATCCTGAGTGATTAACAGCATTGCATTTACTAAAAGTGCACGTAAGAAACTGGAAAGTTATTCTATTTTATTTTGCAAACTTGAGCCTTCTGTCGGCCAAGAAATGTGCTACTTGAGTAAGGAAACCCAGCTTCTGGGACACAAAGGCCCTGCAGCGTGCTCCCAGGCTGGCAGGGTGTAGAGTTTGACTTCCAAACCGTGGGCAAATTCATCTCCTGATGCAAGAGGATGGTCTCCCTGCTCCACAGTCAACACAGCTTAAAACTGCGTCCTCAAAAATCTGTTTACTCATCACTTTAGTCTTCCTTGAGCATGCCTAAGTAAAAAATAGATTACCCCCCAGGACAGGATTTGCCTTATCTGACTTCTGGTGTTTGCAAGGCAGATTTCTACAGCGGAGCTAATCACCCAACTGCCCTCTGAGCTGGGGAGAAAAATGGGTACTCCCCGAGCAGGCTTCCCATCAGCTTTGGCTGAGATTTCCTCTTACAGTCCAGCTGTGGCTACAATACGAGGAGATAAGTGAGTTTTTGCTTACTTGTTTTAAAGCAGATTCACAGACAGGTGCTGACCTGGTCTGGTTCAGCTGACTTGCTCAGTGTATGGGTCTGAATGTTGTTGTTGTTGAACATATAAGCAGAACAAGAATTTGGAGCAACCTTGTCGTCTTGATCAAGGGGTCAACGACTGCATGTTGGAGTTTTCCCACAAAACAGCCAAGTGCAATATTCCATTTCCCATGTCCTTGTACATAACAGGCAGCTTTTAACCACAAATACCACTGGAATGCATCAATAAGCAAAGTTCAGCGACGTTCTTATTGTAGATACAATTTCCGATAGAGTGCAAAAAGGGCTTTGCCTTAGGAAACACAACCATAAACCAAACCCAGGCTGAAGCTAAAGGAACAACCCTCTTGCAGTGCAAAAACTTCTTGGACATGATGTGGTCCTCTGTTTGCTCTTCAGGACAGCACTGCAGGTAGTGAGCAGAATGAATCCCTTTGCTATTGTGAGCACATCTCCCCCGTATTTCAGTGCCATTGCCTTCAGGGCAGTCAGGTTGATTTGTTTATGCCCAGTAAATAAAATAGTTTGTTACTGTTGTTAGAATGCAATTACTTCAGTTGGGTAGTAAAAATGGAGCAAAAACCTTATAGGCAAAAATGCCTATGTAAAGCTTGTCAAAGTGTCGGTGACCCTCAAAGGTTTGTCCATTTATCATAAACGGCTTTGTTAATACATCTCATCACCAGCACTTAGACTTGCATTTGCTGTAATGCTTTGTTCAAAGTTGTAGCACAACAATAATGACAACGGGATATAAATACTTTATAAGAAATCTATTGATATCTATTTGTCATTTATAACACGCAGCAAAAGCATTGTAAAACATTTATAATGCATCTGTAGGTAGCATTTTGTCACTAGCGCCGTGTATTCAGGATGCAGCGTTCATCTCTGACTTGCTGGCAGGTAACCTGCCTGCTGCCGGGGGAAGAGGGAGAAGACAGAGCAAAACGGCGAGAGTGCCCAGCATCGCGGGCCAGCGCCATGGAGGGGAGCAGGAAAGCCAGCGGGGAGCAGAGTTCCTCTTAAAGTGTTATGTAGACAGGATAAAAGGTCTGCGTGAGGGGTGAGAGAAAAGATTTAAGTGTTCTCTAGGACGAAGCACATGTTTGTTTTGAACGCTGCTGTTGAACAATCCTGCTCCATGTAGGATGCTGGCACAGTGCTCCTGCTTGCACTGCAGCTGCTGGGCTTTGCTCCGGCTGTGTGCAGGGCACTGCTGCCACGGGAATGCGCCTGGGAGGTTCAGAAAGCAAAATTCAGGTGGTATTTCATCAGGAGAGAGAAATAACATTTGACTGCTTTTTCTTATTTGCATTGCAACTGTTTCTTATTCCCTGTGTGAGACGTGGTACCAAAGCACTCCTCCAGAGGCAAGATCCCTACTATTATAATTTTTTCATTACAGCTTAAACATTTTCAGTTTTAAAAAGAAAAAAAAAAAAAAGATAATTTGCTTGATCTGATTTCTGATGCATTTTGTTCGGTGTTATGTAGCCACATTTTTCTGTAGGAAATTTGATACATTACTTTAAGTTAACTACATACAAGAGAATACTAAATAAATTCACTTTATGTTCTTCCCTAATTAGTTTTCAGTCATGTAATTCTCCTCAATATAGAGTTGAGAAATCCCCAAGTCTACCTTGATGTAGTTAGTGTCACATACACTGATCATGTGAAATTGAATTTGAATTTACTACTAATATTTAAACAAGAAAGCTGACTTGAACCATATTTCCCCCTTGGATAGAGATGTCACTGCTCTCTGTAATGAGTAGCATTATGTTGAATACTTAAGCCAAGAACGACCAAGTTACAGGAACAGGACATTAATCTTAGCGAACTGTTGAATTTCAGGCTTTAGACAATGCAGTGTCTTGGCATTACTGCTTACACTTTAATTACTCGAGACAACTATTTTGCAGTATGTATTGCTGGAGTATATTTTGCAAAGATGTAGTGGGAATACAGATATCACCAGGATCTCTTGGATAACTGGGTAGGCTGACTGTGTGCACAAACCCGCATTATTTGTTGTCTATAACCTTCAGCGGTTGACAGCACAAAGTCTAACAAGTTTCTGTAGGGATCTCCCTGGCTTCACCCCCCGGTGCGAGGGGATGTGTGCCTGCGTGCCAGACCCACGTTGGGGTGCTGGGTGCTTGCTCCTCGCAAGGTTTGGTGCCACCCTGCTCCTTTGTCTCTCTTGCAACTCTTCTGCATGACTTAAATAATCGTGTACTTTAAAATCAGCGTCACCTCTGGGTCTTTCCCCCAGCTGGGGGGAAACTGAAGCTTTAGGGAGTCCATCAGGAACTGTTTGAAAAGGCCCCAATTAAATCAAACTTTTGGAGTTTCTTTCTGCAGCCTCTGGGGTGCTATAGCTGGAGAGATGGGGTGGTACTGCTGGACTGGGCACTTGGGGCCTCATTTATGCTGTTGCTTGATTAACTTCTTATCTGAGTGGGTGCAAATACCTGGATGACTTTGAAGTCCTTTCCAGTACAGATTTTCTTGGCTCTGTTAGCACTAGGTGTTTGCTGATCACTTCATATAGAAAAATACCGGGTGCGGGGGGAAAGACGGAGCAGGAGAAAGCAGAACTTGGAAACTTTGCTGTTTCATCACTCTGGAAATGTTTAGGAAAAGCAGGTCAAGTTTAAGCCCTTCATAGTAGATGTGAGAAGACACATACAGTGAGAATACAAAGAAACCTGGGCCAGTGGCCATGGGTGCAATAACCCCCAGAATGGGGCAGAGCCATGGTGGTCCCTGGTGGTCCTGTGCAGCGGGGCAGGCGCTGCAGCTGCCTCCTGGGGCAGGGTCAATCCCAAGGGCAGACCGGAGCAGCAAAAGGCAAACTTCCCCATGCTTTGTGCTGCTCAGAAAATTTCCCGCTGGCTTCAGCAGAGGATAAATGAAGGAGCTGGATGGGCTGATGGCTATGGAAATCTTTACTTTTTTTCCATACAGTGATCAAATAGGAAAGAGACAAAGACACAGAGAAAATCCCCAAAGAACTATAAAATGAAGTAGAAAACTTTCCACTTTATATACAAAGAGAGAGTCAGGAGACAGGTCATTGTTTTTTCTGTAAGGTGTCTTTAGGAAAACAGAGCATGCATTTATGCATATAAAATTTACAAGGTATTGTAGCATGTGTACAAGATATTTTGATCTTCATGGGAAATATGTAAATGAACACGTTTCTTTTCCCATGTGTGGTTGTGAAACTGACGTTTCTCTAAATCTCCAGCTACAGGCTGGTGCTGGGTGCATTCAGTCCTTGTTTAGAAACTACTCTTACAGGATCACAGAAGGGTTTGTGTTGGAAGGGACCTCAAAGCCCACCCAGTTCCCACCCCTGCCCCGGGCAGGGACCCCCCCCAGCCCAGGCTGCTCCCAGCCCCATCCAGCCTGGCCTGGAGCACTGCCAGGGATGGGGCACCCACAGCGGCTCTGGGCAGCCTGGCCCACCGCCTTGCCCCCTCACGATGGAAAGTTTCTCCCTTAGAAATGAAATAGAGGCACTGCGCTTTGGCCCTAGCCAGAGGAAGGATTAGCACGGCCCGCTAAGATCCTCACCCTGCACTTTTTCTCCCTGCCACAGCCAAGCTGGACCAGGCTGGAGCCAGGTCTCCCCTCCAGCATGTCCAGCTGCTGGCTGAGGCGCTGGCTCCACTCCCGCTGTCACCCCAGGGCAGCAAAAGCAGGGCTGGAGTGAGTGCCCCAGAGCAGTGTGAACTATTGGTAATAGCCCACATCCCCCAAACCGGTTCCACTCTTAATATCATTTCCAGATTAATGGGCACTCATGCTGTAGGCAGAACTAATGAGGAAGGTAATTATTCCTTCAGTCATACCTGGGAGAAAAACTCAATGTGCCACAGTGGCTGAGGAATAATTATGTTGAAGAATGAATACCCAATCATATACTGAAGCTTAATGAAAAGAGACCACAATAAATTGAGAATGGACTTTTGTGTGGTTTACCAGCCATTTCTCTGTCCTTCCCACAAACTCATACCTTTTTATTTTATTTTATTAATGGGGTGAAATAGATTTCTTTCTAAACGCATTGGATTTGCTTTTCTACTTCAAGACTTTAACGATGTTGTTTACAAACTAATTTACTGAACCTGTGTAAGATTAATAATGTGGTGTCTTTTGCATGACAAATCGTTAACAAGGGACAAAAGCAACTGCTAAACAATTGGATTGTGACACATTCATGGAAACCTTCCCTTCTATATATTGATGTAGATTTGTTGCACTTTGTTACGATGGCTGAATATATATTATATACATACATAAAATATATAAAATAACAGCTCTTTGGATGACTAGTCACACAGTTTAAAGAAGGAGTTTGGTTGAAATCTGGTACCAAAAGCAATTTAGTGATTTTCTAAAGAGGAGTGAACTCTGAATGTGAAGAGTTGCATCCTCCTGTGTTAGGGCTGCACGACTGCCTTCAGGGATGACCTAAGGAAAGTTGGTGGGTGAAGTCACCTTTTACTGCCTTTGTGTGGATGAACTTCTCATACTCCTGTTTTCTCAATAGCAGTTGTGCTGTGGTGTCTGCAGAAGGATTACACTGCATCTGGCAAAGGAAATTACAGATTGACATGTGCATTATGTAGGAGAAATCACAGGAAAACTGTCATTTGTATTTTACAAGGGAATAATACTTTAAGTCTCTTAAGACTGAAATAACTCCTTAGTTTTTCTCTCCTTTTGGAATAAACTGTGAATCCTCATGTCAGAATTAGTAAAAAACAAAACAAAGGTCGGAAGAAACTGGACTTCTTCAACCAGAAAGGCCAGGGCTAGAAAAAAAGATTGCAGAAAATGTTCCCGCAGTGGCTGAACCCCCCAGGCAGTGGGACACCGAACTGCCCGCATGCCTCCCTCCCGCGCTGATACCGGAGCTTGGATTTCAGGGGGTTGTACTCCAGGTGCTGAGTATGGCCAAGGACCTTTCAGATGCCTTTCTCCCTTAACACAGTACAAACCTGGAGTAATGACCTGCAGAGGAGCTATGTTGGTTGCACAAAACCTGAAAGAAGCTGGCTTACAGCCCACAGGCTCAATCTATAATTTTGATCATTAATATTGCCCAGGAGGAGTGCTGCTTGGAGGTCAGGAAATATTTTAGAGCTAGATGCACTGGAATACCCACTCAATGCTGCTCTCCTTAGCTCCTGCATCAGTGTTATATTTCCAAATAATTGGATGCTGCTGCCCTAAGCTGCTCAGGTTTGCAGAGGGAAGGTCCTGCCTGTACCACCAAATTTCTCAGATTATTATTATTTTTTTCCAAAGCATGCCTGATTTATTTGCTTCCCCGACACGCGGATTAAGGATTTTTAAAACTGCAGCCATTGAGCAACAGTGGGAAGTGCTGAAACTGTGCACGGTTGTTCTGCTCAGTCCTTGCTGTGTAACCGTCCAGCATCAGCTGAGCTATTGCTCCGGAATGGCTTGTCACTGAGGAAGGGGGTTGCTGGACCCCAGCACAGACCATCCCCTGGACAGCCATTCCCTCTGCGGGGTTGTGCCTTTGCTCTTCAGCAGAGGTATTGGTAGCATCTTCCCGATCCAGTCTTGGCATTGCAAGACATGGTGAAACTTGTACAGCTGTACGTTTGCTGTTCTTAGGTAGTCAGAGGGTCACCCGTGTGTGATGCTGTGGGATGCATGCCAAGGTTGAAAATTAAGAAAATACTTTTTAAAAATCCCTACAAGTGGCTGCATGGCTCCACACTTGAATGGGGGACCCCATGGACCCAATAAATATTTTAATGTTAACTCCAAAGCTCTGCCCAGCTTGCTGGAGAGGTTGGTTTTACATGCATTTACCAAGGCTGCTCACTTTACCCTTGTGCTCAAAATGACCTCCTCCTTCCAAACAAAACACCAAGCTGAAAGGTAGTTCTTGAGGGAAAACCAGTTGTTGGATCGGGCCAGGGATCTGAGTTTCTGCATGTTGGGTCGAACACTGACTTTAATGCTGGTTCGACTGAAACCAAATGTGATACTATAGGGTGTTATTTTCATTCATGAAAGCTGTCATCTCGCTGTCTGAGTTTTGGCTAAACTAAGTGCAGATTCAAGCAATAATCTTTATTTTTTTAAAAAAAGTCTACATTTACATTTATTTTAGTTGTAGAGGGGTTTTTTTGTGGGGTTTTTGTTTTGTTTTGTTTTGTTTTATTAAATTAATTCCTTGGCATCTATTTTCCAGCCTACCAAGAAACAGTTAAATGTCTGAATCTCAAAGGTTCGAGTACTTCCACAAACAACAGTCACAGGGAGGAAAATTAACGGTTTTCTGTTAATGACTCGTATTAGTCCTCTTCGGTGGTCCAAAGCGATGGATTATATATATTTTTTTTTTATTATTTTTTTTCCCCCCATTTCTTCCATATGCCTGTCATGGGGCTGCTTTTCTGATTGCTAGTTTTGTTGTTAAAAATGTCACTCTCTTTATTCACCCTTCTCCCCATAGAATCTTTAAAACTAAACCCAGGAAAAGTGGAATATACCTGTCATTTAGACCAGCTAGAACAAAGGTTGATAGAAAATACATTCCTAGTTTGAAGAGGCTTCCCTGCTGATTTTGTTTATCAGAAAATGGCAAGTTTTGTTCCTAATGGACTGAAATTTAAATAAAATCTGACTCTGGAAATAAAAGCAGCCATTATGACAAAATAAAATTATATATTTTATAGGAGAAATTGAATTAAAATGCTAGTTTCCTTTAGTTAAATTCTTTTACATAAGGAAATGAATAAACGAGAGTGAGTGAAATAGAATGAGATAGAAAGCTGATTGTTGAAGTAAGCTTTTTAAAAATCAATAATCTCTTGTAATTTATATTTTTGAAAAAAACTTTGAGCAGACTTCCATACAATATCTTGAATTATAGCTACATTTCTGTGTTTCCTTTCATTAGAAGTTGAACTAGGGGTTAAACAGTGTTTTCCCCCTGGGATTTCAGTTCTTATCAGGCTGTGGCTTTGGACTACAACCTTCTACAAAAGAAAAGCTTCTCTGGAACCCGGGTTAACGGAACAATTTTATTTATTAACATTTAATAAATAATTAACTAAAAAAACCCAGGCTTTTTTTGCTTGCTAGAATAAGAACTTAACTGTCAAGGGAGATAGTGGAGCCAAGTCAGGGCTAGGGAAGGTGGTGGCTGGAAGCAATCTACCTGTTTGAGGCTTGGCTTCCAGGGAGACAGTTCACTTACATTCAAGTAGTTCAAGATTCAGATTAAAAAACCAAATGAAACAAAAACAAAGACCAGAATTAAAATTGATATCAATCTATATGCACACAAGTGACTTGGTATCTTGCTGTATGCACCCACAGCAATTTGGTCAACCTTACGTTAGCACAGCATGCTTTGGAGACATCCTTGCATTCCTTGTAGATAAAGGGATTGACCAGACTTTGAGCACTGGCATGGGTTTCCCTAAAAATAATGTTTTTTTGGATAGGCAAATAAAGAAGCTTGCAAGACCTGAACTATTAATTAAATTTAAAGGGAAGACTAGGGTTTTATGAAGCCATTGTATTAAACTTGAAAGTGCATTCAAAGGCTGGTTGTGACTCTGATCTGCAAAACTCCCACCAGAAGCAGAAGGTGTTCCTGGACCAGAGCTAAAAAGGTTAGGAGTGGCAGCAATGGTTTGTGCCTGGCTCCTAGGTGAGAGTGCATGGGAAATAAAATCCTGGGATATTGCAAATACTAATTCAGATTTAAAAAAAAAAAATAAAATAAATAAAATCCCAAAAAACAGATTCTTGATTTTTTCTCTGTCCCCTCAAAATCATGGTTCCTCACCAAGTGCGGTGTTTCATAGTGGGCTGGACGATGGGGAAAGGTCTGAGAGCACCAAAATGTTGGTTCCTGCACAGCAGCTTGGTATGAGTGTGAGAACCACCCGTTTCCATCGAGCCTTAGTTTTCATATCTGTGAAATGGCAGCAGTGCGTCCTGGCTGTGATCAGAACAGCATTGTTAATCGCCACAGAAATCTCTGCCACCCCCGAGTGTCAGCAGCGTTATAATTATTGTCTTCTTTAAACAGCAGCTGGGGAGATCTGTTAGCAGATGTTTTAAAAGTGTTTTGAAGATGAAAATATCTAAATATTCTTATTACTATTATTATTATAGCTGTCTACATTGATTACTGTGATTATACAGCGCCTTTCTGACATGTCCCTAATGACAAAATATCTTGTGGGCTGTGAAGGGTTTGAAGCTATTCCTCTGCCCCACAGGCACATGCGTATTGGACCTCGGTTTTGGGTGAATCAACCCATGGTGCAGGGCTGGTGGTGCTAGGCTGGCCCCAGCTCTGCTTTCCCTGGCAGCATTTGGGAGGATGGAAATCCCTGGGCTTTTTTTCCCCATTAATTTGCCAACCAGCGTGTCTGTAGGATGCCAGGACTGAGTTTCTGCTGTGGCACAGCAAAACTGTGGGCTGGCACTGGTCATGCTGTTGCACCGGTGGCGGCTGCCCGAGTCTTTCTCAGCGATGCAGGAATGCAGAGTAAATCAAGGAAATTGCTAGAGCCACACTGATTCCTGCAGTGAGGCATAATATGACAGCATCATACTGGACGCTACCTTTTTGTTTTTTCGTTGTGGGTTTTGTTTTTTTTTTTGGTTTTTGTTTGGTTTTTATTTTTTTTATTCATATGACTGAAGTTTAAGGCCATGAAGCTAAATTTAGGTTCCTAGGTCTAGATTTAGGCATCCTAACTGAAGTGGTGTGAGGTACCCCAACACCCTGATGAGCTGCATACAGCATCCACCAAAATGAGTGAGTGTGAGCATACTACAGCTTTCTAGCTCACATTTCACATTCAGAATATAGGGTTTCAAGCCTAATTTTAGCAGACTGAATTGGAGAATTTTGGTTGTTTCTTGCTAACGGTTGATATGGAAAAATCTGTTTTCTGAGAGATGAAATTCAGTTTCATTTAGTGGAGGATTTGTCTGCAAGAGATGGATGTGTGGCACAGGGCTAACCTGTTGGTGTACTCATGGGTTATTGCATGGGTGTAGTATTTCAGAGCTCCTGGTAATAATGTTGAGGCAGAGGGGAACCAACAGCTGTTACAGCTGGTTTTGTGCTCTGTCAGCTGCTGAAAAATGCTCTTTTTTTCCAGTTGGCAGAGGGTACTGCTGTGGCTGGTCCTTCTTCATCTCAGATAGGATAAGGCAAGGTCTGCTGCAAAACCAAGGAGCAGTGGGTTTGTACAGATCCTGCTTTCCTTATGGGACCATTTTGCTCAGGAGAGCAAGACAAGAGAGCCAGACAGCTGTGCACCTAGAGTGGGGGAGAGGGGGAGATCCAGTTGTGGCACCTTGTGTTTGCTTTGGGGGGAGTGGGGTCAATTTAGCTACATGGACACACTGAGAGGCAAGGGATCTTGGTGTGGACAGCTGTGTATTTTCACTGGGTGTGTAGGATCTGGGCTGGGGCACTTCTACAGGACAGCTGCTGGAAGCCAGCTGCCAATGGTGCTGCTCAGTGCTGAGGACGTTGCTTGTGCCTGGGTGGGAACACTCCTGCAGAAAGCAGGGTGCTTGGTAGAGGGCAGGGAGGTCCTTGGCTGCTATGCCCCAGATCCAAGGGCTGCACTTTTCCCTCTGAAGCTCTACAGTTTTTAGAAAACTTCAGATATATGCTCTGGCCTGTCCCTTGTCCAAGGGTAATCAAAGCTGGATGCACTGTTTACATGCTCCTTTCTAGAGAGGTTCATTCCCCCTTGAAGATGAAACAAGACCGAATAACTAATGGCTGCCAGGTGAGCAAGTGATAAGTGTGTGTTTGTGTGTGCACCGTGTGTTCATCAAACACATCTGCGTGGTCATCAGCAGATACGAAACTCCCTGTATATTTGTGGGTGAAGGCCAAGTACAAGGGCGGGCCCTGACGGTGTTTTCAGAAAATAAATGGCTTGTGATAATCCTACTCATCTGCAGGTTTTCCTCTTTACGAACAAACCTGCACCAACTGGAATCACTGGTACACAGCCAGTTAATATGTCGGTTGTATTTAACTCTCTCCTTGAGTAGGGCTCAGTTTCTTTCCCATTTGGCTTTTTTGTATTATTATTTCATACGTGATTACATCCTATTGTATCTGATACTTACCAGAATTAAGCTTTCCTCATCGTAATGAAACCTCAGTAAGCCTGGAGTGCTTTGGCAAAAGTAACCTCAGGCTTGTTTGTCGAGACAGTTTTGCCAAGCCCACACAGCACTAATTACATCTTTTCACTGGCCTGTTTTAAACTGTCCCCTCTTTCCAAAGTCTTTTGTGTGTTATTCAGAAATACATTGTTACAATGTTTAGAATAAGTTTAATTGGATTTGGTAGCCAAGCAATTGTACGTTTTTATTAGAGGTACTGAAGACTTCCAATGGAGATAATATTTATACAGTGGTCCAGAATTGTTTGCATTTAGAAGAATAAATAAAATGAATAATACCCAAACAAGATAATTAAAATGTCAGTTACAAAGTACCTTTAATTTGCTTTGGCTTTTGATTTGCATATTCCTTCCTTTACTTTGAAGACAAAGAGAAATACACTTGATACCAAATCTCCAGCTCTCTAATAGATCATGTAATACCCAAGTACCTCCCTTTTGGTCTGTATTTACGGTAAGATTGCAGAAGCGCACGCACATCTGCATCTTTGGCCAGTGTTTTCCCGTACACAAACATTTTCTGTCTGCTTTGTCAGATGTTAACTTCCATTTCTGTTAAATCACAGCCTTGTGGATGATCAGAAAAAATCCAGCCCAAACCCAAAACGAATAAACGCACAAACTCTTGCAGTTATATGTAGTGCTGCTAACAGCTGTGACTGACGGCTAGTTGGGGAAAATAGTTTTCATTAGCCACTGAAGTGTCTCTCTGTATGTACCCATATTTCGTTAACACTCCCCACCCCAAGCAAAACAACCGCCCCTGTTGTTATATGTATGATAGTTTAATGTCTATCACACTCATAATTAGGTAGATATATGTATGTATGTACATATATATACACCTATGTATGTATGTGTGTATTTATATACACACACACATAGAATAGGATGGGGGAGAGAGAGTTGATCTGTTAATGACAGGCATTTAAGGCCTTCTATCTTATTGGTTGTAGAAAATTTCCTAAAAAGGGGACTTTGATAAACTGTAGCATTGTTTGATATGTGTTCGGAGCTTACTGGCAAGAGTAAGATGACAGAAGTACATAAACTGGGATCAAAACTTCATGAACCTGTTGCTTGTTGCATAACTGGAGTTTTGTCTTTGTTTACTACATATTCAGCACTTTTAAAAATGTGTAAGCTTGCAATACCTGGGAGTATGCTTGTGTTTTGAACTAGCAAATTCTTTCTCGTGTTGCATAAAATTGGCCATTTTTAAACAGGTTGGACATTTTTTTGTCCCCGGTTTGTTTGGGTTTTTTGTTGCTAAAACTATTTTTTTTTGTCACTATTACTGTGCCTATGCCTTGAATTAGTTGTCATTAATTATTGCTCTCCATTTTGATCTTACATGTGGGTACTTTGCAAAATCTGTTTGGATTACTCAAGATGAAAGAGTTGCTATGCAAAAATGAAATCTTACTACCTAATATTTGTCACTAGTTGCAAAGCACAGATTTTAAATGAACAATTGTATGGCAACCTAAATAAATAGGGATGCTGGCTAACGCAGCCTGTACGTCTCTGAGACAAGTGGAAAAAGCAACTTAGGCTTTTTATTTTTATAATAGTTATTTCTATTCTCAATTTTTCTGGTGAGCTTTGTTAAGCAGATCTTAATGTATGAATCCCAAATGTGCTCCTCTTTCTTTTTTCTTGAAAATTAAAAGCTTCTACCTTAAAGAAGTGAATGATACATTATCTACTATCTCTAAATTGAACCCATTTGGAGCTATTTGCATCCTGCGGAAACCTACAGCTGAGTGCTGTGCTCAGAGGTGTAATGACTGGTTGTCACAACACGCTGGAGGTGGCCCCATAACAAAATGATCCCCTGTCAATCCCCTTGCAGGAAATGCATTGGCAACCTGTAATTCAGCCTCAGTATTAACATCCTGGCTGGGTTTTGTTAAATAGCACTTTCTAGGAAGTAGATCTGCTGAACTTGTGCTTAATAATGTTTTAAGGGGAATATTTGATGGAAGTTTTAGAAAGCATCACATGGGGTTAACAGTGATTTGTCATTTGTTTCTAATTAAAGGACTTAATCTCCTATCACTAGAAGAGCCTATTTTTTTAATACTAAAGGCACAGATGTGAATGGAAACATATTAATGAGATGTCATACTACACAGTCATTTAGTGTTTTGTTTAACTTAAACATAGCAGAAAATGTGCATCTAAGTAGACACATGTAATGACATTGAGATAGAATTACAATTTCATACATTTGCATAACCTTTAGCAGCATCCACTTTAGATCCACCTTGCGGTGGTTATTCTATATTCAAAATCAATGTTTGTTATAGTAGTAAAGAGGTCTAAAATCACAGAATGACATTTTTTTTTCCTGTCAAATGGCCTGTTGCCTGTTTTGTTTAAGGGAAATGTCTGTTTGACTTTGTTGGTTCTTCTTAAGAGAAGAGAAAAACAAAATCTGTCCACTGACAGTCATGGTGGTTGCTCTTGCAAAATGATGAAAAGCAAAAGCTATCCTCATCCATAGGTACCATACCAATTATCATCAAGTATGTAACAGCCACTTTATTGCTGAAACATTTAAAAGCTAGGAAAAAGCAGCATGAGTTAGTATGATATTTAAAGCCCAAAGAGACCATTTTGATCTCGTGGCCTGACACAGACCATCACACATCACTGTAATATCTCCATCAAGCCCACATAACCTGTGGATGACCCAGAAAGGGCCATCATTTCCAAAAAGTTGCTTTCCCAATGTCACAAAACAAGTTGGGGTTACAGCAAGGATGAATGAGCCCTTGAACGTATTCAGATCCACTAATGAGGGACTTTTCAGCCTAAGCGTTCAGTATACATACTATTGGGAAAACCCTATGGGAAATAAGAGGGTTCAATCAGACTAGGTAGAAGACAGTTCCCAAACAAAAAGGATCAGTGAAGAATTAACCAAAGCTGTACATTATACCTTTTTGCACTCTGAGAGATGTGTTAAACTGTCGCTATCACGAGGTTAGTGACTCCAGCCCTCCTACCACATCCTTGTGTGCCAGGACAGTGCCATCGCTAACACCAGGGACCAGCACTCGATAATGTCTGCGTGGAAAATGCCAGTCCAAGTGCATTTACTAGAGAAAATTTGTCTCATTAGTTGTCCAGAAGATTGGGAGTTCAATCACCTGGGCTTGATTTGCCTGGCTGTCTTGCAGTAGAACTTGAGGCAAATTGCTCAGAACCCAGTTGGCCCCACTGCACTGGGTGTCAATACTGCCTTTAACTAGATCAGAATTTCTGCTTTAATTCTGCGCGCCACACTCCAAGCTAACTTACGCAAGTATTATAATGTGACTTCAGGATTGATGCCTCTCTGTTATTTTGGATGACTGAAGAAAGATGAGAGTGGTCATTACTCTGCCTTAACAGCTATAGTAAAAAAGTCTAGCATTGCTGTCAGATATTTTGGTGATAACTCTGAGAAAGCATGCTCTTTACTTTTTGCTGGTCTTTTCATATAGTTAACGGTAAACAGAAGAAAAGAAAATCTGCTCCAAATTTCACTTAAATAATGTATAGTTATCTCACATTCAGAAAAGACTATCTGGTTTCCATGCTGGAGGCAACATCAGATGGAGCAGTACTAGGTACAGGGAGTCTTTTTTTTTCCCCTCAAATGCTTTCCTTTCCCATTCTGAAACTATCATGGCAGGCTGCTCTGCTTTTCTTTTTCAAGTGCCAGGATTGCGTCTTCCAAATCAATTTAAATCCTTTAATCTTTCCCACATATTCATGTTCCAGCTCAGCCTTCTCACAGCTCCCTCTTTCTATCTCCTCTTTCTCCACCTTGCCCATCATGGCCTTTAACTCCCTTTATAACTGTCATCTTTTCCCCTTAAGCTTTTCATCCCCCTTCTTTATTCTTTCTGGAGTGCAGGTACCGCAATACCTTACTCTCCATCCCTACTAGCACATCGGTTCTCATTCTCTTTGTACTCTCACCCTCAATTCCCATTACAACCCATGAGCTGAGCCAGGGCTGTCCATAATCCTTGCTTCAGCTACACTGCAGTAATTTCATTTGACTTCCTCTCTTTTAGCTACCTTTTTTTTTTTTTTCTTAACACATTCAGGTTTTGATTTTTTTTTAAATGTCTAACCATTCATTTTTTGTCCACTGAGCTTTTCCCTTTGCTCTGAACTCCTTCAGAAACACCTTTTCCTGAGAACCTTTCTACCAAGATCTCCATGAGAACTTACCTTACCCTTCTTGGTTGGTGGCCTGTTTCAGCTCCCATCTGCACCCCCTTTGTATTGTATCTTCACTGCCTTGGCCTGCAAGTGCTCAGCTACATCTCTGTGGCAGCCAGTGCCTTGGGCAGAGATATTGGTGTGCAGAAGAGGGAGGTGGAGTGTCAGGATGAAACTGCTTCAAGGCCAGAGAGAATGTCCAGAGCCAGAGCAGGGGGCCATGAGAGACAGAGCGCTTTGTAAAGTACTGGTTGAACTTACATCTCAGATAGTTTCCATCAACATACCTATTTGTGAGAGTGCGCTTTGAATGTTACCAATTTTTTTTGGCTGGCCTGATGAGTTCCTGGGCAGCTAGTGAAATGGCTCAGGAATGCTGTTTGGGTAGCGGCTGTAAAATCAAGGAAGAACTTGTGAATAGTACTAATACTGGGCCTGTGAAGAAGCATAGCTTGAACAATTATCTTCATTAGGTGTCAAGGGAAACCACAAAACAGGTCCCTGAGAAAGCAAAAGTTGAATATTATTTTTATTATCTCTCTTTCTATCATCTTTTACTGTCTTCTACTTAGTCTGCTTCATTGCCAATGCTTCTAAAAGGACAAATGTCCATCTTCAGGACAAATGTCTAGAAGAAGTAGCAGTTTCCTAACAAAACGTTTATGGTTGGCAATGGCAGTGGGTGGGAAATGGTTCCTTCCCTGGCAGCAACATAGTGCACATGGGCTATGGCAGCACTTTTGCTGGAAAGGATGGCAGGGTAACCGCATATTGAAAAGGAGATGAACATCAGCCGGTCAAGTCCTTGGGCAGAGGTTTCCTTAGTTTTCTTCCAGCTGTGTTTTGCATAATTATATTTTTTCAGAAACCGTTGATTAGGCATGGAGAGTAATAGTAGTTTGGCATTTATGTCACTGTTTTAAATGTTATCCAGAAAATTAAGATTATTTATAAAACAACAGCAGTAGAGTTTAGCTAGCTATGAAAATCAATTGCCAGAAATAATGAAAACCATAAAAATTAAAATTTGGTTTGAAAAAAAGCTTGTAATGTTAGGATCAGCTTGAGGTATTTTCCACCAGAGAGTTCTTTCAGTGTCAGCTCTAGCAAATAACCCATTATTTTAGTGATTTTATTTTTGTGGAATATATATATGTACTTATATGCTAGTAATGAGTAAAATAGATGATTAAATAAGTCTACATTTTAAAACAAAAGTGCCTGTATTTTTCCTTTAAACATGTTTATAGAGATTATGAAGTAACCATGCTATCGTGGCAGTCAGTTTATCAAAATATAGTATTTGAAAGTAAATGAGGATTATTTATGTCAGTATTCATTTGCGTTTACTACATTAACTCCATCTATCTGTTTGATCCATTGCACTTCAATTCAAAGGATTTCTCAGTCAGTCAAAGAAAAAAATATTCATTAAAATAGTTAAGGCAGAAATACAATGGAACATTCCTAATTACCTTAGAATAACATTCTGCACACCAAGTTGCATGAATAAATCTTTTCACAGGGGTAGGAAAGGTCCCTATGTATTAATTTAGAGACTTGAACCATGAATGAACATAAACCCACTTTTTTTTTCCATACAGAATATTTGGACCACCGTGCCTGTTTCTCTTAGGGCTCTCCTGTTATAGTTTCTTAGTGGGAGACCACTTCTAGCAGGTGATGTCCCTTCTTTTATAACAAATTGTTTCTTTTGGCCAGTGTGGTTATGATAATAAGGCTGTTCCTTCAGAATTTTTTTTTTTTTACTCTTTCCTCACTTGTATTATAAGTTTTCCTTAAAATGAAAGTAATGACATGCTAAAAGGAATCCAAAGCCAGGTCTATACAGTAACAGTGAAGAACAACTATAGAGCAGAATTGGGTTATTTCAGCACCCAGGTTTTTATTCAGGTGGCGTTAACCTTTGGCTGACAGTGAAGAACGGCTCGATACTAACAAACTCCATAAATAAGGTTCCTGGTGTTATGAAACGTCATTTTGGAGAAAAGGAAAGAAATGTGTTATTTTTATTTAGTCAAACATTCTCCTTTTTGGAAGATGTTCTCCTTTGCTTAATGGAACAATTGTGATGCAAGTGAGAGTATTCCAGTGTTTTCCACTGGTTGTGAGATACAACAGAGGTAGGTGGCCTTAAAAGAAAATAAGAAACAAGCTGAAAACTGGAGCGCTTACGTACGCTGGCTAGAAAGAAATATTAGATTCAGTTTTGGGGCTAAGACCTATGGTTTTCAGTCTTTGGCTTTCTTATTTTAGTTAGTCACAGGTTTTAAAGTTGAGCGAAACTCAAAGGCTGCACCACAACCTGCAAAATAGAGGTGGTGATAGGTTTGGCTATTGCTCTGTACCTTTCTTTGTGACGAGGGCAAAGGCTGAAATGTTTTTCCATTTCACCTGTGCATATTGAGTGGTCAGGTGTGGTATGATGGCAGAAACTTTATCAGGGTGATCTACAGATCTAGCCAGGCAAAGGTGCAATTTTAGTCTCAAAATAACAGGTGTGCTGGGTTGCATAGATTTCACATCTTGAGAACAAACATTACTTTTGTACCAGCTAGAATGCCAATTAATGAACGCATTTCTTGTCCATTTCTCACAAAACAGCAGTATAAAACCCAGGTGGGGCACATCTGTACAGGGCTGCCCCAACCTCTGTGTCCAGCCTGAGGTCTACATCTGACCGAGAGACCGTGGGTCCTCTCAAGTGTGCAGAGAGAGTTGTCAGCCCAATTTACCGAGCATTTCTGTTCCCCTTTCTGCCCTCTGTAAAAGTTTGAAAAAGGCTCATAAATGGCAAAAAGGCAGTTGTGTACAGGAAATGCAACTTGGCAATAAAAGCCTGTTTTGAAGTACACTACATGGTTTCTGAATAAATATTTCTTTAATGCATGTAATTACCGGATCAGCAGAATAAATGTGGTCATGTCCTTGTAATTAATACATTGTCAAAAGTTCATTTAAGTATAATAATTTCACAGGAAAAATGCTGTCTATGTAGTTTGTGCAATAATTTGTTAAATTAAGTGCAATAAAGATAAGATTATTGGTAGAGAGATATATATATATTTAAGTCCTTATTAATTTCAACGTGCTATCTAATACTCTTAAGTGGATTTTTTTCATAAAAATAAAAGCTGCTAAAAATAAAAGTGCTGTAATTATGTTTTTCTTCTTTTTGCTAAAGGAATTTTCAAGCAGCCCCACTTAGTACCACAGATGTAGTTGGGAAATATTTAGTTAAGGATTGTGTAATCAAGTTGGCAAAGGCTTGAAGATCCAGTGAGGAATGCACCGAGAAGGATGCCTGTTTATCCACTGTTGAAAACCAAAATGTTTATCTCTGGCTTTGGTGTCATCCTTCAGTTCTACCCAGGGCTGACCCAGGGCTGAATTAAACGTTACAGCTGTATGGGGTCTTTAGCAATGGGAGGAGTGTTGTTCTCTGTGTTCAGAGCTTGTTTAAAATAATTCTTCAGAAAAGAAGTAATCTGATTCTTCACTGCCAATCTCAAAGTGGTGACTTTTGTTTGGTGACTCATTTCGTTACAACCGGGGAAGCAGAGGCTGCGGGGCAGTAATGTGACCATGTATATGGTGGTGGCTATGGCCAGGTTACCCAACGATATCAACTTGTTCTCTACGGGTGTGTGCAGGAGCAGGCTGGAAATTAGGACCATACGTGGCAATCAGTTAGCTGAGGGGAATGTGCTTGTAGGTCAAGAACCCTGGGAGGACAAGGAGTGTGAATAGACACAACAATTAACATGATGAGTCATGCTGAGGGAGGATAGGGGAGTGGGGGATGGATGGCGCCAAGGAAAGGTAACACCTTGCTGTTAATTGATGGTAGTTAACCACCAATCAGGGTTTGCCTAGTATGCAATGCTTAGCGTAAAGAACCAATCTGTTTAAAACGCACAGCTTCTGAAAATATATATAAACTCATGCTTCTGTACAATAAATTGACATTTGTTTGCATCAAACGGTGTCCTGTCTCTCATCGCGGCAGGTGTGCACATATTATTGACTCTGGTGAATTTTATAGTTCAGAGAAATTTCAGCTGGTTTTATACTGGTTGAAGGGGGGCTGATGGTACCTGCTCTGGCACAAAGCTTGTGCAGGCGGTGCTGACCCATTGCCGTGTGTTGAACAGTTTTCAAGCAGCAGAACGATGTTTTGCTGGATCAGGGCTTTGTGCTGTACAGTCAGGGCATTTCTCACCTGGCACTACAGCTCCTTAAGTTTATGTAATATAGATACATATATATCTGAGCCCTGGTCAGAAATGAGTTTCTCACTTGACCACACATATGACAAATTAATGTCAAAAATAGAACTGGAGTTCAGCTCCCCAGTTTCTAAACTTGTGCTCAGCTGGTGCTTGCAAGACCGCACCTCTTCCATGCGACCTAAACCACAGAAGGGCTGAGACTGTAGGACTTTATTGTACTCCTAGTCAGGCTCTTAAATGTATCCAGACAGCAGAAGCTTCTTATCCTGTTTGTGGAGACATTAAAGCTTCAACTTTTCTTTCTCACTGAAATCCCACAAAATTTGGAAACCTATGTCCTAACAGAGTTTAGCATGTGGGATTGTATTTGAAGAATATGGACTGGGAAGGATTTCAGGGGGTTTCACCTGAAGCTGGAAACAAACCAAACCAACCAAAAGCTGGTTGGATGAGCAGGCTCAGAGAGGGCAGTGGTTAACAGGTGGCTTAAATGCTACCCCTTGGACGTCTATGAGAAGTGCTAGAACCCGCAGTGTTCTTTGAGACTCATTCTGTGCTAGCATCTTCATCAATGACCTGGAGGAGGCAATGGGGTGTAGTCTCAACACCTTTTCAGATGACACCAGATTAGAGATCCCAGGCAGGGTTTCCAGGGACCTAGGCAGGCAGTGGTTCAGTAAGAGCTACAGAAAAATCAACAGGGAGATATGCAAAATACTGCCCCAGGAAGGAATAATTGCTGTGAATAATTTGGCTGGAGACCATCTGGTTAGTGAGCAGGTCAAATGCCCAGGTGTTGGTGGGCAGTGAGCTGTGCAGGAGCCAGCTGCATCCTCGGCTGCTGGAGCAGGGATGTGTCCAGAAGGCTGGGGGCTGTGACTGCCTCCCTTTACTCAGCACTTGGTATGGGGTGGGAGGATGAGGCACAGCAGGCATAGGTTGGAAAGGTAAAGTTATGTACTGCATACAAGGAGGAACTTTTTCCCCACAGGAGCAGTCAAGTAGGGCAGCAGCTTGTCCAGAGATGTGCCGTTCCCATCCTTGGAGGTTTGCAGGGCACAAGCGAGTCCAGCCCTGAGCAACCAGGTTGGACCCCAGAGCTGACCCTGCTGGGGCAGGAGGTCAGGGCAGAGACCCCCACTTAGTCTCCCAAATTACTCTGTGATCCCATGGATGTGAGGAAATATTAAAAACAAAATTCCAGACCAGCACATCTGAGCCACACGTTGTCAGCTGAGTTACATACTACGAGTAAATTACAATATATAATGAGAATTCAAAATAATCTCTGATGTCTGTCAGCTCCAGCATATAACCCACTGAATGCTGCATTTCAACATTACTAGTTATATTTTCTCCAGTGAGATATAAATGTTACTTGACCTCAAAAACAGGTCATAAAGCACATACGGCATCCTGCAATTAAGCTAAAAGATTCATTGACAAACATCATTCAAGTAGTACGATTTAGATGGTTACAAGAAACCATAAAAATGTTGTGATACTGCAGGGAAATTGGCTCCAGTGGGTCTATATGATATCTTGGCATTGAGACATTGTATGCAATAAGAATAAAGCAATGTTGCTCATAAACAGAAGAACATTAATTATATACATTTAATTTTATGTAACATCACACTTGTGGAAAACATAAGAAAACTCATGTATTGTAAATGTCATCTTTTTTTCCTGAAGGAATTTTCCATTATTATTTTATGATGATAAAATAAGGTGTACCGATGTATTCTCAAAATAATTTTATATTAATTTTTATGTATTTCAATAATATTGAGTCAATAAAGATGATATCAGGAAATCTATGAACTATAATGAATTTTATTTACATTTTTATTATAGCACTAACTTCACATCAGTTCCCTTCAAGTGTATATTTGAAAAAAATGTGCAAATCATCTCTTTTTAGCAAAACTGCCCAAAACATCTCAATCACTTTTATAATGAAATTTTTATTGCAGTATTTGAAAATATTTACATCAGCAAGAAAAAAATGTTCATCCAATGAGGCAGTATTCTAGGAGAATGGGGAAAATAGAGTAACATAAGTGAAATACTACATGGTGAGAATTGGCCCTTGACTTAATAGCCGTTTTCCAGAAAATGGTAGTATCAGTGTAGTAAGATGGATATGTCTCAGCAGTTCCAGAACGTGTTGTGCAGCATGATATCTGTAGGTGAATCTTTTTTTTTTTTTTTTTTTCCTTTTTAAAGCTGTGTTTCAGGTTCGTCATGCACGTATTAAATGGCCTTGACAGTGGTTCTCTAACTGCAGTCTGAAGACACTCTTATCTAGATGCTTTAACAGCTCGTTACAGTCAGAATCAGTCAACTGAGTCTTCAGAAGTGCTTTTAACTAAATTCCTGATGAGATGAGTGTTTTGCCATCCAAGAGAAATTTTGAGGATGGACAGCAGTCAGTTGGCACCAAAGTTTTGGGGCTCGGTGGTCCAGGGCAATTAATACAACGATTGTGTATTGGAACCTGGGAGGAAAAAGGTGTTTCTGGCAGGGAGGACAGAAAGGTCTTCAGCACCTCTAAACTGGTGTCTCTTCATTTGGAAGCGTTAGTGGCACAACTGATGGCGTTTGTTTAAGGCAGCCATCTGGTAAACATGAGAATATAATGCACCATATTGCGTTCCCAATAACATTTTAAACTGTTTGCAATCTCAATAAACTTTCAACTTGTGAAACACATGCACAGAGGTCAGTTCCTTGCTTCTGTTGGAGGGAATATCAGATTTACATAGTGTCTATATACTTCCATTTCCAAAAGCTGCAAAGTTGACAGCCAAAAATAAAAAAGCAGGCCAACAGAGGCAAAAACTCATGCAAACCTCTGTTCGCTGTTTTTTCAGTTCTGTTTTATTCATTTTACCATTATAGCTTGGGGTTGGGCTTCTGGATGGGGCCACTGGGAGTTGCAAGGTGTTGGCCTCACTTGTTTTTTCCACAGGATGAGATGGTAGGAGTTTGGTTTTGAAACTTTGGTGTTGGGAGTGTGCAGAAGTGCCTCCAGCTGATACCTGCCTGAAGTCCTAAGCATGTATGTAACTTTTCAGAGTTCTTCTTTTTTCTCTTTCATAGTGCATTCTTCACACAATGGATGAAGAGATAAAGCATTCCTTGTTCTGTTTTGGCAGGATAGATTTGGGGAAAGTAACAGAAATGGCAGAAGAGCAATTTACTTCACCAGTTCACTTCTGTTCTAAAATAGTGATGTCCACAGCTGATTGTACATTGTATCTGAGCATATTTCCTGCATCCTTTGGTGCAGTGTTGCTGCTCTGTTCTGGCTGTGACTAGCCAGAACAAAGACTCTATGGCTTTGTATGGGCTGGAAAGAAATGAGTGTTCTTCCAGCCATCCATATAAATTCAGTGTTGACTAAATCTGGGTTCATGCTAAATAGTTTCCGAATCCAAACCACCTTCCTGACCTGAATTTTCCATATCTCTTATTGCACCAGGCATCTGCATTGAATGGACAGTCTGTACAAATATGTCGTTAGTTTTATCTTCAAGTGACCAACGTTCTGGGTTTCACGTGCTGCCTTCTTTCTTCTGCTACCATACACTATGCTATGCAGGCAGGGCAGCAACAGATAGTTGCCCTATTCTTTCCCATATAGTGCATCATAGTTTTATCTGGATATTTCAGTGATGAGCCATCTCTTTTAGGACAGTACCCCATTAATATAATATAATATAATACTTATGTCAAGGCATTGATATATGTCATTAACAGAATGGAAATAAATTCAAATTCATACGTTATATTTCACACACAAGATAAAACAAGAGTTTTATCTTGACCTCCTAAGGTGAGAGACAGATGTTTTCCATTGGCAATGCTTTGGTTATTTGTTTATTTTTGTAAAATGCACATCTGAAACCCACCTATATAAAACTGGAATATGGGCTGCATTTTAAGAGAAACCGGGGAAAAATACGCAGACTTTGAGAGGCGAAGGGGAAAAAAAACCTGCAGCAAGCACCAGGGTATGTGAGTGAGTAAGCATAATAGATCAGAATAAGGCCCTAAATCAATTTTATTTTCACAGTTCTAGCTTCATAAAAAGTGGGTGGCAGTAAACCAATTATTATGCAACTTAATGAACTAATTAGGAAAATCGGAGCAATAATGGTACTGGTACTGACTGATCTGAATATAAAAAGTAGAATTAAGTTCTCAGTATTGAATTTTTCAATACAAAGGATTATATAATAACTTCTAAAGCATTTTGAATTTGGGGAGAAAGGGGATTGCATCTGTAGTTGCTGTGGGTACCCAAATGATCTGCTATTTCACGTACTGAACCCTCTGTGTAAGTATGCTCATGTACAGATTTTTTTAAAAAGCCATAAGTAAGGACGAGATCATGAAAAGCTTCATTTTCATTGCTGTGCCCGTAAATACTGTTGAATTACTGGTGACTGTGGTCAGTAGGTGCTTAAATACTTGGAGCGTATGGCTTAGGTGGCTGATCCTGCAGACTGGTGACGTGCAGCCTTGTACACTGGGGTTGCTGCCTAAACCCCAAAATGGTTAAAGCTTTCGTAGGAGTGGGATTTGCACCAGACTGGATGCACAGGAGTAGCAGAAAGTCATGACAAAAGCACAACTTCTCTTCCTTAATATTAGCATTGTTGAACACGCTATGCTTTAAACTGTTATAAACCCCCTTGTGTAATATTATACATGTTGACATAAATTATAAATATATTGCTATCAGACCAGTATTTCCCCTTATACATCTGAGATTATGTATGAGTGTTTCCAGACATTCAATAGTTTGTTGGTTTTCTTTCTTTACAATATTTCTGCCTTTACATATGTTGATAATATGACCTGTGATTATGGGCCTAAACCTTTTCTCTTTAACATCAGTGACAAGGTTCCTTTTGCCTTTGATGCCGAAATTGAAATGAACTCTCATAAATGCCTCCATCATTTCCTCGTGATGGTGAAATGTACTATAGTATTTTCATTGATTTGTAATATATTTATCATACAATTACAAAATAGAGTTTCTTTACTGGCTTTCACGTGATTCCATGTCTGCTTTATCCATGTGTGGCAAATTTAACGGGTGTTTGCGAAACATGTTGATTTATATTTTTTTTATGGCCTTTATGATATTTGGATATGGAATTGTTGCTTGGGAATCAACGTTGCTGTCTTAGATTGGGTCCTACATATTTCAGGGCAGTTTCTGTCTTGATATATAAGCCTTGCATTCTCAAACTGAGCCTCACTCATGTGTGTACCCGAGGACAGCACTTGGCTGTACCAGTATCTGAACCATTCTGCTGTTTCAGATGGTGTCTGTATCTTTTCCAGGAAGGTAGCTATTCGATCCACAAGTGTTTCATCAAAAAGCAAAGGTGAAAGTAATTTCTTAATTGGCTTCATGGAAAAAACACAAAAAAGAAGAAAAATAATTTTTGCTTTCCATGATAAAAACAATCAATGTGAGTAGTTTTGTTTATTTTCCTGGTCAAAAAGTCAGTGTCAGAGTATATTTAAAACAAATGGCGAGATGGGAGGGGCAAATGGCCTTAAAGCAAATCCATCACGTACAATACTTTTTAAAAAAGAGAAGGAACCCAGGCCAGCATGTTAAAAATGAGCATTTCCAATACAATTTGTCACCCATGCATAAATCTTGCTGACATTTTCAGTCACTTTAATAGCCTTCCCATTTTATAAATCAGTATGAACTTGCACAGTTGCAAAAAGTGTGTATTTTGAACATCTCATTTGCATACTTTACCAAAAGCCAATGAGGCAGTGGAAGCAACACTGGTGATCATAATAAGTGTTTGGGAAAAGGCAGAAAGATCACTAATGGTTTGCCTTTAGGGATTTCTGTACTCCATAGGGGACGAAAATGAGAAATATTTTTCAAACAGCAGGGGTAAAGGTTTTAAAACTAGAAACACATGGAGTGATAAAAATGTTAGTGCCACAGGGCGCATAGCAGGAAAAATTTACAATGTAAAAACTGTAATTTCAGCATTAGGAAGTAATAATCGTGTTTCATCATTGTTATTAAAGCATGACCCTTAAAGTCACATAAATTAGATATAACTTTCTAGAGAAGTGTATTAATCTTCAATGGAAAATATTAGAAAAGTTTATTATCATATGAAGATCAGAAGAAACGGGTTTTTATTAAAAAAAAATGAAGTTAAACTTGACAGTTTGTTGGGGTTTTTTTAAGAAATCTCTAGCATTTTAAAATGACATACAGACTTGTGTTTACTCAATGAAAAATGCAGTGACCAGATTTGCTCTGAAAGCCAATAATAGTTACATGAGAAGAAAAAAACCAACCAACAATTAAATAATGAGCTAAGGAAATCCAGGAAGTTCTATTCTTAGGCATAGATGACTTATGTTTTGGTCAACATAGCCTTTCTATTGTTTTGATGCCAAACGCATCCAAATGATTAATGAAGAATGTTAGAATTGTCAGAAAAAAATAAAAGCAAAATTGTAGCCTGAGGTACCACAAGAATATCCACTGGAAGACTTGAAATAGAACCAGTTATCTGAGGTGTGTAACTGCTGACTGAGGGATAGTTTCCATCCTATCTGGAAAGTGTAATTTTACTAGGGCCTCTCTAATTCTCTTAAGTGCTGTTTAACAAGGTCACTTCACCTGTAAGAACTTTTTGGTAAAATTTGTGTTTGCAGAAGTTGAGTGCCACACCAGCATTGGGGGTGTGGGAGCCCCCAGCTCTCCTAGCTTGGGTCTATGAAAAAGTAGGGTAATGTGGTGGGAGTGGACCTGCTGGGGGAAGAACCTGCTGCTGGGGACTGCATGGTGCCACACCATACTGCTGCATGGCATTCATTCAGGGTGTGTGTCATTTTGGTGGCCATCCTGGCTCCAAAGTCCCAGAGAGATTCCTGAGATGAAGGGATGGGGGTACAGATTAAGCCCTTTTTGCTGTGCCCCACAGAAGGTGTCCAGGTGATAAATGGAACAAAAGCCTGATCTCTACATTTCTCTATTTTCATAGTTTTATCTTGATTTTTTTCAGTTTCAATTTAAAAAACTAGCTGCTAGCACTCTGAAGTGGAAGAGTGTGTAAAAGAGGACTCAGGTGAACCTGACAGAGTGTACTTTTAATTTTCCAGAGACAGAGAATGGAATAGTGCTGTGATATTGATAAAGCCTTTTGACTTCCTGGGAGACAAGTTTTGACCGGTCAGGGTCTGCAATGCTAGATGTGTCTTGTCTCAGAGCCCTGAGGATGTGTCTCTCGGAGTATAATTTAGCTGATTCTCCATTGCTTATTCAACAAAAAGCCCCATCAATAACAGACCAGGACAGAAAAGATCCTTTACCTGTCCCTCCATACTGAGTGCCCTCATCATTAGGATGCAAAGCTTGACATCCTTTTGCTTACTCTACTTCTTGTGTTCATCTGCAAGAGGAAGAGGTCCGTAGTTCATCTGGAAGAGTAGAAAACCCTTTCCCAACTTGATCTGTAGCTTGACTTTGTAGGTAGTCTCCAGAGAAGCAGTGAACTCCTTCCAAAGTGCTCCAAACACTGGAATGCTATGCAGAAGGAGGGCATCATCGTTATCTCTCCTTCCAGCTGTGTTCTTATGTGAAAATGGTTGTAGATTTTGTTTTTTCTGTCCCTTTCTGCCAGTCCCTCAGGCAGTTTATGAAACACATGCATAGCCAAGGATTAGGCATTGTGCTTCTCTGTGCCGTTGGAACTAACAAGGCAAACTTGCCCAAATGTGATTTCCCACCCCCCACCCCCACCCCCCGCCCCAGGATGGCTTCCGTGTTTGCATCAGACTTAATTTGAAGATTCCTATCATTAACCTTGGTGGCAGAAATTGTCATTTTCCAAAGCAGAGAATTTCAGATTTTTCACTTTCGAAAAAATAATCAGTTTTTTGATTCAGAAAGGTCATCATCTGAGTCAACATGTGCTAAACAGAAGCTACTGCAGTGGTCCCAGTGGAAAGAGGCTTTATCATTTTCTTACTGAAAAAGGAAAGATATGAGATAGTTGTCTATTTAATGTGGGGCAGCTAAAATAAGTTAATGAAATAGGGAATGTAGTGAAAAAGTGATGGATTTGTTGACTTTATAGCTTTATGGTGCATTTTGTTAAAATTCTGCTGTTTTCAGATATTTCTTTACCATGAAGAAGAGTAATAGCTTTCATAAGGTGAAATGAATGACAGTAATGACTTGCTACTCAATATTATTAGCCATCTGCTTTATGCTGGTGTAAATTGATTCAGAAAAGAATTCAGCAAGTGTTGAGCAGTCTATACAATGTTAGAGACTAAAGCTTTTGATTTCCAAATATAGAATCCTTCTTTATCTGGAAGTCTCCTGCTGAGGTCACAACTTCATTAGTTGGCAGTCTGCTTCTGTAATAGTGATCTGTAGGACAGAATTAAAAAGAAAATAATATCCTGGTGTATAATAGATTTATGTATATTTTTAGCATTCCAGGATTTGAAGAATAAACTTGGCACACAGCCTGACACTGAAATGGAGTGATCTTAAGAATTATTTATGACATTCATCCCATAACAGCACCCATGGATGGGACTAAAATGTTGCCAGCATGGGCATGGCTCTCATGTACCAGCTGGTATCTGCTCTACCTGTTGTAGATGTGGAAATTTCCATTGTGTAAGGGACTGAGATCAAAAGCTCAACTAGGTGGCCAAACTGTAGAGTGCAAAATGCTGTGTGGTGGTGTTACAGTCATGAAACTCCTCTGTCTTTGTGTTGATGTAGTCAAAAACTGAGCCTTGTTTAGAAGTTCAGCTTCTGAAGCTGTAGCTGCTAAATAAGGTGATTAGGTTGAGCTTTGTAGATCAGGAGTGGTTTTATATTTTCTACATGCAAACTGCAGCAAAGCAGACTTCAAAAGAGGTGGACAAGTAACATTTTTAACCAGTGTCTGAAATGTTTATAAGAAAAAGTTTAATGTAGTTCCACACCTTTTGGAGGTTGTCATAAATTTTGTTCTTTTCCTCTTCGGATTGAATAACCTTTTAAAAAAGTCCAATTATATTAACTCAGATGTTAATTTGCTAAAATTTAGTACATTTGGTTGTATCCAGTTTATTTACTGTATATATAACTTGTAGTCTGGACTTTTTAGTCTAAGAGTTATATTTTTCAGGTTCTGTTCCCTAAACTTTTTCATCTGTGACACTTTGGTCTGAAAAATTACAGGAGCGATACAGGCTCAGCTCTAATGGCCTGTTTAAGACCATCTTTGCAACAGATAAAATACTAAATTACCAGAAAGAGGTGGAAAGTGTACCTCTGGCAATGCATGTCTGACTTATGTGAACAGACAAACAGAAAATAGCAGGACATCTAAGGCCAAACCTAATATTTACAGCTTCAGCAAATAATTTGAGGTGGTACCGTTTGGAAAATGGCAACAAGAATTGGGAGAATTATGATATGGCTTAAAGACCAGCTATAGCAAATATATACTGCATTGAAAGATGCAGAGACATGTTGGAAGAAAATCAAAGTAGACATTACCAAAGGTCAAACTTAAAACTTAATTTATGTAATATTTTCATGAATTGTCTTTGCAAAAAACAAACAAACAAAAAAGGCGTAATGTTTTAGCGCAGAGTTTGGAAACATCACTGGTGCAAAACTGATTTGAGATATATAGGAAGAACAGACCATGTTGAATGCTGAAGCAGTTTCTATGGGATTAAATTTAGCATTGTTGAAATTTAGCTACTTGTGAAATAAATTTTCTATGAACTGAAAGTTTTCAGCAGAGAGCAAAAGAGGAAAAAAACCAGGATTTGATTGCACCATGGTGTTAACAAATGAAAGAGAACTACCAATACAAAACTACTATAAAAAACCCTAGACACCAGCAAGAGAGATATTTCCAGCAGGAAAAGAGAAATAATATAATTCTACAAGGCTTTTGTAATATTCCTGCCCCCCCCCCCCCCCCCCCAACAGCAATGTTTAATTATCTTATAATTTCTTTCTTCTTTCCTCTGGTTGTGTGGGATCAGTTTCCCTTATTGCATCCATTCTTTGGCATGAATTTACTGTAAATGCACTTAGAGTTACAGTCATTATGGATGTATGACATGTAACCTTACATGCTCGAAAACTAAAAGTATGGTTCTGAAATACCCCCACCCCCAATACAAGAGCAGTTTTGCAAAGACAGAGCGTTTACTCTTAAGTGGGATGATGACACAGTTTCTGGATTCCTCTGGGAGGTCAGGCATGTATCTCAATACCTTGCTGTGTGTCAGAGATGCATCCTGATTTTCCCTGGCAAAAACCTTCTGCCTTTGTTTTCCATTTGGCTCGTGCAGCTGAAATGAGGCTTCGGAGCTGTTACACGACGTGAGCTTTTCTTTGAAAAGCTCAGTTTAACGGTTGGGTGCATCCTTCAGCAAAAGGTTTCTGAAAGTGAACTTTTTTCTAATGAGGCAGGAGGTATACACCAAGGAGATCCTGACTGCCAGGAGAGGACAGGCAGGCAGGAGAAGCAGAAGTGTCTTTCGATGACTAGTGGACTAAGAGGACTTGGGCATGCCACAAGACCCTGGGCTGCAGGGTAGACACTGAAGATCTCCAGGGAACCTTTGTCAGAGGTCGTTCATATATATGGGCAGAAAGAAGTATCAAATTTAGTCGTTTTTAAATACTTCTGACCTTTTGTAAAAAAAAAAAAAAAAAAAAAAAAGGAACAACATCACATGGACTTCAATGAGTTCTTAAGTGACACAGTAATTTAGATTTCTTTTCCCACTTTTTCCTCTATAAAGGCTATAATTTTTTTGGTATACTCTCTTAAAATAAGTCATACTGATCTTGTTTTTCTAAAGTCAGTCAATCAGTCAGTAGTGGGCAGTCAACATCCGTGGAAAACCCTACAATAATACAGTTTATCCTATAAATAACAAACTGGTTCATATGCCTGATGGAAGGAAATAAATTTTGAGGGTGATTTCTGTATCAAGTGATTGAGAGGTTTATTGTATAAACCAGAAGTGAAACACATTATTAAAAGTTATGAAAAAATACAGTTTCTTAATAACTGTAGAATGCCAGTCAAAACATGGTATTTTGCCATGCTACTTAAATTCAGCAGCCTTTTCCCCATGAAATATATTTTCCCTATGAGTTTTTAAATAAATATTTTCTTGGGAAATTATGAACTGTATATAGTCTTGGATAAAATGCATTTGGCTACACTGTTTAGCATGTTAGAAAGGGTGCGGTAATAGTCCCTACTGACCCTAAAATATACAAATGTATTGTTTTCTTGCCAAATTACCAGTTTTCACAGTTTTGACACTGAAACAGAGAAATATTACTTAATTTTACTTTGATCTGATACAACATTTGCACCTATCAAATTTAAAAGTCTGTGCTTCATACAAGCCATGAGAAACGTTCACACAAGGGCTGCCCTAGGGCACAGCAAGTGTAAATTAGATTGCAGGGGGGTACTCTACAGTTGGAGGTAGATAAATGTGTTTGAAATCATCCCCAAACTTGTGAGTGTGCAAAATACTCTCAGCTGAGAAGAAACTATAATGGTCAAGTTCAGCCAAAGTATGAGAAGGTTGAACTCGGTTCTGTTCTTTGCTGGTGTGACCAGTGTCTGTGTTTCCTACCATCTGGATGGATGCAGATGTAGAGATGTAGAACATCATGCAGGGTAGTTGTAGGTGGACTGTTCTGCCTCTCCTATTGACTCTCTGCTACTATGTTTGACCAATAAATGTTCACTGTAAGAGGTTAGTGTTGTCAGCTCTTAGGTTTTAAATCATTCACCTTATTGGCCTTTGGTGCCGTTAGCATTGACCATTTGACATAAATGCTCCAACAGGTCACTAGGACTCCACTGAAGCGTAGGACAGTTTATTACAAAAACATTGAATCGAGCAAGAGGAAAAACCCTGGATTTGGTTACTGAATCTCAGTTTTTGGTGTTGGCCAAATGAGAACTGTGTTCCACATCCTAGTGTGTTAAAAATGTAGAGTAAATGCATCAGGTTCGGTTATTGCCCAGAAGAAAAATAATTTCTAATAAATGTTGGCTCCATTAGCAAGCCAACTAAACACATAACAAACCAGTTACTGATCTTATTTTTCTCCAAGTTGTCGATACAGTGACTCATATTTCATCAAAATTATGGATTGTTGGTAGTTGATTTAATTCATACAGCTTTATGGTCTTAGTCAAACCCCTCATTTTTGGCAAAATATTAACGCAGGTATGAAAATGATTGGGGAAAGTGCACACGATCCAGGTATAAAAACCATCACTCATGCTGGTGGTGTGAACTGGTCTCCTCTATCACACTTTGAAAAACTGTGGTCAACTGCAGACACAGATCTTTTCCCCAAAATATGCTATACATAGAAGGGAATATTTTCCTTTTGCTCAACATAGCTTAGAATACTAAAGTATTTTCTTAAGCACAGAATATCATACCTGTAACAGCACAACAAGTAACAGCACAAAAACCTACACAAATACATAGGTTGATTTTCTGTATCATGCGGGTTGTAGATCTCAGCCATTTCTGCACCATGCGTGTATTTTCTGCTGAACTAGAGCATGGCCTCTTAGAAAAATGTTGTGAATTGATTTGAAGATCTTGAGTGAAGAAGATCCATATGAATTGTTCCTGTGATAACCTTTAGAGATCTGTGTTCTACCCTGGATTTGAGTGTGTGTATTTGCATTTGCCAAACTTTGGAGCTACTTATACCATTTTCTCTAATAGATGCTTAAATTTGTATTTTCCTTCCAGTCAAGGCACATTTAACCTTTACTGGGAATAATTAAGAAGGATTTAGTTTAGTAAGTCTCTCCCTAAGAAGACACATCTTCAAAAAAATTTCAGAAAAGCTTTTTTAAACCCTTCCCAAATGTGTGACATTGAAGTAGCAAAGAGAGGGACAGAGGATGATGCATGCTTTCCTGCCTGACTCTTCCAAAGATGGAATAACTATGGAAGTGAACTACCTACACAGCAAGGTACGACCTGGGCCAGACAAAACGGCATGAGAATCATTTGGCAGCCTGCAAGTGGTTAATGTCAGCTGTGATATCATTTCAGTACCTGAATGCTGCTTTTTTGTGTGCTGGAAGTTGCAATATTCAGACTGTAGGTCTTCTTTATGTGTTGTCTGGGCTGGTGCTTTCAGTACTAAAACCTATGATGGCTGCAGAATGGAGATTAGATTGGCCACTTCAGGGCTGCATTTTGGAGTATGGTCAACGCAAAAATGGTAAAGATGCAAATTTTGGTGAACAGGGTTAATGGAGAGTGCAATAACAGTGTCAGCACGGTGAGGGAGGCTTATTAATTAGGTTTAGTCAGGATTAGTAGCGATACCAGTAAGTAAGGAAAATTCTTTGGCGTTCCAAAGAGCAATGAGCATTTAGAAGGAAAGACACAACTGCTGATGCTTCTCTTTGCCCAGCATTTGGTATGCACGAGCGTAGGCACCCAGCGAGCAGCAGACAGCACTAACCAAGGACTGCCCCGCTGCAGAGAGAGACGCGCAAAGCGAGAGCAGCTGCGAATGCTGGCATATTGAGCTGCTCAGAGCTGCCGACCCTCGCAGATGAGGCTGGCACGAGACTGCAGGAATGAGGATGGGGTAACACTAACAAGACTGAATTGATCTGCATATATTACAAAGGAAGACCAGAACACTTGCATAATCACAGATCTGTAAAGTAGGTCCAGGGGAACACCTTGACTTCCCCAGGAAATGAGAAGGCAGCTGTGAATGTTTTTGGCAGAAAAGTGCTTCTGCTTTTGAGAGCTGACAGCCCACCAGTTCGCTCTCTCTTGGGCTGGCCTCAGTGTGAGCGGTACCAAAACTCACTCTCCATCGCTTCACAGTAAGGTTTAGTGTTCTATGTCATGGATCTGGAGGAAGCAAAAATAAGCCTCCTGCCTAAAAAACTGTGTTACAATGCAAACAGCATAAATCCATTATGGGAAGTCATCTCTGCTGCTTTGACGGAATGGAGAAAAGTGGGGAACAGTTTTTTTTTAAATGAGAAATTACATCTCTTTCCCTGATATAAAATGAGATTGCTGGTTAAGAAGGGTCATATAGATTTTAAATAAGTTAAATATGCTTCTTATGAAAATATGAACACCAAGCACATTTGGCCAGTACCTTAAATTATGTCATTGAAGTTGCAGACAGCTTAAGTGAAAAAAGAAAACAAGCGAAGAAAAAGACAAGGAAATGTATCAGTCCTTTTCTCCAATAAACACCACCCCCTCCCCCCCCCCCCCCCCCCCATGGTCATGACTTGCTGATAAGCTGTAAAATTTTGAATACTGCATTTCCTTAGGCAACCACAATTGTCCTCCATAAGGATTGTTTCAGCAAATCATGCCATTTGGATAGGCATAGCAGAAAAATTTAGCAATCTCAAGAATTGCAAGCTCAGTCTTGCACTTGGTGAAGTGCATAATGTAAAGTGATGCCTTTAGAGAAAGTACCCTATAATGCAAGAAGACAAATCACTGATTTGGAATTGATATGTTCCTTGTACTTGATATGTTCATTTATATGCAAGAAATTTATTTGATCCCAAATTCAGGAATTTAACCAAATTTAACCAGGCAGATAATTACATGGCCATCAAGTGAAGAAATGGTAAAAAAAAGCAACCCCAAAACATCAAGATCCCTGTTGCAGAAAACAAGTATATAAATTAGGGAACAAGTGACGAGTCCTGAAGAGGAAAGCAATAGACTAAATAAAGTACCATTTTATGCATGCAACTCGTGTAACATTAAGGTTATGCTTATACAATAAGAAGTAAAGAAATTGGAACTAAAGAGGGAAAAGTCGGCATTAATGCTGAACCTTGCCCTTCTAATTTTCAAAATGAATTTCTTTTTATTTTCCACATTAAACAGTGAATATGCCAATATAAATCACAGTGCATTATTAACACAAACAACATTAAGACACAGAAAAATAGAGCTTAGACTTTATTTGATTTTTCCTGTATGACTGAACAAAAGCAATGTACAGCTCCCTCTTCTCTCCCTCTCTTTCCTTTCCCCACCCCCTCCCCCCAACCCCCTCATTTGTTAGACTCATTTATTGTGTTTTGTTTTTTTTAGTGTGACATCTTTTTTTTTATTTTAGAGTTCGGTTACTAGATGCATAGCTAGAAAAATCTGCAAAATTCCTTAGATATTTTTTAAAAAAGAAAAATGAAAAAAAATTGCTAACAGAATTTCAGGGTCAGATATCTCTTCTTGGGATTTTTTGAAGAATTTGTATTTGGCTTATTTTGATATTTCTATTTAAATTTTCAAGAAGCATTTTAAAGTCAGTCAGCTAACTAGGAATCTCAGTTTCAGTAACAGTCCAGAGAATTTAAATCCAAAGGACTTAGGTGACAGTGCTTTCTACTTAATTTACTTATTTCCTTTTATTTGTAAAAAAAATATTTTAAAGTTAATTTGTATAGATAATTCAAAATTAAATAAATATTGCCTGTATGCTTAACAAGTAACTTTTTTTCTTTTTCTTTTTTTTTTTTTTTTTTATTTTTTTTTTCCTGAGTGATGTACTCTGCAGTATAAATAAGCTGCTACCTTAAGTTGTCTGGAGCTGTTTCATGAAACTGGTACCTCAAGTGCTCGATGTCTCTTTTCGGATGGTTTTTATTGTAAATGCAGTAACTTGATCTCAGAAAATGTTTATGGATCCTGACATGAGTAACACTTCTGACTGTTAGCAGTTCATGGTGTCTGATAATCAAATGACACCTAGGATCCTATTCAGAAGTGTGACACAAAATATTTCGGGTGTGTACTAATTATCCATAATGACTAGGAAGGCTCTATGCATTTAATATGTAAAAATACAAGTATAAAAATTATAGACAGAATTTGTACTTGAAAGAATAGAGTGGATCAAAGGAGCCATTTTTTGAGATATATCTGCTTTTGCAAAAGTGGTAAATGAGTCCAGACTTAGTTTCCTTAATTATTTTAATTGAAATATGGATCATTTCAGTTTCCATCCTTCCAACTCGATGAAAACCTACCAGAATTCTGGTGAAGTTGATCTGTTGAATACTTCATCATTGATTTTTTAAAAAAAGTTACATTAGAGACACTTGTAAAGAAACTGTGTAAAAGAAATGTTATTTATGTATCTGTATGCATCTGCCATGATTTGTTTCTTTGCCTTTTTTTTTTTTTTCTTTTTACTTCCTCCTTTGAAATTGAAATGGAAAGAAGCAGAATTTCATACACTGAAAGAAGCAGAATTACACAGTAAGCCTGAAAGTCACAGCTATAAAATCTGTGGGAAATTTAGTGTACAGAAATATACCCAAATAGATAACTTCTTTGAGTGTCACTTCTCTTTCTCCACATAAATTCATTCCAAGCCCAAGACGCATGCATTGTGGGTCAGATCATTAAATGTGAATGTTTGGAATATTCCACAAAGTGCATTTCACTGAGGTTGGGGTTTTTTTTCCTAAATACTGCAGATGCATTAAGATAATTGCAGTAGTCTAATTAGACTTTCTCCTAAAAATGACTTGTCTACAAGTGGTTTAATAGATTAAGGATTTTAAAGGGGTTAGAGAGAACCAGTTACAGTAATCAGAGAAGAAAAAGTGCTGAAGGTATCATGAAGGCTCATAATTAAACTGAAGCTTACAGCTCAATTAAACTTGAGCATCATTATGCATAAAACATCAGTGGGCATCAGGAGTCCAATAAAAAGAGATGCTATCAGTGTTAACAGCCAAAAGGTAAGACATAATATGGATTGGACCAAGTCTTCCAGATAAAGTCAAGGAAAATTGTGAACACATTTGAAGTAGAATCTCAGCCATGTCTAATAAGTTGATTAATAGAAGTTTGACATTGGAGATACAGTAACTGCAAGACAACACTGAGCTCAGTTTAATGCTAACCACAATAGATTAGTTTTGAAGAGGGGGAAAGACAAGAGTGATTTATTTGGTAGAACCAGGACAGGCAATGCCTTTGGCTGTGAAAACACCGCTCGTGTCGTCTAATCCTGTGCAGTATTTCCTATATTTAGACACGGACATCCCGACCTTAGTTTGGATTCTCATTTCACTTTTATAGCTATATAATTTGGCAGTGCTTCCTATTTAAAGATCCGTATAATCACGTAACTCCTTTGTAAATATGTGGCAAATACTTTATAAATAAGCAGTAACGGAGCCATCAAGCAGATGACTTGGATTGTGAGAACACTTCCAAGCTCAAGGCAGCTTTATCTGTTCCTGGTAGCAGTTGGCTTGTGTCAAGCTGATGTACAACTTACAAGACGTTTTCTTTTACATACCTCAAGGGAGGTGAAGGCTCAAACCCACCAAATTTATTGTGAAAATCTTTGTAGCGGAGGGGGTGATGCTTTGAATCAAAAGCTCATGGGGTTGTATCTTGAACTTTTCATGTTTTTCTTTCAGTTAAGAGTCTTGAGTTAACTTTTTCTTAACACATATGCAAATGCAGCAGTCAAAAAGTTAAAATATTGTTGAATTCCCAGCAGTGTAAAAACATTAGGAACAGTGTATCAGTAAAAAATTGTGTGATCAAAATTAGTTGTCATATTGCACACAAGAAATCTGTTGCAAAATAAAATTGCATAAGAAAAATTCTTGCATAAGAAAACAGCTCTTGGTGCTTTTCTCTGACAGTTATGGCAGGTGCTTACAATACCATCAACTAAAAATTAAGAATGCGTTGTGCAGTCTGTGTTACCGTAACGGGAAATTTGTCAGTGAGTGCTGGGAGAAGTACTGCAGTAATGTTCTAGAAGCTGCAAAGTATCATAGAAGGAACAAAGAGATCCTGGTGTGAAACATTTTACACAGATTCTACAGGATTCACAGGTTAGTAAACCCGTGCATCTAGATTTTCTTGTCCTTTACATTTTCAGCTTTGTATGATTTACTGTTTTTTCTCTCTTCTGTGGTGCCCTCTGGACTGGTGCCTGCAGGAACCTCCAGGTTCCACTTGGAGAAATATGATGTTAGGAAGAAAACATCATCATTTCATGTGGAGGAAAAAAGAAATGTGTATGTGCCAAGCATGGAAGTCTGAGTGCTAGCACATAGCAGATCCAGGTTCTTCCCTTACATGTACAAAGCTTGTACAACTCCCACTGTCTTCCTGGGGAGTAATTTGTAGAGCTTATTGGTTATTATTTGTGGAAAGGTATTTATTTTGTCAGAAGCCAAACTATTAATTAATACCAGTTTCAAAGAATTTTAATCCAGAAAAGTTTCTGGGTACCAGATGGAGTATGTGGTGGCAAAGAAGAGTCCAGAGGGGAGACGCTCTTCCTAATCTAAAAACTTCAGGTGGCCTGCCGTGTTTGGGTCTGAATCCAAATGCAGGTCTTCTGCACACTAACGAGATGCCCCTGGTTTCAGGCTGTTCCTTGAGAGATTCCTTTTCTGGATCAGAGCGAGATGTAAATTCAGTTGGTAGCTCGTAACTCCAAGCAATACTTGGTCAGAGGGGTGGTGTCTTGTAGAATCCTAGATCCAATCATGTATTTGATCATGTCTTAATTAGCAGCTTTTCTGTTTGTAGTGAAATGAAGAAGCTCCAGTGCTAATTAAGAAGGGTCTATTAAGCCACATAGAACTGCCTTCCTGATTTAGAGCTTAGACATGAGTTACTTGGGCATTGATGGCACTGTGGTGAATGCCCACATACATGCTCTGTGGCAAGTGCAAATTTATTTGTGTTAGCTTAGCTCACAGAGGACGCAGGATGAACCAGTTTAAATTTGTCCTTCCTGGTTAGTTCATGTGAGGTAAATTGGTACTCTTTGATAGTGTTTAGATTTTATTGTGAAATCAATAGTGAAGGATACATTTTGCATTAACCAAAGCAGTGTGTTTGCTCCTTCTCGGGACCTTAAGTATTATTTTTGTTATTGTACTTGTTAGAGCATTATTATATTACAGCAAATAACATTACCCACAATTATAATCACAGTCATTATAGTTCACATTGTATTAACTGTTACATTGTGATACTATGATCATATTATAGCACTGTTGGTGATGACAGTAGTGATATACGTCCATTTCTGTAAATAGGTAAATTCTTTGTACTGCTGAAGCGACGGTAGGAACAAGATGGGTTGAAAGACTTTAGCAATTGCAGTGAGATCAGCAGAAGGAGTAAACATATTAGATCCATAAAACGCACAGGAAAACACTTCTGAATTTCCTGGAGCAAAAGGCTTTCCTTTTAGGGCCATTACAGAGCAAAGAGTAAGGTGCTTAGAACGTCTGACCAAGTCAATACACCACTTGCTAAATAAAATTATTTAGCACTTTGTTTAGGTCAATTGCCAGCTTTTGCTCTGCAACTTTTTGAGTTATTGTAAGGTAAAGGGGTCTGTAGTCACCCCAAGAGGAAATGCTGTTGCTAAAAGTGGCAGAGGGGATGAGTTTTGACCATGTCTGTTGTCCATAGTGTCTGGATACAAACCCAGCTGAGCCCTTTATTCTCCATCAAAAAATACACAAGGTATAAAATATAAGGAAGAAGCCAAAGGATCTTGCTAAACCAATGAAAACAAGTGAATTTGTGATTCCTGTCATCTGTCCCTTTCTAGGATGTTCAGTGTGTACCGTGATACCTAATGTTTGCACCACTGTAATTCACTGACCTGAGTGAGTGAGCAAAGAATGAAGAGACACTATTTTATCTTGATTTTTTGTTTGTGTTTTTTTTTTTTTTTATTCTTTGCCAGAAGATACTGTTAGTAGCATGGAAAAAAAAAAGTAATATAACAAAATTGTATAAAAATACATTCCCTCCCCCCAAGCCAATAGGTATTGTTTTATAGCTGGGAGGCAGAAAACATATTGGTTGAAAAGATTACAATATTTAAAAACCACATGGAGTTCTAAAAATTGGATGAGTCCTCTAAATCTTCTATAAAACGGTTAATCAGTTGATCCTTAACAACTGCTACGTACAGTACTGAGAGCTTATAATTCATAAATGCAGGTTTGAGCAATTTTCCCCAAGGATGGGAAGAACAGATTGAAACACTGAAAAGAAAGGGGAGGAAGAAAGAAAGAAAGAAAGAATTAAATAAAAAGGTCAAATTCTCATTTGCTTTTTTATTTTGCATTTTCCCAGTTATTGTTCCCTGTCTCTTAATGCTGAAAAAAATCTTCTTTCACTCTTTGATGATGGAAATAGAAAAAAATCAGTTGCAATATATTTTAGAATACTAATTATTAAACTTACTTGCTACTTGTTTCATCCCTTCTAAGAAATCCTGCTATATTTTGCAAAATTTAAAGTCAAGGGCTTGCCCTCAGTAAAAGAAGGGAAAGATATTTTTTCTCCTCCTTTTTAATGACAGTCTAACAATAGTCCCACAACTCACCAGTGCATTCCAAAACTTTCATGCTGTCATCATAAAAATCTGACTGTAGCAGAATCTGTCTGGCACTAGACATAGCCCTAATGACCCTAAACTCACATACGATCCCTGGTGATCAGCAGAAGAAAAATACGGTAAAAACAGAGAAATATGTAAACTGCTTAAGTGACAGAAAAATATTCTCTGGAGAATGTCAGTCATTTTTTTTTTTGCTGTCTTTCACAACTGTCAGAGGTACTAGCTCTCTGAACTTGTCTTTTATTTTGTTTAACGGGAAGCATAGGAGAATTTACTAGTCACGTGGAAAGTAAAAGCAGTGGTGAAGTCAGGCCATTCCCCCATTTCTACAGTTTCAACAGTACATTTACACTATTTAAACAGAAAGCATAGCATAACCATTTCCACTTTTACAAATGTTGGTAGTGATGAATTTCTCTCACCAGACTCCTGTTTCCTAGTGTTCATTTAACGAGAAATTATGTTTCAATGTAAACCAATAAATAAGGCTTTACATGAACACAGAAAAGTGTGAATGGAATCATACATGCATTTAAAAGAAATAAGTCTTTTGTACGTGCTTTTTCTTTTTTTTTTTTGTGTTAATATGAAATAGCTTGATTTTAATTGTGATTCATTTTAGCATCAGTATAAATTAAGTAGGGAGGAATTTATAGGTTTCTTTGAAAGTTCAAAAGCATTCTAGAGAGATTAGTCTAGAGAAATAAAGAATTTAATGGAGTTTGATACATTTTTGCCATATTGTGTGACATTTGATGTTTTTACCTCCAGCTTTTGAAATCAGCCTGATAGTAAAGACTTCTGCCTCTCCCGAAGATAGAGATAAGACTGAAAATATGAATCTTAAATGTGCTGACCCTAAAAGCAACAAGAAATATCAGTGTAGTATTGCTTTGTACAAATTACTGACATTTTAAAGCCAATTGGTTTTTAATTCATTATGCTTTTTAACGTTAGCAGTTAGAAGCAGTAGTCTTTCTGTGCTGTTTAGTTCAGCTGTGCTATAGCGATTTGTTTTACATATCATCATGAACCCACTGGTTTCCCTGTGACCTGAGTCTCTCTCTTGTCCTTGAGATGAGCTCTGAGTACCATGTGGAATATTTTCTTTCAGGTCCTCCTTTTCTTCTCATGGCAGCTCCTGAAAAAAACCTTTGGCTTTTACAGAGTGAAAGGTGAACAAAGTCAAACTTCCTTACAGACGGCATAGATTGACCCATATGTGGATTTCCAGTCCTAAAATTGTAGAAAAAAAGAAAGACTCATATGATCGAAGGCCTAAAGAAGAAAATCACAATTCAGACATGCCATGATCCTGTATTTGGGGGAAGGGGTGGGGTGGGGTGGGGCGGGGCGGGGAATCCTTCTTATCTGAAGAACGTTCTGTCCTTTTAAGGCTTGGAAACAGATATTGGGGGATTTGCATCTGTGCAAACAGCAGCTGGACCTTAGTCTGTCAGGAGGAGGTTTGATTTCCTGACTTCTCAGAAAGATTGCCATCCTTGTCTCCAACCAAACAAGGAAAAAATGGACAAATTGTCAGCTCAGTACAGTCCTAAGCTGTATTTCAGCCAGGGTGGTGCATTCCCAGCAGAAATATATATTTCCATATAACAGGATATCTCAATATATGAAGAGCTTGGGGAAGGAGGAACAGGCAATTTAAAAACAAGGTTTCTGATATATAAAAACTTGATTAAAGGTACTAGAAATCCTGTACCCAAAGTGTGCTGAGGCAAACATTTCCATCAGTGAGTCCACTCCCTCCTGATCAAACCGTGCACGTCCTTGTGTTCAATTGTAAGAGTTTATAGGCCTGTGTCTGCATCACTGTAGAATTTTATGCCTCACAAATATTAACAACTCTAGCTTCACAACATCCTGAGAGGTACTGTCAGGAAAACATCATATAAATATTTTAATCTCTCCTCTTGCAGTAGAACTTTCACTTCCCTTACACACATCCTTCATGTTTGTTGAACTTGTATTTATTGGTCTGAGTTTTCTCTAAACCAAAACAAAACAGTAATTTATCTAGTTTATTTCTTTCAAAATGGTGTTCTTAAAGTACATCTTGCAGATAGATTATCTGTCCCTCACAGCAAAGCCTCACAATGGGAGTCTAATAATTGCTCTTTTTCTAATTTCACTAAATGAGTTATAATTATTTTACGTCTGTTTTATGGTTACTGAATAGTATTAACCTAAGCTCTAATTATAATATAGCTTTCAAAGAAATGTATGGACACTAAATTGATGGACTGCCAGCTTATGTAGGAACATCACATAAAGCAGATATACAGCTAATAGTTTAAGGCATAGCATGTTAAAATTCAGGGGCACAACTTGTTCATGAATAAGTAACAGGGTGTAAATTCATTGACTATCTGTTTTAGTAGATCAAACAGAGAAGGGCATGATTAATACTTGTCAAAATGAAAGTACAGTTAAAGTTGAATGTTACTTATACCAATAGGATTGGAAGTCTCAATCTGAGTCAGAAAGCCAGGTTACTCAACACAATAACAGTAATGATGGATATTATGTCTGTTTTCTTACGATTTTCCCTGTATTAGAACATTATGAATGTTACTGCTACAAATTACCCCATTGTTTTTCATGTATAAAGTGATTCTCAACCAAATATTTTGCAACTGTCTTATTGTCACTTGTGGCTGAAGGTCAGAACGTTGAGAACCAAAGATTTTAACATCTATGCATGCTCTCTAGCCTCTACCTACCCCTGACAACGTGACGCCTAGCTGCAGCTTTGCAGCCATGGACCCTCATCCCTGTGCGTCCCCAGAGGTGACAGAATCTCCTTCCGACAGCTCCCAGCGGCCCCCAGAGCCCTCCACGTGCTCAGTTGCCCACCCTTACCCACCCAGTGGGGATTCATGGCTTGCTGGTGTCAAAATAGAAAATCAGACATCTTTGGGCATTTCTTATCTGTTCACTGGACAGGTAAGCAGAAAGACGCTATTTGGCCTGAAATCCTCACAAGTGGCTTTCAGCATGTTTTGGTTTTTTTGGTTGGTTTTTTTTTTTTTTTTTTTCTTTTGCCTTTGGTGTGAGAGGCTGTGCTGGGCAACACTGACTTTTTACTGGTCATCTTAACACAGCTAACAATCTTAACACAGCTAACAGAACGATGCTCGACACCCCCACCGCCACCCCACCCCCCACAAAACCAAGCACATCAGAAATGAATGAAGATCACCTTCTCACTTAGAGACCCTGAACATATATGACACCCATTCATCCTGCATCTAGATTTTAAAAGTCAGTTGCAGGCTTGTAGTTAAAAAGTGCTGTTTGAATTAGCTTCAGACTAAACAAACTAGATGTGTAAAACACACCTGGCTCTTATCTAGCTAACAGCTAAACCTTGGACTATGAGAACTAAATAAAACTTATGAGCCATTTCCTGGCCACTATGTGAGATTTTTCGTTAAGTTTATTTTTTAAGCCTCAGTGTCTGTTTCTTAATTACTTAAAGGTCCGTGAATTCATTCTGTTGTATGAAATTGAATATAAATTGTTTACCAGACTTAAGGGGGCAAAGAGATTATGCACTTTCTTATTTTTAATATTTCTCTCTCCTATCTGCTATGACCGGACAGAAATTTCAAGCAACAGTTCTTGGAAAACATATGGAGATCAGCCTGGGAGTTTTGTAAGGTAAGGGACCAGCCGCGATGCCAGGATGTCTGGCTGCTGCTTCTGCTGAGCTGCTCTGCATCCTTCATGTTTTGAAATGATTCTATCGTAACCATTTTCAGTTCAGTTTAATTTGGCAATATAACCTTGTTTCTAAAGGTGTCTACACTTATTTGACTACAGAAAATATTTACTTTTCTAAAGGGCAGCTTAACCTTTGTTTAAATTTGAGGTGAGCAAAAGGGCATTGTAATTATTTGCTGTATTATTTGTGTCACATCTGAGTTACTATGAAGGCTGAGCATGCATTGCCCTTTATTAGGAAACTGCTTAACAAAACCCAATATAACCACATGTTTTGCATCCAGCAAATATTTTATTGAACCAGTGGTTTGTACAGGAAACTTTCACCTCTCTCAGGCTCTGACTGAGAACGTTTAAGTTAGCAGAAGGCTTTCCCAGGGGATGGGATAGTGACGGGTGTTTTGTTAAGGCAGCTGTAGCCACTTTGTTTTAAATGTCTTGCAGTCAGGTAAAGGGGAAATTTGAGTTCAACGCTTCCTAATAAAAAGCTGCAGTGTGGAGAACTTGCAATAAACGATGCAGATTTTATAGCTAAAGCAGTCACAGGAACATGCTGCTAACAAAGGCTTACTTCCCACAATGTTCCCAAAAGGTAACTTCCCTGTAACTTCCTTGAGAGGTAAGGAAAATAAATATGCAATATGGCTGTAAGTTACAACTAGAAGTTACATGGGATGTTTTGATCACATTTACAGGTGGGAGCATTTATTTTTCTTGCAGAAGGCTGTTAATTGCTGCAGGAGGCACTTTCACCATTGCAGGTAGCAACGGTGCCTGTGGCTGTGGCTGGCTCCTCCTCAGCTGGGACAGATGTAATTCCCAGAGTGAAAGCCAAGATCACCTTCTAGTTTCTTTGCTGTTGATTTCTTCTAGCGTTTCTGGTCTGATGCTTGCTATGAGATGTTACACTGCATCAATAAAGCTGCCATCTCTACCTTGATATGAAGTTGTGATCCAGTGAATAATGAATTGCTAATCTCATTTGAGGTAAAAACCTCAATGCCTTTACCATAAAAATTATCTTTTAAGTGGAGCAAACAAACATTTAAATACCCTTCGATTATTATGTCTGGTTAAAGACGGAAAAAGTTTCACCTGATAGTGCTCACACATAGAAACAGTGAGAACATCAAACAAGTCTTCAGGAGCAGAACCCTGAATACATAGATTTATATGGATGCACAAGTAGTATAGGATTCAGCGTCTGATAATACAAGTTACATTGTGATAATGTAAAAAGGAAATTGTTGAAAAGGACAAAAGGTATTACAGCAGGGACCAAAAAGAGAATTGTATCCTTTTTCAAGGTACGAGTCATGTTTGTGTCAGTAACAAACTGTTGCTGCTCTCCCACAGAGAAGCACACCGATGCATTTGGGTTTATCTCAGCTTCAGGCTATGTAAAATGGGGCAGGGAAGGATACGAGATCCAACCAGATCAGAAAAGAAGGTGGAATTTGGTCAAGGCAGGGAGATGACTCCTCTGTGAGCTGGGAATGCACTGTCTAATCTTGGGTGACAGGTGACCTGCCCCTCCGGACTAAAAGTCTGTGTCCCCAGCAGGAGCCCGGTTGCTCTGGTAATAGAGAGATGCTCCACTCTTTACATACATACACAGAGTGTATGCAGAGACCAAGCTCTAATTTAAAGTCAAGAAACTTTGCTTGAATTTGTTACTTGGCAAACATCCCAAGAGTAGCTTATTGTGATAGACTTCGTGTAAATAATCAGTACCACCCAAGTTACTCTCATGATAAAGTGAGATAGCTGGGAAGGGTTACTGCTTCATCACATCACCCAGATGGTTTTATATCTGCATGGCAATGTAGCAAATATATATGGATTTGAAAGTGCTTGATACATGGGATGTCTAGGGCATGGGTTTGGTGTTTTGTGTTTTGGTGTTTTTTTTGGGGTTTTTTTTGTATTTATTTGTGTATATTTATGGTCACTCACTAAAGGAGTAGTGACCCTTTGATAGATTAATATCAATTACTTCAGATACAGTAGTGCAAGCAAAAGGACTTTGACAGTGAATCCACTTGTTAGTGCTTAAGTTGCTATGCAAGCAGAAGAAACCACAGGCCTTCTGCTCAAAAACCTTTCCTAAAAATCAGCCTGGCCGCCAGAGTACACTGCTATATTGAGTCAGTCCCATCTCTTCAGAAGAATTGGGTTTTTTTTGTCTTTCACTCAACAAGTTCCTTCTAAAAACATACATTTAGAAACATCAAAGAGAAGACAGAGGTGGTAGGTGATCGACAGCAATCACTAGCCAGGACGAGCTGGTGTAGACCTTTAAGGGTCAGATGAGAGTATTGCTCCTTGGAAATACTGATGTGAGCAGAGGGAGGCAGGGAGACATCGCTGCGTGACCTCGCCGCGGGAGGCAGGCATGTGGTGCCGCAGCAAAGGTTTGCGTTGGCAAAGGTCCACAGCGGGGAAGGCCGGGCTGGCGTTGAGCCGCGTCTTTGTTGTTCTGCTGATAATGTGACAGGGACTCAGCTGGAAAAGATGCCATTTTTTCTCTTGTTGCTGAGGATAAAGTCAGATTTCGAAAAACACCAAAGGCTTTAAAAACATTTTTGTTTGCTTTTTTTGAAAGAACTGCCTGCGAGACAGAAGTCTCAGATCAGAAGTCGTCTTGTAAAAATCCTGGGGAGTATTGTTAACCCTCAGTGCGCGTTTGGTGATGTGTCAATCTTCCAGCGATACCGCTCTTGCTAGGAAATCATAATTTATTGAGGTCAAAGGGTTAATGGGCTGGACTATGTGCTACCAATTGGTAGACATAAAGTATATTTAGTCCTGTGACATACCTAAAAGGTTTTCAATAGAAGGAGACTCACAATAAAATGTGTGATGAGTCATTCTATTATTTTCCTCTCATTCTTTTCTTCCAAAGATAAAAGAAAAAGAAAGTTGATGTTTGAAATAATAATAAAAAAACAAAAACTGGGTAGCTGTTATGTTACAGATGTGCATTTTATAGTTTAATATTTTTTGCATGAAAAAGCAGTTGGGATTCTAAGCAGACATGATGTAGAGCAATTTAAAATTAATAGAGCACTTCAAATTTTTAGGAGCACTTTAAGTTAGAAGTGATCTTGGTTTTGGGCAGGCTTGGTGTAGAAAGATGTAAAATTATGAGAGTTCCAGATATACAAGAACATACTGGTATAAAGGCAGACACTAATACAGCAGATTAAGACAAAGCAAATTACTTAAAAATGCAACAAAAGAGAAATCCAAATAACAAAATTTGTCTCACTATATCCTTTCAGTATGTTTATTTGGCTCCCATTGTTCTGTTATCTTAAATATCCTGTATGCAATGGAAGAAAGATTCTCAGAGAAGAATATTGAGAATAAATATTACCGAAAATGTAGAAATTCTGCTCTTGCCCGCGTGTCCTCCTGTGGGCTGACCGTCCCTCCCATGGGGGGAGCAGGTTATTGATCAGCACGGGGGAGGTATCCGCCAGCCCCTGCTCATCTTTCCTAGGTGAAAGAGCAGGGTGAGGCAGAAGCAGACAAGCTCGTTATTGAGTCTTTCAAAGGCCACAGGGGCAAGACTGGGCTAAAAAATTCTTTTTTAAAGTAAGTAAATGCTTGTGCTGCCTCATGCCCTCCCCGTAGGCTAGCACTATGTTTTCTGGGTGCTATACAACTGTGCAAATTTTCTTCCTAATCACAAACGTTTTTCCTACTGGGCCAAGCTGAACAAAATTTTTTGTTTGCTTTGTTTGGTTTCTTGGTTTGAGTGGGGTTTTGGCGGTTTTTTTGTTTGCTTGTTTTGGATTATTATTATTATGATTGTTGTTGTTGTTACTTTTATTATTTATTGTACCATCATCAGCATCCATACTGTTGGAAAGAAATGGAGTATTGGAAATTATAAAATTGCTTAGCTTGCCAGAGCATGATGTGATTCACGTGAATTTTCTCTGGAGGACCCTGTGCTCGTGGCAGGTGGGAGAAGGGAAATCCCTGGGACTGGAGGGTGCCTGGTGGTGGGCAAGGCAGGGGATGCCGACGTGGACTAAAGGAGACTCTCCCTGGGTTGATGTAGGCTCCAACACCAGGCTTATGTGTTTGATCTATAGTGCATCCATGCAGCATTTGATTAAACCAGGCCTGAACTGCCATTTGAATTAATCCCGTTACCAGCTTGTCTGTTCAGATCAGTTATTTCAGTACCAATATTCATTATGGTCCTTCCGAAACCGAGGAACATCAGTCACTTGTCATGCATTTGGGGCTGGTGTCGTAGATCAGGTGTAAAAGGCACACGGAGAGTCTCCCAGGCAGGTACGTATGGTCTGTAAGACAGAAATTGCTGACCCTGCTGAACCTGATGGCTGGATGAAAGAAATAAAGGTAGTCTGGAGGGCGAGATGTAGGAAATCTCAGTTCCTTTTCCACGGGAAACCATCAGATTTACCCTCAGTTTTGCAAAACGTGGGTGCTCTGGTTTTTTTTCTAAAGTCAGGTGTGTTTTTTTATAAATCGTTCTTTACCGACTACCTAACATAAAAATATGACCCTCGTTTATGGTGCACTGATACAATACAAATTATATTACTGTTCATAGCTATAAGGATAAAATCTTTAATGGGTTTGAAGCACTCCTCCACCAACTGGAGCACGGAATAAATAACTGGATACACAGGTTTTAGGCATTTTAAGCTTTATGTTGCATTGGAAAGATCAAGTAGCTCTGACTATTTCATCCCAAGTAAGTTTATTGCTACAGTATTCCTGTGAGTGATTTAGGAAGCAACCAAATATTCTCGTCACTCTCAAGAAATTAAGCATAATGTATTATGTGTCTCTAATGCCTGGTTCATTATACTTTCATATTGATTTACATTGTTTTCTATTTTGACATATACTTTTTATATTATTAAATTATGTTTTCTGATACCGCAGACACATTCTTATCCTATTGGACAAGGCTTGTTGCAAACTTAATGAAAAAAGTGATCTCTCCCCCAAAGCCCTGTCCCCTCTACATTTATAAGAGTTAAATAGATCGTCATGTAGCACAGTTTTTATCAGTGTCTGTCTGTACGTACAGACACTCATGTTTACCTCATGGAAAAGTATCCTGTGTATTTTAGTAGGGGTACAGCCAGCAATGTTGTATACAAATAACACAAAACCTATTAAAATGTAATAAATAATAGATTTTTCTTCTTTTTATCTTTTTTTTTTAAACTATCCTATACATTTCTGTTTATGTGGAATAATTTTATGAGCTAAACTCTAGTGGATAATTTTACAAAAAAACCCTCTATGAAATTACAAAGGTTTTTTCCCAAAGTGTTTTGTTTTATATATGTATTATAAATATATAATTACACATGTGCATTCTTTGTTTTTCTTATTTATATAAAAAATGACAAAAGGGTTTTCAAAGCAAAAGCACTTTGTTTTATGGCTAAAACCAAGAAAGAGATCGGGGGTCCCCTGCCTTCTCTGAACTGGGAAGCACCTTGTTTATCAAACTTCACAGAAAAAATGTGTTCCCCATCACATACCTTGAAATACCTGACTTTCTCCTGTTTCCTGCACCGCAAACTGAATCAGTAATTCTTCTGCGGAAAACCCTAAAAGAAGTTTAGTCTTTAGATTTCATGCCAGTGCCCAGCTTAGGATAGAGGGCAGTCTGAAAGGGTCTAAAAAATAAATAATTATCACATGTGTCCCCTGCCTTCTGACATCGATTTCCTTCCTTTCATCATAATAAGTCATTTAACAGCAGTGGTTTATAGCACTAAAGTACTTCTAAATGAACGGGGGAAAATAATCAAACGGTGAGGGCTGTCTTCTTCAGTTTGCACGATAACGCTCCGCTCCGGCCCTGGGACTGGACCAAGGTAAACTGAAATAAGGATTAACTGACAATAGCAAAGGCTAATTTACAGAAACCACATGAGGAGTTCCTGAGCACAGCCCAGATAACAAAAATATTATCAACCTTGTTTACAGTGAAGCCAGTCAGTTTATTAGTTAGAGTGCTTCATTATGTATAAAAGATGCCAATGATAGTCTTCTAGTCAAAATAAACAGGCATAAAGTGTTCCACATATACAGTTTGGAGAGAACGGTTACTTTGGTATTTATTTAATAATTGACCATAAATGGAGTCAAAGTGCAAAGGGAAAAAAAACCCTAAAAAAAGCAGCACACTAAGGGCTTTTTGAAAGATTGATAAATAATGTGGAATCTCAATTAGGCTTTAGAAGGAATGCAGATATTAAAAATTTGGTCAAGAATCTAATTAGCTGGAGGTAATTAAACAGTCTCACACGGGGTCATTAATCTTTTCCACAGACCTTTGATGTTTTGCACACTGTCTTCTAGTCATTAATAAAATTCATAACACTCCTCTTTGTGGTGTTTTATCATCATGTTTTTCTCTGTAAGAGCATAGAGCAAGTGTCATTGTATCACAAGGGCCTTACTTTAGTTAATTTCTTTTTTTCTCCTTGTTAGATTTAACTCTTTCTTGAACAAAATGATACAAATTTAAGCCAGAAGTTTGAAGACAGGTTTTAAATCCATGATATGCTATCCCTGGTAGCTTTCAAAATCCATGCGTTGAGAAATAAGCCGAACGTTTCTGACGCGTCTAGTGAAATAAGAAACTTTTATTCAAATCTAGTTCATCTGTCCAGTGCTTAATGTTGCAACCTGGTTCATATATTAGTCATATCCCTTTCAGAAAAAGTAGAGGATTTTATTTTGCTTTCTTCCTTTACCTTGGGTTTCTCTTGATGGCAAGTCCCTTGGAGGCATAACCTGTAGTGTGCAGTTAATTTTAGTTGCGTAACCAGAAAGCTCTTGAGGACAGGACTGTTATAGAAGTGAGGAATAATTATGAAAAAGAACTAAGTAAAATGGAAATTTGTTGAACGTGACTAATTTTATGTACGGTCTCAAAAAGGAAGCAGTACAGTACTTCAATAATGCATTATCCTGACATATTTCAAAGACAAACTGTTTTCAAGAATAGCTGAATTTAAAAGGCGAGAAAGCTACAAAGGACGCCTTTGGAAGATGTAAAGTTATGATTTCTATTACAAATATTAATATACATACATATATAGTGTGTGTGTGTTGTATATTTATGGCTGTTTGTTTTACAAGACCTACGTTTATGAGCTGTTATGTAGAGTTGTATGAGTAAGTATAAATAGAAAGATATATAAATGGTTTGTTAATGAAATGTTTGCGTCTATACAATGACGTTTCACATTTTAGGCGAATACATTTCTGAAACAGACAAACCTATTGTTTCATAAAAGCAGTTGTAGAGTTGGAATTTGGGTCTGAACTGTTTCAGGCATTTTCTTGTCTGTGGCCAGAACCTGTTGAGTCATTACAGGATGTAGGAACAGAGCTAACGCTTCCCAAGCCTTCAGGTAGAACAGCCTGATGCAAAGCTGTATTGCATTATCTGCTGTGAGATGCGTCAAAATATGCACATTTCTTTTCTTCACAGCAAGAAATGTAAAATGATCTTTAAATACTGTTATAAATGGCAACAATTGAAAATGTTGATAGGAATATTTTGTTGTGTTTCTGTGACTGATTTGCACAGCTGAAATACAGCAGGTTTGTGCCTGAAAAGCTGGATGATCTTATCTGCTAGTTTAGAAAGAAATCACGCTTGATACCATTGCAGGAGGAAGAGGGATTAACGAGGGACAGAAATGAAAATAGCTAAGAGTATACAGTTATCCAGAGCAATCATACTCTGAACTTGAAGTGTTTTTCGGTTCATCTTGTATGTTCTGCCTTTGCATATTTGTCCAATAAGTCTCTGTCACTACTTGAAGTTGCTACTTTTTGCAGCAACTTCTATTAAGTTTATATCCAAAATGCAGCATAAGGCTGTACAGACCAGAAAAAAAAAAAAAAAAAGAGGAGGGGGAAAAAAGAAAGAAAGAAAGAAAGAGAAAGAAAGAACGCATAGCTACAAGGCTTTGGGTAAAAATTACAGTTTCTTTCTCAATTGAATTTTAAATGTAAAATTTTATGTGTAATTTTCTCAGAGGAAGGAAGTGATAGTAATTATTTTATTTCCATATTACTGGGAAAAAACGTTTTCCCCTAAAAATATCAAACCAACTGAATTTTTTTCAGAACCATCTACTTTAAAGTGAGTGGGAGATGGACAGCAAGGGTTGTTCTCCTTTGTGTTTAATTGTCGTTTATAAACAAGTTCTGTCAGACTTTTTCCTTCCAAAAAAAGAAGGAAGGGAATTTTTAGACTTTTTACACAGATTGAAAACATGTTTCTTACCTACTTAAGACTATTATTACAGCTGGAAGATTGATAAAGTGATACCTTCACAAGATGAAATGAGGAAAACCGAGCAGTTGCTAAGAGAAAGTCCTGCTAAAACTGGCTTTTTTTTTTTTTTCCTTAATGCTCATGCATTTTCAGTGGCTAATTAACTTTTCAATAAGGACTTCATCTTTAGTGATTTGACCTAGCTTTCTTTTACAATGTGAACCACACAATAACCTCAGGAGTTCCACCAGGAAAACAAAGGAGGGATGATGATGTCCCTGTTACCTCCAAAGTAAACAAAGAATAAAACCCCACAACAACCAAATAAAATCGAGCAGACTTCCAGGGTCCCTAAGAGTTCTGTTTGTTAACATCAGAAATACAGTAAAGCAGCCTAAATCTTCTTTTAAAAAGGGTTACTTTTAAAGATAAATTTTAAGTAAATTGCAGATGCCACCTTGTGACCTTTTTTCGAACTGATGGTAATGAGATCCATAGGTGATTTAGGCTGCTTAATAATAATGGGATTGATGCAAGGAACGCTCACATTGGCAACAATTTGATAATTGTCTGAGCAGGAAGAACTAGCCCTCCCTGGTGGTTTGAAAACATAGCTGAGATTTGAAAAGCTGTACAGAGCTCTTATTTAATCTAAGCAATTCTATAATGATGTGAAAAGGTAAGTGTTTTTGATTTAGTGATGTCTATATTTCAAGAGAGAAGATGTTAATGATAAAAAAAAAAGGCAAAGGATGAATGGCTGGTTTCTAGAGACATCTTTTGGCCTAATATCTAACACCATGTATGTCTGTCTGCATTTCTCTCAGTTTTCCCACTAGTAAAATAAAATACTAATTAGATTTTGATTACAGTCAGTTTTCAAAGTGTGGAAGGCACACTCACATTTTGCTATTAAAAACTAATGTAATAGCTGGACACAATCCTTTGCATCTGATGTGCTATCAGGGCTGATCAGCTGGAAAGAAAACATGCACGTGTTGCTTAGAAATGCGATGCTTTATTTTTCTGTGGTTGAAATTACCTGGGAGACTCCTGGTGATGAAAAATGAATCCAATGAAATATATCTTTGGACCTTCTCAGAAAAATTGATATTTTTGGGTATGTTTATGTCCTAAAGGTTAAGAGGTGACTACTTTCTATAGGGACTGTAGAGTTTGAGTTTTTTATTAAAAGTCACTGGGGTTTACATGAGTAAAGATCTATAAAGATCTGTGTTAAAACATGACATACAACCTAGAAGTGCCCAGGGGTGAACCTGAATACTAGTTCCAGTGACTCTGAGTTCAGTACAGAAGTGAAGATGCTGCAGGTGACCCTCTTCAATCACCTGGGTCACCCCATTGCAGACCACCCTACTGAGGAGCCAGTAGAAAGCCCTGGGCAAAGCCTCATCACTCATCTGATGATCAGAAAATGTCATTGAATGTCATAGCTGGAGAATAAGAAACACTTTAATGCTTATTTAGGTATAGCAATTTTGGGTTTAGTAGTTAGGATATAGCATAAGGGTAATAAAATTACTTACATGACCTGGTACCCTATACCAGTATGTTGCATTCATAATGCCTGTCCACTTGCAAAATGTATAAAATTCCTGAGTATAGATGCAATTTTTTAAAATTTTAAATCCATTTTAAATATGATGTGTCAATTTTAAACCAGTATTGGGGAGAAAAAAATGTTGAACTTGCATTTATCAGCATGAAATTCATCAGTTTAGAAAGTAATCCAAAATGCTGAAAAAATTTTCTTTCCTGTCCATGGGCTGTGTTAGACATCCTTTAACTTTAGGGAGAAATGCTGAAGAAAAAAAAAAAAAGGAAGCTTTTTATGTATATGCAGTATCTTTATAGGCATGTGATTATTAGTTCCTTTATAGCATTAAGCTGCTAGGAACTGCGCACTATGGCCCACCCCAAAAATAAAAAGAATAATCCAATGAATGAAATAATAGGAGTCTTTGTGTGATACTGAATTTTAAAGAAATGCATTGTCTAACAACACTCTGGCTATTTTACATCTGAAGCAGATATCCTACTTCCAAAAGAAAGCAGCTACTCAATAGCAGGAATTAAAAACATCCAGCGAAAAGTTTCTCCGTGAGGTCTATAAATACCGATTAGGATGCCCATTAGATCGAATCAAATATTTCCTTTCACTCATTTTAACCTTCCCCAGGCTGAGTCCAGTGAAGTTTTATGTATTCCAGCGCGGCAGCTTCAGTCTGAAAAATGAGAAGGCAAAGGTGTAAATCTGGGGAGGTTCCGTGCCACCTGGCAGCCCCCCGTGAGCGTTAAGGTCACCCCACAGCCCGCCGGTGGGAGGGAGCCGCGCGGCTCTGGGGTCCCAGTGCCATTGCTTCTGCTGGCTCCTCACAGCTACTTCTGCCAGAAAATGGCTAATAACGGGCGATTTGCACAGGGCAATGGGAGAAGGCAGGCTACAGATCGGTTTTAATGCTGAATTGCCTTTGTAAATGTAGTTATAAAAACTGGACTAAAGAGGGCAGGAGATACTCTATTTAAAAAATAAACGCAGGCGACTGGATAGTAAAACTCTATGGGGAAACAATAATATATATTTCAGTATATAATAAAGTGATTTATTTTCAATAAAATCTGTAAAACTGCTTTAGTTACTTTGACACCTTGATTAACTGGAGTTTCAAAGATATTTGTGTGTGTGTGAACCTTCTTCATACCAACAGTTCCAAATACTTTATTGCATCTGCTATTGAATATGTATGTTTTAAAAGCATTTGCTACACTGTAGTTTTACTGGATGTCAGGGACAAAATAGATTAATATTAGACCTCAGCCAGAAAGCATTTCTGTGGCAGCACATGAAATGTAGCACTCTTCACTGCTGACGGTCTCCCTGACTTATTTCTTGGGATGCTTTATGCAGAGCTACAGGCTACAGGACAGATTTATTTCCTCTAAAATCACTGATTACCGTTATAAAATCCACCCCTAAAAAGTTTGCAGCCATTGAGGAAATTTCAGATCTGGCTGTACTGGGAATACACGGATTAGCCAAGCCAGGATGCGTTTTATGTGTACAGTTAGCGGGGTCTTCCTATGGACTGTACGTTAGGGAGGGCAAAATGTGATTTCTTGTCTCCTGCACCACACGAAGCAGTGCAGGGCTGATAAACAGCTGATGTGGCACCCTGCAAAGGTCCCAGAGTTTTTGCTGAAGCCTCTTGTGGGGCTTTTGGGGATTTCAGTGCACTTTACCTCACACCCCAAGGACACGTGGTGGCTAGCAGCAAATACTTTCTCTCAAAGTCAGGCACAGTGGGAAAAATTTTACACTGGGAGGAAATCCTAGCATTGAGAAAGACTTCTTTTTCCTTTCCTTAACACGTGCAGTCTCTGTGAGAGCCTGCAGCTTAGCAAGGGTGGAAGAGGCTGTGGGAATTGCCTTTCCCCTGCTTCCCCCCTGCCTGATGCACGGGTGCAGATCGTATTTCAGGCAGGGGCATCGCTGGGCTCTAGCTGGATGCAAATGGCACATGGCAGGGATGCAGGGGATTCAGGAGTCATCCTGCCAGGATGGTTTTCTCCTGCCCTTTTGCTGCCCTTTCCTCTATACCAGCACAAGGTTGTATTGAGCATCCACCTTGCCGGTGTGCCATTACTGGGTACCCCAGGGAAGCGTCGAGGAGTATGCCGGCTGGGAAAGGATGGCTACAGCTAGCGGGGGGGCCCGCCGCTGGGACAAGGCCCCACCAGAAGCTGAGTGTCCCAGTTCCTCTGCTTATATCACATGGGATCTTTCCAGGAGTTTTCTGGTGCTAGTTATGAACAAAGTCACACATTTGCATGGCTTTGACTTCTACTGCTAAATACAGTTGTGTTTTGATTTATTTTGTTCCCCTCTGTGTGAGCAATACACTGACAATATGTCACTTGTGAAAAAGTATAAGATGCATTTTTTATAAATTTTTCTTCATTTCTACATGTTATGTACATATAATTAATTGGTAATAAAAAATACTGATGAAACACACAAATATCGAGTTTTCATAAATCTTGGGCTTAAAAAAATGACATTTCTTTTCTGGAAGAAAGAATTTGTATTAAAATTATTCAAAACGCAACATCTTCAAAAATGTTGAAAATTTGCTGTTGTGTGCTTATTAACAAGCTCTGTGTTTTGTTTCTTCTTGAATATACCAGAAGTTTGTTGCTGTTGTTGGTTAAGTGCTTCCAGTGCATTCATCTCAGACAGTATTAGCAATGAATAAACAAGATGTCACTGAGGTTTTAAAGTAACATCCCAGAAAAGTAAGTATTTATGTGTCCAGAGTGAATTCTAAAGACACTCTTTTTGTGATATCAGAAGTACAGAAAATCAGAACCACAGGTCTGCTTCAAAGTCCCTGTTTAACAGTACTCTTTTTTTTTTTTTCACTAAAGCTTTTAAGATTGTTTTAGCATTGAAGTGTGCCAGTCCAGCGAATAAACTGAACAGTAAACACGTTCTTTAAATACAGAAAGGTTAGAAACTTGCTCGTGGAAGAAAGTCCAAGAATAAACAAAAGTTGCACGGTTCCCTTGGGAAAACACTCAAGTTACATGTCATGTGTTAAATGTTCTTATAAACCTCACAATGTTGGTCCTGTTTTGAATTTCATATGCTCTACGACACTCTTGCTAATATATCATTACACAGAGCTGAGAGGAGAAAGACACCAAAACGGTACAGACAACTATGCATAAAAAGAGCATTAATAACTTCCAGGACTTTTTTCCAAGGTTGATGATAATTTACTCCACTGAATTAAGGCATTTTTTTTAAGATGTCAGAATGCTAAAATGAAAAGTATGCAAAATTATTCCAGTTTGAGATGTAAATTATGCTGCCAGAAGGATGGGTGATATGTGTAATGGAAGAATTAGGTCTCTTAGACTAAAGCAGATTCCGGTAAATCATAAAATATGTAAGGAGTCTGTGGCCAATCCTGGATTTGCTAAAATGAATATAAATGTGATGAGCATCTGATGGTACGATAACTTCTGCCCTTTTAAAGTTAAGAATTTCCATGTACAGACAATTCGCAGCAGCAGAGAGACATGTGTGCTTTGGGCTGAATACCGCGTGGAGGCGACCACATTCGTTTCTGAAGGCTTTTTACTATTTTGACCCTATTTTCTACTGATGTGCTGGACTGAAGATCATGGAGATCTTCTTACTTCTCCATCCTCACCGTCAGCTGCAGGCTGCGCCCGTTGCTGCAGCAAGGCTGAGCCAGCCCCGCTGTGCAGGTTTGCAAGTTCGTGCCCTGGTGCAGGTTGTCCCAGCAGGTGAGAAAAGCAGCCCAGGATCTGTGCACAGTTTCATTTTTTCTTTCCACAAAATACAAGCCCAGCTTTATCCCTTTAATTTGACAATGGCTGTGAAAACGTTTCTTTTGCCATCAAGACTGGCTCTTTCATTTAATGTGGCTTGTATTTTTTTACGTATTTTCTATCTCCACAGTGTTTCTGTTCACCTGAAGCCTGGTGTTTTACCTGTCCCTGTGTGCTCACACATCTTCCCGCCACCCTAGGATGGACAGCACACTCTGCCCTGGCAAAATACTGAGAACTAATAATTTTTCCAGGTACTTAGGCTGTGACTAGCCTCAGGAAAATCACTGTCCACCACCTGAGTGATATACACAAGGCATTTGCTCTGGGGAAATGGTAACTGGGAAGCTTTTGCAACTGTCACAGCAAAATATAGTAAAGCTTAAGCTTCTTTTACAAGTCATTGAATGTTATTTTTGTCTGTGTTTACACATATGACACATATATATATATACACACACATAGCTATGTAAAAAATCTAACTCTGAACTCTGATTTTCCCAAGGGCTCTAAAGAGCGTGCTTGCAATCACCAGCCCTTTCCCAGATTTATGTTGAGTTCGCCTCTCACATATTTGTAAACTAAAAAATAAAGTTACTGTGGAGCTGCTTTGACAAACTCCTTTTGTTAGTGGCAGTATCATGGCTTATAACATGTATTTCCAAGATACGAAGACATGACAGTGTTTATGCCCATAGACTGAAGCCAAGTTTCCTTCTTAGTTTTGACGCATTGAAACTCACGTTTAGCATCCTCAAGATGCATAAGTTATGCAGTTTTGACCATAGAGTTGTAAAACAATGACATTCATACCTTCCATTGATAGATGATTTGGCTTTTCTGCCATACCATCTCAAAACTCAGTCTGTAACACAACTTTTGAAAAACTCAGGGTGTTAAAACTTGCTTTCTGTTCCTGCAGGAAGCTGAGCTGGAGCACAGTAGCTCGCTTGGATGGCAGGAGCAGGCAGCTAGATGATGTGCCAGCTCTCTGACCCGATTTAGCTTTCCTTTGCACCACTTTCCCATTTGGCCTTTTGGAAGCGGCCTGTGAAGAATTCTTTTAAAGGAGAAATACTGTTTTATCCTCTCTATTCCATGACTCACATAGTTTCCGAATTCTTGCAGTATAAGGCAATGCAACACATTTCTAGCACCTATGCTGCACCCTAGGTGCTGTGCTCTGTGCCGCGGTATAGACAGATCTATTTTCCTGGTTTTCTGGTAGAATCTGCGCTTCATTGGGCTGACATTCCCACTTTCGTTCTTCTGTCCTATTTTTGATACACGGTAGGTCCATGATTTCAGGACACCTGTCCCTTCTTAATCACTGTTCAGGACAGAGTAGCTTTATTTCGGGTATAGTCTTAATTTTTTTTTATTTTTTTTTTTTTTGGTGGAGGATTAATTCAACTGGTGATTCTCCATTGAAGTGGAATTCTTACTCTCTTTTGGGGGTTTTATTCAGATTCTGGACATGATTTAGGTTCAGATAAGGAACTAGGGTCCTGTTAGCAAGGCCCTTAAATGAGCCAACCACTCCTCCCTAATCCTATCTTCCTACTTATTCTTTAAAAACTTTATGCTATAAATTCTGTTTCCATGTTTATGTGAAGTGCCATAATCTCTGCTTTTCTACAACAGTTTCATAGTTGCAGTCCTTTCATAACTGAACATAACTCTTACACAAATGTACTTCATCATATCACTCCTTGAATTAAGGGTAACTTTGACAGTCTTTTTGTTTTAATTTTACCCTGGCCTGCATGGCTCGTGGGTGCAAAGGCCATTTAAACATTTATCTGTTTTTCCTGTATTTCCAGAACATTTCAATTCCCACAAGCCCTTCCAGCTCCCGTGTTCTTCTATCCCAACTCCTTGATTTCTTTTGATTGTTTTTAGCGTGGTGGGGTATTCACTCACCACTTAATGCCTGCGTTAAGTCTTGACTTTATTTTGCATCACATTGCAGAAGACTCACAAGATCTCCACAGCTTCTTCATCAGAGAGACCCTCAAAGCCCCATGCCTTTGCTTCCCTGACTGTGTGAGGTGTCCAAGCCTGCTGGGAAGGAAGGAAGTTGTTTAAAGAGAGTCTTCTCCTTGGCTGAGGAAGCTCATGAGGGACTGGTCCTGCCGACCTCTTGAGACATCATCTCAAAAGATTTGGAAGGACAAGGAGGTGTGGGAGGTAATAATGGAGGGATTTCTGCAATGCCCAATCTGAAGCTCACAGGGAAGGGAGGGCAGGGAGCACACCTCCTGTGCCTTCCGCATGGAGCACGGCTTGATGGACAACTGCTTGTCACTGCCATCTTTCAAGGATGGCAGCAGCCACCAGATACCTAGGACCTCTCCAGCGAGTAGTTCCAGCCAAGTTTCTGACAAGAAATCCAGAGGAGCCATTGACTATTTAAATTTAGAGAGTGGCAGGTTGGACTGTGTAAAATGTGACATCTGTGTGAACCCTCTGAGCCCTGTGTTACTGGGTTTGGAGCCAAATGTAGGTCAAAGCCTGCAGGAGGGGGAGGCGGAGAGATGGGCTGCTCTCTGTTCTCAACCCAAACCGCCAGCTCTAAAGAAATGAGCAGCTCTGTCCTCTTCTTTGCACAGGAGGAATTTCAGTCTAACAGGGCAAACTGCCACCACGTTGCCGCTGCGCAAAAGCTGGCGCTTCTTGCTGCTGAAGGAGTTTAAGTGAATAGTGATGCCACTGTGCCCCTGTGTTTTGGTGTGCATTCGTCAGCCTCCGAGTTAGATGGGTTGTAGTTGCAAGAATTCAGCTATTGGCCTTGTGAAAATTCACCCAAACGATTGCAAACATATGGGACGTGAGGTAGGGACTGTTTGGGTAGGATACCCACAGAGCACATCCTCGGGGAACATGCTTGTACCTTGCACAGCTCCTGCATCTGCCCAAGCTTGGTGGGCCCCAGCCCCTTGCATCTGCTGGCTATGCCTGATGTACTTATGAGACAAGTCCCATCTGGGAGTGCAGCAGAAGTGGGTGGGAGACAGGACTGAAAGCCTGAGAGACCTGAGTAGTGCAGAAGGCGTTGATCAGGCACAGACAGTGAAGCTGAATGCTGGATTAGTAACTGGAAATAGATGGGAAGAAGGTAGTTATGGACTTGGCACTGGCCAGGCTAGTGGTATATGGGAGAATAATGAAATTCTGGGGACAGGTTTAGTATCTGTGACAGGAACCAGTGTGGAAGGAAGGACAAGGATTCAGGCTTGGTGGGGCCATAATGTAATGCCTGGGAAGAAAAGCAGCAAGTACATGAATAAAGGGCTGTAGCAGGAGAGAGAAAGAGCTGATGAAATGGTGGGAGAAATGAGAACATGGAACATGCCAAGCAGTTCTGATGCCACACAACTGTAATATGTAAATTGGTTCCTTAAACCAGATGTATGTAACTCTGTAGTCTCTGTAGTTGTCTGCCCTTCCCTGATAGCTTCTAAAGTTGTTGGTCAATTTTAGCCTCTCAGAGTAAGGGTCATAATGTTGTTAATTTCCTATAAATTTCATGAATGTAGGCCGTTGAGTAAATGGGGTAAGCTTACACTAATGAGGAAAGGGCTGCATTATCTGTTCAGCTGTGACAAACTAAGAAACCCATGCTGGAGAGACGAAGAAACCACGCTTCATAAATGCTTCTTCTGTGGAACCACCTGTATACCACTGATCCAGTTTATTAAACCAAAAATGACATTGAAAACATTAAGGCTGCAGAGTCAGATACTTCCAACCTGCTTCAGGTAGCCTTTGCACTTTCTCCTTCTGCATTATGACATGGGCTGAAATCACACAATCTTGCAAAGTCTTGTCTTAGACCAGTGCACACAATGGCAGCTCTTCAGCCAATGTATTCCCCACACAGCTCACCACGTGTCTGAGTGCCTCACGTACTGCGTGCTCTTCAAACCTGACTCAAGATGCCATTACTAATTTGTTTCGTGTGCTGTCCAGTAGTGTGCATCTGTAAAATACCTGAGTGCTTTAGAAACGTTACTTAATTGTCGCAACCCTCTAGCGAGGACAGTGATTTCTCTGCTAATAGATCAGGAGATATAGCATGGGAATGTCAAGGATCAGCTCCCTGGACACTCCAAGTACCAAGCCAGTCATGACACTGTGGCCACTGTGTTTGGAGGACATTGACGTTACCCACAGCTGGGAAGGAGCTCATACTTGCTACTCCAGAAAATTAGGGACACAAATAACAGCCTGCTGGGAACAGTTTGGCTTAGGTAATTTCCTTCATTTCCCACTAAATTCCATGACAGAGGTGATGCATTTTCTTTCTGCATTTGTTATGTGCTGTCCAATTTGTGCAACAACCAAGACTGATAGGTATTAGAGATATTAAATATCTTTATATACAATTATGATCATGTAATTATACAGACTATACAATTATCACAGGTAATTCTTCTTTTCTATCTAATCTTAATACTTCCTCAGAGCAAATGTTTGTGATGAACTGAATAAGAAAAGGCCTGTGAAGGAGTGATCAGACAATCGAATGCTGCATCACAAGTATCAAGGCACAGAGCTAAGACTGTCCACAGTTCTTAAGGTCTAAACACTTGTTTTTTGAGAGCTGGTGTTCTTTCAGCAACGTGTGGGTGAGAGAAACGCAGAGACGGGCAGAAAGAGAAAAGAGAAAGGCTCTCATCGCTGCAGTCCTTCTTGCAGTCAAACTCATTGTAATTGAGCGTTAATTTTTCTTAAATTAGAAATGATTAAAAAACTGTGGCCGAGGTTGTAATGTGAGATGATCTGAAAAGAAGGGTTTGATTTTGAACCACTGCAGAATGAATTGCGATCTTAACAAAGTAAATGGCTTGTAAATATATCTAGTAATTGTGTATTAATGAAACTGTTGTGCACACACGGCACATGCCTCTTTGTGGCTGCAAAATTTGACTGTCATTCAGAGATTTGATTAGAAGAGCCTTTTTTATAAGAAGTCTGGAAGGAATAGAAAGACTCATGGTTCAGAGCACAAGCCAGAAGAGACTCAGGTCAAGAATATTTTTCTCTAGGCAAACTATTTTATAATAGCTCATTTCAAGGCTTTGTGTTCTCTCTAGGAAACACCCAGCAGTGGCCATTTTCAGAGAGAAGGTAACGGTTGTGACCTGGTGTTGTTATACCTTTGGCATTTCGTGATACAGTTTGGTAAGACTTCCTCATTATAAAGAAGAAATTACTAAATAGATTTTAAGTTAAAACAGACAAATATCTAGACAGCCTACAACGTTACAGGGTAAAGATCAAATTCTACCCTTGCTTAAATTGAACCATCTCATTAACATTAATAGGGCTGTATGTGTAACTGATAGCAAAATTTGGCTAGTAAACCTTGAAGGACTTCAGTTTAAAAAGAGATTTTTATGTATGGGCCAGAAAAAAACAGCTGAAACTGATAAAATGCAATTTATATCACCATAACGACAGTGCCTAGTAGTAAGACGTTGGGGTTTTTTCCCCTTCAAGTGGGTAAAGATTGTTCCCAGACTGAAGCCTTCATCACAAGCCAACTTTTAACTGCAAGAGAAATGTCTGAACTGGTGAGTTAAGCCTTGCAGACCTTTTTTTTGATGCTGGGAATATTAGCATGCAGTCATACGGTGCAAAAACCACCATAGTAAGTAGGGAGTTTGTCAGCGTGGTGTCTTTGCAACGTCAGGAGGTAGGGTCATCTCTCTATTGCAGCTTCACTCTCCTCTTAGATATATCTTGGGGTATCGGAGTCTTCTTTGCAGGAAGGTATCATACCTTACATATTATTTCCATAAATACAAAAGTCTCAGTTTAACACTGCAGTCCTAGATTTGTTCATGATGATAATCTCAAAATTTCCATGCTTTAAAGAAATGTTGGGATTGTCCTTTGTGCTTCTGTTTCTAACACGAATAAGTGTGTGATTGCCATTTTCATGTTATTTATTCTTACAGAAGAACAACGATGTAGAAGATGGTGGTTGTGGTCAGAAATATTTTCATTCACAGCTGGGGAAACATTTCATTCTGTTTCTCCAAGATGTTGAATATCAGAAGTAGTGTGTAATCATGGAATAGAAAAAATACAATAAAATACTGTGGTCCAAAAATAGACTTTTACTCCAGAGGGTGAGGCTCACAAAACCTGTGAAGTTCTGTCATTCTCAGCTTTGTGCTCTGACAAACACGTCTTTCCTGCTCTTTCAGCACAGCTTCTGCTGGTTGGCTGTGTCTAGAGGAAAATATTATAGCCATAAGCTGTAAAAGGCATCCAGCAGTTCCCTTATTCTGTAGCATGCAAGGAGCTCAGGCTGCTCCATGTTGCACTTCCAGATCAAGGAGCTGTTTCAAATTGTAAGTTTTTAATTATTGTTACTCTGGATGAGATGTAGATGAGATGTATCCCTCACATGCTCAAATATCACAACCATCGGAATAACCCCCCTATACAGCACTGGATATGGACTGTGGTCCTGGAAGGGACCACCAGAGTCCCCCCATCACCCACCCCCACCCCCCCCCCACCCCCCCAAATTCGGAGCTTGGCCACGTCTCCGAGGGTCGTGTGCAGGACCTGGCAGCACATGCTTTGCCTTCAATACCTGCATGCAGAAATGACACTTGTAGGCAAATGCTTGGCAATGCGCGTTATGGGGTGTCAGTGCTACACAATCAGCTGCTTCCAAGACTCACAAAAATCTCAATTAAAACAAAGAAAATAGCATGGTTTTTTTTCCTGTGAGCAGTAGAAGCCAGGTACTTCAGCAAAGCAAGATAACTCAAGAGCTGATGAATAAATAATACTGCTGGATGAATAATTTAAGTGTAGCGTCAGATGCCTTGAACAATCTTTATCCTTGAAACAATAAAATGTGACCACGTGCAGTGTGATTGTGTGCTATAGAGAGGCTATAGGATTAAATCCCTGCTTTTAGGGGAGCTGGACTGTAAGACTTCAGAAGATGTTGAGCCATGTCACATGCGGCACTTGTCAGGGGGCGAGAGCATGAGGCTGCTACCCTGAAGTTTAGGAAAGGCAGGTGGCTTTTCCCAGGTTGTTATGCTTTGCTTCAGCTGCTGAGGATGGAGCAAATTGCTGTTAGGTGAAGCTAATTAAGGTATTCCAGCCATGCAGGGAATTGTGGGGACTCAAATTTCAGCTGATGTATAGGTAGGAAAAAGATTTTCCACGTTTTTCTTTCTAAAAGAGGGATGGAAATGTTTCACAAGGCAAAGGAGCCTTTAGCTACTCTGCTTTATTTAATATAGCTCATTAACATCATTCCTTCAGGTGTTTTCAGTAATTGAAAATCCATGCTCAGGCAGCCCTTCTGCAAAACTCACTTCTCTGGGTCTGTGGTGTCCTTGCTGGTTTCCAGAGCTGCCCATCACGACACGCAGATGACTTTTCTCTGTGGGGAGAGTTGCAAAGCAGATGTTTTGGTGTCCTTGGTAAGTCCTGTGGTAACGGGTGGCTTTGTGTAAATGTGGTGAATTTAGGCTTACTCAGTGTAAAGGAAAATAGGGGTTTGACTGTGAGAGAGGGTGGATTGTTCTCATTAATTTTATTATCTAGTGTAGTCCTTGAGGACTCTGTTTTATTTGAAAAAGGTGTGGGATTATATATATATATATATGTATATATATAAATGAAGATCTTTAGAAAATGCCCACAAGGAAAACATTTCTCACTTGATCTTTACATAGTGATCTTCACCTCATCTTCACACAAAGGATTTTTTTAAGGTAATTTGAATAATTCAAGACAGAAATTTTCTTTCAGTTTTGGAAGACATCTGTGAAGTAAGAAACTGTTGTAGCAAAGAGAAATTCAAGATGTGTAGTCCTGCAAAAGAATTTACTTCTAAAATTAGTATGAGAAAACGGGGAACAGAAGATCTCTTTTAATCTGGTATAGTCTGGAGTAAAACCATGGTTCGGTTTTTAATGACATTAAGCATTTTGGCAAATACTGTCTTTGGGCTTTGACTGGGACTGTTAATAAATACAGTGAAAGACTTGAGGAGGAGAGATGCTTCGTGTATTTTGATGTTGAAGAAATGTGAGGTGTATTCTCTAGCTAGGTCTAGGTGAGGACAAATTGGTGTGGTGCTTATGCTAAAGGAGGTCAAAATAAAAATGCACCTGATGGCATAAATCCTGCTTGTGGGTTGTGATAAATAAAATTTAAAAAATGTGAAGTTTGGGGGTTTTTCGGTTCACTTTCAGCTTGTAGATTGAAGTATCTTCAATGTGCACAGGGGTACTTTTTACTATTGGCAAATTATAAAACTTGTAACAGTAGCTGAAATCTTACTATCACTGTCATTAACGTTTTATTTACATTGTCATTATGCCTATTGAAATCTCTTGAGCTGTGCTAATATTTTTGATACTCTGCAAGTTACAAAACTGAACATCTCATCAAAAAGCCCATCATCTGCATGATTCATAAAAACACAGGAGAAGAATACAAGAAGTCATAGGGAATAGGTTAGGGAGTGAGAAATGGGCTTTTTTTCCTGCTTTAATCTCGGCTTTTATTTCCTTTTTGTTTCTCCATCTTGCACTACAGAAGAGATTTGGATTATGTGACTGGGCCACTACAATTAATTTTAACCAGTCAACTGCCACTGCTTCTTTAGATATACAGCTATCAAAAGATAAAGTCAAGTCTAATTCCACTACAGTTTTATTTTTATCTTTTCTTTTTGAATTGCCATAACAATTAAAAATGCTGGATCAAAAATTATGGGAAAAGTAAGTCTAAAAGCTACAAAAAAAAAAAATAATAAAAAATTGTAGCATTCATATGACATTGCAGAGCTAAGAAAAAATAGATAATATATCTTTACAGGAGTATGGAAACATTCCTGAAACTGGAATTACTGGATTTGTAACAGGTGAAATCCAGTGCTAGTCAAGAAAGGAATCTGGCCTTGAATACACACCTGCATGTGTCTATCTACACTATTATCTTTGTATTAGTGTTTGTAGTGATTAAGGTGCAGCAGGGAATGGCAACAAGAAGGTGCAATGTTAATAATAAAGCAAATTACTATGGGAGAATGTATTGGTAACTGGAAGTCTGATCTCTGTATTTTGAATTCCTGACCAGTTGCAGGATTTTAAATCCTCCTTCCCATCCCTGAGGTTGAGGTTTGTTTAATCCCTCTTTCCTGTTAGTAGTTCAGCCAAGATATATAATAAGAGGGCAATCAGGTGAATGAAATAATGGTGGGAGCAGGGCAGAGACAGAGGTCAGTACAGATTTTTAACCTTATTTAAATGCTATTGTGCTGCTGAAAATAAGAATCTACTGCAGGGCAGTTATTCCCTCAAAAGCCATTTGAGATCATGAAAGGGAAAACACTCTTTCCTTTGTGCCTTGTTGTCCAATGGTGTTGCATTAAACTTAAGGAAATGGATATTGAGAGGTTTGTCATTTGGAAAAGAGCCTGCCCAGCAAGCGACACAGGTAGTACAGCACCTTCATGTAGTGTGTTGTTAAGGCTGATAATTAAAGTTATAGGACTAAAGTAACTGTAAGAGAGAAGATGCAGTTTGAAAAAAAAAAAAAAACATTAAATTGTGGAAAATAATTTTGGTGATTCCCTAGCAGATTTAAGGCAATGGAAACTTTTCATTTTTTGCATTTTTCCCATATCCACAACAGACAAGACATGAAGGAGAAAACAGGAGGCGGGAGGAGGGGGTTGGGTGGTGGGGGTGGCAGTATGCTGACGCTGCCTGATACTTTTCTTAAAGTTGTAATGGCATTGAGATATTATGGAAATTATTAGCTGGGAGGCTGTGCAGTTGACACAGGTTTTGAAGCTGTGTTGGTGGCTCAGTAGATGTTGTGTTCAGAAGCGTCTGTTGGCTTGAAGGTGGATCAAAAAGAATTTGTTATAGGCAGAGCTGTACACCAGTCTCTGCATTAACATAGGAAAGGAGCGATCCTATGCCGTGATGTATATCAGTGACTAAAAAGATGGAGACCTTCTTTGTTTTAAACTTAAGATTCAGGAGTTGCATGTCATCTGTTTTCTTGGTTTTGCCGTGGAGCTTTGAGAATATAATGATTTAGGATGAGATTAGTTTAGTGTAACTTCAGATACCTGAAAAAGCATTTGGTCTAGTTATCTCACCAGTCTACCTCTCTAATCAGTGGAGGGGAATTCATCATCTCTTAGGGTGGTATCTGTCTTTTCACATATTATAGGCCATAGGATATTCCCTGAACTAATTTCTGTGTCAAATCTAAGAACCAGGTTTTACTGGTAGCATATATTTTTTTTAGAAAGATATGAAACTGTGGTGTTACTATTTTTGATGCTAGGAATTCCACCGGCATTAGTCTGCACTGAAAGTTTAATTAATGAAATATTTTTTTAAAAAAAAATCGCCATACTCTTAGTCTAGTTTGGGGCATTAGTCATTGGTATTGTATCCCGTTTGGCTGATACAAAGTGGCCATGGTTTCTAGTTTGGTGTTGGTGGCTTGGTTCCCTTTCCCTCGTGGAACGTATTTGCTGATTGTTGGTAGTTCAACCCACAACTATCAAACCTTTCTTATTTAGTCTTCTGACCATTCTCAGAAATGCTCTTTAAAACTGCCCATTTTCTCCTGATGGCTTATGAGGGGCTGACACCAGAACCACATGTGCAGTGTTTCAGCAGTTGCTCTATGCGTGCTTGCTGCAATATCCGTGTGTACCTTGTGCTCTGCTGGGGCTCGACACATCTGGGGGTCTTTTTATCCACAGCACTACCTGTCCTGAAAAGGCTTGTTTCCCAGAAAAATCCAGAAATTTCTGTATTAGTCAAACTTTCTAATCATTATTTCTCTTTTTTCCATCTCATCGCTTTCAGATTTGATGAAATCATAATTTTACCTTCCTATTTTTGGTTGATATTTTTAGAGTCAATACCTCGCTCTTGCAGGGCTTCTCTAAAACTGCTTATTTGGGATACCCCCCTCACAGCTGCATTGAGGCATAGCCATTTTTTAGTCCATTTAATGTATGTGGGGTTGATCGTTCCTTACTGTGGTTTCTTAATCAAAATGTCATGTGTGAGGAAGTCAGATGCTTCACTGAAGTGTATTACATAAACACGGTGTTACCTTTATCACCCAAACTCATAATCTCATTAAAAAGATCAGGTTCATGTGATAATAGTTTTTTTGGAAAACTAATTGTAATTGTGCTGCACCTAATTCTTTATTAATTTGTGTCCTGTATTAGCCATTACATTAGTTTGTCCCAGATACAGGTTGGGCTGACACATATACTCAAATATTTCTGCTTTTACAGAGGTGTGGAGTTTTTAAAATTCATTTTATTTTAACATTATTTTAAATGTTAGCTTTCTTCTAGTTATGTCTATGTACTAGCTCTGCCATCTGCTTATGATACTGCTTTCTCATTTTGCTTTTTCCATAAATAAAATAGAAATAGTATTGAGCCCTCTTTTTTGCCACATTATAATGTACAACTTTAAAAAAAAAAAAAATTACTTAGGTTCCAATAGTTTTCTTTTTCCGCATCTTTTTCTCCACTTACTGTTGTGTTGTTTTGTTTTTTTATGGATTTTGGTTTCTTCATGTGAATTGCTGCCAATTTTTTTCTGCTTTGAGGTATATGAGAGCCTTAATTAAATGCTTTATAAACATTAACTATTTCTCTAAGTTAAGTCTTACTGGTGAAGCTTTATTTGGATATGCTGGACCACCTTCGCTTGGCATGCAGGTACTGTTTGCATTTCACATCTCCTGGTACAGCAGGAAGTGCATAATAGCATAGCAGTAGAAAAATACATGAGTAAATCAAATTTCATTAGTGTTCTTTTAAGTTTTTTAGTAAGGTTTAGCGTATAACTATTAAATCATGCTTTTTCAGTTCTTTCAGTTCAAAGTTGCTGGCTTTTCTTCTCTAGAGGATCATACCTGAGTCTGCTCACTGATTTCTTAGTGTGATGCTGAAAGAGAACATAGTCCGCTTGATCGTGTAACCTGCTCTTCAATTGGTCTTTGTTAATGAAACAATTTTCATTCATGATGTGACTTCAAGTCTGCAAAACTTGAGGGAGGGGGGAAGCGTGCATTTTAACTTCTACAAAAATGTATGTTAAAAATCTCCGCTTGTAATTATGAAGTGATGAAAACACTGAAGCTTTAGTAGTGTTGTGTGCGCCTCGGGGCTCTGTTCCATCACCAAAGATCCAAGGGTTCCTTGACACACAAGTTGGTATTATCTTAGATCAGAGTTGTTGCTTGAGATCTAACCAAGTGATTCACTACAAACTCATCGGGGCTATAAAGTGAGTTGTGCTCAGCTTGTGAGAGGCTACATGTCAAAATTAAATGTCCCCTGCAAAAAACTTTGAGAAGGGCATGCAAGGAAAGAGCTCAATGGGTAGCTTTTGTTCTGGGGCGAATGTGCTATTTTCTTCTTTTAGGGAAAAGAAATAGTTTCCATATTAATAGTTTCTCTTTACTTACTGTGCCTTGTAAATTTTTATCTCCTCTTGTGACGAGTTCTTCCTGTAGCAGTGGTTTGAAATTTGATGGAGGGATAGTGTCTGACAGAGGACAGTTTCAGTCTCATTATAATTGAGAATTTTCCATGGAATTTAGCAAAAAGGTCTCACTGTAGAAATGTATCTAGGCTGAAATGAAATGCATAAAGGATTTTACTGCAGAAGCTCAAGAAGTGTTCTTGGTCTGTTACGTCGCGTTACCGGTGCAGGGTATGCTCCTGGGGTAGCTCAGCCTGTGAGTCCTCCACAGGTGAGCTTAGGTGCTGTAACTAGCAAGTGAAGAGAAGGCTATAAAGAGGAATGCAATGCTTCCAGGACGCAGTGGAGAAGTCATCCAGGTCCTATTAATGAGTCTTTGCTGCATTAGGCCCAACTCATGCTCGTTTTGCTATTGCCTGCCTCAAGGATTTGTGGGCAGGGACTTGGCTCTGTGTTACTGAGGCAATGATGCCACTCGGTGACAGGTGTTACCACGTACCTGTGATACAGATGCTGAGTCGATTAGAAGAGCACGTGGTGCTCTTAACCCCTATGGGTTTGGCTGAACTATTTATGGCACAATTGCCGGTTTAGCTAATCTGCTCTTTACATGGGCTCGCAAATCTGATTTCATGTTTCACTAAAAGTGTGTTAGGCGCACAAACCTTTGCTGGGTGCAAAGGTGCTTTATGTTCAGTAGATTTTGTTTTCATTGGTTCCGTTTTTCACTACGGACGCTTATAAGGAAGGGAGAGAGAATGAGCTAAGCCTTTTGTGAAATAGGACAAGAAGGGTATGGAGATGGCAGCAGGTTCTTGTTCAAGGAGATAGAGCTGTTTGTGTCTGAGCTGGAAGCTGGTGGATCAGAGCAGAAGGCTGGGAGCATGCTCCACTGCTATTAGAGCTGGCTGGGCTTCTGGTCACTCTTGACCACGCAACATGATTGCAATAGTACAGCTCCATCCTCTTCCCCTTTTGCCTCTGGAGCTGGGCCAGGCTCACTCTCTGCAAGGTGACAGCCTGGCAGGGATGGACTGACCCTTGTAACCCCTGGCACATCTTTGCTAGATACAGCCTACACCCCCCTACTTTACCTCACCCAAAACAGCCCAAGACTCTGCTGCCATCCCTCTTCTTCTGTCCAAACTCAAACTCTGATATTTTAAATATTAAAAAAACACAGAGAGGTAAATCTTCTTAACAACACAAGGAGAATTAAACAGGCAACTTCCCTGGGTAATAATGGAAAGTTTTGTATCTAATTCCCTACACATACTGTGCAGAAAATGAATCCCATAAAATACAAATAACTTCTCCCTGAGCACCTGTAACTTCTTCCTAATATTTAAAATTTATTTACATTTCATTTAAATTTAAAAATTGCAGCACAAGCTCTGTGTGCTTGCATATCTGCACTGTGTATGTGTATTAAGGACCCCTTCTGTAGAAGGGGTGGTTGCGGAATAAAATGCAAAGGTAAATAATAAACCAGTTTTGTCTTGCAACATCAACAATGTCTCCTGCAGTCTGTCACTGCTTTGCCTGGGATTGTTAAAAAGAGTCTGAAAGCAGCTGAAAATTATGGAAAAGAGTGTAAGTTCAGAGTAAACAGCAAAAACCTGCAACAGAAAATAGCAGTATTTTTAGTGATGGTTTAGGATGTGCAAGCACAAAATACTTAAATCTAGCTCTTTGTACGTTAACGAACACTTGCTGTTTTTTTGTGTGGTGCTACGCATTGGTTTGCATTTTGCACCTTCTCAAAACTAAGCCTGTGTAGATATGCTGTGTGTTTCATAGGATTTGATCTTATCACCAGTGCCAGCTACGTTGAGCTCTTAAAGTGTGGGCGTTCAGACCCTGATGGTATGGTGGCCTGAAAGGAAAATCCAGAAAAAAGAACTTTTTTACCCATTCTTGAGCCAGCTTGGGGCAGGACCAGTGCCCTCCCCATGTGGAGTAAAGCTGGTCAGCACTGCTTTTCCCTATCCATCAGCTCCAGCAGTGAGCCAACGCCTACATCACACAGAAAAAGAGGCCACCAGCAGAAATATGGCAGGAGGATGGTATTTTCTATTGATGCTTTACACAGGCACAATAGGTGAGATTTCAAATGCAACCAATTCATTGAGGGCTGTAAGATCCAGCTGCTTTTTTTTCATTTCAGATAGGAAATTTGCACCTAGGTTTCCGTATGGATACAATACTTTAGATGGAATTTGTCCATCAGATGTGCTGGTCTTTGGGGATAGTCACAAAACCCATGCAGACATGCTGCTTTCAGCAATCGGGGAACAATTTGCAGTCTCCAGAAAACAGGTGATACCCAGAGTTTGTTGTGATTCAAGATACAAAGGAGAGAAGAAATATTGCTGATTACTATGGGGTGTTTTTTTCCCATAGACTAACTTTAAACGAAATTCAAACTCAACATATCTCTCGGGCAGTACTATTGATACACAAAGAAAGCAGATTGGTAGGATTGCAGGTAGCAAGTCTGCTGTACAGCCTGTACCCAAATATCACACCCACCCCACGGGTAAGGTGTGTAGAGAGTACACGTATGAAGCAGTAGGATAAATAAATTGCTGAGGTTTGTGTTCACAGGCACAGCAGCACTTTTTACATGAAGTGATGAAATGGCTCGTGGCATTATAGAATAGGTTTTAATCTTGCCCAGGGTAGGTAGGCTTGTACTTTTTATTTGACCCTTCTTTTATGTTGCTTTCAATGCTCTGGTATAGACCCATCCCAATACAATTCAATTCACTACTACTTTACCCTTCAGTTAGAGCTAACCTACAGTGAGCATACAAAGGCCACTGTGATGGTATCTTCTTTGATCTTCAGCTTGCTCAATCTACTTCCTACTGTGCTGGCTCACAATTTCATTTTAATAGTTAAGTAGTTTGGACATCATTAAAAGAACTGTGTCTGGAGGCAGTGATATGGCACTGATCAGTTTGTCGAGTAATTCCATTAAAAAAAGTTCACAGTTCTGTCCTGATATGATGTAGAGAAAATGTCTCATTAAAAACAACTTTTGTAAAATACTTTCACCCATTTCAACTTAAAAAAAAATGAGGATAATTTCTGGAGACTAGCTCTTTCCAGTCTAATACATCATCTTCTTTTAATCTCCACTAGTTCCTGCCTTTTTTCTAGCAATTATTAATAGTTTTGTTGCTCTGCTTAATTTTCATAAGTGGGCTCAAATATATTTTTGGAAGCTCTACAAATGAAGGACCGGGTTACAATTTAGGCTAAATGCCTGTTCAACGTGAAAGTAGGGTCAAACACAAGCCTACCACCTTGGGCAAAACTAAACCCCATTTCTTCCAAACTGGGTAGAACACAGTATGGTCTGTAGCCTCATTTCATGGTTCTGTCCACAAAAGGAGCCAGATATGTAGCTGTTAATGAAGTAATAACAGAATACCTCTAAATCCATGCCCCATCTACTACCTCAGTCCATACAAGTACCTGAGTTTCCTCCTACAGGCATTGCAGAGGTGCTTGCATCCTCACACCAGAGCGCTAGTTCAAAAGTCTCATAATTTTTTCTCAACCTAGGAGTTTTCCTTTGCACTGTCTGATTTTCACAAGTGATTGTTCTTTCTCAACTATTACCTAAGTGGCAACCAGATAGTAACATGCAACTGAATCCATGCCTGGGGTTTGGAGAAGTCAACCTGGAGGTAGCTACCTGTTCTAACATGGCATTTTGTCTGATCTGAGGCAGATCCTACCCTCTTTTTCTCAAATATTTAGAAAATATGTACCTGTTAGATATTATGGGTTGAGATTTTGAGTTGGTTCTTTTTTAGTTATTATTTGTGTTTTGGTTTGGTTTTGGTTTCCACCCCCACCCCACCCCCTGACAAGGCTGGTCTGCTTTAGCTAAAGAGATGTTCACTGAGCAGAAGGAAATGGACTGCAGCTTGGTGGATAATGTTCGGTTTTGGTTGGTTGGTTTTTTTGGATCTAGAGAATTTAGTGACTTGGCTCCACTCTTATCCTTTGTATTTTTTTAATAAGTCACAATTGCAAGGCACTAAGTAAACTGAGCAAGAAATTTTCACTGAGCGTGCACAGTACATACAGATTGTAGAGCGAGCTAGCTAAAACCTGGTTCCAAAATACATATTATTATCCCTGGTGTATAGTCATAAGGAGCTGAGGAGCTGCTGGATTACAGCAGCCCAGCAGGATGAAATGTTCACTGACATGAGGAGCTCTAGTAGTTTTCTGTCTTCTAACAGCAGAAGCAGCGAGCTATAACCTCTGTGGAGTAAGGAGAACATAAGGGGACACAAGTCAGCTCCAAACCAATTTGCCTTAAGATGTGTCACTCTGTTTTACATTTCTGCATTTGCAATGGGACTTGTCTTTTACATTAGCTGATGAGTATTCAGGCAAGGGTGTTTCACTCTGCTGATAAAGGAGAAGACCTGATTTTTAGGTCAGTGTTTTTAGTTGGGCTGAGCTTCCCGTGCCATGGGCAGGCAGAACGTTCATCTGTGCTTCTGAATTAATAGCCTGGTTCTTATCATTTTCACCTGATACACACCTATAACCACACAGGGAAAGGTGTGTACATTCGATATTGTAATCTGAGCTCGTTTGAAGACAAACTGTGACCAGTGCTGCTTGCATGAATACTGAGGTTCAATTAAGATGGCATTAAAAATCATTGCCAGTTTAATCTCTCTGTCCACATTCTCTGATGTAGCGGGTTTGTTTGTCAGATGGGAAATAATAGATTTGAAAGTTGGAGTCTGAACAAAGTAGAAGCAATTTATGGCCAGCAAAAGCCATAAAGAAACACTATAGATGTAAAAAGATGAAGGAATATCAGAAGTCCTTGTCTGCAGTGTTGCTTTTGGTTTTTTTTCATAATTCCTTTTAAAAACTCTAATAGTAATAAATATGCAACTTCATAATGTCTGATCTGTTTGTTCGAGCAGGTAAGCTTTACCTGTAAGGATAAGATATGAAATAATTTTCAGTGTATATATGAATGTAGATCTTCAATTTCCCACCCTGAGGAAGGAGAGAAAAAAAAAAAAAAGAGACAAACCCATAGAGAATACCTCGAGTCCTCGTATCTCTTAAAATAACAGATGAAAAAAGAAATTTGAAAGCAAAACAAAGAGAAAAAGAAGCATCAGCCGCTCAAACCCCCTAGGTATTATACCTTCCAGTGTGCACCATCTGACTGACACACTTCTCCATATGCTGAGGAGGAGAAAGAACTATTCCCAGCTAACCCACAATTATGCCTTCATTATTTCTTTTTAATCTCCTCAGAGTTCCCATAGGGCCTCATATTTGGTTAGATGAATGTCCCTGCAACAGATCAACTTAGAAAGCTCTGCAAGTGTAGAAGAAAACTTTCATGTTATGCTTAGTGCAAATTTGGTCCTAAGCTATTTTTATCTTCCCCTTACTTTCCTTTTTGTTCCATTATTAAATAAATTATTTTCAGGGTTCCTTTCAGTCTCTCTTATGGATTTGAAAGATTTGTTAGTATGGAATAGGAATAATAGACATTTCAGTAATATTTTTCCCCAATATTACTTTTAGAGGTGTTTCTTTTTTTTACAGTGGAGTTGATTTTTTTAGATGTAAAGCAGGATTTAGACCACTTATGTAATTCTGTAACAAAAAACTCTAGGTTTCACTGGAAGAAATAGCGGGACCTACTAGTCACGTTGAATGTACTTCATATATTTTACACTCTGTTCCATGCAGATCTAACTGAGATAAAATGATATAAATGGAGATAAGTATTTTTGCCTACCTATTCTGTGTGTAAAGTTATTTTGCTTGGGGGCCCAAAGTATAAGCAGTATAGTATTAATATGGTGAAATTGCTACAATTATGTTGTACTCCTACATTACCTTTGATGTGATATTTTGCAAATTGTTCTGTGCAGAATTATTTTGCTATGGTTACATTGTAAATGTCATTTGGTGACGAGATACTTTGAGATGTATATAATGACTTATAATAAACTTTATGGAAGAATCATAAATAAGAGATTAAAGTCTTATATATTGTAATGGTTTTTTGCATCTTTTTTCTGTACCACCTGTCCTAGTTGCTTGTATTTGAACATTATCTTTCTTCTGCACTTTAAAGGTTTACTTTAGTGAATTCAGTGCTAAAAGAAGGTGATCGAAGGATAGGGATGGCTCTCATGTCACTGCATGGTCCTTGCTTTTACGTGTTTGTGTTGGAGGTTTTTCAGTGTTGGACTGACTGGTAAAATACTCATATCTTCCTTTGACGTAATATTTTTTTTTCTTTAGGTGTATCAGCTTCTCTCTGAGGTTCTTAGCCACTGTCAATTTTTTAGCAAAGCTCAGTTGGAATTGTATGTTTTCTGTTTTAGGGCCCAAGAAAATGAATTATTATATTTAGATTTTGTTAGTTTAAGGTATCATCTTTGTAGTTACAGGCCCATACTGAATCTGGATGAACTGATTGCTTAAAGCCTAAATTTTTGCAGGTTCTCACCAGATCCAAGAGAGTTATCTTCTTACTCCCCATTATTATTCATATAAAAATAAAAATGTGGGAACTGGATCCCTGAAGGACAGTTTGCATGAAGAAAAGCTAAACCCAGAACATATTGAAAGACACGCAGTATTGACTGGAAGGATTGTGTGTGATGCAGGAGGGGGAAAAAAAAAAGAAAGAAAAAAAGGCAGCAATTACAGTATTTTGAAAAGACCACATTTCTGCATTTCCAGAAACTTAAAGAAGAAATAAAAACCACACTTGTGGTTATATTGCTAACTGGAAGCAGGAGAGTATTGCTACTCTGGAGCAGGGTCAGACACAACCTTTTACTGTGGCTTGTGGATGAAGGCTGCAGAAATACACTTAATGGACTGAGAAAGAGGGTGTTGAAAATCCATGAATGATAATTTGAAAAATAAGCTGCCGGTCCCAATAACTTTCTTAAACCCACATCTTAGAAAGCATTTATGCTATTTTTGGAACATTGTGAAGTCCATCAAAAAGTGCAATCAGCTTTGAATGCAATAAAATGAAAATCAGGTTTGCAATTATGGTCTGGTTAGAATCTTCAAAAAGGGGGGAAAGTTTCTTTACAGACAGAGAATTTATAATGGCTTTTGTAATGGAAGTAGTTGGTAGCTATTGCTAATCTTTGTATTTCATGAAGAATAATTGTCTTAAGGTGTTTTACTGGATTGTCTCTTAGTAAAATTTTTATTTATTCTTAAGTGGGTTAAAGCAGTTATTTTAAGTCTTTAAAGGACATTTTGTTCCCTTAGATACATGCTGAAAGAATTAAAGATGAATCAATAAAATCAAGATGTGTTTATTAGACCATAAAACTATTTCAAACATGGCATGGTATGCTGCTAATGAAGAAGGAATTGCACTTGGTCAGGTATAGGAAAGTCACCTTTCCTTATCACCCTGCCCCAGGACACTGGGTCTTAAAGAGCAGTCATGGGACAGGACTTGCCAAAGCTTTTCCTTAGTGCTTTGGAAGTCCTGTAGGTCTGTCTGCAGGTTGGGTTTCTCGCCTTGTGGTTTATGGCCTAGAAGTACTTGTCAGGTGGGGTTTGTTTGCAATGGCACTGTTTTCTTTGAAGAAAATAAATGGGGGGAGAAGGCAGCTACATCCCCGAGTAATCTGCTGCCCACCAGGTCTTTGCACCTCTTCCTCACTTTGCCACCGCCTGCTGTTTGCCCAAGCTGATGTGCTGATGTCTGCAGGCTGACACGGTCAGGGCTAGAGTTTCTGTTTCCAATAGGCATGAAAAAGCATGGAACTAGTCAGGTTAAAGATTTTTTCGAGGTATGGCTGGGCTGGAAGGAAGGGTGGTGCTTTATGCTTGTAAACTCTTATTAGAAGGCCATTTAAAATGTGTGTCAAGATACCCCAGAGACCTGGCTTGCTGCTATCTCCAGTTGCCTTTTGAAGATGGCAGTCTGAATACTGATATAGTCATCATTCCTGCAACGATGCTGAACATGAGCACTGCCAGGAGATTTTCTGAGTGGTAGTGGTCTTTGGAAAACAAAACATGGACATACAGCATGCCCTGTGTTTTTGGTGGGTATAATTTTTGGTGCCTTTCCCCCAGGTTTTTGGTTTGGTGCTGTTTTTTCCTGGGTTTTGTTTGGGTTTTTTTTTGGCTTTTCTGTGGTGGTGGTGTTAATCCAGTGATAACTTCTCTTGCAAGTTCATTCCTGCCCTTAGGCTCAGTCTCTTAAGGACATACTGTGAACTGATGCTTAATTAACCACCTGCCTCCCTGATAAGTGCTTACTCCAATATGATCCTGAAGGGGCTTTGGATAAAGGAAAACCCGGTTTTGTTATTAAAATAACTCATTTTATATTACTTCAACATGCTTGGTGTCATATCAAGGTAGGGGAATGGTATCTCTGTGACCTTTCTAGAGAACCCATTTAAGATATACGTGTTGGAGATGAAGGTTAAGGACTCTGAAGGAGTTAAGAGAGACATGCCACATGAGTAAAATCAAATCGCCCCATTTTTAAAGTATTATTTTTTTTTTCTTTGTCATGAAGCAAGATTAGTTTAAGATTTGGAAGTCAAAATGTCAACCCATAAGCCGTGATCTATGGACTTTAAACCCAGACTCTCAGCTATTGCTGTAAGTCAAGCAATCCTCAGTTTGTTTAAAGCTGAAGTGCTTCAAATTAAATGGCTACAGCAAAATTAAGTTTTCAAACCTGGCGATGGAACAGATTTAATGAAATTTCTATTTAAAGTTGTGCTGTGAGGGTGATATTATGTACTGGTACTGAGTGCCAAGTTGTGCGCCTGTGTATTAGGCGGATTGTATAATGTTGTGTGTTTGAATTTTCAGGCACGGGTATCACTCAGCAGAAGGAAATGAACACATACGAATAACGTTCACAGATAATTATGCTGTTTTTTCAGCATAAATACCTTGGAATCTACGAAGACCGTTTGTAGACAAAGGGGACACTAGTAAAATTCACCGCAATAGATTTCTCCATTCATAATGACAGGAACATCTCTCTCAATATTACTTAGCTAATGAAGGAATAGATCTGCTGTGAAGTTCCTAGGAGGCTCATTTTCTTGAGTACAGTAGTAAAAGTTAGCTGATGAATGACCTAAACTGCTTAATGTTTCCACTTATAACTTCTGAGCAGCAAGGCGTATCTAGGAGAGTACTGAAGGAGTTATCCTCAGGAGGCCCCAGTGTCCTTGTAGGTTGTCAGAGTCAATGAGCCAGGTTTATTTCAAATGGCTCCTTAAATGAACATTTATTTTGTGCCAGTAACACGTTTTTGATTAACAGCTCCTTTTGACTAATTTGCTTCCCAAAACAGCCCAATAAAGGACTCGTTTAAAACATAATTAAAAGCATGTTATTGCTAGTAGTTAATACTGATTAAAACAGGCATTAAGACAATTATCGTTGAAGGAAAGTAAGCACCCCGTAGTTAGTATAGAATCCATTCTTACAGTTTTTATGCATTGCATACAGAAGTGGGCTGCCTGCCAAACACGCAGAAGTTCTTATTCTGCACATAATTGTATTGAAGTTTGATTCCAATTAATTTGTAATGGATAAGCAATCTGACAATATTTGTGTTAGATATTTGGATTTTGGTTTTTTAGAATACATGCTCGCTTTCAACAAGATAGTTACCCCTTTCTCTTGCCTGGTTGATGAACTGACTGATAAGAAAGAAGTATACTTGTTGCTGTGCCTTGCACTGATACTTTGAAGAATGAGATTTCTTAACTGGACACAGGTTTTTGCAACTTTATTTTGTGCCTCTGCAACTTTACACTGCAACTTAATTGCTGATTTTATTTTATTTTTTTTAGTAAAAAAGCCCCAAAGCATGACCAAAATACTGACTGGCAGAGGTGGTAGTTTTTTTAGGTGCAGAAATGGAAGGCAGTCTGAAAATTGTAAGCTCTTAATGTCTTCTGGTAGGTTTTTAGGGGGGGGTATTTTTTGGTAGCTGAATGCACGGTGTTTTAGCTTCAAATATACACCAAATCCATTAGAAAATACACATAGAAAAATTTTCATTATTAAAATAATGGAATATTTTCCATCAAAGTGAAATATTAAAGGTAATCTTTTTTTTTTTTAAGATTGAGGCTCTAATTATGACCGAGTATTTAAAGAATTCTTTACAATTACTGTAGAGAAAGGAAACATAAAAATACTTGTCACCACTTTTAATCTTTACTTGAAAGTTCAACTTGTCATTGAACATGTGCATTTCTCTTTTGAATATCTAGATTCTTTAATTTGAGCTGCATTCTAGATCATACCATTGCATTTTGCAGCAAAGAAAAATGTATATCCACTGTAATCCATTTTAATTTAATGAATCGGTGAGAATGGAGGAAGACTTCTGAGGTTATTTTTAACAGTTACTTCATGCACAATTCAAAATTTTGAGGAAATTTAACTAAAGACTTGCTTTCAGCATTGATTTCAGCTTGTTCTGCCTTACCTTAATATAGCATTAATATTGGAGAACGACCAAAATTATTATACAATCTCTTAAAAAGGGACTAAAGGAAAAATTCTTATTTCTAAATGTATATTCTAATATGTTGAGATTTATATTATTTTTAATTAAAAAAAAATAAAAGGAAACTATACTAAAGGTTATTTAGCACATAGTTTTACACCTTTGGCTGTACACAGCTTGAGTGTGCTTTCAGCCTTCACATTATGCTGGATTGATGAGGGGGAGCTGTCAAAGATCTGACATGTTCTCAGGGGCCAAAGCTTTGAGTTTGAGATAAATGTTGTCTGGTGTGTAGGGAGCAGAGTGAGACCAATGTGTCACTGAAGCTTTAAAGTCTGGTGGACTTCCAAGGCAAGCATGTAATTTGCTGTCATTGGTGTCTGCGGTAACGAATCTCTGAAAGCAGCCTTCCAACCTGAAGTGGTTGTGGTGGGTCCAACATCTTCTGGATTCCAGGCTTTCACAGTAACGTCAGCTAAAAAAAAGGTTTCCCTTTTTTTTTTCAAATCTTAGCACTACTAGAGACCAAAGCAAGCTGAGCTGAGCAAGCAGTCTTGACAAATACAAAGGATATGATGTCAAACCTAATTCTGTGGCTGATATCGATGGCTTTGGGGAAGTAGCTGGAGATGGTGTGGAGCTGTTTTTCCCCATCCTGAGCTATTTCTAGAAGGAAGGTATGAAGCTTTTGAGCTTGTGAGCTGATGCTGAGAACATACCATGTGTGATCAACGGGTTTGGAATAGTTTGTTTAGGTAGTCTGTCATGTCCCTGTCCCCCCCCCCCCCCCCCCCGGCTGTGTGTGCCATGCTGCTGCATGATGTCTATGTGCTTAAAAATGCTGTTTTCCCCAAGGACACTGGGATGTGCCCTCCCGCAGGGGTGCGGGTCCTGCATCAAGGGCCCAAAGACACCAGCATCTGCTCTGCATAAAACAGCACCAAACCCATTGACATTTGGCACTATATGCTTTGCATTTCTCCTTGGTGCACCGTTGTTAGCTATTAGCTGTTTCAGTCCTTAGGTCAATGCACATGCGTTGCTGTGATCATCGTTCGTACTACATGTGTTACGTGGAGCTGCTGACAGCATCGACCGTCACAGATACCAGTAACAGCCATAACATGCTATAGCAAGGCTGGGCATAGCAATAGTATCTGAAACACGGAGCAAAGTTGCAGCTCTATGTCTGTTGACAACAGACTCCTTGGGGTGAACTATGAGCTTTGCAAGCACCCTCAATCTGGAAAAGATGAATTTTCCATTATAGACTGTATCTAAAAATAGATGCGTGTGGCAAGTGGTTAGTACCTTGCTAGGCCAGTGGTCCCAGAGCTTCTGAGGTGTAATGCTGCACTTGGGTGTGAGAGTGAAGTTTGTGACGTGTAAGTGTGGGGAACCTCTCCCCTGAGCCTGCTCATGCACACCTAAAGTTGAATCTGAAAAAAAAACTTGATCCCACATCCACTGTACAACCTCACCACCCTCTGAGGGTGGAGGTTAGCCCTCTGACCTAGGCAGAAAGACAGACCACTTTGTCTACTGAAGAGGAAAAATGGTAACGGTGGCATTGTATATAATTTAAATTGCATAATTTTTTTTCCCCAGTAATTCTTCTGAAAAAAATCAGATCTGTACGTATCCTCTTGGGGAGCTAACATCTCTTTCAGTTTATCTGTTTTAATTAAACTGTTAGTTAATTCTTGATTCTTGGGTGTAAAGACAGGGAAGGAAATCATGTGAAATTATTTCGTTACTATAGTTTAATGGATTTTTAACAATTACAGCATGAAAAGCAACAAAAATAAATAATACAGTTGTTAAAACTAATAATGTAACAAAGGTAAAAAGATGTCCCTGTAGGCTAGAAAAAGTATTAAAAAAAACAATCAGACCCCAACATCCTTACAAAGACTAGCCAGCTTTCTCCCACTAGATGGTCTGGCCATTTAACATGTTTGTAAGAACATCTGAAGAGTGTGGGGAGGTAACAAAGGTTAAAAAAAAAAAAAAAAAGGTATCCCAAGACTTTGAAATTGTAGCAAATAGGTGATGGAAATTGGGCTTAGTTGTGTATTAGGGGTGAAGTCTGGTGTTTTCACAGTGAATTAGAATTGATGGATTTTTACAGTCCTTGCAAATGCCCCTGGTGACAGAAGGGGAAGAGGTGAGGAAGGGAAAAGGGGCTGGTATAGTCCAGATAGTCACTGCCCATGGAGCTTTGCACCACCCCTGTTTCATACAATTTACATCATGCTCAGGTTGCACGCTATCCAGTACATCCTCATTAACCTCCACTATCCTTCCCATCCTTTGATACAAGACACAGATATCATTCCCTTAGTTTATGGACCACCCTTGTAAGATGTCCATTGAATTCATTTAGTCCATGACTTTGGGCTCCATCTCTTAGGTGGTCACTTAGGACAGGAGAGGTGGTCAGCTGCATGGAGTTATTTGGCACCAAAACCATCTCAGTTGGGCTACTGCTGCACTTGCACTGTTTCTTGTAAGGCTTGTCCTCCTTTTGTTCAGGTGGATCCTCCTATAGTCTTTCCTGTAACACACAACTCGAATCCCAGGTTACAACAATTTAAAGGTATATCCATTACAGTCTCCACCCCTGGTTCCTTTGGACCAGACTATTGGGTTTGACATTGTAATGAACTTCTCCCTTTGCCCCTGCTCTGGCTTGGACTTATTCACAGCCTGCAGTCTCTTAGGGGTGTACTCGCTCCAACTGGATCCTTATCTATCTGCCACAGTCTATTCAGGTGTAGTTTGGCTGAGTCATTGACTTATCCATAGCCACGGCCACTTTGAGATGCACTTGTTCCAGCATGACCTTCTCCATGGGCCACAATGCCTTCAGAGAGAAACCTGAGGAACCTCCAGTGTGTCCTTACCTACCGCCACAGTCCCTTCAGAAATGACCCTGCTCCAACATTACCCGTGGCTGCAGTCCCTGCAGGGATGTATCTGTTCTGCTGGGGGCTTATCCATGGCCACATGCTTTGAGGTGCTCCAGCACGACCCAATGCACAGATATTGATGCTTCAAGGTGTACCTGGTGCACCAGGGACTTGCCCACAGACACAGGTGCTTCGAGGTGTCCCTTCTCCAGTGTGGACTTATCCTTGGACGATAGTCCCTTCAGAAATAGACCTGCTGTGGCATGGATGTTTAGAGGTAGATGTGCTCTGGCATGGACTTATTCACTACCACAGGTGCTTCAGAGTGTGTCCTGCTGCCACGTAGGCTCTTCCACAGGTCCCAGTCCCTTTGACTCAGGTTCACACTGGAGCTCCAGCCTGTCCAGTACAGCAACACAGAAACAGCAGCCGTGCCCTGTCCATCTGCCAGCCCAGGTTCATGGCCATTGCTGTTATCAAAATGTTCCCGAGCCTAGCGCAGTAAGGTGATAAGTCGCGCAGCAAGCAGCGAGAGCAAAAAGCTGCCACTGATGAGCACTAGACTGTAATATACAGTAAGGCAAGTGTGTCAAATAACAGCTAAAAAACAATAACGCTATACATTTCATCTAGCACGTTCCAATGAAATCTGTGGTTATCTCCAGCCCTTCAAGCCCCACTTTGGGTGTCACAAAGGACTGTTGTGGTTCTACCCCAGGTGGCAGCTAAGCCCCACAGCTGCTCCCTCCCTCCTTTCCTCCCTGGTGGGATGGGGGGGAGAATCAGAAGAGTAAACGTGAGAAAACTCATGGGTTGAGATGAAGACAGATTAATAGGTATAACAAAAGCCATGCCCACAAACAAAGCAAAATGAGGAATTGGTTTACTGCATCCCGTTGGCAGGTAGGGGTTTAGCCATCTCCAGGACAGCAGGGCTCCATCATGTGTAAACAGTGACTTGGGAAGACAAATGTCATCACTCTGAACATCTCCCCCTTCCTTCTTCTTGCTCCATCTGTATGTGCTGAGCGTGACGCCGTATAGTATGGAACACCCCTTTGGTCAGCTGGGGTCAGCTGTCCTGGCAGTGTCCTCTCCCAACTCCTTGTGCCCCCCCAGCCTCTTTGCTGGCCGGGTGAGAAGCAAAAGCATCCCTGAATTACCAACACTGTTTCCAGCACAAATCCAAAACAGAGCCCCGTACTAGCTACTATGAAGAAAATTAACTTTATCCCAGCCAAAACCAGCACAGGGTAATAAGGCTTTCAGAATGATGCTGGCATGCACTCCTAGAGGGACTAGGTAACAGATGAAAACCAGGACTACAAAGTTCTGGTTCTGACTGAAAACCAAGAAGATATAATTTGAGATTTTGGAGAATGGTTTCAAGGAACCACAGAGGTTAACTGATTTATTTAGATTGAGAGACAAAAATAGATCTGCCACCAGCACAAGGTACTAGAGGTGTGCAGAGCAGCCTCTGACCTTGCAATGGGATGTGGAGGGAAATTCTGGGAGGAAAAGGAATGAGAAAGAAAACAGGAAAGATTATTGCATTTTTCCCATTTTCCTAATGAGAACCTGGGCAGGCAAGAAGAGAGAACAGGAGAGAGGTGTCTTTTAAAGGTGGAGGGAAAGCTGGTTGACCTGAGGACCCAACAGAGTTGTCTGAAGACCTTTGTGGGAGGTGGCCATGTCCCTGGCTGCAGGGCTGCCTGGCTGCAGGGCGAGTGGAGCAGAGCTGCCAGGGGTGGTGGGACAAGGTGCAAGTGGAGGAGCCTTCCCCTCATGCCATGAAGCTCACAGATCACAAGGAGGAGCAGAAAGCACCAGCCAGGTCCCAAAGCAGGCTGCAAGGATTGTCACGGGGATGAGGGAGAACTGGGCAAAATCTTCTGCAAGTGACTTGAGTCTGGTAAAATAAAGCCCAGGAGTGAGGACGTGGACAGATAGCTGTGCAGAGACCTTTCTACTTCAGCCTTTGAGCTTTCTCTATTTGAAAGTTAAATTCCTAATTTTATTCAAAAGCTTGGCTTTCTTGTGTTTAAAAGACTTTCAGTCTTCAGGGATCTCACTGTAGGTGATGGCTTCAGCAGATCCACTTCAAAGCTTTGGCGGATTCAATGTCCTATCATAGCATACACTAATTAGCGAAGCTGTGGGCCAAACTCCTGTGGGATATAACCCAACAGATACAATAGTATTATACTGGAATTAGTCCACTAAACCAAAACTGTAAACCTGCATGCACAGAAGTCCATGGCAAATTTTCAATTCCAGTAAATACAGGCTTGGGATTTAATGAAGAGATTGGAAAAATCTTGTGAATATTCTAAGATTAGAAATAAAAGATCTGGAGCTCTTTTATGTCAGAAGGAGAAAAAATGTTTGCTTAAAAGCTCATGGTATATTAGAATAACAATATGAAACCACTCTGTTGATAATAAGATATTCTCATATTTGCTCAACTTAAAAGAAAACAGGAGATGTGTAATGTGTATAAATGTATAAAAAGGGGATTCCTTGCTTTTATCCAGAAGTGGGGAAAAAAAGGAGTAATATGTGAGAGAAAGCAGGTTAAAAAAAAAAATGCTATGCAGTCGAATAAATTTGTTATTCACCATTTTAATGTATAGTGTTATTGCTGATGTCAGATGCATTTAGCATTTGCCAGTCTGCTATAAATGAAAATGAAGTGCGTCTATCTTAAAACTTTTATAGCAGAAATAGTAAGCTCTAAAAGTATGTGTTTTGACACCTGTGCTTCCACACCCATTCAGAAAGCAATTGCATAGCAAAATGCTTGAGGAGATGTCCTTGCTGTGGCAAGCCTTCTTCTCGGTTCTGCGCAGGCTAATAAGGCTATGCCTCTGTTGATACGTTTTAGGAGGAGAGTGTATTTGGAAGGAGAAATTGGATGCTGAGCTTTTGTTGTGATAGCTCTAAGACTCTGTATTTTGGCTTAGAGTTCTAAGACTCCATTTGAAGAAGGAAAAAAGGAGAGAAACCAGCAGAAATTATTCAGGTGTCAAACAAAAATCTCTTCCAAGAATAAGATTTATTTCACTCTGTAACCCCTTGCCAGAAGTTTGTGTTTTTGGGAAATGAAAATTTCTGTCTTGGTGGTATTAGTAAAGCAAAACCAGCTGAGTACATTCAAACAATGGACAGAGTATGTCTCTGCTAATTTTGAATTTTCTGGCTTTTGTCACTGTATGTCACAACCATAATTATTATTTAAACATAGAGGTGAACTGCAAAACGTAAATGAAACTTTAGCTGAGAAATGTATGAAATAAAAGTTCCTGCTAAGTTGTACAAACCTTCAACATGGCTGCATATTTTAATTTATCCTTCTTTAAAATTTGGTATCTGCCATCTGAAATTACCCCAGTGTAATGAGAAAATCCCAATGAAATATCTATGTACCAGCAAAAAGTAAGTTTAGAAGGCAGTGGCTGGGGAATTTGGCCACTTCCATGGGCTGAATGGTGAGCAGAGATTTACCATCTCAGCAGACAGTCTGATAGCCTGGTCCTCACCTGAAAGCGTGGTCCATTGCTGGGGGTCAGGCTTTCCTCCTGTCTCCCTTCCAGCTGGCAGATCACTTCTTCCAGTTAACATGCAGCACTATGGTGTAACCATAACTCCACAGTTTGGGGCTTTTCTCATCTGGAGAGCTTCACGTTTTAACAAAATTGCAATTGAGTGAGGTTTTTTGTTTTGTTTTTAAACACTAAAGAATAGCCTGTTTGTAGCAGCATGTGTATATATATATATAAAAAATCTACGCAAATATGACCTCTATTTTAAAATTGGTAATTTGGAATAATGTGACTTTACAACTGTCTTCACATCAGCTTTCTGATGCAAGCAGGTTTGCTGCTGGGACTGTTGATGGTCTGCAGTGCTTGCTCCTCTCAGACTTTGGGACTGTTGGCAAGAATTGTTTAAACTGTTATCGGTTTGTTAGAAAAAATGCTTACATTGTAGGATTCTTTTATTTTAGCTAATGTGTCTTAACGAAGGCAAAAAAACCTTGCTTTGTGGACACTCATTTCAATATCGGGAGACAGCACTTGCCATTGTCACATATATGTACACAGATGTCAATGTGAAAAACCCACCTGAAAGCTTAAAACCTATGTACGTGTTAGAAAAAAAACTCAGATATTTTTTAACTGTACGTATAGGTACATATGCATGAAGAAAAAAATTGATGAATTTGCACTCCCCGTTCCAGTACGCTTTACCCATCTCTAGCAATCCAGCTTCATCGTTCCTACTCTGCAATACTGGGGCTATTTCCAGCCACTCGTAGCTCCTATTCATGTGCTTAGAGAGTGCACAGATGATAGGCCAGACGTGTGCAGAGTTATTTCCATCCCTGATAGACTTGTTGGGCTGCAGGAAGGAAGAAGCCTGCCTTAGCAATTGCAACCCTTATCTGGGCTCACCCTAGCATGGCAACTATGGAACTTGTCTAGACAGGCAGTATAAATTGCTATGATAGATGATGACCAATAATTCGTATTAACCCACTCTAAGCTAATGGGAGCTAAAAAGAATATAGCAAAGGTTCAGGGATCTTGATGTGGAGTCTTTGTTACCTTTACTACAACACCTCTCTGCTGTTAAGAGCATACGCACCTTGGTGTTGCTGGGTTGTGAGCTGATGGTTCTGCTGTGTGTTTTGCAAACGTCTCTGTAGTGTGTTTTAATTGTGAAACCAGCTCCTCATCCTGTAAAATCTTATGCATATGCTTAAAACTGAGGTTAAACTGGAGAGAATGCTTTCTTCTGATGGGCTGCACCAGGAGACAAGAACTCTTTTCTTTTGTGTTTTTCTTCATAACCGGGAGTGGTGTTTTGCTACTCATAGTTTTTGTACAAGGACTTTAGTTAGAAGCAGCAAGGGAAGACCAATGGAAAGCTTGAAGCAGGGAATCAGGTCACCTCTCAAACAATATCTCATATCTATACAGTTAATATAAAAAGATAAAGGGGCTTTTAAAACTAGGCATATTCAACATTCTTGTTATATTGTAGAAAGAGCCCTTTCTTGCAGCAGTTGCTGTGCTGGGTGCTTAAGGAGACCACAGCTGCAAGAAAACCTTTCCTAAAAACCTAAGAGTCTTGGCCTGAGCTTGGTTCCATACCTGGGAAACGCAGGGTTACTTTTGCATGCAAGCAGTGGGCAAAGTGGATTTCAGGATGGATTAGACATGAGACATGCTTCAGTAATCATCAAATAATTTCATGAGGTACCTTCCTTAACTGGAGGGAAGTCTGGCCTTTGTGTGGTTTTGTAAAAGCTATTCTTACGTGTCTGTCCCTGAAAAATAGTTCATATGTCCATCCTGAGAAATACCCTTTTGTTTTATCTGATGTATCTGTTCGAGTAAGCTTTAAAATGTTATAAAAGAGAATCCTGAATAATGAAAAAAAAAATATTGGTAACAGTAGGCAATATGATATTAAGTCACTGCTGTTCATACGCTCTGGGTCTCTGTTGTATTTCCTTTTTTTCTCTGGAACAAACTAAACAGACTTTGGCAACACAGGATCTTATAACATCAAACTGTACTAAAGGCAGATTTCCACAAAGTGCTTGCACAGCACAGAAAGTTTAAGTGTTGGCACTGAGACAGGTTTGTGTGGTACAGAAGAATTCTTATATTTGAATGTTTCTATCTTACAAGCCTTTATATGTCAAACTTTAAGTGGAATTGACTGTTTATCCCAGTTGATTTTGACTAGTGACGCCTTCCAGGTTGGAGGGCGCTCACTTCACTCTGTTTCCCATCAGCACTCCTTGACTACCGGCATGTGGTGCCAATTTGTTCCTTCTGTACAGAGAAGAAAAGAAGTTTGGATTTAATTTTAAGCCTTGACACAAGGTTTAATTTGCTAAAAAGGGGAGCTGTGCCGTTGTAAATCTTGGAGGAGACACCAAGGTTGCAAAAATTGTCAGCCCAATCTGTTTTGAGCACCATTTCAGTCGTTCTATTAAAGGAACAATATTCCTTTTCACAGCTTGTTCAGCTGTATCAAACCACACAGGTTAGCGTGTGGTTGGCTATTTATTGTACCTTTTATTGCTTTCTGATCAAGTTCTTATGATAAGAGGAAAATTTATGTGCTGAAAATGATTTATCAATGCATTAGAAGGAAAAAAAAAGTTACTCTCTTTCAGGTGACTAGACCTCAAAGCACAGCAGCTTATGGCTTTGCCAGAGAGATTCACAAAGACAATAAAATCGTGTTGCCATTAAAATCTCCCTGAACTTACAGAAGTGAGTACATCACAGATCTACAACCAGTCTTTTGAGAAGAACCCCGTGGTAGAACGTGATTTTGGCACGTGTTGGAATTTCAAGTATCTTTTTATTGAGTCAGAGCACACATAGCTATGAAGACTAGTTGGGCCTGTGGGCAGATCCTGATCTTGGTTAGGGTGATGTAAATGGTCTCTCTTCCTTCACTGCCGTATGCTGTAGAAGAGGAGAGGTTTAGCATGAGACTCCACAGCTCTGCTGAGAAGGCGAATTTGGTCATAGTCTTCAGCTGGGTCAGGGTTTCAGCCTCTGGACTAATTCTTTGTGAATGTTTTCTGATCCGTGATGATACTGCCAGGGAAGGGCAGTATGACATGATGGGATTTTGTAAAGATTTGTTTAAACTAGTCTGATTTAAAAAAAGAATAATAATTCTGTAGTGGGTTAAAACTCAGAATTTTGAAAGTGTACCAGGAAAGCTATAATACATTAATGTACATTAAACATACAATATCTTACTTCAGTCCTTTTTTTATTTTACTTTTTAAGAAGTACATGTCTGACCCAGTAGTTCATTTATGCTCATTTGTCATGTAAGTCCTTTTTATTTCTTGGATTAAGCGTTACAGACCATATAAATCATAGCTGCTCTTTTGGCACCGCTCCAGCTCATGTTGTCAATCTGGGCAATGTGTGTGTGTAATGCTTTAAATTCTGCAAAACAGTAATCTTTTGTTAACTTTAACTTTGTGCTACGACTGACTTAGTTTTGGGGATAGCTTTCATTTTTCCATATAACCTGGGTGACTAATACTGTGATTTTACTCTTTTAAAAAGCTATTTAATTATAATGTAAAAAAACCTTGGTTCATTCTAAAATATGAGCATTATATTATCTTACTGCTTATTCTTGTTGCGAAGAAAGCCTAAACCCCTTTTGGAATCAGAAAAGAAAACCCAGTGAACCCTATAACCCCTTTTGCTATCTTCCATTTACTGCTGTTTCTAAGCCATGTATCTTTTCATCTCATTAACATGTGTTCTCTTTTTTCTTCCTGTGATACGGTTGACTGGGTGGGTAGATGTGTATACCCTGAAATGTTTTCCAGTATTAATCAAATTGAACTGTGATGTAGTATTATAGAGAAAAGAGGAGAAACTAGAGATGTGCCATAAACTGGACCATTTATCAAAACCTGTGCTTTCTGTTGGGTGTATGTAAGTGGAATGAAACGGGACCTGGTTCTAAATTTCTAATGGCTTTGCTACACACAACAAGAACTACTAAGGTTTTGCCAGAACAGAAGGGAATGTGGATCTTATTTTGTCTTTGTCTGAGAAATGGGGTGGAATCAAGGTTGGACAGGGAGGGTGGGAGCAGACACATCCTCCCACGTGAGCTCAGGAGCACGCGGGGCAGCAGCCAGCACCTCTCATCTGTGCAATTCAAATATCATCCCCTATAGCCCTCAGCGCAAATGTTTTGATTCTTTCCAGACTTAAATCCGTGCTCTATGTTGTACATCATATGCCTGTTCCAGATTACAGGATTTATGGAGAGGAGGTGTTGGTTGCTTTGCAGGGAGTTGTGTAGCCAGCTTATCTGTGTGCAGCTCCTTACTTATCAGCTCTGTCTCCGAGATCTTTTTCTCCTGGTATTTATAATAGGATAGCTGCTACTCCTGAAGGTGAAGGAAGAGTGCAGTTAGATGGACTTCTACAGCTTCTCTGATTACTCTGTGCTTCACTCTGACTCCTTAGTGGAAAGATGCATTTAAACCTTTTGCTGCTCAGTCAGCAATACCATTTTCTGAGTGTGTAGGTATCGCTGATGTCAGGCATATAATGCCCTTAACTCCATCAAAGATGTTTTAATTAGACATAAAACAAGACCACTTAGAAACAACACACCACTTCTAAAATTCAACCTGAATTTATGAAATTCTACTATATTCCAGTAAAGAAGACAGGTGCTGCAGAAGTGACAACTTATCTGAGCTTCATCATTCCAATTTCTAGAGCTCAGTTTACTACACCATAAGTTACACCAGCAAGCATTAAGCTTTTATTGCAAGGGGTTTGTGCTTGATGATAGCAACATAAGTTTCAGCACATGGAATGGTCTGTCTGTGCATCGGTCTGGGCTGGGAACTGGCCTCAGATATGAGCGCACCCCTTGCTGGCTCCTGCTGAGAAAATCATGGAGACCGGGTGCCAGCCCTCCCCCGTGTCAGGCATGGGGATTTAAGTCAGCTGCCGAAATCTGGCTTGAGCCCTGAGCACTCCCACTATCCTGCCGACAGCAGGAGATGCTGTTAGAGAGGGGGAGCTTGTCCTCAAAGGAGTCCTCTCCTGCCTCACTTCTTATCCCAATTGCCCTAATGTTTCCATGTAGGGTGAGGTGACGGCTCTGTTTGGGACTAGAGTGATCTGCAAGGTCTTGTGATGAAGCACAATGTTGTTTACCTGCAACAAACACAGAGAGAGAAATCCTCTCCCACGTGGCTGCCGGGAATGTCTCAGGCATCCTCATCCTCCGCTGGTCCCCACAGACAAATTGCATTTGTAGGCATGCAGTGTTTGTGCAATTAATCAAGCATGCTCTGAAGCCAGTATAATTTGGAAAGCTGACCATTTATAGAAGATTTGTCGTTCACTGACCGCAGTTACAATTATCTAGAAGAACAGATAGGTCAGATTTATTTAATTTGCTTTTTTTGGTAAAAGCAGTATATTCTGTTAAAATTGGCTAGCAAAAAGATTTGTTTCCATGTGGGTGTGTATTCCAACACTGTGGAAAAATGGTTATTTCATAAGCTTGAACATCAGTCTTTGGCTTTACACAAATTTTAAATTATATTCCTAAGAGTTTGTAATGGGAGCCAAGAGTTATTTTCTGGTTATTAATCTTTCTCCCCTATCCAAAAACATCCCCAAACTTTGTTTAGCTGTACAGTCTCTTCAGTCTGTTGATTGTGCTGTACTGGGGCTGAGAATGTTTCAGTTTATGTAACCAGTCTCTCTGTTTAAATTTCAGTGACAGATCTTTTCATTTTGTTTACGGCCAAATAACAATGCAAACGTGTCATGCTCCAGCCATAGACGTGGTGTGCGGTCATTGAAAAGGGCATTCACCAAACTGATTTCTCAGTCTTTTATCCCCTTAAAACTTATTAAAAGCATTTCATTGTTATGTGTGGCTATTAGTGAGCAAAACTAAGCTTTCCTTATTTACACAGGGATGATAGTCAGACACTATGTTTTCCCAGTTATTAGTTGTTTGATTAATCGGAAAGCTGTGTTATTACAGCATTTTTTTAGATTGCAGTTAAGCAGAAAACCCACACATGGCATAATGGTAAAATGTTTTACTGCAAACCCAAATACTTAACTAAAATCATATCTTTAATCTGTTTATAGCATTGCAATATTTAAATTGTTTGCATGTGTTTGATTATAAACTTTTACGTAGATATATTCATGTTGTAGTATTTGGTAATGCAAACGTCAATGTGAGGCAGCTTTCTGGGCATAATTAATGCTAAATGACAATTTGCAAGTGAATTCATCTACTCTTTTCTGGGTTTTCCATCTGGTCCCTTTCATGCAAAGATGTCCAGTCAGCAGTGTTCAAGTTGTTTTCAAAATCCTTCCCCAACCTGTTTACGCACAGAAGACTCTTGCTATTTATCCTCAATAAGGTTTCCTAACCTTCCAAGCAGCTTCTTTCTGATCTTCTAGAAAACTATAGCAACTTCTTGTTGTTACAGGATAATAAATCTCAAGTTTTTTTCCCTAGTATTTTAATGCAGATTTTTGAGGTATGTTAATGACGCAGTCTGAGCTTAGGCTCTATTTTTGGCTACTGCAGAAAAAACCCACGTCCTAAAATCCTGTTCATAAATTCATCAGCCTCTGTCTTGAAGCCAGTGGAGTATTTTCCTTCCATTGCTTTGCCTACGGTGCGGAGCACTGCGTGGCTATGTGGGAATGATGTTCCTCTTGTGCTTCACCAGTGTGTTCGAGTATCCAGCCTAAACTGAATGACAGCAAGTTTATTTCCATTTATATCTGTGCCAAGATTAAGATCTCTCCTCATTTACTTGTCTGCTATCCTGAGCAGTCGTGTTCCTCATCCGCTACTGCTTTGCCTATGATTAATATGCTACCTTGAACTTTTACTTTGTATAACTATATTTAATTACATTTATATTAACCTGGTCCTCAAGAACACACGATACTTTTATAGGAAATATCGCTGCTTTTCTGTGTCTGGATGAATCCTGTGAACTTCAGTATCACCAGGAGACTTCACCACGCTCCTACTCTTTACAGCAATATCATAAACGAAATGTAAAGGCTTATTTTCATAATCTTATTTAAGGAACGTCCCCAGTATCTTCCCTCCAACTCAAGAGCATAACATATTGAGGTTGGTACTTCATATTGTTTATTTTTTATTCCTTTTTTCTGCTTTCCACCTCATTTCCTTCAACTTCAGTTTCTCCTTGATGAGTGCTGTGTTTACAACAGATTTTCATGGTTTTAACAGGGTTGACAATCACTGCCTTGCAAAAACATTTACCATTTACCACTCTTTCCTTATTGAGAAATACAAAGAGTATAGGGCTAGCATATGTTTAAGACTCCCCAGATAATTATTTTCTTTTCCCTCCCTCACTTAGAAATTTTGTCTGCATGAAATTCAGCGAATTAAATACATTTGTTCAGCATGTCTGGACATCTGACAGCCTGGGAAAAGCAGTAGATCCAAATGGTCCCCTGGACATCTGGAAATCCTAGAAATGTCATCTGCAGAGAACAAGTGCAGTGCAGTTTGTGTTTTCCAGAAGCATCCAACCTGCTGCTGGAGCAGTGCCTGCACAGTCGGGGCACGCGTGGTGAATCGGACTCTTCCTGGAGTCATGAGGCTTATGGACCGTGTATGATGTAGGGCGTGCAGGCAGGCTGCTCTGTGGAAAATACCCAACGAAATCTGGTGGCAACCATCGCTTACTCCACTCTACTATGTGCATGTTCTGGAAAAAAAGAAAGAAAAGCTGTTTCAGTTTTTGTCTTGTATCCCCACTTGTGGTTTTGAGATGTGATGGGAATGAGTAGCCCCACATAGGGAGAGAGTACTTAAACTCTATCTGTGCCATAAACTAGAACACATCTTTATGTGTTTGATTTGTTCCTTTTTTTTTTTTTCTTTTTTCTCTACAAAACTTTTGTCTCTTTTTCTTAAAATTTTAATTTGGGTATTACCCAACCTAGAATGCATCTTCAAAACTATTCTTATAGCCCAGCGTCTGGCTGTGGCCAATACGGAACTCTGAAATGGAGGTTGGTCTGTAGGAGCCTTCTTAACTTCTCTGAATATAGTATTTTATGTGTCAATAACAGTCTCCGCAAAGGTGAGCATCCAGCCTAATGCTGAGGTGGAGACCAGAAGCCAGATAAATAAAATTAAAAATGTGAGGCCCTGCTGTGGAGATAGCACAGAGAGCAAAAATTCCACGAGGTGACTAAAAATCACTTGTCTCGAGCCTATGTAATCAAATACCTCCAGCTACTGGGTGACAGATTATTATGGCCGGTCTATTTTATATAACAATTTTTGTAAAGGTGCTGAAAATACTTTAAGTATACTTTTGGGAAATGAGGAAGAACACGGGAAAGATTTTGAATAAACCACTGGGAAAGCAAACCCCTCAGATTTCCAAGAAACGCTCTTTTTCTCTGGAAAGAAAACAAACGTACTCCATAGTCCTGAACAAATGCATGTGAAGTTTGGGTGACTAAAGGATTAATTCTTCCCCTGCATCAAAACCAGAATCAAATACCCAAAATGACAACTATATTAACTACTCAGCACCTGAGGATGCTTAATAAGTGGTTATTTCTGAGAGGAGAATGTGTAGCAGAACTATCTAGCAAAGAGAAATCCCATTCACATGCTTCAGAAAAATTCAGGCCATGTCTCGAAAGGAAAGTTCTCGAAAAGCTCTGGTAAGAAAACAGAAGCTGTGCATCATGCCATGTGGTATTAAAGAATTTAGAGAGCACACTAAGAAGTTCCATATCAATGCTTCTTCTTAAATATATTCAACAAAGGGACTATTTTCCTTTAACATTTTCAAATTTCAGCTTTCTGCCCCTTCTGCTTTTTAGCAGAAATACTGCTCCAAAAACTTGCACAGTTATAGCTTTTAGTGTAAAATCCCTGGATTTCTTGCTTTTTTATTTTCCTGCTTCTCAATTGGTTTAGAGAGAATTTTAAAGTTATAGCCTAAAAACTGAATATTAAAAGAAAGAGATTATAAAAGCAATTGTAGAAAAGTTTGGCAACTTATAACTTGTAACTTTTGTAATAGCCACAGCAGAACTGCATATGTGAACGTGTCATTTTGCTCTCCCACAGTGCTCTAAAATGAAAGAAAATAACTTATTGAATCTGATTTCTTATCAGTACAAAATACGTTGCCAATAATGATGGTTGAAGAAAGAAATTCAGGCTCTCAGGCCCCTTGAATAAAGCATTTCAGAGACTCCTCTGATTAATCTTTCTTGACTTTCAATTAATGTTTGTTGAATCTTTCATGTCTAGAAGTGTAAATCGGTCAAGGAAAATGCTTTGGGATTTGTTGTTTCATCTGATTCCTTGGAAAAACCTTAACAACTGGCCACTGGGATTGAGTTGCCTCGTACAGGCTGGTTATGGGAATTCTCCAGCTCATGTTTGGATTATTTCCTACTCCTAATCAAAGCTCACTGCTGTAACTTACGTAAATTGAGAGTTGTTGTTGGTTTGTGTTTTGGTTTTGGGTTGTTTGGGTTTTTTTGGAGGGGGGATTTTTTTTTATTTCTTTTTATTATTATTTTTTAATAAGAAAAAATAATTACCGCATGTGTTTCTCTGGGTCTGGCTTACACAGAGGTCAGAACGGATCATTCTAAAGTCATTCTTGAAATGTTGGAGGGCAACAGAACGTTACACAGCAACAGCAGTCTCAACCTTCAGACAGATCAACAATAAGTTTCACTTGTGATTTGATTTTGTTTGTTTCCTGACACTTCTTCCCAGAACTTATTTAATTGGAATTTTTCTTGTAGGTCCAATGAGATCTTTGAAACAAATCCAATGAAAAATTTTGAAATGGTGGTTTAATGAGATTTGTGACAAAATTGTGTGTTTCCATAATGCATATTTTTGTTCATAAGCACACAAAAACCTGCAGCAATAGAATAGAAAATTTTTGAATGGCTCAGAAAAAATCGTGCTTTCCTGGGCATATTAAGTAAATTTTCTATACGTTACGATTTTAACAATATAACTAAAATGCATGATAAACTTAAAAAACTAAATTTGAGGAAAGCTACACTTTAACCACACTGGCTTCCCATCTGCTGTAATAGATGGGAATTTTCTCTATCCTCTCAATTGTACGCTTTAAAACCTGTTAGTGTCACTGAAGATTATACGAGTGTTTCTACAGAGAAATTTAGTCTATATTTTACATATATGAAATTGTTAGAAATTGTATCATGTTCCTAAAATGATTGCTGTGGGACAGCTAATATCCAGCTAACGCATGCAAAGCTGATTTTAGACCGTCCAAGGTAAAACTAAGGAGGGAATGAAAAGGTGTGAAAGCAAGTCTCTTTTGCTCGAACAAAGCAAATGCTGGGGGGTAAAAATAAATATATAAAAGAAATAGAAGGATGTGTGTTTTATCCCTCGCTTCCCACAGTTGCCATTTGGTGCTGGAGGATAGCTATACAAGCTCTCCTGAGCTAGTGGGTTGTGTTGCAAGGGTCTGGCTTCTAGATAAAAAGGAGGTTCCCTTCCCAAGGTGTGTTTGGAAGTTATCCACAGTTATCCTCTGGAATGAGGAAAGATAATGGAAAAACGGACTGGCACCTAGAGAAGGGAAATATTTTCAGTTGTACAGGTGGAGTTTCCATTAAAAATGAAGTTTCATTATGCTCAAAATTCTCTGGTGTCCTGACAGCTGTAGAAAGGATAATCTTAAAATAACTCATATCCTTGATCTCCACCTGCTGTAGTTATATGGTATGCATTGTGACACACAAACACGTATAAATTGTTCTGTGATCATGTGAAAACACAACAGAGCAAGAGTTTTTGTGAGGGGCAGGGAGGAGGGATGGCCCGTGCTTTGCTCCTTGCCTCATTGCCAGTGGGCTGATGCTTTACCTCCAGCTGAGAGGTCAAGTGTGTGGTCGCCTCTGTAGCTGGTGCCAAGCGATACTGCTGCCCTGCTTCTGCAGCAGATGTATTTAATCTCAAGATGCTTTTGGTATCATCTAACCTGGGGCATGGAAACCTCAGTACGTTTCCCAGCCCAGGTGTCATTAAATGTGATACAATTGGATTATCGAAGAATGCAGTTGACAAAAGGCACGTATTATTTGTAATTTGTATTAGTGATAAAAATTGCTTTAGACTGAAATTTCAGAAGCATGTCTTCGTGTCATTTGTCGTACAACACATCTGATAAGGAAAACCAGCATATTGTATTGTTGTAATATTTAAACATTTTTAATAGTTGCATGCATAATAATATTCCCCTTTTTATGTTGCTTCCAGAAAGAAATTAACACTTCTATTTTTCAACTCCCTTCTCTGATGTATGGGGTTTTTTCTTTGCATTTTATTGGTGTACCATTTTAACAATATAAACTGCTCAAACTGACTGCTTTTTCTTGCATATGGAACTTTTATTAGAAGACGTTCATGAGTGGGTTTTATTAGAAATGAAATCTGAAAACTTTGTTGACATATTAAACTATGCTCAGACTACATCTTTTTACCATAAAGCACTAATGTCTCTCTGAACTGTATTTCCCTCAATAGAATATTTAGAAAATAAAAGCACAACTTAATTTTACTTTTAAGCATGCTTAAATGAACTAATGATAGTGCACTTTACCGCATATATTGTATATCCCAGATGTTGTAATGCTGCACAGTACTATTTAGAGTATTGATTTTTTCCAGGCAAGGCTTTTTTTTTTAAAAAAAAAAAAAAATTCCTCCAGAAGTATATTACTTTGACTATACACTCTGCTATACTGCATGAGATACTGAAAATATCTGGTTTTCCCCAAATTACACAGTGAATTATATTTTATCTATAACATTACATTAAATGCCAGTAGATACAACAAATGTGACCTGCAGTGTGAAGCATTAATTAATGATTACGTTAAAAATATTTGATTATTTTTACAGTGATCTAATATAGTGGTATGATGTGGGATTACTGAATTATCGAAACATTATGAAGCTTTTTATGAGTAATTCAGGGCATTTTAATTTCTACACCACCACCACCACCCCCGCCATTAGATGTCAAAAAACTAAGAAATTGGTTAAAATTCTGCTAAAGTTCCTTAAAGAAAAAGGGGGATTTTAGGTAGAGTAGGCTGTCCCAGTGGTCCCTTATTATTTCCTCTCACACTGATGGTATTTCTAGGGTCTGTTTTGTGCTACAGGCTGAGGCTTGGTAAATATATATTTCTGTTTTAGTGGTGGTTAACATAAAGTACAGATGTTCCAAGATAATGAGCTGAGACCTAGGTGGGAACTCCTGGTATAATCACAATTTAATTATAAAGTTTATCTAAATACAGCAATATTATTAATTTATATTAACACAAACCATTGCAACATCTAAGATACTGGTAGTTCTTATTTTCTTTTTCTGTTTGGCAAGTTTCCCCCTTTGCATATGAAATAATGGTTTATTTTTTGATTGTAACAACATGTTATAATACAGATAATATTAAAGGGAATGCCAGCTTCAGACTTTCTGTGTATGCCCTGTGCTGCTTTCCTCTACTGAATACTACGTTTGGACTGTTTTCACACAGATGCTTAAGGTGTTCTGCTCATCTGTTACTAGTACCGCAGAAAGACATTTCATGTGCACCAAACAATTAAAAACATTTATAACACCTAAATGGTGCTATTCCTTCAAGTCTTAAACTCAGTTGCATTGTGATGCTGCTCCCTCTGCTATTGCTGAATCTCCCACCAAAGAATTTTGCTAGTTCCCTCTGGCCAAATAACACTTCTGGAGTTATAAAATATATTGGGTCTATTTTTTCTTCCCTTCAATAGGCAAAGTTTAACAAGACCAAAGCCTGCTGGACAAATAAAAAGAACTAAAGAATTGAAAGAACTTGCAGAAAAAGCAGTTTCAGGCTTCTTTAATTATCCACGGATGCCAAAAGGCACAACAAGGAGGAGATTCCTATCAACAGTGTGACAGATATTTTTTTTATTCTATAGTGATCCTGTCAGTAAAAGAAATTTAATATAGACTCTCTTATCACTCTCTACCATCTCATTTAAGCATGCAGGTGACCAAGTAATGCACCCCAGGAAAATTCATCTTCTTGGGATCTGTAATTTTCTGACACAGAAAAACAAATTGTGCTGGGAAAAGGGATGAGGAGAAGCAGTGCTTGTGCAGAGGAGTTTTTTTGCCATGTACATTATTTCTAAATACAGCAGAAATTACAAGACCAGTAACATTATGCTGTTGCGTGTTTGACTGTTGAGAGGTTTGCAAGCTTATCTTCACTTGTTGGATAAAACATAAAAGGCAGGATATTTTGTAGCACCATTTATTTATTTAGAGGCTCTATAGAGAAGATTTCTTCCTCCAACAGCCTAGGTTATAATCTGTGCTCTGGGAATTTGGACTTATCTGCAAATCTTAGTGGTGGTACCACTTTGCTATTGATGGGGACAGCCTCCAGCTTGATGTCTGCACTACCTGGGTTCTTCTGCTCAGCATGCTGCTCCCTTCCCTCCATCCCAGGCTCTCAATAAATCCCTTTTTATAGGACAGTTTCCACAGATCTCAGCTACTTGCCTAATTCTTGAACATGAACTCTCTTTTGAGTAGGTAGTCCAGATGTACTGACCATCAAACCAACACATAAAGAAAAAAATGTACTTCTCAGGTACAATTATGGCATAATGTAAATATTTTCTTCTCTGCATAATTTGACCCTCAGTGCTTGAAAAGTGCATGGTTGTTTTCCAGTGGCATAAAGAGGAGAGAAATGTAATTATGAAAGCAGTCAGCTACAGTCAGCTGATTTGCAGGATGCTATCCAGGAGCATAGCAATAGGGCAGGACAGATGTAGGCAGTGCTGGCAAGTGCCCTGCGATGCACCTAACTCATCCCTTGTCAAACAGCTGCCCTGCAAAAGCGCTCATAGGGTGAGCAAAAAATGCGTCTGAAAAGTTATGCTGCATTTAGAGTGGAGCAGTTTGTAAAAGGAAGAGAAGGCATTCTAGAAATAGTACATAATATCAACCAGAATGAAGATTTATTGCCCATATTGCTATGCACATATATATATATACATATATAAAGATGTATACAAAAATGCAGTGTAGCAAATATTCATTAAATAAAAGATCTGGCAACAAAAAGCTTTAAATTCTCAAACCTGAAAGAGGTGATCCAGTGTTCTCATTGCTCTTTAACTGGGTTGGGAAGATTAAGCAATTTGGGCAAAGTTTCAGAGAAAACATGTGGTGTAGAATTAAATACTAAATACCATTCCAGTCTTTAATAGCAAGATTTATTTTTTTTCAATAAATAATTAGCATTGTCTTAGGATTTATTTCTGGTTGTTTTCAGCAGCAGTAGATATTTATCTGGTATTTTGGCAAAGGCAAAAGGCAAAAAACCATTTTAAGTTAAAAAAGATGAACAAACCGATGCTGAAATAACCAAAATTATTCTGTCTTTCTGAGGAAACTTCAGAGGAACTGTACCTGCATGTGCTTGTCTCACTCTTGAAGATTTTAGGAGGATTCACTGTTTTGCTTTGGGTTATTATTGAACCTCAGCTAGACTTTTCTCATGGGCATTTACTGATGTGTGGTCCCCAGACCAGGTAGGATGTGGGAATGTTTTTTTCCTCATTATATTCACAGCCCAATGTCCATGTTAAGGATTACTGGAGAGTGGGAAGGGAGTTTCTTTAAGTTGAAGGACTCAATTCTTCATGGTGCTGAGTATATTTTCTGAGTTTGTTTCCACTTATGTAGAGCCTATGGTCCTGAGCATCCTGATCCATGGAGGTTGTTCCTAAATCTGGATGTAAGCTCCTGAAATCACAGGGATTATACGGGAAATGCACTCTTCTTTCAAACTTATCTTTCCAGCCCTGCTTAATAAATGATGTGTTCATGATCTTTTAACATCAGTAACAATTTGTTAGTCATATTACACTGTAAAAGAGAGACTTGGAAGCTATCTGAACCATTTTAAAACTTAAATTAGCCACCATAAAGTGCAGGATAAAATTATAAAGACTTTCTTGTAATACAAAATTCATAGAGACAAAACTCTAATTTCCTGATGGATATATGATATTAATGTAACGGATACCTCAGTGTAGTTAAATTGCATTAAATGGTTATTAATGCTTGAATAAACTTCAAGGAAGTGAGTACTGGTTGAAATGGGATAATATTTTGTTCTGCTAAATTATACGTTAATTGGTATTTCCTCTCTTGTAAAAGGACCTAAAGGGCTTAATAAAATATGTGGTAGAAACATTATTTTTTCTTCTTGAGATGTTAAGTCTAGAGTTTAACTGGAAACATTTCAAATCATTCCCAGAAAATTCATCGGCGCTCATGATGACATGCCTTTCAGGACTCCCCAAAGTAAATAACTACAGCTTTCAGCTATTCAGGAGTATACAGGGCAGCATGCAAGGGTAGGAAAGAAAAGCTACAAGTGAATTGTTTGCTGGTTTATTTTCACTTTTGAAACTATACTCTGTTTAGATGTAGGTAACTCCTTCCAGTGTAATACAGCGAATAATGAAGCCTGTTGGCACAACATGGGCAGACCATAATTCCTGGGCTAATAGAGGAGGGGAACAAGCAAAGGGCCTCAACACCCATCTCCAGATAATTCAGAGAGGTATCAGCAAAGCAAGAGAAGACTGTTTAAGGAAATCTCATTTAATACATCTCATTCAGTAGTCTAAACTTTCCTGAAGTGATTTTTATTCCTTCTTGGTAGAACTGCTTATTCCTTGTTGTGTCAGAACTGAGCAGAGTTGTTATTTAAGGACTAAGTGTGATATTGCTACATGAAAATATTAGATATGGATACCCTTTCATTTGGAGAAAGAAAAGAAGAAAGAAAAAAAATCTCTATATGAATATGTGTATTCTATTTTTTTATGGATTTTTTGTTATTATGAATAATCTTCCCTTCACTTGAACATTCAATAATACTGCGTTTAACAATTAATGAAAATGATATGTTTCCACCTTTTCTTCTAAAGGAACTTTAGTTGACTGATGAGCAAATTCCTACAGATAATTAACTGCATCACAGAAGGGAAGGAAAACTTTCCTTGAGAACACAGCAGTTAGTGAGGATGCTTCAACCTCTCGCTGTACGAAAGCCATTAATGTTTTGATTACAGTGGGGTTGGTTTTTCCAAGGTTATGCTTTTTCTGCTCCTCCTGGCGCCTCTCCCCATGTTAAAAACAGATGCTGTCTTACAGGTTTCTCATAAAATTTTTATTTTTCAGGTGGTACTGTCTGGGAAGCACAAAAACACAGCCCCCAAATATCCTCAAGTGAGATATTGTTCTTGTGTAACTTAAAGCAAATCACAGTGAAAGAATGAGGTTAGCCAGAGTTTTTGAGCTCTGTGATTTGTCTAGAAGAAAAACATGATAGTGGAATCAGGTACTTTTGATGCTATATAAATACTTTCGTATTTACAAAGAATGGGCAAGTTCCCATTGCCTGATTGCCAAAGGAATCGTATAGGAGACAGCATTTTTGTTTCCAGCCAAGTGTGTGATACCTTTCATAGATTTAATTCAGGGTCTGGCTACAACTGTTTCTCTGACTGTACTTAGTCTTTTCTCAGCTTCCCTTCTCTTTCTGCTTATTTTTCTCTAAGACACATTTTCAGAAACCTCTCTACCCATCCGTGCTTTGGGTGCATCCTTGCCCTAAGTACTGACCTGGATCTGGGAGCAGAGGCTGGTGCGGTTTCAGCTACCTGGATATGTAAAGATCATCATATAACTATCTCATGTGAAGGCTGGTAATTGACAAAAAGTTACTTTCAAGGAGGCTTTATCCATTTGTGAAAGCATAGAATCATTTAGGTTGGAAAAGACCTTTGCAATCATCGAGTGCAACCGTAAGCCTGGCACTGCCAAGTCCACAACTAACCCGTGTCCCTAAGCAACATCTTCGTGTGCTTTGAGCAGGATGATGGGGTAAGAACAAAACAGTCTCCAAACCAGTCTGTATATGCGTGCATGTAATGGTGGAACCAATGCATATAAGCATAACTGACCATAATCAAAAACTATTTTATAAGCAACGTGCTGCAGCGCCCATACCGCAAACTCATCAGTGATTTGTGAAATTTTACTGTATTGCTTTCAGAGATTTAACCTGTGTGCTATCCAGCCGTTAACCTGCCTCACCCTAATGATGTTGGCTTGTTAGAGGGAACTTGACTAAACTATGGCTTAATGTTAATTTTCAGTAGCATAGGATGTTTGATGGTGGAAGAATAAAGCCATTGACCAAAGAAACATCTCTGAGAAGAACAGTATTGTTGTGATTTTGTTTTTAAATCCTACTTATCATCAGCTGATGCCAGAAGACAAGGTGGCACTTGGGGACATGGTTTACTGGTGGACTTGGCAGTGTTAGGTTTACGACTGGACCCAATCTGAAGGGTCTTTCCAAACTTATGGTTCTAAGAAACCCCCAAATTCGTGATCGGTCCCTGTCAGGCAGCTCCCATGGGTGCTGTAGTTTATCTAAGGTGGAGCAGGGTGTGTGGGACGTTCAGTGCATGGTGAGAGCGACCAGCCTGAGCCTGGTGGGGACTCAGCATTTCTAAAGACGAAGACCCTTGGGAACTTCACCTGTTTAATGGCTGGCAAAGCACTGCCAGCACAGCCATCTGAGAGCCAGGGATACCTTCTGCTGCTCTCTGCATTGCTAACAAGGTTCACTTCTGCTTGGGAAAAAATATTAAGAAATTAAGGCAAAGTCATTTTACCCTTTAGAAATATATATATATATATATATATTTTTTTTAATGAGAAAGAAAAAAGGAGAACTTAAATGAGGTGATATGCACAGCTGAAATTATAAGTGATTTGTGATTTTTTTCTATGTGTTGCTTTCTGGGATTTAACCTGAGTGCTATCCAGCCATTAACATTCCTCACCCTAAGGCGGCTGATGAACTCTGCCTCACAAGCCATGTGATGAGGCTTATTCTTCTGAGCAGAAGTTCACAGTCTGGTCCCAAAGGAAACCATACCTTCATTATCATTTGGGGCTCTCGTCTGGAAAGGTGTGCTTGACAAGGGACTGCACTCAACAGTTCCCACTCTCACGGGGGGGGGTGTGTGGGTGTGTGTGGGGGGGGGTTGGGGAAGAGTAATTCCCTCCGCAACAGGGATTCATCTGGAAAAGTCTGCGACCTGACTTATCTGGGGGGGTCAGGCTAGATAATCCAAAGACTCCCAAAGGGTATTAAGATCTAGGAATTGTTAATATGGCACCACTGTGCATCTCTCAGTGTTATGAGATGGTGTAAGCATATATCCGTGCTTGTGAGGAAGTATGGCTGAGTGTTTTCAGAAACAAACTGCTCTTTTGGGGTGTTATTGCCATTTTCTCCAGAGCAGAGGGAGCTCAGAACTAAGTATTGTTCCACCAGGGACAAGTGATTTACTGGATGATCTCCCTGAGCTCCCAGCTTTTCCCTTCCCAGCTCCAATACCCTGCACAAGAATGGAAACACTTTGTGGGCTTCATCTTAATAGGGACTCCCCCACCCCAAAACAAGATCTTTATCTAAAGATTTTAATTAATTGCAAAAGTTAAAAATAAATCGTGCTGGAGTACCATTGATAATCCTCCTAGGCTGGCTTTCATTCATGTTAATGTGTAATACAGCCACAGTAAGATTTAATTTTAACCATAATTATAAAAGTTTGAAATTAAATCTTACTAGGGATGTGTTCTCCATTAATATGGACAAAAACTGATCTGGGAGGATTATTATGGGGGACACAAGAAAGATTTAATTTTTAACTTTTATAATTAATTCAAAAATGTGATAAAGGATTTTGTTTCAGGGGAGGGGGAGTGCTCTCCAGACCACTAAGACATCCCAGCAGTCTTTCAGAGCCATCTTAATTACAGCGACAAAGAATTATTTTTTAGAGAATAGTGGTCAGGAGCTCAAACTGCTTCTTTTATCCAGAAATAAATATGCAGGCACTTTAAAACTTTTACTGAAAGAAGCGCTCCAGTTCATGGTGAGGAAAGGAGCTCAGAGGACATACCTCTATATATGTAAGCATATGTGTGTGTGTGTGTATATACACAAATACATTAACACATAGAGGTAAAAACACACACACACACACACATATATATATATACAAAAGTGTATTTAGGTATGTATATATACAGGCGTTTTATGTATATCTGTGTATGTACATATAAAAACCTTATAACAAAAATACATTTGTTCTTCTATAGATTTCTAATACTTTATACACATACATCTACACAGATGTACTCAAACGTATGGACATATCTTTTTCCCATAAAAAAATAAGAGACTGCAATAAGGCAAAAGAAAGATTAGTAGAAACCATTTATTTCAATAGATGCCATTGTATTTGGCTGCACTGAATTTCAGTGCATTTGTCATGTTGCACACCAGGCAGAGGGCAGAAATCAAGTAAATTTACTCAAAATTTTCTATTGAGGATCAAGTTATGTCACGATTTAAAGATGTACGAAAAAGGTTAAAAGGAATGAAGGATTCATTTCACGGGTACAGGTTTAGGAATCAGCTTTGGCTTTAAATTTGAATTCCCTGAAATACTATGCTGTGATGATTTCACGTTCACTGTATCTTAGTATGTGCATTATCAAATGTGCAGAGGGATTGGAGTTTTTTGAGCCTAGCTTGTGGTCACCTTCTTTTCTTTTTGCTGCTCTGTTTTCTTCCTTGTTTCCAGTGTTGAAATTCTACCATTAGATTGGAAAATTTAAGAAAATTCTTTCCTTCTTCTCATGCCAAGAAATATGATGGTATGATGAGTCTTGGTGAGGATGCACAGAGTTCAGAGCCAGGTTTCAATCTTTAATCTGAGAGTTTCTCATGAGCTGGGGTTCAACTTTAATTTTTTTAAAAAAACCTGCTAGCTTTTTGTAGTTTTGTAAGAAAATATATGTTATAGTATGAATAATGAAAAGGATTTTATTATTTCTAGTATTATTTTAATGTTGAAGGTTGGGGATGTTTTGTATTTTCTCATAAATTTTATCAAGCTCCTTTAGTAACAAAATAGAAGAACAGCTGCGTTTTTTTGTTTTTGTTTTTGTTTTTTTTAACAATCACATCAAAAAGATTTGGAAGCATGAAACCAATATTCCGGAAAAGTAATAATATGTGGACAGTGATGAACATTTTTTCTCCTTATCTTCGTGTTTTCAGAAAATATATCTGTATTATGTCTACCCACATCTAAATAATTATAGAAGGAAAATCAGTACAACTCCATCTTCTGTTCCTTATTTCAATTAAATGTTTGATGTGGCTTGTATTTTTTGTTTATATTGTAGTCTTTTATGAGCATCTGCTTTCATTTTTTATTTTCCTTTCTACAAGTAATCAGGTTTGGACCACACTGTAAAACACATGATTATGAAATTCTGTAGTTATATGAGGCAAATTCTTCCTGCATTAGCACCAATAACCCCTCCTCACTTTACACTTAAATTAGTAAGGTCACAAAGTGGCCCCAGGTAGCTAAACAGGGACAAGTGGAAGAGCATTTTCAGAGAGAAATTGTGAAGCATCTTTTGAACATCCACTTGCCTGTGGGATGAGCTAGGGTACACAGCGCAGGTTACTTTGAATTTCCACCTAGCTGCCTATATGACAAGAAGTCAGTGTTTCCTAGGGAAAGGGGAGGTGTTTTGTGCATCTGACTGGAAAGCGTGCTAAGGCCGTGCGTTACCCCTGCCTCTGGCAGTCAGCTGAGGGCTGCTTCATCTCACCGGTCCGGTTACAAAAAAACCCTCCCAACCCTGATAATATCTTCCCGTGGTCTGAGGTGGTCATGGGGCAGTTCCCCACCTCATCATTTCGGAGGGGAACCGTTCAACTGATGGTGACGTGTTAATATAAGTCACCTCAGCTCTGCCACATTCCCAGTAAAAGTAAATCTGCTGGTGTCCCTTGCTTGCTGCTGTAGATGTTGATTTGCCCTTTGCATGCTGGTTTTTGCATGTATCTGCAGAAAACATGATACAGAAAAAGGACACACACACACAGAAAGTCTAAATTAGGTACTTAATTAAATATTTGACACCTTTTATAGTTACAGATACTTTCATTTTTGTATTATTTGTGACAAACGGCTACTATCATTTGCAAGACCTTTGGAATAATAATGATGATGATAAAAGGCAACTCTCAAGGAAAATGTCCTTTTTTGTTGATGTTGTTTTGGTGTTTTTTTCCTTCAGAGAAAGCATTTGGTTCTTAATCAACAATATATATACTAGCTTCCTTTTCAACTTTTTGGGTTTGTTTTTGCATTCTACCGTTAATACCTTTTTACAAGGCACGCTTCGTGTTCTGTTACAGGCTGTTTGAATGTTCAAGCCCAGTTTAACATGGATGGGGAAAGCCATGAAGTGTGCCTACTGCCTTCAGTGGTCTTTGAGTCTGGCCCATAATTAGTGATTATGTGAAGAGTAACATTAATACAGGGAAATGTTTTCTTTGGATGAACTTTTCTTCTTAGAAGTATGTACCTGAGGAAAACGTGCCTTCATAATCACTTACATCACTATACTTCATAAAATTACTAGGTAGAATGAATGAAAATTAGAGAGATTTAAGTAATGTTCTGAGGATCTACCTCAATGTTCTGAAATAGGTTATAACAGTTGTTCTCCTGTTACTAAAGAGACACTGGACGTGGCATATTATAAAAACATTACTGCAAGATACTGTAAAAGCAGTGGTAGCACCATCTTTATTGTACTAAAATTGATGGGAACATGGAATGTTATCAGAGATAAAATCCTTCCTGGGCAGTTGCCTGAAAAGCAGGTGAGAGACTGGCTGTGATCAAGTACAGGATGAAATGTAAGAAAGTATTGTTCATGCTTTCAACAGGGAAGGTCTCATCTCCAAAGGCAGCCTTGGATGGCCAGGGTTACTGCTGTTCATGAGCTCCATAGCTGAATTTATAGTGGCATGAAGGAGAGGAAAGTCAAGCTTTACGCACAGTTTATTGGCCAGGGGTCTGCTGTGTGTATTGATTTTTGAAACATGCTTTTGCCAAGTATGTAGTTGAAATCTCCTAATGATTTCTTTGTATTTGGGGAAAAAGAAGTTCAGTGACATTTGCTTAATCCTTTTGAATATTTCTTTTCACATGTATCATCAGCCACAGAAAGATCAGCCCTTATGACTGAACCTCGTGGGGCACAGCAATTACAGCCCAGTCACACATATACTGTGTGCTCTCTGTGTCTTGGTGGGCAGGAAGGTTTGATTGAAAATTTGGTTCTTGTGGCCAATTCGCCTTCATAAATTTAGGATACTTAAACTACTTATAACATGCATCCAATTATCTCTATCTAATTTAATGTGAATGGAAGAAAATGGTAGAAGAAGTTTTTCCTTCCAAAACAAAGAAGCTGAATTAATATTAGTCTATCCCTTCTGGTTACAAAAAATTCTTTTCAAAAAATACCTTTCTGTGTCCTGATTTTGTCATTACCATGAAGAGCATGTTACCAAATAATAATACTTTACTGTGCTGTAATACCTTCCATCTGAGCACAACTAGCTTTCCTAAAAAAAGTAACGAACGAAGGCATGCATCATCTCTGTGAACTTGGGAATGCCTCTATTTTATGGACAGGGAAAATGAGAGAGCATGCTGTAATTAAGCGAGTTAGCTAAACTTGCAGAACATGCTATTAACTTGTTTAGGAACAGGTTCCTGAAATCCAGATTTGACCACTTACACATTGTTCACCCCTATAGCGGCAGAACAGATCTGTGCGACTCTCTTGTCTTCAACATTTCTGGATTTCACGAACTTGCCAAATAACTAAAACATTCAGCGTTTCATAAAAATGCACCAAACAATGAATTCTGAAATCTATGTGTGCCATTGGAGATATGTTAGACAAGGACTGACCGTTTAACTTAACGTGCATTGCATTACGATGCATGCATTTGGCTGCCTAGCAAAAGGGAAACAATGATAATTTCAGGAAGCCCCCAACCTCATCAGAAAATGCCAAAGTGCTCCTAAATCTTCAGTCTCACTGTAAAAAAAAAAATTAAAAAACCAGTAAAAGATATTTTATTACAGGGTCTCCCCTTCTGTCTGTTTGGCTTTGAGCCAAAGTACACTATGAAGTAACAGTTGGAAATGACCTCCACTCTTTCAGATGTGTTGTTTCTTTGGTTTGGCTTAAAATTAATCATATGTTTAAAAAAAAAATGTGTTGTAGACAGTTCTTGGTAAGCCCCAATTTTTACTCATAATGTGGCTCTTTGCCAGCGTCTAATATGACATCAGAGTGATGTTACTGTGATTATGCAGTACACATTGGAACTGTAATACATTGCTATGATGATATATTAAACCCTGACATGGAACCTGAATACATAATTGGCAATGACAAAAGAAAGCATGATTTAATATCTTCCATGCCACCCTCCCCACTCAAGTTGCTCAGGGTCATGCCTTCTCGGTGCATTCTCATTATTTCCAATAGAACATCCTGATGTTCAGCAAGTATTTATGGGAACCTACAAGAGCCTCTCTGTTGGATATGTTTTGTACATAATATAACAGCCAAGGGATTTCTAATGTGACATCTTTCTTACAAAGGAAAGCCTTTAAAATAGATTCCCACACACACACCCCCGCCCCCCTGTTGTATCTAGAAGATAGGACAATGCTTAGTTAAACATTATGTCATTTTGGTGATAATATTAGGCGCTAGATAAGCTTAAAATGTATCATACTCTGCAAGAGCCCTCAACTAATCAGTGCATGAGTTGAGTTGGTTTTGACTTGCTTGATTTGTTCTAAGAATTACATATTGTATTTATAAACTTACAGAGGACCCTTTGGGTATAAACTGTCCTTTACATTTTTACATATCCAGCCGAACATTCCTTTTCCCATCATGTCTCTTTGGCTTTTATTTCTTGTAGTATTCAGCAGAAACATACTCTGTCAAACACAGCCAGAAGATACCATACCCTTGAGGAAAGTTGAGTGTTTGTGTTCCCACGAATTTCTTCCCCCTCCCCAGCAGTGCTGAAGTGAAGACATTTTCCCTCCCTCTTTCTATGTTCCTCAGCACCAAGTTTGATATTTCTGCCTTTTGAACAGACTCATTTGTAGCAGTGTTCTTTTTCAGCAAAAAAACCCAAGTAGGGTACCTGAACTATTCCATTACATTTTTGCATATTGGAGCTTTTTCTCCCTCTTGCTCTGTTTTGTCAAAGGGAAGGAAAATAATCTTTTCTGTGTAACAATCAGAACTATATTTCTACAAAGCTGAAGTTCTTAAAGGGACTCAAACCAGTGTTTTAACTTCGTCGAGTTGCGACTTTGTCACACAAGCTGTACCTTTCTGTACGTGTAGAGTTTTCTATACTTAGCTTTGTGCTTGCTTTTCTAAGAGAAAAGGAAGCCTGCTTTTCTGAGAGGTAAATTTAGGTACAAGGGCCTGCTCTTTGCATTACACATATGAAAAAGAACAAGGACTCCTCCCACCACTGTGATGTAGCTGAGATCTTTTCTAAGAGATCAGCCTTGCCAGCATGCAGGCCATGGCTAGCACAGGAGCAGATTCTTGTAGGCCACCTTCAAAGGCTTTTTTTTTTACTTTTCCCACCTCCCCACAGTGCCAGGGAGTTTTATTAGGGCACCCTGTGAAATCCAGTAATGTATCTGGTAGCAATCTAAATTGTGATTAGCCAATGGAATTCTGCATTTCCATTAATGCTGAAGCCCAGTGTCCCTGAGATTTATATCCCCGAATCTCTCAATTGATTTATAACCTGGTAATCCTTTTATCCCCATTTATATGCAGCATAACTTGATGTAAGTGCTAGAGTGTCTCCATTAATCGAATTCAAGAGTGTTGGACTGAGAAACTGGACTAAAAACTTTTAGGCCACACTGTAAATACACCATGTGTCAAAGGAAGCCCGGAGGTAATATGTCCTTGAGTTGCTTCATCTTTATGTTCACTCTCAAGTGAAAGGAAGATGAAAAAAAATACCTACCAACTATTAATGCTACTGTTGGAGTATTTGTTGCAATAAAAATGTTAAAATATCTCATTTTGCATGGTGAGTACAGCCCCGTTGTTTAGTGCGTGTCAATGCAGCATGGCTATAGGAGACTGCCATGGAGGCTACCTGGTTCCTATATGCTGTGGTGCAGAGACACCAGCCTGGGTCCCAAACACACTGTAGCGTTTTTGTACGGCTTTTATATAGTACCCATTGTAATTGATGGGTACTAGATATCTGGCTTTCGAAAAATGTCTTTGGAAACCAAGTCAGTCTCCAGCTGGTTTAGGTGCCTGAACGTGCCTGCTGCTGTTAAGGGCTAGGAAGCGCCCCTTTCCTTGTCTCAGATCATGCAATATTAACATTTCCCATGCTGTAGGGCACACAAGTGTGGAGTCGCAGCACTGCTAATTTTAATTATGTGATGGCAAATTTAATAGTAACTACAGCTTTGCATTATTCCCTGCTTCTTCTGTGTGGACTTAGAAATTAGATGAAAACATCGCTTATAAGAAAATCCGTGTAGTTTCTCTAAAACACCAGCTCACCAGCAGCAGCCCCTTCAATAACCTTTAGCGTCCATGTCTACAGAGGATGGGGGGGAGTCCCACGTTACACTTAAATCAAATATGTGGCACAGCAACTGGAGGAGCTATTAAAATATATTTATTATTCATTATTAGTAAATTGCTTGCATGTGGAGTAGTATAGAGTAGCAAACTTACAATTTTGTTGACTCATTAAAAGTCTACGGTGTGATGTCCTGCAAACCCCAAATTTGTATTTATAGTATTAATTTTAAAGCTCTGTTTAAGCAATTACATCTGTGTATTACACGAAAAAGATGCAGAATAAAAGTAAATCTTATAGTATGCTGGAAATTTGCTGGCTGAATACAGTACTGTCTATCTAGAGACTTAATGTGCTGTTGGGATAGAACCTGATTTAACCCAGAAATTTACAGGTGAGACTGTGGAAGATAATGTGTGCCACTACTGAAGATGTGTTAATAAATTATAATTCTGTATGCTGTATGCATTCTAATTGCATCTTTAGTAAATACTTAACACATTAAAGTTTGCCAGAAAATCAGATGAAATGAAACCAATTTAATTCCTTAATTTGTATTATGTTATGCAATACTACGTCATGTTGCGTCCATAGAAACAAGAAATCGATATTTTGTTAATCAGATCTTCTGTTCCTCAGCACTTTGTTAACATGTTGGTATCTTTAGGGAAAGAATGATAATTTTCCATCTTTTGGATGTAATGGCGTCTTATGCTGTGGGAGGAGAAAAGCAGTAAATAACAAAAATGATGGCCATCATTCCTGCCTTCATGTGTTATGATGATGAAGCTATACTTCTACAATAATTATAAGACCTCATTGTCAAGTTTGTTATATTTAATGATAAATGTCAACATTTTTTTGTCCCAAACCTTCTTCTAACTTACCATGAGTACCTAAGATCATTAAGTTGTTTAAAATTAAACATGTACACAAATGTGTAGAGTATCAGGGTATTTAGTTAGTGAATATAGAAATAAAACCAACTGACCACAACTAATCACCGATGAGGGGAAAATGTTCTTCAGTTCATTGTGTGTGTGGGCTGAGCAGAAAGGCCAATAGAAATCTGGGAAGTGTAATGGTCAACAGCAACAACAACAATATAAAAAAGCTAATTAGTCTGAAAAAAAGCCTCACAAAGGTCTTTGTTAACAGTTTCAAAATGGCAATTCCATGACGTTAATAGTAGAACTAGCTGAGGAATTAGCTATTCATGAACATTTAAAAAAAAACAACCCTGAATCACTCTCTTTGATTTGAACAGAGCTCAGTTTATAAAATTATTGAGAATTTAACAAACAAACAGCAAGAACTCCACACTTCATGATCTCCTCTGTAGAGCAGGGGACTGGGAGTTGCTGTGGGTCTCAGCAAACAAACTGAGAAAGGAAAGTGGACTTGAGCCCTGGTACCTGGAATATGGCCCGTGACCCTTGTGTGTGTGTCGAGTTAAGCTCCTGGAGGGAACTGAGAAAAAACACATATTAGGCATCTGATGTAACCTTATCATAAGTCAATAGGCTTGGTTTTGAGTGAAGCCATAGACTATTTTTGGGGTTCTGCCTAAAAAAGAACTGGTGTTGCAATACCGTAGACAAAAAAGAAAATCAAAAGAATTTAAATATCACCTTAATTTTCCGAGAGCATTTTTAGTATGCTTTGTTGATCATAAAGCCATCCGAGTGACTGCTTTGACTAGTCATAATTTGGTTTTCTAGTTACTAAAAGAAGCCAAAGTCAAAAGAAGAATCATCTTCTGTATTTTGGCTGTGTGCTGTATAAAATAATTGACTGTCTGATGAAAAACTGTCTTGTCATATTTTGTAATAAAATAATATTTTTGTGCATAACTTGACCTGTCCTAGTGAGTTATGCTGCTCATTGTTTCATAGTAACAATTTCCAATGGGATTTTAATAATACTCTTGCTCTTACCATCTTGTACGATGTAAGCTGTTACATTCAATTTGTAAGAAAAATATTCAGGTATAAAACTAGAAAATCTGTATCCCTTTAGAATCAAAAGTCACTTTGCCAAAATATTTTAACACATGAAATTGCTTCTTAAGAGATGTTTGCTATGATAAAACGACAGAAAACTACATTTCCATTATAATTATAACTGACTAGTGGTGCTAAGTTTTTATAATTTAAAGGTATTCTCAAATCTGACAGCTCTTCCATGTTGAATTATGCATTTCTGGCTCTTAAATAGTTCTGCTGGCATGAGACAGCTGAGATGAAGTTGTCTCTCTAAAATAATTGCTCCATGGAGCATCCATTATACCTTCAGAAAAAATGTATTACTTGACTTCTACAAATTATAGACTAGCCTATAATGGGTATTTTTGACAGCTATTAGCTTTTTTAAAAAAAATCTGAACAGTAAAATGAGTATTGATATCACTCTGCTGTGTCTTGCATGTTAATACCAACCTTTTCTGTACTCCTTTCCTAAAGCATGATGTAATCATTAATTACAATAATATTGATGTAAATGTACTCATCCTAAACTCCCTCCACTTTAATAGCAACATGTGGTATGGTTTTTTTTTTTCTACAGTAATACTCACTTCATATTTCCTGTTCTTGGGAAAAGAAAAAAAAAATAACAGACACAGTTAAGCATAAAATCCTGTGCTGTATTGTGACGTCATCACTGCTCAGGATAAACGGGTCTGTGGCCAGAGCAGGGTTCAGATGCCCAGCCTCTGGGAGGCTGTGGTGCTCCGACCTGCCATGTGTAACGTTGTGGTGTAGTTCTTAGTACAACGGGACTAATCCCAGGGACCGCACCTTCACAAGCAATGTAAGAAGAGACATAACCAGATGCTTTGGTATCTGAACCTCCTTCTGTTGGATACCTGCGGCACCCAGACGAGCTCACGTGTGCTTACCCCTGTCTGGTGTATTTACCCTTTCAGATACTGCTTTAGTGATTTCAGTATTCAGCACTCTGTGAATACATGGCAGCTCACAAAATATTAAAAGAGAGGTTCCTGGGGTCAGGGCAGAGCAGTGGGAACAGAAAAGGCTACTGAACTTTTTCAATAAAATGAGATATTCCATATATTCAGTATACGTTGTCTGTATTTTATTTCATAGGCTTGTATCTGGAAGTATACCTATGAAAACTAAATGCCTGTCCTCCTACTTTGCTACTACACTACTGTGTGTGTCTTCACATGAGGAGGAGCAATTTTTCAAGAGGCAAGTATACTACTTTCATACGTACTACTACAATACTTCCACAGATATGTTGGTTTTGTGAATTGAGTGGTGAGAGTAGGGTGGTTATGGACAGAGCATTTTTCATGTCTTTTGGAAATATTGTTCAGATCTAAACTATGATAACACGATCATAATATGCAAGACAGATTAACTGACTTTTGTAATTTTGGTGGAATGTATTAATTTATGGTGAAGTTAACCACAATAATAAGGAGGTGTACAAGGTCTTCCACACTCTGACCATTGCACATCAGTGCTGTGGAGTGGTACAGCTGGACTGTGGCTGGTCCACATTTAAGTTTATTTATATATTTGCTGCGTGAGTGAGAAGTGTATGTCTGGGAGGCTCTGATGTCTGAGCTGAGGGGTGAGGAGGAAACAGAAGGTATGGCTGGTAGGACTATTTTGGCAGAGGCTGGATGCTTCTGCCAAGTGCTGGTCTGTGCTGAGCCCCTTCCTGCAGCATCCCAGGAAAAGGCATCAGAACCTGCAGAGCAGAGCAGCTTGCAGCAAAGGGTGAAATCAGATGGAGTTGCTGTGAGTCAAGGACAAACCCACTACTGGGTTCAATTTTTCCTATGTGCTGAGAACACTTAACTTGCATAAAAATCACCCAGTAGCCAGGCCAATGGTCTGAGATGTTTGTAAGGATAATGCAAAAAGTGTGAATGTGTAAACTTAATGATGGACAGGGGTGGCTGAACAGCAATGAAAGATGCACTCATGGTAGGACCCACAGCTTCTTTCAGTGTCCTTTGATTTCTTGTCACCACCTTAAGTGTAAAAATCGGCTTGTGAAGAGCAGCAAGAAAAAAATGACCAGACTTCCTTTTCAAAGTGAATGTTTCCCCTTTCACAAAACAATCAACACTCCAAGTATTTTGAAAGAAAGTGAATGTCATAATAAGAAATATTAACAACTGTAAAAGTTCCTAATGTTGATAGAACAAACTCCAAAAATTCCATTGTAATGTCACAAAAAAATTAAATGGCACAGTAATCAGTGTAACACAAACTATATTTAGAAGCACTACAATTATTACATAATACATCATGCAGACCCTCTAGAGATGGTATTACCAGAGTTTATAGGCTACTTCTGAAAGCCATTAAGGATCTATTAGTTGCCAAACTCGTCCATCCATAACTTTCAGTAATGTCTTCTTTGAAGCATTACTTTCTTATCACATGATATCTGTAGTCGAGGAACTTAAGCTTTCAGCCCCTAACTGTTGAAAGAAAAAGTAGCCTTGCCATTTTGGTTATTTTGTAATTAATGCCTTTATTATATTCTTGACTCAAGTTTCAAAATTATTGAGGAAGTAATCAATATATCTGCTGAGATTTGGATTTTTTGTTGTGGGGGTTTTTTGTTGTTTTTTTGGTGGTGTTTGGGTTTTTTTTTGGGGGTGTGTGTGTGTGTATTATTTTTTCACTTTCCATTAGGTATTTCTGAAGTAAAAATCATGATATATACTTCTATGTTAATGGTAGTCTGTTGGACTAAATATAAAGTAAAACCAAAAAAAAAAAGTTCAGAATTTGGCATAGGTTTTTGTGAACAAAAAATTGGTGTGAAATCATGAAAAACACTGCTGGAGAGTCGTGTTTTCTTTCAGCAGGAATGGCTTAAAGGTTGTTAACTCTTTGAACATAGGATACATGACAAAAGACTTGATTATGAATTTTTGAAAAGTGGAAAAGTAAAATCGTTGATTTAGAGCCATGAGCCAGTATCTTGTTACACTGGGGGCTGCAGAACAGCCCACAGCACGTACAAGGGTATAAATGATGACTGCTGCAACTTTCGTAAAAGTCTGGATTTTTAAAATTCAAACTCCTTAAAAATGATCGAGAAAATGAGAGTTTGCATCTATGAAGTAATGCTTTTTAACATTTTTGGTATTTGTGAGGAGATTATCTGCAACTTGATCTTTTTGGTCTATTGGAAGTCTCTTGTTCATTGATCCATTCTCTTATTTAAGCGTGAGAAATTTCAGATTTACTTGTGAGAGTTTCTGAAGTGATCCATCTGACATCATAAATACTATATGTATCTGATTTCACTTGTAGTTATTCACCTAATGTCTGAAACCATTTTGAATGTAGAGCAAATGTGGGTTTCCTCTGCTTTGTAAAGCAGATTTCTGCACAATGATGCATTCATTAAACATTCTTCCAAATTGATTTTCTTACTGGAGAACAAGAAAAATCCATTTTTCTAAAATGTTTGTAAGAAAATTAAAACAAGAACCACGAAAATGAATTCTTGAAATGGTTGCAGTGCTGCTAATGCATATAGAAACTATAGTGTTATGACCTGTATCCTACTGATCCCAAGGATGCAGAATGTTGACATAAAATATATAGTTGTTGAACACTTGAGGATATAAGTGAGTCATAAATAAATTGTTACACTGTGCAGGTTGCTAAGATAAAGTGTGCATAATACAATAGCAAATCATTAGTGTTATGTTTTGTGTAAGAAAGCATGAATGGCTGTACAAGTTTTTAAGCAAAAGAACACTAGCTCTGATTTTGGAGATCACATGAAAGGCCTTCAATCAAGAAAAGTTTATGGGTTTTAAAGATTTCTTTATTCTTCAGTGTAGGTGTAAAATCAGGGATCTTCTAGACCAAGTGGGCTGTCAGACCACTTAATCACAGGATAGCAGTGTGTACTTTGTGTGTGACTATGAGATTTTCCCTAGCCCTGCACAGCCGGTCTGAAGTAGTGTGTGGGATGTTAGCTTGTCACTGTTTTATTGAGAAAAAAATAATAATAATAAAAAAAAATCAAGAAATGTCTGATTAAGTCAGAGAAAAGTTACTGCATTATTAAAATGGGTGAATCAATTTTTTTCTTTCTTATGGTTTGTCAAAATTATAAAATATTACATTTCTCTTCAGATAGAGTTACATACTGTGTAGCTCAGAGATAATCCCTATGGTCTTGGCATATGTTACTTAATTGTCTCAGAAGGAAATACCATAAATACCATGCTGTCATCTCCCATGGGCATTTGCTCATCTGTCACAGTGGGAGCTCCAGACTGGGTGAGGTGCTCTAAGACATTTCTTAAACTATGTAAATCACAGCCATTTCTCCTTCCTACTTCCCAAATGGTCAATTATGTATAAACATGTGTTAATAAAAATTTGCTTCTTTGCCTCCGAGGTACACACCCAGAAAGCTATGTGAGGATGATAAACTATAAATGCCATTATTATGTGATTCAACCTGTGACATAAATTACTGATTTAAAATGCCGACATAGATATGGAAGTCTGTAGGATTCAGGCCCAAAGTAGAGGCAAAACAAAACTATCAATAAAAGTCATTATAGAAACAGGAGAAGTTTCTGTGTCTCTCTCATTCTCTTTTAAGGAACCTGTTTTGTATCTACCTACTGAGAGAAAAGCAATTAGAAGATTATGCTGAAAGTATGCTAAAGGCTATTTAACACATTTCCTGCTTAATGACCTCTGCACAGGTTCAGTTGCCACATCAGATAGAAAACAGCCAAAGTTGAAGGGCTATAGATTGCAACCAACTTTAATGAACGTTGATACAAATAGATAACGGAAAGGCAGCTAAAAAGGTGCACTGCGCTTAGCTGTGTCTGAATGATCAGGGGATCCCCACAGGGTGTATAAAGAAAAGACCTTATATTACAACAGTCCACATTATTGGTGTGGGTTTTGTCTTCAAACAACTTGTGGCAAGCTTGCCTTATTTACCAAATACTTATTTCCCACCCTAAATCATCTCCTGGACTGTATTTACATAGGTCATCATGTTATTTTGAAACAGACTCTCTGACTGCATTTATAGTTGTCGATATTTAGGATATAGACAGTCCATAAAGTATTAAAACTGATGCCACACTATATATTCCTTAAATATCTAATGGTGAAACATTTCTCATGTACTGAGAAATTAATTGACAGCATGTCTTGCAGCTGTAACAACAGTGAGTCTGGAAAAAGTGTTGGATCAAGAGAAACAGGTGTATATAAGACAGATGTATTCAGAGCAGCTCGCTAATACTTATATACTTTCAAAGGCAAGATGCAAAGGATATTGCATAGAAATAACACAAAAGCTTGGTCTGAAAATTACTTAGAAGAGCTGAGGTTGAGTCATTTGTAGGAAAAACAGTGTGCTGATATTTATTGTGTGTAGTGGTAATTTCTACGTATTTCATTAAAAAAATAGAAGGCAAAGATAAATGAGGTGAAGAAGGTAGTACGGAGTTCTAAAATAATAGTTTCAAAACGGTGGCCAGAGCATCATGCAGCTAATACTGTGGCATGGTCAAGGTGCAAGGGACATTTCACTGCCTTCAAATTCACCCCTTCCTCGAAATCTCAAATGGAAATCTGACAGCCTGAACATCTTGGTAATCCTTTTTCTTTCCGTTTCCAAACAACAGCAGTTACGTTCTAAATTCAAGCTACTTTGTTGGAGTTTTTTCTCTTTTGCCCAAGCCCATAGAAAACTTTCACGATGCAAATGGTTTTTTTACCAGAGTGCTTTCATTTGGAAGGGGGGATTTGAAGGAAAGTAATTTAATTTTTATTTTCCCATTCACATTTCATAGTTTAACAAGCATAAATGTATTATTCTTTATTTTGTGGTAAGAACTCCGTGTGTTAAATATCGTATTTGGTAGTATCAGAAATGAAAAGGATAACTAGCTGGCATTGTTGCTTTTTTGATGTTATGACTTCCTGGTCATACTTACAGGGCCAAATAGATAGTGTGAATTATGATGAATTTGTATGTTTCCCTTTTCTCCTTAAGAAAAAAACCCCCATGCAATGTAATATGAGGCATTTGAATTTATTACCATTCATCAAAGACAGCTTTTGGCAGCATTTTAGCACCAACGAACTCATTGGCATATAAAAAACAATACATGTGCAGTGCTGTGAAGCAGGAAAGGAAATTTGATGGGAAGGTCTATTACATCACTTAGGCAAGTTTTGTTTGTTTTTTTTTTTTAACCAAATAAAATCGTAGAGGCGCCATTCACATTGCTGTAGCTAAAGGCCATCATAAACCCCTGTTTTTCATGGCGTTGTATATCGTTACTGAACCATTAAAAACTATACTACCTTTAAAACTAGCATTTTGTGGAGGTCTCAGCTTGGAAAGGGGAATGTGCCTGTGTATTTCTAAATTAGGAAAAATATTTGTCAGTTAAAAAGGTCAAGCAGCTAATATTTATTTACATTGTTCAATTTTAAGACCCTTGTATCCTAATGCTCTGCATATGCTTAAGCCTGTATATATGTGGATTTGTTTTAAAATGTCCATTTGTCTTTCTGTTCCAAAACCTAGTTTTGTGGGAAGACATTAACTTAATAGTAAGATTTATTATGTCCTGATCACACAGAGACGTGAGCATGTGCACAATTTTAAAAACCTGGAATGGTACCAGGGAGCTAGGAAAGCTACATACATCCTTACTGCTTGTGTGGGACTGGACAAGTAAGTACCCACCACCTTTTAGTAGTCAGAACTGTGCCACTAATACCTATGCCATTACAACCGCACTTAAAATGAGAGTAGTAATGAATAGCCATAATTGTATTGCAAACCCATGATTTGGTTTGCTAAAATGTCTGCAGAAAAGAGAGGAGACATGTATCCTTGAGTTGTATAACACTATTTTTCAAACATCCCTATGAATGTAGAACCCTTTTCTCCTTCTGGTATCCTGCATTTCATATGATCTCAGAAAATCTTCTTCTATAACTATACAATGATAAACCCTTAAAAAACAGTTAATATTGCAGTACAAGTAGTATCTTTTCCTTGAAGTAGGTGAGGAGTTATATTTTCTGTCAGAGGAGCAAACATCTTGATAGTTTTATTGTGTCACAGTGATGTAAAATTATTGAACAGGATCATCTGAACACAACTTTTCCTTGTGTGTTTCACATAGGAAAGTCTATTTGATTTTAATTTTTCAATTCAAAAGCATCTGCTGTACCTACTCTGAAGAGAAACTTTTATTCCCTCTTTAAGTCACATTATTCATTTCCTTGCATGTTACAGAATTAGTTAAAGCACCTAAATGATGACATATTAAAATGAGTAACAATACCGACGGTGGTATGTGTTATAAAGCAGTCTATCTGTACTGGTTATCTGATTATGGGATATTCATTCCCTGATCATGGATGCAAATTGCATCAGCTGCTCTGTGACCTTCAAAGTCTAATTATTCTTAGTTAATATTAGGCACCCGAGTTTTAAAAAGAAAATATAGACTCTGTGTACTTATGATTGAAGACGAGAAGTGTCAGTATATCACTATCGCTAATTTAAGGCCAGTTAAAATGTCTGATGAACCATATGTAAACTTGAATCATATGCATACTTTATTATAGTGTGCTACGTTACTAATATAGGAAAAAGGTTCTTTTTCGCCATGTTTATATATAATTTAAAATTTCAGCAGCATAAGGCTAGCATCTTACCAGAAATAGGCGATCACAAGATTAATAACCAACAGCAAATAATGAACAGTGACACATGGTAACAGAAGACCATTTACCTCTCCCAGTTTATTTAGCGTGCTGTGAGCTGCCTTACACCTCTGCGCCATCCCCAGTTCCTGCCTAATGTGCCAGCAGGTGCCTGCGCTGCGCATGTGGTCTTTCATTGGGCTCTTGGTGACTCACTTGACAACCACCTGTTTTCTGTCTGCCTTCAGGAACAAATACCCACAACACAATGAGAACTGGCACAGGTGAGTGGTTCTCAAGACGTTCCGTTCTCCCGTTCAACATGAACTAAGGAAAGGTGGAGGAAAGCCACAAAGTTTAAAATGGGTGAGAAAAGAAGAGAAAAGGTTGTAAAAGAAAAAGCGAACACGGGAGTAATAGTGCATTAATTAGCAAATAATGCATTTTCTAAGGAGAAAATTGATATGGCCATCACACTATATCAAACCTGCTTTTGTATGAAAAGTGTCATCAGGTTATGTAAAGACACTGCAGAAACCAGCAGGGCTATGGCAGCAAATCTGGTCACAGGTAGCCTCTGCTAAGGTGAGTTTGGTGCATGTCTGAAACTGTGAGAGGGTGATACGAGGAGAAGAACACAGGAGGAGGCCAGAAGGACACATGCTGGGAGCTCAGTCTTGCTTTATTATAAAGTAAAGATGTTTAAGTGTGTGATAAACAGAGCTGTGGCTGAAGCAGGCTGCCTAAATAGATTGCATCCACAAAAGTCTTACTCTTAGAGATTTGGGGAGGGGGAGAAGACCAAAAAAAAGGAAGGTTCCTCCCTCCAGTATCCTTTAAAGACTTTTAAAACCCCTCAGCTTGGTGTAAGGAAACGGTAAAGACTCAGAAAGTGGATGATTTCAATGTTATGCTTTTTAAAAATCTACCTTAGTGATTATTTAGAAGGCTGGTTTGTGTAGCCGAAGTGCTGGGTTTAGCGGTGTGTGGTTGGGGGCTACAGGACTTTGCTGGGGGCAGTTAGTGTTAGTCATGAGCAAGGGGCAGAGCTGGGCAGCGGTAGCGAATGCGGAGCTGAGCACGGGCTGCCACATACGTGCAAGCCAGTGTAGGAGCTGCATACAGTGTAAGAGCTGCACAAATGCACTAAAACTCCCGTTCTCCTAGCTTCTGTCTACAGTTCTGTTGCTAAGGTTAAATTTTCAATTGTCACGCACAACCAGCAGGATGAGGCAGGTTAAAAAAAACCCAACAAAATCAAAGACATATTAGAAGTTAAAAAATAATGGTTTTAAATGCTCCTCTATATGTCTTGCCTTACAGATATAGTAGGTCTGCTTGCAGCTGTAAAAAGTCAGAATTTAGCACTTAGTGGTAGCTGTCAACATTAGCAAGGTATACAGGATGCTTGAGGGGCAGGGAAGAGATGAAATGCCCTTTGTGGGTCTCTACCTGCATAGTAAATATTGTTTATTGCGTGGCTTTGTCCAGCAGGTACTCATTTCTCCTAAACAGCCTCACAATTACTCTGAGAAAAAAAACAGCTTGCCTACCTCAGAAAGCTGTGTATATATATATGTGTTTATATATATACATGCACACTTTTTTTTTTTTTTTTTTTGCCTGCTAAAGTCCTGAAAAATGATACAGAAGTGCATTAATACATTTGAAGAATACTGAAAATGCACTACATTTTCACAGGAGCTCTCATTATTACAGGATGTGTTAGCCTATCTGAATTAGAAATACATTAGCAAAGGGATTTGGGTAGACATGTCTATATGGATTAAACAGAGCTCCACTTTACTTTCCTGAGGTTTTCTTTCTTTTTTTTTTTTTGTTCTTCTTCCCTCCTCTCCTCAATCATAATGAGAGGTAGTTGAATTTATTTGGGCAAAATCCAAGCTGAACCCAGCAGAGGATATTTTCAGAGTTATCCTTTTTAGATACTTGCCATATCAACCAAGATCTGTTTTTAGGCTCAGTTATTTAAGGCTGCCTTAAAGACTAATGAAATATAGTGTGATGGATGTTACCCCGTTTCAGGGACTTTAAAGTAAGTTACTTTCAGAAATGGGAAAAAAAACCCCCAAACAACCAGACCTATAATCTTCAAGCCCCACTTTCGTACTACTTTTCAAGATCATACATTTATTTACAGTAATAAGATGCTCTATGTAATGTATACGTTAATGTAAAAAAAAAAATAGCTGATTCTGTGTTTTCCTAACTAAAGTGCGATTCCTAATTGCAGAGGCTGTCTTGAAAAGCAGGGTGAGCACGGTTTGAAAATGCTTCTGGTTTTACCTCTGTGAGAGGTAAGATTTTTAAAAGCACCTAGGTGAATTAGGAACAAACGTGGAAATTCTCTCCCAGCTGTACGATAGCGTATTACTGCCTGACAGTTTGTGCATTTTGATAAGTAACATACTGTAGTATTAGCATTTTGTCACTGTCTTCTTCGCAAAGCCAGATATCTTTAGGCTTCTAAATCTGAAATCCTGCTTTATATGCTCTGGAGATTATCATTTTTTTTATTATTATTTTTACAACACAGTATGTTTAGGAAAATAGCATGACATTAGTTTGTCACTTTTTGGGTCATATTTGTATTACAGTTATAGGATGACCCACATTTATTTGTGAGATTTGTTTATAGATAGCACTATACAGTTATTTCTATTGAAAGCCCTTGAAAGTAATGGGTTATTATAAGTGACATCCTTAAAGAAATGGTTCTGTGACCTTAAATTTTTAAAGTAAGATCTAACACAGTTTAAATTTTTTGGCTTAAATATTTAGTTTATAATGAAATAAAAACCAAGTACTTTTTGTAAGATTATTTGTACTTCTTTATTCATGCTATATTTCCAAAATACATTGAGGCTTTTTACATTTAAAAATATAGCCCATTTTAAAATTCAAGTGATTACAGTTGTTTCAAGAATCTTTTTCAGTATTTATTTTATTTCAGTGGTTTGACAATTGTCTTGTCTCCTCTGTTCAAGCGAAAGCGTTACCTATCAGGCATAAACAGCTAAATGCAATGCACCAAAAATAAAATAGAATGATTGCTAAATTTTTAGAGCATAAAGTAAACAAGAATGGCAATGTGAAGGCCTAATTTACACCTGAAGAGAGCCAAAAAATGAGAAAAAAAATTATGTCAGTTCTGGGTTCAACTGCATATTCATAAAGAGAAAACACTGCTCAAATGAGGTTTAAGGATCTGACTTGAAAGGTCATGAAATTCAAATTTGCATCTAAAATTCATCGCATTGTTCCTCACTGTAGCAGAGATCTTGTAACAAGGAGTAATGTTACTTACAGTGCTTCATCTCTGGTTGCTCTGGAGAATAAACCACTAAGTGAAATTCCTTTTGAGAACCATTTTAGCAAACTGTTATAGCTCTTCAGGCTGGGACCAAAGGCAGGCTGTATTTATATCAGCTTTGAAAATGGCTATTTTTCATTAATAAATTGTGCAATATGGATTTCTGTATTTACAAACACAATTTTCATGTTTTTGCTCCTCGTTTCACTTATGAGAGGTAGAAGTAAACGTTTGTTTTTCTTCCCAGACTTCATGAACTATACTGGGGGAATAAAATCATGCTTTAATGAGAAAACTCAGGAGTACATTAAAAAATTGCCTCTTCGAATGAAACAGATTTGTACTATAGATGTTCCCCAGGATGTCTTTGTATACAAGGCAGGATGCCGTCCAGGCCAGGAGAAAGGGAGAAGGGTCTCTCCCACGCTGGGGAGCTGTGAGGTTTTTCACAGCTTCGAGAAAGTTGATGCACACATCAGGAGAGCCAAGAATATCGTCTTTTAAGCACTTGCCTTTTTCTCAGTCAGGCAGTGTAATGAGGAGAAGCTAGATCCACCATGTCCTCCATATGTCCGTCTGTGATTTTGGTGAATGTTTGATTCTGAGTATGACAACTTTCCAGGTTTATTCCTGTGTAAAGTTTTGATTTCAGCGTCTTGGCATTTTCAGTTAAAAACCATTTTGCTGGAAAAGTCTTTATGCACTTAACACCGAAAGAATGAAAACAGTGATGCGAAGACTGTTTCATTTAATACCTTTTTTTTTTTTTTCACATGTAAGGAACCTGATTTGATGAATTTCAGCCCACAGTGTTCAAGAAACTGTCTGCATTTTTTAACTATTTTTGTCTGTTGCTGGAAGAGTCGTGGTGGGTGACGCAAGTGCACGGCAGTGCAGAGTTTCTGCTGTGGAAAAGGATAGAAAGGAGGGACTTGGGAGCAATGTAAATAAAACCCCAACTGCAGAAATAAAATACCAAATGACAACAGAGGAAATGCTATCTGGACAACACTACTCTAGAAGAAAACAACTACTTTTAGACTTCCCATTTCTGCAATAACTAAGCAGCTCAGATTTCTGTTCACTCTTTAGCACGCGTTTCCATGAACTGGGGATGCACCTTTATTCTCAAGCAGATACCTTACACTGAAGAAAGGAGCTAAGCCCATCTATGAAATATTCATAATCCTAATCACAATGTCATTCCTCATAGTTATAATTAATGTTTCATTATGAAAAACTTTTATCAACATTTTCTCAGGAACAGCCTTATGTGCAAACAAATATTGTTATGCCTATCTTATATGTTTTATATGTTGTAGCAAATCTAAAAAAAATAATTCAAATCGGGTATTCTATGATAAATTTTGTGACAGTGCAATGTAGGTGTTAGTTCTTTGCTATGCGTTAACTATTCCATTCTGAATTCCAACTCTTTAGCGCATTTTATCTGAGAACACATTTACCTCTTGTCAGTCTAAATTCAATATTCATCTAACAGAGGATGTTGGCATCAAAAGGCAGCTTTTTTTTTGTAAACACTGCATTGATTTCATACTTCTGGCTGTAACAGAATGTAACCAGTGTATTTCTGGTTGCATGTACTTCTTGTGTTAAAACATTGGGTGTAGATTGCCTTAGTTAGCAGACTTTGTCAAGAAATACTCCAGAAGATAATGTTAATCATTATTCTGTCTTCGTTTCAGCACTTATTTAATTTACAATAGATTAGTGAAACGACTTCATTACAGGTATTTAGAGCAGATTAGTGCATTCGTTTGTGCTGATTGAGTCCACATTGATTTGTGATGATTGGCTCCACATCATATACATCTGGTATGAGGTTGACCTGAAAAAGTAGAACTGTGCAGGGCTGTCTTCCTGTTGTAATTGTATGGGCTTACTTCATTGGGTTATGTGTATGTTATTGCCATTGAACTAAAATAGGTCTGTTTTTCACTGTGTGCAATTTAGTCATGCATCAATACATTTTTAATTAAAAGTGTGTGACAGGTACAATAGTAGAGTACTCCAAATAATTTTCTAAAGCAGTCTGTTTCCTCAAAGACAGGTAATCAGAATCTGTCTCAGTTAGTCCCTGAATGTATAATTTTTTATTAAGATATATGATTAAACATCTAAAAACTTCATGCTAAATTGTCAAATTTTGGTCGTAAGCCCTGTACTGTGAACGCTTCATGTTTATAATAGCAAAGTGAGGCATTCTTCTTGACAGCAGAAAAAGACCTTGCTGGACAACTTGATTAGCTCATTTCATGCTAATAGTCAACATCAGAATAGCATATCATGGTTTAAAAGCTTGGATCACCTGGCTGGCTCGGTATTAGGGACAGAGCTATGGCAGATGGCTCCATTAACAGCATTGGGGTATCTACTCCCAAAGTCAGTGGGACAGGGGTGGAAAATGGATCGTTATTTCTCCACTGTTTCCTCACCTAATACCGTCAAATGAACTTGAATAAAAGGGTGTTTCATGCAAGAACCTGAGGGCTCATGGGACAGATTATGTAGGGTCTGCCAAAAAATAGCTTCGTGCTATAAGGCTGCAAACAACTGTGGAAGGGTTTTTCCACTGAAATAACTGTAAGGTGGTGTTATAAGGATGTAATGTAGTTAAGGATGATAAAAAAAGCGTTTACTAGCCATTTGACTCACTCTAGCTTAAATACCAGAACTGATGCTGGGATCTGGGAAATTTCAATGAGAGTCTCGACGTAACAGGGAGTTGAATAAAGTTGTTGTGAGGTTCCAGGTTGTCCTGAACCGTGCTTGGGTACTGACCTGTGGCTGCGTGGCCATAACATCAGAGTAGGCACAAATAAACGTGATTCTGTGCCCATTCATTCTTCTTGTTTTGCTGAGCACTCCTCACTCTCTGGGGTGCTATCACTGTGATAGTAGAAATATGGTATAAAACAAAAACAAAGGCAAGTATTAATTATAAGGGAAGACAATATATAGGAATATCTATATCTGTATATAGGTAGAGACATAAAAAGATTTGGGTGCCCAGAATAAAATAAAATAAAATTAGAATTCACAATATAATAACTTTCCTCAGTTCATTGAATGAATTTAAAAACTCACCAAAAGCTTTGCTTTGTTTTGTTTTTTTAAAGGCAAACCCAATAATCTTGGTTCAGAATGGTTGCTCTGGTAAATGCACAAAACAAGACAAGGCTGTTTAATTAACATTTTACATGTTAACATCATCTACAGTTTCTTCTTACTATTTTGCCATAGGAAAAAATGATGAGTGGTATTTCTTCGTCCTGATATTTGTGCAAATTATGATTGTGGCTGTCTGAGGAGTGTAGAAAAGCTGTAGATACTCTCCGTACCCAGATAATATTTCTTTAGTTCTGAGTGTTTGTAATGAGAGCACCCTGGAGGAGTTTCTCTGATGCTAGTAGATTAAGGGTCATCAGTTATATTTCTACATGAATCTCATAAATAGGTCTAGTATTTCATTTCAGCACGGTACCCTTATTCAGAACATCCCCGTTTTCCTTATTCTTTTTCTTCCATTTAACAACCACAACCTTGGTAGGAATATTACTGCCACTTGTACTGGCTACCAGAGGCAGTTTGACTTTCACCTCTGTGGGCTAAAATAGGTTTGGCTAGCAAAAGATGATCAACATGTCCTGTGCTTTTCTATCTTTCCTAGCCTCAGAAAGGCTTGGAAAACATCAGAACAAGTCGCAGCTGCTGATTGTTCGTGTTCCTGGATAACACAACAGTCTTTTTCAGATACATAAGTTGATATCAAACTCAGTCTGTTCTAGTTACCTTTGCTCTTAGATACCGCGGCCAGGAATGCCACAAGAAACACGACCAGCTAGGATTTGTAATTGATTTAGAAAGCCATTTCCTGACTGTAACTATAACACGGTGAGTGAGGGAAGAGAATATAGTATCCTCAAAAAATGCCTTTCCACTTAGCTAAGTGTATAAACACTATCACTTATTAATAGTAAATTAGTGAATGTTTTTTGCAGGAAGTCATTAGAGTACACACTTAAGGTTTTTGGTAGTAGACATTTCCATGCATGTCTGGATAGTTAAAAATTCTTTAATCTCCATGGCTTTTAAATCAGAGTTCATCAAGTAGCTGCTATAAAAAAGTAAACAAACAAAAAAAGTAGCAGAACAATTACAAATGAAACACTTTGAATTATGTTTTTTTCATTATTGTTACTGATTTTCTCACAAAAACAAAAGGTAAAAAAATCTCTGTAAGGTTAAATGAAACATTTGACTTTACATGTTTTCCTTCAATTTTCTGTATTCAAAATATTTCACTTTGAAACTAATTTTTTTTGTAATATCTGTGGAATTATTTTACTGATTTGCTTTCTTAACCTTAGCTTCCATTTAACATTTTTTTTTTTTTGCTTCCATGTGTATGCCTTTAGTGTAGACATCGGAAGCTCACAGTGACAATCCTTTCTGCACTGAGGTGTGCTTTTGTAGTTACATTTGAAGTACTAAATATTTAAATAGGAAATCCTCCCTCTTGTTCCTTTCATGTACACAGGAGACAATATGGAACATGTGGAAGCAATTTCACTGTGTGGCTGCATGTACCCACTACCTCAGAGATGCAAAAAAAAAAAAAAAAAAAAAAAAAAAAGATTATTTCTTATAATGGAAGTACTGTCAATGCATAGGAAACATGTGACCTGAAAATTGTCATTTAAATAATAAACTGAAAGCTCGTGCTTTCATGTGTCTACGTCCATGTGTATGTGGTTATTTTTTTGACAACGAAAGAAGGAACTGAAAAGTATGGCTTCTGTAGAAAGTACATTTAAAATTTAGTTTATCAAAATTGTTGTCTTTTAAATTTGGAAGAAAAAAACCAACCAAAACCCAAATCAAAAACCCCAAAATTCAGATGTGGATATTACCAGAGATTTCTTGCATCAACTTGGAGAAACCATGCAACCTACCAACACCTCTGTGAAATGAAGATAACACATTATTTCTCTCAGTTCTTCTTGGTTTACCTGCAAATTTCTCAGGGTAGAGATGCCCGCACTGTCTGTGCAGAGAACGTTGCACAATGAAATGGAAGTTCAGCTTTGGGAGCATAAGCATTAGTACAATGAAGATTAATTCCCCCCCGCTTCTTCATTTATTTAAAGAAGATAAAATCTACCTCTGCTTGAGCTCTGCCTGAGGTATGAAATATGTGTAAAAGTTCACATTTTTAACAGCAAGATGTTTCTTAATTAGAACTCTTCTTATCAGTCTGTTTCTTTTAACCATTTTGATTTAAATTTTGTCAGTCTCCACTTTAAAAAAATATGCCATATTTTAATTTTTTTCCTCCTTATTGATATATCTAAATTATGTGCATTTCTGTGAGGGTTGCTGTGCAAGAATTCTTCCTCAAAGCTATTATTGGCAGAGGGAACGCAGGAAGGTATATATATTCTACTGCTGCTGTGATGCACATTAATTTGATGCAGAGCAAGCTAGGTCTATACTTGCAGGAGAACTTTCCCCATGACTTTCTGGAATGGTGATAGATTTTCTATAGGAACCTTTAAACATATAAGGACACACTCCCCAGAGATCCAAAAAAATCCCTAATTAAATGAATTAGAATATAGTGGCTGTAAAATTGTGTTTCTGTTCTGCCATACTAGACTTCACAAGCCTGGGGACATTGTCTAGCCAGCGATCAGAAGTATAAATAAACTCTGACTCTGATAACTTTGAGACCTAATAGAGAAAGAATGGTGGAAAGTTTGCTAGAGAGGCCCCAGAGATAATAGTCAGATTTATATAATGTACATATATAGGACAGAAACGACAATGATTTTCTCCTTCAGGATGACAGCTTCAGCTACAAATGTGACTTCAATAAAAATGTTGTGGTTTGGAGACAAAAATGATGACTGCTGGCCGAATGTGGACCCTTGCGCCAAGCCTGCGTGGACAGGGATTTGCAGGGATGGTTTGCAGCAGGCAGAAGCACACCATAGCTGCTTTGTAGATATTACTAAGCCCCTTAGTTCTCCCCAAACTAGGGGATTTAGAATAGTGAATCCTTCAAATTGCCACATTAATTTGCTCCTGCCCGTGCCCTGTTCTCATACTTCTGCTAGCAAAACACAAAAATCGTTGCCTTTCCTTCTCTTGACAGGTCCAGAGTGTTCTTGCTCTGACATTGGGCAGGATATTGGTTTTGGAAAAATAATCAATCAGAGATTACCAATTGCAAAATTAAATAATTTCTTTATCTTATTAAAGGATTTCTCTGTGAAAACCTTAACGTTTTTATAGATATTTAAATTGCATTAAAATAACAATGTATGTTAAAATATTGCTTGAAATATATGCAGAATTGAATACTCCTTAGCATCCCAGAAGGAGTAAAAAGAAAGCAGTTCTCTTCTGACAATGAAAACTTTTTGGACTACATCTGCCAAACTTAGGGGCAAATTTCATCTTTGGATGTGCATACTGGATTGTCGTCATCTTAACCTGGAGGTATACAGTATGCATTGAAATCCAGAACGCTGTCTTTGTTTTGAATGTTATATACAAAGCCTATGAAAAAAAATGACATTCATCAAAAGCTACGGCTTCACCATACTGAACGTTTGCTTTGCTGTAGTGGAGAGGGGTCACTTATCCTTGATTGTCTTCAGAATTATTGGAGGACTTAACTATAGTTAAAATGCGACCTGAAACAAATGCCTCTAAGGAAGGCGAAATTGCTTCGCTGCCATAGAAATACCAGTACAAGTCAAGAAATTCAGTTGCTTTCTCTAATCTCCTTTCCTATGGAAACTTTGCTAATGAGATCAATTCCAGAGACAGTTGCCTTGATCCACAATAGTAAAAGTCCTTCTGTTGGCTGCTAAATAAAGCTGGATAACCTAAAGCTATGTTAAGAGTTTGTAGCATAATGTAAGGTGAACAGACAACCTGGCTTTACTGAGGCAATACCGATACAAGTGTGTCATATTTCGTTTGACTGTTAAAAATGGCCTGTAACTGTTCTTTTTAGCATAGCGTCCTTTCTTTCTGTCCTGCTGCAAATGAGAAGCTATGTCCTTCATCAACATGACGTGCAATTCAGATGTAGTCCCAGCTGATCTTGTAACTCAGGGGTAGGTAGGAAGAAAGCAAGCAGTGGAAATACTTCCTTTAGTTCAATGTTTAGGGGCTTAGCTGAAAAATAAAATCTGTGAGCATACTGAGCGCTAATTGTCTACTCACTGCCTGACCTTTCTGTGAGGTGTAGAAAGAGCCTTGGAATCAACAAGTATTTGTTTAGAAAATCAGAAATAAAACACTTTGTTCAAGGTAGAAAAAAAAAATCTGAAAAAACCCCTCAGATAGACCCTTTATCTTTCCCAGGCTGAAACTAGGAGTAAGGATGTATTAGTCACTGGTGAAGCCAAGGGGATGTTGGTCCTGATCTTTGCAAGAAGTACACGGGGAATAAACAGAGATTACTCTGCATTTCAGTTTGCAGTGGCCAGTGGCTTTGTGCCGATGTTAAATCTAAGGCATTCTGGTACTGGTGCCTGTGCAAAACCGTGAAAAGGTGAGGCATGTTTTCATTGACAGCCTTGCAGTGCAAGGCAGCAGAGCTGGTAACCTCGGTCGTTTAACAGCAATATCTGTTTATATATCTGTTATAGCAATAAAGGTAATGCAGCATAGCTATTATAAAGAGGGTTTTGTACTGAGCTGGCAAAAGAATGCCAAGTCTTAATGAACTAATTCTTACCTGCTTCTATCATAAAATATATGACATAAATCATATAACGCTCTGGAAATTTTTGGAATTTATTTACTCTGCATTTCTGCAATTCCAAGCAAAAGAGTTGTGGGTTTTGTGGGGATTTTTGTCCTTTTTTTTCCCATATCTCAGTGAATTTTACCTCATTAGGAAATCCTTTAAAATGCCTGAGTTGCTATCTTGAAGATTAAAGTCTTCCATTTATCGACAGAACACGTGCAGCTTTGGCACGAGCAGTGTAAATTACCCACTGTTTCCTGTCAATGGTTTTCTGTCTTGCTTGGGAGATGCACGTCTGGAGAGGGTTGCTCAGACATTGAGGCCACTCCGCCTTTGATCTAACTCATAGAGAGAGTTGACAGGATGGGAAAGAGAATTGTCATGATCTCAAGAGCTATGTATTCTTTGATTTAATGAATTAAGGTATGTTCTCTTAACATTCCCCACCCACACCCCGTGATTTTTTTTATTTTTTTTTTTTTTAATTTTAGTTCTGTTGCAGATTCTGAAAACTGTGATTATTGCAAGGTGACAGTGCTCACATTTTTGAGGCACTTCTTGGTTCTCAGTAAAATCCATTGATTTGTTTTGGAGCTGGTCAGATGGTAGAAGTAAACTAATAACAGCTTCTGTCTTGGTCTTTGTAAAATGGAAATGCACCTAGAAGAAAACTCTTAATGCAAACAAAAGCTGGTGCAAAGGTTTTTGTCACATCCTCAGCCACTGTCAGTTCACAGAGCTATCTTAAAGCCTGAAAAGTTATAAGGATGTAAATGCACTGAATGTCAGTTTAAAATGCCTCGAACTCAAAGCACTGCAGGGTTCAAGAATGCTCGTGTGAATGGCTTGAATTAAACCCCAGCTAAGTCAGCCAGGGTTGGGGATTTTTTTTCACCCCAGTAAACTCATCACCAGTGTATTAGCAGAGGAAGGGAGTCATGCAGGTTTCCCAAGAAAGATTTTTGCCAGCTGAAATGGCCTCTCTGCTCTTTCATGTTATTTCGTTTTGATTATTAATTTACCGCAGTGTAAACACAGAGCTCAGTGTTTTCACCTCTTTTTCAACAAAAGTAGAGACTGACATAAAAACAAACAAACAAAAAACCAAAACAACTATAAATTCTGAGTATCGCTTGATTGGTAATGATTGCAGAAGAATTAGGGGGAAGAATAAGGAATACTTATGCAAGTAAGGCAAATAACTGAATTAAATGGTAAACCCCACGATGGCTACAACAGCATCTAGGATTCTGGCATTGCTTTAATCTCTGGCAGGATCCACCTTGAAGGTCAACATTTATTTGCACAGACCTTTAGTAACCAAGACTGTTGGCCTGACTAGTACCAAAATTTTTTGAACTAAGCAGGTATTTGTGGAGGAAGCACAAGAGCTGAGAAGGTACTGGGACACTTTGGCATGTGTGGGGTCTGAGACCCCGGGGTGTAAAACACACTTCACTGTCACTGAATTTAACCAGAGCAACATCGGGCTCAGTTCTGTCACCCTGCACAAGGGCAGACAGCGGGTGCAATTCAGTTATTTGGTCACTCTGCCCAACAAAAGTGACTTGGTGCTAATAAAACTTTATTAAATAGAGCTGCAGAAGAAAGCATTGGTTCCCAAATCTGCATGTTCTGCACATTCATATTTCTGAATTTAAATGTGTACGTTTGGAAAATACCCATAAGTACAAGAGAGATAATTGATATCACATGAGTTAGCAAATTTGTTTGTTGATAATTGGAAAGACATTTATTTTAAGTGCAGTGATTCCATTTTCCTGTAAATTTAGGCCTATTTTGTTCCTGTCAGATACGAGCTCATGTGTTATTACATGACAGAGCTTTGAGTAAAATGATACATTTTTCCCCAGATCAGGCTGCCTGGCCTCAGCAAGTTTATTCAGGCAGCGGAAATCCCTTATTAAATACATTTTTCAAAACTTCCTGCAATACTGTTTATTTATAGATTACAGGGGAGATAATCAGTGCTTTCCACTCATATTCGCTTAGTTCTTCCTAATGATACCTAGTCACACTCAGTCATGGTCATGCATACTCTGTTCCACTCACAGTAAATTCCATTCACAGTAAATTTGAATTCACACTTCATAGTCAATCATTTAACTCATTCACATCAGTCACACCGAATCAATACTCTCTCCTTTTTTAATGCTCATTCCTTTCCTTTCACATTTACTTTTAAACATCTACAATCATACTCATTTGCTTGATGTCTATCCTTACAGTGAGAACCTAGCTGTCATTAATTGTAAGCCCTCCGTTACTCATAAATTATAACACTTATTGCAGGACTAGACAAATATTGCAGAATCACAGGTACTGCTTAGATTTGCTCTGATAGCAACATACCAGAGGTGATGTGGTTCTCCTGGTTTTGGAGTGGAAAGCTTGCACACTAGTGTGTTACCTCATTACACCTGGTGTAACCTCATGTGATACAGGTCTGTGAGCCTTAGCTTGGTGAGTTTGATCACCCTGGGGGTGCACGACAATTAAATACAGTTGATGCTGGTTGTTGTTTTGTTTTGTTTTCCCAATTTAATATGATTCTAAACAAAGGTGAAATACTGTGAAAACAGGATGGGAGGCTAAGTATATTGTTGTGGTCAGAAATCATGAAAATGAGCAGTGTGGTGAGTTGGACGGGGTTTATTTAATAAATAGGATTTTGTAAAATGAACAGTTGCAAACTCTTTTTGTCTCCATGTTATATCTGTTTGAAACCTGGCTCAGGAGAGGATGAACCTATAATGCTGTTCATGTAAATTTGGCCCAGTGTCCCTGGTTTCAGGGAGCTGTTTCATGCAAGACTGAATGGTGGGCAAAAGGGATTGTAGATATATTTGTGCCGCCTTTTGCTTCCAGATGGCATCAGGGAACTATTTTTCTGTGAAGGCTTTGATGTCAAAATGCTAAAGATACCTTAAAGCTCTAAATTTCCCACAGAGTATTACAGCACGGAAGTCACTAGTAAGATTTCCTGGTTTTAAGAGCTAGAATGTGCAAGAATATTAATGCAGATATTTTAACCAAATATTGAATTTACTGATGAGGAGCTTGTTACATTTCGGGGTGGAGTTTTTTTTGGTTTTGGTTTCTTTTTTTTGCCTGTGTTTATGCCTATATCAATAATTGACAACTGAAACAATAGTAAGTAGGATTTAACCAAAGGACATCATTCCCTGCCATTGAAAACTAGATGTTACATCTGAGTCTACATAAATAGTGAGCAATGGGAAAAAAAGGCAAGGAAGAATACATAAAGTTTTTGATGAAATTGCTAAAGCGGTAGTGGTGGGCAAATAACTTGGTGTGCAATGTCTCCCTTGACTCTCGGGGCACTTACGAGTCCTCCAGCAGGAGGAAAGATGAGCCAGCCTTACTTGCAGCATATTGTGACTTCCAGTGAAAGGAAAAAGAAACTATTGCGTTGAATTAATAGCATTGTGTTTGGGGACAAAAGAGCACTTCCCATGAGACTCAAAAGGATCATATCTATCATCTTGAGATTGGCCTAGGAGGAGAGAAAGTACATTTGATAGACTATTATCCTAATTTCTGTCCTGAAAATCATATGGGTATGGACAGTGGAGCATCAGCTGTAACCTCACAGTCGCAAACCTGAAGCAAAGGGCTGTAACTGGATTGTTCTCATTTTTTTTTTTCTTTTTTTCATCCCCCCCCCCCCCCGTTATTTATCCTTAAAAAAGAAAGAAAAAAAAGAAGACAATTGCATGCTCTGTGGAGTCACAATAGTCAATAACGGAAGCGAGCAGGGAAATGGGTCTGGACAGCGGAGGGCTGAAGTGGCGCGATGCTTTCGGGACATGCCATTTGCCAGGGGTAAGCAGCAGAGCAGGGGAGCATCAGACCCCCCTTGTGTCACTGAGCACCCAGGGATAGGGATGGAAAGGTTCATACGGCATTTAATTAACATGGCCAGAGCAAGTTGCAACCGCAGTGTAAGAGTGGGGGTCATGTTCTGTTTCCTGCTCTGCACAGGGCAGCGCTGGGGACCTTTTGTTGCCCCTTTTTGCTCTCCCAGTGAAGCTGTGCCCAGCCATAATGTTGCGAGATGACCATGAAGGGAACAAGCAAGAGCCAACCCATAAGCAAGAACCTGTGGACGACTTCCCTAATGCCCTTTTAATGCCCTTTCTGTATCAATAATGCCTTTCACCCCCTGAAATGTTCTTTTCACCCTCAGGTTTTGGTTTTTTGGGTTTTTTGGGTTTGTTTTTTTTTGTTTGTTTGTTTGTTTCTGTTTGTTTTTTTTTTGTTGTTTTTTAGCGACACAGTTCTTAAACAAATATTTCTATGTCAATTAGTGAAGTGCGTTTGGACTTTCGTTCCTCAGTGTGTGCTTAGCAGATGTTCACAGAAAAACAAAGTTTACCCAAACATTTCTGAGGTTGGAGTTTGTATATACAGCCTCTCTCTTTTCTTTCCAGAGGGTACCATATTAACAATTCTTTTCTCGCCAGTATAAATATTTTTATTGCAATTAACTGCATAATGGTACAACACAAATGCTTGAAGAGGGTGCACTTATCCACTACAATTTGAGTCATGCCTTTTCAGTAGCATCCACCCCTGCTGTATCAGAAATCAACTGATTTTTTATTGAAAAAAAAAATCTAAATATGGGAATAATTCCCTAACCTGTTTATTTTGAAAAGTGGCTTGCCTTCTAATAACACAGCCGTAATGAACATCTATTAGCTTTGTTTTACTTTATTTTATTTTATTTTACTTCTTTCTTAGTCATTCTTTGATTTTCAAAACATTTTGGTCATCCACAGACTCGAAGTCTCCTTCCAGGAGAAACAATGAAGAATCAAGTGCATCTCTCCTGCCTTTTAAAATTACCCTTCAGGGCAGTGCACACACAGAGTGACCCTGGCTTTTGACAAACCTTTCCTGAACAAAATGTAACAAGCCCTGTGTATTTTGAGCAGCATTTTCTATTCTGACAGAGACAGCTCGGTAGCATTTGATGTCTGCTTGCTGGTCATAGATAATGGTGCATCTTGGGACCATTGTCATCCCTGTCAATAAGACGGCCTGGGGGGACGTGCAACAAAGCTACCTTTTGATTCACCGTTTTTCCTTCCTTCCCAAGACATTTGTAAGCCTGTGGTCAGCTAGGTCACTTTATTTCATCCTGATGTGCCTTGATAATAGCATCATGTCTAACAAAAAATTTTGACAGACCATCGATGTATGTTTCTTTGGTTCCTATGTTTTCTATGCCTCCTCAATGTCAAACAAGCTTTGAAAGCTACTGATTATGTTTGTTTGGACTGAATTTGACAAGATTCCTATTCTTTCCAGCAATTAAGCTCCTGAGGACGGATCTTGGGATTTGAGCTAATTTTTTTAGCATTGCAAGAAGCTACCAGAGCATATCAGATGCTTTGGTTTGCTTTTTTTTTATTGTTTTGGTTTTATTTTGTCTCAAGGTTGTGTTTTTGTTGTGCATTTAGAAATACCTGAACGCCAAAGAAAACTTTTAAGCTTGAGAAGAAAACAAAAAGGAAAAAAAGAAAATATGCAGCTTAAATCTAAAAGTTTTGCCCATGTATAGATTTATTTGATCAGAAAATGGCAAGTTTGGCAAGTTCAGGTATTGAATTCTCTGCCAAATTTAACTTTTCTGGGGCCATATGGGCTGTCCACTCACAGAATATATTTTTGGAGCTAATCTATTAAACCCCCTGCTTATGAAGAGATGGCAAATAAAATATTTTCCTCAACTGGCCACAGATAACTCACAGCCTGGCTTGCTTATTGTTTAAATTTATGCTTAAATTAGTTGCAGGCAATTTAGCATATTACAAATGGGAATTAGCAGTATTTTTAGTTTTATCAGTTAGCTAAATGTAGTTAAATGGTGTTACTGTAGTTCAGTAAAGCATCTCCAGAGCTACACAACCATTTTTTTTGGCAGTCACAGATAGAAGTTTGCATCCTGCCCCTGTAGCAGTGGGCATGAAGCACACACATGTTTACTTGGGTGAGGGCTTTTTTTTCTTTCTTTGGCACATAAAGATGGATTTATCACAGTTCATGTAATACTAGAAAAGGCAAATGGTAATTTCTTGTTATAGAAAGAAGGAAAAAAAAAAAAAGACCTTTCATTTCTCTTCTGTGCTATATTTTAAGAAATTGTTGTTCCTTTTGAATACATTTAATACTAATCTTTTAGCTTTTATCACCACACAGTGGAAAGGACCTTCCCTTTGAAAATACCTATTAGAAAAAAAGTCACCTTTTTTTTTTTCAATATTTGATGAGATTTGAGGCCAGATCCCAAATGGCTGGTGCATGCCCCGGATCCCACCTCCTTATGAATGGAAAGTTCCCAGAAGCTTGTCCTGGACTCTTGACAGCAGCTGGGCAGAGACTTTTGTCTTCACATTGCCTTTCAAAGCACCAGAGGATCTTCAGGAACTTCACAAGTAGTTAAAATCTACAAGAGTAAGCAACATTTTAAGATCAGCTCTTGGTTCTTTCTTGGGAACTAACAACCGTCACAGAAAGGAAGGTAACTGTGAGGTTAAATCACACAGATGGGGTGACCAGCTGTGATGTGGTGCCCACACCTGTACCACATTCCTTGTTTTTCCGCAGGGATTTTGGTGGCCCAGCCTAAGACCCAGGTTACTGGACTGCTCACCTTCAGCAGGGCTCCGCCACTGGCCTCTAAGACCAGTGTAGGCAAATTTCCATGCCTCAGTTTCCCTTTAGATAAAAGGAGACAAGTATTAATCCCCTTTTAAAAATAATTTGGTATCTCTTATTGAAACCAATGTAATGAGTAGGTACGATTGCAAATCAGACTTTCTCTTTTATTATAATTTGTATTTATTTTTAATATCATGATATTAATATGACAGCCTCTCATTTTTGTACATTTTTGCTTTGATTCTGAGTAATTATTTGGGTTATATTACCTTCAAAACATATATTTATGGAGTTATAATGGCTACAGTTGAAAATGCAGCTAGTAGTTACCTACTGCAAATTTATGCATTTTCCTTGCTCATAGCATATCAAAATTGCAAATTTTCCCAAGGAAATCAGCTCCTTTTGCTTGTGGCCAGGATATTCCGCTCCCCCTCCCCCCCCCCCCCCAACACTCTGAGCCAAGGAGAATGATTTCAGTTCACAATAATACCACTAAAGCCATGTCTGAAGGCCTCCAAAAAACTTATCAAGTATGTAGAACTGAATGGTTTGCTTTCTTTTCACTGGTATTTTGTTACGTGAATACAGTATTTCTCTGAAATTAATACTGATGCTTTTCTGGCTTTTATATTCAGTGCCTTTCCATCAGGCTATCTATAGTACTTCAGGGCAGTATTGTCTAGTTATTCTTTCATATTAAATGATTGGGTTATTACTTTTATGTCTTTAGAATATTTCATTTTACTGATTTCTCCATATTAAAAAGATGATAAATTATAGCAGCTATTAAGGGCCCAATCCTGAATTCTTAATGTAGTCATTTCCATTAAAGTCCCCCATGACATAGATTTATACGGAATCTGATGAATTTCTGCTTGGCAAATTCCTAGAGAAACTACAGAAACCTGAATTAAATTAGTCTGTTAAAATAATCAACATGAGCCTGATCTTGTCAAGTAAGTGGTAGATGAGTGTACTCTGTTCATCACAGGACAGGAGTTAATGACTAAATATTAAGCACCAAAATGGAAAGAGTGCAGTGGGATTTCCAGGCACATGAGGGATTTAGTACTGAACCCTATTTTTGCTTTAAATCTTACTAGTCCACAGGTTTCTTTTCTTGCAATTCTAATCTATTTTCCTTTACTATGAGAAAAACATAGACAAATTAATATCTCCAGTAATGGCAATTCTTAAATAGTGCAGGACACAGAACAGACCCCTTCTCAGATGAAGAGACATACAATTAATGCATTGGCAATTAATGAGCAAAATAATATTCTCCCACCCCTTCCTCTTTGAGATAGAATAACAGTGTGGTGCCAGTGGGGAGCAGGAGCAAAAGACACAAGAATCCCAAATTTTTCTTCCATCCTTATGGTATGGTGAATAGTTTTTAAAATCCAAATGTCAACACAAAATGCAGTCCTATCAAGAATTGATTTCTGATACATAATAATTCAAATGCAAAACACAATTCACAAATGCCGAAGACTTTTTTTGTGCCATAACCATCTTGGAAAAAGGAAATACATCTTGTGAAGCCCCTTAGGTCCATTTTAACGTATGCTGTCCAGCCATGTGGCAGACTGGCTGCTGCTCTACAGAATTTTTGTTTTCTCTCTGGTATCACCTCAGTGATCAAGTGTTCCTTGATGTAATTGTGAATAATGAATGTAGCAAAACCTTGTTTTCAAATGCCTACTTACATTTTTCTACTGACACACAGGTTTTAGCCATCACCTTATATTTTAAACTACAGTTAAATTAGTCCTCACTGAAAGATATGGATGTTCTTAAACAAAGCTTCTACCTGTACTTAGTAGACTATTCTAATATTTCTCTTTTTAAATAGTATATCATTATTCTTGGACTGTCCTGTTCTTTGAGAATATGATGATCCTCTAGAAACTTCCCAGCTAACCAAATTCTACCTCTTTTTTGACCTAATTTTGAGCAATTTTGATCTGGTGTTCTTATTCTGCCACTCTGATTTTAAGTGTTTAAAATTATGAACTTTCTCACTCTGATTTGCCTTTTTTGTTGTCATTTGTTTCAGGGGAAATTTTCAGACGTTTCATAATATTTTGGCCACTTAAACCACACAGGGCAGAACATAAGACAAACATGGAAGAATTCAATGCTTTAGTGGGCAACGGTGTGCAGTAGTTAATAGTACAGTAACTAACTGAAAGACAGGAGATGTATTAAATAACAAAATCCAGATTTGTCCAAATAAGTAAAATTCACCTTACTGGAACATCATCTAAGAGGTGGCATTGCTGTTAATGCTCTTCCTTGATGAAAAGTAAGGTCATTCTGATCCTTGATGACCACAAGTAAACAGACTTATTTTATATGTATCATTTGATATGTACCTTAGTAAACTCAGAGCTTTATCCTCATTTAAAAATATGACATTGAAACAGATGTTTGATGCCACGAGCTGTCATGGAAGCATTGCCTCTAAAATATAAATTTACACCCAGAGATTTCAAAGACTCTGCATATTTAGAAAAAGGTCTGTCTAGTATAGAATATGTAATATCATAAATGAGACAAAATTAAAGACAATATAGGGGTTTAGTGTAGTTAATTAATTTTGAAAGTAATTGTACATGATCAGTTTTGAAATAAATGTTTCGGTTTTTAATACTTTGGGGTTTTAAAAAAAAATATTAAGAAAAATAGTGCTTTTTTGACCTAAACTGTATTTTCTTACCCCTGTCACCCCATTTCACCATTCTAGTTACTGAACTCTATATATGAATGTTCTTTAACTTTGCCTTAGAAGAAACAAACCACAAAGGTAGACTTACCAGATTGTCAGTTTAATGAAGTACTTAATTTTACACAGGTTTCTTAGAAGGAGCTAAATTTCAAGAAGAAAGAAAAAGTCCCCTCTAGACCAATAATTGTCTATGGCAGGAAAACTCTTGGCAGTGAAAGTAGGGATTTATCTTTAGTTGGAATGAATTTCCTCTGTCAATTGGCATCTGCAAAAAATTCAGCTGGGAGAGTTAAGTGACTAAATAGTTCTCAAATGACTGAAACAAATGGATGCTTTAATGAAAATCTTTTGAATGTCACTCAAAATTCAGTCCCTGGCGTGGTGGCTTAGATTTTATGATACTGTACATATGTGTTGCTGGGTTGTTGTTTTTTTCTTTCAATCTAAGCTGAATTTGAGGTTTTGTTTCTTAAAATTGTATTCCGTATCTATTTTACTTGCTTTGATCATATCCAAATGTCGACCACATATTTTGATGTGATTAGGAGGATCTTCATCAACTATTAGGTCTAAACCAAGGATAGCTTTTTACTGATAATTTTAGCTAATTAACAGGGTCTCTCGGTTAGGAAATATCCTTGAGTCTTCACACATGGTACTAGTCACCAGAATGAATTGGTTTAAATGTAGTTTTCAACCATCCTAGGCTTTTATAGGGTATTAGTTGTGGAAAAAAATGTGTACTTTATAGTTTACTTTGGACTGACAGTGTTTATTCTGTATGTTTGTAGAAATAAACAGGAAACCCCTTAAACACTAACAGTTGTATTTGATTCTTGATGCTTCTTGGCAACTAATCACAACAACTCCTTGGTGAGGTCCTATGTATGACATGTAAATATTTGACATAAAGGTAAAATATAGATATCTGAGCCCCTTATATATTTAATGATCCCAAACAATTTCTTGGACAATAGGCAAATAGCAAAATGTCACTCGTTTGAAAGAGGAGAGGAAAAAAATGCCATGAACAAGCTGTTCCTTTCTTATGTTTGCAGTTATTTTTCTTACAGTAGCTGCTTACATGCTGTTAATTACTATGAAGATTAAACCCACTTCATTTTAGTGCTATAATTATACATACTGTTAGCAATGGACAGGTGATCTTTCATTTCTGAATTTCTGCAAGGTGAGGATTTCTCTGAGAATTTCTGGGCTTTCCCTGCTACCTCTCTTGTCAGAGGCTCTGTCATCAGCTCAGACCCCTCTCTTTCCACCAGCTTCCATTCACCTTCTCGATCTGATGCTGAGCACTGTGCACCCTCAGTTCAGCTTCATGACTACTCACTGCTCTGTGCTAAGACAATGTTGCCTAAAACCCATCCTGGACATGACCTGCAGAATTTTGTATTATCCCTAATTATTTTGCTTTTACTTTAACAAATACAAGGTCTGTGGCTTTTCATGTGTTTATTTATTTATATATATATTGTCTTTTCCTATAGTCATTGCCGTACCTTATGTCTTTCTTCCCAATAATGCTTATTAATCTTATGCTTTGGCACATTGTATGTATTTTGACAGTCAAGAATTTCAAGGTGTGTTGTCTTTCTAAGTACCTGTATAGAAAAATTTCTTCTATTCTACTTTCCTTAAACTTTCATACCTTATATATTGTTCTGCATCTTCCCCCACTTTTCCCCTCTGCCTGACTCTATCTTTAGATCATGATTCCCCTACACAACTGCCCATGAACGTGTAGAAAATTGTAGAAGAAAGAAGCTGGGTTAATTAACATTGATAATATACAGCTGTGGGTTGGCTTCAGGGGCAGCAGGGTTGGTCTATGTAGATAAGGTGCAGGTGTGGCTGGTTCTGTTAAGTGGTTGAGAGCCAGTGAAGAAAGAGCAGCCGAGGAAGAGAAGAAAAGAGGAAAAAGCAGGAAGAGAGAGTGTGCTCTGGATGAGATGAGGAGAAGGCAGCAGAGGGACTGTATGAAGAGTATGCTGGTATGAGGTGGTAAAAGACCTTGTTGCAGCTTGATAGTTTGGGGAGTGCTGTGACAGAAATTGTCTAACATTGATTGACTGGGAAGGGGGAAGCTGCAGCAGGTTTGTGTGTTGCATTATCCTCATACCTAGAAGGTTCCATTTTGGGGCATATTCTGCCACTGTGGAAGTGCCTTACGGTCCTCTGCTCACCCTGTGGCTTGGGGCAACCAAACTTCTCCTTGGTACCAGACTTCATCAGGATTTGCTTGTGCTTAAAAAATGTTTGGTTGTCCATGAAGAATTTATTGGAGGCTATTCCTCAGATACTTAGTAGGAACTATAAAAATGAGTGATAATATGAGATCAAACCAAAACTTTCAACAGAGTGGAGTTTCTTAAGAAAAAGAAAGCAGTTGCAAGGAAAAGGCTGATATGTTTGAAGCCACAGCTAATGCAATTAAAAAAAATAAATAAGTCTTTGAAAACCTTGGTTTAGAACTGCATGAAGCTCAACAAAGAATTGCTAATATGGAGAGTATGAGTTGTTGTATAATTACATTGACGATCTAGAAAACAAGCTTGGAAAAAGAGGTTTGTAAGTTGTGGAGGACTGCTGAAGGATGAGAGATTGGGGACCAGTAATTTTTCCCCACACGTATTTTGTATGTGTTTTTTATAGTTCAGTTTGAAGATGTATGGAACATGTAAATCAGCTGTGACTGTCATTTGCTTTGAAATGCTGCACATTAGTTTTGTTAAGGGTTTCAGAGAAGCCTTACCCAGAAAGTCTTTCAAATAGAAACTTTGATTTGTATTATTTTTGGTAGCTTTATTTTTCCTTACTAAAGGTTACTGCCACTGTTCGTTTAACGGTGTTTATGTGATCTTATAATGAGTGTTATCACTCTGTATAATTATTATGTGTGATTAATCCGGTTCATGCTTAAAAGCTATGGGATTTTTTATTATTATTATTTATTTATTTATTTCTAACCAGAGGGTATGTCTTTAAGCCTTTGTGTTGTTCACTTATAATGATAGATGACAAGAGCTATCATATAGAGGGAGGAGGTTGGAAACTGCAATAAATTGTTGAGAGGAAGAACACTTCTGGAAATATTTTGGACTAGCATGTTCTGCAGTGAACCTTGAGAAAAATGTATATACTGCAATATATAGGTTGCTGATAACTTGATATGTTGCATGGATTTCCATAGCAAATAGCTTATGCATTAGTTTGAAAGAATGCACATTGCTCAAATTTTTCAAATCTCCCTTTGGAGAAATTCAGCCTGTTTTAAATAGGACCCTTAAAAATACACCATTTTAACCTTTGCAAACATCTAGTGTCATGTAGTGTGAGTAAATCCCAGCAAGACAGGCTGAATTTTTTATGACTGAAGGGGATTTGGCACCTAAGACTGCAAGTGGTGGGGTAGCCAAACAGCTTATTTTTTAGGCTGAAGAGATTTGAGTTTGGGTATACCACCCATGGAGAATTTCAACCATTTCACAATGTTCTCCTTTTAAAATTCACGATTATAGAACGCTGCTTTTGTAAATCTTGTAAATTGTTGTTGCTAAGGATGGAAACTGGATATTAGTGAAGAGTCAGAAATCCCATTGTGATTAAGCTTTGTCCCAAAGCACAATAGCTGTATTGATACATCATATGGTTCCCAGCAGTAACCTTCACAAACAAATTTAAGTGTTTATATTAGCTACAGATAATGCAATAAACTGCACTGTTATTATGAATTATCTCATTGCTTTCTGAGAACTGTATTCCACCTGGCTTATGTCTTTTACGCTCTCATAGTCAGTCTTCAGAAAAAAGTGATTTGGGTGTTGAGAATTTTCTGGACTTCTGAAGCTGTAGTTACTAGCTTTTATTTTAAAACTGGTATTTGCGTTACTTTGTGGGAGACTGTGTTTATTGCTTTTAGTATCTGTATCACAAATGCTCTTTCATTTGGAGCAATGGGTAAGCAGGAGCATCCCAGATACAGACCACTTTCCAGAGAAGCCAAGAAAAGCAGAATGTGTTTGTAGAGAGCTATGTATTCCTCTCATTTTTACTAACTAGAAGTTGAAAAGAGTATCCCTGGGTATTATAACATATATTCATTAATACAGTGACCTTGCTGCTTTCTTTAGATGCATTTTTGTACCTTTTTTGTATATAACACCTTCATACTGACTTCAGATGTCAAGCAATTTGAAATAACAGTTACAACTTTAAAAGCTAGTTAAAAACCCCTAGACATCTTCCTTCAGAATTACTATACTCTAGGAGCCTCTACTATTACAAAATATATTAAGGGAGATACCTGCCGCATTAATGAACAATCAATACTTCATATATAATTGTTTTATATATAACTGCAGGTAAAACCAGATAACTCCCATGACCAGATTAAGCCAATTAACTCACAGCATGTGATTTTCAAAAGGGCTCTGAGAATTGAAACACGGGGCCAACGATATGATGAAGTGAGAAAGAAATATATTATTTTCTTTAAGAAACATTTATTCCAAAGCTGTTTATAAAGATGATCTTAAATATTCCTGAAAGGAGAAAAATAAAAGGGATTAAGCAGCAGGTTTAACATCAGCTATTCACTATCCACTAAAGTAATGTTCAACAAAGCATCTGTACCATATACTCTTACTCCTGCCTTCTGCAAAGCATGAGGACAGTTAGTAAGGTTGAGGCAAGTGTAACCGTAAAGTCCTACTTCAACAGGACCTATAGAGGAGGCAGGGGGCCTTCACTTTAAACCATTTGTGAAAAAACTGGTTTCCTTCACTTTCATCATACTAGAAGTATATGAAAAATTTGGATAACTTGTTTTTGGCACTTCTGACAACTCGTGTGACTGTAGTATTTTATAATACTACAGATGTCAGTGCCATCAACAGCCGGCATTGATCTTATGAGTGCCTGTATGGCTATACATTGTTTGCTGCACTTTCAGACCGAATTCAGTCCTCTTTGATGCTGGTTGGGAAGGCTTTGGCAGAAAGTTTATTGAGCCCCGAGTATCTTTAACATTTATGGTCTCCGGTGCATAATTCAAAACAAAATCATTCAAATTGTTTCAACTAAAGCAACGTTTGACTTTGATTTGTCTAGATTAGGAAGCTTACCAGTTTCTTAGGCACAATACAAAGAAATGCAAGAGTAAGGAAGGATACTAGGAATCCACTTCTCTCTGTTGCAGGAAATTAATTTTTTTCAGTTATTGCAGCCTATTAATTTTTCAATATTTCCCATTTTTTTTTACACAGGCTTTAGCCTGCGCTTCTCATGGGAAAACAAAAAGATTAGTTAAAATCTGAAAACTCACAGTTTGCGACTGGACTCTGTAACAGTCACATCATTTCCATCTAATTACAGTAAAGTCCCTAATAGGCAGGATGTTAAACGAACATATGTAACCTTTATGATTAGTGCAGGCTGACCCTCAAAAGGTAAGGAGCAGAGATGTTTAGTCTAATCTTCACTGACCTCGCAAAACTGTTGAGAGCTCTTCTGATCCAATGTGTGTGACATTCTTCGGCTTTGGCTGCAGCACTGTCGAGACAGCACCATTTTCGTGTACCAGAGGAGTTAGTCTTCAGCTTCTTGATCTAAGTTGTCAAATCGTATCGCATTTGTGTTTCACTCTGGAGAGAGGATATAAGTTTTAAATCACAGCCTGTCTTATTAGTGGTTGGCCATAGAAGCCAACTATAAGTACTAACTTTTGTTATGCCAAGATCAAAACACAAACACAGGTTGTTATGATGTGAATGCTGTGTCTCCTATTACCTATCAATCAGAAAGCAAATCCACCAGGAACATTTCATGTGCTCCACAAGCAACTTGCTAATTCCAGATGATGCATTAATAACACAATCATGGCTGCCTTTTCTCGGAATTATGGTTATCTGTATTGTACTCAAAATATGCACGTGGAGCAATTTCATCTGTGAGAACTTGGGAAAATTATATTAATCATCATAACCGAGTACAGCTTCTTTCTCAGCATGAGTCATAAATATCTTTGAGCATTAAACCTCTTTACAATAACATTAATTTAATCTATAAGAGGACATTGCGTGCAATAAATTCCATTTACAAATCTGAGTGGGCAATGAAGAGAAAGCTCTAGCTCACCTTTTTATATATATATTGAAGATTGGGAAACAATGCATCAAAATAAGTTTCCCTCAGCCTGAAATGCACAGGACTAGGAAGGAAAACGGAGCTTCCTGATTGATTTGGCTCTGTGCTATCACTTAGTTTGCTGCCAGTCAGAAGCTTATATAGCTTAAAAGATTGATATTGATTGTTCAATTTGGTGTTCATATATTTAAATTTTATTCAGGTTAGAGTGATGTTGAAAATTGGGGTCCACGTGCTAGATTGCCAGTGCAGTGGTTGACAACACAAACGTTAAAATACAATAATCCTTGTAGTATAAAATGGCCATTGACGGTCTAATTTCCATTTTGTGGTTTATGGCCTCTACTGAATATCTGATAATGTAATTATGCTTCAGTAAAGAATGAATCCTCTCTGGTAAACTGAGCTGTGTATGCAATGCCAATGTGAATTAAATAAAGTGACATCAAAGCTCAGTCAGGGCTTATTTTAGGAGCGCATTTTTAAACATTTACTATGGTTTGTTCTACAGTAATGTCAGGGAGCAGATTTATGGCTGTTAGCATATTCATGTTGAAGAAATGTGTTACTTCATTCTTTATTTTAGCCCAAGAGAGCAAACAAAACGGCTTCCGTGAATGTGAATGCTGCTCTGTGGCTTAGGTATGAAAGAAGTTTTCAGATGATGCCACCACCAAGCACCTCCCTGAGTAGCATGGGAAGGAAAGTGGCAGCTGTGCACTTGGGCAATTTACGTGTACGGAAAACTACCCCCAATTATTTGCATGCCACACAAATGAGGCTACATTTGTTTCTTGGAAATAGGTATATTATCAGCTTTTATACTTGGATCTTTTGCTGCTGGGTTTATATATGTGTAGGAATATACAACATGATCCTACGGTTAAGAATTTCCTCCTTTTAAATTCCAGTTGTCAAGTTATGTTATGCTGTTTATAATGTGGTGAATTATGTTCTGTCCTATCCCATTCACTGCTAGCATAATGCAACTAAACATCAGGAGGCATAACAGAATATGACAGTTAAATTTTAAAAGTACCCTCATTGTATCTGTGAATTGAATACTCAACTGTGTGATTTAAAGATGGACTGGCATCTTGAGTCCAGAAACAAGCAATGTTACTTGAATGCATTTTTTTCCCCCTAATACATTTGCATTGCCGTTTTGACCTTTCCAACAGCGAAAAAATAACCCTAAGCAACTGGCATGTATTGACATGGAGGTATTGAAAAGTTAGTGTCATGTTGCAGACATGTTTAAAGAAACTTCTGAAATTATGAATTTTATGAGATAGACTGAATCAGAATGTCACTTTATCATGTAATCAGCAGGGAGAGAGCCAAGCCTCACATGTGGATTTTAAATGTCCCAAAGCATTAGTATTAAAAATCATGGACCTGGTTCCACCCGTGATAGTGGTGTCAAATCAGATCATGGTTTATCTTTCATTTCCAGTCTTGCAAAGATCAGCGTGGTAAAAGATGTATTTGGAGCATTTTGACAGATCCTTTAGGACCTCCCAATGATTCAGGAGTCAGAGGCGACTCCCTCCATCTCACCTGCCCTTTTCTGACTGTCACCAAGGTTGAGCAATAGAATAGTAAGAAACCTCTTGACTTTCCCCCATCCCTGCGCTGATACAGGTAATTGCCTGTTGCACCTCAGCTCCCTCAGTGCTTTCCCCCTCCATCCATCTGCTTTGTTTTCAGTGCTCTTGGAGTGCACATCCAGAAACCCAACCCTGTGGCAACACCTACCTCAGCCTCCAGCCGGGGCAGCTCCAGGAGAGCTGGGAAGAGAGGAACAGCTCCCCCAACTCCTTGGGCAAGAGCAGGTACGTGCAAGTACAGTCAGTACGAACATGAATGGGTTAAATACAAGCATAGCCCTACATGCCTGTCCCTTGGCTGGCTCCTGCCTTTCTAAAGCAGAACATCTATTTGCCTCCTTAGCTAAATAATCTCAGGGATACATCTTTGGAAGGGGCAGATGAAGGTACCCATGTGCAAAGGCATGGTCTGTTGTGGAACAGGGTCCTGTTGTAAACCGTAGGAGTCAATACGAAGATATTATTAATATCATTAACTTGTCATTTTCATTATCACCTTGCCGTAGGAGGGCCTCTCCTGTGTTATGCTCGGGTTGTTAGCTTTTTGTGTAGGAGCAGAGATGAATGCAGATAGATTGCAGACGGTATAGGGAGCCAATGAGACAGTATTAGTCAGCATGTTAGTGGTTCAGCCACTGTTATAAGAGTATTACAAATATTAGTTATTATTATTTATTACTTATGCAACACCCACACACTATGCAAGACATTTAACAAACCACATAAAAGGCAGGGCTGTACCACAGAGTGATTACTGGATGGATTTTAGATGTGATAGATTGCTATTAGCTACTTGTTTGTGTTTTCTGTACTGAAAAAATTTCTAAAGGTCCCAAAAAAGGAGACCTCAGCTATGCTTGGCACTGTTTGAACACACCATTAAAGGAAATGGCCTCTAGATAGAGAAAAATCACAGATTTACATGGTGATGTCAGAATCTGCTCCCAGAGCATCTTGCAAGTGATGCTGTCATGGTGAAAGCTGTAGTGGAGATGAAACTGCATCAGTTTAAAGGTGAATTGTGAAGCTGTATGTTCTCACCCAGGTGCTGGATTTTGCTCCCACAGATGCTGGTTTGGCACTAAGTGCTTTGTAGGTCTGGCTCTCAAGTACAGAGTCTGCGGTGTCACCTCTGCATGATGGGCACCTACCATCAGCAGCCTCTAAGATCTGGATCTAAGATATAAATCTGGGGTAAAGCTGTAGAACAACTGCTTTTGTGAGGCCTGATATTCTCAAAAGTTGGTAGCTGGAGGTCTAGATGTTTTAGCGCTGGATCTGCCTGCTTTTGTGCAGCCCTAAGAACGTTTGAAGTGCTGGCAGCTTCTAGCAACCTAGATCATACCACCTGGCTAGTTTGGCCATGTCTATGCCTAGCACCTTACCGATATAGGTACTCGTTACAGAACTAAGAAATTTCACACATCAGTGGTTTGTTTCTTCCCTCCTGTACTGTCCATTGGCTCTTTGGAATATTTCCTCCAAGGCAGTGATGCCGCTTGTGCTACTTCTTCACACGGTGTGTTCTTCATGTCTGGTTAAAATCTCATCCCAAGCAGGGTAATCCATTAAAAGCCTGTAGTTTCTTCTGAATCTTGGTCTTTTCCTCAACACAAGTGGTTTATCACAGCGTGTGTGGTTTATGTGTTATTTTATTTGGGTCTCTCGCTTTCTGTACTACAACGTTTTCACTTCGGACCGTTGTGGTTACATGGTATCTTCCCAAATCTATTCACAACACCATAGGGTTATTTGCCCTCCATGTGTTTCATCCTGGCCTTGGTGCTTCCTTTGCAAACTTTAACTGCTTTGCAGAGATTAAATAGGAACGTTTGTCTCGGGGCACAACTGTAATTTCATCAATAGCCAAGATTTAGTGGGAACCTCAGGACTGGGGATGGGGGTTGGCTCTTAGTCTTGGATCAGGCACAGCTCTGCTGCGATTTCATGTTGCTTTGTCCCTTCTGTTTTTTGAAGCATCAATCTTTCCTTTTCATAACACTTCTTGAATATCTTTTCAGAGTTAGGTTTTTTCTGTCTATGTATTAAAAACATCCACAAGTTGAGAATCAGCTTTTGTCACGAAAAATATATATAGAGAGAGCTGCGTTTGTTTTTTGCTGGCACCCCTTGCTTGGAGAGAGGTTGAAACACTCCTTAAATCTTTTCCAGCTGTCCTCCAGATATCCAGCTTCTAAACTTTGGGGCTTTTAAGTGCTCTGCTCTCCCCTCCCCAGCATTTTCCTGCCCTTTGTGAGTGAGTGATCGCCTAGACCTGCATCCCCATGCACTGCCCTCCCCGAGCTCGACCGCGGGCTGCAGGCACTAGCCTTGGCACAACAAGTTGACACAAGCCAGGCTCTCCCAGAGTCCCAGGCTCTCACATACCACTCTAGTATCCTCTCTAGCAAATTAGCATAGCAAAAGCATTAGATAGCGAGGGATGGGGCAACGGTAACTAGAGGACTATGTGGTTAAACAGATGGGCTATTGGGAATCTGTAAATTTGATTTTGTTCTAATTGTCTTTAAAGATACATTCCAGTTTGTGTTTGTTTTTTATTTCCTTCTTTTTTTTTTTTTTTTTACATATTTAGAAACCCTACTGGACAGGGATATCCAATATCTTAACATTTAAAGGGTGAATATGAAAAGGTCTTTGTTACAAGAAACTAAGAAACTCAGTTTTTCCGTAGTGATCCCTTTAATTTCTTTTCCTCCCTGTCAGAGGTCTTGTTTTCTGTACTGACATTGCAGAACAGTGCACAGACCTTACACACGGGGCTCTTCAGGCTCTTGTCCTACACAATCAGAAGAATATTTTTAAAATCGCGATGGGTTGCATTGAAAGCCTTGATAAAAGCTCTGATGGGGAAGATGAGGGCCACTGGATTAGGGCTTTCCAACAGGTCTGGTCTGAGAGCTGCGCTGGACCTCTTCCGGGGCTGTCAGCGCAGGTAACTTGTATTCCCCATCCACATCTGTTCCCAGATGTGAGTACCCAAACAGGCTCTTGCAGAGGCAGAAGCATCAGTTTAAATTCCCTTTTTAACTTTGTCATATAAATTCAGTTTTTAGATAATCCCTTAGTGCAATAATTCCTTATTATGCATATGGAAAAACATCTATAAAGGCATTTTAACTTTCTGGGTAGAGTTCCTTTATCTGTATTTTACAGTACAGTGAAAAGTAATTAATTCATTCCTAGATATATAACATATGGATATTTTTTTTTATTTATGGCACATTTTAGGGGATGTGAAAATGCTCTAATTATTTTTAAAATAATGCAGAAGAAATTCAGGGTTGGTTTGTAGATTTATGGCTAGATTATGTTTTCCACAGCCAACTGCCAAACATGGAGCAGATAAAAATCTATGTTTCTTTTTATCCAGTCTACCTCTTCTATCCCATCTCTGTTTTATACTGTCACATAACTACAAATAAATATTCTGAATTTGACTTATTTATAAACTGGAAATTTTGTGAAATGTATTAACTCTCGGAAAGTAGTTCACAGTATTTAATTAGGAAAGGAAAACATACCACACAAAATGTCAGCAGAAATTACAGTAATAATCTGTCTTTCAAAACAAGCTATTAATTGCTGTTGATATTTAACCATACATTTCTCTCAAAAAAATTAAAGGGGGATCCAACTCAGTTATTGGCTTGAACCTCTGATGCTTTGAGGAAACAGATCTGCATAGAGGAGCCAGGCTGTGGAAGCAGAACAATATTTAGTCTGTGGGTAATATTTAACCTGTGGTTTAATTGGGCTTTTTAGGACTAGGGACTGACTGAGATGAGGCTTTCTCTAGTCGTAGGGTGTCGCACATTTCTAAGCCTTCCTCGAGTAACAAGGTACATTTCGTGAACACTCAACAACCAGAAAGCTATTTGTTATCCTAATCTTACAAGGTATTTCTGCTGTAATTACTAAAATATGGACTGAAACTCTTGTCTGAATTTCAGGAATTGACTAGGTCACGTAATTTCTGAAAAATCACACCATCATTGCTCATTAACAGGCCTGGATGAATCTAAGCCTTCAGGATTTATTTTCTCTTACTTTGAAAGAAAGTAACTTTACTGACATATTAGCGTTCTAACTGTGAATAGAATATCCCATTTTGTTTGAAGGATAGTTCCCTTGATCCATTAAATAAATACTACATGCAGGGGGGAAAAAAGGCGTTAGACTGATATGCAAGAACCGCAATCACCAAGCACAGATTTATGATGTAAGGGAGTAAAAGGAAGTGATATGACTGAAAAGATAAATGAAATTACACTTATGGGCACTAAATCCTCCCGTATTGAAAAACATCAGCTATTTGTGTTTAGAACCCGCAGTATTTAGTATAAATGGACTTTCATCAATAAATCAACAGTTTCTGAGGCTGACACCAAAATGTACCATTTCTGCCAAGTCACAGGCTGAGAAATCGGTCGTATTCTAGTCTGATTTAAAAACTGTGAGCTGTAGCACGAAGCCCGGTGTCCTGCTCCTATTGTTACTGTCTCGGTTGGTGCAGGTTTCTCATTAGCCTGGTAGCCCTGTGTTTCAGGTGGTGTTTTTAAGCTTGCTCCTTAGAGCCACTGTGATGCCATAAGCTGAGCCTGATGATCTTGGAGCAACTTGCTTGGCAGAGTTTGAAATGCATCTTGGGTGAGCAGCTCGACACAGTCCTAATTTAACAGACTCCGAGGCTTATGTGCTGATGATTTCTGCTAGTAAAGTGTTATAATTGGATTATTGAAGTATTAGGTAAATTCAGTCGGATTTGCTGTTTGAAGTGGAAATACAAAAAATGCTGGTATACTACTACCGCTTTGTCATACCTATTAACAACATATTCCACTGTTGCAGCAACAACGGATTTAATTTCAACTATTTAGACCTTCCAATGTGTAAATTTGTATTATTTAGGTGGGCAACTCGATGGATGCCTGTGACCGTCGCAGACCTGTTGGTTCACTTTTGAAAGAGCACAGACTTTGTTACATGAAATTTCTTTGTGAACGCTATGACATTTTGTGATGTTTCCTCTTAAAGCAGAAACATGTTGTAGTTAATCTTGGAGCAGGTGGCAAAAAAATGAGAGAATTCAGCACATTTTACAAATATATCTAAATGTCCTTAGGATTGCAATCCCTAGTTGCCCAAGTAAAAGGAAAAAAAACTCCAAACCTTTCAGTTATAAGCTAACTTTACATATGTAATGAATGCAAACAAGATTGTTTGTCTATCATTCTTTATTAAACCACTTATTTCAAAATAAGCAGCCTGTGGCATGGAAAGAAGTTTGGCCCAGTCCACACAACAAATGACAGCTATGTCTACTCTTCGTTTTTGAAGAATGTGTTTAGTATTTTGCAGGTAACACTTTCAAATGACCAAAATTTACTGAGACTTGATGTTTTTAGGTGGTGTTGAGAAATTTACCTTGGAGCATGACTTGGATTAATAACGTTAATCCCTGGTTTGTTTTGAAAATATCAATCTGGTTTTATCTATTTTTCGATGTTCAGGTTTGAATGAATGAAGCACTTTCAGTTTTCAGTGTCCTTACTTCTGTGCTGAAGTCCGTATATCTGGTTGTTCCCTCTATGCTAATATTAAGTGCCCTCATTCATAAATCTATACACTTCAAACAGCTAGGAAGCAAATCTGGATGTTGCCCAAGCAGATCGTGAGAGCTGTGTACGAGAGGCATTGAAACAGCAGTTACAAATATTCCAAAAAACCTAAAGGCAATTTAGATCCAGATGCCAACTGTTCAGGTCTTTATGTATAAAACATAGCATGGGGCAAAACATCCCATGTGTTCAAATGTGTTCAAAATCCTGATAATGATTTATTATATCAAGGGCTGCAACCTATGTTTCCCAGGTGACCGCAAGCAAACGTAACCTGATGTTAAACAAGCTCCCTCACCTAATAAACGTCCTTTATTTGATGTAGGAAAGCTCAGTGAGAAGGTTTTAGGGGGCCAGTCTCAGGAGTCAGATTCTTTCGTGGAGACACGGGGGCTGGAGGTTGGAGCTTAGGTTTTGCCCTTTCTCAGGAGCTGCCCTAAACTTGGAGACCCTGCAGATAAGGGGTCAGAGGGTGATGTTTTTCCTGAGGTCTGATCTGCTAAATCTGCTCTATGATGGCTTTTTGGATGTGAGCATATTGTTACCTGCTCTACAAGTCTTGTCAAGACTTGGGTGTTTTGTTAGCTGAGGTTTGTTGTTCGCAGCCAAGGGCACCAGGGAAGACATGACAGGCACATGGAAACAGGAGAATGGGTACATGGATTTCTTTTTCTGGAGTGGTTAAAAAAGTCTATTTTAAACATGTGTACTGATTTCATTGAGAAGTCATTCATGCTGCAAGGGGATTTGCTCTTGGGTCTGTGCTTCTCCTTGCCCTAAATTTCTAGAGGTGAAGAAGCTGGCTTTGGTGGAATGAAAATCAACATGTAAACCCGTTCAGATATACGCTTTCAGCTGCTGAATTTGCATAGGTCATACTTTTCTTTATCAAGTATTGACAAAGTCATGGCAATGTTTGTGCATGTGAACTCTGATCCAATTTTCTTGCTCTGTTTTTCTTGTTTTGGGGGTTATTTGCATGGTGACTCCGCCAGTTGGCAGGCATTTCACAAAGCAGAAGCAGCTCATGGTCGTGCTCAGTCCCCTTGGCACTGCTTACCATACAAGCCTCCTGAAATGAGGAGCGTGTGGGAAATTTTCAGCTTTCTCCTCTTAGTTCCTAGTTTCTGAATATGCACTTTTGGGGAGAGTGAAATCACTGTATATGTCTATACATGTAAACACACTGTATGTATTTATACAGTGTATGTATGTGTATACTAGGGAGAGAGAGAGAAAGCAGTGGATTTCTTTCTTTCCCTAACTTTCTTATCTGGTGCTGCATGATGGGGCAGGTGTATGAGCCAAGGCTTCTTTGAGGTCAGTAGCAATAGGAACGAAATCTCTGGGAATAAAAAATTCTTACAGATTAAGGGCCTATTCCTTCTTATCACTGTTTTGCAGAGAAACTATTTGGTTTCTGTTTCGCTTTTTGTCACTGTAATGTGAATGCATTATAAAAATTATAAATTTTTGAGTCTGATCGGCAAAGGTTGATCCATGGCTCAGGAGAGTAATGGAGAGCACCCATAAACAGCTGAACAACAATAGCGCTTGCTGAGCTACAGTTTTGTAAAGTGAAATGAGTTTTGTCTTAGTCAATCAGCATCTAAAGCCTTCAGACAACTGTAGGGCCAGCTGAATAGCTTTTTCCTTTGGACCATAATTCTAGATTTGGATGTGCAGCTTCTGTACAAGCCTGAGCCCTGCATCCCTACTGCAGGATGCAGCCTGCAGAGACTTGGCACTCCGCATTGCAGGACCAAAGGTGCAGCAGCTGAAGGTGCTTCCATCTGTGCACTGTTAACCCCTTCCATGGGGTGAGTTTGGTGGTTCTTGGTTCCTGGCTCTGGTGTGTTGAGGCTGTTGGGGGCTTGGTCAAAACCAGTGTCCTCAGCACTTTGGACAGTATGGGTGCAGAGCTGGAGCTCTTACCAGACAAATACATGAGCGTGTAGCAGCAGGGATTTTTTTTTTATTATTTTTTTTTTTACTGCACCTTGTGGGGTGCTTCTGACTTTTTGCAAGAATTTCACTGGCTTGGAAACAGCTTTTCAGTCTAACGAAGGCCGACTTGTTTGGTTTTTTGTTGTTTTTGTTTTTTTTTTTTAAATCCATCCTCATTAAGCTGATCTTTGAAAAAAATATTGCTTCTGCCAATTTCTTGTTTCTAATAATTTCACATTGCAGTTAATCTTTTAAAAAGATACACACACATACAACTCTGGTCCCCATTATGGACTAATGGTCTGCACAAGTTCTTTATGAGGTCTTTTTTATTATTATTATTTTTTTCAAATTAAGCATATACTAAAAAAAAGCCTCATTCTTTTTAATGCAAACCATTAAAAAAATCCCAAACAAACAGTCTTTGGAGAAAACTTTCAATGCCTTATTTTAGCCTGGGGCTGGTTTTCACAGCTAAGTTACAACTGCAGTACTGGTTTCGGATGGAAATGCTGGCAGAATTTTAACTTCAGCAAGGTTAGCAGGCATCACTGTAGTAACATAAATATGTATAGGCACACAAAATTAAACTAAAAACATTCTACCAAGTATCTTACATGCATTTTAAGCTTGATTGTAATTGTTGCATTATTAAAAACCCAAAGTATTCTAAGAAATCAAAAAGTGGAGAAACAAAAGAAAGTAAAATTTTGAGACAATTTCTGTACACCTGTCCCTTTTGTTTGAATAAATATAACACCAGATTTCAGAGCTTGAAAATGAGGAATTAGGAAGCATGCAGATAGCACTCAAATTGGCTATTAAAATATTAGAGGCTTTTAAAAAATTGATAGGACATCTAAATCAGACAAAGCACATCCAAAGCAGTCAAAGGAAGTAAGAAGGGAAATTGGAGACTTTATTAGAAATTTCAGATCCTTGAAGACTGGCGAAATCTTATAGAAAGGCATTATTTAAAAATGGTCCAGGAATATATAGGGAAAGAGGATATCTCTGGCATAAATTGGAGAATGTCCTAGGTAATATTTTAAGGAATCAAATGAAAGGTACACTGGGACAAGTACTGCCTGATTAGAGAAAGCAAATTTAATTTGAGGGGGGAAATTCCTCAAGTCTGACAGATATACTGGTCTCCTTTATCATTGTTATTTCTGCCAGGATAGACAAAGCAACATAACCAACATCCTATACTTATATTTTCAGATATCCTTTGGCAGGGTTTCCTAGAAGAGGTTAATGCTAAGATGTTGTGCCACAGAGTAAGTGGAAAGCTGGGTTTCATGGATTTAAAATTGGTTAAAAAACACAAAACAAAGTGTATCACACCAGCAATTAATGGACCCTGTACCAGCCAGGAAGGATAATGGTGGGATGTATTAGAAATTATCCTCAGTACCCAAATGTTTATGTAAAAAATTAGAGGTCACAACACATTACTGAAAGCAGGTTTTCAAATTTTGTTGATTACTTTAAGTTGAAGGGAAATATAACTGATGAGAAGCAACAACATAAGTACACTACATAAAATAATATAGTTTTACTATCAATGTTAAAAATTGCATAACACAGTCTTTTGTGCAACTATAAATTGGCAATTTTTATGGTGCAATTATTGTGCAAAGGAAGACTTAACAGGCCTTGAATTTTGTAGTGAATCTTTCCAAGACAGCAGATAATTCTAGCATTGAAAGTGCAGAAAATTTTAAGTGAGAATAAAGTTTTCTAGACCAAAACAGAAACAAAATATGTAGCAGGATTAATACAAATGGTTAGCCAGGTGAATTTGTGAAATTTGGCTGAAAGAAGAAAGGGAGACAGTCTGTGGGCTTACTGCAGTTTATTCACATGTGAGCTCCTTAACCTGTGATAGAGCTATAGGCAAATAATTAATTTACTTTCAGGTGTGAAAATTTTCAGATGTCAAAATTAGCAGAAACCTAAAAATGGTCAAGTTAAATATGAATTGAGAGAGACTTTCTGGCACAAATGGAAAAAAATAAAGCATTAATAAGAATTACTAATTTAGGTTATTAAAACTTAAAATCACCTGATATAGTTGAGCAAGGTGAAATGTTCTGATTAGTATCAAATTCTTTAACATTTTAATTTTCTCTGAATCCATTTCTTTTCAAATTTCACTTAAGAAGTAAAACCACTTTTGAAAAAGTTTGAAAGTGTCAAAACAAAACACGTCATTTCTGAAACACATTTAATTTCAAACAAATATTGGGAAAATCTCCTTCTTGTGGTCCTTTTTATGAGATGAGATCTGAATTTGTGATTAGATTAATTCCCAGAATTTGGGGGTTTTATGTGTGTGAAATGTACTAATAATTAGATAAAAACTTCAACCTTTCTACTCAGGGTGGGAGGGGGGGGCAGGGGCTGGGGGGGTGGTGGTGGTGGTGAAGGGGGAGGACAGGGGGAAAACAACAAAACAACCATCACTTAGCTGATAGGCAAATAAAAAGGAACATGTTTGTGAGCAAGTTTGAATTCTGAGTTATTTTACAGCCTGTGATCTGAGATAAATTACATCCTTTCCCCAGTCCTAATACACCAACTGAAGCCTTTCAGAGCTGCTGGGTGGATCCGTCAAACATTAATTCGGTCTAAACCTGATTCTATATCATTGCCCCACTATTTTTATTCTAAAAAAAATTTAAACCACATGAAAACTTTAGGTAACCTTTGTTTCCACTCACACTTATGTGTGAGAGAGTCTGTAATGAAAGAGGAGGTAGATCTGAAAGGAAAAAAACTTTTATCAGAATACGAAGGCAGCATTAGCTACAACTATTGATAATTCAAAGATGGGCGAGTTGGAAAAGCACAGTAGTGGTTTTCCTCGGTTTTTTTTTTTTAAAGATTTTTTTTTTTAATGGGCCTATCCTGCCAAATGTTCCTCTGAAAATGATAACAAAAGTTCCATTCCTGGAACTAATTGTTTCTACAAATCATGATCCCAGAAATACAAACATGGATAAACGGTCCCATTTTAACTTTGAATGCGGTATAACTTACTGAAAACAACCTGACCATCTGCCAGCTTGCCTTCAATAATGGCACAGTACCAAAACTAAGACATGCAGTGGAGAAAAGCATCACATTTTAGAAATAATTTCTCAACTGAAAAGGTAAGGGGGGGGGGGGGAAGGGGGGGACACCCAACTCAACCAAACAACATAGCAGAAAGAGGAGGTAAGATAAGAAGAGAGTAAGGTATCTCCTGCAGGATCTTTTGCAGAATGGAGAACAATGTGTCTGTTCAAGTCCCTTGGTAGAGCCCCTGTAGGAGAGAGGAGAGGGATACGGTGCTGGCGGGTGGCAGGAGCCAGAGGTTGGGGTTGTAAGTCCTCGTGGCTGCTGTGTAGGGGACACTAGAAAGTGTAGTTAAAACGGGCATGCATCTGCTTTGAGGGTTTCAAACCCATACCCAACCAGCTTGTACTTGTGAGTCTGGGGATAAGATTTTACCGTATGTAAACTTTTACCAAATATTTATATCATGTCTTGGAAGTGTGCTAGGAGATCATCTCCGGTCAAGGGGGGTTCTGAAAAGAGATCTCAATCTGTCTCCAGCTGCAAAGGATAGCAACAGCAGTTGGACCCTGGCACCCCCTGGTTTATTGCACTCTTGCAATAAAAATTCTCTTGCTCTTTCTGGGGAAATAGAATTTTTCTGATCTACTCATGGCATGAGAAGGTCTTTCCCTCTGAATCCTTTCCTCTCTCCCTCAATTCCAGCTCTGAGACACTGTTCTGTTGAAATTTAACTGGGGATCAATGCATTCTTAAGAACTCCTTTGGCATTGACAGAACAGCATATTTCCATGAAAAAAAAAAAAAGTTTGATAAAATTTCTGGCTTGATTGAATTGTAGTGAGAAACAGATAAAGCTACAGTGCATACACTGTAAGTGCAGTTTACCCTCTTATTCAGAATGTTAACTGCAAAAAAAAAAAAGGCATCGATAATCTATTTGTACTTTTCATAAACTCTCCTCAGGAATACAACCCCATCACACCACAGTTCAAGTATACAAATAATAATAATAGTCAGAATATTCACTCCCAAAGCAATCTTAATACCATTCAAAATATAATCCTTCTATACAATATACCTCATTTAACAACCATTAGTGCCTTTTCCATCTCAAATCTAGTGTACCTAGTAATGATTTATTTTTATCCATTGTTTGAACTGATTTCATGTTACCAATGGACCTGTACTAATCATGTGGAGTGCAATATGCAAAGTGTGCTTGCCAGATACATATTTTTTTTTAACTTTCAGTGCTGTGCCTTTTACAACAGAAAGAGCAGAAATTATAAATGTTCTCTTCACTTGCAAGATAATAAGCTAGAGTAAAAAAAAAACCAACAAAAAAACCCCCAACAAACCAACCCCTTGACCAATTTTACATTTGAGAAAGAGAGTTCATTTCTTATATCTAAACTAAACTGGTCCCTTAATTATACCACAGTAGGCTGATTACAGGTGATACTACACAAAATCTATACATCTTGTTTGGCAATGTATTAAACTAAGCCACACTGTGGACGCAACATCAATTGCTTCCCCTTCCTAGGAGGCTGATCTGTCCAGGCACCCTCAGCTCCCACCAGGCCAAATCACAAGATCCATGCTCTGCCCGTGGCAAGGGAAACTCTCATCGGCTCCAGTGCATGATTTGCTTGAGACCGCGGGAATAAGTACCTCGCCATTAAACAGCGATATGTAAACAGACAAAGAGTCAAAGTCTTGCAAATGAGTTATTCATTATGAAATATTCACACAGCTTGGCTGAGTGGGCCTCGCAGCAGAGTGGCGATGTTCTCGGTGCTTTATAAATAGGGACAGTGCCGTGCAGCGTACGTGCAACTTCCTCGCGGAGCTGCGCGAGCAGGGCTCCGAACAGATGATAGAACTCCCAAGTCCTGCTTCTCTGCGATAATTTCTCATCTAAACTCCTAATTACACAGCGCTTCACATTCTGAGATATATAAATACATTTTTTCAGATGTACACTGTGCTAATGGTATGCATAGGAGAACGGGAACGTTCTTTGGCATGACTGCTCAATATCAAAAGTGAAAATCATCTCTCCAAACTCCATTTCAGAGAAGTGAGAACCCCCAAACTACCCAGAAAAGTTGAGATACTTTGCAACATCCGCGTGCTTGCTGCAGCAAAGTCAGCTTTCAGTGTTTTTTCTGGGTCCCGCGTTGCTGCTGGGTACAGGTACCTCTACCACAGCGTGGGGCAGTGGGAGCCTGTACGCAGGGTGAAACCATGATGCCGAAGCCTATAAATATTTCAGCAATTGGTTTGATTTTGTACAGATGAAATCCAGTTTGTTTATTTGGAGCTCTGATACTATTAATGCAAATCAAGGAGCAATCAGCAGGGACTACTGGAGATCTGAACTAGCTCATTAGTGTAGATGTACCTATTCTATCCCAGGGATACACCTTCCTGTTAAAATGCATCAACTAATGAAGCAAGATCTATTTAAACAGGTTTTTTTTTGTCCGTCATCAGTTACTAAATCCTCCTAGAAGAATTTTAGGTGGGTTAGCCATAGTTTAACATTACTTTCTTACATCATATCGCTGTAGTACTAATGGTTAAACTGCGATTAGAAAGCTGAATGTTTTTCATAATTTGAAAAAGCCTCGTTTGCATCGTTACATCCCCAGACTTTTTACAGGTACTGTGATGGGTGACATCTGCATGAGGAGCTGGTATCTTTTCCCTTCCGAGATTGATAGGTACTACCATATGGTAGATAGGATGCTCAACTTTGCAACACTGAAGGCTTTTTTGGCAACTTTCCAGGAGCTTGAGGGCCACAGCTAATTTGCATATGCATTTACATACAATTTTTATTTTAAATGCACATGGTTCAGATGGTTTGGTGAACTCGTGTTGCTTTCTCTTTGATAGATGTACAGGCATTATTTGTAGTTTGAGTTTCTCAGCAATAAAAAAGCTGTAGTTGAATCCACCCTGCAATTATTATTATTTATTGACACTATTGCTGTGCTCAGGGTAGGAAAGCATAATCCCTAGCTTCAAGAGCTTCTCCAATTAGTCAAAGAAAGTTAATTGATATACCTTATACTGGCTGACTGGAAATTTTACTTTTCAAAATTTCACGGTTGTGGGTTTTTTTCCCTTAGAAACTGCACCTTTTGCAAGGAATGCTTTTATCATCTTTGCAAGAAATATGTATGAATGGAAAAGACATGACAGAAACAATGGGCATTACACACAGATAGGTGCCCACTCTGTCTGTGGACTGGCCACCTGTGACCTCAGCCTAAAATGACTACCTCTGAGGCCAAGGTATTTTGGTTTGCCCAGCTGTCGTAACTTAGTTACAATTTTAACCATGTTTTACCATTTAACTAATCCTTCGGCTGGACTCCACAAAAGGCTGGTGGGTACCTTGCAGTAGCTCTCCTTTCAACCTGAGCTGCTGAAAAGCAAGGGGTGCTACCACGTGCAGTGTTTTAGTGCTTGTTGTGAGAGATCACCGTTGGCACAGGTTTGCCCAAGGTAACTCTGGTCTTCCGGGCTACATCAGGGCTTTGCTGTAGAGACTAGGTTTCCAGAAGTTCCAGAAGCAGGAGAGTACTTGCTAATAATATGCTTTTAAAAATAAAATCACCTAAAGGGTAAGAACAAATATCTCCAAGTACAAGAAAATCCATGCAAGGAGCTTTTGAAAGAGAGGCTTGATCCTTCAACTTACCGTTGCTGAAGATGCAACTATCCATTCAAGGGCCTCCGCTTACTCAAACTCAGGCAGGGTTTTATTGGTATTATATTTGACCACAGAAATTAATCAGCAAATTAGTGTATTGATCCTTGTTTGTGTTTGAATGTATAGTCTCGTTTGAAGTCAGTTTCTTCAGGACTTAGATAATGCTAAAGGACCCGATTTTGCTTGTGCTTGAATTTATGTTTTGTGAGCAGCAAACTTGCAGCAGTTGCTCAGACAGGTAACTGACTCTGAGACTTTGTCTTGGAAGGATCTTGTTATTTGAATGGATTTTTTATTTAAAAAAAAAAAAAAAAGAAAGAAAACCCCTTGTTGTTGGGAGTCTCATACCTTTGCTAACAGTCCCTCTGGGAAAAGGATAAAGTTTACATTTGGAAGTGAAATTAAAATATAGATGTGTTATATCCCACTAAAGGAAATCTGAAAAATGTAGAAAAAATTGATGTGAGTTATCAGTGGTTCTAGGACACAGCAATCCCAAAACAGTTGGTAAAGACATCCATTTGTTAAGACATAGATAGAAAAAAAGGAGAGTATGGCAGGAATTATGGAGTAATTTGGGGGCTGGACGATTTTGGGGATCTGATCGGAGGCGAGGCTCAGATTTATAGGCACAATCAAATCCTATGAGGGAAATTGAATTTTAAGTGTGTTATCAAGAAAATTGGTGTGCTTAGAAATGACCGGAGGAGAAGCTGAGGACAGGAGCAGTAAGAGATTTCAGTGTTTTGGACATCCTTCTAATTCTTTGGTATGAATAGCAATATGATTGATGCAGCAATAACTGCAGTGCTGGAGGGATTTGATACCCAAAGGGAATCAATTAAGTGGATTTTGGATATTGGAGTGTTATGACCTTTGCCTAGATTATAATGTTGACACGTAGAAGCAAATGGAAGAATATGAGTCTCTTCTGATTGTAATTGACTGGAGATATTGAGAACAAGGTGGATATCCAAATTTAAAGATGATGTGTTGGTCCTAGAAGATAGCTGGAGAACAGTAAGTGAGCCTTGCCCAGACCTCTGGTCATCAGGTAGTAGGGGAAAAAAAGCTTATTTAGAATCATTTCCTGGCTTCTTGGCACTTTTTAGTGGGCAAATTACATCCATCTAACATCTTCATTATTGATTTACGGGTGAATGATGCTGTGGTTTGCTGCAGAGTGACACTGAGTCAGGATTTATTGGGAAAGTTTATCTTATTATCCACTTGTGATCTTATCCAGCATCCTTGCAAGGAGGTATAAAGAGGAGCTGTCATCGCTGTTTCATGAATCACCACTGCAGCAATGGCCTTCACCTTTGCTGGCCTGTGAACTCAGAAGACAACAGAGTCTTTGTGGGGTTTCCTAGGGTGAGGGTCTCAAAGAGAAGAAAACCCTTTTATTAGGTGTGTTATGGTGATGGGCTAACAGGTGAGTGAGCCAACTCAGGGAGTCAACTGAGTGGGGCAGCTGTCACTTAGCAGGGTGGAGTTAAGCAGGCTACAGCCTGAGGTGGCTGGTGGCTGTGTTAGGAGGATAGCTCAGGAGTAAATGGTCCTGCTATGGAAGTAATGGACAATATTAGCATGGGGAATGGGGAGAGGTCACGGTCCTCGGGTACTGGGGAGAAAGAGGCTTTCAATGTAGGCTGAATGGTGTGGTGATTGGTAAAAAAAGTTCATGCTGAATGGTTTATATCCATTAACTCTTTATTGAACTGAAGCAGACAACTGGTAAGATCACAGTAATAAAAGCTGGATTTCTCAATGGTTTGCAATCTGTCGTCTGTATATCTTTACACTGTGATGAGTAGACTTGTATTTTCCCTATATAGAAACAGTCACCTTATTTCTTTTTCTTTACAGTCATGGCAGGCAGATTATTTTCCTTTATGATTGCTTTTCCCTTGTTGAATTAGGATTGTGTTGTCAGGTAGCCTTTCCCTTTTCTAAGGCTTAACTCTAAATCAAATAGAGACAGACAGCTGTGGCCTTCGCATAACTATTTTTCAGGTGATGTCTGCATTTTCTGTCTTCCTGCTTATCTGCTGGTGAATATTCCCAGCTCTTGTATATCTTTGTAGATCTTACTTTTTACTGGAAAAGCTCCATAGCTGAGGACTGAAGAATGACAGGTTTCATGGGAACTTTTTTTGGAGTGCCTGGAGATGGAAGATTCACTTAGTGTTGGCCATTTACAGACTGAGGGAGTTACGAAGTCTAAGACACATTTAGCTGCATGACTAAATTCTCTAAACCAAGAAATAGTAATGGAAAAAGTAGTAAAGAAGGTTCAAATAAATTATAAAGTCTCACAAAAAATTCTTTGTTTTCTACAGTCCTTACTCTTCTAAACATTTTTTCTTTAGTTTTCCTAATTTCTCTTTTTTCCATTTAGTTTACCCTCCTATTACCTACTTGCCAGTGTCTGTAATACTCACCTGAGTAACTTTTCCTGATCCGAGGCATTCTTTCATTATCCCTTTCCAGTGGACTCCCTGGGTTCTTCTGCCCAAATTCCCCACCTTTAAACTCAGCTCATTTGGGATACATTCAGAAAGGCCCCTATAGAAGAAACCATTGGAAACGGGATGTATTTTAACAAATGATATCTCGTAACTTTAATTTTTGATAATTGCAATTTAGTTGGGTTTTTTTTTGCTGAGGTTCACATGATTGTATTTGTGGTGGGGTTTTGTTGTTCGTTTTTATTTTATGGTTTTGTTTGGTTTAGTTTTGGTGTTTTGGTTTTTTTTACATCTAGCTCACCCTGAAAATCTTTAAGCAAAGAATTTTAGAAAAAATGTTCATGTTTCTGAAGTTATTTCACTTGTATTGCCTAATAATTCATTTGTAGTGTTGTATTAAGTATTACTATGTGTTTTAAAAGCCTCCTCACTCCAACGAAAACTTAAATATTTAAAATCTGCCTCTAAAGTCAGCTGAAAAGTCTAAGACTAATTAGACTGTTACCCCTTGTCTCTTAAAATGCCCTGGTACTTCATGCTGCTCCACATTAATTTAAATTTATCTTGCTTCATGGCACTTTATAACACTATATATTTCAGTAAGACGGTGAAGGTGTTTTGAATTCAACAACTACCTCCTATGGGTGGAACCAAATTCCTTGTGATATTGATTGAGTTTTACTCTTGCTTTCTACCATGAGAATGGGCAGCGCCGTTGTTTTGATTTGTTTCCTTCCCAGTGTGCGCTTTGATAAGAGCTAATAAAAGAAGCAGCAGAGGAATATTTTCCCTTACTTTCCTTGAGGAAACAGCTACTGTCCTTGCAAGGAATCCGAATAACAGTGTTTGTTACATTAATTCAGTTGGAACAATCATGCCACCTGCAGTCACGACTCTGCATGCTCTACATTGCTGAATGCAGTCTTCTCTTTCCCAGCAAAGGTGGCTTCCCAAAGAGCTACAGAGTCACCATGAGAAATACCCCTTCCCTTCAAATCTAGGGGAAAAGTTGCATTAAAAACAGCAATTAGTAGTGTGATCCATGCAGGAGAGAGCTGTATTCCATTTTTTGTGTGTGTTGTGTTTTTCAAAGATTTTTTTCATTACTTGGGAATGAGAGCTTGTACTTCCAAAATAGTTTGTTCTTAGATGAGGAGGAGAATTCTCCAAGAAGTTCAGATAGCACAATATCTTGGCCTGGTAAATGGACATGAAAAAGAAGATTGAAACAAAACGCCAAGGTGTAGGGCTTCATTTGGTTTTGCCTAAACATTGTTTCTCATTTAAGTCAAATTCCTGGCAGCCGTGTTGCAGAGATAAAGTAAAAAAGTACAGAACAGTTACAGAAGAACCAATAAAATAAAAAGCCCTTTTGAGTGATGACAGCATTCAATAACTGTGTCAATGCTGCTTTAAATGTTTCAGTTTCTACAGCATCTCCAGTCCCAAAGTGTCTCATCTGCTTTCTAATTTTCCACAAGATGCTTTTAATATTTTGAGATTGATATTGAACCGCAGGGGTCTAAAAGGTTTCAAAAGATCTTGCATATGCATTTGGAACCAAACGATCAATTAGATTAATAAAGGGGAATTGTAATTTATATATGAAGCCTGTAAACTCTTGCAGAGAGGTATGGAATAAGAAAACCAGGCAACGCTTACAGCTTGGGGAGAGCCAGGACTTAAGGTGAGAAAACAAACACACTCAGCAGGAAAAAAGGGTGCAGTCAGCACCAGTTCTGTAACATTAATGTGATGCTTC